>NC_090820.1:24738466-26017654 GCF_000390325.3 Nicotiana tomentosiformis
TTAAACATGTCCATTTAACATATACCCACTTTTAAAAAATATTTTAACTTGTACCCACTTTTTAAATAACTTCAGGCCTCTTTCTCCTCCTCCTTCATTTTCTGAATGCTGAAACTTGAGATATTGTTGTGCGTTCTAGCCTGATGATTCATATATGTCTGCTTATCCCATTATGTTCAGTTTGGTTTTATTCACAATAATTTAACCTCTTAGATATTTTAGCTTTACATGCACATTCGTTTTTTGTTCTAATTTATCTGTAGTAACTTGTTTTCATATCGAAAATATTTTCATTCTTTAATCTTTGAAATGAACAGTATCAATCGCTGCTAATCATGATCTATTAAATTCATTGTTGTTTAGTACTATTTCGTTTATGTACAATATGTTCTTTTGTTGAATTCTTTTTTTTGAAAAATTATCTTTCTCATTTCCGTGTGCAGACTTAGAACTTCAGCTCTAAGAATGCTGAAGTTCAGCAAATATAAACAAAAATTTCAGCTCCTAGAATGTTGAAGTTCAGCAAATACAAAACAAACTTCAGCCCTAGAATGTTGAAGTTCAGCAATTACAAAATAAATTTCAGCTCCTAGAATGCTGAAGTTCAGCAATTACAAAACAAAAACTTCAGCCAAAACATGATGTAGTTTTATTGAGCTGAAGTTTGCCATTGCACTATGAACTGAAGTTTGTGTGATTTCCTTTGCAAGTCAGGCCAAACTTCAGGCAAAAATATCTGAAGTTTTGCTACACTTCAGGCAAAACATTCTGAAGTTCAAACTTCAGACATAAATTTTTGCTACTTCAGGCCCATATGTCTGAAGTTAACCGAAAAGTGAGTACGCTTGCAATTTTTTTTTAAAGCGGGTATAAGTTAAAAGTTGACCCAAAAACTAGGTATAGATGCAAATGCCCCTGATTAAAGGTCCAAAAACCAGCCCATATAAATGCTTGAATGTTGGATTCTCTATTTGAAGTGTGCCAAAAGAGGGGGAGGGGGGAGGGGGGGCAAAGGAAAAAAAGAGAAAGTCACATGATTTGTCATATATCACGTGACTTATACCTAGGACCCGTTTGGCCATAAATTTTGTCAAAATAAACTTGAATTTTATTTGGCCATATATTTTGCCTACATTTTAGCCAAATACCAAGTCCCAAATCCCAAATCCCAGCTGGTTTTGGGCCAAAATATCTGTAACGACCCGGCAAGTCGTTTTGAGTATTACAACTCCATTTTCCTATTTACTGCTCAAATTATACTTTACAGTTATTGTGTGACTTGTTGGGGTAATTGGTTCGGGTCCGGTGAGGTTTTGGAATAAATTGGAATACTTAGTTCCAAGGTTTAAAGCTTAAGTTAAAATAGTGACCGGATGCGGACTTATATGTAAATGACCTCGGATTCAAATTTTGATAATTTCAATAGCTCCGTATGGTGAGTTTGGACTTAGAAGCGTGTCCGAAAAATTATTTGGAGGTCCGTAGTGGAATTTGGCTTGAATTGTCGAAAGTTGAATTTTTGGGAAGTTTGACCGGGGGTTTGACCTTTTGATATCGAGGTCGGAATCTGATTCTGGAAATTAGAATAGGTCCGTAATGTGAAATATGACTTGTGCGCAAAATTTGAAGTCATTCCAGATTGATTTGATGTGTTTCAGCACAAGATGTAGAATTTGAAAGTTCAAAGTTCGTTGTTTTTGAATTGAGGAGTAATTCATCGTTTCGATGTTGTTAGGTGTGATTTGAGGCCTCGAGTAGGTCCGTGTTATGTTATGGAACTTGTTGATATAATTGGTTGAGGTCCCGGGGGCCTCGGGTGAGTATCAGCTGGTTAACAGATTGATTTTTGAATTTAGAAGACTGTTGGAACTGAAGCTTTCTGGTGTAATCGCACCTGCGGAAAAGTAGTCGCAGGTGTGATCTCGCAAGTGCGAGCAGGGGTGCGCTAAAGCGAGGTGCACTGGTGCGGAATCACACCTGCGCGAGAAGGAACGCTGATGCGGGCAGATGGCTGTTAGGCATTGGTCGCAGGTGCGAAGGAAAATTTCGCACCTGCGTGAGCGCAGATGCAGACGGATGGGCGCAGAAGCGAAAACTGGACAGGCGAGTGGAGTCCGCAAATGTGATATTTTGCTCGCACAAGCGGATGCGCAGGTGCGCAAATCTTGTTCGTAGATGCGGAAATTGCTGGGGCAGAACCTTAAATTCGAGGGTTCAACATTTTCACCCATTTTCGGATTTTAGAGCTCGGGTTGGGCGATTTTGGAGAGGAAATTTTCCACACAACTTGGGATAAGTATTCTTAACTCTCTTGTGATTATATTCCATGAATTAATCTTCATTTTTGTGTAAGATTATTGAATCTTCAAGAGAAATAGAAGAAAATTTCTATAATGTCACAAAACGAATTTTTCAGGTTTGAATACCGATTTGGAGTCGGATTTGAGTGAAATTAGTATGGTTGAACTTGTAATTGGATGGGTTATCGTATTTTGTGAGTTTCATCGGATTTCGATACGTGGGCCCCACAGGTATTTTTGGGGCGTAATTTCGGATTTTGTGAAAATATTAGTATTTTGATATGAAATTAATTCCTATAAATTTTATGGGCTGAATCAAATTAATTGTGACTAGATTCGAGCCGTTTGGAAGTTGATACGCGCAAAGTGGACTTGCTGGAGCATTGCTTAGCTTGCTCGACATTGGATTTGACTTGTTCGAGGTAAGTAACTCTTCTAATCTTGGAGTTGAGGGTATGAACTCTGAATATATGCATTTCGTAAATTGTTGGGAGATGATGCACATGCTAGGTGACGGGCGTGTGAGCGTGCACTATAGAAATTGTGACATAATTATTTCTGTGGAATTTTGTCATTAAATGATCTTGGCATTTTCCATGCGATTTTATGAGTTAAAGAAATTGAGCTGAAAAGCATATTAAAAATTATGTTGAGGCTATGTGCCAGTATTATTGGGACCCACAGAGGTCATATTGTTGTGAAATATTTATTTTAAATTGAAAATTCATACTCAGTCATATTCATTTCATTGCATATCATATATCAGTCTCTGTTGTTATTTATTGATACATTATATCATCATTTTTGGGCTATTCTCATGACATTGTGAGCCCATGAGAGCGAGAATGGAGAGATTGATGATTGAGGGAGGCCGAGGGCCTGATTGTGAGGATATTTATGGGATCGGGCTGCATCTATGTTGGCTTTATATATATTATTACTATTATATGGATCGGCGCTGCCCGCCTGCAGCAGGTCTTGTTGGCTTATTATTGCACGTGAGTTGGCCGTGCGGATTCTTATATTATTATTGCACGTGAGTTGGCCGTACAGCACGTGAGTTGGCCGTGCAGATTCTTATATTATTATTGCACGTGAGTCGGCCATGCAGATTCTTATATTATTATTGCACGTGAGTTGGCCGTGCAGATCCTTATATTATTATTGCATGTGAGTTGGCCGTGCCGTACGTGAGTTGGCCGTGCGGATCCAGATATTTATATTATGGCACGTGAGTTATCCGTACAGCACATGAGTTGTCCGTGCTTATTGCGCTTGGGATGTAGGACCCCCTCATGAGTCTGTACACCCCCAGTGAGCGCAGTCGACTATAAACAGGGATCGGGCTGCACGCCGCAGCAGGTGTTGTATAGCGTTGAGTGATTGAGTGTGCTGAGCACAGTGAGAGAGAATGCGACACAGTGAGATTGAGTAATCTGAGAGTGTGAGTACATGAGTACAGTCTCTGAGATACATTGCATTGACATACACACATGACATATATGCATAGAGATGTATTTTCCTCATGCTGTACGGTATCACATTATTCATGATTTATCACACATGTTGACAGATGGACATAGTGATGCATTTGTTTTATAATGGTTATCTGAAAAGAAAATGAGATATTTTATCTATTATTGAAAGGTTTTTGGAAAGTTTTCTGTTTTCAAACTTATTCACGTTTTTGGTAACTTTGGCAAAAGATTTGGGGTTTTCACTGATGTACTTGAAAGGAAGAACTATTATTGCTGAAATCATGATGTGACTGAGCATTTTATCTCTGAGTTACTTCTAGTATTATTTGCTTTATGTCGTTACTAATTATATTAGATTAGTGGATTTGGACCCGACCTTGGTAGAAGCTCGTCACTACTTTCAACCTAAGGCTAGGTTTGTTACTTACTCAGTACATAGGGTCGGTTGTACTGATACTACACTTCTGCACATTGCGTGCAGGTATTGGCAGTTGGATTTTGGGTCGTGACAATATCACTATTATATTTTTTTTAAAATTGGCACAAACTTTTATATTTTATAAAAGATCCCACCATTTATTATTTTGTAACGATATTGCTTCATCTTCTCGGTCATCTGATAGTGTATCATGTAGTTCATTATAAAAATAATAATTTTGTATCAAATTTATTTATGTTCAGGACTATGGTTTGCGATAATATAATGAATGTTATTGATAATGGTACTGTTGGGTATTTATGATAGTTTTTAAAACTTGTAGGTATAAGTCACGTTTCATGTTTTTCCAAACCAAACTTCACCAAAATCAGATTTTTCAGAATAAATTTGAGAATCTATGGTCAAACGCTAGCCTAATGTCCTAATCCAAGTATAATATTAGTTTCTTTTCTTTTCCTAATAATGAAAGAAAAGAATCGATAACGAAGACCAATGTTCAAAAGTTTTTAACAATGTCTACATGAAGATTTTGAGTCAAATAACATTATTATTATTATTATTATTATTATTATTATTATTATTATTATTATTATTATTATTATTAATTAGCTATTATCTCTTACTTTGATTAATGTCTACCTACCTTGCACATGACATAAATTTTCTTTCCCCAACTTAAGTCTCTTTTGTTAGCCTTCATCTTTTTGTTAATCATATTTTACATTCACACTTTATATGAGTTTGAATTTCCAAATATTCAAGTCCTTTATTAGTTTAATAACATGATCTACATACGCAATATCCAACAATAAGATTGCATAGAGTGCTAGATTTAATGCATGACATTTTTAATTATTCAAAAACTCTATATTGAGAATATGCCAACAGTGTGACATTGGTGGAGAGTTGAAGTAAATTCTAGTAAAATGGTACTGCAATATATTTTTTCTAGCTAATTATCCTCAGTTGAATGTTCAAATACAATTGTAGATCGAGTATTCTTTATAGGGAAAAATATAAAATTATCGGTCGATTGAAACTAATTTTTGCTATTCAAAACATGTACAAAAAATATAAATTTTTTCGGATATTATATTTAAGAACGGTAAAAAATATATATTTCTATCCTATATAGGAAGTAGGATAAATAATTTCATCAGATATCCTTTGTATATGTCGAAATCTACCACCTAGAGAGAGAATTTTCTTCACAAATCTTTTCTTATCAGGTCAATATTACATAACTCTTTTTCTTATCTTTTGTCCTCCTTATATGAGACATAATCTTAGTAAATCCTAATAGTACATGTGCAGAGAATATTATTTAGAATATTCCATCTATTATCCTATTCTAAAAATTAGCCGTTACGGTTCTTTCCGCGGACTTTGTCATCGACCAATATAAGCATCCCAACCACGAGTTTTGCCATTTCTTTATCGACCTCGGCTAATTTTTTCTCAATACTTCCTTGCCCTAAATGTTCCAAAGATACAAACGTTAACTTTTCAACAAGATTCTTGTTCATATTATTCCATACTTTTCCATCAGATCCGAGAATAGTTCGAACATTCTAGGATTTATCTGTCACTAATCATTGTGTCACGACCCAAAATCCTAACCTATCGTGATGACGCCTATCTCGATACTAGGCAAGCCGACAATCTCAATAAACCACAATTTCTCTTTAAGTTTGAAAATATAATATTTTAATAAAATCCATAAATCTTACAATTACCGATACAACCACTCCAAAAACCTGGTGTCACTGAGTACATGAGCATCTAATATGAATTCAAGTCTAGAAATACGGTCTATAATAGTCTAAGACCAAATGCAGTAAATAAGGAGTTAGAGAAAGAGAGACAAGGTTTACGAAACACGGCAGCTACCTCTGAATCTCCAAAAAATCAATCATACGAGAGAATCAACACCCGCTATGCCCGGGAACACCTGACACCACATAACCTTTGTACTAATTGATCTACCTCGACACCACATAACCTTAATTTCCTTAGCAAAAATTCTCCGTGTCACTACACATACGTCAACATCTGGTCAACCTTTTCAACTAAATTTCAAAACCTTGGAATTAGATTTTTTAAATCATTCAAAAACCTCACCGGACCCGAACCAATTACCCCCGGCAAGTCACATAACAAATATAAAGCATAAATTGAGCAGTAAAGGGGGAAATGGGACTGTAATACTCAAAACGACCGGTCGGGTCATTACATTCTCCCCCACTTAAACATACGTTCGTCCTCGAACGTGCCAAGAGTTGTTCTTAACCTTCAAATCTCTATTCCACCTTACCACGCACATACCCGGGAGTGATCTCACGTCACCCTATTCCATATAGGCCTGACAACACAATAAAACTGAAAATCCTTAATTTAACCTTAGCCCAAAAACCTTGAAATTCAATTCCCAACCTTCAGAATTTCTTTCAAGACACGAATCTTACATTTACACATTGTATGAGTCTGAACAAGCTACATCGAGCTATAATTATAATCACGGATATAATCACCCAGCATATTACACAACTCGCCCGCTCGTAGCACCATTCCTGATCACAATAACTACTTCAAACCAACAAAGTACTAGTATAAAACCCCACATTCAACATAACCTCATGACACCTTTTCAGTTATCTAATTAGTTACGTGGGTTGAGTAATCCTTTCCAGAGTTCATTTTTCTTATGTATCACAATTAAGTCTGTAGCTTATTAGATCGTTGTGGCGTCACATGAGACTTTTTGTCATGTCTGAGGTGGCTTATTGCCTGAGCAACTTATACTAAGTGAGACGAGGTTATTGGATCCGGGATTAGTACGGTCGGATTATATGAAGTATAATAAAGAGCAAATACCATTATTTGGTCCATAATGAGGCAATGGTTCTTGTCAGAAGGAGAAAACTTAATGATTTGTTGGCTCAGCAGTTGGTTATGAATTTTTATACATTTCTTCCATTGTGGAAGCAGTTCAAGAGTTAGAACAGGAATTATAGGTATCATGAGGTGTGTTGTGAACATCAGATTCGTGGAATTTTGGCTATTGTTGTCGGATGATGATATTATGATCATGTGAATGGTGCGGTGCATGGTCTAAATTCAACCAAGGTATGCAACCCTGTATTGGTGCATCGTGTAGTGATTTATACTGTGTTCGTAGGTTAGAAACATGCATGGTGGAGAATTCTGGATGTTAGAATTGGGCTCTAAGGCTTAATCGCCTAAATAAAAGTGGAGAATCTTCAGATTGGCTCGAGATAATGTGCTCAATTGGGTGTGGTAGCATAGGTAGGTGCTCGAAATGTTAAACTGTGATTTTGGACAACTCCAGAACAGTCCTTAGCACGTTCGAGGATGGACGTATATTTAAGTGGGAGAGAATGTAATGACCCAACCGGTCGTTTTGACTGTTAGAACCCCGTTCCCCTAAATAAAACTTCCCGTATGTGTTTTAATGATTTATGACTCGCGGGGATGATTGGTTCAGGATTTGAAAGTGTGTGAGTTGAAATCGAAAAACTTGGTTCCTTAAGTTAGCTTTAAATGGACAAGTTTGACTTCGGTCAACATTTTGAGAAAACGATCCTGGAATCGGGATTTGACGGTTCCAATAGGTTCGTATGATAATTTTGGACTTGGGCGTATGTCCGAATCGGGTTTTGGATAACCCGAGAGCGTTTTGACGCTTAATAGTAAAAACCAACTATTTGAAGGTTTAAAATTCTTTAAATTTGGTTTGGAGTAGGATTTTGAGTAATTGAAGTCCGTTTGGAATTCCAAGTTTGGGAATAGTTCTGTATAGTGATTTAAGACTTGCACGCAAATTTTCATGTCATTCTGAGGAGTTTAAGTATATTTCGGCGCATTGAAAGTAAATTGAAGAACTTGAAATTCTTAAGTTTGAATCAATTTGGTTTGGGGTATGATTCTTAGATTTGATGTTGTTTTACACGTTCTGTGAGTTCGAGCGAGTCCCTTTTATGATTTCAAACCTATTGGTATGTTCGGGCAGGGCCCCGAGTGTTAACTGGATGAAGCTTAGATCAATTTGGGAATTTTGAAGAAGAGCTGAGGCCTTCTGCTTCTGGTACGTTTACACCTGCGCTTGGACAGCCGCAGGTGCGACTTTTGCAGATGCGAGGTTTATGCGCAGAAGCGAAAAAGGGAATGGGAGGTCTGCCATCGCAGGTGCGGAATCTCGGGCGCACCTGCGAACGCGCAGGTGCGAGCATTTTCCGCAGATGCGAGGCTTGGCAGGCGAGGGAAAACTCGCACCTGCGAGACGTTTTAGCAGGTGCGGTACCTCTTCCGTAGGTGCGAAAATCACTGTTGGGAAGAATGGTTAAAAATCGGGGCTCAGACATTTTGAGCCCATTTTTCCTCTATTTCCGGGCGATTTCAGAGCTTTTGAGAGAGGGATTTCAACTAGAAATTGGAAGGTAAGTTAATTCTACACCCCTTGAGTTAAATACATAGATTATAGGTAGATTATAACTAGTAAATCTTAGAAATCAAGGGTTTAGGTGAAAAACCTAGATTTTTATAAAAATGAGATTTTAACCACGAAAATGGTTATGCAATTAGATAGACATTATATATATGAGTTCTTGAGATTATGGGTAACGTTTCCATCTGAATATTTTCGGAATAATTTTATCATTTTGGATAAGGTAATTTATTTAATAGATAACTTTCGAATCATTTAGCATATATTAATTATTGTGTATAATATTTGGATAGTTTCGGATTTTTCGGTGTCGAATCGAGAATTCAACGCGACGTGGTAATCCGAAAGTGGACTTTGAGACGAGGTAAGTCTATTGTCTAATCTTGTGAGGGAAAAATTACCCCATAGGGATTAAATTGAATAATTGTTGCTAATTGCGGGAGCTACGTACGCACGAGGTGACGAGAGTCCGTGCGTAGCTACTATTAATGCTAAAGTTCGGGTAGTTTAAGACTCAAAGCATGAATTACTTGTGTAAATTATATTCTTTGTTTAATTAATATTAATTGATATATATGAATATATTGTGAATTGTTAGATAAAGATATTAAAGGATGAAAATCTCATATGCTTGATTTTTTGTTTAAATTAATTAATTGTTAAAAAAAATTATTCTTCCTCTCGAATTTATCTTATAATAAATATACTCTCCTTCCAGGATACATAAGAAAATGTCCTCCTTTTTTGTGGAGCGGGCCGAACGCCTCGGCAGGATAGATGTTGTGATGACCCAAAATGGTCATCTTATGTTTTAGAACTCAAATCTGCGCTTTTAAGCCTTAAAAATCTCATTTTTACCCTCCAAGATTAGCGTGCGCAGTCCGGGCAGATTTTTGAAAAGCTTTAATGCTGAAAATTGAAGAAAATAAGAATTTTTGCCTTAAAAGTTGATTTTAGTTGATTTCGGTCAACATTTTTGGTAAACAGGCCCGGATCCGTGCTTTGACAGTCTCGGTAGGTCCGTATCAAATTATGGGACCTAGGTGTATGCCTGGAATTGAATTCAGATTTCCCTAGCTTGAGTTATGAATTTTTGATGAAAATTAAAAGTCTGGAAATTATTTATTTTTAAGAATTAATTGATAATTGGCATTGTTAGTATCGGGTCCGTATTTTAGTTTCAGAGCCCGGTACAGGTTCATTATGATATTTAAGACTTGTCTGTGAAATTTGGTGAGAAACGGAGTTGATTTGACGTGATTCGGATGTCCAGTTGAGAAAATAGAAATTTTAAAGTGTTCTTGAGAATTTCATTTGATTGGTACTAAATTCGTAGTTCTAGGTATTATTTTGGTGATTTGATCGCGAAGTGAGTTTTGGATAGGCTACAGACTGATTTGGACTTAGAAAAATAGCTGGTGTACTTCAGTTGTGTTGCAGGCCTCAGACCTCGCAAATACGAAGTCAGGGTTGGCATTTGCGATCACTGTTGAAGTTGCATTTGCGAACTTCTCATCGCAAATGCGAAGAGATGCTGGGCTAGCCTGTGTTCGGAATTGCGAACTTTTCTTCGCATTTGCGAAGGGAGTCTGGGAGGGGTATGGATCGCAAATGCAATCTTTTGTCCGCATTTGCGAGGTTAGTGATCGCAATTGCAACACTGTCCTCGCATTTGCGAAGGGCAGCAGGATTGTGAAGGCTTCGCAATTGCGAAGCTCAGGTCACAAATGCGACGTCTGCAGCTGAACAAAATGACTTTTGGACGGGAATTTCATTCATTTCCCAAGTTTTCAAGACCTAAAACATAAGAGGCGATTTTTCAAAGACCATCTCTTCGCTAAATCATAGGTAAGTGATTCTAAACTGGTTTCTTTCAATCTTTCACTACATTTTACAAGATTTCAACAAAAAATCTAAGGTTTTCATGGTAGAATTAGGGGGTTTGGGTAGAAACTAGGGATTTCGGAAATTTGGGGATTTAGACCTCAATTTGAGGTCGGATTCCAAAACCAATTATACATTCGGGCTCGGGGGTGAATGGGTAAATGGATTTTGGTCCGAACCTCGGGTTTTGACCAAGCAGGCCCGGGGTTGATTTTTGACTTTTTGGAGGAAAATTAGGGTAATCTAAATTTATGCAATGTAATTGATTCCTTTAGCAAAATTTGATATTATTGAGTCATTTTTGAATAGATACGAGTGGTTTGGAGGTAAATTCCAAAGAAAAAGCTGTGATTGAGAATTAGATGGCCTTCGGAGCAAGGAAATTGTTGTGTCTAACCCTGACTTGAGGGAATTAGGAACCTTAGATTACTTGCTAAGTGAAATTCATGTGAGCGGCGTATATGTGAGGTGACGAGTACTTATGCGCCGCAAATTTACCTTTTTCCATGTTTTCTCAGTTTTTCTTATATTGTCTCATTCCTATGCCTAATTGCGATGTGTTATACTAATGTTGTTCAATTTATCGTTCTTATCATGTTTACGGATCTTCTGGTGATAATTGAATTTTATTTCAAAGTTGAGATTGATGTTAGGGAACCAAATGTTGAGGTAAGGTTTGTACTTGCTATTCTATCTCCCTGTTGATATTTATGCATTGCATTATGGTAAGGGAGAGTGTTAATGCACGAAGGGTGATGCCGTGCCATATTGTGAGTGTTAATGCACGAAGGGTGATGTCGTGCCATGATATGAGATTTAATGCATGAAGGGTGATGCCGTGTTGTTTCTATTAATTTTATGGTGTGATTGAGAGTAAAAGCACGAAGGGTATATTGACCGCTCCGGTGATCATTCTTTTGTAGTCCTTTATCTTGTATTCCCCTCAGTATATTCCCTTCCCGACATTTCTTGTTTAGTTCTTCATTTCTGTTATGTATATATACATTGTTAAATTGTATAGGTTAATTTGTAGGTGCCTTGCCTTAGCCTCGTCACTACTTCGTCGAGGTTAGGCTTGACACTTACCAGTACATGGGGTCGGTTGTATTGATAATGCACTCTGCACTCTCTGTGCAGATTTTGATACCGTCTCGGGTTGATCGAGATTTTGCTATTGGTCCGCTATCCAGAGACTCAAGATAGATCTGTCGGCGTTCACAGACCTTAAAGTCCCCATCTATATTTTTCTGTTCTACTGTTTCTTTCATTTAGACAGTTGTATTTCTTTCAGACTATTATTTGTAGTAAATTCTAGAATGCTCGTGAATTGTGACTCCAGATCCGGGTGGTAGTATTTAATACAGTTTTATGATATTTCGCACTTAATATATTTCATCTTAGTTAATTATTGTTAATTACTGAATGGGAATAAGGAATTGGTTAATGATTCTCTAACGTTGGCTTGCCTAGCAAGTGAAATGTTAGGCACCATCACGGTCCCGTCGGTGGTAAATTTTGGGTCGTGACAGTTGGTATCAGAGCACTAGGTTGCCTAGGTCTTACGATTCACGAGCATGCTTAGTAGAGTTTGGAGGATCGGTACAGAGATGTCTGTGCTTATCTTCCAGAGGCTATGAAGTTTAGGAACAAGTTTCACTTTTTTTCTTCTCTGTTGTGCAATTTTGCTTTCTCAATACTGATTGGAACTCTTCTACTCTTATTCTCTCGCAGATGGCAAGAACACGTACCGCTTTCTCAGCTGAGCAACAGCCAGAGCCTCCAGTGACAGCTCCTATACGGGGCAGAGGTCGAGGCCGAGGCCGTACCAGAGGCCGAGGCAGGGGCAGGGCTCAGCCTAGGGCTCGAGCAGCAGCCCTAGTAGTAGAGCCTCAGATTGAGCTTGACGAGGAGGTTCCAGCGCAGACTGTTCCTGCCCGACCAGCTCAGGTTCCGGAGGGGTTCATTGTTACCCCAGTACTTCGGGACGCTTTGGTCCATTTGGTGGGCTTTATGGAGAGTGTGGCCCAGACTGACGCATTTTCCATGGCACCAATAGTCTCTCAGGCTGGAGGAGGAGCTAAGACTCCTACCACTCCCGCTCTGGAGCAGATAGCTCCCCAGTATCAGGTTCCAGCAGCTCAGCCAGTCGAATTAGTTCAGCCGGTTATTGCGGCACAAGTCAGAAATGGGCCAGCCATGTCTTCTGAGGCTTTATGGAGATTGGACAGGTTTACCAAGCTCTTTCCTATTCACTTCAGTGGTGCTCCTTCAGAGGACCCCCAGGAGTATCTTGACAGCTGTCACAAGGTTCTACGAAACATGGGTATAGTGTAGATGAATGGGGTCGATTTTGCTGCATTTCAGATGACTGGTTCCGCCAAGAAATTGTGGAGAGATTACTTGTTGACCAGACCATTTGGGTTGCCTGCTCTTACTTGGGACCAGTTCTCTCAGCTCTTCATAGAGAAGTTTCTGCCTATCACATTGAGAGAGGAACGTCATTATCAGTTTGAGCATCTCCAGCAGGACAGCATGACTGTTACTCAGTATGAGACCCGTTTTATGGATTTGGCCCGTCATGCCATTCTTCTGCTTCCTACCGAGAGAGAGAGGGTGAGGAGGTTTATTGATGGACTTGCTCATCCTATCAGATTGCAGATGGCTAAGGAGACTAGGAGTGAGATTTTGTTTCAGGCGGCTTCTAATGTCTCCAGACGGGTCGAAATGGTTCTTACTCAAGGAGGTAAGGGGTCTGACAAGAGGTCTCATTATTACGGTGAGTTCAGCGGTGCCTCACCTAGATGCATGAGTACTTTTGGTAGAGGCCATCCGCCCAAGCCGTTTGTAGTCGTGGCCCTCAGATGCATTATTCCGACCAGCTAGCCTACAGTGCACCACCAGCTCCTATTAGTGCACCTCCACTCCAGAGTTATCAGGGTGGTTATTCAGGTCAACATTGTCAGTTTCAGGGTTAGCAGTCACTGCAACCGAGGTTATATTATACTTATGGTGATCCGAGACACATTACTAGATTTTGCCCTCGAGTAACGGGCAGCTCACAGCATCAGAGTTCTCGTACCATGGTTCCGGCACCAGTTGCTGCACCACCTGCTCAGCCAGCCAGAGGCAGGGGTCAGGAAGCCAAAGGTAGAGGCTAGACTGTTAGAGGTGGAGGTCAGGCCGTTAGAGGTGGAGACCAGTCACTTAGAGGCCGTCCCAGGGATGTAGTTCAGGGTGGTGGGGCCCAGCCCTAGTGTTATGCTTTCCCAGCCAGGCCTGAGGCTGAGTCATCTGATGCTGTTATCACAGGTACGGTTTCAGTTTGCAGTAGAGATGCTTCAATTCTATTTGATCCGGTATCTACTTACTCCTATGTGTCATCCTATTTTGCTTCCTATTTAGTTGTGCCCCGTGATTCTTTGAGTGCTCCTGTGTACGTGTCCACACCAGTGGGAGATGCTATTGTTGTATATCGTGTTTATCGTTCATGTGTGGTCACCATTGGGAGTCTTGAGACTCGTGTAGATCTTATACTTCTTGACATGGTTGATTTTGATGTCATACTGGGTATGGATTAGCTGTCACCATATCTTGCTATATTATATTGTCATGCCAAGATGGTGACCTTAGCGTTGCAGGGGTTGCCTTGATTAGAGTAGAGAAGGAATCTTGGCCATTCTGCCAGCAGGGTTATCTCTTATGTGAAGGCTCGACATATGGTCGAGAAGGGGTGCCTAGCTTATTTGGCTTATGTCCGCGATTCTAGTGCAGAGGTTCCTTCCATAGATTCGGTGCTTGTTGTTCGTGAGTTTCCAGAGGTGTTTCCTGCAGACCTGCCGGGGATGCCACCCGACAGGGATATTGATTTCTGCATTGATTTGGCTTCGGGCACTCAGCCTATTTCCATTCTGCCATATTGCATGGTCTCGCCAGAGTTGAAAGAATTAAAGGAGCAGTTGAAAGATTTGCTTGATAAGGGCTTCATTAGACCTAGTGTCTCGCCCTGGGGTGCACCCGTGTTGTTTGTGAAGAAGAAAGATGGATCAATGAGGATGTGTATAGATTATCGGCAGTTGAACAAAGTCACCATCAAGAACAAATATCCATTGCCGAGGATTGATAATTTATTTGATCAGCTTCAGGGTGCCAAGGTGTTTTCAAAGATTGATTTGAGATCTGGCTACCATTACATGAAGATTAGGGTCATCCGATGTTCATAAGACCACTTTTCGGACTCGGTATAGGCATTATGAATTCCTAGTGATGTCATTTGGGCTGACAAATGCCCCAGCAACATTTATGGATTTGATGAATCGGGTGTTCAAGCCTTATTTGGTCTCTTTTATGGTTGTGTTTATTGATGATATCTTGATCTACTCCCGCAGTCAAGAGGAGCATGAGCAGCACCTTCGGATCATTCTTCAGACTCTGAAAGATAGCCAGTTATATGCTAAGTTCTCAAAATGTGAGTTTTGGTTGAGTTCAGTTGCTTTCTTGGGTCACGTTGTATCAGTAAAGGGTATTCAGGTGGATCCTAAGAAGATTGAGGTAGTCCAGAACTGGCATAGACCCACATCAGCTACAAAGATTCGTAGTTTCCTGAGTTTGGCGGGCTATTACCGTCGATTTGTGGAGGGATTTTCATCTATAGCAACCCCGTTGACCAGATTGACCCAGAAAGTTGCCCCGTTCAGGTGGTCAGACGAGTGTGAAGCGAGCTTTCAGAAGCTCAAGAATACTTTGACTACGACACCGGTATTGGTGTTACCCACAAGTTCAGGATCTTATACAGTATATTGTGATGCATCTCGTATTAGTCTGGGTGCGGTATTGATGTAGGGTGCCAAGGTTATTGCATATGCTTCATGGCAGCTGAAGGTTCACGAGAAGAATTACCCTGTTCATGATCTAGAGCTGGCAGCCATTGTTCACGCGCTGAAGATTTGGAGGCACTATCTTTACGACGTGCCATGTGAGGTATTCACTGATCATCGGAGCTTGTAGTATTTGTTCAAGGTGAAGGAACTCAATTTGAGGCAGAGGAGGTGGCTGGAGCTATTGAAAGACTATGATATCGCCATATTGTATCATCCCGAGAACGCCAATATGGTGGCCGATGCTTTGAGTAGAAAGTCAGTCAGTATGGGTAGCCTTGCATATATTCCAGTTGGTGAGAGACCGTTTGCATTGGATGTTCAGGCCTTGGCCAACTAGTTCGTGAGGTTAGATGTTTTTGAGCCCAGCTGTGTTCTATCTTATATAGTTGCTCGATCTTCTTTGTTTGAGCGTATCAGAGATCGGCAGGATGACGATCCTCATTTACTTGTCCTTAAAGACACAGTGCGGCACGATGGTGCCAAGCAGGTTACTGTTGTAGATGACGGAGTTTTGAGGATGTAGGGTCATATCTGTGTGCCTAAAGTGGATGGACTTCGTGAGTTGATTCTTGAGGAGGCTCACAGTTCTCGGTATTCTATTCACTCGGGAGCTGCCAAGATGTACCAGGACCAGTAGCAGCATTATTGGTGGAGGAGGATGAAGAAAGATATAGTTGCTTACGTAGCTCGGTGCCTAAATTGTCAGCAGGTAAAAAATATGAACATCAGAGACCCGGTGGTTTGTTTCAGCAGATGGAGATTCCTGAGTGGAAGTGGGAGCGTATCACTATGGACTTTGTTGTTGGACTCCCACGGACTCAGAGGAAGTTCGACGCCATATGGGTTATTGTGGATAGGCTGACAAGTCAGCGCACTTCATTCCTATGGCAGTTACCTATTCCTTGGAGCGGTTAGCAGATATTTATATTCGTGAGATCGTCCGTCTTCACGGTGTGCTCGTGTCCATTATATCTGACCGAGGTATGCATTTTACCTCACATTTCTAGAGGGATGTACCGCGTGAGTTAGGCATGTAGGTGGAGTTGAGTACAACATTTTATCCACAGACAGACGGATAGTCAGAGCTCACTATTCAAATATTTGAAGATATGCTCCACGCTTATAATAATAGCTGCCAGTCGAGCATTCAGATGGCTCCATATGAGGTATTATACGGAAGGCGATGCCGATCGCCAGTTGGTTGGTTTGAACCAGGAGAGGCTCGGTTGTTGGGTACCGATTTGGTACAGAATGCCTTGGATAAGGTCAATATTATTCAGGATCGACTTCGCATAGCTTAGTCTAGGCAAAAGAGTTATGCCGATCATAAAGTTCGTGATATTGCATTCATGGTTGGAGAAAGAATATTGCTCCGGGTTTCACCTATTAAAGGTGTAATGAGGTTTGGAACGAAGTGCAAGTTGAGCCCTAGGTATATCGGACCCTTTGAAATTCTTGAAAGGGTGGGTGAAGTAGCCTACATGCTTGCATTACCACCTAGTTTATCAGCGGTTCATCCGGTGTTCCATGTGTCTATGCTCCGAAAATATCATGGTGACCCGTCCCACGTGTTAGATTTTAGCTCTGTCCAATTGGACAAGGATTTGACTTACGAGGAGGAGCCGGTGGCTATTCTAGCCCGGCAGGTTCGCCAGTTAAGATCAAAGAGTTACCCTTCAGTTCAAGTGCAATGGAGAGGTCAGCCTATTGAGGCAGCTGCTTGGGAGTCCGAGTCCGATATGCGGAGTAGATATCCCTACCTTTTCACCAGCCCAGGTACTTTTCTATGTCCGTTCGAGGACGAACATTTGTTTTAGAGGTGGAGATTGTGATGACTCAAAAGGGTCATCTTATATTTTAGAACTCGAATTTGCTCTCTTAAGCCTTAAAAAACTCATTTTTACCCTCCTCGATTTGCGTGCACAGACCAGACAAGTTTCCAGAAAGCTTTTATGTTGAAAATTGATGAAAATAAAAATTTCTGCCTTAAAAGTTGATTTTAGTTGACTTCGGTCAACATTTTTGGTAAACGGGCACGAATCCTTACTTTGATGGTCTCGGTAGGTCCGGATCGAATTATGGGACCTGAGCGTATGCCTGGAATTGAATACGGAGGTCCCTAGCTTGAGTTATGAATTTTTGATGAAAATTAAAAGTCTGGAAATTATTTGTTTTTAAGAATTGATTGATAATTGGCATTGTTAGTATCGGGTCCGTATTTTGGTTCCAGAGTCCGGTACAGGTTCATTATGATATTCAAGACTTGTCTGTAAAATTTGGTGAGAAACAGAGTTGATTTGACGTGATTCAGACGTCCAGTTGAGAAAATAGAAATTTTAAAATGTTCTTAAGAATTTCATTTGATTTGGTACTAAATTCGTAGTTCTAGGTGTTATTTTGGCGATTTGATCACGCGAGCAAGTTCATATGATGTTTTTAGACTTGTGTGCCTGTTTGGTTTGGATCCTCGAGGGATCGGGTGAGTTTTGGATAGGCTACAGAGTGATTTGGACTTAGAAAAATAGCTGGTGTGCTTCAGCTGTGTTGCAGGCCTCAGACCTCGCAAATGCGAGGTCAGGTTTGGCATTTGCGATCACTGTTGAAGTCGTATTTGCGAACTTCTCATCGCAAATGCGAAGAGAAGCTGGGTCAGCCTGTGTTCGCAATTGCGAAATTTTCTTCGCATTTGCGAAGGGAGTCTGGGAGGGTTATGGATCGCAAATGCGATCTTTTGTCCGCATTTGCGAGGTCAGTGATCGCAATTGCGACACTTTCCTCGCATTTATGAAGGGCAGCATGATTGTGAAGGCTTCGCAATTGCGATAGCCCCTTCGCAATTGCGAGCTTCGCATTTGCGAAACTCAGATCGCAAATGCGACGTCTGCAGCTAAACAAAATGACTTTTGGACGGGAATTTCATTCATTTCCCAAGTTTTCAAGACCTAAAACACAAGAGGCAATTTTCCAAAGACCATGTCTTCGCCAAATCATAGGTAAGTGATTCTAAACTGGTTTCTTTCAGTCTTTCACTACATTTTACAAGATTTCAACCAAAAATCTAAGGTTTTCATGGTAGAATTAGGGTTTTTTGGTAGAAACTAGGTTTTTCGGAAATTTGGGGATTTAGACCTCAATTTGAGGTTGGATTCCAAAACCAATTATACATTCAGGCTCAAGTGTGAATGGGTAAATGGATTTTGGTCTGAACCTTGGGTTTTGACCAAGCGAGCCCGGGGTCGATTTTTGACTTTTTGGAGGAAATTTTGGGAAATCTAAATTTATGCAATGTAATTGATTCCTTTAGCAAAATTTGATATTATTGAGTCATTTTTAAATAGATACGAGTGGTTTGTAGGTGAATTCTAAAGGAAAAGCTGTGATTGAGAATTAAGTGGCCTTCGGAGCAAGGTAAGTATTGTGTCTAACCCTGACTTGAGGGAATTAGGAACCTTAGATTACTTGCTAAGTAAAATTCATGTGAGCGGTGTATATGTGAGGTGACGAGTACTTATGCATCGCCAATTTATCTGTTTTCCATGTTTTCTCAATTTTTCTTATATTGTCTCATTCCTATGCCTAATTGCGATGTGTTATACTAGTGTTGTTCAATTTATCGTTCTTATCATGTTTACGGATCTTCTGGTGATAATTGAGTTTTTATTTCAAAGTTGAGATTGATGTTATGGAACCAAATGTTGAGGTAAGGTTTGTACTTGCTATTCTATCTCCCTGTTGATATTTATGCATTGCATTATGGTAAGGGAGAGTGTTAATGCACGAAGGGTGATGCCGTGCCATATTGTAAGTGTTAATGTACGAAGGGTGATGCCGTGCCATATTGTGAGTGTTAATGCACGAAGGGTGATGTCGTGCCACAATATGAGAGTTAATGCACGAAGGGTGCTATCGTGCTGTTTCTATTAATTTTATGGTGAGATTGAGAGTAAAAGCACGAAGGGTGATGCCGTGCATTGTTCCTTACTATATTCACTAGTCATGTTGATTCACGGTATATTGACCGCTCCGATGATCATTGTGTTGTAGTCCTTTATCTTGTATTCCCCTCAGTATGTTCCCCTCCCGACATTTCCTGTTTAGTTCTTCATTTCTGTTATGTGTATATACATTTTTAAATTGTACAGGTTGATTTGTAGGTGTCTTGCCTTAGCCTCGTCACTACTTCGTCGAGGTTAGGCTCGACACTTACCAGTATATGGGGTCGGTTTTACTGATACTGCACTCTGTACTCTCTGTGCAGATTTTGATACCGGCTCGGGTTGATCGAGATTTTGCTATTGGTCCGTTGTTCTGAGACTCAAGGTAGATCTGTCGGCGTTCACTGACCTTGAAGTCCCCGTCTATCTTTTTCTGTTCTACTGTTTCTTTCATTTAGACAGTTATATTTCTTTCAGACTATTACTTGTAGTAAATTCTAGAATGCTCGTGAATTGTGACTTCAGATCCGGGTGGTAGTAATTAATACAGTTTTATGATATTCCGCACTTAATATATTTCATCTTAGTTAATTATTGTTAATTACTGAATGGGAATAAGGAATTTGTTAATGATTCTCTAACGTTGGCTTGCCTAGCAAGTGAAATGTTAGGCGCCATCACGGTCCCGTCGGTGGAAAATTTCGGGTCGTGACAGATGCATCTATGGATCGTGCCGCACGTCCCTCGGCAATGTACACGACACTCTGGATCGGGTCGTCCGTCCTGGGCAGAAATCGTGCTTAATAATAATAATTACACAATACTTTAATAGTTTACTTCAGCTTGTGAAGCTAATTGATAAATTGAAAATCTTTTGAATTTATTGAATTATTATTCGTGCTTGTTAAGAATTATTATTATTCCTGTAAATGAGATTAATTGATAAATTTAGATATTTATTTGAATTGAAGGAATTTAATTAATATATTGAGAATTCTTGCATTTGAAGGAATTTAATTATTTCTACTTGTCAATAAAATTACTGTTAACTCTGTGAATCACGCTGATATAAATAATTCTATTTCATGATTATTTAATATTATTGACCCATAGTGAGTGTCAAAGTCGGCCATCTCGTCTCTACCACTTCGAGATTAGGCTTGATACTTACTGGGTACACGTTATTTTCGTACTCATACTGTACTTGCTACACATTTTATTGTGCAAGTACATATATGTATAAAGGCCTTGTGGGCGCAGATGTGTGGTTAATAATTGTGGGGACATAGGTGAGCTGCATTCTATATTACGATCCGCAGCTAACAGAGTCTCCTTCAGAGTTATTATATTTTCTTGTCTAATTGGTATTCTGGACAGATACTGTATTTTATTTTTAATTCCCTAGTAAATGCTCATGCACTTGTGACACCGGATTTTTGGAATGGTTATGAATTGTTTAGAAATTTAGTTGCTAAAAATATTTATCATTTACTCTATGAGTTTTATCTTTATTATTTCATTGAAGAAATTTTAATTTCAAAAATACTAAATGGGTAATTAAGTGAAGTTTGTATTGTTGGCTTGTCTGACAGCGGTGTCCGGCGCCATCACGACTTTAATGGATATAACAAATGTAAAGCATAAATTGAGCAGTAAAGGAGAAAATGGAGTTGTGATACTCAAAACGACCGGTCGGGTCGTTACACATTGTCAGGAGGAACAATCATCTAGTTCATTCTTTATTGGGTGAATCACTTCTCCTATTTACTTAAAGGTCATTTATTGCTAGTTACTCCTCCATTATTGATCATACTTTTTGGAATATTTAATGCATGTTATTGTCAATCTCCCACTAGATTTGTCCTATATTATCCACACTTTCTGGATCCGCATTTAGAAATATTATCATTAACTAGGTTTAACTCATCATTATATAAATACAATAGTTTTAACCGAAAGTTATACTTTTTGGTCAAATAATTTGGCTCCGTCTGTGGGGATTTTCTAGTTAAATTTTTAGTTTCCTCTAGATCTATAACTAACACGGATCACTAACGTAAAAAAGAAGAAGGAGAAAGCAAGAACAAGATCCTCTTTCTTTGTATACACAGATATAATATGGCAGGTAACAGAGAAGAAAGAACGAGAATAATGAGTAACCTCCCAACCAACCTTATGAATATATCAATGAGAGTTCTGAAGCAGTGGACGAGGACGCAATGCATAATGCCTCCCCCGGGCGAGATGGGTCACCCCCTCCTCACTGTAGCATCTAAAAATCTCTTGGTAAGGGAGCCTTCACATCTGTGGTGGAAGAGACGCCACCAACAGTTAAAAAGGCTCCTTGAGGCTTGGCTAACTGACACGCTAACCAGCATCCTCCATAAGCATGTTCGGGACACGGCTACAGAAACCGTGAGGACTTGCGTTATACCACCAGCGGACGAGCAGCATGATCAATTTCCTCCTCCTCCAACGATAGGTATTACTCACAATGTCGTTAATAGTGCAAGTGACGACACTCTCGCAACCATTCTGAAAAGGATGGAGAAAATGGAGAATGAGAACAAAGCACTTTGGGACCAAATAAGAGAACACCAAGAAAGGGTCGATAAGATACCGGGCGCCCCTAAGCTCTTGCCGAAGAGAGATGCCGGTCGGTTCGTCGAGAAGTCGTATAGTGATGACGCCGCCCCACATGCCATACCAAAGACCTTTAAAATGCTGCCCTATCTCAATATATAGATAGCATGACCGACCCCGAAGACCATGTGACTCACTATGTCACCGCTGTGAAAGGAAATGATCTCTCCAAGGAACAAGTATCCTCTATTTTGTTAAAAACAATCGGCGAGACCGTTACGGGAGGAGTGTTAACATGGTATTCACAACTGCCAGTGCATTCCATTGAAACATTCGAAGAAATGACCGACAAGTTCGTAATGGCTCATGTTGGGGCCAAGAAGGCCGAGGCGAGAGTAAACGACATATTTGCTATTAAACAGTCTCCGGAAGAGGGATTGAGGGACTTCCTCGCCCGGTTCAACCGAAAAAGAATGACCTTGCCGAACGATCGGAAGGGATGTCGGTTGCAGCTTTTTAGAACGGGTTGAGCATAAATGGTTCAAGGGCAACAAGAAAGTTATTAAGTCGGCTTATGAAGTACCCCAACTACTTGGGATGAAATACACAACGCGTATTATGCCGAGGTCCGAAGAGACGAGGACGACCTATCCTGTCTAAAAATGATTTTTGTTTGAAAATGGAGCTTCCTATCCTGTCTTGACTGACGACAAAAAAATGTAATTTCCATAATAACTAGGTATATAACTGTATATTTACATAAGTTTTAAGAGAATTTGTTTAGCTTTAACCTTTGCCACTTGGTTACAATTAATTGTTTGTACGGTAGATCAAGTGTAGCAAACTTGTTATGTGTTTTAATTAGCAGAATTTTCATGTGTGTTTTTAACCAAAAAAAAATAGGATAACCAAAAAAAAATAGGAAAACTTACACATCTGATCACTTTTTAAAACATATTTAAGAAAATAATACTATTCTTTGTTTATTCCATAAATGACAATTTTTTTACACTAATGACAGATAGAGACTATGCACATAATGAATGATCAGCCAAAACACACAAATTATGGAATATTTATTTTTTTACTCTCTCTCCTGTTTTAAATTAAGGATTCACTTATATTCTCATATTTTTTATTACATTTCTCTCTTCTTTAACCGTTACACTCAATTTATTCACTTAATCATTATGAAACTAATACTACATATTCAATTATTCGTTATATATATTTAGTATAACTTTTTAGAGGAATTTTTGTGTATACTATTGTATTAATATAGGGAAAAAAGTAATATATGGTATAACTCAATTATATTATATTTTTTTATTGAAGTATAATATTATATATTCCTGGTATAATTCATTTTTTAGAGGTATACTAACGTATTAATATTCATAGTACAATTCAATATATGTTATAATGGTATTAAGATATTATACTACATATATACGGTATAATGTTTTTTTTTTTAGAAACGCCATCTATATAAATATTAATGTAAGAATATACCTTCTGTGACCTTTTTAAGAACATACCATTTAATGAGAAATACTGTGTATACTAAGGTATTATCATGATATATTTACATGGTTTATAATGTATATATATCTCAAATATACAGTACAATTTCTTGAAACATATGTATTTTATTTTTTTGAATAATATAAAAATGTATACTTTCGCTAGATAATATTGTATAAAGAGGTACATGTACTTTTTATATGGAATGTAGAAAATTTGTTATGGAATAAATTAGTTTCCAACCAAAAAAGAGGAAAACATATTACCATTTAAATATGTTAGGGATTGGTTTCAAGAGAAAATATTGGAAAAAATGTTAAAAAGTACTAGGAACGTTTTCATTAAGGAAATAAATGTATTGGGTGCGTGATTATAGTTACATGATTTAAAGGTGTCTGATAGAAATATAATTATTTAGTTATCATACGTGTAAAATAGCTATTGCTTCTACGTTTTTGGAAATTCTCCTTATATTATGCCTATTTATGTTTTTTGCCCAAAACAATAGTATAAAAAAGTGGTGGTTTAATTGGAGCAGCCCATCAGGCATTTGTTGGGCCTGGAGAACGCCGACCCGTTATTCTTCCACTGCACAGAGCGAGAGCTAATCGTTGCTCTGTGAAACCAGCCTCACGCGGTCCGCCCCACTTCAGGAGTCCCGCAACCCATGCTTTCGTATGGGCTAACGTGACCCAACTCTGTGCTTGGATAGGGCAGGCCAGAAATTAGCCCACCAAGCCCTACCATCTGGAGCGGCCCAACATTCCACCACGTTGTTACCCCCATTTGGGTTACAAGCCCACATTACTGAGCTCGGCGATTAGTGTTGTCTCTTTTGGCTATTATAAGCAAAGAAAGGGAACTGTTCATTGTCGGTGTGGGATATATTTTGCATGAATTATTTCCTGCTTCATGGAGTTGAAAACAATCTATATATTTGATAGAACATGTAAAGTTATAGAACAAATATATTTAAGAATAGTGAAACAAAGGAGGAATTTCAAATATCATTCATGACAAGAGGATTTTTAACTACTTCAATAACCATTTAAGTAGATCTTTTTTATGCTACGGAAAAACAAGAAGCATGGTAAATATAAAAATATATATTTACATACGAAGCATTTTTATAAATCAACGATATATTTTATCTGTTTATTGCTTCATTCTTCTGATTCATTCTCCAAAAATGTGTTACCAATTTTTAGTTGGTCAACTTGATGTGCTTGTTTTCCTTTTAGTTTCCACCCGGTGTCTATTTTCCGCATAAGGACACCGACTAATTTGGATTCGCTTAAGACATTTAAGGGGAAAGAGCTCCCTAACAGGATTTTTTGTAAAATCAGGGCTCGAACTCGAGACCTCTAGTTAAAACCGGAGGGATCCTATCCATCACATTACAACCCTTATTGATACTTGATGTGCTTTCTTCTTTTAAACATGTATTTACATCACCAAAAATAGAGATTAAATTTGGTAAATTTGTTGAAGATATTATGATCCAATTTACCCCAAAAAATTTCATTGTCCAATTACCCAATAGCTGCACAACTTATGCCTTTTCTCTTCTCCTTTGACAAGCTATTAGGTAAGATTTTGAAAGAGAGATGTCCCTGTGATTCATACGTTTCAAGTTTAAATCCTAGAGGATGTGGATTTTCTTTGCCTGAATGTATAAATATACCTATAACATAGGAAAAGTAGATATTAGAATTATTTTCTCTCGTTTAACAAAAGGTAAACATGTAATTTGAAATTTTGCCCCTTAGTTAGCGCATTTATGAAATTTCTAAATTTAAGCATATGATATATATATATGGCAAGATGCGACTTGCTTTGAGCATAAGGTGTGACTTAGTTAATTTGGATTGGTACCCATTAAACATGTTTACGTTGTCCTCATCCTAACTCTATGGGCCTAAAGAAAGATGATTCAAAAAAGAAAAATAAAAAGAAATAAAAAAGAAATTACTTATTCATTAAAATAATTCGACGACAACATGTCCAAAATTTGATTGATATAAGCTGAACTAGGTGGTAATCGATAGTAATATATCGATAAGCAATAAGATTATATTTTAAGCTTAACATTTGATTCTTATTAGACTCTTCAATTCCCTTTTTCCTTACCAAAAAGAGAAAGTTGTACGAGATAATATAACAAGATCAATTTACTCCAAGGATTTTCTTAGAAGCCTATAACAAAAATCCTTGGTGCAGAAAAAAGAAAAATGAACATATAAGAAAATAAAAAATGCTTTATACATAGGATTCTAGGCCCATTTATTTGTTTTGATTAAAGGTAAAAATTGCACGGGGCGCCCTATTTGGTCGCCCCCATTTAACATATACCACTTTTAAAAAAAGTTTTAACTTGTACCCACTTTTTAAACAACTTCAGGCCTCTTTCTCCTCCTCCTTCATTTTCTGAATGCTGAAACTTGAGATATTGTTGTGCGTTCTATCCTGATGATTCATATATATCTGCTTGTCCCATTATGTTCAGTTTGGTCTTATTCACAATAATTTAACCTCTTAGATATTTTAGCTTTACATGCACATTCGTTTTTTGTTCTAATTTATCTGTAGTAACTTATTTTCTTGTCGAAAATATTTTCATTCTTTAATCTTTGAAATGAATAGCATCAATCTCTGCTAATCATGATCTATTAAATTCATTGTTGTTTAGTACTATTTCGTTTATGTACAATATATTCTTTTGTTGAATTCTTTTTTTTGAAAAATTATCTTTCTCATTTCCGTGTGCAGACTTAGAACTTCAACTCTAAGAATGCTGAAGTTCAGCAAATATAAACAAAAATTTTAGCTCCTAGAATGTTGAAGTTCAGCAAATACAAAACAAACTTCAGCCCTAGAATGCTGAAGTTCAGCAATTACAAAACAAATTTCAGCTCCTAGAATGCTGAAGTTCAGCAATTACAAAACAAAAACTTCAGCCAAAACATGATATAATTTTATTGAGCTGAAGTTTACCATTGCACTATGAACTGAAATTTGCATGATTGCCTTTGCAAGTCAGGCCAAACTTCAGGCAAAAATATCTGAAGTTTTGCTACACTTCAGGCAAAACATTCTGAAGTTCAAACTTCAGACATAAATTTTTGCTACTTCAGGCCCGTATGTTTGAAGTTACCCGAAAAGTGGGTAACTTGTAATTTTTTTTGCAAAGCGGGTATAAGTTAAAAGTTGACCCAAAAACTAGGTATAGATGCAAATGCCCCTGATTAAAGGTCCAAAAACCAGCCCATATAAATGCTTGAATGTTGGATTCTCTATTTGAAGTGTGCCAAAGGGGGGGGGGGGGGATTGCAAAGGAAAAAAAGAGAAAGTCACATGATTTGTCATATATCACGTGACTTATACCTAGGACCCTTTGGCCATAAATTTTGCCAAAATAAACTTGAATTTTATTTGGCTATAGATTTTGCCTACATTTTAGCCAAATTCCAAGTCCCAGCTGGTTTTGGGCCAAAATATCTTTAACGATCCGGCCGGTCGTTTTGAGTATTACAACCCCGTTTCCCTATTTACTGCTCAAATTATACTTTACAGTTGTTATGTGACTTGCCGGGATAATTGGTTCGGGTCCGGTGAGGTTTTGGAATGAATTGGAACACTTAGTTCCAAGGTTTAAAGCTTAAGTTAAAATAGTGACCGGATGCGGACTTGTATTTAAACGACCTCGGATTCAAATTTTGATGATCCCAATAGCTCCGTATGGTGAGTTTGGACTTAGAAGCGTGTCCGGAAAATTATTTGGAGGTCCGTAGTGGAATTTGGCTTGAATTGTCGAAAGTTGAATTTTTGGGAAGTTTGACCGGGGGTTTGACCTTTTGATATCGAGGTCGGAATTTGATTCTGGAAAATGGAATAGGTCCGTAAAGTAAAATGTGACTTGTGCGCAAAATTTGAAGTCATTCCAGATTGATTTGATGTGTTTCGGTACAAGATGTAGAATTTGAAAGTTCAAAATTCGTTGTTTTTGAATTGAGGAGTAATTCATCATTTCGATATTGTTAGGTATGATTTGAGGCCTCGAGTAGGTCCGTGTTATGTTATGGGACTTGTTGATATAATTGGTTGAGGTCCCGGGGGCCTCGGGTGAGTATCAGATGGTTAACAGTTTGATTTTTGAATTTAGAAGACTGTTGGAACTGAAGCCTTCTGGTATAATCGCACCTGCGAAAAAGTAGTCGCAGGTGCGAGCTCGCAAGTGCGAGCAGGGGTGCGCTAAAGCGAGGTGCGCAGGTGCGGAAGATGCTTCGCAGGTGCGAAATCGCACCTGCGCGAGAAGGAATGCAGATGCGGGCAGATGGCTGTTAGGCATTGGTTGCAGGTGCGCGGGAAAATTCCGCACCTTCGTGAGCACAGATGCAGACGGATGGGCGCAGAAGCGAAAACTAGACAGGCGAGTGGAGTCCGCAAATGCGATATTTTGCTCGCACAAGCGGATGCGCAAGTGCGCAAATCTTGTTCGTAGATGCGGAAATTGCTGGGGCAGAACCTTAAATTCGAGGGTTCAATATTTTTACCCATTTTCGGATTTTGGAGCTCGGGTTGGGCAATTTTGGAGAGGAAATTTTCCACACAACTTGGGGTAAGTATTCTTAACTCTCTTGTGATTATATTCCATGAATTAATCTTCATTTTTTGTGTAAGATTATTGAATCTTAAAGAGAAATAGAAAAAAATTTCTATAATGTCACAAAACGAATTTTTCAGGTTTGAATACCGATTTGGCGTCGGATTTGAGTGAAATTAGTATGGTTGAACTTGTAATTAGATGGGTTATCGTATTTTATGAGTTTCGTCGAATTTCGATACGTGGGCCCCACAAGTGATTTTTGGGGCGTAATTTCGGATTTTGTGAAAATATTAGTATTTTGATATGGAATTAATTTCTATAAATTTTGTGGGCTGAATCAAATTAATTGTGACTAGATTCGAGCCATTTGGAAGTTGATACGCGCAAAGTGGACTTGCTGGAGCATTGCTTAGCTTGCTCGACATTGGATTTGGCTTGTTCGAGGTAAGTAACTCTTCTAATCTTGGAGTTGAGGGTATGAACTCTGAATATATGTATTTCGTAAATTGTTGGGAGATGATGCACATGCTAGGTGACGGACGTATGGGCGTGCACTATAGAAATTGTGACATAATTATTTCTGTGGAATTTTGTCGTTAAATGATCTTGGCATTTTCCATGCGATTTTATGAGTTAAAGAAATTGAGCTGAAAAGCATATTAAAAATCATGTTGAGGCTATGTGCCAGTATTATTGGGACCTACAGAGGTCATATTATTGTAAAATATTTATTTTAAATTGAAAATTCATACTCAGTCATATTCATTTCATTGCATATCATATATCAGTCTCTGTTGTTATTTATTGATACATTATATCATCATTTTTGGGTTATTCTCATGACATTGTGAGCCCATGAGAGCGAGACTGGAGAGATTGATGACTGAGGGAGGCCGAGGGCCTGATTGTGAGGATATTTTTGGGATCGGGCTGCATCCATATTGGCTTTATATATATTATTATTATTATATGGTTCAGCGTTGCCCGCCTACAGCAGGCCTTGTTGGCTTATTATTGCACGTGAGTTGGCCGTGCAGATCCTTATATTATTATTGCACGTGAGTTGGCCGTGCAGATCCTTATATTATTATTGCACGTGAGTTGGCCGTGCAGATCCTTATATTATTATTGCACGTGAGTTGGCCGTGCAGTACGTGAGTTGACCGTGCGGATCCAGATATTTATATTATGGCACGTGAGTTATCCGTGCAGCACATGAGTTGTCCGTGCTTATAGCGCTTGGGATGTAGGACCCCCTCATGAGTCTGTACACCCCCAGTGAGCGCAGTCGACTATAAACAGGGATCAGGCTGCACGCCGCAGCAGGTATTGTATAGCGTTGAGTGATTGAGTGTGCTGAGCACAGTGAGAGAGAATGCGATACAGTGAGATTGAGTACCCTGAGAGTGTGAGTACAGTCTCTGAGATACATTGCATTGACATGCACACATGACATATATGCATAGAGATGTGTTTTCCTCATGCTGTACGGTATCACATTATTCATGATTTCTCACACATGTTGACAGATGGGCATAGTGATGCATTTGTTTTACAATGGTTATCTGAAAAGAAAATGAGATATTTTATCTATTATTGAAAGGTTTTTGGAAAGTTTTCTGTTTTCAAACTTATTCACGTTTTTGGTAACTTTGGCAAAAGATTTGGGATTTTCACTGATGTACTTGAAAGGAAGAACTATTATTGCTGAAATCATGATGTGACTGAGCATTTTATCTCTGAGTTACCTATAGTATTATTTGCTTTATGTCGTTACTAATTGTTGTGGATTAGTAAATTTGGACCCGACCTTGGTAGAAGCTCGTCACTACTTTCAACCTAAGGCTAGGTGTGTTACTTACTCAGTACATGAGGTCGGTTGTACTGATACTACACTTTTGCACATTGCGTGCAAATATTGGCTGTCGTTGTTGCTGTGTTCGATGGTTGCCGGAATTGAAGATGTACCTGCGTTCCTGTTGTAGCTGCCTCTTGTTCAGGGTAGCCTTAGATTTATAAAAGCTCTGTTTATGTATTATTCAAACAGACTATATATTTATTTCATTTCCGCTTTGTATACTCTATTCTTAGAAACTCATGATTTGTACTACCAGTTCTTCAGGATTGTATAAGATCAAGATCTTTATTCACTTAAATTGCTTTAATAATTATTATTAAAATTGGTTAGTTGGAAATTGGCTTACCTAACGGGATGGGTTAGGTGCCATCACGACTAGTTGGATTTTGGGTCGTGACAATATCACTATTATATTTTTTTAAAATTGGCCCAAACTTTTATATTTTATAAAGGATCCCACCATTTATTATTTTGTAATGATGTTGCTTCATCTTCTCCGTCATCTAATAGTGTATCATATAGTTCATTATAAAAATGATAATTTTGTATCAAATTTATTTATGTTCAGGACTATGGTTTGCGATAATATAATGAATGTTATTGATAATGGTACTGTTGGGTATTTATGATAGTTTTTAAAACTTATGGGTATAAGTCACGTTTTATATTTTTCCAAACCAAACTTCACCAAAATCAGATTTTTCAGAATAAATTTGGGAATCTATGGCCAAATGCTAGCGTAATGTCCTAATCCAAGTATAATATTAGTTTCTTTTCTTTTCCAAATAATGAAAGTAAAGAATCGATAACGAAGACCAATGTTCAAAAGTTTTTAACAATGTCTACATGAAGATTTTGAGTCAAATAACATTATTATTATTATTATTATTATTATTATTATTATTATTATTATTATTATTATTATTATTATTATTATTATTATTAATTAGTTATTATCTCTTACTTTGATTAATGTCTACCTACCTTGCACATGACATCAATTTTCTTTCCCCAACTTAAGTCTCTTCTGTTAGCCTTCATCTTTTTGTTAATCATATTTTACATTCACACTTTATATGAGTTTGAATTTCCAAATATTCAAGTCCTTTATTAGTTTGATAACATGATCTACATACGCAATATCCAACAATAAGATTGCATAGAGTGCTAGATTTAATGCATGACATTTTTAATTATTCAAAAACTCGATATTGAGAATATGCCAACAATGTGACATTGGTGGAGAGTTGAAGTAAATTCTAGTAAAATGGTACTGCAATATATTTTTTCAAGCTAATTATCCTCAGTTGAATGTTCAAATACAATTGTAGATCGAGTATTCTTTATAGGGAAAAATATAAAATTATCGGTCGGTCTAAACTAATTTTTGCTATTCAAAACGTGTACAAAAAATATAATTTTTTTTGGATATTATATTTAAGAACGGTAAAAAATATATATTTCTATCCTATATAGGAAGTAGGATAAATAATTTCATCAGATATCCTTTGTATATGTCGAAATCTACCACCTAGAGAGAGAATTTTCTTCACAAATCTGTTCTTATCAGGTCAATATTACATATCTCTTTTTCTTATCTTTTGTCCTCCTTATATGAGACATAATCTTAGTAAATACTAATAGTACATGTGCAGAGAATATTATTTAGAATATTCCCTCTATTATCCTATTCTAAAAATTAGCCGTTACAGTTCTTTCCGCGGACTTCGTCCTCGACCATTATAAGCATCCCAACCACGAGTTTTTTCATTTCCTTATCGACCTCGGCTAATTTTTCCTCAATACTTCCTTGCCCTAAATAGTCCAAAGATACAAACGTTAACTTTTCATCAAGATTCTTGTTCATATTATTCCGTACTTTTCCATCAGATCCGAGAATAGTTCGAACATTCTAGGATTTATCTGTCACTCATCATTGTGTCACGATCTAAAATTCTAACCTGTCGTGATAACGCCTTTCTCGATACTAGGCAAGCCGACAATCTCAACAAATCACAATTTCTCTTTAAGTTTGAAAATATAATATTTTAATAAAATCCATAAATCTTACAATTACCGATACAACCACTCCCAAAATCTGATGTCACTGAGTACATGAGCATCTAATATGAATTCAAGTCTGGAAATACGGTCTATAATAGTCTAAGACCAAATACAGTAAACAAGGAGTTAGAGAAAGAGAGACAAGGTTTACGAAATACGGCAGCTACCTCTGAATCTCCAAAAAATCAATCATATGAGAGAATCAACACCCGCTATACCCGGGAACACCTGGATCTGCACACGAAGTGCAGGGTGTAGTATGAGTGCAACCAACTCAGCAAGTAACGATAATAAATAAGGAACTGAAGATAATGATGAGCTACACAGTTACATTTCATTTTCAGTAATTCTTACAGAGAGTAGGCATGCTTTCAATTCCAAAACTTTAAGCCAAATCAGTTTTATACAAGTTCAAGTTTATGTAATCCGTATATAAAATCTTTCAGAGATTTCACAACAATGACAGATGGCAACTAGGTGCAATAACAAATGAAAATCAAGTACAACCTCTCACGACAACAATCACTCACTGGGCTACCAGCCCTCATCACTCGTTGGGCTCCCAGCCCTCATCACTCACACTCAATGGGCATCCGCGCTCACTGAGGGTGTACAGACTCCGGAGGGGCTCCTATAGCCCAAGCGCTATAATATGCACTGACAACTCACGTGCTTCACAGACAACTCACGTGCCATAATATAAATATCTGGATCCGCACGGCCAACTCACGTGCTATAGTATAATATAAGGATCTGCACGGCCAACTCACGTGCTATAGTATAATATAAGGATTTACACGGCCAACTCACGTGCTGCACGGATAACTCACGTGCTATAGTATCAATATCTCACAATCAGGCCCTCGGCCCCACTCAGTCATAAATCTCTCCAGTCTCTCGGGCTCTCAATAATCATGAATTCAGCCCAAACAACAATGATATGATATATTAATTATAATAACAGAGACTGAGATAAAATATACAAGTAAAAACTGAGACTGAGTATATATCGAATTTAGCAAGCAATTCAACAAGTATGCGACCTCTGTGGGTCCCAACAGTACTATCATATATCCTAAGCATGATTTCTAACATGATTTACAATCAAATTTTATCAACACATAGAGAGCATATAGCTAACAACAAATTATTCAACTTTACAGTTTCCCGGGACGGACCAAGTCACAATCCCCTCGGTGCACGCCCACACGCCCGTCACCTAGCATGTGCGTCACCTTCAAAATAATCACATGATACCAAAATCCGGAGTTTCATACCCTCAGGACCAGATTTATAACTCTTACTTACCTCAAACCGTATAATTTTTTATTCCGCTATGCCCTTGCCATGAGAATTGGTCTCCGAAAGCCTCGTATCTAGCCACAATTAATTTGATTCAGTCAATACCAATTATTGTAATTAATTCCATAAGGAGATACTAATTTTCCAATAAAATCCGAATTTAACTCAAAAATCGCCCGTAGGGCCCACGTATCAGAACCTGACAAAAGTTACAGAATATGAACGTCCATCCAACCACGAGTCCAACCATACAAATTTCACCAAAATCCGACACCAACTAGACCCTCAAATCTTCAATTAAAGTCTATGAAGATTTCTACCATTTTCAACCCAATCCTTACCTATTTGAACTTAACAATATTTTCACAACCTTATTGGTATGTATACATAATACTCTTACACCCAAGAATCATACTATTAATCACCTATTTTTACTCCAAACCCAAAATTGAAGAATTGAGGAAAGAGATTCTTACCTCTTTGAAGCCCTAGTAAGATTCTTGTGAAATCTTCAAACCTTGAACAAGAATTGATGGATAAATGACTAAGTCTTCACTTTCTCACTCTAAAATTCTCTCACCTCTCTCTAAAATATCAGATGAAACCCTTCAAAATGACCCCCAATAGTATAAGAATGTGATCGGGTTTATAAAACCAGAAAAATGAAGCTCTGGAACAGGTTCTGCGGTCGCATATGCGATCGCATAATGGTTATGCGGACCGCATATCGGTCGCATAATCGGTGTCCAATACTGGCAAATATCTGTATGTGTATGTGGTCACTATGCAACCCACATACCTGTTATACGGTCGCATAGTGACCGTAGAACAGTTATGCGGTCGCATAGTCGACCGCAGATTTTATCCAAACTGGCCCTCTTCTGCCTCACTTCTGCGGCCATTATTCGGCCCGCAGAGTGATTATGCGGTCGCATAATGGACCGCAGAAACGTGTTTTTCTGCCAAAAAAATTTTCCTTACTTCCCGGTGCATTGCTCAACCCAAAAAGTCCGAGCTGCAGTTCGCAAGCTTGCCGCGAGAAATTTCTATAACCTTTGTACTAATTGATCTACCTCGACACCACATAACCTTAATTTCCTTAGCAAAAATTCTCCGGGTCACTACACATACGTCAACATCTGGTCAACCTTTTCAACTAAATTTTAAAACCTTGGAATTAGGTTTTCCAAATCATTCAAAAACCTCATCGGACCCGAACCAATTACCCCCGGCAAGTCACATAACAAATGTAAAGCATAAATTGAGCAGTAAAGGGGGAAATGGGACTGTGATACTCAAAACGACCGGCCGGGTCATTACATTCTCCCCCACTTAAACATACGTTCGTCCTCGAACGTGCCAAGAGTTGTTCTTAACCTTCAAATCTCTATTCCACCTTACCACGCACATACCCGGGAGTGATCTCACGTCACCCTATTCCATATAGGCCTGACAACACAATACAACTAAAGATCCTTAATTTAACCTTAGCCCAAAAACCTTGAAATTCAATTCCCAACCTTAAGAATTTCTTTCAAGACATGATTCTTATATTTACACAATGTATGAGTCTGAACAAGCTACATCGAGCTATAACTATAATCACGGATATAATCACCCAGCATATTACACAACTCGCCCGCTCGTAGCACCATTCCTGATCACAATAACTACTTCAAACCAACAAAGTACTAGTATAAAACCCCATATTCAACAGAACCTTATTCCAAAACCTTCGTACACTGCCAAAAATGAAAGAAACAATCAAAAACTCATAATCACTCATCAGATTAACTAGTCATGGAGCTCTCTCGCCCCAACCAGAACCACAATCCTCTCCTAAGTCGACTTTCAATATTATCCTCCCGAATATACCATAATCAAGCCTGATAGTACCCATTCTAGGTCCAACAACTTTATTTTATTAAACGCAACTATCCCACAAACACGCCATAGCGATGGTGTTATGTGAGCAAGATGGCTCTCGAGATTCAGATCATATATCGCACCTTAGTTGTGCTTGAGTTTTGTAGCATATGGCGTTGCCGGTCCTTCCAGGGATGATATTATGCACTGAGCGTGCTTGTGTCTGATATTCAGATATTTTGTAGTAATGAGCATTCTAGCTCGGTAAGTATTTTCTTATAGATTCTTTTTGTGCGGACGCTGCCACGGGTATCATGTGTGGATCGGGTTGCACGCCTCAACAATGTGATGTCGAGTACAGTCACCTATATTCTATTTTGTGTCCCGTTTCTGAGGAAGGTTCATGACACCTTTTCAGTTATCTAATTAGTCACGTGGGTTGAGTAATCCTTTCCAGTGTTCATTTTTCTTATGTATCACAATCGAGTCTGTAGCTTATTAGATCGTTGTGGCATCATATGAGACTTTTTATCATGTCTGAGGTGGCTTATTGCCTGAGCAACTTATACTAAGTGAGACGAGGTTATTGGATCCGGGATCAGTACGGTAAGATTATATGAAGTATAATAAAGAGCAAATACCATTATTTGGTCCATAATGAGGCAATGGTTCTTGTCAGAAGGAGAAAACTCAATAATTTGTTGGCTCAACAGTTGGTTATGAATTTTTACACATTTCTTCCATTGTGGAAGCAGTTCAAGAGTTAGAACAGGAATTATAGGTATCATGAGGTGTGTTGTGAACATCAGATTCGTGGAATTTCGGCTATTGTTATCGAATGATGATATTATGATCATGTGAATGGTGCGGTGCATGGTCTAAATTCAACCAAGGTATGCAACCCTGTATTGGTGCATCGTGTAGTGATTTATAATGTGTTCATAGGTTGGAAACATGCATGGTGGAGAATTCTGGATGTTAGAATTGGGCTCTAAGGCTTAATCGCCTAAATAAAAGGGGAGAATCTTCAGATTGGCTCGAGATAATGTGCTAAATTGGGTGTGGTAGCATGGGTAGGTGCTCGAAGTGTTAAACTGTGATTTTGGACAACTCCGGAACAGTCCTTAGCACGTTCGAGGACAGACGCATATTTAAGTGGGAGAGAATGTAACGACCCAATCGGTCGTTTTGACTGTTAGAACCCCGTTCCCCTAAATAAAACTTCTCGTATGTGTTTTAATGATTTATGACTCGCGGGGATGGTTGGTTCAGGATTTGGAAGTGTGTGAGTTGAAATCGAAAAACTTGGTTCCTTAAGTTAGCTTTAAATGGACAAGTTTGACTTCGGTCAACATTTTGAGAAAACGATCCCGGAATCGGGATTTGACGGCTCCAATAGGTTCGAATGATGATTTTGGACTTGGGCATATGTCCGAATCTGGTTTTGAATAACCCGGGAGCATTTTGACGCTTAATAGTAAAAACCAACTATTTGAAGGTTTAAAATTCTTTAAATTTGGTTTGGAGTAGGATTTTGAGTAATTGAAGTCCGTTTGGAATTCCAAGTTTGAATCAATTTGGTTTGGGGTATGATTCTTAGATTTTATGTTGTTTTACACATTCCGTGAGTTCGAGCGAGTCCGTTTTATGATTTCAAACCTATTGGTATGTTCGGGCGAGGCCCCGAGTGTTAACCGGACGAAGCTCAGATCAATTTTGGAATTTTGAAGAAGAGCTGAAGCCTTCTGCTTATGGTATGTTCGCACCTGCGCTTGGACAGCCGCAGGTGCGACTCTCACAGATGCGAGGTTTATGCGTAGAAGCGAAAAAGGGAAGGGGAGGTCTGCCATCGCAGGTGCAGAATCTCGGGCGCACCTGCGAACGCGCAGGTGCGAGCATTTTTTTCGCAGATGCGAGGCTTGGCAGGCGAGGGAAAACTCGCACCTGCGAGATGTTTCAGCAGGTGCGGTACCTCTTCCGTAGGTGCGAAAATCACTGTTGGGAAGAATGGTTAAAAATCGGGGCTCAGACATTTTGAGCCCATTTTTCCTCCATTTTCGAGCGATTTCAGAGCTTTTGAGAGAGGGATTTCAACTAGAAATTGGAAGGTAAGTTAATTCTACACCCCTTGAGTTAAATACATAGATTATAGGTAGATTATAACTAGTAAATATTAGAAATCAAGGGTTTAGGTGAAAAACCTAGATTTTTATAAAAATGAGATTTTAACCACAAAAATAGTTATGAAATTGGATAGAAATTATATATATGAGTTCTTGAGATAATGGGTAACGTTTCCATCTGAATATTTCCGAAATCCGGGCACGTGGGCCCGGGGTGATTTTTAGGAATTTTATCATTTTGGATAAGGTAATTTATTTAATAGATAACTTTTGAATCATTTAGCATATATTAATTATTGTGTATAATATTTGGATAGTTTCGGATTTTTCGGCGTCGAATCGAGAATTCAACGCGATGTGGTAATCCGAAAGTGGACTTTGGGACGAGGTAAGTCTATTGTTTAATCTTGTGAGGGGGAAATTACCCCATAGGGATTAAATTGAATAATTATTGCTAATTGCGGGGGCTACGTACGCACGAGCTGACGAGAGTCCGTGCGTAGCTACTATTAATGCTAAAGTTCGGGTAGTTTAGGACTCAAAGCATGAATTACTTGTGTAAATTATATTCTTTGTTTAATTAATATTAATTGATATATATGAATATATTGTGAATTGTTAGATAAAGATATTAAAGGATGGAAATCTCATATGCTTGATTTTTTGTTTAAATTAATTAATTATTAAAAAGAATTATTCTTCCTCCCTAATTTATCTTATAATAAATATACTCTCCTTCCGGAGATACATAAGAAAATGTCTTTCTTTTTTGTGGAGCGGGCGGAACGCCTCGGCAGGATAGATGCTGTGATGACCCAAAAGGGTCATCTTATGTTTTAGAACTCAAATCTGCGCTCTTAAGCCTTAAAAATCTCATTTTTACCCTTCACAATTTGCGTGCGTAGTCCGGGCAGGTTTTCGGAAAGCTTTTATGCTGAAAATTGATGAAAATAAGAATTTTTGCCTTAAAAGTTGATTTTAGTTGATTTCGGTCAACATTTTTGGAAAACGGGCTCGGATCCGTGCTTTGACGGTCTCAGTAGGTTCGTATCAAATTATGGGACCTAGGTGTATGCCTGAAATTGAATTCGGAAGTCCCTAGCTTGAGTTATGAATTTTTGATAAAAATTAAAAGTCTGGAAATTATTTATTTTTAAAAATTGATTGATAATTGGCATTGTTAGTATCAGGTCCGTATTTTGGTTCTGGAGCCCGGTACAGGTTCATTATGATATTTAAAACTTGTCTGTGAAATTTGGTGAGAAACGGAGTTGATTTGACGAGATTCGGACGTCCAGTTGAGAAAATAGAAATTTTAAAGTGTTCTTGAGAATTTCATTTGATTTGGTACTAAATTCGTAGTTCTAGGTGTTATTTTGGCGATTTGATCGTGCGAGCAAGTTCGTATGATATTTTTAGACTTGTGTGCCTGTTTGGTTTGGAGCCTCGAGGGCTCGGGTGTGTTTTGGATAGGCTACAGAGTGATTTGGACTTAGAAAAATAGCTGGTGTGCTTCAGCTATGTTGCAGGCCTCAGACCTCGCAAATGCGAGGTCAGGTTTGGCATTTGCGATCACTGTTGAAGTCGTATTTGCGAACTTCTCATCGCAAATGCAAAGAGAAGCTGGGTCAGCCTGTGTTCGCAATTGCGAAATTTTCTTCGCATTTGTGAAGGGAGTCTGGGAGGGGTATGGATCGCAAATGTGATCTTTTGTCCGCATTTGCGAGGTCAGTGATCGCAATTGCGACACTTTCCTCGCATTTGCGAAGGGCAGCATGATTGTGGAGGCTTCACAATTGCGATAGCCCCTTCGCAATTGCGAGCTTCGCATTTGCGAAGCTCAGGTCGCAAATGCGACGTCTCCAGCTAAACAAAGTGACTTTTGGACGGGAATTTCATTCATTTCCCAAGTTTTCAAGACCTAAAATACAAGAGGCAATTTTCCAAGGACCATCTGTTCGCCAAATCATAGGTAAGTGATTCTAAACTGGTTTCTTTCAATCTTTCACTACATTTTACAAGATTTCAACCAAAAATCTAAGGTTTTCATGGTAGAATTGGGGGTTTTGGTAGAAACTAGGTTTTTCGGAAATTTGGGGATTTAGACCTCAATTTGAGGTTGGATTCCAAAACCAATTATACCAGACTCAGGGGTGAATGGGTAAATAGATTTTGATCCGAACCTCGGGTTTTGACCAAGCGAGCCAGGGGTAGATTTTTGACTTTTTGGAGGAAATTTTGGGAAATCTAAATTTATGCAATGTAATTGATTCCTTTAGCAAAATTTGATATTATTGAGTCATTTTTAAATAGATACGAGTGGTTTGGAGGTGAATTCTAAAGGAAAAGCTGTGATTGAGAATTAAGCGGCCTTCGGAGCAAGGTAAGTGTTGTGTCTAACCCTGACTTGAGGGAATTAGGAACCTTAGATTAATTGCTAAGTAAAATTCATGTGAGCGGCGTATATGTGCGGTGACGATTAGTTATGCGTCGCCAATTTATCTGTTTTCCATGTTTTCTCAGTTTTTCTTATATTGTCTCATTCCTATGCCTAATTGCGATGTGTTATACTAATGTTGTTCAATTTATCGTTCTTATCATGTTTACGGATCTTCTGATGATAATTGAGTTTTTATTTCAAAGTTGAGATTAATGTTATGGAACCAAATGTTGAGGTAAGGTTTGTACTTGCTATTCTATCTCCATGTTGATATTTATGCATTGCATTATGGTAAGGGAGAGTGTTAATGCACGAAGGGTGATGCCGTGCCATATTGTAAGTATTAATGCACGAAGGGTGATGCCGTGCCATATTGTGAGTGTTAATGCACGAAGGGTGATGCCGTGCCATGATATGAGAGTTAATGCAAGAAGGGTGATGTCGTGTTGTTTCTATTAATTTTATGGTGAGATTGAGAGTAAAAGCACGAAGGGTGATGCCGTGCATTGTTCCTTACTATATTCACTAGTCCTATTGATTCATGGTATATTGACCGCTCCGGTGATCATTATTTTGTAGTCCTTTATCTTGTATTCCCCTCAGTATGTTCCCCTCCCGACATTTCTTGTTTAGTTCTTCATTTCTGTTATGTGTATATACATTGTTAAATTGTATAGGTTGATTTGTAGGTGCCTTGCCTAGGCTCGTCACTACTTCATCGAGGTTAGGCTCGACACTTACCAGTATATGGGGTCGGTTGTACTGATATTGCACTCTGCACTCTCTGTGCAAATTTTGATACCTGCTCGGGTTGATCAAGATTTTGCTATTGGTCCGTTGTCCGGAGACTCAAGGTAGATCTGTCGGCGTTCACAGACCTTGAAGTCCCCGTCTATCTTTTTCTGTTCTACTGTTTCTTTCATTTAGACAGTTGTATTTCTTTCAGACTATTACTTGTAGTAAATTCTAGAATGCTCGTGAATTGTGACTCCAGATCCGGGTGGTAGTAATTAATACAGTTTTATGATATTCCGCACTTAATATATTTCATCTTAGTTAATTATTGTTAATTACTGAATGGGAATAAGGAATTGGTTAATGATTCTCTAACGTTGGCTTGCCTAGCAAGTGAAATGTTAGGCGCCATCACGGTCCCGTCGGTGGTTAATTTCGGGTCGTGACAGTTGGTATCAGAGCACTAGGTTGCCTAGGTCTCACGATTCACGAGCATGCTTAGTAGAGTCTAGAGGATCGGTACATAGATGTCTGTGCTTATCTTCCAGAGGCTATGAAGTTTAGGAACAAGTTTCACTTCTTTTCTTCTCTGTCATGCAATTTTGCTTTCTCAATACTGATTGAACTCTTCTACTCTTATTCTCTCGCAGATGGCGAGAACATGTACCACTTCCTCAGCTGAGCAACAGCCAGAGCCTCCAGTGACAGCTCCTATGCGGGGCAGAGGTCGAGGCCGAGGCTATGCCAGAGGCCGAGGCAGGGGCAGGGCTCAACCTAGGGCTCGAGCAGCAGCCCCAGTAGTGGAGCCTCAGATAGAGCTTGGCGAGGAGGTTCCAACGCAGATTGTTCTTGCCGGACCAGCTCAGGTTCAGGAGGGGTTCATTGTTACCCCAGTACTTCGGGACGCTTTGGTCCGTTTGGTGGGCTTTATGGAGAGTGTGGCCCAGACTGGCGCATTTTCCATGGCACCAACAATCTCTCAGACTGGAGGAGGAGCCCAGACTCCTACCACTCCCGCTCCGGAGCAGATAGCTCCCCAGTATCAGGTTCCAGCAGCTCAGCCAGTCGGATTAGTTCAGTCGGTTATTGCGGCATAGGTTAGAAATGGGCCAGCCATGTCTTCTGAGGCTTTATGGAGATTGGACAGGTTTACCAAGCTCTTTCCTGTTCACTTCAGTGGTGCTCCTTAAGAGGACCCCCAGGAGTATCTTGACAGATGTCACGAGGTTCTACGAAACATGGGTATAGTGGAGACGAATGGGGTCGATTTTGCTGCATTTCAGATGACTGGTTCCGCCAAGAAATTGTGGAGAGATTACTTGTTGACCAGACCATTTGGGTCGCCTGCTCTTACTTGGGACCAGTTCTCTCAGCTCTTCATAGAGAAGTTTCTGCCTATCACATTGAGAGAGGAGCGTTATCATCAGTTTGGGCGTCTCCAGCAGGGCAGCATGACTGTTACTCAGTATGAGACCCGTTTTGTGGATTTGGCCCGTCATGCCATTCTTCTGCTTCCCACCGAGAGAGATAGGGTGAGGAGGTTTATTGATGGACTTGCTCAGCCTATCAGATTGTAGATGGCTAAGGAGACTGGGAGTGAGATTTCATTTCAGGCGGCTGCTAATGTCGCCAGACGGGTCGAAATGGTTCTTACTTAGGGAGGTCAGGGGTCTGACAAGAGGTCTCGTTATTACGGTGAGTTCAGCGGTGCCTCATCTAGATGCAGGAGTACTTTTGGTAGAGGCCATCCTCCCAGGCCATTTTATTCAGCGTTCCAGGCATTCCACGGTGCCTCAAGTGGTCGTGGCCCTCAGATGTATTATTCCGACCAGCTAGCCTACAGTGCACCACCAGCTCCTATTAGTGCACCTCCACTCCAGAGTTATCATGGTGGTTATTTAGGTCGACATGGTTAGTTTCAGGGTCAGCAGTCACCGCAACCGAGGTTATATTATACTTATGGTGATCCGAGACATATTACTAGATTTTGCCCTCGAGCAACGGCCAGCTCACAATATCAGAGTTCTCGTGCCATGGTTCCGGCACCAGTTGCTGCACCACCTGCTCAGCCAACCAGAGGCAGGGGTCAGGCAGCCAAAGGTAGAGGCCAGACTATTAGAGGTGGAGATCAGGCCGTTAGAGGTGGAGACCAGCCAGTTAGAAGCCGTCCCAGGGACATAGTTTAGGGTGGTAGGGCCCAACCCCGGTGTTATGCTTTCCCAGCCAGGCCTGAGGCTGAGTCATCTGACGCTGTTATCATAAGTACTATTTCAGTTTGCAGTAGAGATGCTTCAGTTCTATTTGATCCGGGATCTACTTACTCCTATGTGTCATCCTATTTTGCTTCCTATTTAGTTGTGCCCCGTGATTCTTTGAGTGCTCCTGTGTACGTGTCCACACCAGTGGGAGATGCTATTGTTGTAGATCGTGTTTATCGTTCATGTGTGGTCACCATTGGGAGTCTTGAGACTCGTGAAGATCTTATACTTCTTAACATGGTTGATTTTGATGTCATACTGGGTATGGATTGGCTGTCACCATATCTTGCTATATTATATTGTCACGCCAAGACGGTGACCTTAGCATTGCAGGGGTTGCCTCGATTAGAGTGGAGAAGGAATCTTGGCCATTCTGCCAGGAGGGTTATCTCTTATGTGAAGGCTCAACATATGGTCGAGAAGGGGTGCCTAGCTTATTTGGCTTATGTCCGCGATTCTAGTGCAGAGGTTCCTTCCAAAGATTTGGTGCTTGTTGTTCGTGAGTTTCCAGAGGTGTTTCCTGCAGACCTACCGGGGATACCACCCGACAGGGATATTGATTTCTGCATTGATTTGGCTCTGGGCACTCAGCCTATTTCCATTCCGCCATATTGCATGGCCCTGCCAGAGTTGAGAGAATTAAAGGAGCAATTGAAAGATTTGCTTGATAAGGGCTTCATTAGACCTAGTGTCTCACCTTGGGATGCACCCGTGTTGTTTTTGAAGAAGAAAGATGGATCAATGAGGATGTGTATAGATTATCGGCAGTTGAACAAAGTCACCATCAAGAACAAATATCCATTGCCGAGGATTGATGATTTATTTGATCAGCTTCAGGGTGCCAAGGTGTTTTCAAAGATTGATTTGAGATCTGGCTACCATCAGTTGAAGATTAGGGTCATCTGATGTTCATAAGACCACTTTTCGAACTCGGTATGGGCATTATGAATTCCTAGTGATGTCATTTGGGCTGACAAATGCCCCAGCAACATTTATGAATTTGATGAATCGGGTGTTCAAGCCTTATTTGGACTCTTTTGTGGTTGTGTTTATTGATGATATCTTGATCTACTCCCGCAGTCGAGAGGAGCATGATCAACACCTTCGGATCATTCTTCAGACTCTGAAAGACAGCCAATTATATGCTAAGTTCTCAAAATATGAGTTTTGGTTGAGTTCAGTTGCTTTCTTGGGTCACGTTTTATCAGTAGAGGATATTCAGGTGGATCCTAAGAAGATTGAGGCAGTCCAGAACTGGCCTAGACCCACATCAGCTATAAAGATTCGTAGTTTCCTGAGTTTGGCGGGCTATTACCGTCGATTTGTGGAGGGGTTTTCATCTATAGCAACCCCGTTGACCAGATTGACCCAGAAGGGTGCCCCGTTTAGGTGGTCAGACGAGTGTGAAGCGAGCTTTCAGAAGCTCAAGACAACTTTGACTACGACACCGTTATTGGTGTTACCCACAAGTTCAGGATCTTATAGAGTATATTGTAACGCATCTCGTATTGGTCTGGGTGCAGTATTGATGCAGGGTGCCAAGGTTATTGCATATGCTTCATGGCAGCTGAAGGTTCACGAGAAGAATTACCCTGTTCATGATCTAGAGCTGGCAGCCATTGTTCACGCGCTGAAGATTTGGAGGCACTATCTTTACAGCGTGCCATGTGAGGTATTCACTGATCATCGGAGCTTGCAGTATTTGTTCAAGGAGAAGGAACTCAATTTGAGGCAGAGGAGGTGGCTGGAGCTATTGAAAGACTATGATATCACCATATTGTATCATCCCGAGAAGGACAATGTGGTGGCCGATGCTTTGAGTAGAAAGTCAGTCAGTATAGGTAGCCTTGCATATATTCCAGTTGGTGAGAGACCATTTGCATTGGATGTTCAGGCCTTGGCCAACCAGTTCGTGAGGTTAGATGTTTTTGAGCCCAACCGTGTTCTATCTTGTACAGTTGCTCGGTCTTCTTTGTTTGAGCATATCAGATATCGGCAGGATGATAATCCTCATTTACTTGTCCTTAGAGACACATTGCGGCACGGTGGTGCCAAGCAGGTTACTGTTGGAGATGACAGAGTTTTGAGGATGCAGGGTCGTATTTGTGTGCCTAAAGTGGATGGACTTTGTGAGTTGATACTTAAAAAGGCTCACAGTTCTCGATATTCTATTCACTCGGGTGCTGCCAAGATGTACTAGGACCTGCGACAGCATTATTGGTGGAGGAGGATGAAGAAAGATATAGTTTCTTACGTAGCTCGGTGCCTAAATTGTCAGCAGGTAAAAAATATGAGCATCAGAGACCCGGTGGTTTGTTTAAGCAAATGGAGATTCCTGAGTGGAAGTGGGAGCGTATCACTATGGACTTTGTTGTTAGACTCCCACACACTCAGAGGAAGTTCGACGCCATATGGGTTATTGTGGATAGGCTGACAAGTCAGCGCACTTCATTCCTAAGGCAGTTACTTATTCCTTGGAGCGGTTAGCAGGGATTTATATTCGTGAGATCGTCCGTCTTCATGGTGTGCCCGTGTCCATTATATCTGACCGAGGTACTCATTTTACCTCACATTTCTAGAGGGATGTACAGCATGAAGGCACACAGGTGGAGTTGAGTACAACATTTCATCCACAGACAGACGGACAATCAGTGCGCACTATTCAAATACTGGAAGATATACTCCGCGCTTGTGTTATAGACTTTGGAGGTTCTTGGGATCATTTCTTGGCACTTGCGGAGTTTGCTTATAATAATAGCTACCAGTCGAGCATTCAGATGGCTCCATATGAGGCATTATACAGAAGGCGATGCCGATCGCCAGTTGGTTGGTTTGAACCAGGAGAGGCTCGGTTGTTGGGTACCGATTTGGTACAGGATGCCTTGTATAAGGTCAAGATTATTCAGGATCGACTTCGCATAGCTCAGTCTAGGCAAAAGAATTATGCCGACCGGAAAGTTCGTGATATTGCATTCATGGTTGGAGAAAGAATATTGTTCCGGGTTTCACCTATGAAAGGTGTAATGAGGTTCGGAACGAAGGGCAAGTTGAGCCCTAGATATATCGGACCCTTTGAAATTCTTGAAAGGGAGGGTGAAGTAGCCTACAAGCTTGCATTACCACCTACTTTATCAGCGGTTCATCCGGTGTTCCATGTGTCTATGCTCCGGAAATATCACGGTGACCCGTCCCACGTGTTAGATTTTAGCTCTGTCCAATTGGACAAGGATTTGACTTACGAGGAGGAGCCGGTGGCTATTCTAGCCCGGCAGGTTCGCCAGTTGAGATCAAAGAGTTACCCTTCAGGTCAAGTGCAATGGAGAGGTCAGCCTATTGAGGCAGCTACTTGGGAGTCCGAGCTCGATATGCAGAGTAGATATCCCCACCTTTTCACCAGCCCAGGTACTTTTCTATGTCCGTTCGAGGACGAATAGTTATTTTAGAGGTGGAGATTGTGATGACCCAAAAGGGTCATCTTATATTTTAGAACTCGAATCTGCGCTCTAAAGCCTTAAAAAACTCATTTTTACCCTCCTCGATTTGCGTGCACAGTCCGGACAAGTTTTCGGAAAGCTTTTATGTTGAAAATTGATGCAAATTAGAATTTCTGCCTTAAAAGTTGATTTTAGTTGACTTCGGTCAATAGTTTTGGTAAACGGGCCCGTATCCTTGCTTTGACGGTCTCGGTAGGTCCGTATCGAATTATGGGACCTGGGCGTATGCCTGGAATTGAATTCGGAGGTCCCTAGATTGAGTTATGAATTTTTGATAAAAATTAAATGTCTGGAAATAATTTGTTTTTAAGAATTGATTGATAATTGGCATTGTTAGTATCGGGTCCGTATTTGGTTCCGAAGCCCGGTACAGGTTCATTATGATATTTAAGACTTGTCTGTGAAATTTGGTGAGAAACAGAGTTGATTTGACGTGATTCAGACGTCCAGTTGAGAAAATAGAAATTTTAAAGTGTTCTTGAGAATTTTATTTGATTTGGTACTAAATTCGTAGTTCTATGTGTTATTTTGGCGATTTGATCGCACGAGCAAGTTCGTATGATGTTTTTAGACTTGTGTGCCTGTTTGGTTTGGAGCTTCGAGGGCTCGGGTGAGTTTTGGATAGGCTACGGAGTGATTTGGACTTAGAAAAATAGCTGGTGTGCTTCAGCTGTGTTGCAGGCCTCAGACCTCGCAAATGCGAGGTCAGGTTTGGCATTTGCGATCACTGTTGAAGTCGTATTTGCGAACTTCTCATCACAAATGCGAAGAGAAGCTGGGTCAGCCTGTGTTCGCAATTGCGAAATTTTCTTCGCATTTGCGAAGGGAGTCTGGGAGGGGTATGGATCGCAAATGCGATCTTTTGTCCGCATTTGCGAGGTCAGTGATCGCAATTGCGACACTTTCCTCGCATTTGCGAAGGGCAACATGATTGTGAAGGCTTCACAATTGCGAGCTTCGCATTTGCGAAGCTCAGGTCGCAAATGCGACGTCTGCAGCTGAACAAAATGACTTTTGGACGGGAATTTCATTCATTTCCCAAGTTTTCAAGACCTAAAACACAAGAGGCGATTTTCCAAAGACCATCTCTTCGCCAAATCATAGGTAAGTGATTCTAAACTGGTTTCTTTCAATCTTTCACTACATTTTACAAGATTTCAACCAAAAATCTAAGATTTTCATGGTAGAATTAGGGGTTTTGGGTAGAAACTAGGTTTTTCGAAAATTTGAGGATTTAGACCTCAATTTGAGGTTGGATTCCAAAACCAATTATACATTCAGGCTCGGGGGTGAATGGATAAATGGATTTTGGTCCGAACCTCGGGTTTTGACCAAGCGAGCCCGGGGTCGATTTTTGACTTTTTGGAGGAAATTTTGGGAAATCTAAATTTATGCAATGTAATTGATTCCTTTTGCAAAATTTGATATTATTGAGTCATTTTTAAATAGATACGAGTGGTTTGGAGGTTAATTCTAAAGGAAAAGCTGTGATTGAGAATTAAGTAGCCTTCGGAGCAAGGTAAGTGTTGTGTCTAATCCTGACTTGAGGGAATTAGGAACCTTAGATTACTTTCTAAGTAAAATTCATGTGAGCGGCGTATATGTGAGGTAACGAGTACTTATGCGTCGCCAATTTATCTGTTTTCCATGTTTTCTCAGTTTTTCTTATATTGTCTCATTCCTGTGCCTAATTGCGATGTGTTATACTAGTGTTGTTCAATTTATCGTTCTTATCATGTTTACGGATCTTCTGGTGATAATTGAGTTTTTATTTCAAAGTTGAGATTGATGTTATGAAACCAAATGTTGAGGTAAGGTTTGTACTTGCTATTCTATCTCCCTGTTGATATTTATGCATTGCATTATGGTAAGGGAGAGTGTTAATGCACGAAGGGTGATGCCGTGCCATATTATAAGTGTTAATGGACGAAGGGTGATGCCGTGCCATATTGTGAGTGTTAATGCACGAAGGGTGATGCCGTGCCATGATATGAGAGTTAATGCACGAAGGGTGATGTCGTACTGTTTCTATTAATTTTATGGTGAGATTGCGAGTAAAAGCACGAAGGGTGATGCCGTGCATTGTTTCTTACTATATTCACTACTCATGTTGATTCATGGTATATTGACCGCTCCGGTGATATAACTAAGATCATTCTTTCAATTAGACAGTTATATTTCTTTCAGACTATTATTTGTAGTAAATTCTAGAATGTTCGTGAATTATGACTCCAGATCCGGGTGGTAGTAATTAATACAGTTTTATGATATTCCGCACTAATATATTTCATCTTAGTTAATTATTGTTAATTACTGAATGGAAATAAGGAATTGGTTAATGATTCTCTAACGTTGGCTTGCCTAGCAAGTGAAATGTTAGGCGCCATCACGGTCCCGTCGGTGGAAAATTTCGGGTAGTGACAGATGCATCTATGGATCGTGCCGCACGTCCCTCGGCAGTGTACACGACACTCTAGATCGGCTCGTCCGTCCTCGGCAGAAATCGTGCTTAATAATAACAATTACACAATACCTTAATAGTTTATTTCAGCTTGTGAAGCTAATTGATAAATTGAAAATCTTTGAAATTTATTGAATTATTATTCGTGCTTGTTAAGAATTATTGTTATTCCTGTAAATGAGATTAATTGATAAATTTGGAAATTTATTTGAATTGAAGGAATTTAATTAATATATTGAGAATTGTTGCATTTGAAGGAATTTAATTATTTCTACTGGTCAATAAAATTACTGTTAACTCTGTGAATCACGCTGATATAAATAATTCTATTTCATGATTATTTAATATTATTGACCCATAGTGAGTGTCAAAGTCGGCCATCTCGTCTCTACCACTTCGAGATTAGGCTTGATACTTAGTGGGTACACGTTATTTTCGTACTCATACTGTACTTGCTGCATATTTTATTGTGCAAGTACATATATGTATAGCGGCCTTGTGGGCGCAGAGATGTGGTTAATAATTGTGGGGACATAGGTGAGCTGCATTCTATATTACGATCAGCAGCTAACAGAGTCTCCTTCAGAGTTATTATATTTTTCTGTCTAATTGGTATTCTGGACATATACTGTATTTTATTTTTAATTCCCTAGTAAATGCTCATGCACTTGTGACACCGAATTTTGGGAATGGTTATGAATTGTTTAGAAATTTAGTTGCTAAAAATATTTATCATTTACTCTATGAGTTTTATCTTTATTATTTTATTGAAGAAAATTTAATTTCAAAAATACTAAATGGGTAATTAAGTGAAGTTTGTATTGTTGGCTTGCCTGGCAGCGGTGTCCGGCGCCATCACGACCTTAATAGATTTTGGGTCGTGACACCCGGCAAGTGACATAACAAATGTAAAGCATAAATTGAGCAGTAAAGAGGGAAATGGGACTGTGATACTCAAAACGACCGGTCGGGTCGTTACACATTGTCAGGAGGAACAATCATCTAGTTCATTCTTTATTGGGTGAATCACTTCTCCTATTTACTTAAAGGTCATTTATTGCTAGTTACTCCTCCATTATTGATCATGCTTTTTGAAATATTTAATGCATGTTATTATCAATCTCCCACTAGATTTGTCCCATATTATCTATACTTTCTGGATCCGCATTTAGAAATATTATCATTAACTAGGTTTAACTCATCATTATATAAATACAATAGTTTTAACCGAAAGTTATACTTTTTGGTCAAACAATTTGGCTCCGTCTGTGGGGATTTTCTAGTTAAATTTTTAGTTTCCTCTAGATCTATAACTAACACGGATCACTAACGTAAAAAAGAAGAAGGAGAAAGCAAGAAAAAGATCCTCTTTCTTGGTATACACAGATCTAATATGGCAGGTAATAGAGAAAAAAGAACGAGAATAATGAGTAACCTCCCAACCAACCTTATGAATATATCAATGAGAGTTCTGAAGCAGTGGACGAGGACGCAACGCATAATGCCTCCCCCGGGCGAGATGGGTCACCCCCTCCTCACTGTAGCATCACAAAATCTCTTGGTAAGGGAGCCTTCACATCTGTGGTGGAAGGGACGCCACCAGCAGTAAAAAAAGCTCCTTGAGGCTTGGCTAACTGACACGCTAACCAGCATCCTCCATAAGCATGTTCGGGACATGGCTACAAAAATCGCGAGGACTTGCGTTATACCACCAGCGGACGAGCAGCATGATCAATTTCCTACTCCTCCAATGATATGTATTACTCACAATGTCGTTAGTAGTACAAGTGACGACACTCTCGCTACCATTCTGAAAAGGATGGAGGAAATGGAGAATTAGAACAAAGCACTTCGGGACCAAATAAGAGAACACCAAGAAAGGGTCGATAAGATACCGGGCGCCCCTAAGCTCTTGCCGAAGAGAGATGCCGGTCGGTTCATCGAGAAGTCATATAGTGATGACGCCGCCCCACATGCCATACCAAAGACCTTTAAAATGCCGCCCTATCTCAATATATATGATAGCACGACCGACCCCGAAGATCATGTGACTCACTATGTCACTGCTGTGAAAGGCAATGATCTCGCCAAGGAACAAGTATCCTCCATTTTTTTCAAAACAGTCGGCGAGACCCTTACGGGAGGAGTGTTAACATGGTATTCACAACTGCCAGTACGTTCCATTGAAACATTTGAAGAAATGGCCGACAAGTTCGTAACGTCCCATGCTGGGGCCAAGAAGGCCGAGGGGAGAGTAAACAACATATTTGCTATTAAATAGTCTCCGGAAGAGGGATTGAGGGACTTCCTCGCCCGGTTCAACCGAATAAGAATGACCTTGCCGAATGTATCGGAAGGGATGTCGGTCATAGCTTTTCAGAACGGATTGAGTATAAATGGTTCAAGGGCAACAAGAAAGTTATTAAGTCGGCTTATGAAGTACCCCAACTACTTGGGATGAAATACACAACGCGTATTATGTCGAGGTCCGAGGAGACGAGGACGACCTATCCTGTCTAAAAATAATTTTTGTTTGAAAATGGAGCTTCCTATCCTGTCTTGACTGACGACAAAAAAATGTAATTTCCATAATAACTAGGTATATAACTGTATATTTACATAAGTTTTAAGAGAATTTGTTTAGCTTTAACCTTTGCCAGTTGGTTACAATTAATTGTTTGTACGGTAGATCAAATGTAGCAAACTTGTTATGTGTTTTAATTAGCAGAATTTTCATGTGTGTTTTTAACCCAAAAAAAAAATAGGAAAACTTACACATCTGATCACTTTTTAAAACATATTTAAGAAAATAATACTATTCTTTATTTATTCCATAAATGATAATTTTTTTACACTAATGACAGATAGAGACTATGCACATAATGAATGATCAGCCGAAACACACAAATTATGGGATATTTATTTTTTACTCTCTCTCCTGTTTTAAATTAAAGATTCAATTATATTCTCATATTTTTTATTACATTTCTCTCTCTTCTTTAACCGTTACACTCAATTTATTCACTTAATCATTATGAAACTAATACTACATATTCAATTATTCATTATATATATTTAGTATAACTTTTTAGAGGAATTTTTGTGTATACTATTGTATTAATATAGGGAAAAAAGTAATATACATGATATAACTCAATTATATTATATTTTTTATTGAAGTATAATATTATATATTCCTGGTATAATTCATTTTTTAGAGGTATACTAACGTATTAATATTCATAGTACAATTCAATATATGTTATAATGGTATTAAGGTATTATACTACATATATACGATATAATATTTTTTTTTTAGAAACGCCATCTATATAAATATTAATGTAAGAATATACCTTCTGTGACCTTTTTAAGAACATACCATTTAATGAGAAATACTGTGTATACTAAGGTATTATCATGATATAAATTTACATGGTTTATAATGTATATATATCTCAAATATACAGTACAATTTCTTGAAACATATGTATTTTATTTTTTCGAATAATATAAAAATGTATACTTTCGCTAGATAATATTGTATAAAGAGGTACATGTACTTTTTATATGGAATGTAGAAAATTTTTATGGAATAAATTAGTTTCCAACCAAAAAAAGAGGAAAACATATTACCATTTAAATATGTTAGGGATTGGTTTCAAGAGAAAATATAGGAAAAAATGTTAAAAAGTACTAGGAACGTTTTCATTAAGGAAATAAATGTATTGGGTACGTGATTATAGGTACATGATTTAAAGGTGTCTGATAGAAATATAATTATTTAGTTGTCATACGTGTAAAATAGCTATTGCTGCTACGTTTTTGAAAATTCTCCTTAAATTATGCCTATTTATGTTTTTTGCCCAAAATAATAGTATAAAAAAGTGGTGGTTTAACTGGAGCAGCCCATCAGGCATTTGTTGGGCCTGGAGGACGCCGGCTCGTTATCCTTCCACTGCACAGAGCGGTAGCTAATCATTGCTCTATGAAACCAGCCCCCACTTTAGGAGTCCCGCAATCCATGCTTTCGTTTGGGCCACGTGACCCAACTATGTGTTTGGATAGGGCAGGCCAGAAATTAGCCCACCAAGCCCTACCATCTGGAGGGCCCCAACATTCCACCACGTTGTTACCCCTATTTGGGTTACAAGCCTACATTACTGAGCTCGGCGATTAGTATTGTCTCTTTTGGCTATTATAAGCAAAGAAAGGGAACTGTTCATTGTCGGTGTGGGATATATTTTGCATGAATTATTTCCTGCTTCATGGAGTTGAAAACAATCTATATATTTGATAGAACATGTAAAGTTATAGAACAAATATATTTAAGAATAGTGAAACAAAGGAGGAATTTCATTGTCCAATTACCCAATAGCTGCACAACTTATGCCTTTTCTCTTCTCCTTTGACAAGCTAATAGGTAAGATTTTGAAAGAGAGATGTCCCTGTGATTCATACGTTTCAAGTTTAAATCCTAGAGGATGTGGATTTTCTTTGCCTGAATGTATAAATATACCTATAACATAGGAAAAGGAGATATTAGAATTATTTTCTCTCGTTTAACAAAAGGTAAACATGTAATTTGAAATTTTCCCCCCTAGTTAGCGCATTTATGAAATTTCTAAATTTAAGCATATGATATATATATATATGGCAAGATGCGACTTGCTTTGAGCATAAGGTGTGACTTAGTTAATTTGGATTGGTACCCGTTAAACATGTTTACGTTGTCCTCATCCTAACTCTATGGGCCTAAAGAAAGACGATTCAAAAAAGAAAAATAAAAAGAAATAAAAAAGAAATTACTTATTCATTAAAATAATTCGACGACAACATGTCCATAATTTGATTGATATAAGCTGAACTAGGTGGTAATCGATAGTAATATATCGATAAGCAATAAGATTATATTTTAAGCTTAACATTTGATTCTTATTAGACTCTTCAATTCCCTTTTTCCTTACTAAAAAGAGAAAGTTGTACAAGATAATATAACAAGATCAATTTACTCCAAGGATTTTCTTAGAAGCCTATAAAAAAAATCCTTGCTGCAGAAAAAAGAAAAAAGAACATATAAGAAAATGAAAAATGCTTTATACATAGGATTCTAGGCCCATTTATTTGTTTTGATTAAAGGTAAAAATTGCACGGGGCATCCTATTTGGTCTCCCCCATTTAACATATACCCACTTTTTAAAAATATTTTAACTTGTACCCACTTTTTAAAAAACTTCAGGCCTCTTTATCCTCCTCCTTCATTTTCTGAATGCTGAAACTTGAGATATTGTTATGCGTTCTAGCCTGATGATTCATATATGTCTGCTTATCCCATTATGTTCAGTTTGGTCTTATTCACAATAATTTAACCTCTTAGATATTTTAGCTTTACATGCACATTCGTTTTTTGTTCTAATTTATCTGTAGTAACTTGTTTTCATATCGAAAATATTTTCATTCTTTAATCTTTGAAATGAACAGTATCAATCGCTGCTAATCATGATCTATTAAATTCATTGTTGTTTAGTACTATTTCGTTTATGTACAATATGTTCTTTTGTTGAATTCTTTTTTTTGAAAAATTATCTTTCTCATTTTCGTGTGCAGACTTAGAACTTCAGCTCTAAGAATGCTGAAGTTCAGCAAATATAAACAAAAATTTCAGCTCCTAGAATGTTGAAGTTCAGCAAATACAAAACAAACTTCAGCCCTAGAATGTTGAAGTTCAGCAATTACAAAATAAATTTCAGCTCCTAGAATGCTGAAGTTCAGCAATTACAAAACAAAAACTTCAGCCAAAACATGATGTAGTTTTATTGAGCTGAAGTTTGCCATTGCACTATGAACTGAAGTTTGCGTGATTTCCTTTACAAGTCAGGCCAAACTTCAGGCAAAAATATCTGAAGTTTTGCTACACTTCAGGCAAAACATTCTGAAGTTCAAACTTCAGACATAAATTTTTGCTACTTCAGGCCCATATATCTGAAGTTAACCGAAAAGTGAGTACGCTTGTAATTTTTTTTTAAAGCGGGCATAAGTTAAAAGTTGACCCAAAAACTAGGTATAGATGCAAATGCCCCTGATTAAAGGTCCAAAAACCAGCCCATATAAATGCTTGAATGTTGGATTCTCTATTTGAAGTGTGCCAAAGGGAGGGGGGAGGGGGGGCAAAGGAAAAAAAGAGAAAGTCACATGATTTGTCATATATCACGTGACTTATACCTAGGACCCGTTTGGCCATAAATTTTGCCAAAATAAACTTGAATTTTATTTGGCCATATATTTTGCCTACATTTTAGCCAAATACCAAGTCCCAAATCCCAAATCCCAGCTGGTTTTGGGCCAAAATATCTGTAACGACCCGGCAAGTCATTTTGAGTATTACAACTCCGTTTTCCTATTTACTGCTCAAATTATACTTTACAGTTATTGTGTGACTTGCCGGGGTAATTGGTTCGGGTCCGGTGAGGTTTTGGAATGAATTGGAATACTTAGTTCCAAGGTTTAAAGCTTAAGTTAAAATAGTGACCGGATGCAGACTTATATGTAAATGACATCGGATTCGAATTTTGATGATTCCAATAGCTCCGTATGGTGAGTTTGGACTTAGAAGCGTGTCCGGAAAATTATTTGGAGGTCCGTAGTGGAATTTGGCTTAAATTGTCGAAAGTTAAATTTTTGGGAAATTTGACCGGGGGTTTGACCTTTTGATATCGAGGTCGGAATCTGATTCTGGAAATTAGAATAGGTCCGTAATGTGAAATATGACTTGTGCGCAAAATTTGAAGTCATTCCAGATTGATTTAATGTGTTTCGGCACAAGATGTAGAATTTGAAAGTTCAAAGTTTGTTGTTTTTGAATTGAGGAGTAATTTATCGTTTCGATGTTGTTAGGAGTGATTTGAGGCCTCGAGTAGGTCCGTGTTATGTTATGGAACTTGTTGATATAATTGGTTGAGATCCCGGGGGCCTCAGGTGAGTATCAGCTGGTTAACAGATTGATTTTTGAATTTAGAAGACTGTTGGAACTGAAGCTTTCTGGTGTAATCGCACCTGCAGAAAAGTAGTCGCAGGTGTGATCTCGCAAGTGCGAGCAGGGGTGCGCTAAAGCGAGGTGCACAGGTGCGGAATCACACCTGCGCGAGAAGGAACGCAGATGCGGGCAGATGGCTGTTAGGCATTGGTCGCAGGTGCGAGGGAAAATTCCGCACCTGCGTGAGCGCAGATGCAGACGGATGGGCGCAGAAGCGAAAACTGGACAGGCGAGTGGAGTCCGCAAATGCGATGTTTTGCTCGCACAAGCTGATGCGCAGGTGCGCAAATCTTGTTCGTAGATGCGGAAATTGCTGGGGCAGAACCTTAAATTCGAGGGTTCAATATTTTCACCCATTTTCGGATTTTAGAGCTCGGGTTGGGCGATTTTGGAGAGGAAATTTTCCACACAACTTGGGATAAGTATTCTTAACTCTCTTGTGATTATATTCCATGAATTAATCTTCATTTTTGTGTAAGATTATTGAATTTTCAAGAGAAATAGAAGGAAATTTCTATAATGTCATAAAACGAATTTTTCAGGTTTGAATACCGATTTGGAGTCGGATTTGAGTGAAATTAGTATGGTTGAACTTGTAATTGGCTGGGTTATCGTATTTTGTGAGTTTCATCGGATTTCGATACGTGGGCCCCACAGGTATTTTTGGGGCGTAATTTCGGATTTTGTGAAAATATTAGTATTTTGATATGGAATTAATTCCTATAAATTTTGTGGGCTGAATCAAATTAATTGTGACTAGATTCGAGCCGTTTGGAAGTTGATACGCGCAAAGTGGACTTGCTGGAGCATTGCTTAGCTTGCTCGACATTGGATTTGACTTGTTCGAGGTAAGTAACTCTTCTAATCTTGGAGTTGAGGGTATGAACTCTGAATATATGTATTTCGTAAATTGTTGGGAGATGATGCACATGCTAGGTGACGGGCGTGTGGGCGTGCACTATAGAAATTGTGACATAATTGTTTCTGTGGAATTTTGTCGTTAAATGATCTTGGCATTTTCCATGCGATTTTATGAGTTAAAGAAATTGAGCTGAAAAGCATATTAAAAATCATGTTGAGGCTATGTGCCAGTATTATTGGGACCCACAGAGGTCATATTGTTGTGAAATATTTATTTTAAATTGAAAATTCATACTCAGTCATATTCATTTCATTGCATATCATATATCAGTCTCTGTTGTTATTTATTGATACATTATATCATCATTTTTGGGCTATTCTCATGACATTGTGAGCCCATGAGAGCGAGAATGGAGAGATTGATGACTGAGGGAGGCCGAGGGCCTGATTGTGAGGATATTTATGGGATCGGGCTGCATCTATGTTGGCTTTATATATATTATTACTATTATATGGATCGGCGCTGCCCGCCTGCAGCAGGTCTTGTTGGCTTATTATTGCACGTGAGTTGGCCGTGCGGATTCTTATATTATTATTGCACGTGAGTTGGCCGTGCAGCACGTGAGTTGGCCGTGCAGATTCTTATATTATTATTGCACGTGAGTTGGCCGTGCAGATTCTTATATTATTATTGCACGTGAGTTGGCCGTGCAGATCCTTATATTATTATTGCACGTGAGTTGGCCGTGCAGTACATGAGTTGGCCGTGCGGATCCAGATATTTATATTATGGCACGTGAGTTATCCGTACAGCACATGAGTTGTCCGTGCTTATAGCGCTTGGGATGTAGGACCCCCTCATGAGTCTGTACACCCCCAGTGAGCGCAGTCGACTATAAATAGGGATCGGGCTGCACGCCGCAGCAGGTATTGTATAGCGTTGAGTGATTGAGTATGCTGAGCACAGTGAGAGAGAATGCGACACAGTGAGATTGAGTACTCTGAGAGTGTGAGTACATGAGTACAGTCTCTGAGATACATTGCATTGACATACACACATGACATATATGCATAGAGATGTGTTTTCCTCATGCTGTACGGTATCACATTATTCATGATTTCTCACACATGTTGACAGATGGACATAGTGATGCATTTGTTTTACAATGGTTATCTGAAAAGAAAATGAGATATTTTATCTATTATTGAAAGGTTTTTGGAAAGTTTTCTGTTTTCAAACTTATTCACGTTTTTGGTAACTTTGGCAAAAGATTTGGGGTTTTCACTGATGTACTTGAAAGGAAGAACTATTATTGCTGAAATCATGATGTGACTGAGCATTTTATCTCTGAGTTACTTCTAGTATTATTTGCTTTATGTCGTTACTAATTATTGTGGATTAGTGGATTTTGACCCGACCTTGGTAGAAGCTCGTCACTACTTTCAACCCAAGGCTAGGTTTGTTACTTACTCAATACATGGGGTCGGTTGTACTGATACTACACTTCTGCACTTTGCGTGCAGGTATTGGCTGTCGTTGTTGCTGTGTTCGATGGTTGCCGGAATTGAAGATGTACCTGCGTTCCTGTTGTAGCTGCCTCTTGTTCAGGGTAGCCTTAGATTTATAAAAGCTCTGTTTATGTATTATTCAAACAGACTATATATTTATTTCATTTCCAGACTATGTATTTATATTATTTTCGCTTTGTATACTCTATTCTTAGAAACTCATGATTTGTACTACCAGTTCTTCGGGATTGTATAAGATCAGGATCTTTATTCACTTAAATTACTTTAATAATTATTATTGAAATTGGTTAGTTAAAAATTGGCTTACCTATCGGGATGGGTTAGGTGCCATCATGACTAGTTGGATTTTGGGTCGTGACAATATCACTATTATATTTTTTTTAAAATTGGCCCAAACTTTTATATTTTATAAAAGATCCCACCATTTATTATTTTGTAACGATATTGCTTCATCTTCTCGGTCATCTGATAGTGTATCATGTAGTTCATTATAAAAATGATAATTTTGTATCAAATTTATTTATGTTCAGGACTATGGTTTGCGATAATATAATGAATGTTATTGATAATGGTACTGTTGGGTATTTATGATAGTTTTTAAAACTTGTGGGTATAAGTCACGTTTCATATTTTTCCAAACCAAACTTCACCAAAATCAGATTTTTCAGAATAAATTTGAGAATCTATGGTCAAACGCTAGCCTAATGTCCTAATCCAAGTATAATATTAGTTTCTTTTCTTTTCCTAATAATGAAAGAAAAGAATCGATAACGAAGACCAATGTTCAAAAGTTTTTAACAATGTCTACATGAAGATTTTGAGTCAAATAACATTATTATTATTATTATTATTATTATTATTATTATTATTATTATTAATTAGCTATTATCTCTTACTTTGATTAATGTCTACCTACCTTGCACATGACATAAATTTTCTTTCCCCAACTTAAGTCTCTTTTGTTAGCCTTCATCTTTTTGTTAATCATATTTTACATTCACACTTTATATGAGTTTGAATTTCCAAATATTCAAGTCCTTTATTAGTTTAATAACATGATCTACATACGCAATATCCAACAATAAGATTGCATAGAGTGCTAGATTTAATGTATGACATTTTTAATTATTCAAAAACTCTATATTGAGAATATGCCAACAGTGTGACATTGGTGGAGAGTTGAAGTAAATTCTAGTAAAATGGTACTGCAATATATTTTTTCTAGCTAATTATCCTCAGTTGAATGTTCAAATACAATTGTAGATCGAGTATTCTTTATAGGGAAAAATATAAAATTATCGGTCGATTGAAACTAATTTTTGCTATTCAAAACATGTACAAAAAATATAAATTTTTTCGGATATTATATTTAAGAACGGTAAAAAATATATATTTCTATCCTATATAGGAAGTAGGATAAATAATTTCATCAGATATCCTTTGTATATGTCGAAATCTACCACCTAGAGAGAGAATTTTCTTCACAAATCTTTTCTTATCAGGTCAATATTACATAGCTCTTTTTCTTATCTTTTGTCCTCCTTATATGAGACATAATCTTAGTAAATCCTAATAGTACATGTGCAGAGAATATTATTTAGAATATTCCATCTATTATCCTATTCTAAAAACTAGCCGTTACGGTTCTTTCCGCGGACTTTGTCATCGACCATTATAAGCATCCCAACCACGAGTTTTGCCATTTCCTTATCGACCTCGGCTAATTTTTTCTCAATACTTCCTTGCCCTAAATGTTCCAAAGATACAAACGTTAACTTTTCAACAAGATTCTTGTTCATATTATTCCGTACTTTTCCATCAGATCCGAGAATAGTTCGAACATTCTAGGATTTATCTGTCACTAATCATTGTGTCACGACCCAAAATCCTAACCTATCGTGATGACGCCTATCTCGATACTAGGCAAGCCGACAATCTCAATAAACCATAATTTCTCTTTAAGTTTGAAAATATAATATTTTAATAAAATCCATAAATCTTACAATTACCGATACAACCACTCCCAAAATCTGGTGTCACTGAGTACATGAGCATCTAATATGAATTCAAGTCTAGAAATACGGTCTATAATAGTCTAAGACCAAATGCAGTAAACAAGGAGTTAGAGAAAGAGAGACAAGGTTTACGAAACACGGCAGCTACCTCTGAATCTCCAAAAAATCAATCATACGAGAGAATCAACACCCGCTATGCCCGGGAACACCTGACACCACATAACCTTTGTACTAATTGATCTACCTCGACACCACATAACCTTAATTTTCTTAGCAAAAATTCTCCGGGTCACTACACATACGTCAACATCTGGTCAACCTTTTCAACTAAATTTCAAAACCTTGGAATTAGGTTTTTCAAATCATTTAAAAACCTCACCGGACCCGAACCAATTACCCCCGGCAAGTCACATAACAAATATAAAGCATAAATTGAGCAGTAAAGGGGGAAATGGGACTGTAATACTCAAAACGACCAGTCGGGTCATTACATTCTCCCCCACTTAAACATACGTTCGTCCTCGAACATGCCAAGAGTTGTTCTTAACCTTCAAATCTCTATTCTACCTTACCACGCACATACCCGGGAGTGATCTCACGTCACCCTATTCCATATAGGCCTGACAACACAATAAAACTGAAAATCCTTAATTTAACCTTAGCCCAAAAACCTTGAAATTCAATTCCCAACCTTCAGAATTTCTTTCAAGACACGAATCTTACATTTACACATTGTATGAGTCTGAACAAGCTACATCGAGCTATAACTATAATCACGGATATAATCACCCAGCATATTACACAACTCGCCCGCTCGTTGCACCATTCCTGATCACAATAACTACTTCAAACCAACAAAGTAATAGTATAAAACCCCACATTCAACATAACCTCATTCCAAAACCTTCGTACACTGCCAAAAATGAAAGAAACAATCAAAAACTCATAATCACTCATCAGATTAACTAGTCATGGAGCTCTCTCGCCCCAACCAGAACCACAATCCTCTCCTAAGTCGACTTTCAATATTATCCTCCCGAATATACCATAATCAAGCCTGATAGTACCCATTCTAGGTCCAACAACTTTATTTTATTAAACACAACTATCCCACAAACACGCCATAGCAATGGTGTTATTTGAGCAAGATGGCTCTCGAGATTCAGATCATATATCGCACCTTAGTTGTGCTTGAGTTTTGTAGCATATGGCGTTGCCGGTCCTTCCAGGGATGATATTATGCACTGAGCGTGCTTGTGTCTGATATTCAGATATTTTGTAGTAATGAGCATTCTAGCTCGGTAAATATTTTCTTATAGATTCTTTTTGTGCGGACGCTGCCACGGGTATCATGTGTGGATCGGGTTGCACGCCGCAACAATGTGATGTCGAGTACAGTCACCTATATTCTATTTTGTGTCCCGTTTCAGAGGAAGGTTCATGACACCTTTTCAGTTATCTAATTAGTTACGTGGGTTGAGTAATCCTTTTTCAGAGTTCATTTTTCTTATGTATCACAATTAAGTCTGTAGCTTATTAGATCGTTGTGGCGTCATATGAGAACTTTTGTCATGTCTGAGGTGGCTTATTGCCTGAGCAACTTATACTAAGTGAGACGAGGTTATTGGATCCGGGATTAGTACGGTCGGATTATATGAAGTATAATAAAGAGCAAATACCATTATTTGGTCCATAATGAGGCAATGGTTCTTGTCAGAAGGAGAAAACTCAATGATTTGTTGGCTCAGCAGTTGGTTATGAATTTTTATACATTTCTTCCATTGTGGAAGCAGTTCAAGAGTTAGAACAGGAATTATAGGTATCATGAGGTGTGTTGTGAACATCAGATTTGTGGAATTTTGGCTATTGTTGTCGGATGATGATATTATGATCATGTGAATGGTGCGGTGCATGGTCTAAATTCAACCAAGGTATGCAACCCTGTATTGGTGCATCGTGTAGTGATTTATACTGTGTTCGTAGGTTAGAAACATGCATGGTGGAGAATTCTGGATGTTAGAATTGGGCTCTAAGGCTTAATCGCCTAAATAAAAGGGGAGAATCTTCAGATTGGCTCGAGATAATGTGCTCAATTGGGTGTGGTAGCATAGGTAGGTGCTCGAAGTGTTAAACTGTGATTTTGGACAACTCCAGAACAGTCCTTAGCACGTTCGAGGATGGACGTATATTTAAGTGGGAGAGAATGTAATGACCCAACCGGTCGTTTTGACTGTTAGAACCCCGTTCCCCTAAATAAAACTTCCCGTATGTGTTTTAATGATTTATGACTCGCGGGGATGGTTGGTTCAGGATTTGGAAGTGTGTGAGTTGAAATCGAAAAACTTGGTTCCTTAAGTTAGCTTTAAATGGACAAGTTTGACTTCGGTCAACATTTTGAGAAAATGATCCTGGAATCGGGATTTGACGGTTCCAATAGGTTCGTATGATAATTTTGGACTTGGGCGTATGTCCGAATCGGGTTTTGGATAACCCGGGAGCGTTTTGATGCTTAATAGTAAAAACCAACTATTTGAAGGTTTAAAATTCTTTAAATTTGGTTTGGAGTAGGATTTTGAGTAATTGAAGTCCGTTTGGAATTCCAAGTTTAGGAATAGTTCTGTATAGTGATTTAAGACTTGCACGCAAATTTTCGTGTCATTCTGAGGAGTTTAAGTATATTTCGGCGCATTGAAAGTAAATTGAAGAACTTGAAATTCTTAAGTTTGAATCAATTTGGTTTGGGGTATGATTCTTAGATTTGATGTTGTTTTACACGTTCTGTGAGTTCGAGCGAGTCCCTTTTATGATTTCAAACCTATTGGTATGTTCGGGCAGGGCCCCGAGTGTTAACTGGATGAAGCTTAGATCAATTTGGGAATTTTGAAGAAGAGCTGAGGCCTTCTGCTTCTGGTACGTTCACACCTGCGCTTGGACAGCCGCAGGTGCGACTCTTGCAGATGCGAGGTTTATGCGCAGAAGCGAAAAAGGGAATGGGAGGTCTGCCATCGCAGGTGCGGAATCTCGGGCGTAACTGCGAACGCGCAGGTGCGAGCATTTTCCGCAGATGCGAGGCTTGGCAGGCGAGGGAAAACTCGCACCTGCGAGACGTTTCAGCAGGTGCGGTACCTCTTCCGTAGGTGCGAAAATCACTGTTGGGAAGAATGGTTAAAAATCGGGGCTCAGACATTTTGAGCCCATTTTTCCTCTATTTCCGGGTGATTTCAGAGCTTTTGAGAGAGGGATTTCAACTAGAAATTGGAAGGTAAGTTAATTCTACACCCCTTGAGTTAAATACATAGATTATAGGTAGATTATAACTAGTAAATCTTAGAAATCAAGGGTTTAGGTGAAAAACCTAGATTTTTATAAAAATGAGATTTTAACCACGAAAATGGTTATGGAATTGGATAGACATTATATATATGAGTTATTGAGATTATGGGTAACGTTTCCATCTGAATATTTTCGGAATAATTTTATCATTTTGGATAAGGTAATTTATTTAATAGATAACTTTCGAATCATTTAGCATATATTAATTATTGTGTATAATATTTGGATAGTTTCGGATTTTTCGGCGTCGAATCGAGAATTCAACGCGACGTGGTAATCCGAAAGTGGACTTTGAGACGAGGTAAGTCTATTGTCTAATCTTGTGAGGGAAAAATTACCCCATAGGGATTAAATTGAATAATTGTTGCTAATTGCGGGAGCTACGTACGCACGAGGTGACGAGAGTCCGTGCGTAGCTACTATTAATGCTAAAGTTCGGGTAGTTTAGGACTCAAAGCATGAATTACTTGTGTAAATTGTATTCTTTGTTTAATTAATATTAATTGATATATATGAATATATTGTGAATTGTTAGATAAAGATATTAAAGGATGGAAATCTCATATGCTTGATTTTTTGTTTAAATTAATTAATTGTTAAAAAAAATTATTCTTCCTCCCGAATTTATCTTATAATAAATATACTCTCCTTCCAGGATACATAAGAAAATGTCCTCCTTTTTTGTGGAGCGGGCCGAACGCCTCGGCAGGATAGATGTTGTGATGACCCAAAATGGTCATCTTATGTTTTAGAACTCAAATCTGCGCTTTTAAGCCTTAAAAATCTCATTTTTACCCTCCAAGATTAGCGTGCGCAGTCCGGGCAGATTTTTGGAAAGCTTTAATGCTGAAAATTGATGAAAATAAGAATTTTTGCCTTAAAAGTTGATTTTAGTTGATTTCGGTCAATATTTTTGGTAAACGGGCCCGGATCCGTGCTTTGACGGTCTCGGTAGGTCCGTATCAAATTATGGGACCTAGGTGTATGCCTGGAATTGAATTCAGATTTCCCTAGCTTGAGTTATGAATTTTTGATGAAAATTAAAAGTCTGGAAATTATTTGTTTTTAAGAATTTATTGATAATTGGCATTGTTAGTATCGGGTCCGTATTTTAGTTTCGGAGTCCGGTACAGGTTCATTATGATATTTAAGACTTGTCTATGAAATTTGGTGAGAAACGGAGTTGATTTGACGTGATTCGGACGTCCAGTTGAGAAAATAGAAATTTTAAAGTGTTCTTGAGAATTTCATTTGATTTGGTACTAAATTCGTAGTTCTAGGTGTTATTTTGGTGATTTGATCGCGAAGTGAGTTTTGGATAGGCTACAGACTGATTTGGACTTAGAAAAATAGCTGGTGTACTTCAGTTGTGTTGCAGGCCTCAGACCTCGCAAATACGAAGTCAGGGTTGGCATTTGCGATCACTGTTGAAGTTGCATTTGCGAACTTCTCATCGCAAATGCGAAGAGATGCTGGGCCAGCCTGTGTTCGAAATTGCGAACTTTTCTTCGCATTTGCGAAGGGAGTCTGGGAGGGGTATGGATCGCAAATGCAATCTTTTGTCCGCATTTGCGAGGTTAGTGATCGCAATTGCAACACTGTCCTCGCATTTGCGAAGGGCAGCAGGATTGTGAAGGCTTCGCAATTGCGAAGCTCAGGTCACAAATGCGACGTCTGCAGCTGAACAAAATGACTTTTGGACGGGAATTTCATTCATTTCCCAAGTTTTCAAGACCTAAAACATAAGAGGCGATTTTTCAAAGACCATCTCTTCGCTAAATCATAGGTAAGTGATTCTAAACTGGTTTCTTTCAATCTTTCACTACATTTTACAAGATTTCAACAAAAAATCTAAGGTTTTCATGGTAGAATTAGGGGGTTTGGGTAGAAACTAGGGATTTCGGAAATTTGGGGATTTAGACCTCAATTTGAGGTCGGATTCCAAAACCAATTATACATTCGGGCTCGGGGGTGAATGGGTAAATGGATTTTGGTCCGAACCTTGGGTTTTGACCAAGCAGGCCCGGGGTTGATTTTTGACTTTTTGGAGGAAAATTAGGGTAATCTAAATTTATGCAATGTAATTGATTCCTTTAGCAAAATTTGATATTATTGAGTCATTTTTGAATAGATACGAGTGGTTTGGAGGTAAATTCCAAAGGAAAAGCTGTGATTGAGAATTAGATGGCCTTCGGAGCAAGGAAATTGTTGTGTCTAACCCTGACTTCAGGGAATTAGGAACCTTAGATTACTTGCTAAGTGAAATTCATGTGAGCGGCGTATATGTGAGGTGACGAGTACTTATGCGCCGCAAATTTACCTTTTTCCATGTTTTCTCAGTTTTTCTTATATTGTCTCATTCCTATGCCTAATTGCGATGTGTTATACTAATGTTGTTCAATTTATCGTTCTTATCATGTTTACGGATCTTCTGGTGATAATTGAATTTTATTTCAAAGTTGAGATTGATGTTAGGGAACCAAATGTTGAGGTAAGGTTTGTACTTGCTATTCTATCTCCCTGTTGATATTTATGCATTGCATTATGGTAAGGGAGAGTGTTAATGCACGAAGGGTGATGCCGTGCCATATTGTGAGTGTTAATGCACGAAGGGTGATGTCGTGCCATGATATGAGATTTAATGCATGAAGGGTGATGCCGTGTTGTTTCTATTAATTTTATGGTGTGATTGAGAGTAAAAGCACGAAGGGTATATTGACCGCTCCGGTGATCATTCTTTTGTAGTCCTTTATCTTGTATTCCCCTCAGTATGTTCCCTTCCCGACATTTCTTGTTTAGTTCTTCATTTCTGTTATGTATATATACATTGTTAAATTGTATAGGTTGATTTGTAGGTGCCTTGCCTTAGCCTCGTCACTACTTCGTCGAGGTTAGGCTCGACACTTACCAGTACATGGGGTCGGTTGTATTGATAATGCACTCTGCACTCTCTGTGCAGATTTTGATACCGTCTCGGGTTGATCGAGATTTTGCTATTGGTCCGCTGTCTAGAGACTCAAGGTAGATCTGTCGGCGTTCACAGACCTTAAAGTCCCCATCTATATTTTTCTGTTCTACTGTTTCTTTCATTTAGACAGTTGTATTTCTTTCAGACTATTATTTGTAGTAAATTCTAGAATGCTCGTGAATTGTGACTCCAGATTCGGGTGGTAGTATTTAATACAGTTTTATGATATTCCGCACTTAATATATTTCATCTTAGTTAATTATTGTTAATTACTGAATGGGAATAAGGAATTGGTTAATGATTCTCTAACGTTGGCTTGCCTAGCAAGTGAAATGTTAGGCGCCATCACGGTCCCGTCGGTGGTAAATTTTGGGTCGTGACAGTTGGTATCAGAGCACTAGGTTGCCTAGGTCTTACGATTCACGAGCATGCTTAGTAGAGTTTGGAGGATCGGTACAGAGATGTCTGTGCTTATCTTCCAGAGGCTATGAAGTTTAGAAACAAGTTTCACTTCTTTTCTTCTCTGTTGTGCGATTTTGCTTTCTCAATACTGATTGGAACTCTTCTACTCTTATTCTCTCGCAGATGGCAAGAACACGTACCGCTTTCTCAGCTGAGCAACAGCCAGAGCCTCCAGTGACAGCTCCTATACGGGGCAGAGGTCGAGGCCGAGGCCGTACCAGAGGCCGAGGCCGAGGCCGAGGCAGGGGCAGGGCTCAGCCTAGGGCTCGAGCAGCAGCCCTAGTAGTAGAGCCTCAGATTGAGCTTGACGAGGAGGTTCCAGCGCAGACTGTTCCTGCCCGACCAGCTCAGGTTCCGGAGGGGTTCATTGTTACCCCAGTACTTCGGGACGCTTTGGTCCATTTGGTGGGCTTTATGGAGAGTGTGGCCCAGACTGACGCATTTTCCATGGCACCAATAGTCTCTCAGGCTGGAGGAGGAGCTAAGACTCCTACCACTCCCGCTCTGGAGTAGATAGCTCCCCAGTATCAGGTTCCAGCAGCTCAGCCAGTCGAATTAGTTCAGCCGGTTATTGCGGCACAAGTCAGAAATGGGCCAGCCATGTCTTCTGAGGCTTTATGGAGATTGGACAAGTTTACCAAGCTCTTTCCTGTTCACTTCAGTGGTGCTCCTTCAGAGGACCCCCAGGAGTATCTTGACAGCTGTCACAAGGCTCTACAAAACATGGGTATAGTGTAGACGAATGGGGTCGATTTTGCTGCATTTCAGATGACTGGTTCCGCCAAGAAATTGTGGAGAGATTACTTGTTGACCAGACCATTTGGGTCGCCTGCTCTTACTTGGGACCAGTTCTCTCAGCTCTTCATAGAGAAGTTTCTGCCTATCACATTGAGAGAGGAACGTCATTATCAGTTTGAGCATCTCCAGCAGGACAGCATGACTGTTACTCAGTATGAGACCCGTTTTATGGATTTGGCCCGTCATGCCATTCTTCTGCTTCCTACCGAGAGAGAGAGGGTGAGGAGGTTTATTGATGGACTTGCTCATCCTATTAGATTGCAGATGGCTAAGGAGACTAGGAGTGAGATTTTGTTTCAGGCAGCTGCTAATGTCTCCAGACGGGTCGAAATGGTTCTTACTCAAGGAGGTAAGGGGTCTGACAAGAGGTCTCGTTATTACGGTGAGTTCAGCGGTGCCTCACCTAGATGCATGAGTACTTTTGGTAGAGGCCATCCGCCCAAGCCGTTTCATTCAGCGCTCCAGGCATCCCACGGTGCCTCAAGTGGTCGTGGCCCTCAGATGCATTATTCCGACCATCTAGCCTATAGTGCACCACCAGCTCCTATTAGTGCACCTCCACTCCAGAGTTATCAGGGTGGTTATTCAGGTCAACATGGTCAGTTTCAGGGTTAGCAGTCACTGCAACCTAGGTTATATTATACTTATGGTGATCCGAGACACATTACTAGATTTTGCCCTCGAGTAACGGGCAGCTCACAGCATCAGAGTTCTCGTGCCATGGTTCCGGCACCAGTTGCTGCACCACCTGCTCAGCCAGCCAGAGGCAGGGGTCAGGAAGCCAAAGGTAGAGGCTAGACTGTTAGAGGTGGAGGTCAGGCCGTTAGAGGTGGAGACCAGTCACTTAGAGGCCGTCCCAGGGATGTAGTTCAGGGTGGTGGGGCCCAGCCCTAGTGTTATGCTTTCCCAGCCAGGCCTGAGGCTGAGTCAACTGATGCTGTTATCACAGGTACGGTTTCAGTTTGCAGTAGAGATGCTTTAATTCTATTTGATCCGGGATCTACTTACTCCTATGTGTCATCCTATTTTGCTTCCTATTTAGTTGTGCCCCGTGATTCTTTGAGTGCTCCTGTGTACATGTCCACACCAGTGGGAGATGCTATTGTTGTATATCGTGTTTATCGTTCATGTGTGGTCACCATTGGGAGTCTTGAGACTCGTGTAGATCTTATACTTCTTGACATGGTTGATTTTGATGTCATACTGGGTATGGATTGGCTGTCACCATATCTTGCTATATTATATTGTCATGCCAAGACGGTGACCTTAGCGTTGCAGGGGTTGCCTTGATTAGAGTAGAGAAGGAATCTTGGCCATTCTGCCAGCAGGGTTATCTCTTATGTGAAGGCTCGACATATGGTCGAGAAGGGGTGCCTAGCTTATTTGGCTTATGTCCGCGATTCTAGTGCAGAGGTTCCTTCCATAGATTCGGTGCTTGTTGTTCGTGAGTTTCCAGAGGTGTTTCCTGCAGACCTGCCGGGGATGCCACCCGACAGGGATATTGATTTCTGCATTGATTTGGCTTCGGGCACTCAGCCTATTTCCATTCCGCCATATTGCATGGTCCCGCCAGAGTTGAAAGAATTAAAGGAGCAGTTGAAAGATTTGCTTGATAAGGGCTTCATTAGACCTAGTGTCTCGCCTTGGGGTGCACCCGTGTTGTTTGTGAAGAAGAAAGATGGATCAATGAGGATGTGTATAGATTATCGGCAGTTGAACAAAGTCACCATCAAGAACAAATATCCATTGCCGAGGATTGATGATTTATTTGATCAGCTTCAGGGTGCCAAGGTGTTTTCAAAGATTGATTTGAGATCTGGCTACCATTACATAAAGATTAGGGTCATCCGATGTTCATAAGACCACTTTTCGGACTCGGTATAGGCATTATGAATTCCTAGCGATGTCATTTGGGCTGACAAATGCCCCAGCAACATTTATGGATTTGATGAATCGGGTGTTCAAGCCTTATTTGGTCTCTTTTATGGTTGTGTTTATTGATGATATCTTGATCTACTCCCGCAGTCAAGAGGAGCATGAGCAGCACCTTCGGATCATTCTTCAGACTCTGAAAGATAGCCAGTTATATGCTAAGTTCTCAAAATGTGAGTTTTGGTTGAGTTCAGTTGCTTTCTTGGGTCACGTTGTATCAGTAGAGGGTATTCAGGTGGATCCTAAGAAGATTGAGGCAGTCCAGAACTGGCATAGACCCACATCAGCTACAAAGATTCGTAGTTTCCTGAGTTTGGCGGGCTATTACCGTCGATTTGTGGAGGGATTTTCATCTATAGCAACCCCGTTGACCAGATTGACCCAGAAAGTTGCCCCGTTCAGGTGGTCAGACGAGTGTGAAGCGAGCTTTCAGAAGCTCAAGAATACTTTGACTACGACACCGGTATTGGTGTTACCCACAAGTTCAGGATCTTATACAGTATATTGTGATGCATCTCGTATTAGTCTGGGTGCGGTATTGATGTAGGGTGCCAAGGTTATTGCATATGCTTCATGGCAGCTGAAGGTTCACGAGAAGAATTACCCTGTTCATGATCTAGAGCTGGCAGCCATTGTTCACGCGCTGAAGATTTGGAGGCACTATCTTTACGACGTGCCATGTGAGGTATTCACTGATCATCGGAGCTTGTAGTATTTGTTCAAGGTGAAGGAACTCAATTTGAGGCAGAGGAGGTGGCTGGAGCTATTGAAAGACTATGATATCGCCATATTGTATCATCCCGAGAACGCCAATATGGTGGCCGATGCTTTGAGTAGAAAGTCAGTCAGTATGGGTAGCCTTGCATATATTCCAGTTGGTGAGAGACCGTTTGCATTGGATTTTCAGGCCTTGGCCAACTAGTTCGTGAGGTTAGATGTTTTTGAGCCCAGCTGTGTTCTATCTTGTACAGTTGCTCGATCTTCTTTGTTTGAGCGTATCAGAGATCGGCAGGATGACGATCCTCATTTACTTGTCCTTAAAGACACAGTGCGGCACGATGGTGCCAAGCAAGTTACTGTTGGAGATGACAAAGTTTTGAGGATGTAGGGTCATATCTGTGTGCCTAAAGTGGATGGACTTCGTGAGTTGATTCTTGAGGAGGCTCACAGTTCTCGGTATTCTATTCACTCGGGAGCTGGCAAGATGTACCAGGACCAGTAGCAGCATTATTGGTAGAGGAGGATGAAGAAAGATATAGTTGCTTACGTAGCTCGGTGCCTAAATTGTCAGCAGGTAAAAAATATGAACATCAGAGACCCGGTGGTTTGTTTCAGCAGATGGAGATTCCTGAGTGGAAGTGGGAGCGTATCACTATGGACTTTGTTGTTGGACTCCCACGGACTCAGAGGAAGTTCGACGCCATATGGGTTATTGTGGATAGGCTGACAAGTCAGCGCACTTCATTCCTATGGCAGTTACCTATTCCTTGGAGCGGTTAGCAGATATTTATATTCGTGAGATCGTCCGTCTTCACGGTGTGCTCGTGTCCATTATATCTGACCGAGGTACGCATTTTACCTCACATTTCTAGTGGGATGTACAGCGTGAGTTAGGCATGCAGGTGGAGTTGAGTACAATATTTTATCCACAGACAGACGGACAGTCAGAGTGCACTATTCAAATATTTGAAGATATGCTCCACGCTTATAATAATAGCTGCCAGTCGAGCATTCAGATGGCTCCATATGAGGTATTATACGGAAGGCGATGCCGATCGCCAGTTGGTTGGTTTGAACCAGGAGAGGCTCGGTTGTTGGGTACCGATTTGGTACAGAATGCCTTGGATAAGGTCAATATTATTCAGGATCGACTTCGCATAGCTTAGTCTAGGCAAAAGAGTTATGCTGATCGTAAAGTTCATGATATTGCATTCATGGTTGGAGAAAGAATATTGCTCCGGGTTTCACCTATTAAAGATGTAATGAGGTTCGGAACGAAGTGCAAGTTGAGCCCTAGGTATATCGGACCCTTTGAAATTCTTGAAAGGGTGGGTGAAGTAGCCTACATGCTTGCATTACCACCTAGTTTATCAGCGGTTCATCCGGTGTTCCATGTGTCTATGCTCCGAAAATATCATGGTGACCCGTCCCACGTGTTAGATTTTAGCTCTGTCCAATTGGACAAGGATTTGACTTACGAGGAGGAGCCGGTGGCTATTCTAGCCCGGCAGGTTCGCCAGTTAAGATCAAAGAGTTACCCTTCAGTTCAAGTGCAATGGAGAGGTCAGCCTATTGAGGCAGCTGCTTGGGAGTCCGAGTCCGATATGCGGAGTAGATATCCCTACCTTTTCACCAGCCCAGGTACTTTTCTATGTCCGTTCGAGGACGAACATTTGTTTTAGAGGTGGAGATTGTGATGACTCAAAAGGGTCATCTTATATTTTAGAACTCGAATTTGCTCTCTTAAGCCTTAAGAAACTCATTTTTACCCTTCTCGATTTGCGTGCACAGACCAGACAAGTTTCCAGAAAGCTTTTATGTTGAAAATTGATGAAAATAAGAATTTCTACCTTAAAAGTTGATTTTAGTTGACTTCGGTCAACATTTTTGGTAAACGGGCACGGATCCTTACTTTGATGGTCTCGGTAGGTCCGGATCGAATTATGGGACCTGAGCGTATGCCTGGAATTGAATTCGGAGGTCCCTAGCTTGAGTTATGAATTTTTGATGAAAATTAAAAGTCTGGAAATTATTTGTTTTTAAGAATTGATTGATAATTGGCATTGTTAGTATCGGGTCCGTATTTTGGTTCCAGAGCCCGGTACAGGTTCATTATGATATTCAAGACTTGTCTGTGAAATTTGGTGAGAAACACAGTTGATTTGACGTGATTCAGACGTCCAGTTGAGAAAATAGAAATTTTAAAATGTTCTTAAGAATTTCATTTGATTTGGTACTAAATTCGTAGTTCTAGGTGTTATTTTGGTGATTTGATCACGCGAGAAAGTTCATATGATGTTTTTAGACTTGTGTGCCTGTTTGGTTTGGAGCCTCGAGGGCTCGGGTGAGTTTTGGATAGGCTACAGAGTGATTTGGACTTAGAAAAATAGCTGGTGTGCTTCAGCTGTGTTGCAGGCCTCAGACCTCGCAAATGCGAGGTCAGGTTTGGCATTTGCGATCACTGTTGAAGTCGTATTTGCGAACTTCTCATCGCAAATGCGAAGAGAAGCTGGGTCAGCCTGTGTTCGCAATTGCGAAATTTTCTTCGCATTTGCGAAGGGAGTCTGGGAGGGGTATGGATCGCAAATGCGATCTTTTGTCCGCATTTGCGAGGTCAGTGATCGCAATTGCGACACTTTCCTCGCATTTACGAAGGGCAGCATGATTGTGAAGGCTTCACAATTGCGATAGCCCCTTCGCAATTGCGAGCTTCGCATTTGCGAAACTCAGATCGCAAATGCGACGTCTGCAGCTAAACAAAATGACTTTTGGACGGGAATTTCATTCATTTCCCAAGTTTTCAAGACCTAAAACACAAGAGACAATTTTCCAAAGACCATGTCTTCGCCAAATCATAGGTAAGTGATTCTAAACTGGTTTCTTTCAGTCTTTCACTACATTTTACAAGATTTCAACAAAAAATCTAAGGTTTTCATGGTAGAATTAGGGTTTTTTGGTAGAAACTAGGTTTTTCGGAAATTTGGGGATTTAGACCTCAATTTGAGGTTGGATTCCAAAACCAATTATACATTCAGGCTCAAGGGTGAATGGGTAAATGGATTTTGGTCTGAACCTTGGGTTTTGACCAAGCGAGCCCGGGGTCGATTTTTGACTTTTTGGAGGAAATTTTGGGAAATCTAAATTTATGCAATGTAATTGATTCCTTTAGCAAAATTTGATATTATTGAGTCATTTTTAAATAGATACGAGTGGTTTGTAGGTGAATTCTAAAGGAAAAGCTGTGATTGAGAATTAAGTGGCCTTCGGAGCAAGGTAAGTGTTGTGTCTAACCCTGACTTGAGGGAATTAGGAACCTTAGATTACTTGCTAAGTAAAATTCATGTGAGCGGTGTATATGTGAGGTGACGAGTACTTATGCATCGCCAATTTATCTGTTTTCCATGTTTTCTCAGTTTTTCTTATAGTCTCATTCCTATGCCTAATTGCGATGTGTTATACTAGTGTTGTTCAATTTATCGTTCTTATCATGTTTACGGATCTTCTGGTGATAATTGAGTTTTTATTTCAAAGTTGAGATTGATGTTATGGAACCAAATGTTGAGGTAAGGTTTGTACTTGCTATTCTATCTCCCTGTTGATATTTATGCATTGCATTATGGTAAGGGAGAGTGTTAATGCACGAAGGGTGATGCCGTGCCATATTATAAGTGTTAATGCACGAAGGGTGATGCCGTGCCATATTGTGAGTGTTAATGCACGAAGGGTGATGTCGTGCCACAATATGAGAGTTAATGCACGAAGGGTGATATCGTGCTGTTTCTATTAATTTTATGGTGAGATTGAGAGTAAAAGCACGAAGGGTGATGCCGTGCATTGTTCCTTACTATATTCACTAGTCATGTTGATTCACGGTATATTGACCGCTCCGATGATCATTGTGTTGTAGTCCTTTATCTTGTATTCCCCTCAGTATGTTCCCCTCCCGACATTTCCTGTTTAGTTCTTCATTTCTGTTATGTATATATACATTTTTAAATTGTACAGGTTGATTTGTAGGTGTCTTGCCTTAGCCTCGTCACTACTTCGTCGAGGTTAGGCTCGACACTTACCAGTATATGGGGTCGATTTTACTGATACTGCACTCTGTACTCTCTGTGCAGATTTTGATACCGGCTCAGGTTGATCGAGATTTTGCTATTGGTCCGTTGTTCTGAGACTCAAGGTAGATCTGTCGGCGTTCACTGACCTTGAAGTCCCCGTCTATCTTTTTCTGTTCTACTGTTTCTTTCATTTAGACAGTTATATTTCTTTCAGACTATTACTTGTAGTAAATTCTAGAATGCTCGTGAATTGTGACTCCAGATCCGGGTGGTAGTAATTAATACAGTTTTATGATATTCCGCACTTAATATATTTCATCTTAGTTAATTATTGTTAATTACTGAATGGGAATAAGGAATTTGTTAATGATTCTCTAACGTTGGCTTGCCTAGCAAGTGAAATGTTAGGCGCCATCACGGTCCCGTCGGTGGAAAATTTCGGGTCGTGACAGATGCATCTATGGATCGTGCCGCACGTCCCTCGGCAATGTACACGACACTCTGGATCGGGTCGTCCGTCCTGGGCAGAAATCGTGCTTAATAATAATAATTACACAATACCTTAATAGTTTACTTCAGCTTGTGAAGCTAATTGATAAATTGAAAATCTTTTGAATTTATTGAATTATTATTCGTGCTTGTTAAGAATTATTATTATTCCTGTAAATGAGATTAATTGATAAATTTAGAAATTTATTTGAATTGAAGGAATTTAATTAATATATTGAGAATTGTTGCATTTGAAGGAATTTAATTATTTCTACTTGTCAATAAAATTACTGTTAACTCTGTGAATCACGCTGATATAAATAATTCTATTTCATGATTATTTAATATTATTGACCCATAGTGAGTGTCAAAGTCGGCCATCTCGTCTCTACCACTTCGAGATTAGGCTTGATACTTACTGGGTACACGTTATTTTCGTACTCATACTGTACTTGCTACACATTTTATTGTGCAAGTACATATATGTATAAAGGCCTTGTGGGCGCAGATGTGTGGTTAATAATTGTGGGGACATAGGTGAGCTGCATTCTATATTACGATCCGCAGCTAACAGAGTCTCCTTCAGAGTTATTATATTTTTCTGTCTAATTTGTATTCTGGACAGATGCTGTATTTTATTTTTAATTCCCTAGTAAATGCTCATGCACTTGTGACACCGGATTTTGGGAATGGTTGTGAATTGTTTAGAAATTTAGTTGCTAAAAATATTTATCATTTACTCTATGAGTTTTATCTTTATTATTTTATTGAAGAAAATTTAATTTCAAAAATACTAAATGGGTAATTAAGTGAAGTTTGTATTGTTGGCTTGCCTGGCAGCAGTGTCCGGCGCCATCACGACTTTAATAAATTTTGGGTCGTGACACCCGGCAAGTGACATAACAAATGTAAAGCATAAATTGAGCAGTAAAGAGGGAAATGGAGTTGTGATACTCAAAACGACCGGTCGGGTCGTTACACATTGTCAGGAGGAACAATCATCTAGTTCATTCTTTATTGGGTGAATCACTTCTCCTATTTACTTAAAGGTCATTTATTGCTAGTTACTCCTCCATTATTGATCATACTTTTTGGAATATTTAATGCATGTTATTGTCAATCTCCCACTAGATTTGTCCCATATTATCTATACTTTCTGGATCCGCATTTAGAAATATTATCATTAACTAGGTTTAACTCATCATTATATAAATACAATAGTTTTAACCGAAAGTTATACTTTTTGGTCAAACAATTTGGTTCCGTCTGTGGGGATTTTCTAGTTAAATTTTTAGTTTCCTCTAGATCTATAACTAACACGGATCACTAACGTAAAAAAGAAGAAGGAGAAAGCAAGAACAAGATCCTCTTTCTTTGTATACACAGATATAATATGGCAGGTAACAGAGAAGAAAGAACGAGAATAATGAGTAACCTCCCAACCAACCTTATGAATATATCAATGAGAGTTCTGAAGCAATGGACGAGGACGCAACGCATAATGCCTCCCCCGGGCGAGATGGGTCACCCCCTCCTCACTGTAGCATCACAAAATCTCTTGATAAGGGAGCCTTCACATCTGTGGTGGAAGGGACGCCACCAGCAGTAAAAAAAGCTCTTTGAGGCTTGGCTAACTGACACGCTAACCAGCATCCTCCATAAGCATGTTCGGGACATGGCTACAAAAACCGCGAGGACTTGCGTTATACCACCAGCGGACGAGCAGCATGATCAATTTCCTACTCCTCCAATGATATGTATTACTCACAATGTCGTTAGTAGTACAAGTGACGACACTCTCGCTACCATTCTGAAAAGGATGGAGGAAATGGAGAATTAGAACAAAGCACTTCGGGACCAAATAAGAGAACACCAAGAAAGGGTCGATAAGATACCGGGCGCCCCTAAGCTCTTGCCGAAGAGAGATGCCGGTCGGTTCGTCGAGAAGTCGTATAGTGATGACGCCGCCCCACATGCCATACCAAAGACCTTTAAAATGCCGCCCTATCTCAATATATATGATAGCACGACCGACCCCGAAGATCATGTGACTCACTATGTCACTGCTGTGAAAGGCAATGATCTCGCCAAGGAACAAGTATCCTCCATTTTTTTCAAAATAGTCGGCGAGACCCTTACGGGAGGAGTGTTAACATGGTATTCACAACTGCCAGTGCGTTCCATTGAAACATTCGAAGAAATGGCCGACAAGTTCGTAACGTCCCATGCTGGGGCCAAGAAGGCCGAGGGGAGAGTAAACAACATATTTGCTATTAAATAGTCTCCGGAAGAGGAATTGAGGGACTTCCTCGCCCGGTTCAACCGAATAAGAATGACCTTGCCGAATGTATCGGAAGGGATGTCGGTCATAGCTTTTCAGAACGGATTGAGCATAAATGGTTCAAGGGCAACAAGAAAGTTATTAAGTCGGCTTATGAAGTACCCCAACTACTTGGGATGAAATACACAACGTGTATTATGTCGAGGTCCGAGGAGACGAGGACGACCTATCCTGTCTAAAAATGATTTTTGTTTGAAAATGGAGCTTCCTATCCTGTCTTGACTGACGACAAAAAAATGTAATTTCCATAATAACTAGGTATATAACTGTATATTTACATAAGTTTTAAGAGAATTTGTTTAGCTTTAACCTTTGCCACTTGGTTACAATTAATTGTTTGTACGGTAGATCAAGTGTAGCAAACTTGTTATGTGTTTTAATTAGCAGAATTTTCATGTGTGTTTTTAACCAAAAAAAAATAGGAAAACTTACACATCTGATCACTTTTTAAAACATATTTAAGAAAATAATACTATTCTTTATTTATTTCATAAATGACAATTTTTTTACACTAATGACAGATAGAGACTATGCACATAATGAATGATCAGCCAAAACACACAAATTATGGGATATTTATTTTTTACTCTCTCTCCTGTTTTAAATTAAGGATTCAATTATATTCTCATATTTTTCATTACATTTCTCTCTCTTCTTTAACCGTTACACTCAATTTATTCACTTAATCATTATGAAACTAATACTACATATTCAATTATTCATTATATATATTTAGTATAACTTTTTAGAGGAATTTTTGTGTATACTATTGTATTAATATAGGGAAAAAAGTAATATACATGATATAACTCAATTATATTATATTTTTTATTGAAGTATAATATTATATATTCCTTTTATAATTCATTTTTTAGAGGTATACTAACGTATTAATATTCATAGTACAATTCAATATATGTTATAATGGTATTAAGGTATTATACTACATATATACGATATAATATTTTTTTTTAGAAACGCCATCTATATAAATATTAATGTAAGAATATACCTTCTGTGACCTTTTTAAGAACATACCATTTAATGAGAAATACTGTGTATACTAAGGTATTATCATGATATAAATTTACATAGTTTATAATGTATATATATCTCAAATATACAGTACAATTTCTTGAAACATATGTATTTTATTTTTTCGAATCATATAAAAATGTATACTTTCGCTAGATAATATTGTATAAAGAGGTACATGTACTTTTTATATGGAATGTAGAAAATTTGTTATGGAATAAATTAGTTTCCAACCAAAAAAAGAGGAAAATATATTACCATTTAAATATGTTAGGGATTGGTTTCAAGAGAAAATATAGGAAAAAAATGTTAAAAAGTACTAGGAACGTTTTCATTAAGGAAATAAATGTATTGGGTACGTGATTATAGGTACATGATTTAAAGGTGTCTGATAGAAATATAATTATTTAGTTGTCATACGTGTAAAATAGCTATTGCTGCTACGTTTTTAGAAATTCTCCTTAAATTATGCCTATTTATGTTTTTTGCCCAAAATAATAGTATAAAAAAGTGGTGGTTTAACTGGAGCAGCCCATCAGGCATTTGTTGGGCCTGGAGGACGCCGGCTCGTTATCCTTCTACTGCACAGAACGGGAGCTAATCATTGCTCTGTGAAACCAGCCTCACGCTGTCCACCCCACTTTAGGAGTCCCGCAATCCATGCTTTCGTTTGGGCCACGTGACCCAACAAACAGTTTGGATAGGGCAAACCAGAAATTAGCCCACCAAGCCCTACCATCTGGAGGGCCCCAACATTCCACCACGTTGTTACCCCTATTTGGGTTACAAGCCTACATTACTGAGCTCGGCGATTAGTATTGTCTCTTTTGGCTATTATAAGCAAAGAAAGGGAACTGTTCATTGTCGGTGTGGGATATATTTTGCATGAATTATTTCCTGCTTCATGGAGTTGAAAACAATCTATATATTTGATAGAACATGTAAAGTTATAGAACAAATATATTTAAGAATAGTGAAACAAAGGAGGAATTTCAAATATCATTCATGACAAGAGGATTTTTAACTACTTCAATAACCATTTAAGTAGATCTTTTTTATGCTACGGAAAAACATGAAGCATGGTAAATATAAAAATATATATTTACATACGAAGCATTTTTATAAATCAACGATATATTTTATCTATTTATTGCTTCATTCTTCTGATTCATTCTCCAAAAATGTGTTACCAATTTAGTTGGTCAACTTGATGTGCTTGTTTTCCTTTTAGTTTCCACCCGGTGTCTATTTTCCGCATAAGGACACCGACTAATTTGGATTCGCTTAAGACATTTAAGGGGAAAGAGCTCCCTAACAGGATTTTTTGCAAAGTCAGGGCTCGAACTCGAGACCTCTAGTTAAAACTGGAGGGATCCTATCCATCACATTACAACCCTTATTGATACTTGATGTGCTTTCTTCCTTTGAACATGTATTTACATCACCAAAAACAGAGATTAAATTCAGTAAATTTGTTGAAGATATTATGATCCAATTTACCCCAAAAAATTTCATTGTCCAATTACCCAATAGCTGCACAACTTATGCCTTTTCTCTTCTCCTTTGACAAGCTAATAGGTAAGATTTTGAAAGAGAGATGTCCCTGTGATTCATACGTTTCAAGTTTAAATCCTAGAGGATGTGGATTTTCTTTGCCTGAATGTATAAATATACCTATAACATAGGAAAAGGAGATATTAGAATTATTTTCTCTCGTTTAACAAAAGGTAAACATGTAATTTGAAATTTTGCCCCCTAGTTAGCGCATTTATGAAATTTCTAAATTTAAGCATATGATATATATATATATATATATATATATATATATATATATATATATATATATATATATATATATATATATATATATGGCAAGATGAGACTTGCTTTGAGCTTAAGGTGTGACTTAGTTAATTTGGATTGGTACCCGTTAAACATATTTACGTTGTCCTCATCCTAACTCTATGGGCCTAAAGAAAGACGATTCAAAAAAGAAAAATAAAAAGAAATAAAAAAGAAATTACTTATTTATTAAAATAATTCGACGACAACATGTCCATAATTTGATTGATATAAGCTGAACTAGGTGGTAATCGATAGTAATATATCGATAAGCAATAAGATTATATTTTAAGCTTAACATTTGATTCTTATTAGACTCTTCAATTCCCTTTTTCCTTACCAAAAAGAGAAAGTTGTACAAGATAATATAACAAGATCAATTTACTCCAAGGATTTTCTTAGAAGCCTATAAACAAAATCCTTGCTGCAGAAAAAAGAAAAAAGAACATATAAGAAAATGAAAAATGCTTTATACATAGGATTCTAGGCCCATTTATTTGTTTTGATTAAAGGTAAAAATTGCACTGGGCGTCCTATTTGGTCTCTCCCATTTAACATATACCCACTTTTTAAAAATATTTTAACTTGTACCCACTTTTTAAACAACTTCAGGCCTCTTTCTCCTCCTCCTTCATTTTCTGAATGCTGAAACTTGAGATATTGTTGTGCGTTCTAGCCTGATAATTCATATATGTCTGCTTATCCCATTATGTTCAGTTTGGTCTTATTTACAATAATTTAACCTCTTAGATATTTTAGCTTTACATGCACATTCGTTTTTTGCTCTAATTTATCTGTAGTAACTTGTTTTCATATCGAAAATATTGTCATTCTTTAATCTTTGAAATGAACAGTATCAATCGCTGCTAATCATGATCTATTAAATTCATTGTTGTTTAGTACTATTTCGTTTATGTACAATATGTTCTTTTGTTGAATTCTTTTTTTTGAAAAATTATCTTTCTCATTTCCGTGTGCAGACTTAGAACTTCAGCTCTAAGAATGCTGAAGTTCAGCAAATATAAACAAAAATTTCAGCTCCTAGAATGTTGAAGTTCAGCAAATACAAAACAAACTTCAGCCCTAGAATGTTGAAGTTCAGCAATTACAAAATAAATTTCAGCTCTTAGAATGCTGAAGTTCAGCAATTACAAAACAAAAACTTCAGCCAAAACATGATGTAGTTTTATTGAGCTGAAGTTTGCCATTGCACTATGAACTGAAGTTTGCGTGATTTCCTTTGCAAGTCAGGCCAAACTTCAGGCAAAAATATCTGAAGTTTTGCTATACTTCAGGCAAAATATTCTGAAGTTCAAACTTCAGACATAAATTTTTGCTACTTCAGGCCCATATGTCTGAAGTTAACCGAAAAGTGAGTACGCTTGCAATTTTTTTTGCAAAGCGGGTATAAGTTAAAAGTTGACCCAAAAACTAGGTATAGATGCAAATGCCCCTGATTAAAGGTCCAAAAACCAGCCCATATAAATGCTTGAATGTTGGATTCTCTATTTGAAGTGTGGGGGGGGCAAAGGAAAAAAAGAGAAAGTCACATGATTTGTCATATATCACGTGACTTATACCTAGGACCCGTTTGGCCATAAATTTTGCCAAAATAAACTTGAATTTTATTTGACCATATATTTTGCCTACATTTTAGCCAAATACCAAGTCCCAAATCCCAAATCCCAGCTGGTTTTGGGCCAAAATATCTGTAACGACCCGACAAGTCGTTTTGAGTATTATAACTCCGTTTTCCTATTTACTACTCAAATTATACTTTACAGTTATTGTGTGACTTGCCGGGGTAATTGGTTCGGGTCCGGTGAGGTTTTGGAATGAATTGGAATACTTAGTTTCAAGATTTAAAGCTTAAGTTAAAATAGTGACCGGATACGGACTTATATGTAAATGACCTCGGATTCGAATTTTGATGATTCCAATAGCTCCGTATGGTGAGTTTGGACTTAGAAGTGTGTCCGGAAAATTATTTGGAGGTCCGTAGTGGAATTTAGCTTGAATTGTCGAAAGTTGAATTTTTGGAAAGTTTGACCGGGGGTTTGACCTTTTGATATCGAGGTCGGAATCTGATTCTGGAAATTAGAATAGGTCCGTAATGTGAAATATGACTTGTGCGCAAAATTTAAAGTCATTCCAGATTGATTTGATGTGTTTCGGCACAAGATGTAGAATTTGAAAGTTCAAAGTTCGTTGTTTTTGAATTGAGGAGTAATTTATCGTTTCGATATTGTTAGGTGTGATTTGAGACCTCGAGTAGGTCCGTGTTATGTTATGGAACTTGTTGATATAATTGGTTGAGGTCCCGGGGGCCTCGGGTGAGTATCAGCTGGTTAACAGATTGATTTTTGAATTTAGAAGACTGTTGGAACTGAAGCTTTCTGGTGTAATCGCACCTGCGGAAAAGTAGTCGCAGGTGTGATCTCGCAAGTGCGAGAAAGCGAGGTGCGCAGGTGCAAAAGATGCTTCGCAGGTGCGGAATCGCACCTGCGCGAGAAGGAACGCAGATGCGGGCAGATGGCTGTTAGGCATTGGTCGCATGTGCGAGGGAAAATTCCGCACCTGCGTGAGCGCAGATGCAGACGGATGGGCGCAGAAGCGAAAACTGGACAGGCGAGTGGAGTCCGCAAATGCGATGTTTTGCTCGCACAAGCGGATGCGCAGGTGTGCAAATCTTGTTCGTAGATGCGGAAATTGCTGGGGCAGAACCTTAAATTCGAGGGTTCAATATTTTCACCCATTTTCGGATTTTAGAGCTCGGGTTGGGCGATTTTGGAGAGAAAATTTTCCACACAACTTGGGATAAGTATTCTTAACTCTCTTGTGATTATATTCCATGAATTAATCTTCATTTTTGTGTAAGATTATTGAATCTTCAAGAGAAATAGAAGGAAATTTCTATAATGTCACAAAACGAATTTTTCAGGTTTGAATACCGATTTGGAGTCGGATTTGAGTGAAATTAGTATGGTTGAACTTGTAATTGGCTGGGTTATCGTATTTTATGAGTTTCGTCGAATTTCGATACGTGGGCCCCACAAGTGATTTTTGGGGCGTAATTTCGGATTTTGTGAAAATATTAGTATTTTGATATGGAATTAATTCCTATAAATTTTGTGGGCTGAATCAAATTAATTGTGACTAGATTCGAGCCGTTTGGAAGTTGATACGCGCAAAGTGGACTTGCTGGAGCATTGCTTAGCTTGCTCGACATTGGATTTGACTTGTTCGAGGTAAGTAACTCTTCTAATCTTGGAGTTGAGGGTATGAACTCTGAATATATGTATTTCGTAAATTGTTGGGAGATGATGCACATGCTAGGTGACGGGCGTGTGGGCGTGCACTATAGAAATTGTGACATAATTGTTTCTGTGGAAAATTTTGACGTTAAATGATCTTGGCATTTTCCATGCGATTTTATGAGTTAAAGAAATTGAGCTGAAAAGCATATTAAAAATCATGTTGAGGCTATGTGCCAGTATTATTGGGACCCACAGAGGTCATATTATTGTGAAATATTTATTTTAAATTGAAAATTCATACTCAGTCATATTCATTTCATTGCATATCATATATCAGTCTCTGTTGTTATTTATTGATACATTATATCATTATTTTTGGGCTATTCTCATGACATTGTGAGCCCATGAGAGCGAGAATGGAGAGATTGATGACTGAGGGAGGCCGAGGGCCTGATTGTGAGGATATTTATGGGATCGGGCTGCATCTATGTTGGCTTTATATATATTATTACTATTATATGGATCGGCGCTGCCCGCCTGTAGCAGGTCTTGTTGGCTTATTATTGCACGTGAGTTGGCCATGCGGATTCTTATATTATTATTGCACGTGAGTTGGCCGTGCAGCACGTGAGTTGGCCGTGCAGATTCTTATATTATTATTGCACGTGAGTTGGCCGTGCAGATTCTTATATTATTATTGCACGTGAGTTGGCCGTGCAGATCCTTATATTATTATTGCACGTGAGTTGGCCGTGCAGTACGTGAGTTGGCTGTGCGGATCCAGATATTTATATTATGGCACGTGAGTTATCCGTACAGCACATGAGTTGTCCGTGCTTATAGCGCTTGGGATGTAGGACCCCCTCATGAGTCTGTACACCCCCAGCGAGCGCAGTTGACTATAAACAGGGATCGGGCTGCACGCCGCAGCAGGTATTGTATAGCGTTGAGTGATTGAGTGTGCTGAGCACAGTGAGAGAGAATGCGACACAGTGAGATTGAGTACTCTGAGAGTGTGAGTACATGAGTACAGTCTCTGAGATACATTGCATTGACATACATACATGACATATATGCATAGAGATGTGTTTTCCTCATGCTGTACGGTATCACATTATTCATGATTTCTCACACATGTTGACAGATGGACATAGTGATGCATTTGTTTTACAATAGTTATCTGAAAAGAAAATGAGATATTTTATCTATTATTGAAAGGTTTTTGGAAAGTTTTCTGTTTTCAAACTTATTCACATTTTTGGTAACTTTGGCAAAAGATTTGGGGTTTTCACTGATGTACTTGAAAGGAAGAACTATTATTGCTGAAATCATGATGTGACTGAGCATTTTATCTCTGAGTTACTTCTAGTATTATTTGCTTTATGTCGTTACAAATTATTGTGGATTAGTGGATTTGGACCCGACCTTGGTAGAAGCTCGTCACTACTTTCAACCTAAGGCTAGGTTTGTTACTTACTCAGTACATGGGGTCGGTTGTACTGATACTACACTTCTGCACATTGCGTGCAGGTATTGGCTGTCGTTGTTGCTGTGTTCGATGGTTGCCGGAATTGAAGATGTACCTGCGTTCCTGTTGTAGCTGCCTCTTGTTCAGGGTAGCCTTAGATTTATAAAAGCTCTGTTTATGTATTATTCAAACAGACTATATATTTATTTCATTTTCGCTTTGTATACTCTATTCTTAGAAACTATATATATATATATATATATATATATATATATATTTATTTATTTATTTCATTTTCGCTTTGTATACTCTATTCTTAGAAACTCATGATTTGTACTACCAGTTCTTCGGGATTGTATAAGATCAGGATCTTTATTCACTTAAATTACTTTAATAATTATTATTGAAATTGGTTAGTTGAAAATTGGCTTACCTATCGGGATGGGTTAGGTGCCATCATGACTAGTTGGATTTTGGGTCGTGACAATATCACTATTATATTTTTTTTAAAATTGGCCCAAACTTTTATATTTTATAAAAGATCCCACCATTTATTATTTTGTAACGATATTGCTTCATCTTCTCGGTCATCTGATAGTGTATCATGTAGTTCATTATAAAAATGATAATTTTGTATCAAATTTATTTATGTTCAGGACTATGGTTTGCGATAATATAATGAATGTTATTGATAATGGTACTGTTGGGTATTTATGATAGTTTTTAAAACTTGTGGGTATAAGTCACGTTTCATGTTTTTCCAAACCAAACTTCACCAAAATCAGATTTTTCAGAATAAATTTGAGAATCTATGGTCAAACGCTAGCCTAATGTCCTAATCCAAGTATAATATTAGTTTCTTTTCTTTTCCTAATAATGAAAGAAAAGAATCGATAACGAAGACCAATGTTCAAAAGTTTTTAACAATGTCTACATGAAGATTTTGAGTCAAATAACATTATTATTATTATTATTATTACTATTATTATTATTATTATTATTATTATTATTATTATTATTATTATTATTAATTAGCAATTATCTATTATTTTGATTAATGTCTACTTACCTTGCATATGACATAAATTTTCTTTCCCCAACTTAAGTCTCTTTTGTTAGCCTTCATCTTTTTGTTAATCATATTTTACATTCACACTTTATATGAGTTTGAATTTCCAAATATTCAAGTCCTTTATTAGTTTGATAACATGATCTACATACGCAATATCCAACAATAAGATTGCATAGAGTGCTAGATTTAATGCATGACATTTTTAATTATTCAAAAACTCTATATTGAGAATTTGCCAACAGTGTGACATTGGTGGAGAGTTGAAGTAAATTCTAGTAAAATGGTACTGCAATATATTTTTTCTAGCTAATTATCCTCAGTTGAATGTTCAAACACAATTGTAGATCGAGTATTCTTTATAGGGAAAAATATAAAATTATTGGTCGGTCGAAACTAATTTTTGCTATTCAAAACGTGTACAAAAAATATAAATTTTTTCGGATATTATATTTAAGAGCGGTAAAAAATATATATTTCTATCCTATATAGGAAGTAGGATAAATAATTTCATCAGATATCCTTTGTATATGTCGAAATCTACCACCTAGAGAGAGAATTTTCTTCACAAATCTGTTCTTATCAGGTCAATATTATATATTTCTTTTTCTTATCTTTTGTCCTCCTTATATGAGACATAATCTTAGTAAATCCTAATAGTACATGTGCAGAGAATATTATTTAGAATATTTTCTCTATTATCCTATTCTAAAAACTAGCCGTTACGGTTCTTTTTGCGGACTTCGTCCTCGACCATTATAAGCATCCCGACCACGAGTTTTTATATTTCCTTATTGACCTCGGCTAATTTTTCCTCAATACTTCCTTGCCCTAAATGTTCCAAAGATACAAATAACTTTTCATCAAGATTCTTGTTCATATTATTCCGTACTTTTCCATCAGATCCGAGAATAGTTCGAACATTCTAGGATTTATCTGTCACTCATCATTGTGTCACGACCCAAAATCCTAACCTGTCGTGATGCCGCCTATCTCGATACTAGGCAAGCCGACAATCTCAATAAACCACAATTTATCTTTAAGTTTGAAAATATAATATTTTAATAAAATCCATAAATCTTACAATTACCGATACAACCACTCCCAAAACCTAGTGTCACTAAGTACATGAGATTCTAATATGAATTCAAGTCTGGAAATACGGTCTATAATAGTCTAAGACCAAATGTAGTAAACAAGGAGTTAGAGAAAGAGAGACAAGGTTTACGAAACACGGCAGCTACCTCTGAATCTCCAAAAAATAAATCATACGAGAGAATAAACACCCGCTATGCCCGGGAACACCTGGATCTGCACACGAAGTGAAGGGTGTAGTATGAGTACAACCAACTCAGCAAGTAACGATAATAAATAAGGAACTGAAGATAATGATGAGCTACACAGTTACATTTCATTTTCAGTAATTCCAACAGAGAGTAGGCATGCTTTCAATTCCAAAACTTTAAGCCAAATCAGTTTTATACAAGTTAAAGTTAATGTAATCCGTATATAAAATCTTTCAGAGATTTCACAACAATGACAGATGGCAACTAGGTGCAATAACAAATGAAAATCAAGTACAACCTCTCACGACAACAATCACTCACTGGGCTCCCAGCCCTCATCACTCGTTGGGCTCCCAGCCCTCATCACTCATACTCAATAGGTATCCGCGCTCACTGGGGGTGTACAGACTCCGGAGGGACTCCTACTGCCCAAGCGCTATAATCTGTACGGATAACTCACGTGCTGCACAGACAACTCACGTGCCATAATATAAATATCTGGATCCACAAGGCCAACTCACGTGCTATAGTATAATATAAGGATCTGCACGGCCAACTCACGTGCTATAGTATAATATAAGGATTTATACGGCCAACTCACGTGCTGCACGGATAACTCACATGCTATAGTATCAATATCTCATAATTAGGCCCTCGGCCTCACTCAGTCATAAATCTCTCCAGTCTCTCGGGCTCTCAATAATCATGAATTCAGCCCAAACAACAATGATATGATATATCAATTATAATAACAGAGACTGAGATAAAATATACAAGTAAAAACTGAGACTGAGTATATATCGCATTTAGCAGGCAATTCAACAAGTATGCGACCTCTGTGTGTCCCAACAGTACTATCACATAGCCTAAGCATGATTTCTAACATGATTTACAGTCAAATTTTATCAACATATAGAGAGCATGTAGCTAACAACAAATTATTCAACTTTACAGTTTCCCGGGACGGACCAAGTCACAATCCCCTCGGTGCACGCCCACACGCCCGTCACCTAGCATGTGCGTCACCTTCAAAATAATCACATGATACCAAAATCCGGAGTTTCATACCCTCAGGACCAGATTTATAACTCTTACTTACCTCAAACCGTATAATTTTTTATTCCGCTATGCCCTTGCCACGAGAATTGGTCTCCGAAAGCCTTGTATCTAGCCACAATTAATTTGATTCAGTCAATACCAATTATTGTAATTAATTCCATAAGGAGATACTAATTTTCCAATAAAATCCGAAATTAACTCAAAAATCGCCCGTAGGGCCCACGTATCAGAACCTGACAAAAGTTACAGAATATGAACGTCCATCCAACCACGAGTCCAACCATACAAATTTCACCAAAATCCGACACCAACTAGACCTTCAAATCTTCAATTAAAGTCTATGAAGATTTCTACCATTTTCAACCCAATCCTTACCTATTTGAACTTAACAATATTTTCACAACCTTATTGGTATGTATACATAATACTCTTACACCCAAGAATCATACTATTAATCACCTATTTTTACTCCAAACCCGAAATTGAAGAATTGAGGAAAGAGATTCTTACCTCTTTGAAGCCCTAGTAAGATTCTTGTGAAATCTTCAAACCTTGAACAAGAATTGATGGATAAATGACTAAGTCTTCACTTTCTCACTCTAAAATTCTCTCACCTCTCTCTAAAATATCAGATGAAACCCTTCAAAATGACCCCCAATAGTGTTTTATAAGAATGTGGTCGAGTTTATAAAACCAGAAAAATAAAGCTCTGGAACAGGTTCTGCGGTTGCATAATGGTTATGCGGACCGCATATCGGTCGCATAATCGGTGTCCAATACTGACAAACATCTGTCTGTGTATGCGGTCACTATGCAACCCACATACCTGTTATACGGTCGCATAGTGACCGTAGAACAGTTATGCGGTCGCATAGTCGACCACAGATTTCATCCAAACTGGCCCTCTTCTGCCTCACTTCTGCGTCCATTATGCGGCCCGCAGAGTGATTATGCGGTCGCATAATGGACCGCAGAAACGTGTTTTTCTGCCAAAAAAAATTTCCTTACTTTCCGGTGCATTGTTCAACCCAAAAAGTCCGAGCCGCAGCTCGCAAGCTTGCCGCGAGAAATTTCTATAACCGTTGTACTAATTGATCTACCTCGACACCACATAACCTTAATTTCCTTCGCAAAAATTCTCCGGGTCACTACACATACGTCAACATCTGGTCAACCTTTTTAACTAAATTTCGAAACCTTGGAATTAGGTTTTCCAAATCATTCAAAAACCTCACCGGACCCGGACCAATCACCCCCGACAAGTCACATAACAAATGTAAAGCATAAATTGAGCAGTAAAGGGAGAAATGGGACTGTGATACTCAAAACGACCGGTCGGGTCGTTACATTCTCCCCCACTTAAACATACGTTCGTCCTCGAACGTGCCAAGAGTTGTTCTTAACTTTCAAATAGGCCTGACAACACAATACAACTGAAAATCCTTAATTTAACCTTAGCCCAAAAACCTTGAAATTCAATTCCCAACCTTCAGAATTTCTTTCAAGACACGAATCTTACATTTACACACTGTATGAGTCTGAACAAGCTATATCGAGCTATAACTATAATCACGGATATAATCACCCAGCATATTACACAACTCGCCCGCTCGTAACACCATTCCTGTTCACAATAACTACTTCAAACCAACAAAGTACTAGTATAAAACCCCACATTCAACAGAACCTCATTCCAAAACCTTCGTACACTGCCAAAAATGAAAGAAACAATCAAAAATTCATAATCACTCATCAGATTAACTAGTCATGGAGCTCTCTCGGCCCAACCAGAACCACAATCCTCTCCTAAGTCGACTTTCAATATTATCCTCCCGAATATACCATAATCAAGCCTGATAGTACCCATTCTAGGTCCAACGACTTTATTTTATTAAACACAACTATCGCACAAACATGCCATAGCGATGGTGTTATGTGAGCAGGATGGCTCTCGAGATTTAGATCATATATCGCACCTTAGTTGTTCTTGAGTTTTGTAGCATATGGCGTTGCCGGTCCTTCCAGGGATGATATTATGCACTGAGCGTGCTTGTGTCTGATATTCAGATATTTTGTAGTAATGAGCATTCTAGCTCGGTAAGTATTTTCTTATAGATTCTTTTTGTGCGAACGCTGCCACGGGTATCATGTGTGGATCGGGTTGCACGCCGCAATAATGTGATGTCGAGTACAGTCACCTATATTCTATTTTGTGTCCCATTTCAGAGGAAGGTTCATGACACCTTTTCAGTTATCTAATTAGTCACGTGGGTTGAGTAATCCTTTCCAGAGTTCATTTTTCTTATGTGTCGCAATCGAGTTTGTAGCTTATTAGATCGTTGTGGCGTCATATGAGACTTTTTGTCATGTCTGAGGTGGCTTATTGCCTGAGCAACTTATACTAAGTGAGACGAGGTTATTGGATCCGGGATCAGTACGGTCGGATTATATGAAGTATAATAAAGAGCAAATACCATTATTTGGTCCATAATGAGCCAATGGTTCTTGTCAGAAGGAGAAAACTCAATAATTTGTTGGCTCAGCAGTTGGTTATGAATTTCTACATATTTCTTCCATTGTGGAAGGATTTCAAGAGTTAGAACAGGAATTATAGGTATCATGAGGTGTGTTGTGAACATCAGATTCGTGGAATTTCGGCTATTGTTATCGGATGATGATATTATGATCATGTGAATGGTGCGGTACATGGTCTAAATTCAACCAAGGTATGCAACCCTGTATTGGTGCATCGTGTAGTGATTGATACTGTGTTCGTAGGTTGGAAACATGCATAGTGGAGAATTCTGGATGTTAGAATTTGGCTCTAAGGCTTAATCGCCTAAATAAAAGGGGAGAATCTTTAGATTGGCTCGAGATAATGTGCTCAATTGGGTGTGGTAGCACGGGTAGGTGCTCGAAGTGTTAAACTGTGATTTTGGACAACTCCGGAACAATCCTTAGCACGTTCGAGGACGAACGTATATTTAAGTGGGAGAGAATGTAACGATCCAACCGGTCGTTTTGACTTTTAGAACCCCGTTCCCCTAAATAAAACTTTCCATATGTGTTTTAATGATTTATGACTCGCGGAGATGGTTGGTTTGGGATTTGGAAGTGTGTGAGTTGAAATTGAAAACTTAGTTTCTTAAGTTAGCTTTAAATGGACAAGTTTGACTTCGGTCAATATTTTGAGAAAATGATCCCGGAATCGGGATTTGACGGTTCCAATAGGTTCGTATGATGATTTTGGACTTGGGCGTATGTCCGAATCGGGTTTTGGATAACCCGGGAGCGTTTTGACGCTTAATAGTAAAAATCAACTATTTGAAGGTTTAAAATTCTTTAAATTTGACTTGGAGTAGGATTTTGAGTAATTGAAGTCCGTTTTGAATTCCAAGTTTGGGAATAGTTCCGTATAGTGATTTAAGACTTGCACGCAAATTTTCGTGTCATTCTGAGTAGTTTAAGTATATTTCAGCGCATTGGAAGTAAATTGAAGAACTTGAAATTCTTAAGTTTGAATCAATTTGGTTTGGGGTATGATTCTTAGATTTGATGTTATTTTACACGTTCCATGAGTTCGAGCGAGTTCGTTTTATGATTTCAAACCTGTTGGTGTGTTCGGGCAGGGCCCCGAGTGTTAACCGGACGAAGCTCAGATCAATTTTGGAATTTTGAAGAAGAGTTGAAGCCTTCTGCTTCTGGTACATTTGCACCTGCGCTTGGACAGCCGCATGTGCGACTCTCGCAGATGCGAGGTTTATGCGCAGAAGCGAAAAAGGGAAGGGGAGGTCTGCCATCGCAGGTGCGGAATCTCGGGCGCACCAGCGAACGCGCAGGTGCGAGCATTTTTTCCGGAGATGCGAGGCTTGGCAGGCGAGGGAAAACTCGCACCTGCGAGACATTTCAGCAGGTGCGGTACCTCTTCCGTAGGTGCGAAAATCACTGTTGGGCAGAATGGTTAAAAATCGGGGCTCAGACATTTTGAGCCCATTTTTCCTCCATTTCCGGGCGATTTCAGAGCTTTTGAGAGAGGGATTTCAACTAGAAATTAGAAGGTAGGTTAATTCTACACCCCTTGAGTTAAATATATAGATTATAGGTAGATTATAACTAGTAAATCTTAGAAATCAAGGGTTTAGGTGAAAAACCTAGATTTTTATAAAAATGAGATTTTAACCACGAAAATGGTTATGGAACTGGATAGAAATTATATATATGAGTTCTTGAGATTATGGGTAACGTTTCCATCCGAATATTTTCGGAATCCGGGCACGTGGGCCCGGGGTGATTTTTCAAAATTTTATCATTTTGGATAAGGTAATTTATTTAATAGATAACTTTCGAATCATTTAGCATATATTAATTATTGTGTATAATATTTGGATAGTTTCGGATTTTTCGGCGTCGAATCAAGAATTCAACGCGACGTGGTAATCCGAAAGTGGACTATGAGACGAGGTAAGTCTATTGTCCAATCTTGTGATGGAGAAATTACCCCATAGGGATTAAATTGAATAATTGTTGTTAATTGCGGGGGCTACGTACGCACGAGGTGACGAGAGTCCATGCGTAGCTACTATTAAAGCTAAAGTTCGGGTAGTTTAGGACTCAAAACATGAATTACTTATGTAAATTGTATTCTTTGTTTAATTAATATTAATTGATATATATGAATATATTGTGAATTGTTAGATAAAGATATTAAAGGATGAAAATCTCATATGCTTGATTTTTTGTTTAAATTAATTAATTGTTAAAAGAAATCATTCTTCCTCCCGAATTTATCTTATAATAAATATACTCTCCTTCCGGAGGTACATAAGAAAATGTCCTCCTTTTTTGTGGAGCGGGCCGAACGCCTCGGCAGGATAGATGCTGTGATGACCCAAAAGGGTCATCTTATGTTTTAGAACTCGAATCTGCGCTCTTAAGCCTTAAAAATCTCATTTTTACCCTCCACGATTTGCGTGCGCAGTCCGGATAGGTTTTCAGAAAGCTTTAATGCTGAAAATTGATGAAAATAAGAATTTTTTCCTTAAAAGTTGATTTTAGTTGATTTCGGTCAATATTTTTGGTAAACGGGCCCGGATCCGTACTTTGATGGTCTCGGTAGGTCCGTATCAAATTGTAGGACCTAGGTGTATGCCTGGAATTGAATTCGGAGGTCCCTAGCTTGAGTTATGAATTTTTGATGAAAATTAAAAGTCTGGAAATTATTTGTTTTTAATAATTGATTGATAATTGGCATTGTTAGTATCGGGTCCGTATTTTGATTCCGGAGCCCGGTACAGGTTCATTATAATATTTAAGACTTGTCTGTAAAATTTGGTGAGAAACGGAGTTGATTTGACGTGATTCGGACATCCAGTTGAGAAAATAAAAATTTTAAAGTGTTCTTGAGAATTTCATTTTATTTGGTACTAAATTCGTAGTTCTAGGTGTTATTTTGGCGATTTGATCGCGAAGTGAGTTTTGGATAGGCTACGGAGTGATTTGGACTTAGAAAAATAGCTGGTGTACTTTAGTTGTGTTGCAGGCCTCAGACCTCGCAAATACGAGGTCAGGGTTGGCATTTGCGATCACTGTTGAAGTTGCATTTGCGAACTTCTCATCGCAAATGCGAAGAGAAGCCGGGCCAGCCTGTGTTCGCAATTGCGAACTTTTCTTTGCATTTGCGAAGGGAGTCTGGGAGGGGTATGGATCGCAAATGCGATCTTTTGTCCGCATTTGTGAGGTTAGTGATCGCCATTGCGACACTGTCCTCGCATTTGCGAAGGGCAGCAGGATTGTGAAGGCTTCGCAATTGCGAGCTTCGCATTTGCGAAGCTCAGGTCGCAATGCGACGTCTGCAGCTGAACAAAATCACTTTTGGACGGGAATTTCATTCATTTCCCAAGTTTTCAAGACCTCAATTTGAGGTCGTATTCCAAAACCCTTTTATACATTCGGGCTCGGAGGTGAATGGGTAAATGGATTTTGGTCCGAACCTCGGGTTTTGACTAAGCAGGCCCGGGGTTGATTTTTGATTTTTTGGAGGAAAATTAGGGAAATCTAAATTTATGCAATGTAATTGATTCCTTTAGCAAAATTTGATATTATTGAGTCATTTTTGAATAGATACAAGTGGTTTGGAGGTAAATTCCAAAGAAAAAGCTGTGATTGAGAATTAAGTGGCCTTCGGAGCAAGGAAATTGTTGTGTCTAACCCTGACTTGAGGGAATTAGGAACCTTAGATTACTTGCTAAGTGAAATTCATGTGAGCGGCGTATATGTGAGGTGACGAGTACTTATGCGCCGTCAATTTACCTTTTTTCCATGTTTTCTCAGTTTTTCTTATGTTGTCTCATTCCTATGCCTAATTGCGATGTGTTATACTAATGTTGTTCAATTTATCGTTCTTATCATGTTTACGAATCTTCTGGTGATAATTGAGTTTTTATTTCAAAGTTGAGATTGATGTTATGGAACCAAATGTTGAGGTAAGGTTTGTACTTGCTATTCTATCTCCCTGTTGATATTTATGCATTGCATTATGGTAAGGGAGAATGTTAATGCAAGAAGGGTGATGCCGTGCCATATTGTGAGTGTTAATGCACGAAGGGTGATGTCGTGCCATGATATGAGAGTTAATGCACGAAAGGTGATGTCGTGCCATGATATGAGAGTTAATGCACGAAGGGTGATGTCGTGCTGTTTCTATTAATTTTATGGTGAGATTGCGAGTAAAAGCACGAAGGGTGATGTCGTGCATTGTTCCTTACTATATTCACTACTCATGTTGATTCATGGTATATTGACCGCTCCGGTGATCATTCTGTTGTAGCCCTTTATCTTGTATTCCCCTCAGTATGTTCCTCTCCCGATATTTCCTGTTTAGTTCTTCATTTCTGTTATGTGTATATACATTGTTAAATTGTACAAGTTGATTTGTAGGTGTCTTGCCTTAGCCTCGTCACTACTTTGTCGATGTTAGGCTCGATACTTACCAGTATATGGGGTCAGTTGTACTGATACTGCACTCTGTACTCTCTATGCAGATTTTGATACCGGCTCGGGTTGATCGAGATTTTGCTATTGGTCCGTTGTCCGGAGACTCAAGGTACATCTGTCGGCGTTCACAGACCTTGAAGTCCCCGAATATCTTTTTCTGTTCTACTGTTTCTTTCATTTAGACAGTTATATTTCTTTCAGACTATTACTTGTAGTAAATTCTAGAATGCTCGTGAATTGTGACTCCAGATCCGGGTGGTAGTAATTAATACAGTTTTATGATATTCCGCACTTAATATATTTCATCTTAGTTAATTATTGTTAATTACTGAATGGGAATAAGGAATTGGTTAATGATTCTCTAACGTTGGCTTGCCTAGCAAGTGAAATGTTAGGCGCCATCATGGTCCCGTCGGTGGGAAATTTCGGATCGTGACAGATGCATCTATGGATCGTGCCGCGCGTCCCTCGGCAGTGTACACGACACTCTGGATCGGGTCGTCCATCCTCGGCAGAAATCGTGCTTAATAATAATAATTACACAATACCTTAATAGTTTATTTCAGTTTGTGAAGCTAATTGATAAATTGAAAATCTTTGAAATTTATTGAATTATTATTCGTGCTTGTTAAGAATTATTGTTATTCCTGTAAATAAGATTAATTGATAAATTTAAAAATTTATTTGAACTGAAGGAATTTAATTAATATATTGAGAATTGTTGTATTTGAAGGAATTTAATTATTTTTACTGGTCAATAAAATTACTGTTAACTCTGTGAATCACGCTGATATAAATAATTCTATTTCATGACTATTTAATATTATTGACCCATAGTGAGTGTCAAAGTCGGCCATCTCGTCTCTACTACTTCGAGATTAGGCTTGATACTTACTGGGTACACGTTGTTTTCGTACTCATACTGTACTTGCTGCACATTTTATTGTGCAGGTACATATATGTATAGCGGCCTTGTGGGAGCAGAGGTGTGGTTAATAATTATGGGGACATAGGTGAGCTGCATTCTATATTACGATCCGTAGCTAACAGAGTCTCCTTTAGAGTTATTATATTTTCCTGTCTAATTGGTATTCTGGACAGATACTGTATTTTAGTTTTAATTCCCTAGTAAATGCTCATGCACTTGTGACACCGGATTTTGGAAATGGTTATGAATTGTTTAGAAATTTAGTTGCTAAAAATATTTATCATTTATTCTATGAGTTTTATCTTTATTATTTCATTGAAGAAATTTTAATTTCAAAAATACTAAATGGGTAATTAAGTGAAGTTTGTATTATTGGCTTGCCTGACAGCGGTGTCCGGCGCCATCACGACCTTAATGGATTTTGGGTCGTGACACCCGGCAAGTCACATAACAAATGTAAAGCATAAATTGAGCAGTAAAGGGGGAGATGGGGCTGTGATACTCAAAATGACCGGTCGGATCGTTACACATTGTCAGGAGGAACAATCATCTAATTCATTCTTTATTGGGTGAATCACTTCTCCTATTTACTTAAAGGTCATTTATTGCTAGTTACTCCTCCATTATTGATCATACTTTTTGGAATATTTAATGCATGTTATTGTCAATCTCCCACTAGATTTGTCCCATATTATCCACACTTTCTGGATCCGCATTTAGAAATATTATCATTAACTAGGTTTAACTCATCATTATATAAATACAATAGTTTTAACCGAAAGTTATACTTTTTGGTCAAATAATTTGGCTCAGTCTGTGGGGATTTCCTACTTAAATTTTTAGTTTCCTCTAGATTTATAACTAACACGGATCACTAACGTAAAAAAGAAGAAGGAGAAAGCAAGAACACGATCCTCTTTCTTTGTATACACAGATCTAATATGGCAGGTAACAGAGAAGAAAGAACGGGAATAATGAGTAACCTCCCAACCAACCTTATGAATATATCAATGAGAGTTCTGAAGCAGTGGACGAGGACGCAACGCATAATGCCTCCCCCGGGCGAGATGGGTCACCCCCTCCTCACTGTGGTGTCACAAAATCTCTTGGTAAGGGAGCCTTCACATATGTGGTGGAAGAGACGCCACCAGCAATAAAAAAAGCTCCTTGAGGCTTGGCTAACTGACACGCTAACCAGCATCCTCCATAAGCATGTTCGGGACACGGCTACAAAAATCGTGAGGACTTGCGTTGTACCACCAGCGGACGAGCAGCATGATCAATTTCCTCCTCCTCCAACGATAGGTATTACTCAAAATGCCGTTAGTAGTGCAAGTGACGACACTCCCGCAACCATTCTGAAAAGGATGGAGGAAATGGAGAATGAGAATAAAGCACTTCGGGACCAAATAAGAGAACACCAAGAAAGGGTCGATAAGATACCGGGCGCCCCTAAGCTCTTGCCGAAGAGAGATGCTGGTCGGTTCGTCGAGAAGTCGTATACTGATGACGGCGCCCCACATGCCATACCAAAGACCTTTAAAATACCGCCCTATCTCAATATATATGATAGCACGACCGACCCCGAAGACCATGTGACTCAGTATGTCACCGCTATGAAAGGCAATGATCTCCCCAAGGAACAAGTATCCTCCATTTTGTTAAAAACAATCGGCGAGACCCTTACGGGAGGAGTGTTAACATGGTATTCACAACTGCCAGAGCGTTCCATTGAAACATTCGAAGAAATGGCCGACAAGTTCGTAACGGCCCATGCTGGGGCCAAGAAGGCCGAGGCGAGAGTAAACGACATATTTGCTATTAAACAGTCTCCGGGAGAGGGATTGAGGGACTTCCTCGCTCGATTCAACCGAATAAGAATGACCTTGCCGAATGTATCGGAAGGGATGGCGGTCGCAGCTTTTCAGAACGGGTTGAGCATAAATGGTTCAAGGGCAACAAGAAAGTTATTAAGTCGGCTTATGAAGTACCCCAACTACTTGGGATGAAATACACAACGCGTATTATGCCGAGGTCCGAGGAGACGAGAACGACCTATCCTGTCTAAAAATGATTTTTGTTCGAAAATGGAGCTTCCTCTCCTGTCTTGACTGACGACAAAAAAATGTAATTTCCATAATAACTAGGTATATAACTGTATATTTACATAAGTTTTAAGAGAATTTGTTTAGCTTTAACCTTTGCCACTTGGTTACAATTAATTGTTTGTACGGTAGATCAAGTGTAGCAAACTTGTTATGTGTTTTAAGCAGAATTTTCATGTGTGTTTTTAACCAAAACAAAATAGGATAACCAAAAAAAAATAGGAAAAACATACACATCTGATCACTTTTTAAAACATATTTAAGAAAATAATACTATTTTTTGTTTATTCCATAAATGACAATTGTTTTACACTAATGACAGATAGAGACTATGCACATAATGAATGATCAGCCAAAACATACAAATTATGGGATATTTATTTTTTCACGCTCTTTCCTGTTTTAAATTAAGGATTCAATTATATTCTCATATTTTTCATTACATTTCTCTCTCTTCTTTAACCGTTACACTCAATTTATTCACTTAATCATTATGAAACTAATACTACATATTCAATTATTCATTATATATATTTAGTATAACTTTTTAGAGGGATTTTTGTGTATACTATTGTATTAATATAGGGGAAAAGGTTGGTATAACTCAATTATATTATATTTTTATTAAAGTATAATATTAAATATTCCTGGTATAATTCATTTTTTAGAGGTATACTAACGTATTAATATACATAGTACAATTCAATATATGTTATAATAGTATTAAGGTATTATACTACATATATACGGTATAATATTTTTTTTAGAAACGCCATCTATATAAATATTAATGTAAGAATATACCTTCTGTGACCTTTTTAAGAACATACCATTTAATGAGAAATACTACGTATACTAAGGTATAATCATGATATAAATTTACATGGTTTATAATGTATATATATCTCAAATATACAGTACAATTTTTTGAAACATATGTATTTTATTTTTTCGAATAATATAAAAATGTATACTATCGCTAGATAATGTTGTATAAAGAGGTACATGTACTTTTTATATGGAATGTAGAAAATATGTTATGGAATAAATTAATTTTCAACAAAAAAAAGAGGAAATCATATTACAATTTAAATATGTTAGGGATTGGTTTCAAGAGAAAATATAGGAAAAAATGTTAAAAAGTACTAGGAACATTTTCATTAAGGAAATAAATGTATTGGGTGCGTGATTATAGGTACATGATTTAAAGGTGTCTGATAGAAATATAATTATTTAGTTGTCATACGTGTAAAATAGCTATTGCTGCTACGTTTTTGGAAATAATCCTTAAATTATGCCTATTTATGTTTTTTTGCCCAAAACAATAGTATAAAAAAGTGGTGGTTTAACTGGAGCAGCCCATCAGGCATTTGTTGGGCCTGGAGAACGCCGACCCGTTATCCTTCCACTGCACAGAGCGAGAGTTAATCGTTGCTCTGTGAAACCAGCCTCACGCGGTCCGCCCCACTTTAGGAGTCCCGCAACCCATGATTTCGTTTGGGCTACGTGACCCAACTCTGTGCTTGGATAGGGCAGGCCAAAAATTAGCCCACCAAGCCCTACCATCTTGAGCGGCCCAACATTCCACCAGGTTGTTACCCCCATTTGGGTTACAAGCCCACATTACTGAGCTCGGCGATTAGTGTTGTCTCTTTTGGCTATTATAAGCAAAGAAAGGGAACTGTTCATTGTCGGTGTGGGATATATTTTGCATGAATTATTTCCTGCTTCATGGAGTTGAAAACAATCTTATATATTTGATAGAACATGTAAAGTTATAGAACAAATATATTTAAGAATAGTGAAACAAAGGAGGAATTTCAAATATCATTCATGACAAGAGGATTTTTAACTACTTCAATAACCATTTAAGTAGATCTTTTTTATGCTACGGAAAAACATGAAGCATGGTAAATATAAAAATATATATATTTACATACGAAGCATTTTTATAAATCAACGATATATTTTATCTGTTTATTGCTTCATTCTTCTGATTCATTCTCCAAAAATGTGTTACCAATTTTTAGTTGGTCAACTTGATGTGCTTGTTTTCCTTTTAGTTTCCACCCGGTGTCTATTTTCCGCATAAGGACACCGACTAATTTGGATTCGCTTAAGACATTTAAGGGGAAAGAGCTCCCTAACAGGATTTTTTGTAAAATCAGGGCTCGAACTTGAGACCTCTAGTTAAAACCGGAGGGATCCTATCCATCACATTACAACCCTTATTGATACTTGATGTGCTTTCTTCTTTTAAACATGTATTTACATCACCAAAAATAGAGATTAAATTTGGTAAATTTGTTGAAGATATTATGATCCAATTTACCCCAAAAAATTTCATTGTCCAATTACCCAATAGCTGCACAACTTATGCCTTTTCTCTTCTCCTTTGACAAGCTAATAGGTAAGAGTTTAAAAGAGAGATGTCCCTGTGATTCATACGTTTCAAGTTTAAATCCTAGAGGATGTGGATTTTCTTTGCCTGAATGTATAAATATACCTATAACATAGGAAAATGAGATATTAGAATTATTTTCTCTCGTTTAACAAAAGGTAAACATGTAATTTGAAATTTTGCCCCTTAGCGCATTTATGAAATTTCTAAATTTAAGCATATGATATATATATATATATGGCAAGATGCGACTTGCTTTGAGCATAAGGTGTGACTTAGTTAATTTGGATTGGTACCCGTTAAACATGTTTACGTTGTCCTCATCCAAACTCTATGGGCCTAAAGAAAGACGATTCAAAAAAGAAAAATAAAAAGAAATAAAAAAGAAATTACTTATTCATTAAAATAATTCGACGACAACATGTCCAAAATTTGATTGATATAAGCTGAACTAGGTGGTAATCGATAGTAATATATCGATAAGCAATAAGATTATATTTTAAGCTTAACATTTGATTCTTATTAGACTCTTCAATTCCCTTTTTCCTTACCAAAAAGAGAAAGTTGTACGAGATAATATAACAAGATCAATTTACTCCAAGGATTTTCTTAGAAGCCTATAACAAAAATCCTTGGTGCAGAAAAAAGAAAAATGAACATATAAGAAAATGAAAAATGCTTTATACATAGGATTCTAGGCCCATTTATTTGTTTTGATTAAAGGTAAAAATTGCACGGGGCGTCCTATTTGGTCGCCCCCATTTAACATATACCCACTTTTAAAAAAAGTTTTAACTTATACCCACTTTTTAAACAATTTCAGGCCTCTTTCTCCTCCTCCTTCATTTTCTGAATGCTGAAACTTGAGATATTGTTGTGCGTTCTATCTTGATGATTCATATATGTCTGCTTATCCCATTATGTTCAGTTTGGTCTTATTCACAATAATTTAACCTCTTAGATATTTTAGCTTTACATGCACATTCGTTTTTTGTTCTAATTTATCTGTAGTAACTTGTTTTCATGTCGAAAATATTTTCATTCTTTAATCTTTGAAATGAATAGCATCAATCTCTGCTAATCATGATCTATTAAATTCATTGTTGTTTAGTACTATTTCGTTTATGTACAATATATTCTTTTGTTGAATTCTTTTTTTTGAAAAATTATCTTTCTTCATTTCCGTGTGCAGACTTAGAACTTCAGCTCTAAGAATGCTGAAGTTCAGCAAATATAAACAAAAATTTCAGCTCCTAGAATGTTGAAGTTCAGCAAATACAAAACAAACTTCAGCCCTAGAATGTTGAAGTTCAGCAATTACAAAATAAATTTCAGCTCCTAGAATGCTGAAGTTCAGCAATTACAAAACAAAAACTTCAGCCAAAACATGATATAGTTTTATTGAGCTGAAGTTTGCCATTGCACTATGAACTGAAATTTGCATGATTGCCTTTGCAAGTCAGACCAAACTTCAGGCCAAAATATCTGAAGTTTTGCTACACTTCAGGCAAAACATTCTGAAGTTCAAACTTCAGACATAAATTTTTGCTACTTCAGGCCCGTATGTTTGAAGTTACCCGAAAAGTGGGTAATTTGTAATTTTTTTTGCAAAGCGGGTATAAGTTAAAAGTTGACCCAAAAACTAGGTATAGATGCAAATGCCCCTGATTAAAGGTCCAAAAACCAGCCCATATAAATGCTTGAATGTTGGATTCTCTATTTGAAGTGTGCCAAAGGGGGGGGGGGGGGATTGCAAAGGAAAAAAAGAGAAAGTCACATGATTTGTCATATATCACGTGACTTATACCTAGGACCCTTTGGCCATAAATTTTGCCAAAATAAACTTGAATTTTATTTGGCTATAGATTTTGCCTACATTTTAGCCAAATCCCAAGTCCCAAGTCCCAAATCCCAAATCCCAGCTAGTTTTGGGCCAAAATATCTTTAACGATCCGGCCGGTCGTTTTGAGTATTACAACTCCGTTTCCCTATTTACTGCTCAAATTATACTTTACAGTTGTTATGTGACTTGCCGGGATAATTGGTTCGGGTCCGGTGAGGTTTTGGAATGAATTGGAACACTTAGTTCCAAGGTTTAAAGCTTAAGTTAAAATAGTGACCAGATGCGGACTTGTATTTAAACGACCTCGGATTCGAATTTTGATAATCCCAATAGCTCCGTATGGTGAGTTTGGACTTAGAAGCGTGTCCGGAAAATTATTTGGAGGTCCGTAGTGGAATTTGGCTTGAATTGTCGAAAGTTGAATTTTTGGAAAGTTTGACCGGGGGTTTGACCTTTTGATATCGAGGTCGGAATTCGATTCTGGAAATTGGAATAGGTCCGTAATGTGAAATGTGACTTGTGCGCAAAATTTGAAGTCATTCCAGATTGATTTGATGTGTTTCGGCACAAGATGTAGAATTTGAAAGTTCAAAATTCGTTATTTTTGAATTGAGGAGTAATTCATCATTTCGATATTGTTAGGTATGATTTGAGGCCTCGAGTAGGTCCGTGTTATGTTATGGGACTTGTTGATATAATTGGTTGAGGTCCCGGGGGTCTCGGGTGAGTATCAGATGATTAACAGTTTGATTTTTGAATTTAGAAGACTGTTGGAACTGAAGCCTTCTGGTGTAATCGCACCTGCGGAAAAGTAGTCGCAGGTGCGAGCTCGCAAGTGCGAGCAGGGGTGCGCTAAAGCGAGGTGCGCAGGTGCGGAAGATGCTTCGCAGGTGCGGAATCGCACCTGCGCGAGAAGGAATGCAGATGCGGGCAGATGGCTGTTAGGCATTAGTTGCAGGTGCGCGGGAAACTTCCGCACCTTCGTGAGCACAGATGCAGACGGATGGGCGCAGAAGCGAAAACTAGACAGGCAAGTGGAGTCCGCAAATGCGATATTTTGCTCGCACAAGCGGATGCGCAAGTGCGCAAATCTTGTTCGTAGATGCGGAAATTGCTGGGGCAGAACCTTAAATTCGAGGGTTCAATATTTTCACCCATTTTCGGATTTTGGAGCTCGGGTTGGGCGATTTTGGAGAGGAAATTTTTCACACAAATTGGGGTAAGTATTCTTAACTCTCTTGTGATTATATTCCATGAATTAATCTTCATTTTTTGTGTAAGATTATTGAATCTTAAAGAGAAATAGAAGGAAATTTCTATAATGTCACAAAACGAATTGTTCAGGTTTGAATACCGATTTGGCGTCGGATTTGAGTGAAATTAGTATGGTTGAACTTGTAATTGGATGGGTTATCGTATTTTATGAGTTTCGTCGGATTTCGATACGTGGGCCCCACAGGTGATTTTTGGGGCGTAATTTCGGATTTTGTGTAAATATTAGTATTTTGATATGGAATTAATTCCTATAAATTTTGTGGGCTGAATCAAATTAATTGTGACTAGATTCGAGCCATTTGGAAGTTGATACGCGCAAAGTGGACTTGCTGGAGCATTGCTTAGCTTGCTCGATATTGGATTTGGCTTGTTCGAGGTAAGTAACTCTTCTAATCTTGGAGTTGAGGGTATGAACTCTGAATATATGTATTTCGTAAATTGTTGGGAGATGATGCACATGCTAGGTGACGGACGTATGGGCGTGCACTATAGAAATTGTGACATAATTATTTCTGTGAAATTTTGTCGTTAAATGATCTTGGCATTTTCCATGCGATTTTATGAGTTAAAGAAATTGAGCTGAAAAGCATATTAAAAATCATGTTGAGGCTATGTGCCAGTATTATTGGGACCCATAGAGGTCATATTATTGTAAAATATTTATTTTAAATTAAAAATTCATACTCAGTCATATTCATTTCATTGCATATCATATATCAGTCTCTGTTGTTATTTATTGATACATTATATCATCATTTTTGGGTTATTCTCATGACATTGTGAGCCCATGAGAGCGAGACTGGAGAGATTGATGACTGAGGGAGGCCGAGGGCCTGATTGTGAGGATATTTTTGGGATCGGGCTGCATCCATGTTGGCTTTATATATATTATTATTATTATATGGTTCGGCGCTGCCCGCCTGCAGCAGGCCTTGTTGGCTTATTATTGCACGTGAGTTGGCCGTGCGGATTCTTATATTATTATTGCACGTGAGTTGGTCGTGCAGCACGTGAGTTGGCCGTGCAGATCCTTATATTATTATTGCACGTGAGTTGGCCGTGCAGATCCTTATATTATTGCACGTGAGTTGGCCGTGCAGTACGTGAGTTGGCCGTGCAGATCCAGATATTTATATTATGGCACGTGAGTTATCCGTGCAGCACATGAGTTGTCCGTGCTTATAGCGCTTAGGATGTAGGACCCCCTCATGAGTCTGTACACCCCTAGTGAGCGCAGTCGACTATAAACAGGGATCAGGCTGCACGCCGCAGCAGGTATTGTATAGCGTTGAGTGATTGAGTGTGCTGAGCACAGTGAGAGAGAATGCGATACAGTGAGATTGAGTACCCTGAGAGTGTGAGTACAGTCTCTGAGATACATTGCATTGACATGCACACATGACATATATGCATAGAGATGTGTTTTCCTCATGCTGTACGGTATCACATTATTCATGATTTCTCACACATGTTGACAGATGGGCATAGTGATGCATTTGTTTTACAATGGTTATCTGAAAAGAAAATGAGATATTTTATCTATTATTGAAAGGTTTTTGGAAAGTTTTCTGTTTTCAAACTTATTCACGTTTTTGGTAACTTTGGCAAAAGATTTAGGGTTTTCACTGATGTACTTGAAAGGAAGAACTATTATTGCTGAAATCATGATGTGACTGAGCATTTTATCTCTGAGTTACTTCTAGTATTATTTGCTTTATGTCGTTACTAATTGTTGTGGATTAGTAAATTTGGACCCGACCTTGGTAGAAGCTCGTCACTACTTTCAACCTAAGGCTAGGTTTGTTACTTACTCAGTACATGGGGTCGGTTGTACTGATACTACACTTTTGCACATTGCGTGCAAATATTGGCTGTCGTTGTTGCTGTGTTCGATGGTTGCCGAAATTGAAGATGTACCTGCGTTCCTGTTGTAGCTGTCTCTTGTTCAGGGTAGCCTTAGATTTATAAAAGCTCTGTTTATGTATTATTCAAACAGACTATATATTTATTTCATTTCCGCTTTGTATACTCTATTCTTAGAAACTCATGATTTGTACTACCAGTTCTTCAGGATTGTATAAGATCAAGATCTTTATTCACTTAAATTGCTTTAATAATTATTATTAAAATTGGTTAGTTGGAAATTGGCTTACCTAACGGGATGGGTTAGGTGCCATCACGACTAGTTGGATTTTGGGTCGTGACAATATCACTATTATATTTTTTTAAAATTGGCCCAAACTTTTATATTTTATAAAGGATCCCACCATTTATTATTTTGTAACGATGTTGCTTCATCTTCTCGGTCATCTAATAGTGTATCATATAGTTCATTATAAAAATGATAATTTTGTATCAAATTTATTTATATTCAGGACTATGGTTTGCGATAATATAATGAATGTTATTGATAATGGTACTGTTGGGTATTTATGATAGTTTTTAAAACTTATGGGTATAAGTCACGTTTCATATTTTTCCAAACCAAACTTCACCAAAATCAGATTTTTCAGAATAAATTTGGGAATCTATGGCCAAATGATAGCCTAATGTCCTAATCCAAGTATAATATTAGTTTCTTTTCTTTTCCAAATAATGAAAGAAAAGAATCGATAACGAAGACCAATGTTCAAAAGTTTTTAACAATGTCTACATGAAGATTTTGAGTCAAATAACATTATTATTATTATTATTATTATTATTATTATTATTATTATTATTATTATTATTATTATTATTATTATTATTATTAATTAGTTATTATCTCTTACTTTGATTAATGTCTACCTACCTTGCACATGACATCAATTTTCTTTCCCCAACTTAAGTCTCTTCTGTTAGCCTTCATCTTTTTGTTAATCATATTTTACATTCACACTTTATATGAGTTTGAATTTCCAAATATTCAAGTCCTTTATTAGTTTGATAACATGATCTACATACGCAATATCCAACAATAAGATTGCATAGAGTGCTAGATTTAATGCATGACATTTTTAATTATTCAAAAACTCGATATTGAGAATATGCCAACAATGTGACATTGGTGGAGAGTTGAAGTAAATTCTAGTAAAATGGTACTGCAATATATTTTTTCTAGCTAATTATCCTCAGTTGAATGTTCAAATACAATTGTAGATCGAGTATTCTTTATAGGGAAAAATATAAAATTATCGGTCGGTCTAAACTAATTTTTGCTATTCAAAACGTGTACAAAAAATATAAATTTTTTCGGATATTATATTTAAGAACGGTAAAAAATATATATTTCTATCCTATATAGGAAGTAGGATAAATAATTTCATCAGATATCCTTTGTATATGTCGAAATCTACCACCTAGAGAGAGAATTTTCTTCACAAATCTGTTCTTATCAGGTCAATATTACATATCTCTTTTTCTTATCTTTTGTCCTCCTTATATGAGACATAATCTTAGTAAATACTAATAGTACATGTGCAGAGAATATTATTTAGAATATTCCCTCTATTATCCTATTCTAAAAACTAGCCGTTACGGTTCTTTCCGCGGACTTCGTCCTCGACCATTATAAGCATCCCAACCACGAGTTTTTCCATTTCCTTATCGACCTCGGCTAATTTTTCCTCAATACTTCCTTGCCCTAAATGTTCCAAAGATACAAACGTTAACTTTTCATCAAGATTCTTGTTCATATTATTCCGTACTTTTCCATCAGATCCGAGAATAGTTCGAACATTCTAGGATTTATCTGTCACTCATCATTGTGTCACGACCTAAAATTCTAACCTGTCGTGATAACGCCTTTCTCGATACTAGGCAAGCCGACAATCTCAATAAATCACAATTTCTCTTTAAGTTTGAAAATATAATATTTTAATAAAATCCATAAATCATACAATTACCGATACAACCACTCCCAAAATCTGGTGTCACTGAGTACATGAGCATCTAATATGAATTCAAGTCTGGAAATACGGTCTATAATAGTCTAAGACCAAATACAGTAAACAAGGAGTTAGAGAAAGAGAGACAAGGTTTACGAAACACGGCAGCTACCTTTGAATCTCCAAAAAATCAATCATATGAGAGAATCAACACCCGCTATGCCCGGGAACACCTGGATCTGCACACGAAGTGCAGGGTGTAGTATGAGTATAACCAACTCAGCAAGTAACGATAATAAATAAGGAACTGAAGATAATGATGAGCTACACAGTTACATTTCATTTTCAGTAATTCTAACAGAGAGTAGGCATGCTTTAAATTCCAAAACTTTAAGCCAAATCAGTTTTATACAAGTTCAAGTTTATGTAATCCGTATATAAAATCTTTCAGAGATTTCACAACAATGACAGATGGCAACTAGGTGCAATAACAAATGAAAATCAAGTACAACCTCTCACGACAACAATCACTCACTGGGCTACCAGCCCTCATCACTCGTTGGGCTCCCAGCCCTCATCACTCACACTCAATGGGCATCCGCGCTCACTGAGGGTGTACAGACTCAGGAGGGGCTCCTATAGCCCAAGCGCTATAATATGCACGGACAACTCACGTGCTTCACAGACAACTCACGTGCCATAATATAAATATCTGGATCCGCACGGCCAACTCACGTGCTATAGTATAATATAAGGATCTGCACGGCCAACTCACGTGCTATAGTATAATATAAGGATTTACACGGCCAACTCACGTGCTGCACGGATAACTCACGTGCTATAGTATCAATATCTCACAATCAGGCCCTCGGCCCCACTCAGTCATAAATCTCTCCAGTCTCTCGGGCTCTCAATAATCATGAATTCAGCCCAAACAACAATGATATGATATATCAATTATAATAATAGAGACTGAGATAAAATATGCAAGTAAAAACTGAGACTGAGTATATATCGAATTTAGCAAGCAATTCAACAAGTATGCGACCTCTGTGGGTCCCAACAGTACTATCATATATCCTAAGCATGATTTCTAACATGATTTACAATCAAATTTTATCAACACATAGAGAGCATATAGCTAACAACAAATTATTCAACTTTACAGTTTTCCGGGACGGACCAAGTCACAATCCCCTCGGTGCATGCCCACATGCCCGTCACCTAGCATGCGCGTCACCTTCAAAATAATCACATGATACCAAAATCCGGGGTTTCATACCCTCAGGACCAGATTTATAACTCTTACTTACCTCAAACCGTGTAATTCTTTATTCCGCTATGCCCTTGCCATGAGAATTGGTCTCCGAAAGCCTCGTATCTAGCCACAATTAATTTGATTTAGTCAATACCAATTATTGTAATTAATTCCATAAGGAGATACTAATTTTTCAATAAAATCCGAAATTAACTCAAAAATCGCCCGTGGGGCTCACGTATCGAAACCTGACAAAAGTTACAGAATATGAACGTCCATCCAACCACGAGTCCAGCCATACAAATTTCACCAAAATCCGACACCAACTAGACCCTCAAATCTTCAATTAAAGTCTATGAAGATTTCTACCATTTTCAACCCAATCCTTACCTATTTGAACTTAACAATATTTTCACAACCTTATTGGTATGTATACATAATACTCTTACACCCAAGAATCATACTATTAATCACCTATTTTTACTCCAAACCCGAAATTGAAGAATTGAGGAAAGAGATTCTTACCTCTTTGAAGCCCTAGTAAGATCCTTGTGAAATCTTCAAACCTTGCACAAGAATTAATGGATAAATGACTAAGTCTTCACTTTCTCACTCTAAAATTCTCTCACCTCTCTCTAAAATATCAGATGAAACCCTTCAAAATGACCCCCAATAGTATAAGAATGTGATCGGGTTTATAAAACCAGAAAAATGAAGCTCTGGAACAGGTTCTGCGGTCGCATATGCGATCGCATAATGGTTATGCGGACCGCATATCGGTCGCATAATCGGTGTCCAATACTGGCAAATATCTGTATGTGTATGTGGTCACTATGCAACCCACATACCTGTTATACGGTCGCATAGTGACCGTAGAACAGTTATGCGGTCGCATAGTCGACCGCAGATTTTATCCAAACTGGCCCTCTTCTGCCTCACTTCTGCGGCCATTATTCGGCCCGCAGAGTGATTATGCGGTCGCATAATGGACCGCAGAAACGTGTTTTTCTGCCAAAAAAATTTTCCTTACTTCCCGGTGCATTGCTCAACCCAAAAAGTCCGAGCTGCAGCTCGCAAGCTTGCCGCGAGAAATTTCTATAACCTTTGTACTAATTGATCTACCTCGACACCACATAACCTTAATTTCCTTAGCAAAAATTCTCCGGGTCACTACACATACGTCAACATCTGGTCAACCTTTTCAACTAAATTTTAAAACCTTGGAATTAGGTTTTCCAAATCATTCAAAAACCTCACCGGACCCGAACCAATTACCCCCGGCAAGTCACATAACAAATGTAAAGTATAAATTGAGCAGTAAAGGGGGAAATGGGACTGTGATACTCAAAACGACCGGCCGGGTCATTACATTCTCCCCCACTTAAACATACGTTCGTCCTCGAACGTGCCAAGAGTTGTTCTTAACCTTCAAATCTCTATTCCACCTTACCACGCACATACCCGGGAGTGATCTCACGTCACCCTATTCCATATAGGCCTGACAACACAATACAACTAAAGATCCTTAATTTAACCTTAGCCCAAAAACCTTGAAATTCAATTCCCAACCTTAAGAATTTCTTTCAAGACACGAATCTTACATTTACATATTGTATGAGTCTGAACAAGCTGCATCGAGCTATAACTATAATCACGGATATAATCACCCAGCATATTACACAACTCGCCCGCTCGTAGCACCATTCCTGATCACAATAACTACTTCAAACCAACAAAGTACTAGTATAAAACCCTACATTCAACATAACCTTATTCCAAAACCTTCATACACTGCCAAAAATGAAAGAAACAATCAAAAACTCATAATCACTCATCAGATTAACTAGTCATGGAGCTCTCTCGCCCCAACCAGAACCACAATCCTCTCCTAAGTCGACTTTCAATATTATCCTCCCGAATATACCATAATCAAGCCTGATAGTACCCATTCTAGGTCCAACAACTTTATTTTATTAAACGCAACTATCCCACAAACACGCCATAGCGATGGTGTTATGTGAGCAAGATGGCTCTCGAGATTCAGATCATATATCGCACCTTAGTTGTGCTTGAGTTTTGTAGCATATGGCGTTGCCGGTCCTTCCAGGGATGATATTATGCACTGAGCGTGCTTGTGTCTGATATTCAGATATTTTGTAGTAATGAGCATTCTAGCTCGGTAAGTATTTTCTTATAGATTCTTTTTGTGCGGACGCTGCCACGGGTATCATGTGTGGATCGGGTTGCACGCCTCAACAATGTGATGTCGAGTACAGTCACCTATATTCTATTTTGTGTCCCGTTTCTGAGGAAGGTTCATGACACCTTTTCAGTTATCTAATTAGTCACGTGGGTTGAGTAATCCTTTCCAGTGTTCATTTTTCTTATGTATCACAATCGAGTCTGTAGCTTATTAGATCGTTGTGGCGTCATATGAGACTTTTTATCATGTCTGAGGTGGCTTATTGCCTGAGCAACTTATACTAAGTGAGACGAGGTTATTGGATCCGGGATCAGTACGGTAAGATTATATGAAGTATAATAAAGAGCAAATACCATTATTTGGTCCATAATGAGGCAATGGTTCTTGTCAGAAGGAGAAAACTCAACAATTTGTTGGCTCAACAGTTGGTTATGAATTTTTACACATTTCTTCCATTGTGGAAGCAGTTCAAGAGTTAGAACAGGAATTATAGGTATCATGAGGTGTGTTGTGAACATCAGATTCGTGGAATTTCGGCTATTGTTATCGAATGATGATATTATGATCATGTGAATGGTGCGGTGCATGGTCTAAATTCAACCAAGGTATGCAACCCTGTATTGGTGCATCGTGTAGTGATTTATAATGTGTTCGTAGGTTGGAAACATGCATGGTGGAGAATTCTGGATGTTAGAATTGGGCTCTAAGGCTTAATCGCCTAAATAAAAGGGGAGAATCTTCAGATTGGCTCGAGATAATGTGCTCAATTGGGTGTGGTAGCATGGGTAGGTGCTCGAAGTGTTAAACTGTGATTTTGGACAACTCCGGAACAGTCCTTAGCACGTTCGAGGACATACGCATATTTAAGTGGGAGAGAATGTAATGACCCAATCGGTCGTTTTGACTGTTAGAACCCTGTTCCCCTAAATAAAACTTCCCGTATGTGTTTTAATGATTTATGACTCGCGGGGATGGTTGGTTCAGGATTTGGAAGTGTGTGAGTTGAAATCGAAAAACTTGGTTCCTTAAGTTAGCTTTAAATGGACAAGTTTGACTTCGGTCAACATTTTGAGAAAACGATCCCAGAATCGGGATTTGACGGCTCCAATAGGTTCGAATGATGATTTTGGACTTGGGCATATGTCCGAATCTGGTTTTGAATAACCCGGGAGCATTTTGACGCTTAATAGTAAAAACCAACTATTTGAAGGTTTAAAATTCTTTAAATTTGGTTTGGAGTAGTATTTTGAGTAATTGAAGTCCGTTTGGAATTCCAAGTTTGGGAATAGTTCTGTATAGTGATTTAAGACTTGCACGCAAATTTTCGTGTCATTCTGAGGAGTTTAAGTATATTTCGGCGCATTGAAAGTAAATTGAAGAACTTGAAATTCTTAAGTTTGAATCAATTTGGTTTGGGGTATGATTCTTAGATTTGATGTTGTTTTACACGTTCTGTGAGTTCGAGCGAGTCCCTTTTATGATTTCAAACCTATTGGTATGTTCGGGCAGGGCCCCGAGTGTTAACTGGATGAAGCTTAGATCAATTTGGGAATTTTGAAGAAGAGCTGAGGCCTTCTGCTTCTGGTACGTTCACACCTGCGCTTGGACAGCCGCAGGTGCGACTCTTGCAGATGCGAGGTTTATGCGCAGAAGCGAAAAAGGGAATGGGAGGTCTGCCATCGCAGGTGCGGAATCTCGGGCGCACCTGCGAACGCGCAGGTGCGAGCATTTTCCGCAGATGTGAGGCTTGGCAGGCGAGGGAAAACTCGCACCTGCGAGACGTTTCAGCAGGTGCGGTACCTCTTCCGTAGGTGCGAAAATCACTGTTGGGAAGAATGATTAAAAATCGGGGCTTAGACATTTGGAGCCCATTTTTCCTCTATTTCCGGGCGATTTCAGAGCTTTTGAGAGAGGGATTTCAACTAGAAATTGGAAGGTAAGTTAATTCTATACCCCTTGAGTTAAATACATAGATTATAGGTAGATTATAACTAGTAAATCTTAGAAATCAAGGGTTTAGGTGAAAAACCTAGATTTTTATAAAAATGAGATTTTAACCACGAAAATGGTTATGGAATTAGATAGACATTATATATATGAGTTCTTGAGATTATGGGTAACGTTTCCATCTGAATATTTTCGGAATAATTTTATCATTTTGGATAAGGTAATTTATTTAATAGATAACTTTCGAATCATTTAGCATATATTAATTATTGTGTATAATATTTGGATAGTTTCGGATTTTTCGGCGTCGAATCGAGAATTCAACGCGACGTGGTAATCCGAAAGTGGACTTTGAGACGAGGTAAGTCTATTGTCTAATCTTGTGAGGGGGAAATTACCCCATAGGGATTAAATTGAATAATTGTTGCTAATTGCGGGAGCTACGTACGCACGAGGTGACGAGAGTCCGTGCGTAGCTACTATTAATGCTAAAGTTCGGGTAGTTTAGGACTCAAAGCATGAATTACTTTTGTAAATTGTATTCTTTGTTTAATTAATATTAATTGATATATATGAATATATTGTGAATTGTTAGATAAAGATATTAAAGGATGGAAATCTCATATGCTTGATTTTTTGTTTAAATTAATTAATTGTTAAAAAAAATTATTCTTCCTCCCGAATTTATCTTATAATAAATATACTCTCCTTCCAGGATACATAAGAAAATGTCCTCCTTTTTTGTGGAGCGGGCCGAACGCCTCGGCAGGATAGATGTTGTGATGACCCAAAATGGTCATCTTATGTTTTAGAACTCAAATATGCGCTTTTAAGCCTTAAAAATCTCATTTTTACCCTCCAAGATTAGCGTGCGCAGTCCGGGCAGATTTTTGGAAAGCTTTAATGCTGAACATTGATGAAAATAAGAATTTTTGCCTTAAAAGTTGATTTTAGTTAATTTTGGTCAACATTTTTTGTAAACGGGCCCGGATCCGTGCTTTGACGGTCTCGGTAGGTCCGTATCAAATTATGGGACCTAGGTGTATGCCTGGAATTGAATTCAGATTTCCCTAGCTTGAGTTATGAATTTTTGATGAAAATTAAAAGTCTGGAAATTATTTGTTTTTAAGAATTAATTGATAATTGGCATTGTTAGTATCGGGTCCGTATTTTAGTTTCGGAGCCCGGTACAGGTTCATTATGATATTTAAGACTTGTCTGTGAAATTTGGTGAGAAACGGAGTTGATTTGACGTGATTCGGACGTCCAGTTGAGAAAATAGAAATTTTAAAGTGTTCTTGAGAATTTCATTTGATTTGGTACTAAATTCGTAGTTCTAGGTGTTATTTTGGTGATTTGATCGCGAAGTGAGTTTTGGATAGGCTACAGACTGATTTGGACTTAGAAAAATAGCTGGTGTACTTCAGTTGTGTTGCAGGCCTCAGACCTCGCAAATACGAAGTCAGGGTTGGCATTTGCGATCACTGTTGAAGTTGCATTTGCGAACTTCTCATCGCAAATGCGAAGAGATGCTGGGCCAGCCTGTGTTCGGAATTGCGAACTTTTCTTCGCATTTGCGAAGGGAGTCTGGGAGGGGTATGGATCGCAAATGCAATCTTTTGTCCGCATTTGCGAGGTTAGTGATCGCAATTGCAACACTGTCCTCGCATTTGCGAAGGGCAGCAGGATTGTGAAGGCTTCGCAATTGCGAAGCTCAGGTCACAAATGCGACGTCTGCAGCTGAACAAAATGACTTTTGGACGGGAATTTCATTCATTTCCCAAGTTTTCACGACCTAAAACATAAGAGGCGATTTTTCAAAGACCATCTCTTCGCTAAATCATAGGTAAGTGATTCTAAACTGGTTTCTTTCAATCTTTCACTACATTTTACAAGATTTCAACAAAAAATCTAAGGTTTTCATGGTAGAATTAGGGGGTTTGGGTAGAAAGTAGGGATTTCGGAAATTTGGGGATTTAGACCTCAATTTGAGGTCGGATTCCAAAACCAATTATACATTCGGGCTCGGGGGTGAATGGGTAAATGGATTTTGGTCCGAACCTCGGGTTTTGACCAAGCAGGCCCGGGGTTGATTTTTGAATTTTTGGAGGAAAATTAGGGTAATCTAAATTTATGCAATGTAATTGATTCCTTTAGCAAAATTTGATATTATTGAGTCATTTTTGAATAGATACGAGTGGTTTGGAGGTAAATTCCAAAGGAAAAGCTGTGATTGAGAATTAGATGGCCTTCGGAGCAAGGAAATTGTTGTGTCTAACCCTGACTTGAGGGAATTAGGAACCTTAGATTACTTGTTAAGTGAAATTCATGTGAGCGGCGTATATGTGAGGTGACGAGTACTTATGCGCCGCAAATTTACCTTTTTCCATGTTTTCTCAGTTTTTCTTATATTGTCTCATTCCTATGCCTAATTGCGATGTGTTATACTAATGTTGTTCAATTTATCGTTCTTATCATGTTTACGGATCTTCTGGTGATAATTGAATTTTATTTCAAAGTTGAGATTGATGTTAGGGAACCAAATATTGAGGTAAGGTTTGTACTTGCTATTCTATCTCCCTGTTGATATTTATGCATTGCATTATGGTAAGGGAGAGTGTTAATGCACGAAGGGTGATGCCGTGCCATATTGTGAGTGTTAATGCACGAAGGGTGATGTCGTGCCATGATATGAGATTTAATGCATGAAGGGTGATGCCGTGTTGTTTCTATTAATTTTATGGTGTGATTGAGAGTAAAAGCACGAAGGGTATATTGACCGCTCCGGTGATCATTCTTTTGTAGTCCTTTATCTTGTATTCCCCTCAGTATGTTCCCTTCCCGACATTTCTTGTTTAGTTCTTCATTTCTGTTATGTATATATACATTGTTAAATTGTATAGGTTGATTTGTAGGTGCCTTGCCTTAGCCTCGTCACTACTTCGTCGAGGTTAGGCTCGACACTTACCAGTACATGGGGTCGGTTGTATTGATAATGCACTCTGCACTCTCTGTGCAGATTTTGATACCGTCTCGGGTTGATCGAGATTTTGCTATTGGTCCGCTGTCCAGAGACTCAAGGTAGATCTGTCGGCGTTCACAGACCTTAAAGTCCCCATCTATATTTTTCTGTTCTACTGTTTCTTTCATTTAGACAGTTGTATTTCTTTCAGACTATTATTTGTAGTAAATTCTAGAATGCTCGTGAATTGTGACTCCAGATCCGGGTGGTAGTATTTAATACAGTTTTATGATATTCCGCACTTAATATATTTCATCTTAGTTAATTATTGTTAATTACTGAATGGGAATAAGGAATTGGTTAATTATTCTCTAACGTTGGCTTGCCTAGCAAGTGAAATGTTAGGCGCCATCACGGTCCCGTCGGTGGTAAATTTTGGGTCGTGACAGTTGGTATCAGAGCACTAGGTTGCCTAGGTCTTACGATTCACGAGCATGCTTAGTAGATTTTAGAGGATCGGTACAGAGATGTCTGTGCTTATCTTCCAGAGGCTATGAAGTTTAGGAACAAGTTTCACTTCTTTTCTTCTCTGTTGTGCGATTTTACTTTCTCAATACTGATTGGAACTCTTCTACTCTTATTCTCTCGCAGATGGCAAGAACACGTACCGCTTTCTCAGCTGAGCAACAGCCAGAGCCTCCAGTGACAGCTCCTATACGGGGCAGAGGTCGAGGCCGAGGCCGTACCAGAGGCCGAGGCAGGGGCAGGGCTCAGCCTAGGGCTCGAGCAGCAGCCCTAGTAGTAGAGCCTCAGATTGAGCTTGACGAGGAGGTTCCAGTGCAGACTGTTCCTGCCCGACCAGCTCAGGTTCCGGAGGGGTTCATTGTTACCCCAGTACTTCGGGACGCTTTGGTCCATTTGGTGGGCTTAATGGAGAGTGTGGCCCAGACTGACGCATTTTCCATGGCACCAATAGTCTCTCAGGCTGGAGGAGGAGCTAAGACTCCTACCACTCCCGCTCTGGAGCAGATAGCTCCCCAGTATCATGTTCCAGCAGCTCAGCCAGTCGAATTAGTTCAGCCGGTTATTGCGGCACAAGTCAGAAATGGGCCAGCCATGTCTTCTGAGGCTTTATGGAGATTGGACAGGTTTACCAAGCTCTTTCCTGTTCACTTCAGTGGTGCTCCTTCAGAGGACCCCCAGGAGTATCTTGACAGCTGTCACAAGGTTCTACAAAATATGGGTATAGTGTAGACGAATGGGGTCGATTTTGCTGCATTTCAGATGACTGGTTCCGCCAAGAAATTGTGGAGAGATTACTTGTTGACCAGACCATTTGGGTCGCCTGCTCTTACTTGGGACCAGTTCTCTCAGCTCTTCATAGAGAAGTTTCTGCCTATCACATTGAGAGAGGAACGTCATTATCAGTTTGAGCATCTCCAGCAGGACAGCATGACTGTTACTCAGTATGAGACCCATTTTATGGATTTGGCCCGTCATGCCATTCTTCTGCTTCCTACCGAGAGAGAGAGGGTGAGGAGGTTTATTGATGGACTTGCTCATCCTATCATTGCAGATGGCTAAGGAGACTAGGAGTGAGATTTTGTTTCAGGCGGCTTCTAATGTCTCCAGACGGGTCGAAATGGTTCTTACTCAAGGAGGTAAGGTGTCTGACAAGAGGTCTCGTTATTACGGTGAGTTCAGCGGTGCCTCACCTAGATGCATGAGTACTTTTGGTAGAGGCCATCCGCCCAAGCCGTTTCATTCAGCGCTCCAGGCATCCCACGGTGCCTCAAGTGGTCGTGGCCCTCAGATGCATTATTCCGACCAGCTAGCCTACAGTGCACCACCAGCTCCTATTAGTGCACCTCCACTCCAGAGTTATCAGGGTGGTTATTCAGGTCAACATGGTCAGTTTCAGGGTTAGCAGTCACTGCAACCGAGGTTATATTATACTTATGGTGATCCGAGACACATTACTAGATTTTGCCCTCGAGTAACGGGCAGCTCACAACATCAGAGTTCTCGTGCCATGGTTCCGGCACCAGTTGCTGCACCACTTGCTCAGCCAGCCAGAGGCAGGGGTCAGGAAGCCAAAGGTAGAGGCTAGACTGTTAGAGGTGGAGGTCAGGCCGTTAGAGGTGGAGACCAGTCACTTAGAGGCCGTCCCAGGGATGTAGTTCAGGGTGGTGGGGCCCAGCCCTAGTGTTATGCTTTCCCAGCCAGGCCTGAGGCTGAGTCATCTGATGCTGTTATCACAGGTACGGTTTCAGTTTGCAGTAGAGATGCTTCAATTCTATTTGATCCGGGATCTACTTACTCCTATGTGTCATCCTATTTTGCTTCCTATTTAGTTGTGCCCCGTGATTCTTTGAGTGCTCCTGTGTACGTGTCCACACCAGTGGGAGATGCTATTGTTGTATATCGTGTTTATCGTTCATGTGTGGTCACCATTGGGAGTCTTGAGACTCAAGTAGATCTTATACTTCTTGACATGGTTGATTTTGATGTCATACTGGGTATGGATTGGCTGTCACCATATCTTGCTATATTATATTGTCATGCCAAGACGGTGACCTTAGCGTTGCAGGGGTTGCCTTGATTAGAGTAGAGAAGGAATCTTGGCCATTCTGCCAGCAGGGTTATCTCTTATGTGAAGGCTCGACATATGGTCGAGAAGGGGTGCCTAGCTTATTTGGCTTATGTCCGCGATTCTAGTGCAGAGGTTCCTTCCATAGATTCGGTGCTTGTTGTTCGTGAGTTTCCAGAGGTGTTTCCTGCAGACCTGCCGGGGATGCCACCCGATAGGGATATTGATTTCTGCATTGATTTGGCTTCGGGCACTCAGCCTATTTCCATTCCGCCATATTGCATGGTCCCGCCAGAGTTGAAAGAATTAAAGGAGCAGTTGAAAGATTTACTTGATAAGGGCTTCATTAGACCTAGTGTCTCGCCCTGGGGTGCACCCGCGTTGTTTGTGAAGAAGAAAGATGGATCAATGAGGATGTGTATAGATTATCGACAGTTGAACAAAGTCACCATCAAGAACAAATATCCATTGCCGAGGATTGATGATTTATTTGATCAGCTTCAGGGTGCCAAGGTGTTTTCAAAGATTGATTTGAGATCTGGCTACCATTACATGAAGATTAGGGTCATCCGATGTTCATAAGACCACTTTTCGGACTCGGTATAGGCATTATGAATTCCTAGTGATGTCATTTGGGCTGACAAATGCCCCAGCAACATTTATGGATTTGATGAATCGGGTGTTCAAGCCTTATTTGGTCTCTTTTATGGTTGTGTTTATTGATGATATCTTGATCTACTCCCGCAGTCAAGAGGAGCATGAGCAGCACCTTCGGATCATTCTTCAGACTCTGAAAGATAGCCAGTTATATGCTAAGTTCTCAAAATGTGAGTTTTGGTTGAGTTCAGTTGCTTTCTTGGGTCACGTTGTATCAGTAGAGGGTATTCAGGTGGATCCTAAGAAGATTGAGGCAGTCCAGAACTGGCATAGACCCACATCAGCTACAAAGATTCGTAGTTTCCTGAGTTTGGCGGGCTATTACCGTCGATTTGTGGAGGGATTTTCATCTATAGCAACCCCGTTGACCAGATTGACCCAGAAAGTTGCCCCGTTCAGGTGGTCAGACGAGTGTGAAGCGAGCTTTCAGAAGCTCAAGAATACTTTGACTACGACACCGGTATTGGTGTTACCCACAAGTTCAGGATCTTATACAGTATATTGTGATGCATCTCGTATTAGTCTGGGTGCGGTATTGATGTAGGGTGCCAAGGTTATTGCATATGCTTCATGGCAGCTGAAGGTTCACGAGAAGAATTACCCTGTTCATGATCTAGAGCTGGCAGCCATTGTTCACGCGCTGAAGATTTGGAGGCACTATCTTTACGACGTGCCATGTGAGGTATTCACTGATCATCGGAGCTTGTAGTATTTGTTCAAGGTGAAGGAACTCAATTTGAGGCAGAGGAGGTGGCTGGAGCTATTGAAAGACTATGATATCGCCATATTGTATCATCCCGAGAATGCCAATATGGTGGCCGATGATTTGAGTAGAAAGTCAGTCAGTATGGGTAGCCTTGCATATATTCCAGTTGGTGAGAGACCGTTTGCATTGGATGTTCAGGCCTTGGCCAACTAGTTCGTGAGGTTAGATGTTTTTGAGCCCAGCTGTGTTCTATCTTGTACAGTTGCTCGATCTTCTTTGTTTGAGCGTATCAGAGATCGGCAGGATGACGATCCTCATTTACTTGTCCTTAAAGACACAGTGTGGCACGATGGTGCCAAGCAGGTTACTGTTGGAGATGACGGAGTTTTGAGTATGTAGGGTCATATCTGTGTGCCTAAAGTGGATGGACTTCGTGAGTTGATTCTTGAGGAGGCTCACAGTTCTCGGTATTCTATTCACTCGGGAGCTGCCAAGATGTACCAGGACCAGTAGCAGCATTATTGGTGGAGGAGGATGAAGAAAGATATAGTTGCTTACGTAGCTCGGTGCCTAAATTGTCAGCAGGTAAAAAATATGAACATCAGAGACCCGGTGGTTTGTTTCAGCAGATGGAGATTCCTGAGTGGAAGTGGGAGCGTATCACTATGGACTTTGTTGTTGGACTCCCACGGACTCAGAGGAAGTTCGACGCCATATGGGTTATTGTGGATAGGCTGACAAGTCAGCGCACTTCATTCCTATGGCAGTTACCTATTCCTTGGAGCGGTTAGCAGATATTTATATTCATGAGATCGTCCGTCTTCACGGTGTGCTCGTGTCCATTATATCTGACCGAGGTACGCATTTTACCTCACATTTCTAGAGGGATGTACAGCGTGAGTTAGGCATGCAGGTGGAGTTGAGTACAACATTTTATCCACAGACAGACGGACAGTCAGAGCGCACTATTCAAATATTTGAAGATATGCTCCACGCTTATAATAATAGCTGCCAGTCGAGCATTCAGATGGCTCAATATGAGGTATTATACGGAAGGCGATGCCGATCGCCAGTTGGTTGGTTTGAACCAGGAGAGGCTCGGTTGTTGGGTACCGATTTGGTACAGAATGCCTTGGATAAGGTCAATATTATTCAGGATCGACTTCGCATAGCTTAGTCTAGGCAAAAGAGTTATGCCGATCGTAAAGTTCGTGATATTGCATTCATGGTTGGAGAAAGAATATTGCTCCGGGTTTCACCTATTAAAGGTGTAATGAGGTTCGGAACGAAGTGCAAGTTGAGCCCTAGGTATATCGGACCCTTTGAAATTCTTGAAAGGGTGGGTGAAGTAGCCTACATGCTTGCATTACCACCTAGTTTATCAGCGGTTCATCCGGTGTTCCATGTGTCTATGCTCCGAAAATATCATGGTGACCCGTCCCACGTGTTAGATTTTAGCTCTGTCCAATTGGACAAGGATTTGACTTACGAGGAGGAGCCGGTGGCTATTCTAGCCCGACAGGTTCGCCAGTTAAGATCAAAGAGTTACCCTTCAGTTCAAGTGCAATGGAGAGGTCAGCCTATTGAGGCAGCTGCTTGGGAGTCCGAGTCCGATATGCGGAGTAGATATCCCTACCTTTTCACCAGCCCAGGTACTTTTCTATGTCCGTTCGAGGACGAACATTTGTTTTAGAGGTAGAGATTGTGATGACTCAAAAGGGTCATCTTATATTTTAGAACTCGAATTTGCTCTCTTAAGCCTTAAAAAACTCATTTTTACCCTCCTCGATTTGCGTGCACAGACCAGACAAGTTTCCAGAAAGCTTTTATGTTGAAAATTGATGAAAATAAGAATTTCTACCTTAAAAGTTGATTTTAGTTGACTTCGGTCAACATTTTTGGTAAACGAGCACAGATCCTTACTTTGATGGTCTCGGTAGGTCCGGATCGAATTATGGGACCTGAGCGTATGCCTGGAATTGAATTCGGAGGTCCCTAGCTTGAGTTATGAATTTTTGATAAAAATTAAAAGTCTGGAAATTATTTGTTTTTAAGAATTGATTGATAATTGGCATTGTTAGTATCGGGTCCGTATTTTGGTTCCAGAGCCCGGTACAGGTTCATTATGATATTCAAGACTTGTCTGTGAAATTTGGTGAGAAACAGAGTTGATTTGATGTGATTCAGACGTCCAGTTGAGAAAATAGAAATTTTAAAATGTTCTTAAGAATTTCATTTGATTTGGTACTAAATTCGTAGTTCTAGGTGTTATTTTGGCGATTTGTTCACGCGAGCAAGTTCATATGATGTTTTTAGACTTGTGTGCCTGTTTGGTTTGGAGCCTCGAGGGCTCGGGTGAGTTTTGGATAGGCTACAGAGTGATTTGGACTTAGAAAAATAGCTGGTGTACTTCAGCTGTGTTGCAGGCCTCAGACCTCGCAAATGCGAGGTCAGGTTTGGCATTTGCGATCACTGTTGAAGTCGTATTTGCGAACTTCTCATCGCAAATGCGAAGAGAAGCTGGGACAGCCTGTGTTCGCAATTGCGAAATTTTGTTCGCATTTGCGAAGGGAGTCTGGGAGGGGTATGGATCGCAAATGCGATCTTTTGTCCGCATTTGCGAGGTCAGTGATCGCAATTGCGACACTTTCCTCGCATTTACGAAGGGCAGAATGATTGTGAAGGCTTCGCAATTGCGATAGCCCCTTCGCAATTATGAGCTTCGCATTTGCGAAACTCAGATCGCAAATGCGACGTCTGCAGCTAAACAAAATGACTTTTGGACGGGAATTTCATTCATTTCCCAAGTTTTCAAGACCTAAAACACAAGAGACAATTTTCCAAAGACCATGTCTTCGCCAAATCATAGGTAAGTGATTCTAAACTGGTTTCTTTCAGTCTTTCACTACATTTTACAAGATTTCAACAAAAAATCTAAGGTTTTCATGGTAGAATTAGGGTTTTTTGGTAGAAACTAGGTTTTTCGGAAACTAGGGTTCTTTCAGTCTGAACCTTGGGTTTTGACCAAGCGAGCCCGAGGTCGATTTTTGACTTTTTGGAGGAAATTTTGGGAAATCTAAATTTATGCAATGTAATTGATTCCTTTAGCAAAATTTGATATTATTGAGTCATTTTTAAATAGATACGAGTGGTTTGTAGGTGAATTCTAAAGGAAAAGCTGTGATTGAGAATTAAGTGGCCTTCGGAGCAAGGTAAGTGTTGTGTCTAACCCTGACTTGAGGGAATTAGGAACCTTAGATTACTTGCTAAGTAAAATTCATGTGAGCGGTGTATATGTGAGGTGACGAGTACTTATGCATCGTCAATTTATCTGTTTTCCATGTTTTCTCAGTTTTTCTTATATTGTCTCATTCCTATGCCTAATTGCGATGTGTTATACTAGTGTTGTTCAATTTATCGTTCTTATCATGTTTACGGATCTTCTGGTAATAATTGAGTTTTTATTTCAAAGTTGAGATTGATGTTATGGAACCAAATGTTGAGGTAAGGTTTGTACTTGCTATTCTATCTCCCTGTTGATATTTATGCATTGCATTATGGTAAGGGAGAGTGTTAATGCACGAAGGGTGATGCCGTGCCATATTGTAAGTGTTAATGCACGAAGGGTGATGCCGTGCCATATTGTGAGTGTTAATGCACGAAGGGTGATGTCGTGCCACAATATGAGAGTTAATGCACGAAGGGTGATATCGTGCTGTTTCTATTAATTTTATGGTGAGATTGAGAGTAAAAGCACGAAGGGTGATGCCGTGCATTGTTCCTTACTATATTCACTAGTCATGTTGATTCACGGTATATTGACCGCTCCGATGATCATTGTGTTGTAGTCCTTTATCTTGTATTCCCCTCAGTATGTTCCCCTCCCGACATTTCCTGTTTAGTTCTTCATTTCTGTTATGTGGATATACATTTTTAAATTGTACAGGTTGATTTATAGGTGTCTTGCCTTAGCCTCGTCACTACTTCGTCGAGGTTAGGCTCGACACTTACCAGTATATGGGGTCGGTTTTACTGATACTGCACTCTGTACTCTCTGTGCAGATTTTGATACCGGCTCGGGTTGATCGAGATTTTGCTATTGGTCCGTTGTTCTGAGACTCAAGGTAGATCTGTCGGCGTTCACTGACCTTGAAGTCCCCGTCTATCTTTTTCTGTTCTACTGTTTCTTTCATTTAGACAGTTATATTTCTTTCAGACTATTACTTATAGTAAATTCTAGAATGCTCGTGAATTGTGACTCCAGATCCGGGTGGTAGTAATTAATACAGTTTTATGATATTCCGCACTTAATATATTTCATCTTAGTTAATTATTGTTAATTACTGAATGGGAATAAGGAATTTGTTAATGATTCTCTAACGTTGGCTTGCCTAGCAAGTGAAATGTTAGGCGCCATCACGGTCCCGTCGGTGGAAAATTTCGGGTCGTGACAGATGCATCTATGGATCGTGCCGCACGTCCCTCAGTAATGTACACGACACTCTGGATCGGGTCGTCCGTCCTGGGCAGAAATCGTGCTTAATAATAATAATTACACAATATCTTAATAGTTTACTTCAGCTTGTGAAGCTAATTGATAAATTGAAAATCTTTTGAATTTATTGAATTATTATTCGTGCTTGTTAAGAATTATTATTATTCCTGTAAATGAGATTAATTGATAAATTTAGAAATTTATTTGAATTGAAGGAATTTAATTAATATATTGAGAATTGTTGCATTTGAAGGAATTTAATTATTTCTACTTGTCAATAAAATTACTGTTAACTCTGTGAATCACGCTGATATAAATAATTCCATTTCATGATTATTTAATATTATTGACCCATAGTGAGTGTCAAAGTTGGCCATCTCGTCTCTACCACTTCGAGATTAGGCTTGATACTTACTGGGTACACGTTATTTTCGTACTCATATTGTACTTGCTACACATTTTATTGTGCAAGTACATATATGTATAAAGGCCTTGTGGGCGCAGATGTGTGGTTAATAATTGTGGGGACATAGGTGAACTGCATTCTATATTACGATCCGCAGCTAACAGAGTCTCCTTCAGAGTTATTATATTTTCTTGTCTAATTGGTATTCTGGACAGATACTGTATTTTATTTTTAATTCCCTAGTAAATGCTCATGCACTTGTGACACCGGATTTTTGGAATGGTTATGAATTGTTTAGAAATTTAGTTGCTAAAAATATTTATCATTTACTCTATGAGTTTTATCTTTATTATTTCATGGAAGAAATTTTAATTTCAAAAATACTAAATGGGTAATTAAGTGAAGTTTGTATTGTTGACTTGCTTGACAGCGGTGTCCGGCGCCATCACGACTTTAATGGATATAACAAATGTAAAGCATAAATTGAGCAGTAAAGGGGGAAATGGAGTTGTGATACTCAAAACGACCGGTCGGGTCGTTACACATTGTCAGGAGGAACAATCATCTAGTTCATTCTTTATTGGGTGAATCACTTCTCCTATTTACTTAAAGGTCATTTATTGCTAGTTACTCCTCCATTATTGATCATACTTTTTGGAATATTTAATGCATGTTATTGTCAATCTCCCACTAGATTTGTCCCATATTATCCACACTTTCTGGATCCGCATTTAGAAATATTATCATTAACTAGGTTTAACTCATCATTATATAAATACAATAGTTTTAACCGAAAGTTATACTTTTTGGTCAAACAATTTGGCTCCGTCTGTGGGGATTTTCTAGTTAAATTTTTAGTTTCCTCTAGATCTATAACTAACACGGATCACTAACGTAAAAAAGAAGAAGGAGAAAGCAAGAACAAGATCCTCTTTCTTTGTATACACAGATATAATATGGCAGGTAACAGAGAAGAAAGAACGAGAATAATGAGTAACCTCCTAACCAACCTTATGAATATATCAATGAGAGTTCTGAAGCAGTGGACGAGGACGCAACGCATAATGCCTCCCCCGGGCGAGATGGGTCACCCCCTCCTCACTGTAGCATCTAAAAATCTCTTGGTAAGGGAGCCTTCACATCTGTGGTGGAAGAGACGCCACCAGCAGTAAAAAAAGCTCCTTGAGGCTTGGCTAACTGACACGCTAACCAGCATCCTCCATAAGCATGTTCGGGACACGGCTACAGAAACCGTGAGGACTTGCATTATACCACCAGCGGACGAGCAGCATGATCAATTTCCTCCTCCTCCAACGATAGGTATTACTCACAATGTCGTTAATAGTGCAAGTGACGACACTCTCGCAACCATTCTGAAAAGGATGGAGGAAATGGAGAATGAGAACAAAGCACTTTGGGACCAAATAAGAGAACACCAAGAAAGGGTCGATAAGATACCGGGCGCCCCTAAGCTCTTGCCGAAGAGAGATGCCGGTCGGTTCTTCGAGAAGTCGTATAGTGATGACGCCGCCCCACATGCCATACCAAAGACCTTTAAAATGCCGCCCTATCTCAATATATAGATAGCATGACCGACCCCGAAGACCATGTGACTCACTATGTCACCGCTGTGAAAGGAAATGATCTCGCCAAGGAACAAGTATCCTCCATTTTGTTAAAAACAATCGGCGAGACCCTTACGGGAGGAGTGTTAACATGGTATTCACAACTGCCAGTGCGTTCCATTGAAACATTCGAAGAAATGGCCGACAAGTTCGTAATGGCCCATGCTGGGGCCAAGAAGGCCGAGGCGAGAGTAAACGACATATTTGCTATTAAACAGTCTCCGGAAGAGGGATTGAGGGACTTCCTCGCCCGGTTCAACGGAAAAAGAATGACCTTGCCGAACGATCGGAAGGGATGTCGGTCGCAGCTTTTTAGAACGGGTTGAGCATAAATGGTTCAAGGGCAACAAGAAAGTTATTAGGTCGGCTTATGAAGTACCCCAACTACTTGGGATGAAATACACAACGCGTATTATGCCGAGGTCCGAGGAGACGAGGACGACCTATCCTGTCTAAAAATGATTTTTGTTTGAAAATGGAGCTTCCTATCCTGTCTTGACTGACGACAAAAAAATGTAATTTCCATAATAACTAGGTATATAACTGTATATTTACATAAGTTTTAAGAGAATTTGTTTAGCTTTAACCTTTGCCACTTGGTTACAATTAATTGTTTGTACGGTAGATCAAGTGTAGCAAACTTGTTATGTGTTTTAATTAGCAGAATTTTCATGTGTGTTTTTAACCAAAAAAAAAATAGGATAACCAAAAAAAAATAGGAAAACTTACACATCTGATCACTTTTTAAAACATATTTAAGAAAATAATACTATTCTTTGTTTATTCCATAAATGACAATTTTTTTACACTAATGACAGATAGAGACTATGCACATAATGAATGATCAGCCAAAACACACAAATTATGGAATATTCATTTTTTTACTCTCTCTCCTGTTTTAAATTAAGGATTCACTTATATTCTCATATTTTTCATTACATTTCTCTCTTCTTTAACCGTTACACTCAATTTATTCAATTAATCATTATGAAACTAATACTACATATTCAATTATTCATTATATATATTTAGTATAGCTTTTTAGAGGAATTTTTGTGTATACTATTGTATTAATATAGGGAAAAAAGTAATATACATGGTATAACTCAATTATATTATATTTTTTTATTGAAGTATAATATTATATATTCCTGGTATAATTCATTTTTTAGAGGTATACTAACGTATTAATATTCATAGTACAATTCAATATATTTTATAATGGTATTAAGATATTATACTACATATATACGGTATAATATTTTTTTTTTTAGAAACGCCATCTATATAAATATTAATGTAAGAATATACCTTCTGTGACCTTTTTAAGAACATACCATTTAATGAGAAATACTGTGTATACTAAGGTATTATCATGATATAAATTTACATGGTTTATAATGTATATATATCTCAAATATACAGTACAATTTCTTGAAACATATGTATTTTATTTTTTTGAATAATATAAAAATGTATACTTTCGCTAGATAATATTGTATAAAGAGGTACATGTACTTTTTATATGGAATGTAGAAAATTTGTTATGGAATAAATTAGTTTCCAACCAAAAAAGAGGAAAACATATTACCATTTAAATATGTTAGGGATTGGTTTCAAGAGAAAATATTGGAAAAAATGTTAAAAAGTACTAGGAACGTTTTCATTAAGGAAATAAATGTATTGGGTGCGTGATTATAGGTACATGATTTATAGGTGTCTGATAGAAATATAATTATTTAGTTATCATACGTGTAAAATAGCTATTGCTTCTACGTTTTTGGAAATTCTCCTTAAATTATGCCTATTTATGTTTTTTGCCCAAAACAATAGTATAAAAAAGTGGTGGTTTAATTGGAGCATCCCATCAGGCATTTGTTGGGCCTGGAGGACGCCAACCCGTTATCCTTCCACTGCACAGAGCGGGAGCTAATCGTTGCTCTGTGAAACCAGCCTCACGCGGTCCGCCCCATTTTAGGAGTCCCGCAACCCATGCTTTCGTTTGGGCCACATGACCCAACTCTATGCTTGGATAGGGCAGGCCAGAAATTAGCCCACCAAGCCCTACCATCTGGAGGGGCCCAACATTCCACCACGTTGTTACCCCCATTTGGGTTACAAGCCCACATTACTGAGCTCGGCGATTAGTGCTGTCTCTTTTGGCTATTATAAGCAAAGAAAGGGAACTGTTCATTGTCGGTGTGGGATATATTTTGCATGAATTATTTCCTGCTTCATGGAGTTGAAAACAATCTATATATTTGATAGAACATGTAAAGTTATAGAACAAATATATTTAAGAATAGTGAAACAAAGGAGGAATTTCAAATATCATTCATGACAAGAGGATTTTTAACTACTTCAATAACCATTTAAGTAGATCTTTTTTATGCTACGGAAAAATAAGAAGCATGGTAAATATAAAAATATATATTTACATACGAAGCATTTTTATAAATCAACGATATATTTTATCTGTTTATTGCTTCATTCTTCTGATTCATTCTCCAAAAATGTGTTACCAATTTAGTTGGTCAACTTGATGTGCTTGTTTTCCTTTTAGTTTCCACCCGGTGTCTATTTTCCGCATAAGGACACCGACTAATTTGGATTCGCTTAAGATATTTAAGGGGAAAGAGCTCCCTAACAGGATTTTTTGCAAAATCAGGACTCGAACTCGAGACCTCTAGTTAAAACTGGAGGGATCCTATCCATCACATTACAACCCTTATTGATACTTGATGTGCTTTCTTCTTTTGAACATGTATTTACATCACCAAAAACAGAGATTATATTTTGTAAATTTGTTGAAGATATTATGATCCAATTTACCCCAAAAAATTTACATCACCAAAAGATGTAAATTTGGATTGGTACATGTATTTACATCACCAAAAGATGCGACTTGCTTTGAGCATAAGGTGTGACTTAGTTAATTTGGATTGGTACCCGTTAAACATGTTTACGTTGTCCTCATCCTAACTCTATGAGCCTAAAGAAAGACGATTCAAAAAAGAAAAATAAAAAGAAATAAAAAAGAAATTACTTATTCATTAAAATACTTCGACGACAACATGTCCAAAATTTGATTGATATAAGCTGAACTAGGTGGTAATCGATAGTAATATATCGATAAGCAATAAGATTATATTTTAAGCTTAACATTTGATTCTTATTAGACTCTTCAATTCCCTTTTTCCTTGCCAAAAAGAGAAAGTTGTACAAGATAATATAACAAGATCAATTTACTCCAAGGATTTTCTTAGAAGCCTATAAACAAAATTCTTGCTGCAGAAAAAAGAAAAAAGAACATATAATAAAATGAAAAATGTTTTATACATAGGATTCTAGGTCCATTTATTTGTTTTGATTAAAGGTAAAAGTTGCACGGGTGCCTTATTTGGTCGCCCCCATTTAACATATACCCACTTTTTAAAAAAGTTTTAACTTGTACCCACTTTTTAAACAACTTCAGGCCTCTTTCTCCTCCTCCTTCGTTTTCTGAATGCTGAAACTTGAGATATTGTTGTGCGTTCTAGTCTGATGATTCATATATATCTGCTTGTCCCATTATGTTCAGTTTGATCTTATTCACAATAATTTAACCTCTTAGATATTTTAGCTTTACATGCACATTCGTTTTTTGTTCTAATTTATCTGTAGTAACTTGTTTTCATGTCGAAAATATTTTTATTCTTTAATCTTTGAAATGAACAGCATCAATCGCTGCTAATCATGATCTATTAAATTCATTGTTGTTTAGTACTATTTCGTTTATGTACAATATGTTCTTTTGTTGAATTTTTTTTTTGTTGAAAAATTATCTTTCTCATTTCCGTGTGCAGACTTAGAACTTCAGCTCTAAGAATGCTGAAGTTCAGCAAATATAAACAAAAATTTCAGCTCCTAGAATGTTGAAGTTCAGCAAATACAAAATAAACTTCAGCCCTAGAATGTTGAAGTTCAGCAATTACAAAACAAATTTCAGCTCCTAGAATGCTGAAGTTCAGCAATTACAAAACAAAAACTTCAGCCAAAACATGATGTAGTTTTATTGAGCTGAAGTTTGCCATTGCACTATGAACTGATGTTTGCGTGATTGCCTTTGCAAGTCAGGCCAAACTTCAGGCAAAAATATCTGAAGTTTTGCTACATTTCAGGCAAAACATTCTGAAGTTCAAACTTCAAACATAAATTTTTGCTACTTCAGGCCCGTATGTCTAAAGTTACCCGAAAAGTGAGTACGCTTGTAATATTTTTTGCAAAGCGGGTATAAGTTAAAAGTTGACCCAAAAACTGGGTATATTCTCTATTTGAAGTGTGCCAAAAGGGAGGGGGGTGGGGGGCGCAAAGGAAAAAAGGAGAAAGTCACATGATTTGTCATATATCACGTGACTTATACCTAGGACCCGTTTGGCCATAAATTTTGCAAAAATAAACTTGAATTTTTTTTGGCCATAGATTTTGCCTACATTTTAGCCAAATTCCAAGTCCCAAATCCCAAATCCCAGCTGGTTTTGGGCCAAAATATCTGTAACGACCCGGCCGGTCATTTTGAGTATTACAACCCCGTTTCCCGATTTACTGCTCAAATTACACTTTACAATTATTGTGTGACTTGCCGGGGTAATTGATTCGGGTCCGGTGAGGTTTTGGAATGAATTGGAACATTTAGTTCCAAGGTTTAAAGCTTAAGTTAAAATAGTGATCGGATGCGGACTTATATGTAAATGACCTCGGATTCGAATTTTGATGATTCCAATAGCTCCGTATGGTGAGTTTGGACTTAGGAGCGTGTCCGGAAAATTATTTGGAGGTCCGTAGTGGAATTTGGCTTGAATTGTCGAAAGTTGAATTTTTGGGAAGTTTGACCGGGGGTTTGACCTTTTGATATCGAGGTCGGAATCTGATTCTGGAAATTGGAATAGGTCCGTAATGTGAAATGTGACTTGTGCACAAAATTTAAAGTCATTCCAGATTGATTTGATGTATTTTGGCACAAGATGTAGAATTTTAAAGTTCAAAGTTCGTTGTTTTTGAATTGAGGAGTAATTCATCGTTTCGACGTTGTTAGGTATGATTTGAGGCCTCGAGTAGGTCCGTGTTATGTTAAGGGACTTGTTGATATAATTGGTTGAGGTCCCGGGGGCCTCTGGTGAGTATCAGATGGTTAACAGATTAATTTTTGAATTTAGAAGACTGCTGGAACTGAAGCCTTTTGGTGTAATCGCACCTGCGGAAAAGTAGTCGCAGATGCGAGCTCGCAAGTGCGAGCAGGGGTGCGCTAAAGCGAGGTGCGCAGGTGCGGAAGATACTTCGCAGGTGCGGAATCGCACCTGCGCGAGAAGGAACGCAGATGCGGGCAGATGGCTGTTAGGCATTGGTCGCAGGTGCAAGGGAAAATTCCGCACCTGCGTGAGCGCAGATGCAGACGGATGGGCGCAGAAGCGAAAACTGGACAGGCGAGTGGAGTCTGCAAATGAGATGTTTTTCTCGCACCAGCGGATGTGCAGGTGCGCAAATATTGTTCGTAGATGCGGAAATTGCTGGGGCAGAATCTTAAATTCGAGGGTTCAACATTTTCACCCATTTTCGGATTTTGGAGCTCGGGTTGGGCGATTTTGGAGAGGAAATTTTCCACACAACTTGGGGTAAGTATTCTTAACTCTCTTATAATTATATTCCATGAATTAATCTTCATTTTTGGTGTAAGATTATTGAATCTTCAAGAGAAATAGAAGGAAATTTCTATAATGTCACAAAACGAATTTTTCATGTTTGAATACCGATTTGGAGTCGGATTTGAAATTAGTATGGTTGAACATGTAATTGGATGGGTTGTCGTATTTTGTGAGTTTTGTCGGATTTCGATACATGGGCCCCACAGGTGATTTTTGGGGGGTAATTTCGGATTTTGTGAAAATATTAGTATTTTAATATGGAATTAATTCCTATAAATTTTATGGGCTGAATCAAATTAATTGTGACTAGATTCGAGCCGTTTGGAAGTTGATACGCGCAAAGTGGACTTGCTGGAGCATTGCTTAGCTTGCTCGACATTGGATTTGTCTTGTTCGAGGTAAGTAACTCTTCTAATCTTGGAGTTGAGGGTATGAACTCTAAATATATGTATTTCATAAATTGTTGGGAAATGATGCACATGCTAGGTGACGGGCGTGTGGGCGCGCACTATAAAAATTGTGACATAATTATTTCTGTGGAATTTTGACGTTAAATGATCTTGGTATTTTCCATGCGATTTTATGAGTTAAAGAAATTGAGCTGAAAAGCATATTAAAAATCATGTTGAGGCTATGTGCCAGTATTATTGGGACCCACAGAGGTCATATTGTTGTGAAATATTTATTTTAAATTGAAAATTCATACTCAGTCATATTCATTTTATTGCATATCATATATTAGTCTCTGTTGTTATTTATTGATACATTATATCATCATTTTTGGGCTATTCTCATGACATTGTGACCCCATGAGAGCGAGATTGGAGAGATTGAAGACTGAGGGAGGCCGAGGGCCTGATTGTGAGGATATTTTTGGGATCGGGCTACATCTATGTTGGCTTTATATATATTATTACTATTATATGGATCGGGGCTGCCCGCCTGCAGCAGGCCTTGTTGGCTTATTATTGCATGTGAGTTGGCCGTGCAGATTCTTATATTATTATTGCACATGAGTTGGCCGTACAGATCCTTATATTATTATTCCACGTGAGTTGGCCGTGCGGATCCAAATATTTATATTATGGCATGTGAGTTATCCGTGCAGCACATGAGTTATCCGTGCTTATAGCGCTTGGGCTGTAGGTGCCCCTCATGAGTCTGTACACCCCCAGTGAGCGCAGTCGACTATAAACAGGGATCGGGCTGCACGCCGCAGCAGGTATTGTATAGCGCTGAGTGATTGAGTGTGCTGAGCACAGTGAGAGAGAATGCGACACAATGAGATTGAGTACTTTGAGAGTGTGAGTACATGAGTACAATCTCTGAGATACATTGCATTGACATGCACACATGACATATATGTATAGAGATATATTTTTCTCATGCTGTACGGTATCACATTATTCATAATTTCCCACACCTATTGACAGATGGACATAGTGATGCATTTGTTTTACAATGGTTATCTGAAAAGAAAATGAGATATTTTATCTATTATTGAAAGGTTTTTGGAAATTTTTCTGTTTTCAAACTTATTCACATTTTTGGTAACTTTGGTAAAAGATTTGGGGTTTTCACTGATGTACTTTAAAGGAAGAACTATTATTGCTGAAATCATGATGTGACTGAGCATTTTATCTCTGAGTTACTTCTAGTATTATTTGCTTTATGTCGTTACTAATTGTTGTGGATTAGTGGATTTGGACCCGACCTTGGTAGAAGCTCGTCACTACTTTCAACCTAAGGCTAGGTTTGTTACTTACTCAGTACATGGGGTCGGTTGTACTGATACTATACTTCTGCACATTGCGTGCAGATATTGGCTGTCGTTGTTGCTGTATTCGATGGTTGCCGGAATTAAAGTTGTACCTGCGTTCCTGTTGTAGCTGCCTCTTGTTCAGGGTAGCCTTAGATTTATAAAAGCTCTGTTTATACATTATTCAAACAGACTATATATTTATTTCATTTTCGCTTTGTATACTCTATTCTTAGAAACTCATGATTTGTACTACCAGTTCTTGGGGATTGTATAAGATCAGGATCTTTATTCACTTAAATTGCTTTAATAATTATTATTGAAATTGGTTAGTTGGAAATTGGCTTACCTAACGGGATGGATTAGGTGCCATCACGACTAGTTGGATTTTGGGTCGTGACAATATCACTATTATATTTTTTAAAAATTGGCCCAAACTTTTATATTTTATAAAGGATCCCACCATTTATTATTTTGTAACGATGTTGCTTCATCTTCTCGGTCATCTGATAGTGTATCATGTAGTTCATTATAAAAATAATAATTTTTTATCAAATTTATTTATGTTCAGGACTATGGTTTGCGATAATATAATGAATGTTATTGATAATGGTACTGTTGGGTATTTATGATAGTTTTTAAAACTTGTGGGTATAAGTCACGTTTCATGTTTTTCCAAACCAAACTTCACCAAAATAAGATTTTTCAGAATAAATTTAGGAATCTATGGCCAAACGCTAGCCTAATGTCCTAATCCAAGTATAATATTAGTTTCTTTTCTTTTCCTAATAATGAAAGAAAAGAATCGATAACGAAGACCAATGTTCAAAAGTTTTTAACAATGACTACATGAAGATTTTGAGTCAAATAACATTATTATTATTATTATTATTATTATTATTATCTCTTACTTTGATTAATGTCTACCTACCTTGCATATGACATAAATTTTCTTTCCCCAACTTAAGTCTCTTTTGTTAGCCTTCATCTTTTTGTTAATCATATTTTACATTCACACTTTATATGAGTTTGAATTTCCAAATATTCAAGTCCTTTATTAGTTTGGTAACATGATCTACATACGCAATATCCAACAATAAGATTGCATAGAGTGCTAGATTTAATGCATGACATTTTTAATTATTCAAAAACTCTATATTGAGAATATGCCAACAGTGTGACATTGGTGGAGAGTTGAAGTAAATTCTAGTAAAATGGTACTGCAATATATTTTTTCTAGCTAATTATCCTCAGTTGAATGTTCAAACACAATTGTAGATCGAGTATTCTTTATAGGGAAAAATATAAAATTATCGGTCGGTCGAAACTAATTTTTGCTATTCAAAACGTGTACAAAAAATATAATTTTTTTCGGATATTATATTTAAGAGCGGTAAAAAATATATATTTCTATCCTATATAGGAAGTAGGATAAATAATTTCATCAGATATCCTTTGTATATATCGAAACCTACCACCTAGAGAGAGAATTTTCTTCACAAATCTTTTCTTATCAGGTCAATATTATATATTTCTTTTTCTTATCTTTTGTCCTCCTTATATGAGACATAATCTTAGTAAATCCTAATAGTACATGTGCAGAGAATATTATTTAGAATATTTTCTCTATTATCCTATTCTAAAAACTAGCCGTTACGGTTCTTTTCGCGGACTTCGTCCTCGATCATTATAAGCATCCCGACCACGAGTTTTGCCATTTCCTTATCGACCTCGGCAAATTTTTCCTCAATACCTCCTTGCCCTAAATGTTCCAAAGATACAAACGTTAACTTTTTATCAAGATTCTTGTTCATATTATTCCGTACTTTTCCATCAGATCCGAGAATAGTTCGAACATTCTAGGATTTATCTGTCACTCATCATTGTGTCACGACCCAAAATCCTAACCTGTCGTGATGACGCCTATCTCGATACTAGGCAAGCCGACAATCTCAATAAACCACAATTTATCTTTAAGTTTAAAAATATAATATTTTAATAAAATCCATAAATCTTACAATTACCGATACAACCACTCCCAAAACCTGGTGTCACTAAGTACATGAGATTCTAATATGAATTCAAGTCTGGAAATACGGTCTATAATAGTCTAAGACCAAATATAGTAAACAAGGAGTTAGAGAAAGAGAGACAAGGTTTATGAAACATGGCAGCTACCTCTGAATCTCCAAAAAATCAATCATACGAGAGAATCAACACCTGCTATGCCCGGGAACACCTGAATCTGCACACGAAGTACAGGGTGTAGTATGAGTACAACCAACTCAACAAGTAACGATAATAAATAAGGAACTGAAGATAATGAGGAGCTACACAGTTACATTTCATTTTCAGTAATTCCAACAGAGAGTAGGCATACTTTCAATTCCAAAACTTTAAGCCAAATTAGTTTTATACAAGTTAAAGTTTATGTAATCCGTATATAAAATCTTTCAGAGATTTCACAACAATGACAGATGGCAACTAGGTGCAATAAAAAATGAAAATCAAGTATAACCTCTCACGACAACAATCACTCACTGGGCTCCCAGCCCTCATCACTCGTTGGGCTCCCAGCCCTCATCACTCATACTCAATAGGTATCCGCGCTCACTGGGGGTGTACAGACTCCGGAGGGACTCCTACTGCCCAAGCGCTATAATCTGTACGGATAACTCACGTGCTGCACAGACAACTCACGTGCCATAATATAAATATCTGGATCCACAAGGCCAACTCACGTGCTATAGTATAATATAAGGATCTGCACGGCCAACTCACGTGCTATAGTATAATATAAGGATCTACACGACCAACTCACGTGCTGCACGGATAACTCACGTGCTATAGTATCAATATCTCACAATCAGGCCCTCGGCCTCACTCAGTCATAAATCTCTCCAGTCTCTCGGGCTCTCAATAATCATGAATTCAGCCCAAACAACAATGATATGATATATCAATTATAATAACAGAGACTGAGATAAAATGTGCAAGTAAAAACTGAGACTGAGTATATATAGAATTTAGCAAGCAATTCCACAAGTATGCGACCTCTGTGGGTCCCAACAGTACTATAACATAGCCTAAGTATGATTTCTAACATGATTTACAGTCAAATTTTATCAACATATAGAGAGCATATAGCTAACAACAAATTATTCAACTTTACAGTTTTTCGGGACGGACCAAGTCACAATCCCCTCGGTGCACGCCCACACGCCCGTCACCTAGCATGTGCGTCACCTTCAAAATAATCACATGATACCAAAATCCGGGGTTTCATACCCTCAGGACCAGATTTATAACTCTTACTTACCTCAAACCATGTAATTTTTTATTCCGCTATGCCCTTGCCATGAGAATTGGTCTCTGAAAGCCTCGTATCTAGCCACAATTAATTTGATTCAGTCAATACCAATTATTGTAATTAATTCCATAAGGAGATACTAATTTTCCAATAAAATCCGAAATTAACTCAAAAATCGCCTGTAGGGCCCACGTATCGGAACCTGACAAAAGTTACAAATATGAACGTCCATCCAACCACGAGTCCAACCATACAAATTTCACCAAAATCCGACACCAACTAGACCCTCAAATCTTCAATTAAAGTCTATGAAGATTTCTACCATTTTCAACCCAATCCTTACCTATTTGAACTTAACAATATTTTCACAACCTTATTGGTATGTATACATAATACTCTTACACCCAAGAATCATACTATTAATCATCTATTTTTACTCCAAACCCGAAATTGAAGAATTGAGGAAAGAGATTCTTACCTCTTTGAAACCCTAGTAAGATCCTTGTGAAATCTTCAAACCTTGAACAAGAATTGATGGATAAATAACTAAGTCTTCACTTTCTCACTCTAAAATTCTCTCACCTCTCTCTAAAATATCAGATGAAACCCTTCAAAATGACCCCCAATAGTGTTTTATAAGAATGTGGTCGAGTTTATAAAACCAGAAAAATGAAGCTTTGGAACAGGTTCTGCGGTCGCATATGCGATCGCATAATGGTTATGCGGACCGTATATCGGTCGCATAATCGGTGTCCAATACTGACAAATATCTGTATGTGTATGCGGTCACTATGCAACCCACATACCTGTTATACGGTCGCATAATGACCGTAGAATAGTTATGCGGTCGCATAGTCGACCGCAGATTTCATCCAAACTGGCCCTCTTCTGCCTCACTTCTACGTCCATTATGCGGCCCGCAGAGTGATTATACAGTCGCATAATGGACCGCAGAAACGTGTTTTTCTGCCAAAAAAAATTCCCTTACCTTCTGGTGCATTGTTCAACCCAAAAAGTCCGAGCCGCAGCTCGCAAGCTTGCCGCGAGAAATTTCTATAACCGTTGTACTAATTGATCTACCTCGACACCACATAACCTTAATTTCCTTCGCAAAAGTTCTCCGGGTCACAACACATACGTCAACATCTGGTCAACCTTTTCAACTAAATTTCGAAACCTTGGAATTAGGTTTTCCAAATCATTCAAAAACCTCAACGGACCCGAACCAATTACCCCCGGCAAGTCACATAACAAATGTAAAGCATAAATTGAGCAGTAAAAGGGGAAATGGGACTGTGATACTCAAAACGACCGGTCGGGTCGTTACATTCTCCCCCACTTAAATATACGTTCGTCCTCGAACGTGCCAAGAGTTGTTCTTAACTTTCAAATAGGCCTAACAACATAATACAACTGAAAATCCTTAATTTAACCTTAGCCCAAAAACCTTAAAATTCAATTCCCAACCTTCAGAATTTCTTTCAAGACACGAATCTTACATTTACACACTGTATGAGTCTGAACAAGCTATATCGAGCTATAACTATAATCACGGATATAATCACCCAGCATATTACACAACTCGCCCGCTCGTAACACCATTCCTGTTCACAATAACTACTTCAAACCAACAAAGTACTAGTATAAAACCCCACATTCAACAGAACCTCATTCCAAAACTTTCGTACACTGCCAAAAATGAAAGAAACAATCAAAAACTCATAATCACTCATCAGATTAACTAGTCATGGAGCTCTCTCGCCCCAACCAGAACCACAATCCTCTCCTAAGTCGACTTTCAATATTATCCTCCCGAATATACCATAATCAAGCCTGATAGTACCCATTCTAGGTCCAACAACTTTATTTATTAAATGCAACTATCCCACAAACATGCCATAGCGATGGTGTTATATGAGCAGGATGGCTCTCGAGATTCAGATCATATATCGCACCTTAGTTGTGCTTGAGTTTTGTAGCATATGGCGTTGCCGGTCCTTCCAGGGATGATATTATGCACTGAGCGTGGTTGTGTCTAATATTCAGATATTTTGTAGTAATGATCATTCTAGCTCGGTAAGTATTTTCTTATAGATTCTTTTTGTGCGAACGCTGCCACGGGTATCATGTGTGGATCGGGTTGCACGCCGCAATAATATGATGTCGAGTACAGTCACCTATATTCTATTTTGTGTCCCATTTCAGAGGAAGGTTCATGACACCTTTTCAGTTATCTAATTAGTCACGTGGGTTGAGTAATCCTTTCCAGAGTTCATTTTTCTTATGTATCGCAATCGAGTCTGTAGCTTATTAGATCGTTGTGGCGTCATATGAGACTTTTTGTCATGTCTGAGGTGGCTTATTGCCTGAGCAACTTATACTAAGTGAGACGAGGTTATTGGATCCGGGATCAGTACGGTCGGATTATATGAAGTAATAAAGAGCAAATACCATTATTTGGTCCATAATGAGCCAATGGTTCTTGTCAGAAGGAGAAAACTCAATAATTTGTTGGCTCAGCAGTTGGTTATGAATTTCTACATATTTCTTCCAATGTGGAAGGATTTCAAGAGTTAGAACAGGAATTATAGGTATCATGAGGTGTGTTGTGAACATCATATTCGTGGAATTTCGGCTATTGTTATCGGATAATGATATTATGATCATGTGAATGGTGCGGTGCATGGTCTAAATTCAACCAAGGTACAACCCTGTATTGGTGCATCGTGTAGTGATTGATACTATGTTCGTAGGTTGGAAACATGCATGGTGGAGAATTCTGGATGTTAGAATTTGGCTCTAACGCTTAATCGCCTAAATAAAAGGGGAGAATCTTCAGATTGGCTCGAGATAATGTGCTCAATTAGGTGTGGTAGCACGGGTAGGTGCTCGAAGTGTTAAACTGTGATTTTGGACAACTCCGGAACAATCCTTAGCACATTTGAGGACGAACGTATATTTAAGTAGGAGAGAATGTAACGATCCAACCGGTCGTTTTGACTTTTAGAACCCCGTTCCCCTAAATAAAACTTTCCGTATGTGTTTTAATAATTTATGGCTCGCGGGGATGGTTGGTTTGGGATTTGGAAGTGTGTGAGTTGAAATTGAAAACTTAGTTCCTTAAGTTAGCTTTAAATGGACAAGTTTGACTTCGGTCAACATTTTGAGAAAACGATCCCGAAATCGAGATTTGACGGTTCCAATAGGTTCGTATGATGATTTTGGACTTGGGCGTATGTCCGAATCGGATTTTGGATAACCCGGGAGCGTTTTGACGCTTAATAGTAAAAATTAACTATTTGAAGGTTTAAAATTCTTTAAATTTGACTTGGAGTAGGATTTTGAGTAATTGAAGTCCGTTTTGAATTTCAAGTTTGGGAATAGTTCCGTATAGTGATTTAAGACTTGCACGCAAATTTTCGTGTCATTCTGAGTAGTTTAAGTATATTTCGGCGCATTGGAAGTAAATTGAAGAACTTGAAATTCTTAAGTTTGAATCAATTTGGTTTGGGGTATGATTCTTAGATTTGATGTTGTTTTACACGTTTCGTGAGTTCGAGCGAGTTCGTTTTATGATTTCAAACCTGTTGGTGTGTTCGGGCGGGGCCCCGAGTGTTAACCGGACGAAGCTCAGATCAATTTTGGAATTTTGAAGAAGAGTTGAAGCCTTCTGCTTCTGGTACATTTGCACCTGTGCTTGGACAGCCGCAGGTGCGACTCTCGCAGATGCGGGGTTTATGCGCAGAAGTGAAAAAGGGAAGGGCAGGTCTGCCATCGCAGGTTCGGAATCTCGGGCGCACCTTCGAACGCGCAGGTGCGAGCATTTTTTCCGCAGATACGAGGCTTGGCAGGCGAGGGAAAACTCACACCTGCGAAATGTTTCAGCAGGTGCGGTACCTCTTCCGTATGTGCGAAAATCACTGTTGGGCAGAATGGTTAAAAATCGGGGCTTAGACATTTTGAGCCCATTTTTCCTCTATTTCCGGGCGATTTCAGAGCTTTTGAGAGAGGGATTTCGACTAGAAATTGGAAGGTAAGTTAATTCTACACCCCTTGAGTTAAATACATAGATTATAGGTAGATTATAACTAGTAAATCTTAGAAATCAAGGGTTTAGGTGAAAAACCTAGATTTTTATAAAAATGAGATTTTAACCACGAAAATGGTTATGGAACTGGATAGAAATTATATATATGAGCTCTTGAGATTATGGGTAACGTTTCCATTCGAATATTTTCGGAATCCGGGCGTGTGATCCGGGGTGATTTTTAGGAATTTTATCATTTTGGATAAGGTAATTTATTTAATAGATAACTTTCGAATCATTTAGCATATATTAATTATTGTGTATAATATTTGGATAGTTTCGGATTTTTCGGCGTCGAATCGAGAATTCAACGCGACGTGGTAATCCGAAAGTGGACTATGAAACGAGGTAAGTCTATTGTCTAATCTTGTGATGGAGAAATTACCCCATAGGGATTAAATTGAATAATTGTTGCTAATTGCGGGGGGCTACGTATGCACGAGGTGACGAGAGTCCATGCGTAGCTACTATTAATGCTAAAGTTCGGGTAGTTTAGGACTCAAAACATGAATTACTTGTGTAAATTGTATTCTTTATTTAATTAATATTAATTGATATATATATGAATATATTGTGAATTGTTAGATAAAGATATTAAAGGATGAAAATCTCATATGCTTGATTTTTTGTTTAAATTAATTAATTGTTAAAAGAAATCATTCTTCCTCCCGAATTTATCTTATAATAAATATACTCTCCTTCCGGAGGTACATAAGAAAATGTCCTCTTTTTTTGTGGAGCGGGTCGAACGCCTCGGCAGGATAGATGTTGTGATGACCCAAAAGGGTCATCTTATGTTTTAGAACTCGAATCTGCGCTCTTAAGCCTTAAAAATCTCATTTTTACCCTCCACGATTTGCGTGCGCAGTCCGGACAGGTTTTCAGAAAGCTTTTATGCTGAAAATTGATGAAAATAAGAATTTTTCCCTTAAAAGTTGATTTTAGTTGACTTCGATCAATATTTTTGGTAAACGGGCCCGGATCCGTGCTTTGACGGTCTCGGTAGGTCCGTATCAAATTATAGGAAATAGGTGTATGCCTGGAATTGAATTCGGAGGTCCCTAGCTTGAGTTATGAATTTTTGATGAAAATTAAAAGTCTGGAAATTATTTATTTTTAATAATTGATTGATAATTGGCATTGTTAGTATCGGGTCCGTATTTTGGTTCCGAAGTCCGGTACAGGTTCATTATAATATTTAAGACTTGTCTGTGAAATTTAGTGAGAAACGGAGTTGATTTGACGTGATTCGGACGTCCAGTTGAGAAAATAAAAATTTTAAAGTGTTCTTGAGAATTTTATTTCATTTGGTACTAAATTCGTAGTTCTAGGTGTTATTTTGGCGATTTGATCGCGAAGTGAGTTTTGGATAGGCTACGGAGTGATTTAGACTTAGAAAAATAGCTGGTGTACTTTAGTTGTGTTGTAGGCCTTAGACCTCGCAAATACGAGGTCAGGGTTGGCATTTGCGATCATTGTTGAAGTTGCATTTGCGAACTTCTCATCGCAAATGCAAAGAGAAGCCGGGCCAGCGTGTGTTCGCAATTGCGAACTTTTCTTCGCATTTGCGAAGGGAGTCTGGGAGGGGTATGGATCGCAAATGCGATCTTTTGACCGCATTTGTGAGGTTAGTGATCGCAATTGCGACACTGTCCTCGCATTTGCGAAGGGCAGCAGGATTGTGAAGGCTTCGCAATTGCGATAGCCCCTTCGCAATTGCGAGCTTCGCATTTGCGAAGCTCAGGTCGCAATGCGACGTCTGCAGCTGAACAAAATCACTTTTGGACGGGAATTTCATTCATTTCCCAAGTTTTCAAGACCTCAATTTGAGGTCGTATTCCAAAACCAATTATACATTCGGGCTCGGGGGTGAATGGATAAATGGATTTTGGTCCGAACCTCGGGTTTTGACTAAGCAGGCCCGGGGTTGATTTTTGATTTTTTGGAGGAAAATTAGGGAAATCTAAATTTATGCAATGTAATTGATTCCTTTAGCAAAATTTGATATTATTGAGTCATTTTTGAATAGATACGAGTGGTTTGGAGGTAAATTCCAAAGAAAAAGCTGTGATTGAGAATTAAGTGGCATTCGGAGCAAGGAAATTGTTGTGTCTAACCCTGACTTGAGGGAATTAGGAACCTTAGATTACTTGCTAAGTGAAATTCATGTGAGCGGCGTATATGTGAGGTGAGGAGTACTTATGCGCCGCCAATTTACCTTTTTTCCATGTTTTCTCAGTTTTTCTTATATTGTCTCATTCCTATGCCTAATTGCGATGTGTTATACTAATATTGTTCAATTTATCGTTCTTATCATGTTTACGGATCTTCTGGTGATAATTGAGTTTTTATTTCAAAGTTGAGATTGATGTTATGGAACCAAATGTTGAGGTAAGGTTTGTACTTGCTATTCTATCTCCCTGTTGATATTTATGCATTGCATTATGGTAAGGGAGAGTGTTAATGCAAGAAGGGTGATGCCGTGCCATATTGTGAGTGTTAATGCACGAAGGGTGATGTCGTGCCATGATATGAGAGTTAATGCACGAAAGGTGATGCCGTGTTGTTTCTATTAATTTTATGGTGAGATTCAGAGTAAAAGCACGAAGAGTGATGCCGTGCATTGTTCCTTACTATATTCACTAGTCCTGTTGATTCATGGTATATTGACCGCTCCGGTGATCATTCTTTAGTAGTCCTTTATCTTGCATTCCCCTCAGTATGTTCCCCTCCCGACATTTCTTGTTTAGTTCTTCATTTCTGTTATATGTATATACATTGTTAAATTGTATAGGTTGATTTGTAAGTGCCTTGCCTTAGCCTCGTCACTACTTTGTCGAGGTCAGGCTCAACACTTACCAGTACATGGGGTTATTTGTACTGATAATGCACTCTGCACTCTCTGTGCAGATTTTGATACCGGCTCGGGTTGATCGAGATTTTGCTATTGGTCCGCTGTCCGGAGACTCAAGGTAGATCTGTCGGCGTTCACAGACCTTAAAGTCCCTATCTATATTTTTCTGTTCTACTGTTTCTTTCATTTAGATAGTTGTATTTCTTTCAGACTATTATTTTTAGTAAACCTAGAATGCTCGTGAATTGTGACTCCAGATCCGGGTGGTAGTATTTAATACAGTTTTATGATATTTCGCACTTAATATATTTCATCTTAGTTAATTATTGTTAATTACTGAATGGGAATAAGTAATTGGTTAATGATTCTCTAACGTTGGCTTGCCTAGCAAGTGAAATGTTAGGCGCCATCACGGTCCCGTCGGTGGTAAATTTTGCGTCGTGATAGTTGGTATCAGAGCACTAGGTTGTCTAGGTCTCACGATTCACGAGCATGCTTAGTAGAGTCTGGAGGATCGGTACAGAGATGTCTGTGTTTATCTTCCAGAGGCTATGAAGTTTAGGAACAAGTTTCACTTCTTTTCTTCTCTGTCGTGCGATTTTGCTTTCTCAATATTGATTGAACTCTTCTACTCTTATTCTCTCGCAGATGGCGAGAACACGTATCGCTTCCTCAGCTGAGCAACAGCCAGAGCCTCCAGTGACAGCTCCTATGCGAGGCAGAGGTCGAGGCCGAGGCCGTGCCAGAGGCCGAGGCAGGGGCAGGGCTCAGCCTAGGGCTCAAGCAGCAGCCCCAGTAGTGGAGCCTCAAATAGATCTTGACGAGGAGGTTCCAGCGCAGATTGTTCCTGCCGGACCACCTCAGGTTCCGGAGGGGTTCATTGTTACCCCAGTACTTCGGGACGCTTTGGTCCGTTTGGTAGGCTTTATGGAGAGTGTGGCCCAGACTGACGCATTTTCCATGGCACCAATAGTCTCTCAGGCTGGAGGAGGAGCCCAGACTCCTACCACTCCCGCTCCGGAGTAGATAGCTCCCCAGTATCAGGTTCCAGCAGCTCAACCAGTCTGATTAGTTCAGCCGGTTATTGCGGCACAGGTCAGGTTTATGGAGATTGGACAGGTTTATCAAGCTCTTTCCTGTTCACTTCAGTGGTGCTCCTTCAGAGGACCCCCAGGAGTATCTTCACAGATGTCACGAGGTTCTACGAAACATGGGTATAGTGGAGACGAATGGGGTCGATTTTGCTGCATTTCAGATAACTGGTTCCGCCAAGAAATTATGGAGAGATTACTTGTTGACCAGACCATTTGGGTCGCCTACTCTTACTTGGGACCAGTTCTCTCAGCTCTTCATAGAGAAATTTCTGCCTATCACATTGAGAGAGGAGCGTCATCATCAGTTTGAGCGTCTCCAGCAGGGCAGCATGACTGTTACTCAGTACGAGAACCATTTTGTGGATTTGGCCCGTCATGCCATTCTTCTGCTTCCCACCGAGAGAGATAGGGTGAGGAGGTTTATTGATGGACTTGCTCATCCTATCAGATTGTAGATGGCTAAGGAGACTGGGAGTGAGATTTCTTTTCAAGCGGCTGCTAATGTCGCCAGACGGGTCGAAATAGTTCTTACTCAGGGAGGTCAGGGGTCTGACAAGAGGTCTCGTTATTACGGTGAGTTCAGCGGTGCCTCACCTAGATGCAGGAGTACTTTTGGTAGAGGCCATCCTTCCAGGCCGTTTCATTCAGCGCTCCACGCATCCCACGGTGCCTCAAGTGGTTGTAGCCCTCAGATGCATTATTCCGACCAGCTAGCCTACAGTGCACCACCAGCTCCTATTAGTGCACCTCCACTCCAGAGTTATCAGGGTGGTTATTCAGGTCGACATGGTTAGTTTCAGGGTCAGTAGTCACCGCAATCGAGGTTATATTATACTTATGGTGATCCGAGACATATTACTAGATTTTGCCCTCGAGCAACGGGCAACTCACAGCATCAGAGTTCTCGTGCCATGGTTCCGGCACTAGTTGCTGCACCACCTGCTCAGCCAGCCAGAGGCAGGGGCCAGGCAGCCAAAGGTAGAGGCCAGACTGTTAGAGGTGGAGGTCAGGCCGTTAGAAGTGGAGACCAGCCAGTTAGAAGCCGTCCCAGGGACGTAGTTCAGGGTGGTGGGGCCCAGCCCCGGTGTTATGCTTTCCCAGCCAGGCCTGAGGCTGAGTCATATGACGCTGTTATCACAGGTACTATTTTAGTTTGCAGTAGAGATGCTTCAGTTCTATTTGATCCGGGATCTACTTACTCCTATGTGTCATCCTATTTTGCTTCCTATTTAGTTGTGCCCCGTGATTCTTTGAGTGCTCCTGTGTACGTGTCCACACTAGTGGGAGATGCTATTGTTGTAGATCGTGTTTATCATTCATGTGTGGTCAACATTAGGAGTCTTGAGACTCGTGTAGATCTTATACTTCTTGACATGGTTGATTTTGATGTCATACTGGGTATGGATTGGCTGTCACCATATCTTGCTATATTATATTGTCACGCCAACACGGTGACCTTAGCGTTGCAGGGGTTGCCTCGATTAGAGTAGAGAAGGAATCTTGGCCGTTCTGCCAATAGGGTTATCTCTTATGTGAAGGCTCGACTTATGGTCGAGAAGGAGTGCCTAGCTTATTTGGCTTATGTCCGCGATTCTAGTGCATAGGTTCCTTCCATAGATGCGATGCTTGTTGTTCGTGAGTTTCCAGAGGTGTTTCCTGCAGACCTGCCAGGGATACCACCCGACAGGAATATTGATTTCTGCATTGATTTGGCTCCGGGCACTCAGCCTATTTCTATTCCGCCATATTGCATGGCCCCGCCAGAGTTGAGAGAACTAAAGGAGCAGTTGAAAGATTTGCTTGATAAGGGTTTCATTAGACCTAGTGTCTCGCCCTGGGATGCACCCGTGTTGTTTTTGAAGAAGAAAGATGGATCAATGAGGATGTGTATAGATTATCGGCAGTTGAACAAAGTCACCATCAAGAACAAATATCCATTGCCAAGGATTTATGATTTATTTGATCAGCTTCAGGGTGCCAAGGTGTTTTCAAAGATTGATTTGAGATCTGGCTACCATCAGTTGAAGATTAGGGTCATCCGATGTTCATAAGATGACTTTTCGGACTCGGTATGGGCATTATGAATTCCTAATGATGTCATTTGGGCTGACAAATGCCCCAGCAACATTTATGAATTTGATGAATCGGGTGTTCAAGCCTTATTTGGACTCTTTTGTGGTTGTGTTTATTGATGATATCTTGATCTACTCCCGCAGTCGAGAGGAGCATGAGCAGCACCTTCGGATCATTCTTCAGACTCTAAAAGACAGCCAGTTATATGCTAAGTTCTCAAAATGTGAGTTTTGGTTGAGTTCAGTTGCTTTCTTGGGTCACGTTTTATCAGTAGAGGGTATTCAGGTGGATCCTAAGAAGATTGAGGCAGTCCAGAACTGGCCTAGACCCACATCAGCTACAAAGATTCATAGTTTCCTGAGTTTGGCGGGCTATTACCATCGATTTGTGGAGGGGTTTTCATCTATAGCAACCCCGTTGACCAGATTAACCCAGAAGGGTGCCCCGTTCAGGTGGTTAGACGAGTGTGAAGCGAGCTTTCAGAAGCTCAAGACAACTTTGATTACGACACCGGTATTGGTGTTTCCCACAAGTTCAGGATCTTATACAGTATATTGTGACGCATCTCCTATTGGTCTGGGTGCGGTATTGATGCAGGGTGCCAAGGTTATTGCATATACTTCACGGCAGCTGAAGGTTCACGAGAAGAATTACCCTGTTCATGATCTAGAGATGGCAGCCATTGTTCACGCGCTGAAGATTTGGAGGCACTATCTTTACGGCGTGCCATGTGAGGTATTCACTGATCATCGGAGCTTGCAGTATTTGTTCAAGGAAAAGGAACTCAATTTGAGGCAGAGGAGGTGGCTAGAGCTATTGAAAGACTATGATATCACCATATTGTATCATCCCGAGAAGGCCAATGTGGTGGCCGATGCTTTGAGTAGAAAGTCAGTCAGTATAGGTAGCCTTGCATATATTCCAGTTGGTGAGAGACCGTTTGCATTGGATGTTAAGGCCTTGGCCAACCAGTTCGTGAGGTTAGATGTTTCTGAGCCCAGTTGTGTTCTATCTTGTACAGTTGCTCAATCTTCTTTGTTTGAGCGTATCAGATATCGGCAGGATGACGATCCTCATTTACTTGTCCTTAGAGACACAGTGCGGCACGGTGGTGCCAAGCAGGTTACTGTTGGAGATGACGGAGTTTTAAGGATGCAGGGTCGTATCCGTGTGCCTAAAGTGGATGGACTTCGTGAGTTGATACTTAAGGAGGCTCACAGTTCTCGGTATTCTATTCACTCGGGTGCTGCCAAGATGTACTAGGACCTACGGCAGCATTATTGGTGGAGGAGGATGAAGAAAGATATAGTTTCTTACGTAGCTCGGTGCCTAAATTATCAGCAGGTAAAAAATATGAGCATCAGAGACCCGGTGGTTTATTTCAGCAAATGGAGATTCCTGAGTGGAAGTGAGAGTGTATCACTATGGACTTTGTTGTTGGACTCCCACGCACTCAGAGGAAGTTCGACGCCATATGGGTTATTGTGGTTAGGCTGACAAGTCAGAGCACTTCATTCCTATGGCAGTTACCTATTCCTTAGAGCGGTTAGCAGAGATTTATATTCGTGAGATCGTCCGTCTTCACGGTGTGCCCGTGTCCATTATATCTGACCGGGGTACGCATTTTACCTCACATTTCTAGAGGGCTGTACAGCGTGAGTTAGGCACGCAGGTGGAGTTGAGTATAACATTTCATCCACAGACAGACGGACAGTAAGAGCGCACTATTCAAATATTGAAAGATATACTCCGCGCTTGTGTTATAGACTTTGGAGGTTCTTGGGATCATTTCTTGCCACTTGCGGAGTTTGCTTATAATAATAGCTACTAGTCGAGCATTCAGATGGTTCCATATGAGGCATTATACGGAAGGCGATGCCGATCGCCAGTTGGTTGGTTTGCACTAGGAGAGGCTCGGTTGTTGGGTACCGATTTGGTACAGGATGCCTTGGATAAGGTCAAGATTATTCAGGATCGACTTCGCATAGCTCAGTCTAGGCAAAAGAGTGACCGTAAAGTTCGTGATATTGCATTCATGGTTGGAGAAAGAATATTGCTCCGGGTTTTACCTATGAAAGGTGTAATGAGGTTCGGAACGAAGGGCAAGTTGAGCCCTAGGTATATCGGACCCTTTGAAATTCTTTAAAGGGAGGGTGAAGTAGCCTACAGGCTTGCATTACCACCTAGTTTATCAGCGGTTCATCCGGTGTTCCATGTGTCTATGCTCCGAAAATATCATGGTGACCCGTCCCACGTGTTAGATTTTAGCTCTGTCCAATTAGACAAGGATTTGACTTACGAGGAGGAGCCGGTGGCTATTCTAGCCCAGCAGGTTCGCCAGTTGAGATCAAAGAGTTACCCTTCAGCTCAAGTGCAATGGAGAGGTCAGCCTATTGAGGCAGCTACTTGGGAGTCCGAGCCCGATATGCGGAGTAGATATCCCCACCTTTTCACCAGCCCAAGTACTTTTCTATGTCCGTTCGAGGACGAACAGTTGTTTTAGAGGTGGAGATTGTGACGACCCAAAAGGGTCATCGTATGTTTTAGAACTCGAATCTGCGCTCTAAAGCCTTAAAAACTCATTTTTACCCTCCTCGATTTGCGTGCACAGTCCAGACAAGTTTTCGAAAAGATTTTATGTTGAAAATTGATGAAAATAAGAATTTCTGCCTTAAAAGTTGATTTTAGTTGACTTCGGTCAATATTTTTGGTAAACGGGCCCGTATCCTTGCTTTGACGGTCTCGGTAGGTCCGTATCGAATTATGGGACCTGGGCGTATGCCTGGAATTGATTCGGAGGTCCCTAGCTTGAGTTATGAATTTTTGATGAAAATTAAATGTCTGGAAATTATTTATTTTTAAGAATTGATTGATAATTGGCATTGTTAGTATCGGATCCATATTTGGTACCGGAGCCCTGTACAGGTTCATTATGATATTTAAGACTTGTCTGTGAAATTTGGTGAGAAATGGAGTTGATTTGACGTGATTCAGACGTCCAGTTGAGAAAATAAAAATTTTAAAGTGTTCTTGAGAATTTCATTTGATTTGGTACTAAATTCGTAGTTCTATGTGTTATTTTGGCGATTTGATCGTGCGAGCAAGTTCGTATGATAATTTTAGACTTGTGTGTCTGTTTGGTTTGGAGCCTCGAGGGCTCGGGTGAGTTTTGGATAGGCTACGGAGTGATTTGGACTTAGAAAAATAGCTGGTGTGCTTCAGCTGTGTTGCAGGCCTCAGACCTCGCAAATGCGAGGTCAGGTTTGGCATTTGCGATCACTGTTGAAGTTGTATTTGCGAACTTCTCATCGCAAATGCGAAGAGAAGCTGGGTCAACCTGTGTTCGCAATTGCGAAACTTTCTTCGCATTTGCGAAGGGAGTCTGGGAGGGGTATGGATCGCAAATGCGATCTTTTGTCCGCATTTGCGAGGTCAATGATCACAATTGCGACACTTTCCTCGCATTTGCGAAGGGCAGCATGATTGTGAAGGCTTCGCAATTGCGATAGCCCCTTCGCAATTGTGAGCTTCGCATTTGCGAAGCTCAGGTCGCAAATGCGACATCTGCAGCTAAACAAAATGACTTTTGGACGGGAATTTCATTCATTTCACAAGTTTTCAAGACCTAAAACACAAGAGGCGATTTTCCAAAGACCATCTCTTCGCCAAATCATAGGTAAGTGATTCTAAACTGGTTTCTTTCAATCTTTCACTACATTTTACAGGATTTCAACCAAAAATCTAAGGCTCGGGGGTGAATGGGAATTTAGACCTCAATTTGAGGTTGGATTCCAAAACCAATTATACATTCAGGCTCGGGGGTGAATGGGTAAATGGATTTTGGTCCGAACCTCGGGTTTTGACTAAGCGAGCCCGGGGTCGATTTTCGACTTTTTGGAGGAAATTTTGGGAAATCTAAATTTATGCAATGTAATTGATTCCTTTAGCAAAATTTGATATTATTGAGTCATTTTTAAATAGATACGAGTAGTTTGGAGCTGAATTCCAAAGGAAAAGCTGTGATTGAGAATTAAGTAGCCTTCGGAGCAAGGTAAGTGTTGTGTCTAACCCTGACTTGAGGGAATTAGGAACCTTAGATTACTTTCTAAGTAAAATTCATGTGAGCGGCGTATATGTAAGGTGACGAGTACTTATGCGTCGCCGATTTATCTGTTTTCCATGTTTCCTCAGTTTTTCTTATATTGTCTCATTCCTATGCCTAATTGCAATGTGTTATACTAGTGTTGTTCAATTTATCGTTCTTATCATGTTTACGGATCTTCTGGTGATAATTGAGTTTTTATTTCAAAGTTGAGATTGATGTTATGGAACCAAATGTTGAGGTAAGGTTTGTACTTGCTATTCTATCTCCCTGTTGATATTTATGCATTGCATTATGGTAAGGGAGAGTGTTAATGCACGAAGGGTGATGCCGTGCCATATTGTAAGTGTTAATGCACGAAGGGTGATGTCGTGCCATATTGTGAGTGTTAATGCACGAAGGGTGATGTCGTGCTGTTTCTATTAATTTTATGGTGAGATTGAGAGTAAAAGCACGAAGGGTGATGTCGTGCATTGTTCCTTACTATATTCACTACTCATGTTGATTCATGGTATATTGACCGCTCTGGTGATCATTCTGTTGTAGTCCTTTATCTTGTATTCCCCTCAGTATGTTCCCCTCCCGATATTTCCTGTTTAGTTCTTCATTTCTGTTATGTGTATATACATTATTAAATTGTACAAGTTGATTTGTAGGTGTCTTGCCTTAGCCTCGTCACTACTTCGTCGAGGTTAGGCTCGACACTTACCAGTATATGGGGTCGGTTGTACTGATACTGCACTCTGTACTCTCTGTGCAGATTTTGATACCGGCTTGGGTTGATCGAGATTTTGCTATTGGTCCGTTATTCGGAGAATTAAGGTACATCTGTCGGCGTTCACAGACCTTGAAGTCCCCGAATATCTTTTTCTGTTCTACTGTTTCTTTCATTTAGACAGTTATATTTCTTTCAGACTATTACTTGTAGTAAATTCTAGAATGCTCGTGAATTGTGACTCCAGATCTGGGTGGTAGTAATTAATACAGTTTTATGATATTCCGCACTTAATATATTTCATCTTAGTTAATTATTGTTAATTACTGAATGGGAATAAGGAATTGGTTAATGATTCTCTAACGTTGGCTTGCCTAGCAAGTGAAATGTTAGGCGCCATCACGGTCCCGTCGGTGGGAAATTTCGGATCGTGACAGATGCATCTATGGATCGTGCCGCACGTCCCTCGGCAGTGTACATGACACTCTGGATCGGGTCGTCCATCCTCGGTAGAAATCGTGCTTAATAATAATAATTACACAATACCTTAATAGTTTATTTCAGCTTGTGAAGCTAATTGATAAATTGAAAATCTTTGAAATTTATTGAATTATTATTCGTGCTTGTTAAGAATTATTGTTATTCCTGTAAATGAGATTAATTGATGAATTTGAAAATTTATTTGAACTGAAGGAATTTAATTAATATATTGAGAATTGTTGCATTTGAAGGAATTTAATTATTTCTACTGGTCAATAAAATTACTGTTAACTCTGTGAATCACGCTAATATAAATAATTCTACTTCATGATTATTTAATATTATTGACCCATAGTGAGTGTCAAAGTCGGTCATCTCGTCTCTACCACTTCGAGATTAGGCTTGATACTTACTGGGTACACGTTATTTTCGTACTCATACTGTACTTGCTGCACATTTTATTGTGCAGGTACATATATGTATAGCGGCCTTGTGGGCGCAGAGGTGTGGTTAATAATTGTGGGGACATAGGTGAGCTGCATTCTATATTACGATCCGCAGCTAGCAGAGTCTCCTTTAGAGTTATTATATTTTCCTGTCTAATTGGTATTCTGGACAGATACTGTATTTTATTTTTAATTTCCTAGTAAATGCTCATGCACTTGTGACACCGGATTTTAGGAATGGTTATGAATTGTTTAGAAATTTAGTTGCTAAAAATATTTATCATTTACTCTATGAGTTTTATCTTTATTATTTCATTGAAGAAATTTTAATTTCAAAAATACTAAATGGATAATTAAGTGAAGTTTGTATTGTTGGCTTGCCTGACAGCGGTGTCCGGCGCCATCACGACCTTAATGGATTTTGGATCGTGACACCCGGCAAGTCACATAACAAATGTAAAGCATAAATAGAGCAGTAAAGGGGGAGATGGGGCTGTGATACTCAAAACGACCGGTCGGGTCGTTACACATTGTCAGGAGGAACAATCATCTAGTTCATTCTTTATTGGGTGAATCACTTCTCCTATTTACTTAAAGATCATTTATTGCTAGTTACTCCTCCATTATTGATCATACTTTTAGGAATATTTAATGCATGTTATTGTCAATCTCCCACTAGATTTGTCCCATATTATCCACACTTTCTGGATCCGCAATTAGAAATATTATCATTAACTAGGTTTAACTCATCATTATATAAATACAATAGTTTTAACCGAAAGTTATACTTTACAATTTGGCTCAGTCTGTGGGGATTTCCTACTTAAATTTTTAGTTTTCTCTAGATTTATAACTAACACGGATCACTAACGTAAAAAAGAAGAAGGAGAAAGCAAGAACAAGATCCTCTTTCTTTGTATACACAGATCTAATATGGCAGGTAACAGAGAAGAAAGAACGGAAATAATGAGTAACCTCCCAACTAACCTTATGAATATATCAATGAGAGTTCTGAAGCAGTGGACGAGGACGCAACGCATAATGCCTCCCCCGGGCGAGATGGGTCACCCCCTCCTCACTGTAGTATCACAAAATCTCTTGGTAAGGGAGCCTTCACATCTGTGGTGGAAGAGACACCACCAGCAGTAAAAAAAGCTCCTTGAGGCTTAGCTAACTGACACGCTAACCAGCATCCTCCATAAGCATGTTCGGGACACGGCTACAGAAACCGTGAGGACTTGCGTTATACCACCAGCGGACGAACAGCATGATCAATTTCCTCCTCCTCCAACGATAGGTATTACTCAAAATGTCGTTAGTAGTGCAAGTGACGACACTCTCGCAACCATTCTGAAAAGGATGGAGGAAATGGAGAATGAGAACAAAGCACTTCGGGACCAAATAAGAGAACACCAAGAAAGGGTCGATAAGATACCGGGCGCCCCTAAGCTCTTGCCGAAGAGAGATGCTGGTCAGTTCGTCGAGAAGTCGTATACTGATGACGCCGCCCCATATGCCATACCAAAGACCTTTAAAATGCCGCCCTATCTCAATATATATGATAGCACGACCGACCCCGAAGACCATGTGACTCACTATGTCACTGCTGTGAAAGGCAATGATCTCGCCAAGGAACAAGTATCCTCCATTTTGTTAAAAACAATCGGCGAGACCCTTACGGGAGGAGTGTTAATATGGTATTCACAACTGCCAGTGCATTCCATTGAAACATTCGAAGAAATGGCCGACAAGTTCGTAACGGCCCATGCTGGGGCCAAGAAGGCCGAGGCGAGAGTAAACGACATATTTGCTATTAAACAGTCTCCGGGAGAGGGATTGAGGGACTTCCTCGCTCGGTTCAACCGAATAAGAATGACCTTGCCGAATGTATCGGAAGGGATGGCGGTCGCAACTTTTCAGAACGGGTTGAGCATAAATGGTTCAAAGGCAACAAGAAAGTTATTAAGTCGGCTTATGAAGTACCCCAACTACTTGGGATGAAATACACAACGCGTATTATGCCGAGGTCCGAGGAGACGAGAACGACCTATCCTGTCTAAAAATGATTTTTGTTTGAAAATGGAGCTTCCTATCCTGTCTTGACTGACGACAAAAAAATGTAATTTCCATAATAACTAGGTATATAACTGTATATTTACATAAGTTTTAAGAGAATTTGTTTAGCTTTAACCTTTGCCACTTGGTTACAATTAATTGTTTGTACGGTAGATCAAGTGTAGCAAACTTGTTATGTGTTTTAATTAGCAGAATTTTCATGTGTGTTTTTAACCAAAAAAAAATAGGATAACCAAAAAAAAATAGGAAAACTTACACATCTGATCACTTTTTAAAACATATTTAAGAAAATAATACTATTCTTTGTTTATTCCATAAATGATAATTTTTTTACACTAATGACAGATAGAAACTATGCACATAATGAATGATCAGCCAAAACACACAAATTATGGGATATTTATTTTTTCACGCTCTTTCCTGTTTTAAATTAAGGATTCAATTATATTCTCATATTTTTCACTACATTTCTCTCTCTTCTTTAACCGTTACACTCAATTTATTCACTTAATCATTATTAAACTAATACTACATATTCAATTATTTATTATATATATTTAGTATAACTTTTTAGAGGAATTTTTGTGTATACTATTGTATTAATATAGGGGGAAAAGGTAATATACATGGTATAACTCAATTATATTATATTTTTATTAAAGTATAATATTATATATTCCTGGTATAATTCATTTTTTAGAGGTATACTAACATATTAATATACATAGTACAATTCAATATATGTTATAATGGTATTAAGGTATTATACTACATATATACTGTATAATTTTTTTTTTTTAGAAACGCCATTTATATAAATATTAATGTAAGAATATACCTTCTGTGACCTTTTTAAGAACATACCATTTAATGAGAAATACTACGTATACTAAGGTATAATCATGATATAAATTTACATGGTTTATAATGTATATATATCTCAATTATACAGTACAATTTCTTGAAACATATGTATTTTATTTTTTTGAATAATATAAAAATGTATACTTTCGCTAGATAATGTTGTATAAAGAGGTACATGTACTTTTTATATGGAATGTAGAAAATATGTTATGGAATAAATTAATTTCCAACAAAAAAAAAGGAAATCATATTACAATTTAAATATGTTAGGGATTGGTTTTAAGAGAAAATATAGGAAAAAATGTTAAAAAGTACTAGGAATATTTTCATTAAGGAAATAAATGTATTGGGTGCGTGATTATAGGTACATGATTTAAAGGTGTCTGATAGAAATATAATTATTTAGTTGTCATACGTGTAAAATAGCTATTGCTGCTATGTTTTTGGAAATACTCCTTAAATTATGCCTATTTATGTTTTTTGCCCAAAACAATAATATAAAAAAGTGGTGGTTTAACTGGAGCAGCCCATCAGACATTCGTTGCTCTGTGAAACCAGCCTCACGCGGTCCGCCCCACTGTAAGAGTCCCGCAACCCATGCTTTCGTTTGGGCTACGTGACCCAATTCTGTGCTTGGATAGGGCAGGCCAGAAATTAGCCCACCAAGCCCTACCATTTGGGTTACAAACCCACATTACTGAGCTCGGCTATTAGTGTTGTCTCTTTTGGCTATTATAAGCAAAGAAAGGGAACTGTTCATTGTCGGTGTGGGATATATTTTGCATGAATTATTTCCTGCTTCATGCCTATATATTTGATAGAACATGTAAAGTTATAGAACAAATATATTTAAGAATAGTGAAACAAAGGAGGAATTTCAAATGACAAGAGGATTTTTAACTACTTCAATAACCATTTAAGTAGATCTTTTTTATGCTACGGAAAAACATGTAGCATGGTAAATATAAAAATATATATTTACATACGAAGCATTTTTATAAATCAACGATATATTTTATCTGTTTATTGCTTCATTCTTCTGATTCATTCTCCAAAAATGTGTTACCAATTTTTAGTTGGTCAACTTGATGTGCTTGTTTTCCTTTTAGTTTCCACCCGATGTCTATTTTTCGCATAAGGACACCGACTAATTTAGATTCGCTTAAAACGTTTAAGAGGAAAGCGCTCCCTAACAAGAATTTTTGCCAAATCAGGTTTTGAACTCGAGACCTCTAGTTAAAACTGGAGGGATCATATCCATCACATTACAACCCTTATTGATACTTGATGTGCTTTCTTCTTTTGAATATGTATTTACATCACCAAAAACAGAGATTAAATTTGGTAAATTTGTTGAAGATATTATGATCCAATTTATCCCAAAAAATTTCATTGTCCAATTACCCAATAGTTGCATAACTTATGCCTTTTCTCTTCTCCTTTGACAAGCTAATAGGTAAAGATTTTGAAAATGAGATGTCCCAATGCTTCATATGTTTCAAGTTTAAAGAGGATGTTGATTTTCTTCACCTTAATGTTGAAATATACTTATGACATAGCAAAATAAGATATTGGAAATATTTTCTCTCGTTTATCAAAGTGTAAACATGTAATTCGAAATTTGCCCCCTAGTTAAATGCATTTATGAAATTTCTTAATTTAACCACGTGATATATATATATATATATATATGTGGCCTACAAATGGCAAGATGCGACTTGCTTTGAGCATAAGGTGTGACTTAGTTAATTTGATTTTACGGATTTCAGCTAGTGAATAGTTGATTTGATTGGATAGGTACCCGTTAAACATGTTTACGTTGTCCTCATCCTAACTCTATGGGCCTAAAGAAAGACGATTCAAAAAAGAAAAATAAAAAGAAGGGAACTTACACAAATATCCCAAATAAGTCTCAACTTACTAACCTCTAGCCATTAGTCATAGACTTACCAAAATTAGCCAAACACATATAAAAATTAAAAAACCAAATAAATAAGGTTCTTTCTATCAAACAATCACATGCAAAAATCTCCTTACATATTTTTAAACATTATTAGCGACATTAGATGCAAGACGGAAAGGAAATTTCATGGATAAGCTAGCAAATAAGGTGATGAAATACAAAAAAAAAAATACAATATTCCAAAAATCTAAGCAAAAAAGTAACTTTTTCAATGGGTCTAGTTGAAATTCATTGAAAACATATAGACACGTCAATATACAAAATTTGAGGAAGATTGGATGTGATTTGGACTGGTTTTGTATCAAAATTCATAATTAAATCGAGTTTAAAAAAATACTTTTGTGACACATGTATCTCACACACAGAGATACATGTGATACACAATTGATACAAATATGATACATATGTGATACACAAATGATACATATGTTATTATTTTTATGTTCAGTTTTTACTTCGAATTTTCAATCCAAACCACCTCAAAACTTCACCAAATCATCTCAAAACTGAGATTCAAGCTCCTTAAGATATACCCAATCTATTCTAATAACACCCACTCAAAAGAAAGCAAAAATTTGACTTTTTTTGCTACAAATAGCTAATTGGCTAATATTAGTAATATTTTATGAATTGGCCAATTTTGGTAATGAACTACTTATAAATGGACATAACTAGTAGTTTCCCTAAAAAGAAATAAAAAAGAAATTACTTATTCATTAAAATAATTCGACGACAACATGTCCAAGATTTGATTGATATAAGCAAACTAGGTGGTAATCGATAGTAATATATCGATAAGCAATAAGATTATATTTTAAGCTTAACATTTGATTCTTATTAGACTCCTCAATTCCCTTTTTCCTTACCAAAAAGAGAAAGTTGTACTAGATAATATAACAAGATCAATTTACTCCAAGGATTTTTTTAGAAGCCTATAAAAAAAATCCTTGCTGCAGAAAAAAGAAAAAAGAAGAACATATAAGAAAATAAAAAATGCTTTATACATAGGATTCTAGGCCCATTTATTTGTTTTGATTAAAGGTCCAAAAACCAGCCCAAATAAATGCTCGACTGTTGGATTCTCTATTTGAAGTGTGCCAAAAAAACAAAAAAAAGGGGGGGGGGGGGGGGGAGGGAAGAGAGCGCAAAGAACAAAGGAGTCGAGAACCTAAACGTGGTTCTTTTTATCAAGTAGGACGGAAATAAGTGTTAAAAAAAAAGAGTGACTTATCTATGTATAACGCTTTTTTAAAGGGCGCTATACTTTAACGATAGTTTTGTCCGTTAAGGTATAGCGCGGTAAATAACCGCGCTATACCCAGTGTTTGCATTTTAAGGCATAACACTTTAAACAAATGCGCTATACATCTGCCTCTTTTCTTCATTTTCATTATTTATTAATCTCACCTTTTATCCTTCTCTTTCTTTTCAATTTCCTTCTCTATTTTCATTAGTTCTTTTCTCTCTACTTTGAAAATTACATTTTCTAAAAATATTTTTCAAAAAACTACTTTTGATGATAAATAATTTGTGCTAATTAATTTAAAATAACTTCTGAGCACTAATTAGTGTTTGACCTAGTTTTTAAAAGTTATTTCTAAGTGTATTTTAAAAAAAATAATTTTCAAAAATATATTTTTGGGAAGAAGCTACTTTTTTCTGCTTATCAAAAATTTCTTCTGCTTCTACTCAAAAGTATTTTTTTTTTGTTCCTTCTAATAGCTTGTTTGGATGGTTGTTACATATGATGAAATGTGTCGCTTTACGTAATGAGAAAGGTTTTAGGCTCAAATGTGTTGACTAGGGATAACAACATTGGTGGGCAATGAAAAATTTCAAGGTGATCAAGGAGAGCCTAAAATCACTTCTCAAGCCAAGCAAAACTTAAAATTTCGCCTAGAAACACATTCGGGGCAAGTTCTAGACCATTCGCACGGGTACTTGGACTTGCAACAACAACATCTCACCTCTCATGCAGCTGGATTGTTAAAGAGGATAGAGTCGAGGTCCCACAACGACCATATTCAAGATTGAAAATCACTATGGTTCGACTAAACCACTCGATGATTGCCTAAGTTAACACAATAGTCAAAAGGTCACTAACTAGAGCTATTTCTTTCCAAAAACCTTATTTTTAACCATAAGCATGTAGTTAAGTATGTTGGTACCAAGTGAAGCATGTTTGACTCTTCGAACATGACTCAATTAGGTCTTTTTATTCATTATTACTACTATTCTTACCTAAACACCACTTAAGAAGGTTGTCATGCCATCCATCGTTGGGAAGAGTCACTCGGTTCACACAAAACACCTTTGGAAAGAACCGTGGCATTAAGAAAATCAAAGGCTTATTATACACTAAATCATAAAAATAAGCTAATAAAGCAAAAAGAAACTACTAATTCAAAAAGCCAATCCCAAAAGAAGCTACTAAGTCAAAAGGAAGACAAACTGTCACGACTCCAAATTCCCTCCGTAGGATGTCGTGATGGCACCTAATCTCTAAGACTAGGTAAGCCTATCAATGCGGAATAATAATAAATATCTGAAATATATAAACTACAATTCAAACAATTTCAACTCCCAAAATCCGGTAGAAATAAGTCACAAGCTTCTAAGAATTTATTCTCAATGTCTCTATATGTCAAGGTCTAAATAAAATATAAGGAAGCAACATAAAATGATAGAAGGGGACTCCGGAGTCTGCGGACGCTGGCAGATATACCTCGAAGTCTCCGTGCGCAAGTAACTCACTGACGTCTAGGCTGGTAAAATGTACCTGGATCTGCACAAAAAGATGTGCAGAAGCATAGTATGAGTATACCACAGCGGTACCCAGTAAGTGCCAAGCCTAACCTCTGTAGAGTAGTGACGAGGTCAGGTGAGGCCCTACTGGAATATAATAATGGCATGGTAAAATATTTATCAATGTAGTAAAATAAAATGACATTGGAAATGAATCAAATAATATGTCACATCTAATGACATCAAATAATTACAAATAATATCTCGTGGAATCAAAACAGAATTTCCTTCAACTTTATGAAAATCACAACAATTAATCGAAAGCAACTATGGCCATAAATCAATATCAACAAGGGCACTCCCGAGGTACCGCCTCGTAGTCCCAAATCATAAATAAATTCACAATATCTCATTTCCTTATATCACCGCGGGAGCCTTCACAATTTATTTAAAGAAAATATTTTTCCCGAAATAGCATCCCGCGTTTTAGCCACCCTTATCACACCGCATGACTTCTAGTAGTTCCCCTACTAGCCACGCGTATCAAGCCACCCTTATCTCACCGCATGCGTTTCAACACCCAGACCTTATACCACCACATGCGTATCAATATCACAATATATCACAATTTGCACCTCAAGTGCTCAAATAATTTAACTTGCCAAAATAATTCAACAACAATATTTTTTCATAATAAAGAGCTCACGGCTCATGCCAAAAAAAATCATCAATAATAGTTTTCCACAATAAAGAGTTCACGGCTCATGTCAAAATAATTCAACAACAATATTTTTTCACAATAAAGAGCTCACGGCTCATGCCAAAATAAATCATCAATAATAGTTTTCCACAATAAAGAGCTCACGACTCATGTCAAAATAATTCATCAATAATATTTTTTCATAATAAAGAGCTCACGGCTCATGTCAAAATAATTCAACAATAATATTTTTCCACAATAAAGAGCTCACGGCTCCCTCACAATGAGTATAAAAATATTCAGGAGTAAATAATTTAGGAAAATAATATTTCAAAATCTTTACTACGTTGCTTCAATATCAAGTTTAAAAATGTCAAATACTTCATATTAATAATATTTAATTTAAAGAAAATCAACCTTCAAATAATGCACAGAATAAAAGAAACCAAGTTTCAACTAAACAGGTAAAACAATTAGTAAGAAAAGATCAAACAAATTTGAAGTATATATCTCACATCAATGATGAAGAATATAACAAGATAAAATAATTTAATAAATGCGCAACAGTGATCTACACAATTTAAAAATATAATCTTTCGCAATTTAACCCGTGTACACACTCGTCACCTCGTGCACACGACTTTCAACATATTTTAATAATCACATCAATACCAATCCTAGGGGAAATTTCTCCCACACAAGGTTAGACAAGTCACTTACCTCGACTTGCTCCAATTTAACCAAGTATTATGCTTTTTCCTCGAATTTCTGACTCTGATCGACTCGTATCTAGTCATAATTAATTCGATACACTCAACAAAAATTATAATAATCAATTTCATAAGAAAATATTATATTTTCATTAAAATCCAAAATTAGCTCAAAATTTGCCCGTGGGGCCCATATCTCGGAATCCGGCGAAATTTATAAAATCCGATAACCCATTCAATTACGAGTCCACCCATACCAATTTTACCAAAATCTGATAACAACTCGACCTCCAAATCTTAATTTTTTATTTTTGGAAGATTTTGCAAAAATCTTGATTTTTCTTCCATAAATTCACGGATTCATGATATAAATGAGTATGGAATCATGAAATATAATCAATATAGGATAAGGAACACTTACCTCAATGTTTTTCCGTGAAAATCGCCCAAAAATCGCCCAAGAACCGTGCTCCAAAAATCCAAAACGAAATGAATGAAATGAGCATTTTTGGTCCTTAAGTTTCTGCCAATCCGTCACTAAAAGTCCATTTTTCGTCACTAAAAGTCTACCAGAAATAGCTCTACCAGTCTTACTTCAATTGATCATAACTTTATGTACAAATATCCAAATAATATATGGTTTAACTTTCTGGAAACTAGAATCCACCGACTACAACTTTCGTGTTTTGCAATTATTCTGATTCCTTATGCATTGCGAGATATAAGCTGCCAAAGTCGGCTGCATGCATCAGAATTTCTGGCGAAACTGCTCTACCAGCCTTTATTCAATCCATCATAACTTTCTGTTCAAATGTCTAAATAATGCATAGTTTAACTTTCTGGAACCTATAATCATACGACTACAACTTTCATGTTTTACACATTTTCTGATTCCTTATGAATTGCGAGATATAAGCTTCCAAAGTTGGCTCCACGCACGGAATTTCTGCAACAGAAATTTCTGCAACAGAAATTTCCAGCACTCTTTGTCCGAAATCCATTCCGTTTACCTTCCGAAATCCACCCGAGACCCTCGGGACCTTAACCAATTATTCCAACATATCCCAAAATATCATACGAACTTAGTCGAGCCTTCAAACAACATCAAAACGACGAATCGCACCTCAAATCAAAATCAATGAACTTTGAACTTTTAAATTCTATATCTTGTGTCGAAACACATCAAATCAATTCGGAATGACTTCAAATTTTGCACACAAGTCATAAATAACATAACTGAGTTATAAAAATTTTCAGAATCGGATTTCGACCCCGATATCAAAAAGTCAACCCCTCGGTCAAACTTCCCAAAAATTCAACTTTCGGCATTTCAAGCCTAATTCCACTACGGACTTCCAAATAAAATTTCGGTCATGCTCCTAAGTCCAAAATCACCATACGGAGCTGTTGGAATCATCAAAATTCTATTCCGGGGTCGTTTGCACATAATTTGACATCTGGTCACTATTTGAACTTAAATAATTTTTCATCAAAATTCCATATCTCTGGCTAGGAACCTCGGAATTTGATTCCGGACATACTCCTAAGTCCCAAATCACGATAAAGACCTACCAAAATTGTCAAAACACTGATCCGGATCTGTTTGCTAAAAATGTTGACCAAAGTCAACTTAGTTGAGTTTTAAAGCTCTAATTCACATTTTAATTCATTTTTTACCTGAAAACTTTCCGAAATTTTTTTTACGGACTGCACACTCAAGTTGAGTAATGGTAAATAGTGCTTACATCACATAATTAATTATTAAATTTAAAGATGACATTTTGGGTCATCACATTCTCCACCTCTAAAATAAACGTTCGTCCTCGAACGGAGTTAGAAAAAGTACCTAAGCTGGTGAATAAGTGTGGATAACATATGCGCATATCATGCTCGGTCTCCCATGTCGCCTCCTCGACCGGATGACCCCTCCACTGAACCTTCCCGGAAGCAATGTTCTTTGACCTCAGCTTTTGAACATGCCTATCCAAAATAGCTATTGGTTCCTCAACATAAGATAGATTCTTGTCCAACTGAACCGAACTGAAGTCTAGCACATGAGACGGATCCCCGTGATATTTTCGAAGCATAGAAACATGGAATACCGGATGACCGGTAAAGAGACTAGGTGGTAGTGTAAGTTTGTAAGCCACCTCTCCAACTCTCTCAAGAATCTCAAAAGGCCCAATATACCTAGGGCTCAAATTGTCCTTCTTCCCGAACCTCATCACACCCTTCATAGGCAAAACCCGGAGCAATACCCGCTCACCAACCATGAATTCAACATCACGAACCTTCCGATCTGCATAACTCTTCTGTCTAGATTGGGCTGTATGAAATCGATCCTGAATCAACTTAACCTTTTTCAAGGCATCCTGAACCAAGTCTGTACCCAAAAGTCTAGCCTCGCCTGGTTCGAACCAACCCACTGGAGACCGGCATCGCCTACCATACAAGGCCTCATACGGAGCCATCTGGATGCTTGACTGGTAACTGTTGTTGTAAGCAAACTCCGCAAGTGGTAAGAACTGATCCCAAGCACCTACCACACACGCACGAAGCATATCCTCTAGTATTTGAATAGTGCGTTCGGACTGCCCGTCCGTCTGAGGGTGAAATGTTGTACTCAACTCCACACGAGTACCTAACCCTTTATGTAAATCCCTCCAAAACTGTGAGGTAAACTGTGTACCCCGATCAGAGATGATGGATATCAGTACACCGTGAAGTCTGACAATCTCGCGAATATATACCTGAGCCAGCTACTCTGAAGAGTAAGTAGTAATCACAGGAATAAAATGAGCTGACTTAGTCAATCTATCCACAATCACCCAAACTGCATTGAACTTCCTCCGAGTCCGTAGGAGCCCAACAACGAAATCCGTAGTGATCTGCTCCCATTTCCATTCTGGAATTTCCAACTTCTGAAGCAATCCACCCGGTCGTTGATGCTCATATTTCACCTGCTGACAATATAGGCACCGAGCTACATATTTCATTATGTCTTTCTTCATCCTCCTCCACCAATAGTGTTGTCTCAAGTCTTGCTACATCTTCGCAGCACCCGAATGTATGGAGTACCGCAAACTGTGAGCCTCCTGGAGAATCAATTCACGAAAACCATTTATATTTGGCACACATAGCCTGCCCTACATCCGTAATACATCTTCATCTCCAATAGTGACTTCCTTGGTATTGCCGTGTTGAACTGTGTCCTTAAGGACAAGTAGATGGGGGTCATCATACTGACATTCCCTGATACGATCATAAAGAGAAGACTGAGAAACCACACAAGCCAAAACTCGACTCAGCTCGAAAACATCCAAACTGACAAACTGGTTGGCCAAGGCCTGAACATCCAAGGCCAAAGGCCTCTCTGCTACCGGTAAGTATGCTAAGCTGCCTAAACTCTCCGCCTTACGACTCAAGGCATCGGCCACCACATTGGCCTTCCCAGGATGATAGAGAATGGTGATATCATAATCCTTAAGCAACTCCAACCACCTCTGCTGCCGCAAATTAAGATCATTATGTTTAAATAGATGTTATAGACTTCGGTGATCGGTGTAGACCTCACAATGGACACCGTACAAATAATGCCGCCAAATTTTTAAAGCATGAACAATAGCTGCTAACTCCAGGTCATGTACAGGATAATTCTTTTCATGCACCTTTAACTGTCTGGACGCGTAAGCAATCACCCTACCGTCTTGCATCAACACAACGCTGAGACCAATACGTGACGCGTCACAATACACAGTATAAGATCCTATACCTATAGGTAATACCAATATTGGGGTTGTAGTCAAAGCTGTCTTGAGCTTTTGGAAGCTTTCCTCACATTCCTCGGTCCATCTAAATGGAGCATCCTTCTGGGTCAATCTGGTCTTAATAGTTGTTCATAATCAATTACCGAATCATCAATTAACTTCATGTTAACAAAAATCTCATTTCAAACTTTCACAATACTGATAACGAGACACGAGGCATGAAGACCTCAAAATTATTTACCCAAATTAACGAGTCACATTTAACGCCACCTAGGCGGGCACCTACCTCGTAGGTTAAAAATTAATAATTACCACACGAATTTGACAACTATGCACAGAGAATTTCATATAAGAATTTTCAAATAAGCCTAATAGGCATGACTCCCTATTAGTACTATAGTACAAATTTAATTTCACAAGGGAGAACTTAAACACAAGAATTTTTCTCACAAGGATCTCGTCCTTATATAACTTCCACTGCAGCTCGTAGCCCGATTTAAACATATCAATTTACATAAAAATGTGAGGATCTCGTCCTCAGTTCTGAATCACAAGTAATATGCACATCGTGCCAATTGCAAATTTCTATTTTCTCCTTTTAAATAATTTCGGTTACACCAAATCACAACACATGATGAACCCCACACCAGTAGGGCATATAATTCATAATTTGCAATTAATTATTCGGAATTTACATCAAAATTTACCGAAATGAGTAACAAAAAGCCACATTTAGCCTCACAGCTCTTATTAGTGACCAACACGAAATGATAGGCGTAGTTATCTCCATAAAATCTCCCAACAGGGGTAAACACATAAGTAAATTATAGAATTATGAAGCTCACTCATAATTGGAGCACAATAGGAAGACTCATTTCGATATTGAGAACCGAATCAACTTAAGGAAATTATTCCTTTATATTAAATCGAGGTCGTACCTGTAACGACACCATCTGATGTAGCGACCTCCGCCATACCGTAAAATAAATATATCAACGGCTGGGTCTCCACCTCTAGGACGCCTTTTACCCGTATGTCCTCCACCCTTAACTGGTCGTGTGGGTGGTGTAGTAACTGCAATAGGGCACGTAGCCTGAGTGCTTTGATGAAATATGCCTCTCCCAAGTTTGAAATAATTTTCTCATGATGTGCCTAGTATCACCGTATTCATAACAACCCTTTTGCGGGTTAGGCTGCTCATATTGAGTCTGTGCAGATAACTGGAATAACCATTGTAGGAACTCATGTTGGTGGTGCATTAAAAGAACTTACTGGAGCACCCCGAGTAATCCGATGTGCGGAATGGGCTGGCCGACTGCCCGAGCCCCCACCATAATGATTTATACTTGCAGAGTAGAATCCACTGAATCCCCCAGAACCTCGAGACGTCTTGGTCACCTTAGTTTCCTTTTTCCTTACCCCGAACACGTTCTAATATTTTGGCAATTTGTACAACTAGCATAAATGAAGTATCAGCTTATAGCTCCCGAGTCGTACAAAATTTTACGATTATAATTAAGTCCTTTAATGAGTCTGTGGACTCGCCCTCTGGCTGTAGGAAGCAAAGTAGGAGTATGACGGGCTAACTTATTAAACTTGATGGCATATTCTGACATCGTCAATGGTGACATGACGCAACCGTTCAAACCCTATGCACCACGCATTACGGAGAGTCCGGGAAACAAACTCTTTCAAAAGCGATTCTGAGAACTAAGCCAAGTGGGCGGTGTTGCATTGGCTGGCCTGCCCTCTTCATAGGCTTACCACGAACACCGGTGGTGAATTATCTCTCCCGAGGAAAATTTCTTCTTTTGTTATGCTGACTTAACATTGTTGAGCTGACCCATTTCTTAACATACTCTTCGATTCTTCTTTGGGGTAACCCTTACCCTTATTTATACACAATGATCACAAAAGTAGAGCTCCATACAGACAAATCTTGGCACGAACCACATAGTCCATAATCTCGTCAACAACTATACTTACTCCGAAGCACTCCAAAATCCGCAACAGTGACGTCCACGCTGAGTAGACCTTCTACAAATTTAGAGTTGTTTCTATAAATTATTTGCTATTGAAGTATAGGATTATTAAGGAGGCGGACATACCGCAAGTCCCAACCTTATCCTCTACAAAATCTCAAGTCTTAAACATGTGTAAATTTTAGGGAACCTTTCAATACCACATATATACATTTCAGGCCAAAACTGATATAATACATGACCCCGCAATCCACCCATTGGTAGTGGACTCCCTCTACTCAGCGCGAAGTCATAGGTCACAACATCCGATAATCCACAATAATAATCTTCACAACTTGTATAAATCAACCAGACGCCAATGTTCGTTGCACCCCGCACATGATTCACTAGGTGATCTCTCAATACGCCCACATCTTCAGACGGAACCACACGTTAAGGAAATTTTTGAGCATCTCTGGCTCCCTCGTAGTCTATCTGCGGCATCACGAACCCTCGACACACAACTGATATTGAGTGCGCAATGTCATACACGAGTGGATACAAAGGAGTATAAGATATATCTTTCAAGCTAAATCAATGCCGCACGATAAGGAGTCAAAGAAGTGAATATTTCCTAACAGTTCCATAGCCTCTCGAAGATAAGTACAGACGTCTCCGTACCAATCCGCAAGACTCTACTAAACCTGCTTGTGACTCATAACACCTATGAACCTAGTGCTCTGATACCAACTTGTCACGACCCCAAATTCCCTCTGAAGGATGTCGTGATGGCACCTAGTCTCTAAGACTAGGTAAGCCTATCAATGCGGAATAATAATAAATATCTGAAATATATAAACTACAATTCAAACAATTTCAACTCCCAAAACCCGGTAGAAATAAGTCACAAGTTTCTAAGAATTTATTCTCAATGTCTCTATATGTCAAGGTCTAAATAAAATATAAGGAAGCAACATAAAATGATAGAAGGGGACTCCGGAGTCTGCGGACGCTGGCAGATATACCTCGAAGTCTCCGTGCGCAAGTAACTCACTGACGTCTAGGCTGGTAAAATGTACCTGGATCTGCACAAAAAGATGTGCAGAAGCGTAGTATGAGTACACCACAGCGGTACCCAGTAAGTGCCAAGCCTAACCTCGGTAGAGTAGTGATGAGGTCAGGTGAGGCCCTATTGGAATATAATAATGGCATGGTAAAATATTTATCAATGTAGTAAAATAAAATGACATTGGAAATGAATCAAATAGTATGTCACATCTAATGACATCAAATAATTACAAATAATATCTCGTGGAATCAAAACAGAATTTCCTTCAACTTTATGAAAATCACAACAATTAATCGAAAGCAACTATGGCCATAAATCAATATCAACAAGGGCACTCCCGAGGTACCGCCTCGTAGTCCCAAATCATAAATAAATTCACAATATCTCATTTCCTTATATCACCGCGGGAGCCTTCACAATTTATTTAAAGAAAATATTTTTTCCGAAATAGCATCCCGCGTTTTAGCCACCCTTATCACACCGCATGACTTCTAGTAGTCACCCCTACTAGCCACGTATATCAAGCCACCCTTATCTCACCGCATGCGTTTCAACACCCAGACCTTATACCACCGCATGCGTATCAATATCACAATATATCACAATTTGCACCTCAAGTGCTCAAATAATTTAACTTGCCAAAATAATTCAACAACAATATTTTTCCACAATAAAGAGCTCACGGCTCATGCCAAAATAAATCATCAATAATAGTTTTCCACAATAAAGAGCTCACGGCTCATGTCAAAATAATTCAACAACAATATTTTTTCACAATAAAGAGCTCACGGCTCATGCCAAAATAAATCATCAATAATAGTTTTCCACAATAAAGAGCTCACGACTCATGTCAAAATAATTCATCAATAATATTTTTTCATAATAAAGAGCTCACGGCTCATGTCAAAATAATTCAACAATAATATTTTTCCACAATAAAGAGCTCACGGCTCCCTCACAATGAGTATAAAAATATTCAGGAGTAAATAATTTAGGAAAATAATATTTCAAAATCTTTACTACGTTGCTTCAATATCAAGTTTAAAAATGTCAAATACTTCATATTAATAATATTTAATTTTAAAAAAATCAACCTTCAAATAATGCACAGAATAAAAGAAACCAAGTTTCAACTAAACAGGTAAAACAATTAGTAAGAAAAGATCAAACAAATTTGAAGTATATATCTCAGATCAATGATGAAGAATATAACAAGATAAAATAATTTAATAAATGCGCAACAGTGATTTACACAATTTAAAAATATAATCTTTCACAATTTAGTCCGTGTACACACTCGTCACCTCGTGCATACGATTTTCAACACATTTCAATAATCACATCAATACCAATCCTAGGGGAATTTTCCCCCACACAAGGTTAGACAAGTCACTTACCTCGACTTGCTCCAATTTAATCAAGTATTATGCTTTTTCCTCGAATTTTCGACTCTGATCGACTCGTATCTAGTCATAATTAATTCGATACAGTCAACAAAAATTATAGTAATCAATTTCATAAGAAAATATTACATTTTCATTAAAATCCGAAATTAGCTCAAAATTTGCCCGTGGGGCCCACATCTCGGAATCCGGCGAAACTTATAAAATTCGATAACCCATTCAATTACGAGTCCACCCATACCAATTTTACCAAAATCCGATAACAACTCGACCTCCAAATCTTAATTTTTCATTTTTGGAAGATTTTGCAAAAATCTTGATTTTTCTTCCATAAATTCACGGATTCATGATATAAATGAGTATGGAATCATGAAATATAATCAATATAGGATAAGGAACACTTACCCCAATGTTTTTCCGTGAAAATCGCCCAAAAATCGCCCAAGAACCGTGCTCCAAAAATCCAAAACGAAATGAATGAAATGAGCATTTTTGGTCCTTAAGTTTCTGCCAATCCGTCACTAATAGTCCATTTTTTATCACTAAAAGTCTACCAGAAACAGCTCTACCAGTCTTACTTCAATTGATCATAACTTTATGTACAAATATCCAAATAATATATGGTTTAACTTTCTGGAAACTAGAATCCACCGACTACAACTTTCGTGTTTTGCAATTATTCTTATTCCTTATGCATTGCGAGATATAAGCTGCCAAATTCGGCTGCATGCATCAGAATTTCTGGCGAAACTGCTCTACCAGCCTTTATTCAATCTGTCATAACTTTCTGTATAAATATCCAAATAATGCATAGTTTAACTTTCTGGAACCAATACTCATACAACTACAACTTTTATGTTTTACACATTTTCTTATTCTTTATGAATTGTGAGATATAAGCTTCCAAAGTTGGCTCCACGCACGGAATTTCTGCAACAGAAATTTCTGCAACAGAAATTTCCAGCACTCTTTGTCCGAAATCCATTCCGTTAACCTTCCGAAATCCACCCGAGACCCTCGGGACCTTAACCAATTATTCCAACATATCCCAAAATATCATACGAACTTAGTCGAGCCTTCAAACAATATCAAAACGACGAATCGCACCTCAAATCAAAATCAATGAACTTTGAACTTTGAACTTTTAAATTCTATATCTTGTGTCGAAACACATCAAATCAATTCGGAATGACTTCAAATTTTGCACACAAGTCATAAATGACATAACTGAGTTATGAATATTTTCAGAATCAGATTTTGACCCCGATATCAAAAAGTCAACCCCTCGGTCAAACTTCCCAAAAATTCAACTTTCGGCATTTCAAGCCTAATTCCATTACGGACTTCCAAATAAAATTCCGGTCATGCTCCTAAGTCCAAAATCACCATACGGAGCTGTTGGAATCATCAAAATTCTATTCCGGGGTCGTTTGCACATAATTTGACATCCCGTCACTATTTGAACTTAAACTTTTAATTTTTCATCAAAATTCCATATCTCTGGCTAGGAACCTCAAAATTTGATTCCGGGCATACTCCTAAGTCCCAAATCATGATAGAGACCTACCAAAATTGTCAGAACACTGATCCGGGTCTGTTTGCTAAAAATGTCGACCAAAGTCAACTCAATTGAGTTTTAAAGCTCTAATTCACATTTTAATTCATTTTTCACCTGAAAACTTTCCGAAATTTTTTTTTACGAACTGCACACTCAAGTTGAGTAATGGTAAATAGTGCTTAGATCACATAATTAATCATTAAATTTAAAGATGACATTTTGGGTCATCACACAAACAAAAAGATAAAGAAGCTATAAAACAAAATTTTTTGAAAGCTAAACAAATATACATAATGAGGGAATAGAGAGAATATATACATAATTATAAAGAATAAGAAAATAGTAATAAGTTAATTACAGGCCAAATGTGTCATAGTTATCAAAATACAGAATCAGAATCATCAAAATGTCAAAGAAACTCCACCCCTAAATAAAAATAAGCACTGTCTCCAATGCTCAACAAAATAAGAGTATAAGAAGGGTGAGGGTGAAGAAAATTCCCTTTGGCTCTGTGGCCATCTACATGTCCCCAGTGGTGGCACCAACCTCAGTCTCCAATTGGATCTCATCATCCTCAAGTCCGGGAGTAGCTAGGTTGGTGAACATCTGACGGACTGCCTCAGCAGCAAGGTCTGACTCCTCAGACTGGCCAGCTATTGTGGTGGGCTATGTGGGTACTTGTCCTAGGTGGTGCGGGTCTATCAACATGTCGAATGGAATGTCTTCAGCTGCTGCAAGCTTGGTGACGTCTCGCCGGAGCTTATCCACTGATTTCTTTGAAGCCTATGACTTCCGCATCTTCTTTACTTCTTTGCCCAATTCTTCAATCACGGACCCATGCTGCACCAGAGTGGCCATGGTAGTGTTCTGGTTGTCCAGGATCTTCTTCAATATTTCTTCGACAGTGGGAGGAATCTGGGGTGCCAGAGAGGATGACTGTGCTGCAACCTGACTAGATATGACAGTCAGCTTAGCATTAGCTATCTACATCCAGTTTTTGAGGCTCTCTAGTGTCTGGGAGACTCGCAGTTGAGAGTGGAGCTGATAGCATATGTACTGGCTTCAAAGCCGAGATGGGAGGTACTGAGTCTGAAGGTGGAGGCATGGCATCTGCACTGGTAGAAGGCTCTGCTAAAGTGGATGGAATATCACCTATCTCTGTACCTACCACCGATAGCTCATCAGACTGGCCTACGGTGGTAGTTGGATGACCCTTTCTCTTGGGGTTGTGTGCATCCATTAGAGAATACCAAAAGAAGGGCTTCTTTGCCAGAACCTTTGTGTCATAGTCTCTGGGCTCTACCTGTGCATCCGTAAGGTAATCAGTGATGGTGTTGGGATACGGGTAGGAAGTATCTGTCTGTCTGGCGACCACTGACATGTTAGCCGACATCACGACACCCACATTGTTCGGGTACCCGGCCATAATAGAGGCGATTAGAACTGCTTGAGGAATAGGTAAGTTTTTCTCGTTCTGGCCTTGGTATAGTCTGCTGCATACGAAGGTCTGCCATCCCTTTACTTCGAAATTTAGGGTGTTCCGCTGAATAGGAACCCCTGCAGTGATATATGGTGGTGGTGGCCCCGGGGCTACAAGAATCTCGGCTAGCCAAGGGCGAGCTACATCACCCATTACCAGCTTCTCCAAGTACTGCACTTGCTCCACATCCTCAAATCCCAAGTAGGAGTTCAGTGTGAGCTGGTCGAACCGCACCTTCAGATTTCTCACTTTTGTAACTTTGGTCCCTTTCTTGATATGTGCCACATTGGCATAAAACTCCCGGACCAAATACTCTTTGGCATCCACAACTGACTGGGTGAACCACATCCACCATTTTATCTCTCAGAACTGCCTCAACACTTCTGGATTGTACTTGTCAAGATATTTGAGTTGGAATTGTCGCTCTAGAGTGAGCGATCTTACCGATCACCACTCACGAAAGCTGGTGAACACAACTAGGCTCACAAAATGGTCCTTCCAGACCTTTTTCTTCTTCAACCTCTCAAGGCCAAAAACTGTAGTATCACCTCCTCGACCATCGTCCGGAATATCAACAACAACAATTGCCGGTGTCCTGACTTGCACTCTCTGAACCCTCGGAAGTGCTATGTGAGGAGAAAGGTTCGTCTCTAAGTTGGTAACTTCCCTGTGGTTGTTGTGGCTGTGATTGAACAGCAGGCTGCTCTTGCATTGAATCGCCCTCTGATGCTTCCTGAGATGGGGCATATGAACCAGATTCAGAGGGCTCAAGCTGTCGTCCTCGGCCTATTGTAGCTTTCTTGTTGATTACCCTTTGGAGGGCGAGGGGCAAATTGCTTTTGCCTCTGCCTCTGGAAGGCTCACCCCTCCCCTTTGAAGTGTCACCACAACCTAGAGATCTGACCATTTTTTGTAACAAGCAACAACAGAAGACAATTGTAATTCAGTTGAACACATACATTATATCACATTGCAGAACATAAGTGTAGGGTGGGGAAGTGCAGTCCGCACAATTGCAAGTGTGGCCGCAGACTAGGTTGTGCGAACCGCATAATTTGGAAGTGCGGTCGCAGAGATGGAACTGCGGTCCACACTATTTGGAGTGCGACCGCAGAATTGAAGTGCGGTCCACACATTTCTCATTGCGGCCGCACATTAGAATTCCTAAAAGTGCCAACTCTCTCATGATAGAGATTGTCCTGATCTGCGGTCGCACACACTTTTCTGCGACCGTGATGGAATTTTTGCGGTCCGCACAATTTCAAGTGCGGCCGCAAAATTTAATTAACCAAAGACCCTAGATTACAACTTCTGCGGACCACACAATTTCTTGTGCGGACGCAGATTTCAGAAATCAAAATGATCAGACTTCTAGGGTTTTCAAGTTTTTTGCATAGATTCAACATGGTATTAACAATTAAGCATGCAAATGAATTTACACGGTCCCTATAAATCAATTAGTAGTTGACCCATTACAGATTAACCCCCACATAGTAGTAAAATTGAAATCTATTGACAAATGGCCTAAACTTGTCTAACAAATTATAAATTTAACTAAAAAGTGAAAAATTCTATGAGAAATTAAACATACAATATATGAAGGAGTGCAACTAAGTGATCACATATGTGTATGGAGTGTGGCAGATGATTGAACAAATGATTTCCAAGTTTTAGAATTTAGACTGCTCAGAGAGGGAAAAACTTATACAGTAGCCCAAGGTTACTATTTATACTCACACATAGACTTGGGAAATCAAAGGAGAAGTGTGACCACAAAATTCCTTCTGCGGTCCACACTCTATTACATGAAGGCTCAATAGCCTTGTTGATCTTCGTCCCACACAATTTGTGGTGCGACCGCATATTTTGGCTGCAAACCGCATAATTCGATGCGCGGCCGCAAAATGGCCAATTCTCTGACATACCAAATTTCAAAGAGTTTGAAATTTCCCATCTCAATTTGTGCGGTCCGCACAAGAATTGTGTGGCTGCAGTTGCCTTCTGCTGTAGCATTGAGAATTGTGCGATCCGTACTTTCTCCACACTTAGCCAATTTTTTTTTGAGCACAGTTCTTGTAAAGCACACTCATTCCTGCAACACACTTCAAATCCAGTTAGCACAAAATAACACCTATCTACAAAAGAAGAAAAGAAAAAGAAGAAAGGAAAAGAAAACATGGGTTGCCTCCCAAGAAACGCCTGATTTAACGTCGCGGCATGACGTAGATTACCATCACTTCAAATGAATAAGTGCCACCAAGTTCCATCATCAGCTTGTCCCAAATAATGCTTCACCCGGTGACCATTGACTCGGACTCGGAATACCTCATCATTTTTTTTCTTCAAGTCCAATGCACCAAAAGGTGTCACACCCACAGTTTCAAAGGGACCACTCCATTTGGATTTCAGCTTTCCGAGAAACATTTTCAATTGTGAGTTGAACAACAAAACAAGATCTCCCACCTTAAACTCCTTGTTTCGGATATATTTGTTATGAAGGTACTTCATTCTCTATTCGTACAAGGACGAACTTGCATATGCATGGTACCGAAACTTATCAAATTCATTCAAATGTGCATCCCGCAAGTTAGAGGCTGCATCCCAATCAAGATTCAACTTCTTTAAAGTCCACATATCCTTGTGCTCAAGTTCCATCGGAAGATGACAAGCTTTGCCAAACACCAACCGGTATGGAGACATCCCGATAGGAGTTTTGAAAGCAGTCTGATAAGCCCACAATGCATCATCAAGCTTCTTTGACCAATCCGTCCGGTTAGCATTCACTGTGTTAAACAAGATACTTTTTATCTCCCGATTGGAGATTTCTACTTGACCGCTAGCTTGAGGATGATAGGGAGTCATAACTTTATGAGTGACACCATACTTGCTAAGCAAGGTGTCAAAAGTCTTGTTACAAAAATGCGACCCCCCATCGCTTATGGTAGCCTGCGGTGCACCAAATCTTGTGAAAATATATGTAGGTATTTCCATAAGAACTCACAAAAGGACCCATGAAGTCAATACCCCACACGTCAAAGATATCAATCTCCAATATGGTAGTGAGAGGCATTTCATTCTTCTTCGAGATTCCACCAGCCCATTGGCATTCATCACATCTTTTCACCATATCACTTGCATTTTTGTAAAGAGTGGGCCAATATAAACCATAACTTAGCACTTTAGCAGTCGTTCTCGCTCCGCCATGGTGACCATTATAAGGTGAAGAATGACAAGCCTCAAGAATAACATTTTGATCTTCATCCGGTACACATCTTCTAATTACGTCTTTCGTGCAAATCCGGAAGAGGTAAGGCTCGTACCAATAATAGTCTTGACAATCCCGTTTGATCTTCTTCCTTTGATTTGAAGAGAACTCATCTGGGGTGATTCCACACACAAGGAAGTTTTCTAGATCGATGAACCATGGCACATCCTTCATTGAAATAGCCAAGATTTGCTCATCGGGGAAGGAGTCATTGATTTCAAGGCCATCATGTGGCCTCCCCTCCTCCTCCAAATAAGACAAGTGGTCCGCCACTTGATTTTTACTCCCTTTTCGATCTTGGATGTCAATATCAAACTCTTGCAACAATAGCACCCATCTCATCAATCGAGCTTTTGAATCTTTCTTGCTCATAAGATAGCGAAGTGCCACTTGATCTGTATGAACAATAACTTTTGCACCCATCAAGTATAGGCGGAACTTCTCAATAGCAAATACAATGGAAAGGAGCTCTTTTTCGGTAACGGTGTTATTGACTTAGGCATAATTCATGGTCTTACTAGCATAGTAGAACGGATAAAAAATCTTGTTGATACGTTGCCCCAAAACTGCTCCAACTGCTACATCACTAGCATTGTACATGAGCTCAAAAGGAATACTCCAATTAGGAACGGTGATGATGGGAGTTGTTATGAACTTGAACTTGAGCAATTCAAAGACTCTCATGCAATCATTATTGAAGTGAAATTTAGCATTTTTCTCCAAAAACTTGCACAAGGGGTTCACCACTTTGGAAAAATCTTTTATGAAGCGCCGGTAGAACCCCGCGTGACCCAAGAAACTTCTCACTCATTTCATAGATGTTGGAGGTGAAAGTTTAGAAATCACCTCTATTTTCGCCTTGTCAACCTCAATGCCCTTCTTTGAAATTTTGTGGCCAAGGACAATACCCTTCTCGACCATGAAATGACATTTCTCCCAATTAAACACCAAGTTCGTTTCTTCACACGTTGCCAATACTTTATCCAAATTTGCCAAGCAATCATCAAAGGAATCCCCGACTACTGAAAAGTCATCCATGAAGACTTCTAGGTAGTCGTATACCAGAACCGTAAAGATCTCCATCATACACCGTTGAAAAGTGGTTGGTGCATTGGACAAGCCAAATGGCATCCGCTTGAAAGCGAAAGTGCCATAGGGACAAGTGAAAGTTGTTTTCTCTCGATCTTCCAGGGCAATAAGGATTTGTTTGTAGCCTGAATACCCATCTAGTAAGAATTAGTAAGCACGGCCGGCCAACCTATCAAGCATTTGGTCTAGAAAAGGGAGCGGAAAATGGTATTTCGTTGTGACTTTGTTTAGTTTCTGGTAGTCCATACACACTCTTTACCCGGTCACCGTTCTTGTGGGAATCAACTCGTTCTTTTCATTGGTGACCATAGTTATGCCCCCCTTCTTCGGGAAACATTGCACCAGAGAAGTCCACGAACTGTCAAAAATAGGGTAGACCACCCCGGCATCCAACCATTTGATAATCTCCTTTTTGACCATGTCTTGCATGGATTCATTGAGTCTCCTTTAATGTTCAATGGATGGTTTGGCATCATCCTCCAAGTTAATCTTGTGCATGAAAAATGCAGGGCTTATTCCCCGAATATCCGCCAAAGTCCACCCAATAGCTTTCTTTCTCTTGTGGAGCACCGCCAATGTAGAGTCAACCTCTACGTTAGTCAAACAAGAGGAAAGAATAACTAGTAAAGTAGAACAAGGGCCAATGAATTCATACCTGAGATGTGGAGGCAATGACTTCAACTCCAAGATTGGAGGCTCTTCAATTGAAGGCTTTGTAGGAGGAGTTTTCCTATTCTCAAGATCCAAGGAAAGTTTCCGGGGTTCATAGTTGTACGGCCCCATTCCTTGCTAAGAATTAACATATTCCATGAAGCCATCCATCTCGCTATCACTAAAATTTAGCAAGACGACCTCCAACATGTAACCTACATTAATCGTGACACTTGTGTCATCAATAATCACATCAGTCACCAAGTCCACGAATGAACACACTTCATTGCTATTCGGTTGCCTCATAGATTTGCACACGTGGAACGCTACCTTTTTATCACCCACCTGAAAAGTGAGGTCACCGCCTTCCACATCATCAAGAGCCTTTCCCGTAGAAAGGAAAGGTCTACCAAGAATAATCGGGACCTCATAGTCCACTTCACAATCAAGAATAACAAAATCCGTCGGGAGAATAAACTTGCCAACTTGAATCAATACATCCTCAATCACCCCCAACGGTCTCTTCATTGTACGATCGACCATTTGTAATCTCATAGATATGGGTCTTGGTTGCCCAATTCCCAATGTCTTTAAAACCGAATAGGGTATCAAATTGATACTCGCCCCAAGATCATAAAGAGCTTTTGCAAACTCGGCACTTCAAATGGTACAAGGGATTGTGAAGGAACCGGGATCTTCCAACTTATGAGCCATCGAATGCACAATTGCACTTACTTGGTGAGTGACTTTGATAGTTTCAAAATTGATCAACCGCTTCTTTGTCACCAATTCCTTCATAAACTTTGCATATCCAAGAATTTGCTCCAAGGCTTCAACTAATGGCACATTTATCGAGAGATTCTTCATCATATCAATGAACTTTTTGAATTGATTATCGCCGTTTTTCTTAGCAAGCCTTTGAGGATAGGGAGGAGGTGGCTTAGGCAATGGTGCCTTAGCTTTTTGCACTACTAGTTCCGGTATGTCAATCACATGATCCCTAGACGAGTTCACATCCTCTTGAGTCTCTTCCACCGTGTCATCAATATCAATCCACACTTCCTCATTTGCGTGCACACCATTGTTTGGGCTCTCCTCTTCCTCTACCAGTTGCTCATCATTCACAAGTTGACTTTGACTTGAGGTAGGTGCATTTTCACCTCTTCCACTTCTTGTAGTAATGGCCATGGCATGCCCCGTATTTTTTCCACCCTTCGGGTTCACCACTGTATCACTTGGTAGTGCCCTCTTAGGACTAGAATTTAAAGCTTGAGAGATTTGACCCATTTGCACTTCTAAGTTTCAGATTGATGTGTTGTGTGAAGCAAGTTGGGCATCGAAATCGGCATTCTTCTCCATCATTTTCTTGAACATGTTCTCAAAATGACCCATTTCATTGTTGGAGGAACTAGGACCATGAGAAGGGTAAGGAGGTGGGTTGCTCAGTTGTTGATTCATTGGGGGCCTTTGAAAACCCGACCCCCGATTTCCTTGGTTGTTGTTCTACTCGCCTTGGTTGTTACCTCCCCATTTGCCTTGATTGTTATTGTTTTGCCAATTCCCTTGGTTATTGCTTCCACTCCAATTGCCTTGATTGTTTCCACTATTCCAATTACCTTGGTTGTTTGAAGGTCTCCATTATTGTTGACTAGGGCCTTGGAAGTTGTTTCTTTGCCCTTGAAAGTTGTTCACATATTGGACCTCTTCTTCTTGATCATTGTACGAATTACTTTGATCAAATCTACTATCATCTTGCATAAAACTGTCCACTCTTTGTTGCACTTGTGGACTTCTTGTTCTTCTCTTGTTTACCATCATACTAACTCCCTCCATAGCATTGACTTTCCTCAGGTTTTGTACTTGTTGAAGTTGAGCCTTTGCCAATTGGTTCATGGTGGTTGTCAACTCGGTTATGGCTTGCCCATGGTCATGTAACTCTATATGAAGAAGAATCACATTTGAATCACCTTGAGGAACATTGGCTCTAGATTGCCACGCCGATGAAGTATCCGCCATCTCATCCAAAATATCACACGCCTCCACATAGGGCGTAGTCATGAAGTTTCCACCGGCAAGTTGGTTCACTACATATTGGTGTGATGACCCAAAATGTCATCTTTAAATTTAATAGTTAATTCTATGTTCTAAGATCTCGAAAAGTATTATTTATCATTACTCGACTTGCGTGCGCAGTACGTAAAATTTTCCGGAATGTTTTTATGCGAAAAATGAATTAATATGTGAATTAGAGCTTGAAAACTCAACTGAGTTGACCTTGGTCAATATTTTTAGCAAACGGACTCAGATCAGTATTTTGACAGTTTTGGTAGGTCCGTATTGTGATTTGGGACTTGGGCGTATGCCCGAAATCAAATTTTGAGGTCCCTAGCCCGAGATATGAAATTTTAAAGAAAAATTTAAAAGTTTAAATTAAAATAGTGACCGGATGTCGAATTATGCACAAACGACCCCAGAATACAATTTTGATGATTCTAACAGCTCCGTATGGTATTTTGGACTTAGGAGCGTGATCGAAATTTTATTTGAAAGTCCGTAGTGAAATTAGGCTTGAAATGGCTAAAATAGGAATTTAAGTTTGGAAGTTTGACCGTGGAGTTGACTTTTTGATATCGGGGTCGGAATCCAGTTCTGAAAATTTTAACAGCTCCGTTATGTCATTTATGATTTGTGTACAAAATTTGAAGTCAATCGGACTTGATTTGATAGGTTTCGACATCAAATGTAGAAGTTGGAAATTCATGAGATTTATTAGGCTTGAATCTATGTGTGATTCGTATTTTTAGTATTGTTGGATGTGATTTGAAGACTCGACTGAGTCCGTATGATGATTTAGGACTTGTTGGTATTTTCGGATGGAGTCCTGAGTACCCCGAGTGAGATCCGGATCGAAATCAGATTAATTTTTGGACTTAGGCAAATTCTGAAATTTGCAGCTTCTGGTGTCATCGCACCTGCGGAGGGACTGACCACAGGTGCGGACTCACACAAGCGAGCTGTGGCTCACAGAAGCGGACGAAAGGGCTGCCCAGTTGGAGCTGCAAATGCGGCTCATATTGCGCAAAAGCGAGAGGAAGGGCGCAGGTGCGGGCAGGTCCGCAGGTGAGATAGAATTTTCCGCACCTGCTAAGGCGCAGATGCGGTCCAAAGCTCGCAGAAGCGAAGGCAGCTGGGCTGAGCAATTTTCGCAGATGCGGTATTTCACCGCAGATACGGGACCGCAGATGCGGGACCGCAGGTGCGAAAGCACTGACCAGATTACAAAAATAGAGGGGTTCCGATATTTTTGTCATTTGGACATTTTCAACACGGATTTGGGCGATTTTTTAGAGAGAATTCACGGAAAAACTTGAGGTAAGTCACACGTGATCATTGTTAGTTAATTGTATTGGATTATCATTGAATATTTCGAATAGATTACATGTTTTTTAGGTGAAATTAGAGGATTTTGGCCTATGGATTTCAAAAATGAGAATTTGAGATTTGAAGGTCAAGTTGATGTCGGATTTTTGTAAAAATGGTATTGTTGGACTCGTAGTTGAATGGGCGTTCATATTTAGTAACTTTCGCCAGATTTCGAGATGTGGGCCCCACGTGCCAATTTTTAGTTAATTTCGAATTTTTATTGAAAAATATAGTATTTTCTTATGGAATTGATTCTATAATTATGTTGACTGTATCGAATTAATTATGACTAGTTACGAGTCGATCGGAATCGAAAAATCAAGGAAAAAGCATACTACTTGGTTAAATTGGAGCAAGTCGAGGTAAGTGACTTGTCTAACCTTGTGTGGGGAAAATTTCCCCTAGAATTGATATTAATGTAATTATTAAAATATGTTGAAAGTCGTGTACATGAGGTGACGAGTGTGTACACGGGCTAAATGTGAAAGATTATATTTTTAAATTGTGTAGATCATTGTTGCGCATTTATTAAATTATTTTATCTTGTTATATTCTTCATCATTGATCTCGGATATATACCTTAAATTTGTTTGACCTTTTCCTACTAATTGTTATACCTGTTTAGTTGAAACTTGGTTTCTTTTATTCTGTGCATTACTTGAAGGGTGATTTTCTTTAAATCCAACATTATTAATATGAAGTATTTGACATTTTAAATTTGATATTGAAGCAACGTATTAAAGATTTTGAAATATTATTTTTCTGAATTATTTATTATTGAATATTTTGTAAGATTTTTGTACTCATTATGATGGAGCTGTGAGCTCTTTATTGTGAAAAAATATTATTTATGATTTATTTTGGCATGAGCAGTGAGCTCTTTATTGTGAAAAAATATTGTTGTTAAATTATTTTTGGCAAGTTACATTATTTGAGCATTTGAGGTGCAAATTGTGATATATTGTGATATTGATACGCATACGGTGGTATAAGGTCTGGGTATTGAAACGCATGCGGTGAGATAAGGATGTCTTGATACGCGTGGCTAGTAGGGGGAACTACTAGAAGTCATGCGGTGTGATAAGGATAGCTAAAACGCGGGATGCTATTTCGGGAAAAATATTTTCTTTCAAATAAATTGTGAAGGTTCCCGTGGTGAGATAAGAAAATGAGATATTGTGAATTTGTTTATGATTTGGGACTACGAGGCGGTACCTCGAGAGTGCCCTTGTTGATATTGATTTATGGCCGCAGTTGCCTTGATTATTTGTTGTGATTTTTTTTAAAGTTGAAAGGAAATTCGGTTTTGTTTCCACGAGATATTATTTGAAATTCTGTTTTGATTCCACGAGATATTATTTGCCATTATTTGATTAATTAAATGGTGATACACTACTTGATTCATTTTCAATGTCATTTTATTTTACTATATTGTTAAACATTTTACATGCCATTATTATACTCCAGTAGGGCCTCACCTGACCTCGTCACTACTCTATCGAGGTTAGGCTTGGCACTTACTGGGTACCGCTATGGTGTACTCATACTACGCTTCTGTACATCTTTTTGTGCAAATCCAGGTACATCTTACTAACCTAGACGTCAATGAGTTACCTGCGCACGGAGACTTCGAGGTATATCTGTCAGCGTACGCAGACTCCGGAGTCCCCTTCTATCATTCTTATTTTGCTTCCTTATTTTTCTTTAGACCTCGATATATAGAGACATTGAGAATAAATTTTTAGAAGCTTGTGACTTATTTCTACCGGATTTTGGGAGTTGAAATTTTTTAAATTGTAGTTTATTTATTTCATATATTTATTATTCTTCCACATTGATAGGCTTACCTAGTCTTAGAAACTAGGTGCCATCACGACATCCTACAGAGGGAAATTAGGGTCGTGACAATTGGTTGGTGGTATTGATCCTCCGATAGAAAGTTTGTTGAATCAAATTCTCCGTCATATCATTGTTGGAGCACTCTTTCACCGTTGTTCTATACATTTCCCATATCTCGTGCAGTGGGTCATTGGGCTCTTTCTTGAATGATAGAATTTCATCCCGAATAATAGCCATGTGCCCGGGAGAGAAGTACTTTGAAATACATTTCTCCGCTAGTTCATCCCAAGTATGAATGGAATGATTTGGCAAATGTTCCAACCAATCTAAGGCTTTTCCCCGTAGAGAGAAGGGAAAAATCCTTAGCCTCAAAGCATCCTCGGAGACATTTGTTTGTTTGCTCCCCGAACACGTATCTACGAACCCCTTCAAATAATTATATGCATTTTGACCCGGTGCACCGGTGAAGAACTCTCGTTGCTCGAGCAAAGTAAATATCACGTTGGTTATTTGGAAGTTGCCCGCCTTAATACGGGGAGGGACTATAGCACTTTCATACCCTTTATTCGGCAACACCCGGTGTGGAGCCGCTCGTGGTGGAGGTTGGGGTGGAGCGGGTACATTGTCTTGAGGCGGTCGACCTCATCTATTGGCCTGAGGTTCAAGATGGACCTCATCCATTTGATCATCCTCAACATCCACATCCCTAACGACTATGTTTTCGAGATCGTTGTTTGCTATGATTGCACCTACAACACTCACACGTTAGTAACAAAGAAGAAAAAGAAGATATACCAAAAACACACCTAACTATATAGCTAACACCGTTTTTAGCTCCCCGGCAACGGCGCCAAAAATTAATCTCGTCCAATTTCACTCCTCTCTTTGAGGTTATGAAAACGGTCGATGCAATAGTAATACCTAACAAGAGTCGGGGTCGAATTCCACAGGGAGCTATATGAATGGGTGTTAGTAGTATATAACTTATCGCGCGAGTTTATATATCTAAATTTAGACTTCTGCAATATTTGGTTTTGTAGGAAAATCTAAATTAAACTACAATTGCGATTCAAAGGATGAAACTAGGAAATTTTTTTTGTTGTTTTTCACATGATATAAAAGTCCTAGGGCTATGACTTTCACCTAGGTGTTTGCCTAATGGGTTATAAACTTTAAAGCTTGTTTTATTGGTCGGGGTGTATTATAGCTATCAACACTCAAGTACTCACTCAATACCTCTCGGTCAGAGAGTGATTTTGCCTAATTTGGCTTTCTCAAGTTCAAATGGGTATTGAACAAAATAGTTGATAAGAAGCTTACATCGGGTTTTACTATCTCTAGGTTCAACCCTTTAATTGGGCTTATTAATCTCTCGATTGACCCAATATCGTGCTAGCCAAATTTTCCTAGACTAAGTCTCTCTTTCTCAAGGAGAGACCATGTCAAATAGGCATGAATTAATGTTTGCAACCATTAATTCTTCAAATAAAAATAAGAACATAGCTAGATAATAAACACTCAACCATAAACAAGCAATAAATCAAATACCCATTAAGTTTACACACTAGGGTTGAGTCACAACCCTAGTGAATATTTAGCTACTCATGATTAAACTAGAAGAAATAGGAGAAGAAATGATAATTAAACCCATATTGTTAATTAAAATGATGAAATCAATATTCAAAAAGCTCAAAATAGCAAAAACTACTAAAAAGAGTAAAAGAAACCGTCTGTTGTAGCAGTTGATGTAAAAAATTGACCTAAAAAGTGAAACTCTTCTATTTATACAAAGTTAGAATTTTCGGACAAAAATGCCCTTTGTTCTGCGGCCGCACAATTCCATGTGTGGTTCGCACTTTTCTTCAGCTTGACAGGAGTGGAAATATGCGGCCGCACTGCTTTCTTTTTGCGGTCTGCACAATTCTGAGTGCGGCCGCACCTTGCTTTTCTACGGTCTGCACAAATGTGAGTGCGGTCGCGTGGCTCTTCTTCTGCGGCCGCACAATAATTATGCGGTCCGCACTTTGAGATGCAGGTTCTATGAACTTTTGCTCTAACCCAGCTTCTGCGGCCGTACAATTTATGTGCGGACCACACTTTTCTCATTTCTCTTATGGGAATTTCTTCACGACCTGCGGCCGCAAATGATATTCTGCGGTTCGCACTCCTGAGCTTTTGTGCATGTTTTGGTCCTTGAGTTCAGATTATTCATTCTTGAGTTAGATTTCATATTGGGAGCTCCTCTTCCAATATTCCTGCAATTAAGCATATTTCATCAGTTTTCAGGAACACAATTAAGCGCTTTTGGACTAAAATGAAAGCTAAAGAGCGCTAATAAGTAGTCAAAATCCCCATTTATCATGTGTCACCTATAGAAATAGTCTACGCCTTAGAGAAGCTCGGACAAAAGGTGAAGTGGCCGCAAAAGATGAGGTTGGACCCGAGTACCAGAAAGTCGGACGCCTTATGCGAGTTCCACCAAGAACGAGGGCACAAAACTGAGGATTGCATCGTCTTAAGACATGAGGTCTTAAACATGCTACGACAGGGACACCTCAAAGAGTTGATGAGCGACCGGGGAAGGATCAACTTTTCCAGAGCTCGCAAACAACATCAAGGACCGCCAAAACCACCCTCGCCGACCCGCACCATCCACATGATCATCGACAGCGGTGACGATGCTTCCATCAACAATGTGAAGTTCACCACAACTCACAAGCTCAAACAGTCAATCACCCATGAACGGTATGATGAACTCGAAGAAAGTATTATCTTCGATAAGTCAGATACCAACGGTTTGGTTTTCACTTACTATGATGCCCTTGTTATCACTTTACGAATTTTAGATATCGATGTGAGACGCATTATGGTATACGATGGGAGAAGCCCGTGCATTATCCACACTCGAGTACTTGCACAAATGAAACTCGAGGATAAGATAGTGCCGCGCTGCATCACGCTAACAGGATTTAACAATGCAGTGGAGCAAACATCCGGCAAGATTACACTCCCCGTCCTGGCCGGCGGCGTCACTATGGAAACCACGTTCCATATCATGGACCAGGTCACAATATACAACGCCATAATAGGGCGACCATGGATACACACCATGAGAGCCATCCCCTCCAGCTTGTACCAAGTCATCAGATTCCCTACTCCATGGGGAATATTCAGGATACGAGGAGAACAATGCACATCCCGGGAATGCTACCACATCGCTCTAGACTGCACGGTCACTCAACAAACAAATGATAAAGAAAAAGAGGCATAGCAATCAATAGGGTTGAGGTCGATGCGTGATGATAGCAAAAATATCATTAGAGACCCCGATACGATTGATCGCGGGATCGACCGTAGAAGACCTCGACCTCATTCAATTAGACAACGATGACCACAGTAAGAAAGCTTACATCGGCTATAAGCTTCAGGAGCCAGGTAAATTTCGTCAATTCTTAACTACTAACGCGGACTTATTTTCTTTTAGCCATGCAGATATGCCAGGTATCTCGAAGGAAATATCCACGCACAAGCTGAATGTCGATCCATTCCATCCCCCGGTGAGGCAGGTTAGGCGTAAGTTCAACTCCGTAATTGATGATGCGGTACGCGAAGAGGTAGAAAAACGATTGGAAAACGGCTCCATCAGGGAGTCAAAATACCCCCAATGGGTCGCCAACGTGGTCATGGTGAAAACGAAGAATGGGAAAAGGAGGATGTGCGTAGACTTTACAGATTTGAACAACACATGTCCCAAAGATTCATTTCTGTTACCCCATATCGACTAACTAATCGACGCAATGGCCGGGCATGAACTACTGAGCTTCTTGGACGCCTACTCGAGCTATAATCAAATCCTCATGGAAGAAGAGGATCGGGAGAAAACCACTTTCATCACCCATCAGGGGACGTACTGCTACAGAGTCATGCCCTTCGGGTTGAAAAACGCTGGGGCAACTTACCAAAGGTTAGTGACGAGGATGTTCAAAGACCAACTTGGCATAACATAAGTCTATATAGACGACATGCTGGTCAAGTCCAAAAGGAAAGAGGATCACATTGACCACCTAAGAGAAACCTTCAACATACTCAGACGATACAGAATGAAATTGAATCCCGAAAAGTGTGCATTCGGCGTGGCCTTGGGAATATTTCTAGGTTTACCGGTGTCACAGCGAGGGATTGAGGTCAACCCTAATCAAATCAGAGCAATCGAAGGAATACCATAACACCTAACCACCAAAAAATAGGTTCAGTGGTTAACTGGTCGTATCACCGCCCTTTCAAGATACATTTCACGATCATCGGATAGGTGTCACAGATTCTTCGGCGTACTCAAGAAGGATAACAACCTCTAATGGACTTCTGAGTGTGTCCAAGCCTTGAAGGAACAAAAAGCATATTTGGCATGTCTACCTCGCCATATCCGAAGTAGCTGTGAGTGCAGTCCTGGCCTGAGAAAATAAAGGTACGTAGTCTCCCATCTATTACCTTAGCAAAACACTAGTCGACGCCAAGACGAGATACCCTCACCTCAAAAACTGGCTCTGGCCCTAGTCGTAGCTTTTCGGTCGTCTCGACTTTACCCCAAAGAAGCATTTTGCATAAACCCGAGCTATCTGGCAGGTTGGCCAAATGGGCCATCGAACTGAGTTAGCACGATATCACATATCAGCCGCGAACAACGATAAAGTCACAAGTCCTTGCAGACTTCGTTGCCGACTTCAGCCCAAAAATAATGCCCGAAGTCGAAAAAGAAGTCGTCCAAGCTTCTCCCCAAACACAAGACATTTGGGTCCTGTACACTGACGGTGCGTCTAACGCGTAAGGGTCTGGACTGGGACTCGTACTCGAAGTCCCAACCGGAGAAGTGATTCTCCTGTCCATAAGGTGCCCAGACATGACTAACAATGAGGCCGAGTATGAGGACGTAATTGCAGGGTTGAGATTAGCACTCAAATACGGAGCGAAACAGCTAAGACTATGTTGTGATTCTCAACTCGTTGTCAACCAAGCCACAGGAACTTTCCAAATCAAGGAACAAAGGTTGCAAAAGTACCAGACCGAAAACTGCAAGCTGCTGCGCGAGTTCGACAAATCTTAACTCGACCAAATCCCCCGAACATAGAATACCGAGGCATACGTCCTCGCCAAATTAGCCATAGCCACCAAAAATATTGCAACCGGAGACGGAAGTGTAGTCCACCTTCTTAACTCATCGATAGACCTAGTTGAGGTAAGAACCATAAACCTAACTTGGGACTGGAGCATCCGTATTGTCACATATTTGCAAGACGGCGTACTCCCAGGTGATAAAAAAGAAGCCAAGAAACTAAGAATGCAAACAACCAGGTATATCATCATCCATAACGACCTGTATAAGAGAACGTACGACGGCCCTCTAATGAAATGCTTGGGCCCAAATCAGACTCGACGTGTTGTTGAAGAGGTCTATGAAGGACATTGCGGAGATCATTCCGGCAATCGGGCTTTGGTCAGATGCCTCATACGGGCAGGGTATTACTGGCCCAACTTGAAAAAAAAGGTCGCGGACTTCGTGAAAGAATGCGAGCAATGGCAAAAGTATGACCCAATGATTCACCAAGTAGGCGAACACCTCCACTCATTCACTTCCCCTTGACCGTTCATCCAATGGGGAATGGACATCGTAGGCCCCCTCCCGACAGGTCGAGGTAACGTACGATTCTTTTTGGTTTTGACTGACTATTTCTCTAAATGGGTAGAAGCAGGAGCATTCACCCAAATAAGTGAACATGAAGTGATTGCCTTCATATGAAAAAACATCGTATGTCGATTCGGCCTCCCGAAAGAGATCAGCTGCGACAACGGACCCCAATTTACAGGAAAGAAGGTCGCTGAATTTTTTGAAAAATGGCATATCAAAAGAATACTTTCAACGCCATATCATCCCACAGGCAATGAACAAGTGGAGTCCTCCAACAAGTCGATACTGAACATCATGAAGAAAAAACTTGAAGACGCCAAAAGGTTGTGGCCGGAAATATTACCAGAAGTACTCTAGGCCTACCAAACAATGCCGAAGACAAGCATAGGAGAGACGTATTACTCATTAGTCTATGGGACTGATGCAGTAATATCGGTCGAAGTTGTGGAGCCCAGCCTAATATACTCCCATAAGAGCAGACCAAGGAATGATGAAAGCAGAAGGTAAGAGCTTGAGGAAGAGATATGGCTTAGGTAAGGATGATCGCCCAAAAACAACAAGCAGAACGGTATTATAACAAAAAGGCAAAAGTGAGGCCACTCAAAGTCGGGGACTACGTGCTTAAAGCTAAAACACAAGCAAACAAAGACCCACGGGAAAGTAAACTGGAACAAATTGGGACGGCCCGTACAAAATCACGGCAACAACGAACAAATGGTCATTCCAACTAGAAACAATGGAAGGGAAGCTACTACCAAACAACTAGAATATTACCCACCTCAAGTACTTCAACTTTTAAGAGATAAAGCGTCCCCCAAGTCGTACTCAATTTTCCCTCACTTGAGTTTTGTCCCAATTGAGTTTTCTCAAAGAGGTTTTTAACGAGGCGACGAAAGGGACACTTCAGGTCGAAGAGCACACAGATGGAGGCACATGACGGCTAGTTCATTGCTCGACCTCTCAAGACTTCTCCAGGTCGACCAATGAAGTGACTAGATAAAGTGGGACTAGAACGCCAGCCAACACTCGAAAAAAGACGTAAATTTCTCCAAGTGTATGAACAAAGTACAAATGCATGAAGTTTTTTTCCATTTCTCCGTATATACAACCAAGGCAAAGTTGCCTTAAAGTTCACAACGTCGACAAATGCCGCACCTAGAGGCAAATCTTTCTAAACATAGGTTATATTCGACCTCGTTTGAATTAACACCTAATTGACCCTCGGCCATAACCAAACATAGGTTATATTCAACCACGTTTGAATTAACACCTTACTAGCCCTCGACCATAACCAAACATAGGTTATATTCGACCTCATTCGAATTAACACCTAACTGGCCGTCGGCCATAACTAAACATAGGTTATATTCGACCTTGTTCGAATTAACACCTAAATGGCCCTCGACCATAACTAAACATAGTTTATATTCGACCTCGTTCGAATTAACACCTAACTGCCCTCGACCATAACTAAACATAGGTTATATTCGACCTCGTTCGAATTAACACCTAACTAGCCCTCGGCCATAATTAAATGTAGGACATATTTGACCTCGTTAGAACTAACATCTACTAGCCCTCGGCCATAATCAAACTTAGGTTTTGGTTTGACCTCGTTCAAACTAACACCTGCTGATCCTCGACCGTAATTAAACTTAGGATGTGTTCAAACTTATTCGAGCTAAATGATTACGGCCAAGAAAATCAAAAAGCATACAGGCGTGAACCAAAGAAAAAGAATCAGGTACAAGTAACAGAGTCGACACTTCATACTTAGAATATTCTTACAAAGGCTTGTAAAGATGCCTACAAAAATCGCAGAAGTTTGCAGCAAAATAAGTGAAAGAAAAAGAAAAACTATTGGTCGCCACCAGGACTATCAGTGTTATCGGCTTGACCATCTGCCCCCTCACCATCACAACCGCCCCGAGGGTACGCGTCCTCGTACCAGGCATCCTCTTCAATCTGATACACATCCTCGTCCCACTCATCGTCATCGGCCTCCGGCATAGCAGGATCATATCCACAAGCGATTCGAGCTTCACGGGCCTTAACATGAGCATCTTCAAGGGCATCCCCAGGAAAGACCCCGTTGCACGCAAATCTTGAAACACGTCCAACTGGGCCTCAATGTGAATCCATTCCTCGTACAGGCCTAAGGGAACATTTGGGAAATTTGAAGTGTGAGAAGATGACGGTTGTGCAAGCATTTGAGCCTTCTCGGCCTCTAAGGCGGCCTCCTGGTCCTGAAGGAGGGAGTTGTCTTTCTCCAACTCGCCAATCCTCTCATCAAGCCACTTTTCTTTAAGCCTGGCCGTCTCCAATACTATTTGTTTGTCATAGATTTTTATATAATTATATGCACATAGTTTATTTAGGTATCAATATAGCTAAATCCAACAATTGTAAGGGTAATAACTTGGAGGAAGATGTAAAGGAAGTACTCACAATCCGAAATTAAAGTTTAATATTTATACATGCCCTAATAATTTCGGATCAGATCGGGTTACAATTATACCAATCTGAATCCGATCCGAATATCCGAAATTTTAAAAAACCCAATCCGAAATCCGATCCAAATATCCGAAATACGAAATCCGAAATTCAGTGGATCGGTTCGAATTTCGGATATCCGATCCAAATGAACAGCCTAAACTTCATAAAAATAGCTTACGCCGCTCCTCTCTTCGGGCACTTTCAATTTCCAAGATCACGGTCTGAAAAAGAAAGAAAAAAGGCAGACAGAGTAAGAACAAAGCCTAAACGTTGATCATAACGAACAGAACCGTCGAAAACCTTACCCTGAGAGCGAGGCCGGCTATGCTCCTTGATAAGGTAGCATTTTTCAGCTCTTGGAGAGTTTGACTCTCCACGTCGGAATAAAAGGGACCGAGGGCAGGAACCACGTTCTCAGTATATTTTAATAAATCTCGATCCTTGGGGATCGCAATAGTCCGCGTAGACCCCTCCAGTCTCACCTTCAGCTGGGTAAATCCCTCCTCCATCATCCTCATCTCGTCAGCATCGAGATCAGAACCCGTCCCGTAGCCATCCTCGGCAACGCCTTTGCCTCTCTCCTCGGCCAGTAAAGAAGCATTGTTAGCCGGATGCGAAGTTGACGGTCCCTCCTGCCGTAAATTATCAGAAGCCACAACGGCAGGCCCTTCAACTCCTACCGCCTATATCGGAACATCAGATGCTAGTTTGACGTCATCCTCAAGTATTATGTTCACCGTCTCACGGATGACAAAATCATCACTTGCTGAATCCACAGCCCGGGCGACCCCATCACCAATGTTTACCGATCTTCTCTTACGGGGAACCAAATTCCTGCCGCTCGGTGACTCCTCCTCCTCCTCATCCACTAGACGGTGCAAAGTGGAAGCCGAAAGATCCGATGTCAAAGTATCTGCAGGCGGAGAAGAAATCGATGATGAGGTAGCAATAGATGAGGTCGATGACTGAGCAGACCTGGCCACAGTTGAGGAAGGAACAGAAGAAGATGATCGAGCAGGTCTAGCCGCGTTCACATCAGGAATAGACGCCGAAGAGGAGGTAACCTTCCTCTTACGAACCACAAAAGGAGGAGCCCTCGGCCTCCTCGGAGATCCTCAAGATAAAAAAGAAAATATCAAAGCAAGGTTATCATCACCACCAAGAGCAAACTAAAATAAGTAGGCGACCATGAGGCCAAAACATAAAAAACATATATAGATAAACTCACCGGCCAAGGAAGGAGCAGACCCAACATTCTTGAAAAAGCCCGGCTACTCACGAATTCCCATGATGTGAGGCAAATCCCGACCAACCCAGTCAGAAATGTTCCCGACCAAACGAGGGGGCGTAGTCTTGGCTGCACAAAGAAGAGAAAATTTTAGAGCCTACGATTAGAGCAAACAGATCAAATGTTTTAACGAAAGAAGAATAGACACTTACGAGTGTAGTTCCAAGTCTCAAGGAAGCCGTCCGCGTTGGCCACCACGTCTTCGATTTTGATAAAGAAGAAGTTGTGCCAGAACTGACGACTTTCCTTGTCGTCCATCTTCACCACCAGGCATTTGCCTCCTCGATGGCGAAGGTTCAACATTGTCCCCCTTATAGAAACTAAGGGCGAAGAGATGCATCAGATGCCGGAGTGTGATCTTGACCCCAGCTAACTCCACAGATTTAGTAAGCATCCTGATGAGCTTGTAGATATATGGGGCGAGTTGAGCCGGGCTCACACCATAGTAACGACAGAATTCCTCTGCCAATGGAAGAAGAGGAAGAGTGTAGCCGACCTGGAAGGGATATGCATAGAACACGTAATACCCAGGGCGGTGGACTTATACCACATCACACTGTGCTGGGACCAAATCGATGCGGGCAGGAACGCTGAATTTTGCCCTAAGCTCTACTAGATCGGCCCCTTTCATCGCCGACTCAGAAACCTTGGGCTCGTCTTCGGGCACCTTCGAAAAATTAGACCTAACTTTCTCGCTACTAGGAATTATTTCCTCCACCATAGGAAAGTTCTCATCTTCAATGGCGACATAGACGCCATCAGCGTGAGGAGGCATAAACACCGCCAAAGGGACAGGACTGATCCCACACCGGAACCAGAGGATACATTAGCCATATTTTCGATGAGAGAAAGGATATTCATGCAAAGAAGGATTAGAAGCAACATGAAGCACTAAGACCAGGAAAAAAGACACACAACAAGGGAGGAAGGAGAACAAGTCACAAGGTTTTGATGAGAAAAACATGTAAAGAACAAATGAATGTCATCACATCTCTATTTATAAGAGTTCGGGCATCAAAACCAAGAGATTATTCCATCATTACCCAGCACTGGAATCGAAACGTCAGCTCCAACTGGCAGTCGCATGGGAAACGACGCAAAGCATCGAGAAAATGCACCATAATGACGCATGATGTCATGACGTCATTCTAGCACAGAAACGACGCAACCCTAAAAGTTGCGGCTCACGAAAGGCCACATTGCCAGCTCGTCCCAAACATAACTGCCCAACCCACTCGTCCACTCTCCTCGACCATAACCAACAAAGTCCGCTCATCAAGGTCGTCTGAGGACGACCTCAATAAGCGGAGAGACTAACTGTATAGGTCAAAATCTATCAAGGAACATTTAGGGCAAGGAAGTATTGAGGAAAAATCAGTCGAGGTCGATCAAAAAATGGCGAAACTCGTGGTCGGGATGCTTATAATGGTCGAGGACAGAGTCCGCGGAAAGAACCGCAACAACTAGTTTTTAGAATAGGATAATATAGGGAATATTCTAAAGAATATTATCTCCATATCTATTATTAGGGTTTACTATGGATATGTCCCATATAAGGAGGACAAAAGATAAGAAAAAGAGATATGTAATATTAACCTGATAAGAATAGATTTCTGAGAAAGATTCTCTCTCTAGCAAAGATACAAACATTACCTTTTCATCAAGATTCTTGTTCATATTATTCCATATTTTTCTATCAGATCCGAGAATAGTTCAAACATTATAGGATTTATCTGTCACTCATCATTGTCACGAGGAACAATCATCTAGTTTATTCTTTATTGGGTGAATCACTCCTCCTATTTACTTAAATGTCATTTACTATTATTTATTGCTAGTTACTCCGCCATTATTGCTCATATTTTTTGAAATATTTAATGCATGTTATTGTCAATCTCCCACTAGATCTGTCCCACATTATCCACACTTTAAGGATCCGCATTTAGAGATATTATCATTAACTAGGTTTAACTCATGATTATATAAATACAATAGTTTTAACCGAAAGTTATACTTTTTGGTCAAACATCCTTATATATCTATTCCGGTAACCAAATGACCCCTCAATCTTTAGGGGAAAAAAGAAGAAGAAACAAAATACATTCAAAGAGAATTTCTTGATCATTTTTTCATCCACAGAAATAAATAGTCAAAAAAATAGCTTGAAACTCCAATGCACTTGTTATCATTAAATCGAGTGGGCACTCTAGAAAAAGATTGAATTTATTCCTATTATTTTCTGGGAGTTAATATTTAATACTAAGATTTTTTACAAATATTTATATATGTACTATAGAAAAGACAGCTAGTTGATAACATAACGAGAGCTTTACATTCAAATTGTAAGAGTAGAATGAGGAAAGACCTCAAAAATAGTACTACTACTACTACTTAAAATGGACCTACCCAATCAAAAACTAAAAAAGGGAGAAGAATCTCATTTTATGAATATGAAAAAAAAAAAAAGCAGTACCTTTGTTTAGGGAAAAATATTAAAATTGAATCCATAAAATTTAAATTCTAAATTTGTCTTTAACTTCAATATAAATACCAAACACGCGGTGAAAACAAAAAAAATAAGTACCTTCGTATAAGCCAAAGTGTGAATGAATGAAGGGGATTTGGTTTGGGGTTAGATGGTTGAGGTGGTTGACACATGACAGAACAAAACGTGTATAGATTCCAACAGGGAGAGTTTCGCAATTCCAAGACCACATAGACCCTTAATTTAGGGGCAGCGCCGTTTATCTTTATCTTTTTTGTACCTTGTTGTCCAAAACGCTTTCTTTATGGCCCTTTTTGGTCCTGCTTGTAATTGGTCATTAAGGGATCGTTTTAGTGCGCGAACTAAATTATTCCGAGATTATAATTTCAGGATTATAATCTTAAGACTAATTTATACCATATAGAAGGCGGGATAAAATAATTCCAAGTTTGTTAGGATAATGTGAAATAAGATGGGATATCTTGGATTAAGTCTAGATTAAATTTATATCGTGTTTGAGTGGATGTATAAATGTATCGTAGGATAAATTTATACCGCCAACTAAATATGATATAAATTTAATCCAATATCTTATCCCACCTTATCTCTCGTACCAAACGACCCCTAACTACTTAGAGTGAGACGAGATGAATGTGATTTTTATATCCTTAATTAGAAGTATCGAATTTGAGTTATGATACTAAAACAATCTCTAGCGTTTAAGGTTGTGGCTTAGTGATCAATAAAGTGGTTGAGAATCATGAGGTCTAAGGTTCAAATTTTAGTAAAGATAAAAAATATTATGTAATTTCTTCTTATCTATCTAAGTATCGGTGGATAGAGTTATCTGATACATGTTGCTAGTGGGAGGTGATACGTATCCAATAAAATTAATCGAGGTGCGAATGTCTGGCCCGGCTCTACAATTATTAAAAAAAATATAGAGCAATCTTTAATAAAGAGCGTTTCTTTCTTTAATAACTCATAGTGATGCAACCTTGAATTAATGGAATATGTGGATTTGAATCAAACAACTAAACCACAAAAAAAAAAAAAAAAAAATGGCCATTAGGGTTTACTGTAATCACCTTACTTCTTCCTTCTCCTCTTCCTTTTAAGTTCTTTAGGAATACCTACTTATAGTTAGTCACTAGGGATTATTTTAGTCTTCTCTTCCTAATTAAGACTTTCTTTGTTGTAGAATTAAGCACTCAGACTCCATTCGGTTCTTTTTATATTTGTTATTTTAGTTAAAATAATGTCATTAAATTTTTTTCAAGTCCACCTTTGCTATTATAAGAAAGTATATAGTTATTACTTCTAATTAATTCAAGGAAAAGAAAAAATAATTTAATCAAAATACTCCTTATGAACTAATGCTGTCAAATAATTAATTACTTCATTGGTGCATCAAATGTTAAATGACAAATAAATAGGAGCGAATGGACTACTAATATTTATCACAGTCTTCACATACAACTTAGTTTATCTCTATTCTCAACAACTCCAATGATTGTCACAGTAATGAAATAACATAGAATGCTATTGTCTATGTTGGGTCAAGTCTGCACGGTTTTCACTAAAAGGTCTCACATTATTAACAGATTCATATACTTTATTTGTAGCCTATCAATATGGGTGTACATAGGTCGGGTTGGTTCGAATTTTTTAATTACCAAACCAATTATATCGGGTTATTAAATCTAAAGACCAAACCAAACCAATAAAAGTCGAGTTTTTAAATCTCGATTTTTCTCGAATTTTCGGGTTGTTTCGGATTTTTTTCCATAAAGTCTTCATAGCACAAAATATAGAATTTGTGCTCCAAATATTTCTTTAATCCTAGTAGGCAGAACTATATAAAGTAATTTTTAATAAAATAACATAAATATGAGATAATTCATGGCATTGTACTAAAATATTCAACAATAAAGATGAGAAAATCGCATAAAATAAATATTATTAAAAGCCATAATGAAAACAAATATAATTTAAAATTACTAATAAGTTGCTAAAATAAGTACGACTAATAAGTACTATTATTTACATGACTAAACACTAAAAGAAAAATAAGTTATGCATTTTATCTAAACCATAGAAAAACTAAAAAAATAGATATCCAACACTATTTTCATTCATAGTACAATTGAATTGAATGTCTTTTATTATCATTAGTATTGATTTGATATTGGTTTAGGATTTATTTGAGTTACTAACATTCATGGACTATAAAACTATTGGAGCATCCAAAAATTATAAGTCCAAGCTTGAAATAATACGTTAAAAGATAAAATTATGAAAAAGTTTAAGAAATATTTATATACTACACTACAATAAATATTTTCATGTATTAAATATATTTAAAACTTCTATACATATAATGTTGGGTTGGCTTGGTTTCGTTTGACTTTTTTTAGTTAAAACCAAACCAAAACAAATATCGTCGGGTTTTTTTTCAACACCAAACCAATCAAACCAAACCATAGTCGGGTTTTTTTTCGGTTTGACTCGGATTATCGGGTTGGTGCGGTTTGTCGGTTTCATTGTATACCCTTACCTACCAATGTGAAATTTTATTCGCACAACCAATAATACCGTGAGTCACTTGAAAAACTGAATAATTATCAAACTAAGTAATTTGAGTGAAGGGAGGAAGTGAGTCAAATTTATTTAACTGTGCTATACCATACGAATGAGTATGTAGTTCAATGGGTATCACTCTGAGTTTATCATACCGGATAAAGAAAGAGAAAAAACACTAAAAATACAACTCTTTTTGTTGAGTAGAAATTTTTCTTACGTGCAACAGTCATTTTTGTGAAAATATGAAATTAAGCTAATAAGTCAAGGGTAAAGGTCAAATTTATTTCTGTACTATTCAAAATTAAGGAACTTTGTTCGCCGTTATATATTGGGGCTAAATCAACTCACCGGTTGGAAAATATGAAATTAAGCTAATAAGTAAAAATGATACTTGGAGATCTGTTAACTTTGATGGATATAACTGAGTCAATATGCTAATTGGGAGGGAGGTTTTGGGACCAAAATCAAACGAGAGTATAGTTACTCTATTTTTAATAGTTAGAGGGGCAATTTTGGTCCTTTGCCACAATAGTCAAAATTCAAAAATAGATGGGACTAAATTTAGACCGTCTTCCTTCAATTAATTGGACATGTGAATTCACCTATTTAACGTTGGAGTTTCATTAATAATAAATACAAATACGAAACACTGATAAACTCAAAGTATATCGGATAATAAAATTAAATTAATTCAAATTATTTTGGTAAGACCTTTTCCCCTATTGACAATTTATAATAGGAGAGAAATAGAAAAAAAAAAATGTAGAAATGAAGAACCTTTTCATATATTTTCAAGGGAAAAGGGCCAAATATACCCCTCTATTTATATATATTGTCTACATTTAACATACGTTATATTATCGGGTCAAATTTACCTTTACCGTTATACTATCGGGCCAAATTTACCCCTACAATCAATAAATTTTTAAAAATACCCCTTGATCTGTTAAGTAATCCAAAATCTCCCAAATTTTTTTTATTTAAATCACTTGTTGTTCTTCTTGCTCCATTATTTTCAAAAATTACTATTTATATGAATGCCAAAGTTACTAGACTATACAAATTATTCATAATTCTTTTTAATTACCAATGCACTTATTTCTCTTCTTGTAATAAATAAAAATTAGTTTAGAATTTTATTTATTTTTCAATCATATACACACACCGTAGAATTTAGTAGGTATATTTATTGTGTATTATATGCAGCTGATCATCATGTATGTACATGTATATTCAAATATATTTTGTCATTGCCTGGTTAGTATAGAGTTCGATCAACTAACTTAAGAGTGCACAATGTGTAGGCATTTAATTAAAGCAAAATTGAATTAGACAATGTAAAGTCTCCGAGGAATTTCATTTAAATTGGGATGTTGTAAATATATTTAGAATTTAGAAAAACTACCTAATTTAGATTTTTCAATTTACTATACTTTGTTTATTCGGTTGTATTATTTAATATTTTTTTCTCTTATATTTTTTCTCTAATTCAAAAAGCATGTAAATGCCAATTATTTCAAAAATAGTGTACCGAAAAGAACAACAAGTGATTTAAATAAAAAGAATTTGAGAGATTTTGGATTACTTAATAGATCAAGGAGTATTTTTAAAAGTTTGCTGATTTTAGGGGTAAATTTGACCCGATAGTATAACGGTAGAGGTAAATTTGGTCCGATAATATAACGAAGGTTAAATATAGACAATATATAAAAATAGAAGGATATATTTGGCTATTTTCTCTATTTTCAATAGGAGAGAAATAGAAGAACATAAAAAAAAAAAAAAAAAACAGAAATGAAGAACCTTTTTATATATTTTCAAAGAAGAATCCACAATAACCAATAAAATAACAAGAAAAAGATAGTAATTGAAAAGGGGTTTGGTATGTTGAAGCAATTAGTGCCCATAAAATTGGTGGGATTCCTAAGCTCACGTGAAGTGCCCTCAAAATCTGGAATTTTGTTTGCCAAAAGCTATCATTCCTACTCAATTCCAACTTACTTCCAATTTTATAATTGTTCTTTTTTTAATTATTTTATTTTTATCTCACTAGAGATGAGAACTGAACAGATATGCAGTTTGTTTTTATTCTTCTCTATTTATTTCAAACTTCTTTTTTCCTCCTTTTGATGTTGTTTTAATAGGTTGAGACCCCACATCTAGGTCCCACTTCTTAGATTTGATTTTGACTTTGGTCTATGATCACAATCAACACGTACGTGTGGGTTGATCTTAACAATTCTCATGTCCTTTACCTAAATTTCTTCATCTTTTTTTAACACAATGATTGTTTGTGTGCATAACTAAATTTGCGGAAAGTAGCGATATTGATATTTTCCTGTATCACTATAAGGTGCGATTAAATTGATATGTATATTCATATATAATATATGAATGATCGTATATTATTAATGTATTATCTATATATATCGGCTAAAAAAAGTAAATATTAAATTTGACCGACTATTTGTGTAATAATCCTTTAATTAAATTTCAGATTTGAACTTTGAGAATAATTTTTTTTATTTAGAAAGTGTTAAAATTCCTTATACTTGACTTTTTACTATGCAAATTTGGATTAGTTTGATCAATGGATTTCAAAAACCGAATACTTGAAAAGAATATATCATGCGCTTATATTAGAGATTCAAAATATGATGGGGTAATTTCATATTCTCTTGAGTCGTCGTTACATAGATTTCTTAAAAGTTTCACTCCATACACCTGTTATATATATATTTCAAATCATTAATCATGTATTTTAAATTTTATTTGAAGATATATAACTTCATCTTGGCAAATTCATTTCTTGTTCTTGATGTAGCTTTGTATATTTACCTAGAGCTCATTGTCTATCGGAAACAGTTCATCTACCTTCACAAGGTAGGGATAAGGTCTGTATACACTCTACTCTCCCATACTTTACTTTGTGAAATCACAGTGGGCTTGGTGTTGTTGTTGATATAGCTTCCTACATTCTCCGGATGCTTTGGTGGTCTTAATTTACAGTTGTTGTATTGTCACACTTAATACATTTGATGATTACCAATACTCCATTTTTCCAACGATTATGCGCTCAAGTTCGAGTGGGAGACATGCAATCTATTATTAGCAAGGCAAGTTGAATAGTCACGGCCACATAAGGTGTTCAATAGGTCTGTTGATGAGAGCATACACTACTAAAAATCTGCAAAAAACTGACCAACTATTTCCGACCAACGTTGGTCGGTCAAAAAAAATGACCAAAAACCGTCCAGGTTGGACGGAAACTGGGGAAAAAAAATATTTATATTTTTTTAAACTAAATACCGACCAACGTTGGTCGGTAATTGGTCAACAAATTGACCCAGCTGGTCAGACAAGAAAATTTTGGATTACCGACCAATGTTGGTCGGTAATCTGGATCCAATTTTTTAAATTTTAATAATTATTTTATTATTTAAAATATTTTATAATATTTAAAAATTTATATTTAAAATTACCGACCAACGTTGGTCGGTTAATGTAGGGAAAGCATTTACCGACCAACTTTGGTCGGTAATTGTTATTTTCTGCAAAATAACCGACCAAAGTTGGTCGGTTATTACGTCAACATTGATCAAACTTTTGAATTACTTTTATATTTACTATCTAAATAATATAAATGTAATTCGTTAACACTTTTGTAATACAAATAATGAATACACTAACATATACTATATATAACATGCTATTTGTAAATTGATTCATCGACTTATAACTTACTTAGATGCATCGATGAATATTAAAAACAAAACGTTTGACCTATATCGACTAATAGTAAAAACAAAACGTCTCGACTTATATCAATTAATCTAGCTATGCCATGTATTATTAGTGATGAATGAATGAAAAATAAAAGAATTAATACTAAGCATCTTTGACATATATATATATATATATATGGATCACAAATTAAATAAACGAAAGAAGATATTAGTATTAAGTAAACGAGTTAAATTAACAGGTCAAACATGGTCAAACTTTAACAAGCTATATATACACACACTAACATATACTATAACAAGCTATATATATAGTTAAAGTATTACAGTGAAGTGTGTTTGTATGTGTATATATATATATATATAAGAACACGAAGCGCTAGGACCACAGGGTCGGGTTCTTTTAGGGATAGACTTGGGAAGATACTAATTAGTATATATACTTTATCATCAAATATATCTATTTGTAAATTGATTCATCGACTTATAACTTACTTAGATGTATTGATGAATATTAATCGATGATTCATCAAAACGTCTCGACCTATATATCGATTAATCTATGTCATGCATTATTAGTGATGAACGAATGAAAAAAGAAGTTATTAGCATCAATTACAATATAGTGTATGTGTGTGTGTGAGAAATTACTCACATACTTAATTATAACTTAGAAAATTTACTTAGATAGATGCTATTATAATTTATTAAAATTAAATAGTTAATATAATTATTTATAAAGATTATGCTTATAGTTTATAATTATTTATAATAATAGCATAGTTAAATAAAATAAATGCTTGTAGTTTATAATATTTTTTTTATAGTTTATAATATTTTAAGAAAAAAACACAAAAAAAAAAGAATTTAAATTTTTTTAAAAAAAAAAACCAACCAAACGGTCAGCACTTAATGTACCGACCAAAATTACCAACCAACTTTGGTCGGTAATTCTAAAATCAGAGAAGTGAAAAAGGGGGAAAACCCCCATTTCTCTGAAATTTTTCCCTCTTCACTCAAAACCTTCCCCTCTCTCCTTCTCCCAGCCCTCCCCCTCGCCGTCCAGCCCTCACCCTCGCCGTCGCCGCGCCGTCGCCGTCGCCGTCGCCGCTGCCACTGCCGCCCTCTCCTTCTCCATCTCCTAAAAATTCTAGGTTTGAATTACAACCCATTTATTTATTATTTCTAGGTTTTGTTAATTAGTTATGAATTAGTTTCAATTGATTAGTGTTTCAATTATTTGAACATTGCATTTTATTGAGGATTAGGGTTTAGGTCCTGTTTTAATTAGTTTTGTTAATTAGTTTTATTAACTAATTAGTTTTGTTAATTAGTCAATTAGTTATGAATTAGTTTAGTTTAGGGTATGGGTTGAATTTCTTTAGTTTAGTTAGTTTATGTTTAAACTCGTAGGATATGAATTGAAATTTTAGTTTTTAGGATTTGTTCTTGTGAATTGAACTTTTAGGATATGAATTGAACTTTTAAGATATGAATTGGACCTTTTGGATATGAATTGAACTTTTAGGATATAAATTGGTGTAATTAGGAAAAAATAATTATCTTGAATTAACTAAAAAAGATATAATTAATTTATAATTGTAGAATAAATTAATTTATTCTTGTGAATCGAACTTTTAGGGTATGGGTTGAATTTCTTTAGTTTAGTTAGTTTATGTTTAAACTCGTAGGATATGAATTGAAATTTTAGTTTTTAGGATTTGTTCTTGTGAATTGAACTTTTAGGATATGAATTGAACTTTTAAGATATGAATTGGACCTTTTGGATATGAATTGAACTTTTAGGATATAAATTGGTGTAATTAGGAAAAAATAATTATCTTGAATTAACTAAAAAAGATATAATTAATTTATAATTGTAGAATAAATTAATTTATTCTTGTGAATCGAACTTTTAGGGTATGGGTTGAATTTCTTTAGTTTAGTTAGTTTATGTTTAAACTCGTAGGATATGAATTGAAATTTTAGTTTTTAGGATTTGTTCTTGTGAATTGAACTTTTAGGATATGAATTGAACTTTTAAGATATGAATTGGACCTTTTGGATATGAATTGAACTTTTAGGATATAAATTGGTGTAATTAAAAAATAATAATTATCTTGAATTAACTAAAAAATATATAATTAATTTATAATTGTAGAATAAATTAATTTGTTCTTGTGAATCGAACTTTTAGGGTATGAGTTGAATTTCTTTAGTTTAGTTAGTTTATGTTTAAACTCATAGGATATGAATTGAAATTTTAGTTTTTAGGATTTGTTCTTGTGAATTGAACTTTTAGGATATGAATTGAACTTTTAAGATATGAATTGGACCTTTTGGATATGAATTGAACTTTTAGGATATAAATTGATGTAATTAGGAAAAAATAATTATCTTGAATTAACTAACAAAGATATAATTAATTTATAATTATAGAATAAATTAATTTGTTCTGGTTTTATTTGTATAGATGGAACATCGTACTTGGATGTACAATAGAAATTATCCTAATCGGCGGGGATTGCAGGAGGATTTTGTAGAAGGGGTTGATGACTTTATTAGACATGCAATGTCACTTCCACCATACCAAAGTGAAGGAGTAATTAGGTACCCTTGTGTCAGGTGCGATTGTATGAAGTTTAAAAAATCGGAGGAAGTTAAGCTTCATCTTTATAGGAAGGGGTTTATAGAGAATTACTTTGTGTGGACTAATCATGGAGAGATCGATGGTAGCCGTGGGATATTTCATAACATGGTTATTGGTGAAAGTAGTAGGTCGGTGGAGAATACAAATCTTGATTCTAGAATTCAGGATATGGTTGCGGATGCTTTTGGGGGTGAGCCCAATGAAAATATTGAACAAACTCCTAATGATGACGCAAAACGTTTTTATGAACAGTTAGAGGAAGCTAGTCGTCCACTACGTGAAGGAAGTCCGCACTCTGAGCTGTCTGTTGCAGTTAGATTACTAAGTATCAAATCTAATTGAAATATTTCTCAAGCAGCCATGGACTCTTTTATTGACCTTATGAGTGAACTAGTTGACCCTAATATCAACTTACCTGGTGATTTCTATAAGGCGAAGAGATTGGTTTCTAAGTTAGGACTTTCGTCAATGAGAATTGATTGTTGTGAAGATGGTTGCATGTTATATTATAAAGATGATGCAACTTTAGACAGTTGTAAATTTTGCGAAAAGCCTCGTTTCAAGAGGCTTTCCAGCGGGAATATGGTCGCTGTCAAGGCAATGCATTATTTACCTCTTATACCTAGGTTAAAGAGGTTATATGCGTCGATGAGTTCTGCTCCTCATATGAGATGGCATTTTGAAAATAGAAGACCACCTGGTGTTATGTGTCATCCTTCAGATGGAGAAGCTTGGAAGCACTTTGATAGGACATATCCAGATTTTGCTAGTAAACCAAGGAACATTCGGTTAGGTCTGTGTGCCGATGGCTTCACGCCTTTTTCTATATCTGCGATACCATATTCATGTTGGCCTGTCTTTCTTACACCTTATAATCTACCACCTGAGTTGTGTATGACTAGTCCATATATATTCTTAAATTGTATTATCCCCGGTCCATGTAATCCGAAAAGTTTGATTGATGTATATTTGCAACCTTTGATTGATGAGCTAAAACAATTATGGTATGATGGTGTTGAAACATATGACATATCAACCAAGCAGAATTTTAATATGCGTGCTAATTTAATGTGGACTATTAATGATTTTCCTGCGTATGGAATGTTGTCTGGGTGGATGACTGCTGGGAAGCTAGCTTGTCCTTACTGCATGGAAAATAGAAAAGCGTTCACTTTGAAACATGGCCGAAAGCAATCATGGTTTGATTGTCACCGTCAATTCTTGCCTAATGATCATGAGTTTAGAAGGATGAAAAATGCATTCAAAAAGAATAAAGTGGAATATGATTCTCCACCTCCGATACTTTCAGGTGAGGAAATTTGGGAGAGGGTCCAGAACTTCAGTAAAGTTACTGCGGCTCCACCTTATAGATTCCTCGGATATGGTGTTAATCATAATTGGACGAAACAGAGTATATTTTGGGAGTTGCCTTATTGGAAGGATAATATTCTCCGACACAACCTTGATGTCATGCATATTGAGAAGAATTATTTTGATAATTTGTTCAACACAGTGATGGATGTTAAAGGTAAGACAAAAGATAACCCGAAGGCTAGAATGGACTTACAAGAATATTGCAGGCAGCCTGAATTATACTTGCAGACAGCAAACAATGGTAAGGTGTTCAAGCCCAAAGCAAGTTACACATTCACTTTGGAGGAAAGACGACAAATTTGTGATTGGGTTACGAAATTAAAGATGCCTGAGGGTTATGCGTCGAATCTTAGAAAAAAGTAGATATGGAGGTAGGGAAGTTGAGCCATTTGAAAAGTCATGACTGCCATGTTTTCATGGAGACCTTAGTGCCTATTGCATTTTGTGGTTTGCCTGAAAGAATCTGAAAACCCATCACAGAGATTAGTTTATTTTTCAAAGACTTGTGTTCTACCATATTAAGGGAAGAAAACCTACTTCGGATGGACCAGAACATCCGTGTAATTTCTAGTAAGATGGAAAGAATATTCCCATGTGGTTTCTTTGATGTGATGGAACACCTTCCAATACACCTTGTACACAAGGCACGACTTGGAGGGCCTGTTCAATGCAGATGGATGTATCCCTTTGAGAGGTAATATTATAAGTTTGATGTAATATTCTATTTTATTTGAATGTTCTTGGCTAACATGAGATTATGTAGGACAATTGGAAAATGCAAATAATTTGTTAAGTAGAGGAATAAGATTGAAGGATCTATATGCGAAGCCTATCTTGCAAAAGAAACTGCACATTTTTGTTCTTATTATTTTGAGAGTAACGTGCCATGTTCTAGGAATAGGCACAATAGGCACACGGTCGAATGTGTGAATGATCCATTATATCCACCAATGTCCATATTCAATCAACCAGGCCGATGTTCTAAGGATGTTAGAAAGCGAAGTTTGAGTGATATGGAGTATAAGTCAGCTACACTTCATGTGTTGCTAAATTATCCCGAAGTTGTACCATTTCTCAAGTAAGTATTGATTTATTAGTTATCAAAATGTAAAATTTACTGTGACTACATATTGATGCAACTACTAAAAATATTTGATATGTCACAGTCACTTCGTGGGTCAATTTGGCTATGATGTTGTATATACGAGATTTGATATGTGGTTCAAACAGTTTGTAAGTGTGTGTGTGTGTGTGTATATATATATATATATATATATATATATATATATATATATATATGTAGTGAATGTATAAAAATTGATTCATAAGTTGTGCTAACTTATGAATTTTTTAACTCTATGTAGGTAAATAATCCAAATAATGGTGTAAATCAATTTTTGAAAGATATATCTTGGGGACCTGGGCTTCAGGTCACAACAATGTCTAAGTACGTAGTGAATGGTTATAAGTTTCATACAGAGGATTGCTCTAAAAATAAAAATAGCAACAACAGCGGGGTGTGGGTTCAAGGTGGTGATGGCAACCAAGTTGGAGATATTGATTATTATGGTGTGGTCAAAGAAATATTACAACTAGAATATACAGGTTGGCCATATAAGAAATTGATACTCTTTAGATGCAAGTGGTTTGACCCAAATCCAACAAGAGGTACAAGAGTACACAACCAATACAACATAATTGAGGTTAATCATACGAGGGAGTATGATCGCTATGATCCTTTCATAATTGCACATAACGTTAGGCAAGTGTATTATGCTCCTTATCCATTGCGGCGGAATAAGTCTGATTGGTGGGTTGTAATAAAAACTAAGCCTGTAGGTAGGGTGGAAGTCGAGAATGTGTTAGATGTTGCATATCAAAACGATATCTCCAATGTTCACCAAATAGTGGACGATCAGTTAGAAAATGATTTGAAACATCCTGAACGCATATTGGAAGAAGTTGATATAAATGAAGTAACAATTATAGAAAATGAGGACGAAGAATCAACTGATGAAGCTCAAACAAGTGAGGACGAAGAATTCTCGGACGAGGAACAATACGTCGATGAGGATTAAAAAGTTGGTTTTTTAAAGCACTCTCATTTTATAGCTAGTTTCTTATATGTTTCAATCTAAATGTGTATTATATTATGCAGATGGCAGGCAAGGGTCAAGGTAACAATGACCCTACTAGTTCTCGGGGTCGAGAAAAGGGTAGGAAGGGAAAGAGGAGGGTAGAAAATAATACTCCCTCTTGTCCACCCTTTTCAGAGATGCCTATGTCTTATCCTCCACCACACGGCTATACTGAGCTGCCACAGCATCACGAGCCGTACACTTTCATTTAGACACCCAGTCTTCCATCACAGGGCCACAGGACTATACGTCCGACATACAGTCTAGCTGCCTCACAGCCATCTGCATCACATCCACATGGATCACATCCCTACATATCACAGCCACATGGATCGCATCCACCCATGTCACAGCCACTCGGGTCACAGCCACTCAGGTCACAGCCACTCGGGTCACAGCCATCGGTATCACATCCACTTGGGTCGCATCCAGCTATGTCGCAGTCACAGGGATCGCAACCATCTTCATCATCGACTCCATCTATTGCAGGCCTTCGCCTGAAGGTGATGGGTAAGTGTTATTCATTATTTTTGCGTCTATTGATTTGTAACATTTTTACTTAGATATTAATGTGTTTTTATTGTTAAATTGCAGGTTCAGGCCGGGTAATAAGACTACGAGGATAATCACCAATGCCATCAGAAAGCTTTATGATGGCCCTTATGCGACTTGGACTAATTGCCCATTCTCACTGAAAGAGCAAATTTTCAATCAATTTAAGGTATAAATGTTCTTTTAAATAGTTTAATAATTTATATTTATGATGTTTCCATCTAATATTTAACTTTTGAAATACAGAGCAAGTGTGTATGGGAAGACCGATATAGCGCGGAAGTGGCTACAAATTTTTATCATAAAGCTCGCAAGAGATTGGCGGATGCTTTCTCGGATGCTAGAAAGAAGAACAAGAGGCCTGGCTGGTTACTTGAGAATTTATGGAATGATTTGCAAAGGCAATGGCTTACCGCAGAGTTCTTAGAGAGAAGCGAAAAAGGAAAGAAATCTCGCGCATCCGAGAAGGGAGGCTCCTTGCACACTGGAGGTGCGATCAGCCTAGGGACAATAAAAAGAAGATTGGTACATAATTGCTTAAATTATTTTACTTTTCTAAGTATATCTATTTTGTTTATTAACTAAATTAATTTGTTTTCAGGAAAAGAAGTATGGGCGTCCAATGAGTTATGATGAGCTATTCAAGGAGACACATATTGTGAAGAAGAAGAAAGAGGGGGATCAAGATAGGTGGGTCGAGGACCGGGCCTCGACTGCATATGTAAGCTTTCATTTTTATTTAAGTATTATAATTTACTTTTATAAAAAACTTGAAATACTGATTTAATTTAAAATAATATAGGGTCGCTACCGAAGTAACGTGGAGGAATTCATCTGTAGTCATCCAGCTGGTGAATCGGGTGAGCCAACCTAACCTTCGGACGAGGATGCTGAAAGAATATGGTTGGAGTCTGTTGGCGGTCCAAAATGGGGGAAGGTATACAGGCTCCCTACTAAAAACTTCCATCGCTATAAGTGTGGAATGCGAGGAATAGGGACTTTCTCGCAAGGCGAGCAACTTAATAGGGAGAGCCTCTCCGATATGCGGGAGATAGTGACAAAGCTCACATCAGAGCTAGAAGCGGCCAAGGAAAGAGAAAGGCTTAGAGATGCTCAATTCCTTGGCATGCAAGCTCAGATCAGAACTCTCCTATCTAGTGGAGCTTTTCCGTTGCCCCGATCTCGTGAGTCATCTCCAGAGGGTCGACCTCCACGTGATCGTTCCTCCCGTCCTGCTCGTGATCGTTCCTCCCGTCCTCCCCGTGATCGTGCTTCCCGTCCTCCACAAGACCGTTCTCTATATCGTCTTGTAAATGAAAGTTCATCAGACGGTTATGATGATGTTGTAGAAAACACCCCTTGACTTTTATATACTTTGAACTAGATAAATAGAACCAGTTTTGAACTAGTTGTAATTAGTTTTAATTTGGTTTTGGATTTTTATGTTCAATTGAACTTTAATTTGTTAGTTTTAAAGTATTTATTGAATGTTTTGGTTGTTGTTGTTGTGTTGTTGTTGTTGTTGTTGTTGTTGTTATTGTTATTGTTGTGTTGTTCTTGTATATTTGTTGTTGTTGTTGTTGTTGTTGTTGTTGTTGTTGTGTTGTTGTTGTTGTGTTGTTGTATTGGTATGCTGGCAGGTGGTGTAGCTGCCAAAACAGGTGCCAAAATTAAACCCAGAAAAACCGACCAAAGTTGATCGGTTTTTAATAAAAAAAATAAATTATTCCAAAATACCGACCAAAGTTGGTCGGTTAATGAACATTGAATTCCCATAATTCAACACTACCGTCCAACTTTGGTCGGTATTTTGCTTGCATTGTTGAGATTACCGACCATAGTTGGTCGGTAATGTTTAATTTTAATTATTTTTAAAAAATATATATTTTCAATTACCGACCAAAGTTGGTCGATTTTTTTAAATTTTAATAATTAATAAAAAAATATAATTTAGTTAAACCGACCAACTTTGGTCGGTAAAATTAAATTAATAAAATATGTTTCTGACCAAAGTTGGTCGGTAAGTAATTAAACTTGTCAGATGGTCGTTTTAATATACCGACCAAAGTTGGTCGGTAATTTCCGACCAACTTTGGTCGGTAAGCCATTCCGACCATCAAAACACCGTCCACACCGTAATGGTCGCATTTTGGTCGATAATTTTCCATAACCGACCAACGTTGGTCGGTTTTTTTGGTCGGTTTTTAGCGAATTTCTAGTAGTGATAGCAAGCTGATGTGGAGCACTTAGTTAGTTGGCTAATGAGTTCATTATTTATGTTAAAAGTTAGCTTAATCAGTTAGAGGAGTAGTTAGCTGATATGTGTGTGTATATATATATATGAGGTACACCCCATTACTGATACATAGAGAAGAAATGAGAAATTCTTAGATTTCTCTCCAAGTTTTCTTCAGTTCTTCTTCTCTCTATTACTCTATCAATTTCACTCTCGTTTCATTGGTGAGTTTGGCATGGTATCAAAGCCTATCGCTCGAATCTAAATCGATCAATTGTGTATTTGATTAGCTCGAGTTCAATTGCTCAGTTCTGTATCTGCAGGTGGAGCTCAACAATGGCAGAAATTAATAATGAAGTTCCTGAGAAGCTAAGTCATAATCATCCTCTGTTCTTGAATTCATATGATAATTTTGGAGCAATTCTGATCTCACTACAACTATGAGATCCGGAGAATTACTCGGTGTGGAGTCGCGCAAATGAGAATTGCCATTTTAGGGCTAAATAAGCTAGGGTTTATAGATAGTACTTGCAATTTTATAGACGGTACTTGCAAGGACCTTATAGTCTAGCTCTAGTCCACGGGTGTGACTGTGAGAAGTCGCGTGAATTTATTGTGTTCATGGAAAGATTGAAGCTTCTACAATTCCTTATAGGGCTAAATGAGTCGTATAATCAAGCTAGAAGTCAGCTGCTCATGATGATTCCAGCTCACTCTGTTAACAAAGCTTACTCTATGATAATGAAAAGGGAAAGCCATAGGGAAATTGTACATACATGTGTGCCTATAGAGAATCTTGATGTTATTGCTCTTGTATCTGCTAGAGGTGGATTCCATCAGAAACCTAGAAAATATTTTAACCTCATCTGTGACAATTGCAACTACAAAGGGTACACCAGGGAGAATTGTTTGATAAGAGTGGTTAGTTCTAGTGGTGAGCACCCTCCACTTCCAACCAAGAGGTTGTGAGTTCGAGTCACCCCAAGAGCAAGGTGGGAGTTCTTGGAGGGAGGGAGCCGGGGGTCTATCGGAAATAATCTCTCTACCCCAGGGTAGGGGTAAGGTCTGCATACACACTACCCTCCCAAACCCCACTAGTGGGATTATACTTGGTTGTTGTTATTGTTTGTTGTTGAATGATTATCCTGCCGATTTCAAGCATAAAAAGAAGGGAAGCACATTTTCTACAGCTAATTTTGCAGGTAATATTGGTAGTGCTGGAACTAATATTGGATCATTGATGCATACCACTCGTTGTCACGATTTCTTTTCCAGTAGCTAATTTTGCAGGTAACAACAGTGAAGGATACCATGGTGATAGTGACAAAACTCAGCTGATAACACCACCCCCCTTCAGCACTCTACTTTACTTAAGAACAATACCAATAAATTCTACAGATGCTTGGTAAAGGAAATGAAGAAACAGTCTCTACTCAACCAGCAACAACAAGTATATTTTCATTCTTATCCAGAATAACTGATGATAGGTGGATAATTGGTACTGGAGCTACTAATCACATGGTAGCAAACTCTAGTTTGTTGAACAAATTGGATAATGGGTCTAGTCTAAGAGGTGGAAAAGTGCATCTACCAACTGGTAATGTGGTGTCAATTTCAAACACAAGGACATCTAGTATATTCAGTGACCAGAAATTACAAAATGTGCTGCACATTCCTGACTTCAAGTTTAACCTTTTGTTTGCGTCAAAGTTGACAAAGGAATTGAAATGTTGTGTGGTGTTTTTTCCCGACTTTTGCTCTTCCAAGGCCCTACAGTGGGCAGGTGAGGGGGATTGGTAGAGAAGACTGTGGGCTGTACTACCTGAAGACAACTCTTTTACAAGTTCAACTACCATCACAATTACAACTACAAAAGCCTAACATAGAAGTTTGCTATTTTGTGTCTGCTAATGTGCCACTATCTGTATGACATAATAGACTAGGTCATGCTCCTTTATATATACTCAGGAAAATAGAGTCCTTGAAACAGTTTAAATTAGATCAAAGCATCACTGCACAGTATGTCCTCTTGCAAAACAATCAAAACTCTCATTTCCTATGAGCACTACTAGTTCAAATAAACCTTTCCAGCTAGTACATGATGATGTGTGGGGTCCTTATAGAGTATCCACACATGATGGTAAGAGATACTTTCTAACACTAGTGGATGATTTCTCTAGGTATACTTGGATATTCTTGTTGAATAATAAAGCTGAAATATTTGTTATTGTGAAGCAGTTTCTAGCTTTAGTAAAGAATATATTTTATTCTAATGTTCAGACCCTGAGAACAAACAATGGTTGTGAATTTTTTAACTCTCAGTTTGATGAGTAGATTAAGAAAAATGGTATTGTACACCAAAGCTCCTGTGTCTATACACCTCAGCAGAATGGTGTAGTAGAGATGAAACATAGATCAATTTTGAATGTAGCCAGGTCTCTAAGGTTTCAGGGAGCTGTGCCTTTGAAATTCTGGGGAGAATATTTTTCTATTGCTATTTATCTACTCAATAGGTTACCCTCTACTATCTTACAGTATAAATTATCATTTGAAATGTTGCATTCACATCCTCCTAATCTTAGCCATTTGAGAACCTTTGGCTGTCTTGCCTATGCATCAAATCCTAATGTCACTGATAAAATATCACTAAGAGCTATTCCTGCTGCCTTAATGGGGTACTCCTCCACTTAAAAGGGGTACAAACTCTATGACCTACATGCTAGATCATTCTTTGTCAGTAGAAATATAGTCTTCAGAGAAGACTTGTTTCCTTTCAAACACTTTGCACCCTCTACACTACCTCTATTTCAGTGCTAAAAATTTTACCTGATCAACCAAAACCTTTACCAAACACAACACCTGACAACATAACAATTCCTCTACCTATTCAAGAAGACTCAGTCACATAAAGCCTTTCATCTCCAATTCCTTCCACTGCTGTGGATCACTCTATATGCCCAGCTCCACCTAATAACACAATAGCTGATGAGTCTATTTTTAGTTCATCACCTATCACTGAGCAACAACAATCTGAAACTCTAAGAAAATCTTCTAGAACTGTTAAACAACCTTTGTGGATGCAGGATTTTGTTACTACCAAAAAATCCAACTATGTCCACCCTCTATCATCTTATGTCAGTTATGAGCATATCACTCACTCTTATAAGGCTGCCTTAAACTCCTACTCCTCTATTGTGGAGCCCTCCAGTTACAAAGAAGCAGCTGCAGATCCAAAGTGGATTGAAGCCATGAAATTGGAGATTGCAGCACTAGAAGAAAATAACACCCGGATCATTATGGACCTTCCTAAGGGAAAAACTCCCATTGGGTGCAAATGGGTGTTCAAGGTTAAATATAAATCATCAGGAGAAGTAGAGAGGTATAAGAAACGATTAGAGGCAAAGGGCTATAGTCAACAAGCAAGGTTGGATTACAAAGAAACTTTTTCACCAGTCGCTAAAATAGTTACTGTTAGATTAGTAGTGGTTGTGGCAGCTTTGAGACATTGGATCATCTATCAAATGGATTTTCACAATGCTTTCTTACAAGGAGATCTATTAGAAGAGGTCTACATGACCATTCGAGATGGGTTTTCTAGACATGGGGAGACTAAACAAGTTTGCAAACTACAAAAATTACTGTATGGTCTGAAACAAGCACCAAGACAGTAGAATCTCAAGTTGACTGAAGCACTGCAATAACTGAATTTGTTCAAAGCCACTTTGACTACTCACTTTTCACGCAGAAGTTAGGAGGTGAAGTAGTTGTGATCTTAATATATGTGGATGACTTCATCATCACAACAAGCAACAATAATTTATTAGTCAAAACCAAGGAAGACCTTCAGAAGAAGTTTAAGATGAAAGATATAGGGGAACTAAAATTCTTCTTAGGCATTGAATTTGCGAGGTCAAAAGAGGAATACACATGTGTCAAAGGAAGTATTCCTTAGAGCCGATCTCTGAACTTGGCTTATGAGGAGCAAATATACCTGGTACTCCTTTGGAGTGCAATCAAAAACTTACTTCAATCGAGTATGACAAAACATTTAATAAATGTGAAGGTCATGAAGATCCTATACTAAATGATGCTGGAGAATACCAAAAGGCTTGTAGGGAGACTTTTGTACTTGACCATGACTAGGCCAGATATCTCATTTGGAGTACAAATGCTGAGCCAATATATGCATGCCCCAAAACAATCACACATGAAAATTGCTCTAAGGATTGTTAGATATCTGAAAGCATCACCGGGTCTAGGACTCCTAATGCCATCAACATAGACTAAATATCTACAACCATTATGTGACTCTGACTGGGACTCTTGCCTGCAGACTAGGAGATCTGTCACATGCTATCTCGTAAAATTTGGAGAGGTCTTGGTGTCATGGAAGTCAAAGAAACAAGAAACTGTAGCCAGAAGTTCAGCTGAAGCTGAATTCAGAAGCATGACATCATGTATGGCTGAAGTTACATGGCTAATAGGGTTGTTCATGAAACTTCGAATTGAACTGTACCAGCCTGTTAATCTGTTTTGTGACAGCAAAGTTGCCATCTAAATAGCAACAAATCCTATATTTCATGAACGAACCAAACACATAGACATCGATTGTCACTTTGTGAGAGAAATAGTGAACCAATGAGTAATTACAACTCATCATCTCTCAACAAAGGATCAACTAGCAGACCTGCTGACTAAGAGCATTGGGAGATCACAACACGAAGTCTTGTTGAATCAACTTGGAGTTGAAAATATATTCAAAGTATCAGCTTGAGGGGGAGTGTTGAGAGCATAGCAAGCTGACGCGGAGCAGTTGGTTAGTTAGTTGGTTAATGAGTTGGTTATTTACGTTAAAAGTTAGCTTAGTGAGTTAGAGGAGTAGTTAGCTGATATGTGTATATATATGAGGTACACCTCATTATTGATACATACAGAAGAAATAAGAAACTCTTAAATTTCTCTCCAAGTTTTCTTCGGTTCTTCTTTCTATTACTCTATCAATTTCCCTCTCGACTCTCGTTTCATTGGTGAGTTTGACAAGGTCAAACCCTTAGTTTGAGTGTACAAATGAAATATTTTTGCAGTTTAGAGGCCGTTCGCCATTGAGCTTTGTTAAAGACTAATAAGGTCAAATTTGAAGCCTACTCCATTTTAATATTCCTTTTCTCTCTCTCATATATTCAAGGAAAAATATAAAAAAGAATTACTGTACTATCCTTTTACAATAGACCAGAATCCACATTGTTAAGCCACAGAAAAACAAAATACAAATGAAACTTGTGGATGATAGTAAAAAGAAAGATGAGCTGTAATAGTTTTTGTGTCAAAGATTCAATAAGTTAAAGAAATGGAATTTATTAAATATTCCATCCTTGTGACTCCCATGATGTAGGTTTTTTACTCTATAATAGTTTATTGAGATGCCACTGCAGACTTTTAACCATAAAAAAAGTAAATAAACAAAAGAGGGATTCCCCTTTCCCTTTAAAGTCTTACTGCAGCTAAAATATTAATTAGACATAAGTTTTAAAATAGTTATGGCAAGAGTTGTTTCCTAATGCATAATAAAAGCACAAATTTTCATTGGATCTTGAAGCCAATTTTGCTAATACCGATAGATGCTTCTAACATTAGGTATGGTAAAAAAAAATACTTAGCACTAGTAATTAACCCCCACAACCTACAACACTTACATACTTCTATGCATGCAGTAATGTACACAGAATCTTTTATAAGTGGTAATAATATTTATTAAAATAAAAAATTAAATAGATCATTATAATGGTAAATGTGGTCATTATATTTTGTATCTAATATTTTCATTTTACTTATTGTCTATTATCTATATATACATCTTTAATAATATGAATTAAAAAAATTCAACGAAGTGGTATCTACCCCATACATGTTTGTTATGTTTTAATAGTAACTCGAATACAAGTAACAATTAATAAAAAATACTTAAATATTTACTTAACTATATAGTTGATGTAATAAGTTGAGAAAATAATGAATGTTATCCAAAGATAGCACGCCTATACGCATGACCTTACTTAGCTTGTTTGGTTATCATGTTATATGATTTATTCTCTGCTCGTTAAACTAAGGGGAAATACGAAAAAGAAAATATTTCTAGCTTGACATAGAATTAAAACAATAGAAAGAGTGTTGTTCACTATAGATTAGTATGGGAATCCCACTAATTTGAATTTGTATCGTATATGATCACTAAAAAATACAACGTTTCCTATTGGAATTTTTTCATACTATGACTATGAGAATCTGATATATTAGATTATGTGGAGGGATTATATTAATCTAAAAAGGATAGAAAAGATAAAAAATATTTTAGCAAAGACCATTTGGAAAATACTTTTATGTTTGCTAAGTAATGATCCCACATTAGAAATTTTCTATATTCTGAAATTTGGGAGAAATAATTCTTAAAATTGTTGGGAAGCCATGTTACGGCTATTGAATGTGTAGCACGTCAGTGGATGCGAGTCCTTTATATATTTCCATCCGTTGCTTCTATTTTAAGATATTCGCTCCAATAATGTTTTCTCTCCGTTTACATGTATATTGAAAATAAATTTTCATTTTTATTTCTCATTTTATGCCTATCAAGAAAAAATAATTTTTTTTTAATGTTATACACATAGTATTTATTACTCATTTCAAATTATTTTCTCAAATCAATAAAATATGCATAAATTAATATGAGTATCATGGTAAATTATGCACTTCATTTATTATTTCTTAAGAGACGTGAAAAATCAAAACATGCCAAGTAAAAGCGAACGGAGGAAGTATTAAATAAAGAGAGAACAATACAATCAAATTTAAAAGTGTCAAATTACAAATAAAAGTCAATGATATTTTTTATTGAAAGGAGAAGAGTGAGTAAAACACACATATCAATTATTCTTCAAAGTAAAAGAGGTGTTGTTAGTTATTGTGCCGAATTTGTGAAAAGTTGTAGCAAATTATTTAGTGCAATTTTCCTCTTTATATTGAACACTTCCTTTCAAGGTAAAAGAGACCAAATCCCATCTTGACATGGCAAGAGATAATTGGGAAGCTGAGAAAAGCCAATTAAAACGTAACTGATATCTGAATTTATAGCCATAAATAATTAAGGACAAAATCAAGAAATAAAAGAGTACACTGTCTTCAACTCAGCCATAAATAATTAAAATATTAATTTGTGGGGAATACTAACACAAACACTGACTTGGGTTTGGCGCTAACTGCTCTCTCAGATTAAGTCATTAGTCATTACTGCACTCTCTTGTGTTTACTTATCAAACTCTAGCTGTTGTCTCTTCCCCTCTGCTCGTGACCACGTTCATGCACTAAGTTTTTGTTATGCGCAAGGTACGAAAAAAGACGAAACACAAAAGTTTATTGTACATAATTTTATTTTTTATTTCTATAAGAAATTATTTTTATGGCTTAAACACGTGACTTCATGATTATATAACAATAATTTTACCTCTTTTTATTAGTAATTAATATATAAATATGTATTTATTTGTGTGTATTCATATGTTTACTCACACATATATATTACGGCAGCGGATACAATAATGAATTCGTGAGTTCAGCAAAATTTAATGTGTCAGCGTAGACTAGAATATATATATATATATATATATATATATATATATATATATATATATATATATGACACCGTTTCATCGAAGATATATATTTATGTAAATCCGCTATATTTATGTAAAACACACACGTACATATATAAAAAAGAAGGATTTTAACCCAAACGGTCAATCTTGACGATAAGCAAATACTATGATTTTAGACTAGGTTTAACATTCGAGTTCATTTATATATATTCCAGACAAACACCTACTCCTATTACCTCAGTGAATATTTCAATCTATAGGTAAATTGACTTGTCTTTTTTTTTTTTTTTTTTTTTAAAAATCCAAAAACCAAAAACAAACATTAATCAAAGTAGCATTACAAGTGCAAAAATCTGATTACAAAAAAAGAATTAAAAAAAATATTATTTTTGATTAAGGGTGGTGGGAATTGTAGGGATCCTAGGGGAAGATGGTGGGAGGTGCAGAAGGAGGTGCCAATCTCAAGGTATTCCTTGCTTGGTTGATTTGTTAACCATTTTCCTCTTTGTTTAATCCTCTCTTTTCCTTAATATTATTTTAGTGGTTTTATTCTGCAAACATCAATAATAAAAAAAAACCACAACCCTTCAAGTTTTTAAACTTGAGTTTGAGTAAAGAGAGAGAGAGAGTGTGTGTGTAGTAAACTCAAACACAGAGATAGAGGAGGAGAGAAAACAAAGCAAAACCCAAGAAAAGAGTTTATAGTTGTTTTGATATGCAATTGCAAACCCGAGAAGAAAATTTTGGAAATTGAGGCAAAATGTCTATCTCTATGCCAAGCTCGAGAAGACAATCTTCTCCCAATCCCAACTCTTCTTCTTCTTCTTTCATATTTCTTTCTCTTTCTTTCATTCTTTTCTTTGCCACCCTCTTCACTTCTTCTTCTTCTTCTTCTTCTTTTTCAAGTTGGACTATTTTTGACAATAATCCATGCAAATGGTCTTTCATAGCATGCAACTCCCAAGGTTTTATAACAGAAATCAATATTCAGTCTATACGTCTTGAGCTTCCTTTGCCTCCAAATCTTTCTTCATATAAGTACCTCCAAAAACTTGTCATTTCTGATGCTAATATCACTGGTACCATACCTTTTGAAATTGGTGACTGCTCTTCACTTGTAAGCATTGATTTAAGCTCAAATGGTCTTGTGGGGTCCATCCCTTCAAGCATTGGAAGCCTTGTAAACCTTCAAGATTTAATCTTGAACTCAAATCAACTCACTGGAAAAATCCCAGTTGAGCTTGCCAATTGCAAAAGCCTAAAAAATCTTCTCCTTTTTGATAACAGACTTGGTGGAACTTTACCAAGTGAAGTGGGATTGTTGTCAAATCTTGAAGTGTTAAGGGCAGGAGGGAACAAAGATGTTACTGGAAAAATCCCAAATGAGTTAGGTGAATGTGGGAATTTGACAGTTTTAGGCTTAGCAGATACAAGAGTATCTGGTTCTTTGCCTGTTTCATTAGGTAAGCTCAAGAAACTTGAGACTTTGTCTATTTACACTACTATGTTGTCTGGTGAGATACCTCCTGATTTAGGTAATTGTTCTGAGCTTGTTAACTTGTATTTGTATGAAAATAGTCTTTCTGGTTCAATCCCATCTGAGATAGGGAACCTTAGAAACTTAGAAAAATTGTTCCTTTGGCAGAATAATCTTGTTGGTGTTATTCCACAAGAGATTGGGAATTGTACTAAGTTGACTATGATTGATTTGTCTTTGAACTATTTATCTGGGAGTATACCATTATCTTTTGGTAGTCTTGTTGAGTTACAAGAACTTATGCTTAGTAACAACAATATTTCTGGTTCAATCCCTTCTGTTCTTTCACATGCCACAAGCCTTGTGCAATTGCAACTTGACACAAATCAGATTTCAGGGTTGATTCCTTCTGAGTTAGGGAATTTGACTAATCTTATTGTGTTTTTCGCTTGGGATAATCAACTTGAAGGAAGTGTGCCTTTAACTTTGGCTAGTTGTAGTAACCTTCAGGCATTGGACTTGTCACATAACTCACTTACTGGTAACATTCCTCCTGGCTTGTTCCAATTGAAAAATCTTACTAAGCTGCTCTTGATTTCTAATGATATTTCGGGTTCGATACCTCTAGAAATTGGAAATTGTAGCTCATTAGTGAGGTTAAGACTTGGAAACAATCGGATTGCTGGTGGAATTCCTAAAGAAATTGGGGGTCTTAAGAGCTTAAACTTTCTTGATTTGTCTGGAAATCGCCTTTCTGGACCGGTTCCTGATGAGATAGGAAGCTGTACTGAGCTGCAAATGGTAGACCTTAACAACAATATACTGGAAGGTCCCCTGCCTAATACTCTGTCTTCTCTATCGGGGATTCAAGTCTTGGACGTTTCGAATAACAGATTCAGGGGGCCTATTCCAGCTAGTTTTGGCCGTCTTGTGTCCTTGAACAAGCTGATCCTCAGCAAGAACTCGTTCTCGGGTTCGATACCTCCATCTATCGGCCTATGTTCGAGTCTCCAATTGCTTGATCTTAGCAGCAATGAGCTCTCGGGTAGCATACCGTTGCAGCTAGGAAAAATTGAGTCTCTTGAAATTGCTCTCAACCTTAGTTACAATGGACTGACAGGTCCAATTCCTGCTGAAATTTCAGCATTAAGCAAGCTGTCGATACTTGATCTTTCGCACAATAAGCTTGAAGGGAACTTGAATCCACTAGCTAGGCTTGATAATCTGGTCTCGTTAAACGTATCATACAACAACTTCACTGGGTATCTTCCTGACAATAAGCTCTTTCGACAGTTACCAGCATCAGACCTTGATGGAAATGAAGGGCTATGTTCATTTGGCAGGCCATCGTGTTATCTTAGCAATATCAATGGAGTGGGAGTAGCTAAAAATGGAAATGATGAGGGAAGGTCAAAGAAGCTCAAATTAGCCATTGCATTGCTAGTAACCATGACGATAGTAATGGTGATCATGGGAACTATTGCTATCATTCGAGCACGAAGGACGATGAGAAGGGATGATGATTCCGAGATGGGAGATTCTTGGGCTTGGCAGTTCACTCCATTCCAGAAGCTCAATTTTTCAGTAGAAGAGATACTAAGGTGCCTAGTGGACACTAATGTCATCGGAAAGGGATGCTCCGGGGTTGTCTATCGTGCAGATATGAACAATGGCGAGGTTATAGCAGTGAAGAAGCTTTGGCCAACAACCATGGCTTCAACTAATGGATGCAATGATGATAAGTGTGGAGTACGGGATTCCTTCTCTGCGGAAGTTAAGACTCTTGGTTCAATTCGACACAAGAACATTGTTCGATTCTTAGGTTGTTGTTGGAACAGAAGCACAAGATTGCTCATGTATGATTACATGCCAAATGGGAGCTTAGGAAGTCTTCTCCATGAGAGGAGCGGTAACTATTTGGAGTGGGAATTGAGATACCAAATATTGCTCGGGGCAGCACAAGGGCTCGCCTACTTGCACCATGACTGTGTCCCTCCAATTTTTCACAGAGACATCAAGGCCAACAACATTCTCATTGGTCTTGAGTTTGAGCCTTACATTGCAGACTTTGGCCTTGCAAAACTCGTCGATGATGGTGATTTTGGTCGGTCCTCCAATACAGTTGCTGGTTCTTACGGCTACATTGCTCCCGGTAAAGATTTCTTTTATTTCATGTCAAATTACAATTCAAGTTACCGTTTTCGTTACTCCTAGTATATTGTTCTGAGTCCAATGCTTGCTCGGATTAAATTTCTCACTTAATTATATAAGCATTGATTGCACATTGCATTTATTAACTTTCCGAGAAGAACAGCAGCAATTCTTGATGATCATTGACCTAAGTATACTAATGTTGTTCATTTTCTTTATAGAATATGGTTATATGATGAAGATCACCGAGAAGAGTGATGTCTACAGCTATGGAGTGGTTATGTTAGAAGTCTTGACAGGGAAGCAGCCAATCGATCCAACAATTCCTGACGGAGTCCATCTAGTGGATTGGGTAAGATTGAAAAGAGGAGGAATCGAGGTCCTCGATCCAAGTCTGCACTCGAGACCAGAATCAGAGATCGAGGAAATGTTACAAGCATTAGGAGTAGCCCTATTGTGTGTAAATTCCTCTCCTGATGAAAGGCCAACAATGAAAGATGTAGCAGCAATGCTAAAGGAAATCAAACATGAAAGGGAAGATTATGCAAAGGTTGATGTTTTACTTAAGGGCTCTCCAGCAACTTATACGCAAGAAAATAAGAACTCAAAGGGTGTCTTAGCAACATCTTCATCAGGAGAGAAAGCAAGAAGTTTGTATCCAAAGAGTAATAACACAAGCTTCTCTGCTTCCTCATTGCTTTATTCATCATCATCAAATGCCAAAAGTGGAGTTTAAGTGATTCACCAAAACTACATTTGCATTGAAGTTTGTCATATTAGTGTTAGTTTTACTTTCTTTCAGTTTAATAATCCTTTTGTTTGCATTTACTTTTTTTTTTTTTTGGAATTTTCTGAAGGGGAGCCTTGGCGTAACTGGTAAAGTTGCTGTCATGTGACCAGGAGGTCAACAACGTCTTGTAGAAATGCGAAGGGTAAGACTGCGTAGAATAGACCCTTGTGGTCTGGCCCTTCCCAGCTCCTGCGCATAGCGTGAGATTAGTGCACCGGACCGGGCTGCCCCTTTTCTGTATAAAGAGAAGAAGGTAGATAGATATGTGTGTGACAACTTGTATGCAAGGGAAACAAAAGAAGCCAACATATGCAAGTTTGGCTTTTGAGCAATTTTAAGCTTTTATGCAGCCACTAAAGTCAACTTATTCCTCCAGGTTTTAAGGTTCATTTGCAGCTTTCAAACAAATATTTGGGACCTACCAAGAAACTAATTGGACCACTTTCTACTACATGAATAAAGTTGGATTTGAAAATAAGTATAATAAAACAAAGTGCATAGTTCAGTAGTGATTGTTCATCTTTTGTTCCTGATATATGTAGTTCAACAATAATTCTATAATAACTTTACTTTATTTTTCTTTTAATTTTCCAAATTCCTCTTTTCTTGAACAATTGACTACACAAATCCACAAACATTATCAACTTTGTGGATTTGTAGTGGGAAAGAAGATCAAGAAGGATGGGACAGACAATGAGGGGTAAAGTATTCCCAACTAGCTTCTCTTTTTAAGGCTGTGTTTGGTATGTTTATAATCATTTTTCAAGAGGAAAACATTTTCCATCAAAAGGGAAAAAATTACTAACGTCTACTCCAACTAGCACTCAGATATCATTGTCGATTTTTAATACTCAAAAATTTAGCAAAATGTTAAATATTACAGAATATTACTTTTCATCTAGTTTAGAATCTATATTAATTGTAGAATTTTCTTTAGTTCCCTATAAATAGTGATGTACTTTTTCATTATTAATCAATGCAATGAGTTATCATTCATTCTGTCCCTGGTTTCTTCTCTAGCTTCCGGTTTTTCTAACACAAAACACTATCCAATTTGTTATTCGTTTTATATATATATAGATCCATTCTTCTCTCTTCCATTCTTGGGTAGGGGTAATGATGCGTATATCTTATTCTCGGATCTATTTTTTTTTGTTGTTGTCACCACAATAGAAAACAACTTTTAAGAAAATATTTTTTCGGAAAAACATTTCATACAAATTGACTTCTAGTCATTATCAATACACCCAAATTTAATAATTTTCAAGCGATAGCACGCACCCTAATTTAATGATTTTCAAGCGATAACACATAAACATATGTTATAAGTATCAGTTTTAATTACTTCCCCCGTTTCAATTTTGATGAGATAGTTTGACTCGGCGCGGAGTTTAAGAAAAAAAAGAAAGACTTTTGAAACTTGTCATGACATTTTTGTGGTTATAAAAACTTCTCATTAAGGGTATATGAGTAAAATGAATAATTTAAAGTTGAATTATTTTTAAATTTAAAAACATATCATTTATTTTACAACAGACTAAAAAATAAATTACCTTGAAACGGAGGGAGTATATTTTTGTTTTCCTTGTTTGTTTTGTACTTAGGGAAAGTATCCTCAGTTTATCTGAAATATGGGACTTAATATTCTTATGAAAATGATTCCCTTACCTGATTTGGACAACAATGTGGTCAAATTTGACTACTGAAACCCAAAGCATTCAATCATAGAAAATTCTCAGTACTGAAAAGTAACAAAAGCTAATGCCTCAAGTGGTTAAAACTGTGAATGAGTTTTCCAAGTTGAAAGAACGACGTGACTGATTTGACATATATAGTTAAGTAGTAGGGTCTGAATCAAGTGGAGTAGTAGTATAAGTAGGGTCTCTCCCATGATTATACTTGTTGTCATTTAGCTCCTCACTTTAATTTTCTCATGCATGCAACAGTAATGATACAATTTGAAAGTAGAGATTCCTAGTTTGAATGCAGGAGGACTCTTCTTGTGAAATTATGGTGGGCTAAAAAGTGTTATTCCGTATATTCCGTGGCCGCTCGAATTTCGAAAGTTAAACTTCTTAATTTTGATCATAAATTCGGTTATAGAATCTTGTAAGTTTTTGTTTATTTAAAAAAATTTACATAATTGAAAACTGCTAAAAGTATTATAAGTCACGATAGTGGACAATTTAAAATATATAAAAGGCATATAAAAAAATTACGGGTAAAAAAAAATTCATTTTACTCTCAAAATGCGCACTCCACCATATAAATTAGAACGAAAGGAGTATAAGAAGATGGGGCAAGCTTAAAACTACGTAAAGAGTGCTCTGGAAAAATTTACAATCTCTTAGAATCCAAGCAGACTTAAAAGGAAATAGGGCAGAATGGAAGAAAAATAACTATGTATTCGATGTTAATTAGTTGAGATTAAGTTTTAATCATGTTAGTATGTTTACATTTAATCCAATGGTTTCTATGCATTTCTTAGTCGTGTCAGGGATTTGTATCCCTGTAGAAAATACAAAAAACTTCTAGGACATTTTAATTTTATTGTATAGAAAATTGGACTAAATAGTATAGTTGTATGTATGACAGATTCCATGATCCAAAGGCTAGGATTGATTGTTGTACATAAGATGCTGTATGGTAGAAAACCTCAATTATAGCTTTGGGTTTTAATGCGTAAATAGAATAACATGTCTGTAAAATCATTGCTTGATAAAGATGCCAAAGAATCTTACAGTAACTAAGGGCCTTGCCATTACACTGCCAAATTGTAGTGTCCTTTCCATTTTTGACTCATTATCTTCCTTTGACATGCTGGTCTAAAAGGTGTAGGTGTTCTTGTTTTATCTCAGAATGAAGATATGTTCAGTGCTTTTAAATTCTAAGGATGAAACAGGGCAATGTTTTTGTTTGTTATTCTCCCACCAACACTAGTATGGAGTTTCTTTGTCCATCTAGATTTAGATGATATAAGAAAATCACCTAGCGATTTTCGTCTCTACTAAAATTTAAACCGTAGTATTTCATAATTTTCACCCACTTTATTGGCAGTTAGACCACACCACCGGATGCAATTCTAATATTGAAATAAGGTCATAGAATTCTTTCTATAAAAAATGTTGTGTTAACAACTAGGGCAGTGCTTAGTTTTGACCATAACATTCTTTATGGAAATGGAACACCAATGGTTTATTTAGAGGGAGTCCTGTCCTATAAGCAGGACGGAATGGGATGCGTGTTCGGCCGAACCCCTTTTGTTCAAATCTTGTATTCGTTTTAAGAAATTCATTAAATATATACAAATTATTAATTTAAAACTCAATAACTTAAGAAGATAAGGTTCAGATCCTGGCTCCGCCTGTGCACGTAAGATATACAGAGTAGATAGTTCTTGCTATTACCAAAAAGAAAGACATTAAATAGTTTTCAAGAATCGCCTTCAAATTTCAGTAGTTATAGGTAACACGTATAATTTGACACAGAAAAAGGCAAAGTACATACACATAACGCATCATATCACACAGAAAAAATGATGGTTGGGAAGTCAAAACTTAAGTTCCAATATTTGCTTGGCTTCTTCATCCGCAAATCAAGTATGGCCAAAGATTCTTTCACGGAAGCTTCATGATTCTGGTTAGCGAGATCCTCTAGAGGCAACATAATCAATTTTTCAAGAATCAACTTCATCCTCGTAGCATTGTTTTGTATGGAAGTTTCAGATTTTGATTCAACTTCTGAAATCGTAGCATGATGCAACTTCAACAAAGAGAATGACCTCCTTTTCAGTATTACAATTGAGCCTTTCCATTCCCAAGAAATGTTTCTCCAAATGACTGGTCTCGTCTGTTTTTTCTTGCAATCTTATCTCTTTGTTGGCTAGGGGCATCTTTAGCTGGCATTCTTTCTTCTGGCAACAGAGACAGTATTGTGGGAACATCAGGTAGTGAGTACGCAGCGCAGGGATGAGATTATCACGGGCATGGGCAGGCTCAAATTCCTGTGGTGTGTACAGTACAGGAGTTCTTGCTGCAACCTCTTTACGTTTCTTGCCAAACTGCCTTTTAAGGTCCTCTAAACCAATTCATCCACCACGTCTTTTTGGATGTCTCCTTCGTTTGCTGCTTCTTGCCTAATTCAAAGATGGTAAGGTCCTGACCTGAAGGACCACTATCCCCTTTCCCCTTCAAGTTACTTTGTTGTATGATTGATTGTTGTTGAAATGAATCCAGCAGTGCAAGATGTAGTGGAGATTTGGCATCTAATTAACAGTAGTCCAGATAAACACTCTGCCGGCAAACATTCCAATTTATCGAATTTGTAACCACGAGTAAATGGATTTAGTACATACTAAATAGGAAATGCGCGCTGGGATATCAACAAACATGCGAAACATTTTCTCAACAATAGGATTTCAAGGAAAATAACACAACTGGAACTAGCAAAAAAACAGAAGAGAACCTGTAACTGTAAAGATTGATAAGAATAGAGCAAGGATTCAGCAGGGTTAAGACTAACCTTGTTAGGACCAGGTCCTCCCTGATCTTTGGAAGGAAAGCAAGCTTTACGCGGACAGTGTACAATCTTAAACAATCCAAGAGGAGATTCTTCAGAGTTAAACAATCTCAGTGACAAAGTCCCATGAAAATGGTACTCTTGGGCATTGGTGGAGGCAGGATTTTCGCTAAGGGGTTCAAAAAAGAAAAAAAAGTGAAAAACATTAAATGAGATTGTAGCTAATGAGAATTGAACCAATTACTTCACAAAGGTTTTGAACCTCCTTGAGCACTAAGCTATGTTCGGCTGAACCCCCTTTCGCTCCCTAAATCCGCCCCGCTCTTGGGTATGACCAGGAGAAGATCGAGTGTTCTGCATGACATGAGGTTTTGTAACGTGATCTGCTGAAAGATGTCGACAATATTGCGTACAAGTGTAAAATCTTGATGCAACTCCTCAAATAGGTACCAAATACAAACTACTGAAGCCACCCTACATGGGGAGTATTCATTGCTGCTCCCACACCTCACGGAATGAAGGATTGGAATGTCTGACAACCATTTTCTCTGCAATCTGTAGCTTGAGCAACAAACGATTATAGATGAACAGGTTTGAGAAAATGCATGTTGAACAGTTGAGTTTATGAGGTTTCGCATTGAAAAGGCGAGTTCTGTTTCCATCAGCAAATGCAACTGCAGTAAAGAAAACAGCAAATTATCTTTATAAGCACTCAGGTGAAAATCTTCCAAGTATGATGTACCATCCGGCCAGAAAAAACAAAAAAAAAGTCTATTAGGCAAGCGAGCCCATTCAACCTATGAACTTGTTACCGGTAGTCTTTGTACTCAACAGGGACTCACTTGGTTCGCAACAAATTCAGTTTATAATTCTTAGAGACCCCCTTGACAAAGATTAATAATAACGTTTGTGGAGTTGCGATTAATAGGCGGAGCATGTGCACGGGTTGCCAAGCAATCATGGATATTAGTCATTGTTTCAAGATTTGTTGAAATGATATACTCCACTATAATTGTGCTAAGGGAAAAGAGCCAAATATATCCCTCTGCTTTCGGATATTGTCTATATTTAAAATTATCGGGCCAAATTTAACCCTACCGTTATACTATCAGGCCAAATTTACTCCTACAATCAGCAAACTTTAAAAAATTACCCCTTAATTGGAAGATGACCCAGAATCTCCCAAATCATTTCAATTAAGTTACTGACCCTTCTTCTTGGTCCACTATTTACGAAATAATTAGCATTTACCTGCTTTCTAAATTGGAGAAAAAAATATTAAATAATACAACCGTTAATAAACAAAGTGTAGTAAATTGAAAAATCTAAATTAGGTAAGCTGGTCTAAATTCTAAAAGTATTTACAACATCCCAATTTGAATGAATTTGTTGCACCAAATGTATGGAGACTTTGCAAGTATTAGTGATTGGAGTTGAAGTTTCTCAGAAGGTTTTACATTGTCGAATTCAACTTTGCTTTAATCAAATGCCTACACATTGTGCACTCTTAAGTTAGTCGATCGAACTCTATACTAACTAAACAATGACAAAATATATTTGAATATACATGTACATACATGATGATTACCTGCATATAATACACAATAAATAGACCCAATGAATTCTACGGTATGTATATGATTAAAAAATAAACAAAATTTTAAACTAATTCCAAACCCATTATTACAAGAGGAGAAGTGAGTGCATTGGTAATTAAAAATATTTATGAATAATTTGAATAGTCTAGTAACTTTAGCATTCACATCAATAGTAATTTTTGAAAGGCCAAACCCATAAGCGGCCCTTTAAACTCGGCTTTGCTTTTCATTTTGACACCTTTACTTTGGCTTTTTTCATTTTGACACTCCAACCCATTCCCTCAGGTGCCACTTAAATACAAAACGCATGGCCTTTTTTAAAAGTCATGCGCGTGTTCATAAGCGCTGCCCACGTGTAAACCGAACCAATTATTCTCTGTCACTTGGATATATCATCCGCCTAGGACCCCCAACCCGGATCAATTAACCCCGACCCGGTAAGACTAACCAACGACGGGTTACAGAGTTAAAAAAAAATAATCTCTTTCATTTTTACCTAAATCAATCTGCTTTCTCTCACCCCGCTAACAAAAAACCCAAACCCTATTAGATGAAACCATTGATTTTCAGTGGATTTTCGTTCTTGTGAAGGCTATACTGCGAACATTGGCTTGAATCTTTGCTTTATTTCATCTGGTTGTTGATGGTAAGTTCTTACAGACCCATATTTTAAAGGTGTTTTTTACCGTTAGTTTTTTTTTTAATCTTGTTTTCGAATCTTCTGACGTGTGACCTTCTTTTGGCATTTTTTCTTTTCATTATAGGGTAAAGTTGATATAATGTTAGCTGAAGAATATATTCTTGTCCGTTTCTACCATGTTGGTACTTTTATCGAAGATTTTGTCGCTAAATACGTTGGTGAGAGTGAGGTAAAAGAGTATTCGATAGATAAAGACCACTTTTCATTGGTTGAATTTCTGTATTATACAAGGCAACTGGGGTATGTTACTGATTTTTTTATGTCTTTAACCCTAGGTCAAAAAAAATTGTGCTGGTTAAAAATGATGAACAATTATATAATATTGTCTACTACTGTAAAGAGGGTGTCTTGGACATATTTATTAATCATGTTATTAAAGAAACTGCTTTGGAGGTGGTCCCAGCTGGTCTTATTTATGGGACCGAGGTGGTTGAAGCCACTAATAATGAGTCTAGGGCAACTTTAGATGGTGGTTTAGGTGATATAAATGGAGAACAACAATATGGTGATGAAGTTGGGAGGCTATAGTAGACAGAGTTGCTGAAAACATTAATGTAGATGGTGTTGAAAATTCAGAGCTAGATTTGTCAGATTTGCTTAGTAGTGACACTAATTTAGATGATACACCTGAGGGAGATGATAGTGAATTAGATGAGAAGTCAAGAGCTATAAGAACAGAAAAAAGAAGAAAGAATCTGCAGAAAGAAAAGGGGAAACAAAGGCTGAAGAAGAATGGGAAGCCACCTACTCCAACAAAGGAGGTTGAGCCAGGGGAAGCTGGAGCAGACAAAGGTTTTGATGACATTGATAGGCCAAGTAAGAGAGATAAATAAGCTGGTAAATTAGGGGGATGAGAATTACTATGATAATAGTGACATAGGAAGTGATGACAGTCAAGATGAGCTAGATGTGCTTGCTGAACCTGGTGTTGACTTACCAGCTAGAAGAAGTAGTAAGAAGCTCAGGTTTGACCCAGAATGTTGGCTTGCTATTTTTGAACTTGGTATGGTTGAAGGTGTTGAAGAATTTAGGAAGGCTGTTTAATCCTATGCTGTTGAGAATAAAGTGCAGCTTACACTTAGGCCTAATGAAAAATATAGAGTTAGAGTTAAGTGCAAAAGTAAGGATTTGTGCAAATGGGAGCTATATGCAAGTAGAGATGGAGATTCTGGAGATTTCATGGTGAATGACTACCATCTATGGCATAAGTGTACTAATAAAAATAAAAATAAGTTGTGCACTTCTAAATATACAGAAGCTTGATTTATATGTTGGGAGCCTTATATACAAGGCTAAGGCAATTGTAATGAAAGTGTTTATAGGGGACTGAAAGCTAGAATTTTTCAGATTGGCTGATTATGCTGTTATGATTAGGAGGACAAATCCAGGGAGTTCTTGCTGGATCAGAACTAACAAGGACACTGTACCAGGGAAGAATATGTTTGTTTTCTTTTATGTCTATTTTGATGCCCTTAAAATGGATTGGTTAGAAAGTTGTAGAAGAATTATTGATTTTGGTGGATGCTTCTTGAAAGGGTTGTGTAAAGGTGAGTTACTGGTAGCTGTTGGCAAAAATGGGAACAATAAGATGTTTGCAATAGTATGGGAAGTTGTGGACTAAGAGACAAAACACTCTTGGACATGGTTCATTCAACACTTGAGTGCTGACTTGGAATTAGGAGATGGTTTCAGCTTAACAGTAATGTCAGACAGTTAAAAGGTAATCTCCAACTTACACTTATTTTACTGTTGTCTGCTATCCTTAACTTCAATTAAGTGATATTCATTTTACTATTGTCTATTATTTTTACAAGGATTAATACCTGCAATTGAAAATTGTTTACCAATGGCAGAGCATAGGATGTATTTTAGACATATATGGTCCAACTGGGCAAACAAAAGGGAAATGTGAAGAAAGAAGGATACAATTTTGGAGATGTGCCAAGCCTTCCTTTGTAGTGCATTTCAAGGATGAGCTTGCCAGATTGGGAATGCTGGGGAGAAACATATGTGAGGATATTCTGGATTACAACAAAGAAGTATGGGTAAGGGCTTATTTTAGTCCTGTGTCCAAATGTGATGTTGTTGAAAATAATATGTGTGAGATATTTAATTCATGGATAGTGGTACCTAGGCACAAGTCAATTATAATTATGTGAGAGGAAATTAGACACAAAGTGATGACTAGAACTGTTGATATGAGGAGATTTGATGATGCTTGGATAACAAATATATCCCCTACAGCAAGAATGAATTTAGAAGAAAATAAAGATGCATCTCGGAGATGTAAAGTTCTTTGGAATGGGGATAATGGTTTTGAGATTTCTGATGATGATATTAGGCATATTGTTGATTTAAGAGAGAAGAATTGCACTTGTAGAACCTGGATGTTGAGAGGAATTCTATGCCCTCATGCTATTTGTTCCCTATATCACTTAGGACAGAATCCAGATGACTTGGTTAAATATTGGTACAGAAAGACAACCTTCATGAAAGCTTACTAATATTTTATACAATCTATTCCCAACATGAAAATGTGGCAAGAATTATCAAATCCCTCTATTGATCCACCTGAACCAAAACCAATGCCAGGAAAGCCTAAAAGATGCAGGAGAAGAGCAAAGGATGAGCCAAGAAAGAAACATGGCAAGCTGTCAAATAAATGAGTGAAGATGACTTGTTCAAAGTGTTATCAGTTAGGTCACAACAAAACTACATGCAAATTAGGGGTAGGATCAATTAATTTTCTATGATTTTAGCATTCTATAATTCACACTAACTGTTTATGCTTCTAGCCTAACATGGGAGATACTCAAGCAAGTCAGTCAACTCAAATAAGTCAGCCAACTCCAAGGAGGCAGCCAACCTCAACCATGCCTACCATTCCATCCTCAATTTATGAGGACATATCTGCTGTGAAACGATGTGGTCAGAGTCAGTCCAGTTCTGTAGGAAAATGAAGAGGAAGGGGAAGGAGAAATGGCCTAGGAAGGGGATATTTTAGATCAGTAGCTACTGCTATGGAAGGAAGGGGCATAAGCACACAAGCAACATCTGAAACTCAGCAAATAATAGGATATAAGAGGTCTAGGCAGTCTGGTTTTGGTGTTTATCAAGACACAATGACTGAAAGATCTATATTGAATGTAAACTGGTTCTATAAGCTTGTTTCTTTCTTTTATATATCAATTGCTAATTTTAGTATTTTGCAGCCTGGTGCACATTACGAAAGAGTAATAGCACCTGGTACATTTAGAGATGCATCTGCAACAAATATTGATCTTCGATTTAAGCTTAATGGTCTAAAATGGAAAGAAAAAAAATCAGTGACAACTTCCAGCTTCAGATGATGAGTGCAGCCAGGAATATAAGAAGTTCCAGTCAACCCATGGAGGGAAAAATATTTTAGAAGTCTTTTGTCTATGTTATAGGGCTAGTTAAGTTAAGGTTGTTATGAATCTTTTGTATGATATTTTTTGGTATTGCAATTGTAAGACCCATGTTGGGGATGCTTTCTGCTATTTTCCAATTGCAGACTTAAGTAGTCGATGATTCAGACCAATTGCCCTTTAGTTTTTATGATATTATTCTGGTAACTAAAGAATTGTTGATGCATTTAACTCATTTGTTAAAGTTCAGTTGTTAGTTTCCGTTGTTAATGTTGTGTTGTTAGTTTCTGTTCTTAAATTTGTTGATGCTTCAGTTAGTTTAAGTGCAGCCAGTTTACAATCAGTTCCAGTCAATTTATATTATTAAATTTCAGCTGTTAAAAGGCAGTTCAGCAGTTTGTGTTGTTTAAATTTTAGCTGTTAAAATGCAGTCAGTTCTGCAGTCTTGGACATGGCATTCTCTTAGATTGAAGCTGCAGTCTGTACAGAAGAAGTTTCATAAACTATTCTGAAAAACTAGCAACTTTCTCATACACGAACTATAGCATTTTGATTTACATTTGAATCAATACCACTTCATTTCTAAAATAATCAGTCCATATGCAAAGCACGGCATAACAAGCTTCAAATTTTTGATTAACAAGCAAAAGTGAAAGCTACACAAAACCCACCCCAAAAACAAACATTAAGACTACCATCTTCAACAAAACGAAGGAACAACCAAACAATTCCATGCGATGAACACAACTACAAACACAAAAATCCATTTCTTCCTTGCTCGAGCCAATTTTGCATCATTTTCTTTGGCCCTTTTTAGTAAACCATTAATGGTCCTCTTTGCTTAATCGGAAAAATCTTCGTCATACCATCTAAAATATTCGCAAGCACCCCGATCCTTCAAAACAAGATGAAACAGAATTTGTTTAACAAACTTAAACCAAAAATTCGAAATATAAATGCAAATATATGGCCGACTTTCTTTGTCGAATTTACACCCATAAAATCATCGACCTAGATTTCTAGAGGACCATAAAATTCTCAGTTTCACGTTAAAACCACAAAAATAGATATCCAATCCCTTTTGAGAATTCTCTGCTCTTTCCGACATGGCTACAATGGCTATGGGGTTCGAGTTAAAAATCAGGGAAGAAGAAGAAGCAACTAACAAATTAGGGCTACAGAATTCTAGTTAAAAATCAGGGAAGAAGAAGAAGCAACTAAAGCTTCGACAAATTGAATAAAAGAAAGCACATGGAGATGGAGTTTTTGAGAATTAGGGCTTTTTTTACATCTTATAATGGAGAAAGGGTAGGGGAAAGTCGGGTATAAATGGGACTCAACAGTAAAATTTAATACCGTTAAAAGGGGACTGATTTTACCCCTCATAGAGGCCTCACGCACGACCTGGGTGACGAGGCTCACTCAATGTGACAGGTCAGCGTTTTGTGTTTAAGTGAAACATGAGGGAATGAGTTGGAGTGTCAAAATAAAAAAGGCCAAAGTAAAGGTGTCAAAATGAAAAGCGGAGTCGAGTTTAAGGGGCCGCTTATGGGTTTGGCTTTTTTAAAAATAGTGGAGCAAAAAGAACAACAAGTGATTTAAATAAAATAAATTTTGGAGATTTTGAATTACTTAACGGATCAAGGGGTAATTTTTAAATATTTGCTGATGATAGGGGTAGATTTGGCTAGATAGTATAACGGTAGAGGTAAATTTGGCCGGATAGTATAACAGATGTTAAATGTAGACAATATCTGAAAGTATAGGGATATATTTGTCCCTTTTACCTTGTGCTAAATATAGGAATATGTTGCCAGCTAGATTCTTCAAGAGGATAAAAATAAAAACAACTAAAATTACTTTGTTAAATTAAAAGGAGTAGAATCTGTACTTACAACGTAAATTCTTTTCAATGATACCAGTCGTTTATTTGAAGCCTCTTTGATATCACGTTTTTGTTAGTTTAATACCTAGGGGGGTTTAAAATGAAGGGAATATAGTTCAGGGGAATTTTGGAAATACCAAATAATTTAAGTAGAAAACGAACAAAAATATAATAGTTTAGGGGGTTTTAGGGTATTAACTCAAAAGAAAAGGAAGAAAATTTACCAGCTCACAGTGTATTTCAGACGGTTATTTTCTAAAATTTGTACCATACCAATTTTTCGGTTATCTATTATATATAACCAAAATTATACTTTTCGAAAACCGTCCAAATCATGCCGATTTCTCTTCGGTATCGTTATAGTTCGGTTAATTTTCGGTATTTTTTTAAATTTCATGTAAAAGTCACTAGTAGAAGTAGAATGCAATAACATACGTACTTTTATAGGACTTAGCAAACTCTTTAGATATTTTTACTCTTTAAAGGGTGATGAATTAAGAAAATATTAAATCATATGAAAGGAAAAATATTCAATATATTGTAGTTTGCTACTAATCACTAGAATAACTTGTGTCTTGTTAGTGAATATGTTGAAAATAATTTAGTTTCAATAGGAGTAACATGATAGGTTTGGGAATTAAGATTTTGAGTTTAATTACTTGTTTGTTTGTAACCGTTTTCACAATTCCAAGGCCCAAGGAAAATTTTAATACATTATTATTCTTAAACTTAATATATAAATATATTTTTCACATGTAAAATTTATTCGGTACAGTTCGGTATTTTTTCGGTTTATTTTTATAAAATAAAAAACCTACTCTAATTATCGGTACAATTATAGATTTATATAAAAACCTACGATTTTATTAAAAGAAACCTAGAAATCGGTTCAGTACGGTACGGTGCGATTCAGTCGGTTTAGTCGGTCTTTAAATATCCATTGACACCCCTAATCCTAATCACACTTATTTATTAAGATAGGGGTAAATTTGAATACTTTGCTGCTAACGCTAAGAATATATATATCCCCTGCGGGGTCGTTTGGTTCGCGAATAATGTTATTCTGAGATTGTAATCCTGGAACTAATTATCTCAGAATTATTTAGTACTCCTAATCTTTTATTTGGCTCATTAGATTAGAAATAGGATATATAGTGTATAAACCAAAATATGTCTTTAGTTTGAAACTGGATGAACATTGATAAATCTTTTGTTTTCATTTTTAACCTTGGTTATTTTGGTGAATTAGATACATTTGAATCATTTTTAAATTTTTTTTTTTTATTTAAATGCAAAATTTCTTACAAAGCTAAGCTTGGTGATTGGTGAAGTTTTGCGGTGAAAATGTCTGAAGTTCATTGTCAATCTGGAGATGATGATCTTCGAACTCGAACCCTTAAATTTGGTGATGAGATTTGATTTCTCATTCCATAAGACCCGATGCTTCATCTCCTTCTTTAGTTTAGTAGGACTTCTTTCATGCTATTGTGTGAAACATTCGTTTGGTCTTTTACTGCTATCTATGCTAGCTTGAAAGGTATGACTACTCTCTTGTTTCCTGCTGAACCTCCTTCCCAATACAGGTTTCGCAACCATCCTTGCTTGCATTTTTGAAAAATATTTGGTAGGGGCTGCCAAGCTTGACTAATAGAATAAGGGTCCCCGTATAAGGAGAATGCCTGCCTGTGCCACCTTGGTAGCACAAACAAGGGGCCTGTGTACCAACGATGTACGAATCATAGTAAAAAACTTTACTAACTTTATTAGTTGCAAGGCGACTTTGCTGTAAAGTTTATTATACTAAAAACGTATCTTATGATAACATTTGGGGAACCACTCTCTTTTATTGAAGCTTCAACTGGGTTTTAAGTTTAATATATTTCATGCATTTAGGTCTGTTTATCCCAATAATGGGTAACAATTAAATTTGTACGCGATTTAAAGGATACATGATTTTATTCAACATGAATAATTAAAAATAACAAATAGATGAATTAAAGGCAAAATAAACAATAAAACCAATTACAATACGACGACCAAGCCTGTTCTCAGATTAAATAGTGAAATTCGTGCTCGATCGGACCCTCGTTACAAGCTCGATAGTGAGTAAAAAATAGAACAAACAAGCAATGCCTTGAAGAATAGCTAGAGGACAAAAGTAAACTTTTTATTGCCTTGAGTTGCGTGTTATAAATCCTCATACTAAAGAAAAATTCTCCTTTATATAGTAGAAGAATTTTAGTCCTAGTATAAGTTTAAAAAGGGTAAAAATCTTCTTTTTCCGGTAATTGTTGATCCATCATCGATAGTGAGTGGGATTCGTGCCGTAATATCCGGTTGAGGGAGAATATTACAGCCCCCAATCCGTCATGCATAACCATTCTCCGCTTCTCCCGAGGTCAAGAAATTATACTCGGTCCGAAGTTCGTTGCTTAACCGTTTCCGATGCCAGACACATCGTTCATTCTTCCCGGGTCTCGATATGAGGGATTTCCGGCCTTTATTATAATCGCGTCGATCCGTGCTTCCCCTTCGTTCTTTCATTGGGGGAATCAGCCAATCAGGTAAGACATTGCCCCCAATTTTATCCGTATACAGATAGTCCCCTTGTTTTTCGGAGAGTAGATTTATCGAAGCGATAGATGAACCCCGGTTCCTTCATTCGTATGTTACAAGCAGGTTGACGAGTCAATGAAATGTCCCATCAGTCGCGTTGTTCTGGCTTCGGACAAGTGTCAACTGCCGGTTGACTGTCCTCAAATGTGAATTGTGACGCATTGATTACTCTTTTCCTCTATAAAAACTCCGATCCCTTTTTCATCTTTCCACTTTTCGATTTTCAGAGCTGTTTGATTTACCCTCAAATTCTCCACTTTACTCTAAACTCTTCAAATCTTCATACGTCACTTTCCAGATCCTTAAATCTTCATCTTTAAATCTTCAAACCTTCAAATTAGATCTTCATATCTTTATCCCCACCTTCAAATCTTCATATTTTTCTTCAAATCTTCATATTTTCTAAAATTCGATGGTAAAGACTTCCAAATTCGTGCCTCAACAAACCGCCCCTCCAACTTCCAACTCAGTCGCGGATGTCGAGGTATCCGTTCTTGAGGTGGTCTCGGAGCCTCCTTTAAAGAGTTTCATTCATGGGGTCCGTTCCATAAAAAATGACTTCAAAGTCAAGAGGCTTCCAGTAAGCAAGATCGAGGCGAGGGGGTATGCAGGTATATATCCTTCATCATTGAAGATATACTTCCCATAGCCCGGTTGGTCTGAAACTGGGAGGGTAAGAAGGTGGTCGTTTCCGGGTCCAATGAGGACATCACCACTCATGTGGAGGGGTATTTAAATGTTTACACTTACAACTTCACGCTCGCCCCGATGGACCCTATAATCCTCAATTTCTGTAAAAGGTACGAGGTCTGCCTTGGGCAGATTCATCCGTCCTTTTGGAGGATCGTGATCCTCCCCCGCCACTTCGTAAACAACACCAAAGCACCTCGGTTCATCCTCGACCACCTACTTCGTCTCTACATTCCCTGAATCTTACGAGGGGGACTGATCAAGCTCGTTCGTCGAGCAAATAAAGCCCCATTCTCGAGCATCGATGAAGATCGAGATCGAGGTTGGTAGGGGAGATTCGTAAGAGTGAAAACCGAAAACCTCATTCCCTTTGAATTTCTACTGTTCCCTAAATAGTGGAACTTATCCCGTAAGTCTTCTCCTTCTTGGGTGCTTGCTATTTCCTTTTGTTCCTTTTCTAATTGCATGCGTCTATCGATGTACAGTGGTCGCCCAAGCCCCTAATGTAATCCTCCACTTCAAGGAGTGGATCAAGGGGATTTGCAAACAAATATCCTACTTTGAGTGCGAATGGCGCAAGCTCTCGAGGGGAAAGTGGTGAGTCTTCTACCAGAATAATTGCATTTATATTCCTAACATTTATATTCGCTAACTCTTTTCCCTTTCATAGGTTTTCCCAAAACTACCGAGCTTCAGCCATTGGATGAGGACGAGGCCCCGTCCTCACTTGCTGAACCTGCTGCTTTGGGGCAGCCCAGAGCTACCGCAAAGGAGGAGAAAAAGAAAAAAGGAAATCCTCTGACTCACCGGATGCCGAGGTGAAGAAGAAGAGGGTTGCTGTCCGGGTTCGGACCCCGATTCCCTCTTCTAGCTCAGGGATTATCCTAAGTATTATGATCTTGAGTTCATTGCTTATGGGACGACCATCAATGAGGGAGAGCAGGCAACGACCGGGGAAGGTGGCCGAGAAGTCGATTCCCCTCTAGCTTGGGAGCCATAAGAAGAATCAGAGGCCACTGACTCCCGCACCTGCGACACTTCTACTTTTGCGATCCAAATCCCGCTTCTACGGGTGTGCATGTACTCCAAAACGTCCGCTTCTGCGGACAAGCCTCCCCAAGCACTCTCCCGCTTCTGTGATCGATCCCCCGCAGAAGCGACTCCGCTTTTGTGGCCCTAATACTGCACCTGCAACCATTGGCCAATTCCCTTAGCCCCGCACCTACGCCCCATTGCTCGCACCTGCGGGCTCGCACCTGCGGTCAGCCTTGTGCATGTGCGATTACACCAGATCCAGCCCAATACCAGAATATCTTCTAAGTCCAAAAATGATCCGTTAACCATCCGAAACTCACCCGAGGCCTCCGGGACCTCAACCAAATATATCAACCAGTCCTAAAATATTATATGAACTTAGTCGAGCCTTTAAATCACATCAAACAAAAAGTCCAAAATCCGGTCAAACTTCCGGTCTCCGGAATCAGAATCTGACCCAATATCAAAAAGTCCACTTCCGGTCAAACTTCCCAAAAATTCAACTTTCGCCATTTCAAGCCTAATTCAGCTACATACCTCCAATTCACAATCCATACACGCTCATAAGTCCAAAATATCCAACGGAGCTAACAAACCTCCATTCCGGAGTCGTCTTCCCATAGTTCCGACTACGATCAAAATCCTAGAACCTAGGCTTCAGATTTCAGGATTAAGTGCCCCAAATCACTCCGAAACCACAAACAAAACCTCCCGGTAAGTCACATAAGCAGAAAAAGATGCGGGGAAAGCAGTAAATAGGGGATCGGGGCTATTACTCTCAAAACGACCGGCCGGGTCGTTACATCCTCCCCCTCTTAAAACAATCATTCGTCCTCGAATAAGCATAGAGACATACCTGAAGTGGTGAAACGATGAGGATAACGGCTACGCATATCATGCTCAGTCTCCCAACTTACAACTTCACGCTCGCCCCGATGGACCCTATAATCCTCAATTTCTGTAAAAGGTACGAGGTCTGCCTTGGGCAGATTCATCCGTCCTTTTGGAGGATCGTGATCCTCCCCCTCCACTTCGTAAACAACACCGAAGCACCTCAGTTCATCCTCGACCACCTACTTCGTCTATACATTCCCTGAATCTTCCGAGGGGGACTGATCAAGCTCGTTCGTCGAGCAAATAAAGCCCCATTATGGAGCATCAATGAAGATCGAGATCAAGGTTGGTAGGGGAGATTCGTAAGAGTGAAAACCGAAAACCTCATTCCCTTTGAATTTCTACTGTTCCCTAAAAAGTGGAACTCATCCCGTAAGTCTTCTCCTTCTTGGGTGCTTGCTATTTCCTTTTGTTCCTTTTCTAATTGCATGCGTCTACCGATGTACAGTGGTCGCCCAAGCCCCTAATGCAATCCTCCACTTTAAGGAGTGGATCAAAAGGATTTGCAAACAAATGTCTTACTTTGAGTGCGAATGGCGCAAGCTCTCGAGGGGAAAGTGGTGAGTCTTCTGCCAGAATAATTACATTTATATTCCTAACATTTATATTCGCTAACTCTTTTCCCTTTCATAGGTTTTCCCAAAACTACCGAGCTTCAGCCATTGGATGAGGACTAGGCCCCGTCCTCACTTGCTGAACCCGCTGCTTTGGGGCAGCCCAGAGCTACCGCAAAGGAGGAGAAAAAGAAAAAAAGGAAATCCTCTGGCTCACCGGATGCCGAGGTGAAGAAGAAGAGGGTTGTTGTCCGGGTTCGGACCCCGATTCCCTCTTCTAGCTCAGGTATTACCATAAGTATTATGATCTTGAGTTCATTGCTTATGGGACGACCATCAATGAAGGAGAGCAGGCGACGACCGGGGAAGGTGGCCGAGAAGTCGATTCCCATCTAGCTTGGGAGCCATAAGAAGAATCAGAGGCCACTGACTCCCGAGAAGCCGCTCTTTCCCCAAAGGTGGTAGCCGATGTCATCGACATCATGGAGACGCCATCTCACATAGAGTCCATGTTTGAAGAGGCTCAAGTTGGTAAAGAGAAATAAAACGAGACGACATCAGGCCAGATGATGCCCTCAATATGTTCTTCAACAGCATAGACATGAGCGTGTTGGAGGACTGCTCCGGGCTTGGTCACCTAGAGGTCACAAGAAAGGACGTGTCATCGGGAGCGGGCGAGCCGAGCTCGAGCCTGAAACTAGTGAGGCAATTCTCTACCGTGAGTGTGGATCCCGACCGCAAGAGAACGGTCATTCTTACTATCCCAGCGGATGCCCGGGCGCTGTATGCTCTGGTAGGTTTGGCCAACTACCTTTGTTTCCTAGTGACCGAGGAGGACGAAGCGATGATACACGAGGTAGGCACATCAAGACTCTTCAACGAGTCACACCAGGCACTGAACCGGGTAAGACATATATTCTTCGTATCCTTTGCGAATTTCGCTTAGTTTTAGTCCATTCTAGTGATCTCATTATTTTTCAAGCTTCGATGCTTCATCATGAAAACTTCCTTCAATTTTTCTTGGAAATTTGCCAGCTCGAGTTTGAGCTCAAAGAGCGAGTCCGGAAGAAGGATATGTACATAACTCTCAGTGAACAACAAGATAAGTCCCTCAAGGACCTCTTGATTCTCTGAGCCGAGCTGGAAAAGGCACAGAAGGAGGCCTCGTCCGTGAAACAGGAGCATGCCGAACTGGTCGAGAAGGTATAGATCTTTGATGCTAAAAATGAAGCTACTTTTGATGACTAATGACGCAACTGTAGGTCCAAGATAATATAGATTTGATTGACCAGCTTCTGGCCGAGATGGATGAGGTCAAGATCATGACCGAGGTGATTAAGGGCAGGATGGACCTGCTGTCTTCAGAAAAGGAGGCTACAAATGAGGAGCTAGCATCGGTCAAGTACCATATCTTGGTGGCAAAGGACAAGACCGACAAGTGGTCTCGGCTAAATGATGAACTCCGGTCACAACTGAACTCAGTCATCATGGAACGCGATGTCCTCATCCAGGAATACACTGCACTGCAGTCCAAATTGAAGGCAACTTCGATCGATTCCTCCGAAGTCGAGGAAATGCTGGACCAATATAAGGCTGATGTGGAGATAGCCGAGACCCGCTTAAAGACAAAGACGGAGTATGTAAAACGGCTATCCCGGAGGGAGACCCTCGAAGAGATTCAGGACTGAGGATTTGACCTGTCGGCCGAGATCGAAGAAGCCAAGAGGCTCGAGGCCGAGGAAAAGGAACTTTATGAGCCCGAAGGTCCCGAAGGCTCCAATGGTTCCAATGGTTCTAGTGCTGAGTCGAGCCCCGATGAAGATTAGGCATAACTGCCCTAGTTCTTTTTTGGTTGTCCCTTGTAAATTTTCTTTCTTGCTTGTTTTAAGGCCGTTTAATGGTGCATTTGTAAATATTTTTTGAAATGTATAAAAATTTTCCTTCGGCAATGTTGACGGCCAATTTTGACCCTCCCTTTTAAAATTAATTTATTTATACTAAAATATTTAATGAATGTTTTGAAAGTGTTTTCTATCAATAAATACCTATTTTACAAAATTTATTAAGTACTAGCTTTGAAATTCATAACCTAGTATTAGCATTATATAATTATAAATATACTTACTACTTTAAACATCATTAAAATAATTTCTATAATACACCATCTAGGCTTTATAATTAATTTCATGAATTATTTCTCAAATTCTGATTAATTAGATTGTTATGTTCAAAAATTCATAGTTCCGATGTTGTTTGATGTGATTTGAGACCTCGAGCTTGTCCGTATTAGGTTACGGAACTTGTTGGTGTGCTTGGACGGGGTCCCGAGGTCCAAGGTGTGTTTCAGACGAGTTTCAAATGTTTTTCATGGTTGAGATCAAGTCTAGTTCTGGTACTTTGCACCTGTGACATCTTGGAGCGCAGGTGTGGCTCCTATTCTGCATGAGCCTGGTCGCTTCTATGATCATAGGGTCCTGGGAGCTTGCTCGCTTCTGCGGAGGCTGGCACGCAGGTGCAGATGATGCTTTTGCGGTCCAGCGATCGCACCTGCGAAGTGGTTCGCTTCTGCGTTCCTTTTGGCGCTTCTGTGGTGTCGCTGCTGCGACTATATGTGCCGCGGATGCAGACCCTGACCTAGTAAGCTGAGTTCGCAGATGCGCTTGCTTGTCCGCAAATGCGGAAGTCCTGGGAAGAATCATATAAGTCAAGGGTTTGGCCATTTTCTTCATATTTTGAGTTGTAGACCTCTATTTTGGGAGATGTTTCGTTGGTTTTTCAAGAAACTCATTGGGGTAAGTGTTCTTTACCTAAATCTTGTTATATTTCGTGAATCCATTTGTATTTGCATCATTAAATTAGTGAATTAAGTTTGAAATTTGGGGGAAAATTTTAAAACCTTTCAAAATGTAAAATGATGATTTGGATGACGAATTGAGGTCGGAAATTGATAATTTTGGTATGGTTGAACTTGATATCGAATGGGTGGTCAATTTTTGTAATTTTGGCCAGGTTCCGAGATGCGGGCCCGGGTCGACTTCTTGGAGCTATTTTTCAATTCTTAGCTAAGATCATTATTTTATTATTTAAATTAGTTTCATATAGTTATAATTATAGTATGAAATTGTTTTGGCTAGATTCAAGTCATTCGGAGTTGGAAATTAAGGGAAGGTCTACTAATTGATTGATTGTGCATGGTTTGAGGTAATTATCTTGCCTAACTTTGTGTGGGGAAATTACCCCTTAGGATTTGAGTCTTTGGTGCTAATTGTGTCCTGTGAAGTCCGTGTATACGAGGTGACAAGTATGTGCTCGGACTTATTTGTGGAAAGTTGACCTTTTAGGGCTTTTATGTTCTTATGTTCATTAGATATGAAGTTGTTTTGTTATGTTAAGTTTCCCCATTTACCAGTCTCACCTCTACGTGTCTTAATTGAAATTAATTGCTTTATGTCCCACCCTTATTGCCTATTTGACTCTTTTGTTCCTTAACTAAAGTTGTTGCCTTTTCGATTGCTATGCTATCCTTTCCTAATTGCTTATCCTTAATTGGAATCATTATTATCTCTTCTATAATTGCCTATCTTTAATTGAGATTATGATTATCTTCTCTGTTGGTTATCCTTAATTGAATTTGTTGTATCTCTCTCACAATTGCTCAATTCTAAGTGAAGTTTAGTTGCCTTTATCGTAGTTGCCTCGTCTTTATTTGGATTTATAGACTCATGTTGTACGAACCTGCTGGAACCTTCAAATCCCGATTCTGAGGCCGTTTACTCTAAAATCCAATCTTAGTCAATTCTTCCAACTTAAAGCTTTCGAAATGAGAATTTTCTTTCCAATTCAACTCCGAACTTCCAGAAATTCAATCTCGACCATGCGTACAAGTCATAATACCTGAAGTGAAGCTGCTCATGGCCTCAAACCGCTGAACGATGAGCTAGAGCTCAAAACGACCGGTCGGGTCGTTACATTCTCTCCCACTTAAACATACGTTCATCCTCGAACGTGCTAAGAACTGCTCTGGAGTTGTCTGAAATCACTACTTAACACCTCGAGCACCTACCCGTGCTTCCACAACTCAGTTGAGCACACTGGCTCGAGTAAATATGAAGATTCCCCTTTTTGCTTAGTCAAATTAGCCTTAGAGCCAAATTCTAACATCCGAAATCTTCTGCCAGGCCTGTTTCCAACGTACGATCACCGTATCAATCACCACACGATGTACCAAAACATGACTGTATTCCTTTACTGAATTCACACCATGCACTGCTTAATTCACATGACCATAATAACATCCTCTGATAACAATAGCCGAAATTCCACGAACCTGATGTCCACAACACACCTCATGCCAAACACATGTCCTGCTCCAACTCTTACAATGCTGCCGCAGCGGAAAGGATGCGTAGAAATTTACAACCAACTGCCGAGTCAACCATTCATTGAGTTTCTCCCCTTAACAAGAACCATTACCTTATTCTGGACTGAATACCGATATTTACTCTTTAACTACGCCTCATACCGATCTGATCACACTGACCCCAGGTCCAATAATCCCCTCTCTCCCAGTATAAGCTGTTCAGGCAATAAGCCACCTCAGACGCTGTCAAAAGTCTCATGTGATGCCACAATGTGCCAATAAGCTACAAACTCGACATGATACATAAGGAAAGCAAACTATGGAAAGAACTACTCAACCCACGTAACTAATTAAACAACCGAAAAGGCATTATGAACCTTCCCTAGAAAATGAGAAACAAAACACACAAGAATAGATATATGGAACTGTACTCCACTTCACACTGTTGTGGCGCGCAACCCGTTCTATACATAAAATCTATATAAGGAGATACTTACCGAGCCAGAATGCTCATTATTACAAAATACCCGAATATCAGCCACAAGCACGCTAAGTGCATAATACCATCCCTGGGGACACAGATAGAGCCATACGCTACAAAACTCGAGCACAACTAAGGTGCGATATATGATCTGAATCTCGAGAGCCATGCCGCTCACACAACACCATCCCTACGCGGAACCTCAACACATAGAAAATTTATCAAGCCGTTCCACAACTCACACGGCACAATATAGTATTACATGAAGTAGCGCCGACGACGAAATAACATCCAACGTCCGAATACTCCTCCATAAGGAGCGCTATCCTGAAATGAACACATCCGTCCTGTCATAGAGCCCATATTCACTTTTAAATCCATCCACAAACCTCAAAGCCGATTCTTATCGCACCGTACTATGCTAATAACCTTTCAAGGGTCCATAATAACCCCTCCTTCCCATAACACATAAGAATAACCATCATAACCGGAATAACTTCCACAGTCCACCACCAAATGCACCGAGCGCCCTCCAGGCATAAATTCCCAATTAGTGATATTACCAAAATCTTCATACTTTTTTTCCATTCTTCAATCAATCAAGTGACTACATGTCACACTTATACAATCTTCCTGTGGGATATGCTCCCATGACCTTCCGCACCAGGTTCTGTAAAGCAATTTCAAGAATCCGCATTCAGTATGCAAAGCCTCTTCACACCAGACACCGATCGCAGGTGATGCCAAAGACAATACCAGCTTACTCTAACCACTAAATCCTTTCCCGCTCATCCGAGCTCTTGACATTCTTGTCGACACCAAACTGCAACCTTGATCCTCAACTTTTGAATCCCATGCTGATCACTGCACTTAGTCATGCCAATGCACAAGAGTACAAGAATTTCATCTTAACTTCCGAACTACTAATAGGGTAAACACTTCGCCACATAGAAACCTTTTACTTAACTCGTTCCAAGAGAACCATCTCAACTCGTGACTGAATCCTCATATATACAGAAAATACAAATCTCAAGTAGTGGTCTAAACCACCACAATCCTTCCGGGATCCAACTATACCTAACATGCCATAATGCTCTAATGCCCCCAAGTAAAATCAATTACGGCAGCCGTCAAACCTCGCACGTACCCCCACAAATCACATGCACAACTCAACATGCTGAAGGACCTGATCATTGCCATCATCATGCTAATTCAACCATTGCTAACCCAAACCCAACTTATCCTAATTTACTCTAGACTTGCCTTAGGAATAATAATAGCTCCATTCAAAACATGGCGAACTCAATCTGCACTCGTCCTGAGTGATCCTATTTCACAAGACCACATTGTCTCAAAACCCACGAACCATTTCATGCCCTCCTTGTGTGCATAATCGTGTCTTCAACTGATACACCCATTCCGATGATTCTTCTATAAATCCAAAGTTACATGCTCCCCTTCCTCTAATGATACCCTATAGACCAAAGATAACACGGAACACTCCAAGCTGCTTTATCAAAATCCGGTGCAAAAGCTCGATATTCAACCATACTATGGACTCGAAATCCTTAGGCACTACACCTTAACTTTTGAATCCACTAGGACCGTTATTGAGAGTCACCCACTCTGACTTGGTCCCGAATATAATCAACTCCAAGGCCCTGCTAGCACATGAACGCCCTCTCAAAGAAGCACCCGGTTGAATCATCTTCCTTGAACTCGCCTCTACACAAAGCATAAATCCTGAGTCTTCCCAAAGCCTGAGCATGAATCGACAAGGTCAACTATAGCACACATTCCTCAAATCGCTTGCTCAAATTACTACTGATGTTCTCTTCTCTTAGTCATAATAACCCATCAATATGCCGATAACCTGAAATCTTACAAATAGACGACCATGCAATCCAACTGCAGGCGGTGAGACTCTCCCACTTAGTTTGAAGCTACTATTGCCTGAACATGGACCCCACCAAGATTTTTCCTTCATCAAAATCCGCCAAATTCCTCGAAATCCTTCCATTAACCTTTAATGAACACTCCAAACCACTAGCCACATTTATATATTCAATCTCTTACTGAGTAGCCAGTAGAATTCTTCGCAGAAACTTCGTCAGCCATGCGACCGCTGACCTGCTCACAGGAGATAACACACCTATGGAAATTATATGCCGACATATTCCAACGTCACTAAACTCGGTATAATTACTACGAAATCCGTAGATCATCCTGAGTCCGAGCTCATTCACCAGCTACACCAGTCTATTCACTCCTCATGGACGTCAACTTAAGGTGCGACAATACATTTCAATCCAAAGTTATGTTGTATCCTTCTTCATATCAAGCAACTCTTTTCTGTTGTATCCAATCTCCCATCGTATAATAGCCAATATTTCAAATTAAGTCCGTAGACCCAGTCACCGTCCACCAAAATTCCCAAATCACTCTAAACTTTCCTCAAGGCGTGTATCTATCCTGTGACAGAAACCACATGCTACTCCGCCACTCTCCCACTTTGGTCAAACTTACACCTTTAAGTAACTACCCGACTCTTGTTTCTCACACTTGGCCTTCCATAAGTTTATCCATCACAAGGCACCTCCTACATGTCCTTCCTCATCCTTCGCTGCCCAATTGTTGCCTTAAATCAAAATCTACCTCTGTAGCACTTGAACCAATAGATCGCTACCAACTTTAAATATTTTCGAAAATCATCTTTCTCGAGCCATCAATACCAGGAATGCCGATTCGATCCTGAACCACTACGACCTCAGATAGCCACTTTCCCGGCACAATTTATAATACTCTGCCCCAAGGCGAATTGAAGGAAACCATAACACCTATGAACTTAACACATTATAACCAATCAAGGATGATGACACCACATCACATGTGAACATTCTGCCACGCTCGAAAATATCGAGTCCCGCTACTCCATCAACCCAAGTCTGAACATTCTTAGTTCGGTTGCCTTTCCTTCGTCGGAAGTAAAATACCGAATATCTGAATCATGCAATGAGTAAACCTTCTTTCAAGTCATTCACTGCCCCGAGACATAGGCAAGCGTCCTACCATCACATCATAGCAACCTATGCATAGCCTCAAAGCTCTCAGAAGTACAACTACTGAGCTGAAATGACAGAATATCCTCCCACAAAATATAGCCCAATAAACTACGCAGGGAGGAACATCCCCACCACATCTGTAGTACCATTACAATTCCTCAATTCTCGATCGATAGCAAGTGCTTCACGTCATATAAGATTGAATGGGAAGGAAATGAAGGCATAAGCGTCAAAGAAATCAAATCGCACAATGAGGAATCAGGAAGGGAAGTGCTCCTAACAGCCCTGCAGCCTCTCGAAGATAAGTACAGACGTATCTGTACCGATTCGCAATTCACTACTTGACTCGCTACTGACTCGTGAGACCTAAGTGAACCTAGTGCTCTGATACCATGTTGTCACGACCCAAAATCCGTTAGAAGTCGTGATGGCGCCGGACACCACTGTCAGGCAAGCAAACAATAATAGTTCATTAAATTCGCATTTTAATACTTTTGAAATCATAAATTTACTTCAATTTGTCAAGTAAAAGATAAATTTACAGAATAAATAACAATGTTTTCCAAATTTCAATACTGAACATCCCATAATCATCCCAGAATCCGGTGTCACAAGTGTGTGAGCCTTTTCTAGGAATTTAAAATAAAATACAATGACTGTCCAGAATACAAATTTGGACAGGAAGGAAAATACAATACTCTGAAGGAGACTCTGCTGGCTGCGGAGTGTCATATAGAATGCAGCTCACCTAAGTCCCCGCCATAATCGTGCCTCTGCGCCCACAAGGCCGCTAAACATATGTGTACCTGCACAAAACTTTGCAATAAGTGTAGTTTGAGTATGTAAATCAAGCGTACCCAGTAAGTATCCCGCCTAACCCTGAAGAAGTAGTGGCAAGGGGTCGACTTCGACACTTACTATGGGCTATAAATAGGATATCAATGATATAATTAAGTATGGATTATATGAACGGTTGTAGGCTTAATATTTTGAAGTAAGTAAGAAGTTCTCTTATAATTAAGAAATCTCCACATTTGTCTCCCATTATTTAACAATTTATTTCAGGCCGAGGAGGCAATATCATTATTTATAAATTTCAAGGCAAGTAATACAAGCATGCGCAAATCATGTCGAGGCCGTACGACCCGATCCAACAAATATTTAAACTGTGCACTGCCAGCGGGTCGAATGGCGTGAACCATAGATGCATCTATTTACTACCAAGGCGCTCGACCCGATCCACAAATAACAATTATTTTCAAGAAAGCACAAGTTTCTCATTTACTGTCAAGTATCTCATACAAACCTTCAAGTAAGTGAATTTAACCTTATACAATTCTTTTATCAATTCTTATCATGAGTAAGTGATTATATTAGCAAGTAAGGGCACAAACATTCCAAGTATAGCATGATACGATCCTAAACTACCCGGACAATAGCATAATAGTAGCTACGTACGGACTCTCGTCACCTCGTACGTACGCAGCCCCCACAATTAGGTACAAACATTTATTTAATTCACCTATGGGGTTAATTCCATCTTACAAGGTTAGAAAGGAGACTTACCTCGCTACGAAGTTCCATAACCGGATCCCAAGCCCTTCAATCAACTCAAATCGATGCCTAACGCTCCAAATCTAGTCAATAAATGAGCAAATCGATAAATATATACTCTAATACTCATTATAATCCTATTTACAATAATTCCCAACTCCGTTCGAAAAGTCGATAAAATCATCCTCGGGCCCACGTGCCCGAATTCCAAAATTTTTGAAGTTAATCATTACCCATAACCTTATGAACTCAAATATATGATTTATTCCCAATTCCATTCCCAAATTCGGGGTCAAAATCCAAAATACCAAATTTTACGTTTTCTACCAAAAAACCCCACAATTTATACTAATTTCCATATTTAATCGACTTTTGCCACCAATACAGGGTAACCCTAGGCCAGATCAACCTTTGTTTTTGGCGCATTGTCATTTTACTCAGATTCTTTTCGAGCAAGTTCGAGGGGATATCTTTCACCCTCGATCATATCATTAGATTATACAGCCACTGTCTTTATCGGGGCAGATTGATAAGGCTTCAGTGTCGGGCCTCGAAGGTGTTGTTCTCGAGCATTGACGAGGACAAGGACCGAGGATGGATAGGTTGGTTTTTCTGAGTCAGGACCTCTGACTTAATTCCCACTGAGAAGATGCCATTCCCCGAAGAATGGAACATGAAGCGTAAGTGGAACCTCACTGATAACCTTCGATTACTTGTTATGTTTCCTTTATCTCTTCTCATCTATACTCTTTTTTATGGTGCAACTTCGCCCTAGTTTCCTGGTGCAGTCCTGGACCTTGCAGGTTTGGTTCTACAACTGGTGTTAACCTCTTCATAAGCTGAGCGCTCGTGGCACAATTTGGCCAAGGGTCGATGGGAGGCCAAAAATCATGGTATGTTTCCATGTCTGAGTTTGATGCTTTCTTCTAAAATACTTCCCTTTAACTTAATTTCTTCTCATACAGGTTTTGGAGAAAGTGTCATTATGAGGCCGTCTCCCCTCGGGGAAGAGGAGGTCCCGAAGCCGACCAAAGAGAAGAAAAGGAGAAAGGCCTCACCGCCAGATACCCCAAGGCCTAAGAAAAGTAGGGCTCAAAAGTCGAAGATTGATCTCGCCGTTCGGCCTGCCAATGTAATCCAAAAGCTACGAGATAAAGACGAGGAGGGAGAAGATACCGACTGCCTGCTTGTGGTTCGGAAGAGGGGAAGCATCGAAGCTTCGAAAGCTACCGAGCTGGTGACGGTCGAGGTGATCTCTGGGGAAGGTCCGAGCAGAGTCCCCGAATCATCGGGTATTGATGATGCCCCCTGCCGTGGTGAGCAACCGGCGGGTGTGCTTGAAGGACCTAGTTCTGAGGCCCTTCAAAGAGAAGAGAATTCCTGAAGTGACTCACTCGGGGAAATTAATATCAATGATTTGCCGCTCGGCCCCACATTCTTTGAGGGGCAGTTTTGGGATATCCGATCCATGGGGACCCCCGATGTAGGGATGGCCCCCGAAGGGGATGACATATATCGTGACTGCTTTGCGGGGGTCGATGATATTTCCGACCTTGACGCATCACTCATTTTTGATGAGGTCCAGCGGCTTCTGAACCAAGTGAGCTTTAGCCCATGTTATCATGCTTGCGTTTGTTATTATTTCTCTAAGTTTGATTTCCTTTCTTTCTGTACAGGCTATAGTGATCCATTAAGAAGCATCTTCCAAGTATCGAGCTGAGCTGGCCCGATGCGAGGCCGATCTCAAAAAGCTTACGGAGGAGAGAAATGCTCTCAAACTTCTCTATGTGCACAAAGAAGAGGAGATCATGAGTATTCGAGCCGAGCTGACAAGAGCTCATCAAGATCAGACCGAGCTTATTGAACGGGTAATGTAAATTTTTGGGACCATGTTATATATCACTCGATATTGGCGACTAACACTTTGATCCTGCAGGTTCAGCAGAAGGCCGAATTGGTTGAGCAGCTTCGAGAGGAGGCCAAGATGAAAGAGGCAGAGACTTTGGGGTGGAAGCAACACATGGACCATCTTGCCTCGGAGAAAGACGATGATGAAGATTCTGCGAGTGGATCCGAGAGCAAAGGAGATGAAGATGAAGCTCCCGAAGATGCGGCTCCCGAGGCGGGCTAGGCATTTAGGATTTTTTCTCATTTTCTTTTGTATAATACCCTGCGTGTTCTTTGTAAATACATTGCATATATGAAAGACTCCTTTTTCTTTCCGTTTTGTTTCCGATTTTTGATTTTTGATAAATTTTGTTTTGCCTTTGCCTTGTGAAAATTTTGTTGCAATCGGGTTGTTGTAGCCTCTATAATTGAGTAAGCAATAGCTCGAACTCAGCGTAGAACAAACCCTTAGGTTTTTTATCTAAGCAAGGGCAAGTCCCCGAGCTCAATAATATGTTCGGAATTTTGATTTTGGATGGCTTGGTCGAAGCCACAATTGTACTGTTTTTATAGCTGAGTTCGAGTAAGTTTCGAATTCATAGTAACAAACCCCTTAAAGTTTTATTTCAAATAATGGTGAATCCTCGAGCTATATTCAAGTCAGTTTTATTTGAGCTCGGAATAGTGAAACCCTTAGGTCCAAATTGAGTGAGAACAAAATCTCGAACTCTAAGTATATTGGCCCTTAGGCTCTTTAGATTGGGCCGATATGGCCTCTAAAAGATGGCTATTTTTTCCTTTTTCGGCTTAGAAGACTTAGTAAAAAATTTCTTTATGCCTTAACACATATTCTTTACCCATTGGGTTTTCTTAGTGTTCTATGTCGATCGAAACCCCTTTGCTTTTTGTGACTTGGCACGTTTGTGTTAAGATAATTTGATATATCTTATGTTTTTTCAAGGGCTGATTTTATCTGAGCCCCTTTTGATTACATGCCGAGGGTAGCCTTTTTTAACCAGTTTTCAAAGAATTCGAAGGCCTATTTTTATTGCGGGATTCGGACGTCTCCGAGCCGCCTTAATTTGGCCGTAGCCTTTGGGTATGCCTCTTGGGCTTATTTCCGAATAACACTTAGAACATGTTCGAAGTGTTAGTCCCCGGGAATGCCTTGTCCTATAGATCGAGGGGTACCTCTTTGAGGTCTTATGAATTTGAGTTTAGATTACTCGAATATATCTATCGTCGACGATAGTCCCTGAGTGTACGAGGTATATCTGAACTTTGCCCTTGAGCCATTTCTCACAAAATCATAAGTATGGAGCTTGTATAGTAGAAATTTTCCTTTGAGACACAAGATGTTTGATATAGAAAGAATGCTTCTTTGTATAATTTAGTACATGCACACATGTTTTTCCATCAGGGCTCGACTAATCTATATGGACACGGTTCACTTGACTGTTTGGCCCATTACAAAGCTTCCCTATCGAGGCCCTTTGACATGAAGTACTATTCTCAAGAATACAACATCCGAGGGTGATGCCCTCTAGTATTCGAGGTTGATTGCAAAGAAGACTTGGATACTGTTGAATTTTCCTCAGGTAGCACATAATTGTTGCCTCGTTAAAAACCTCGCCGGAAAAACCCATTTGGGATAAAAAGCGATTTAAGGGAAAAAAAGTGCAACGTGTACTTTAAAACATGAGGTCTCGTTGCCTTTGTTCGAGCTCCTACAATGAGTTAGCGTCAAATATATATAAATGAAAAAGGGGGAAAGTCATACCTTAGCAATAATATCGTTTGAGAAGTGATATGTTCCAGTTGTTTGGCAGTCGTTCGCCGTCCATCGTTCCGAGTTTATAAGACCCTCTTCCGACTATATCGAGGACTTCATAGAGTCCTTCCCAATTTGGGCCGAGCTTCCCTTCATTAGGATCTCAAGTGTTGATGGTGAATTTCTTTAGGACTATGTCCCCGACCCTGAAGTGGCGAAGGTTGGTTCTTCTATTGTAGTACCTTTCGATTCGTTGCTTTTGTGCAGCCATTCGAACGAGTGTCGCTTCTCGTTTTTCATCTAATAATTCGAGGCTAGCATTCATAGCCTTGTGGTTCAATTCCTCTGTTGTATGTCGAAACCTGGCGCTGGGTTCTCCGACTTTGATTGGAATCAAGGCTACGAATCCATATACTAAGGACAACGAAGTTCCCATGTACTGGACTTCGATGTTGTTCGATATGCCCAAAGGACATCGGGTAGAATTTATCTCCATTTCCCTTTAGCTTCGTTCAACCTTTTCTTCAGGTTTTGGATGATAGTCTTGTTCGTCGATTCGTGTTGTCTGTTCCTACTAGGGTGATACAGTATTGACAATTTCGTCACTTTGTTGCTGATAAATTGTTTACCATTGTCACATACTATTTCTGCGGGTATCCCAAATCGACACCCGATATGATCCCAGATGAAAGCTATAACCTCTTTCTCTCTGACCTTCTCGAAAGCCTGTGCTTCGACCCATTTAGAGAAATAGTCAGTCATAAATAAAATGAACTTAGCTTTACCTGGGGCCGATGGCAGAGGGCCGACGATGTCCATCCCCCATTTCATGAATGGCCATGGGGATAGGACCGAGTGAAGTTGTTCTCTGGGCTGGTGGATCATCGGTGCAAATCTTTGACATTTATCACATTTTCGAACAAACTCCTTAGAGTCTTTTTCCAAGCTATCCCAGTAGTATCCTGCTCTAATGACTTTGCGAATAAGTGAATCGGCGCCCGAGTGGTTCCCTCATGTGCCTTCATGGACCTCTAGTAGAACATAATCGGTGTGTCCTAGTCCCAAACACACTGCCAATGGTCCATCGAACGTCCTTCTATACAATGTTCTGCTTTGGCCAATGTGAAACGAGCAACTTTAGTTTGTGTGGCCCTCAATTCTTTAAGGTCCGATGGAAGCTTTCCATTCATCAAGTACTCGGTGTATTTGTTCCGCCAGTCCCAGGTTAAGCTTGTAGAATTTATCTCGGCATGCCCTTCCTCGATCACGGATTTCGAGAGTTGAACGACAGTCCCCAAGCTGATCTCATCTTCCTCGACCGATGACTCCAAATTTGCAAGTGTATCGGCCTCACTATTTTGTTCCCGAGGTACATGCTGTAAAGTCCATTCCTTGAAACGGTGCAAAGTTACCTTCAATTTGTCCAGATACCTTTGTATTCTATCCTCTAGAACTTCGAAGGTTTTGTTTACCTAGTTCACCAACAGTAAATAGTCACACTTGGCTTCAATGACTTCTGCTCCCAAGCCTTAAGCTAGCTCGCGACCTGCAATCATGGCCTCATACTCGGCCTCATTATTAGTCAATCTGGAGTTTTTGATAGATTGACTAATAAATCTACCCATGGGCTGCTTCAAAACGATGCTTATCCCGGACCCCTTCACATTCGAAGCACCGTCTGTAAAAAGGGTTTATACCCCCGATGATGTACCGAATTTTAACAAGAGTTCCTTTTCAACTTTGGGTATGAGGGTTGGCGTGAAATCGACCATGAAGTCTACTAAAATTTGAGACTTGATGGCCGTCCGAAGTTGATATTCGATGTCGTACCCACTGCGTTCGACGGCCCATTTGGCCAATCGGCCCAACCGTTCGGGATTGTGCAGAATATTACGAAGTGGGTAAGTGGTTAATACACATACGGGATGACATTGAAAGTATGGTCTTAACTTTCTAGAGGCACTTATCAGTGCAAGTGCCAATTTTTCTAAGTGTGGATATCTAGTTTCTACCTCTCCTAAAGTTCGACTTACATAATAAACGAAAAATTGCGTACCTTACTCTTCTCGAACTAGGACACCACTTACCACGATTTTCGATACTGCCAAGTACAAATAAAGTTTCTCATATTCCTTTGGAGTGTGAAGCAGTGGTGGCTCGATAGGTATCGCTTCAACTTTTCCAATGCCAATTGGGGTCCAGGCAAATTCGTTCTTCTCTTTTGAGTAAAGAGAAAAATCTGTGGCTTCAATCTGACGACCTCGAAATGAATCGGCCTAAGGCAGCTATCCGTCCAGTTAGACTCCGAACAGTTTTTACACTGTCCACGACGGTGATGTCTTCGATGGCTTAAATTTTATTAGGGTTGATCTCGGTCCCCTGATTCGATACCATGAAACCGAGGAACTTATCCGAACCGACCCCGAAAGCACATTTCTCGGGGTTGAGCTTCATGTTGTATTTCCTTAAAATCTCGAACGTTTCCTGCAAATGAGACAAATGGTCCTCTGCGTAGGGACTTAACTAGCATGTCATCAATATAAACCTCCATTGATTTACCTATTTGTTCTTCGAACATTTTATTTACTAGGCGTTAGTAAGTAGCTCCTGCATTTTTTTAGCCAGAAGGGCATTACATTATAACAATATGTTCCATACTTGGTGATAAATAAAGTCTTTTCTTGGTCTTCCGGGTTCATTTGGATTTGATTGTACCCGGAATAGGCATCGAGAAAAGTAAGAATCTCGTGGCTGGTCGTGGCATCGATCATACGATCGATGTTAGGCAGTGGAAAGGAATCTTTGGGGCACGCCTTGTTTAAATCCTTATAATCTATTCGCATTCTAAGTTTATCCCTTATTTTAGGGACTACAACTACATTGGCTAACCATTCGAGATATTTGACCTCCCGAATAGATCCTATTTTGAGAAGTTTAGTTACCTCGTCCTTTATGAATGCATGCTTTACTTCGGACTGGGGTCTTCTCTTCTGTTTCACCGGTTTGAACCTAGGGTCCAGGCATATTCGATGCGTCGTTACCTCCGGTGGAATCCATGTCATGTCTAAATGGGACCAAGCAAAATAATCTATGTTATCAACAAGAAATTGAATAAGCATTTTCCTGAGTTTGGAGGTTAATCCCGTTCCCAGGTATACCTTTTGATCGGGAAGGTACTCGATCAATAGAACTTGTTCCAACTCTTCGACCGTTCTTTTGGTGGCGTCGGTATCTTCGGGAACAACAAAAGTTTGAGGGGTCAAAAATTCCTCCTCCTCTTCTTCTTTTATCTCTTGCTTCCCCGATTCGGTCAAGACTGCTGGCTGTGATTGCTATTTGACTTCCTGTTTATCTTCGATGCTCAGCCTTTTCGAGGTTGATAGTGTCGATATCGGTATTACCTCATCGACTGCAAATATTTCCTTTGCAGCATGCTGCTCCCCGTATGCTGCCTTTACACCGTCTGACGTCGGGAATTTTATCATTTGGTGGAGAGTCGAAGGGACTGACCTCATATTGTGGATCCAAGGCCTTCCGAGTAGGGCATTGTACCTCATGCCGCCCTCGATTATGTGGAACTTGGTATCTTGAATGGTTCCAACCATGTTCACTGGTAGAATAATCTCCCCTTTAGTTGTTTCACTGGCCATATTGAAGCTGTTTAAGACCCGAGCTACGGGCACGGTTTGATTTTGTAGGCCGAGTTGCTCTACGACCCTCGATCGGATGATATTCTCCGAGCTACCTGGATCCATTAAAACACGCTTAACTTGAAATTTATTTAATAAGATAGAAATTACAAGAGCGTCGTTGAGGGGCCGAGAAATTCCTTCTGCTTCTTCATCGTTGAATGATAAAGTGCTTTCGGGCACATAATATCGGGTTCGTTTTTCCCTAGTTATTGATACCTTAGTGCGTTTGAATATGGGTCCCTGTGGAATGTCGACCCTACCGACGATCATATGAATGACATGTTAGGGTTCCTCCTGCTTATTTTTCCTATTGGCGTCTCTTTCTTTGAAATGTTTCTTAGCTCGATCGCTGAGGAATTCTCAAAGGTGACCCTCATTGAATAGACGGGCTACCTCTTTTTTTAGTTCAACTAGGTATCTTACTTTTGACATCTTCATCATCTATGTGATTAATAATGTCAAATAAGATTTCTTTAGAATCATTTGTAATGACTTTTACATATCGCACCAGTACAATTATAGTTGTCTTATATGCTACTTTAATTAAATCATTATCACTATCGCAATAGCTTTCATTCGAAGATGATGAGGTACTGCGAGAAGATGAATTGTTATCTTCTCTTCGAGTATACTATAAAGCTTTTCTTTAGTGCTTTCATCTATCTCTAGAAGATTGAACTTTTTTTTTCTTTTTTTAGTGACTTTACATTCACTATTTGTATGCCCTGTTTAACCACAGGACCAACATTTATCTCCATGTTTCTTCTTGGAATGTCTTTTGAACCTTTTCTTTTTAGAGGTTCCCTCTTTCTTTTCTTTACGGTTATGGCGTTTTTTAGGTTTATCTAAAGAATTCTTATATTTCTTTCATGGTCTTTTGGATGAGGCGGCGATAGTTTTGAAACGAAAGTCTTGGCAGAAACTACCTAATTTTGTTTTGGATTGCAGTATGACCTTTTTAATAAGACTTTGAAGTTTTAAGTCTGTACACATGTCAAGACCTGTTACATTAATAAAACTAGTTAAAACACCATATGTAAGATTATCGTAAGGAATTTGGCCATTAAACTTGTCCTTAATATTTGTTTTTACTTTTTCAACAAATAATCTAGGTAATCCGTTGATAAATCTTTCTTTCTAGAAAGCATTTCCGACGGGGCGCCTATCACAATAATAGACAAGCCGAAAATCTCAATAAACCATATATTCTTTAATTTTGAAAACATAATATCTAAAGTTAGCGGAAGAAAAACTTACAAATACATATATAAACACACCCAAAACCCGGCGTCACTGAGTACATGAGCATCTAATATGAATACAAGTCTGGAAAATAAGGTCTATAATAGTATAAGACCAAATACAGTAAACAAGGAGATAAAGGAAGGAGAGGCAAGGTCTGCGAAACACGACAGCTACCTCTAAATCTCCGAAAAGTCAATCGTGCAAAAGAATCAATAATTGCTATGTCCGAGAACACCTGGATCTGCACACGAAGTGCAGGGTGTAGTATGAGTACAACCAACTCATCAAGTAATAATAATAAATAAGGAACTGAAGATAGTGACGAGCTACACAGTTATAGTTCACTTTCAGTAATTTCAGCAAAGAATAGACATGCTTTCAAATCCAGCAGTTTAAGTCAAATCAATTTTATATAGTTCAAGTTCATGTATTCCGGATATAAACCCTTCACAGAATTTCACAATAATGACAGATAGCAACTAAGTGCAACAACAAATGAAAAGCAAGTACAACCTCTCAGGGCAACAGTCACTCAAGTCATCACAACGGCTCAACCACTCGTCTCTCATCCCTCAGCACTCACACTCTCTGGGTACCCACGCTCACTGGGGGTGTACAGACTCCGGAGGGGCTCCTACAGCCCCAAGCGACATAATCCGCACGGACAATTCACGTGCTGCACGAAAAACTCACGTGCTATAATATCCTGCACGGACAACTCACGTGCTATAGTATCCTTACCTCACCGACAGGCCCTCGGCCTTGCTCAGTCCTCAACCTCTCTAGTCTCTCGGCCCTCGGAAATCACAAAGATCAGTCCTAACAAAGATAACAAAGTGTATCAACAAAATCAAGAAATGATACACAAGAAAATTCTTACTAAGTACAAGACATCATTAGCAAATAATTCAACAGGTACACGATCTCTGCGGGTCCCAACAATACTATCACATAGCCTAAGCATGATTTCTAACATGATTTATAGTCAAATGTCTTGAACACATAGAGAGCATATAGCTAACAACAAGTTATTCAACTTTACAATTTTACAGGACATCCCTTAATTTCCTGCAATCCTCGGTCCTATGACCATGCGTGCCATGATACTTGCACATCAAATTTGGGTTTCTTTGGGAAGGATCGGTCTTTATGGGTCTGGGCCACCTAGTATCTTTCATCCTTTTGATTGCCGATATAATTCCCAATGCATCGATGCTAAAGTTATATTATGATAACCGAGGTGCCTCAGTGGGATCGGCATACTTGTCGAAACCACTTTTGCTCATAAGTCCCCGAAAATTTTGTAGTCAATCACTTCTTCGATCATTCCGGGCGGAATTGCGTCCTGAACCATTGTTCTTTCGATCTGAGGTATACGGTTGATATCATTCTCTGTTTGACCTTGGCTCCCTGTCGATGTCCCTCTAGGTTTTAACTGCCAACCTGTTAGGATGTACTGAACCGGAAGGGGCTCCCAATTGGTCGTCCTCGACCCTGATCCTCAATTGATATCGATTGTGCACATCTGCCCAAGTTACAACTGGATACTCGATCAAATTTTGTTTCAACTGATGTGATGCTATCGAACTCTGCTCGTTCAACCCTTGGGTAAAAGCTTGAACAGCCCAATCATCTGTGACCAGTGGCAACTCCATGCGCTCCATTTGAAATCGGGACACGAACTCCCTCAGCATTTCATTATCCCTTTGTATTACCTTGAAAAGGTCAAATTTCCTCGTTGCGACCTTTATGGCTCCGGCATGTGCCTTTATGAAAGAATCTACTAACATGGCAAATGAGTCAATGGAATTTGGTGGTAGGTTGTGATACCAAATCATTGCTCCCTTCGAAAGGGTTTCACCGAATCTTTTCAGCAGCACAGATTCGATTTCATCATCTTCTAAATCGTTACCCTTGATGGCGCATGTATATGAAGTAATATGCTCGTTGGGATCGGAGGTCCCATTATATTTGGGTATGTCTTGCATAAGAAACTTCTTTGGAATAGGCTTCGAAGCCGCACTTGGAGGAAACGGCTTTTGTACAAACTTCTTCGAATCCATCCCTTTCAAGATTGGCGGTGCCCCCGTTATTTGGTCAAATCGAGAGTTGTATGTCTCTACTTTTTTTATCGTTGGCTTCGATTCTCTTTTCCCTTGATTCAATCCTTTTGGTGAGCTCCACTAACATTTTCATTATCGCAGGATCAAACCCCGTTTTGTTACCATTCGATCTTTCCGGTACTGGCTCGGTACGACGAGTAATTTCTGGCTCGACCCTATTTGGAGCCCTATGTTGATTTTGTAACTGAGCAATAGCGCCTTGCTGAGCCTGAAGCATCTCGAATATCACTTGAAGACTAACTCCTTCATCTACTCTGCCCTGTGTTCCTTGGTCACTAGTTCGGCCTTCTCTGCACACGCTTCCATCGAGACCTGCGCCTAGGTCCGCATTTAGTGCAACGTGCGAACTGACATCGACTGGGTTGGCAGCCGGTGCTTCCCCGAGATTAACCTGTGGCACCTCGACTCCTGGAGCAATCGCATTTTCTTTTTCACCATGGAATCTGAGGCCATTGTCACCGTGTGTGGATACGTTTTGTGAGTTTGATATGTTTTAACCTGAAAGCAAAGATACTTGACAAGAACAAGTGTAAAATAGTGTATTTTACCGGAATCAGTACTGAACAATCACTATTATCCTTGGCCCCACGGTGGGTCCCAAACTGTTTACCCTAAAATTCGAGTAACAATTAAACTTATTTAGTGGTCTCAAGGATACGTGATTTAATCCAATACCAAATGATAAATAAGGAATTAAATAGATAATCTGAATAGTAAAATAAATGAAACTAGTATTCTAGCAGTGCTTTCGACCTCGATATGAGATGGTCTTGAGGTTGGGTAACAAAAACAATAGAGAACAAAAAATAAACAATGATGAACAGTAATTGATAATAAGTGAAATAGAAAGCAGCGTTTGTATATTTTTCAGTGAATCAATGCCCCCTACAAATGAATGGGGTCCCTCTTTATATAGTAGAGGAATCCTAAATAAGGTACAATTCTAATAACGGAAACAAATTCCATGATTGGTGTCAATAACCGCTTGATTCGATCTGTTCCAGAATTTACGCCGAGATCTTCGGTCGGTTGCTAATATCTCGCCATTCCGTTATTATGCATTACTCGAAGTCGGTCATGCTCGGTCTCGATCTTCAGCGAACACTTCGATCTTCATGCTCCATACTCTGCTATTGAGCTCGAGCCTGGTTTATTACGAGCTTACTCTCGAGGCAGCTCCCCATGCTTATGAAATCGGACATGCCCGATTTCAACCGTATACAGAAAAAAAACAAGTTAATTGTTAAAAGAAGGTTCAAAGATGCTACAATTTGCTTAACTTATATTGACCGCAGACCTGAGAATAATTTTTTGCACTGGATACAATAAATCATTATGAAGGAAAAATGATTTTGAGTAAAATTTAAATTTATACATTGACTAATTTGTTTGTAACAAGAAACGTTCAACGTAAAAATACGCACGGGCCAAACGTAGCTTAGCTAGTACATAAACCAGGGGAAATTAAAAAATAGCTAAATTTACAAGTGGCAATTGAAAAATAGCCACAATTTCAAAAGTAATTAAAATTTAGCCACTTTTCATGTAATCTGAACGAAAATACTATTCAAAATCCGAAAAATATTCCAGCATAATGTACCGGAGTTCGAATTTTTTACGTGTGAACTTCCAGCATAATATACTGGAGTTCTAGTATATTATGCTGGAACTCCAGTACAGTTTGATGGAGTTCCAGTATAAATATACTGGAACTCCATCATAATATACTGGAGTTCCAGCAAAATATAATGGTCCAGCATAAGACATTGGAAGTTCATACACAGGTGCTCCAATCTCCAGTATATTATGCTGGAACTTTTATTGTGCTGGAGTTCGAGCATAATATGCTGGAAGTTCATACACATGTGCACCAATCTTCAATATATTATGCTAGAACTTTCTGTGTTGAAGCAAAATAGTGGTTATTTTTCAATGACAACACTGGCTATTATTTTTAATTACTAGTTCGAAAACTGGCTAGCCTATGCTATTTTTACATAAACAAGAACAAACATGGAGTATTATCACTTTTATCCCACGACAGAAACAACTTATATTTGGTAGCCGCAAAAGTGTATAAAAATTGTATAAATTTTGTATATAACATTCAGAATGTATATATATACAAATAATATACATATTTTATATATTTTTTTCGATTATTATTTTTACAGCGGTTATAAAGTATCATTTTTCCAAAAAACAAAACATCCTACAACCTAAGACCACCCAGAATAGAGATATATATCTGCAACAAATCCAATCTCTATAAAACTTCCCCAATAAAAACCATCTTACTACACCACCAATCCAACAATGTGTTGTAAGATTTATAAAAGTGAAAAAAACATAAAGCTGTTTAGAAAAATCCTTCATCAATCGACCAATTGAAACCTTCAATTGGGGTCTTTACACATGATTTAGCAGTTGATAAAGGAAAGAGTCATTATGAGAAAATAAGGATTTCTAAAGTTAAAAGGGGTATTTTTAATATAGTAGAAATATTTAATGTCACGACCCAAAATCTAAACATGGTCGTGATGGCACCTATCGTGTTATAAGACAAGCCTATTTCTCAAAATATTACTACTAAACCGATTATAAGAATTTAATAAAATATTTCAACATTTAAATTTTTTATAAACTAAATCAACTCTAAATATAATATAAAAAAATACGGAAACGAGCCCCAAACATCGGGGTGTCACTAAGTCATGTGCGTCTAAAACTATAAACTAAGATATATAAACTGTCTAACTGTCCAAAAGAAGAAATGACAAGAGGAGTAACAAGGTCCTGCGGACGCTAACAGCTACCTTGCAATCTCCAAAGATAGCCGGCATGAACTCAACGATCGCCGCGCTCTAACTCACCTGGATCTGCACATAAAGTGCAGGGTGTAGTATGAGTACAAACGACCCAGTAGTAACAGAAATAACTAAGGAACTGAACAATAGTGACGAGCTAAGTAAAACAGTCCAATTATTTATTTTCACAATTTAAAAATAAACAAAAATAAACAGGTAAATTCCGTAACTCAGTAAATGCCACAAAGAAGTTTAACAGATAAATGCAGCAAAACCATAAATAAATACAACCTCACAGCAGTGTCACTCCATCACTCATCACTCGCACTCAACACTCTGCGCTCACTAGGGGTGTGTACAGACTCCGGAGCAGCTCCCAAAGCCCAAGCGCTAAGCACGGACAACTCATGTGCCATCATATCAATACCTGGATCTGCATGGTCAACTCACATGCTACGCGGACAACTCACGCGCTATGGTATCAATACCTAGACACACGGTCAACTCACGTGCTATGCAGACAACTCACGCGCTGTGGTATTAATATCCTCACAACCATGCCCCCGACCTCACTCAATCATGTACTTCACTAGCCTTACCATCATCAACAAATAAGGGGACACATCCCACATCAACTATCACAACATATTAGCAAATAATAGAGAATGAGTTAAACATGTACAATAATTTTTATGACTGAGTACAAATAATGTGATCATGAATAAAGCCTAAGCATGATCTCTAACATGAAGGCAGACAAGTTCAACAACAAGTAACTACGTAAATACAGATGATGGCTATGGGGCCTCACGAGACGGACCAAGTCTCAATTCCTCAAGGTATACACCCACACGTCCTTCACCTAGCATGGGTATCACCTCCAAACAGTCGCACGATATTAAATTCTCCGGGTTTATAACCTCAAAGTGAGAGTTAAAACTGTTACTTACCTTAATAGTGTAAAATCCTACTCCGGGATGCCCTCATCTTTGGACTCAGTCTCTAAAAGCTCCAAATCTAACCATAATTAGATTAATACCATCAACACAGGCTAACGAATCGAATTCCACAATAAAAAGTACAAAATATGCCAAAAATCCGAAACCAGCCAAAACCCGGCTCCCGGGCCCATGTCTCAAAATCAGTCAAAAATGGAAGAATAATAAATCTCGTCATCTTCCGAGTCTAACCATATAAAATTCATCAAAATCGGACTCCGTTTGGTCCCTCAAATCCTCACTTAAACTCTCCAAAACTCAAACTCTAACTCCCTCAATTTCACTTGAAAATCATCAATCAAATCCCAAAAATGAAGATAGATTCATGAAATATAACCAAACCGAGTAGAGAACACTTACCCCAATCTTTATGGTGAAAATCGCCCAAAAAATCGCCCAAATTCGAGCTTCCCAACTCAAAATATGACCGAATGAACAAACCATTGTTTTATATACTTTTTTGCCAGTTATTCTGCCTCGTTTTTCATGTCAAATGATCCAGAAACGTGCTTTTTATGACTCTAATGGATTCTTTGTGAAATGCTAGTCAAGGTAGCCTTTTGAATCACTCAATTTGACCTTATAATGAAGGTGATATGTAGGTTTTAATATTTGCAAATCGTGCCGATTTTTAAATACACCGTTAGTGGTAATTTCGTAATTAATCTGAAAAATTTCCCAACCTAATTCTTAGTAAAATGACCATAAAATCCTCATATAATGTCCAAATTCGATGGTTCTTTTTTATACGGGTCCTTAATTACGATACGGATCTAATGCTTCAATCAAAAAAGAAACCGGAGCCCATTTGTTCTATATGATATCATTTATGCTTGAAGAAATAGCGTCGAAACAAAAGAAAAAAGAGCGCAACACAACTCAAACCTATCCGAAACTCACCTGAGGCCCTCAGGACCTCAACCAATAATTCCAACAAGTCATATATCACTACTCGAACTTAGTCAAACCTTCAGAACACCCAAAACAATACCAAAACACCAAATCAACCTCGCATTCAAGCCTAAGAACTTCTAAACTTCCAACTTTCGCCAATTCAAGCCTAATTCTACCACGGACCTCCAAATTATATTTCGAAAATAATCCTAAGTCAAAAATCACCCAACGAAGCTAATCGAATCATAAAAATCCACATCCAAATTCGTTTACTCATAAGTCAACTTTCGGTTGACCTTCTAACTTAACTTTCTAACTAAGAGACTAAGTGTTCATTTCACTCCAAACTACTCCGGACCTAAACCTACCAACTCGATACAACTCAACACCGCTGAACAACACATAAAGAAGCAGGAATGGGGAAACATGGCTATAACTCTCGAAACGACTGGCCGGGTCGTTACATCCTCCCCCTCTTAAACAAACGTTCGTCCTCGAACGTGCCAAGTGTTCTCAAAACCATCAAGAACTCTCTCTGAACCCCAATGGCACAAAACCAATCTGTCAGAACTAAATTCTTCTAACTCAACCAAGCTACGCAGACCACCAAAAACCCAAGGACAGTGCCACAAAACACCTGTAGAACTCATTACCTCATACACACCCAAATAACTAATCATACCCATTACCATGCCGATCCAACCTACTACCAAGATGTCGTATCTATCTGAGTTCCTTCTGAATTACCTTCAATTTGATACTTTGACCCGCCATAACACCATAATCCTCAACCCAGACTCACCACACGAGACCCAAGCATAAAACCACACCACCCTAAGGCTCAAAGGCGCTGAATACTCTCTTAAATATCCCCAAAAGTACCACAAGCACGCGCTCACACAATCAACACCTCAGTGCTCAAGCTACAGTCAAAACCCGGCCTCATGTCCTCCAGATTGGCCCGACATTAACACATAGAAATCATATCTCGTACCTCATCAAGGGAATCACAAGCCGTCGATGCACAACTGATACCGAGCGCCCATGTGCGCATACGAATGCGCGGAAGGAATTCAAAGAGTTACACTTCAAGCTGAATCAATACCGCATGAAAAGAATTCAATAATATGAAATTTTCCTAAAGGTTCTACAGCCTCTCGAAGATAAGTACAGACGTCTCCGTACCGATCCGCAAAACTCTACTAAACCCGCTCATGACTCGTGGGACCTATGTAACCTAGGCTCTGATACCAACTTGTCACGATCCAAAATCTATCCATGGTCGTGATGGCACCTATTGTGTTACAACACAAGCCTATTTCCCAAAATATTACTACTAAATCGATTATAAGAATTTAATAAAAGATTTCAACATTTAATTTTTTTATAAACTAAATCAACTCTAAATATAATATAGAAAAATACGGAAAGGATCCCCAAACATCGGGGTGTCACTAAGTCATGGGCGTCTAAAACTATAAACTAAGATATATAAACTGTCTAACTGTCCAAAAGATATATAAACTGTCTAACAGCTACCTTGCAGTCTCCAAAGATAGCCGGCCTGAACTCAATGATCGCCGCGCTTTAACTCACCTGGATCTACACATAAAGTGCAAGGTGTAGTATGAGTACAACCGACTTAGTAGTAACAGAAATAACTAAGGAACTGAGCAGTAGTGACGAGCTAAGTAAAACAGTCGAATTATTTATTTTCACAATTTAAAAATAAACAGAAGTAAACAGGTAAATTCCATAACTCAGTAAATGCCATAAAGAAGGTCAACAGATAAATGAAGCAACAACACAAATAAATACAACCTCACGGCAGTGTCACTCCATCACTCATCACTCGCACTTAGCACTCAACACTCAAAACACTTAACACTCTACGCTTACTGGGGGTGTGTACAGACTCCGTAGGGGCTCCCAAAGCCCAAGCGCTAAGTACGGACAACTCATGTGCCATCATATCCATACCTGGATCCTCACAGTTAACTCACGTGCTACGCGGACAACGCACGCGCTATGGTATCAATACCTGGACCCGCACGGTCAACTCACGTGCTATGCGCACAATTCATGCGCTATGGTATTAATATCCTCACAACCAGGCCCTTGGCCTCACTCAATCATGTACCTCACTAGCCACACCATCATTAACAAATAAGGGGACACAGCCCACATCAAGTATCACAACATATTAGCAAATAATAGATACTGAGGTAAACATGTACAATAATTTCTATGACTCAGTACAAATAATGAACATGAATAAAGCCTAAGCATGATCTCTAACTTGAAGGCAGACAAGTTCAATAACAAGTAACTACGTAAACACAGAGGATGGCCATGAGGCCTCACGGGATGGACCAAATCTCAATCCCTCGAGGTATACACCCACACGCCCGTCACCTAATGTGGGTATCACCTCCAAACAGTCATACGATATCAAATTCTCCGAGTTTATACCCTCAAAGCCAGAGTTAAAACTGTTACTTACCTTAACATCGTAAAACCCTACTCTAGGATGCCCTCGTCTCTGGACTTGATCTATAAAAGCTCCAAATCTATCCATAATCAGATTAATACCATCAACACAGGCTAACGAATCGAATTCCACAATAAAAACTACAAAATATGCCAAAAATCCGACACCAGCCAAAACCCGGCCCCATGTCTCGAAATCAGTCAAAAATGGCAGAATAATAAACCTCGTCCTCTCCCGAGTCTAACCATATAAAATTCATCAAAATCGGACTCTGTTTGGTCCCTCAAATCCTTACTTAAACTCTCCAAAACTCAAACCCTAACTCAAATGTTGTTCTCAAACTTTGGGAAAAGTGCGGACCACAGAGGAAAAGTATGGACTGCACAATTTTGTGTGCAGTCGCACTTCAGAGGAAAAGGGCGTACCGCAGGGTACAAGTGCGGATTGGCTTGTGATTTCAGGGATGATGTGTGAGATGTGTATTTTGTGTTTTGGTGATGGGCCAGTCTGGAGGACTTGAGGCCAGGTTTGGACCGTAGCTTAGGCTCGGTAGCTTCAGTTATAACTTGTATATTTGGACTCATATGTATGGTAGTATCCCTATGAGTGGAAAATTTGTGGCTCGATGAGCGGTCGAATGGCTATATGATGAGAATGATGCGATTGCGGGATATGTTAAGATGGATTGAATGTGACGAGAAGTGTTTCCTTGGAATGTAAATAGGGCTATTGGGTGCTTGATTTTCGTTTGATGTGACGTACAGTCTCGAATTATGAGTGTGTTGAAGGATCTGTCATGCAGTTTAATTGTGGAGAGAATTAGATTTTTCATGTCTTGTTAATGAGTTTGAACTCAGGAAGATTAAGTGATTGTGTAGTAATTGTGGATGCGAAAGGGTATAACAAGATGCCAATTTGAGGCTAAGGAGGTGGGTTATCTCTTGGAGAGTAATCTACATAGGTGTATTCCTTATAATGTTGAGTGGAGAGTTTCTTTTCTGCCAGAGGGGCATAGGTGTTGAGTGTCAAGATAATGAATGCAAGTTTAGCGGATGATTGCGGTATTTTTTTGGTTGGCGTTGCATGAGCTTGACAAGAATTTTTGTTGAACTGAATGTGGTATTATGGCAGTAATAGAGTATGGATATTGTGAGTTATCGAGTGTTTTAATTTATGGCTTTGAGCAAAGTGAGGGAGCCTGCTATTGACAATTTAATTTCATGGTTATATGTAAAGGATTAATTTTGGGGTGAGGCATGCTTGTGGGTTAGTTATGACTTGCAAAGGTTGAGATCGAGGATGACTCGAATAAGGCAATTCCTGGATACGGGTTATATTACACTTATGAATATATGAAAATCATGGAATGAGTGAGTTGTTATTTATGAAGGATGTAGTGCGCACGGAGTATGAATTTAATTAGTGGTGTTAATGCAGGGGTACTTCTTTGGATGTTGTTGTGCTAATGGGGCATGTGTCTTTCGGCCCGTTTGGGCGGTGCAATTGATATTTGAGCAGATTGGACGACTCTTGACAAAGTTCTAATGGATTCAAGATTAATATGTAGCAATTGAGAATTTTTGGCGGATTCGTATGTCGCTAGAATCAGTTATTTACATTGGATAGTATCAAGACTTGCGGTAATTCTGTATGACTATAGATTATACATTTTGAGTATAAGAAAAGGGAAGAGGAGCAATTTTAAATTCACATAAGGTATTTTCAGAGTGAGTGTTTCAATTGTGGTATTTATAGGGGTAATTATGATGTGGTGAGACTCTACAGATGTTTTGGTGGCAATATTCTTGGGTTTTGTTGACCTACGTGGTTTGGTCGAGTTAGAGGAATTTATTTCTAATAGCTTGGCTATGTGCAGATGGATTTGAAAGTGTTCTTGATGGTTTCTACCATGGTTTGTACCGGATATTTTCTATTAGTGTGGGAAACGTGTTATGTATTGTGATTTCCTCCGGGAAGGAAGTAAGAGAAAGCTTTCTAACTAACTGGGTATGTATTTTGCTTGTGACTCAGAGTGTTAATGAGGTTCTCATGTTTTCATTGGATGGCCTAATAGAGGCTGTGCGTAGAGTGAGATTGGGATTTACATGTGCAAGTATACGAATCAATTTCAAAAGAAAGGTCATGAGTTTATGGAGCACAATCGATTTCAGATATTGACACTAGTGGTATTACCTGAGAATAACACATTCAGAATGACACACTGTGTTTTGACTTACGGATGTTTAGTTGATATTGCGGTATTCGTCTGGTTGATGGACTGCTGATATTCAGATTTTTACTGTGTGGCACGGGAGATATCGAAGTATTCCTCGTGGGATGATCGAGCATGAAAGATGTGTTAGTCATTCTAGTGATGGAGTTAGGATCAGTTATGGTGATTCATGTGCTCGATGAATTTGGAGATTGAGAGTTTTTAGAAGCATATTGTTTCGAGTTGCAACCTGTTTGAGGTGAGTATTTTATTTAAACTCAGTGGAGGCGCTAGTTACGTTAATTATTTATGATAGCTACGCGCTATAAGTGTGCATATATGTGAGGTTTGAGCCAATGTGCGGGCATCGGGGCAAGTATTTATACTTGAAAGAATGCTTAGGCTATGATATGCCTAGAGTTGATTGTTAAGCATAAAGTTATAACATTTCTCGTGTTCTTACCTTTGTTGAGAACTATCTGGGCTACACTTGAGGTTACAAAGAGGCTAATTCCCTGAATAAACGGGGTAATTTCTATTTTTTCGTTAAATTGCTGATTTGAAGTGTGATAGCAGACTTTGCACATGCTTACACTATGGCGTGTTATTTATACCAGTCCAGGAGCATGAGAATCTTATTTCATTATCATATACAAGTTTACTTGCTTATTACTCATGTATGATATACTGGGACTGAAGGCCTATGACCATGCCATGCGATTCATATTATTAGCACGTGAGTTGTCCGTGCCGTGTGTGGGAATTTTATTTCTATGATAATTTATCTGATTCATTAATTTCCTTCCTCTACAATTGTGCACATATGCCTACGGTTATCCTCTTCACGAAATTTGAGGAGTTGGTTGTAACATTGTGGTTGTGGTGGTGCTTGTTGAACTTGCAATACGGTTCTCTTCCTTGAGACGTCTTCCATAATTGGCTACACTAATTGCGCAGTTGTGACTGGAGTTATATTGATGTGTCGTGTCTCTGAGATAGTTGTATTTAATAATATAACGTCATTGGACCTAGAATGGATACTATAATATTTGATTACAGTATATTCGGAAGGATAATATTGAAAGTCTGCTTACCAAGTGATTATGGTTCTGGTTGGGGCGAGAGAGCCCCATGACTTGTTGATCTGATAAGGGGTCATGAGATTCCGCGTGTTTCATTCATTATCAGCAATGTACGAAAGTTTTGGAACAAGGTTTTGTTTGTTATGGGGTTTTATACTAGTACTTTGTTGGTTTTTGAGTAGTTACTGTGATCGGGAATGGTGCTGCGAGTTTGCAAGTTGTATGGTATGTTATGTGATTATATCTGGGGGTTATGGTTATGGTTTGATACAGCTTGTTCAAACTTATATAGTGTGTAGATGTGAGACTCGGGTCTTGTAAGAAATTTTGGATGTTGGAAATTGGGCTCTATGTTTTACGGACTAAGGTTAAAGTAATGATCTTCAATGTTGTCAGGCCTATATGGAATAAGGTGGCATGGGATCACCCCATGTATATGCGTGGTAAGATTGAAGAGTGATGTGATGGCTTGGAAACAACTCTTGGCACGTTCGAGGATGAACGTATGTTTAAATGGGGGAGAATGTAACGACTCGACCGGTCGTTTTGAGTATTACAACTTCATTTCCCCATTTACTGCTCAATTTATGCTTACAGTTGTTTTATGACTTACCGGGTTAATTGGTTCGGGTCCGGAAGGATTTCGGTATGACATGAGACATTTAGTCTCAAAATTGAAAACTTAAGTTGGAAAAGTTGATCGGATATTGACTTATATGTAAATGACCTCGGATTTGAATTATGATGATTCCAATAGCTCCGTAGGGTAATTTTGGACTTAAGAGAGTGTCCGCAAAAATTATTTGGAGGCTCGTAATGGAATAAGGCTTGAAATGGCGAAAGTTAAATATTTTTGGCAAGTTTGACTTTTTGGTATCAGGGTAGGAATTCTGTTCTAAAACTTTTCGTAGCTCTGTTATGTCATTTATGACTTGTGTGCAAAATTTGAAGTCATTCCGGATTGATTTGATGTGTTTCGGCACAAGATATAGAATTTGAAAGTTCAAAGTTCATAGATTTTGATTTGTTGTGCGATTCATCATTTTTATGTTGTTTGATGTGATTTGAGGCCTAGAGTAGGTCCGTGTTATGTAATGGAACTTATTAGTATATTTGAACGGGATCCCGAATGGCTCGGTGACTTTCGGGGTGAGTTTTCAGAGATGTCCGGGCATTTCGGCACTCAAATATTGTTCTCGAACTTTTGGAAAAGTGCGGACCGCAGAGGAAAAGTGTGGACCGCACAATTTTGTGTGCGGCCGCATTTCAGAGGAAAAGTTTAGACCTCAGAGGACAAGTGCGGACCGCACAATTTTGTGTGCGGCCTCACTGCAGAGGAAAAGTGTGGACCACACAATTTTGTGTGCGGCCGCACTTCAGGGGTTCTGCATGTTTGATAGTCCGACTTCGAAGGCTTATATCTTTTAATCCACAACGAATTTGGAGATGATTCAGAAACAAATGTTGTAGTCCTTTGAATCTAGTTTTCAAAAATTTATAGCACGAATTATTTGGTCATTTGTACAGAAAGTTATGGGATTTGTACTGAAGCCTGGTAGTGCAGAGTATTGAACTGCGGCCGCACAATTTGGAGTGCGACTGCATCTCTTGGTATGTGCGACCGCACAAGAAAATATGCGGTCAGCACAATGAGGGATCAGATTTTTGTACTTTATAAATGAGGGTTAGAGAATTATTTAATATTTGGACTTTGGGAGCTCAATTTGTGGCGATTATTCGTGGGATTTTCAAGAAATTTATCGGGGTAAGTGGTTCTATCTAGGATTTGGTTAACACACATGCATATATCATTTTTTTTCATTATTCAATTAGTAGTTTGAGATGAAAATTTGGCGAAAATTGTAGAAATTTCATAAAATAAATTTTTGGGATTTGAATGTCGATTCAAAGTTGGATTTGAATCAAACTAGTATGGTTGGACTCGTAATTGAATGGGTTTTCCGATTTTATGAGTTTCGTCGTATTCCGAGACGTGGACCCCACGGACAATTTTTGGAGTGTAATTTTTGGATTTTGTGGTAAAATATTAGTATTTTGATATGGAATTAATTCCTTTAATTTGTATTGACTGAAACGAATAAATTGTAACTAGATACGAGTCTTACAGAGGCAAATTTGAGAGGCAAAGGCATAGCGGAGTAAAGAATTACGCTGTTTGAGGTAAGTAACTCTTCTAATCTTGGAGCTGAGGGTATGAACCCTGAATATATGTATTATGTGAATTGTATGTAGGTGACGCACATGCTAGGTGACGGGCATGTGGGCGTGCACCATAGAAATTGTGACATAATTGGTTCCGTGGAATTTTGTAGTCAAATAATCTTGGAATTTCTATGTATTTTTATGTGTTAAAGAAATTAAGCTGAGAATCATATAAAAAATATCATGCTAAGGCTATGTTCCAGTATTATTGAGACCCACAGAGGTCATATTACTGTTGAATTATTTGTTTAAATTGTATATTCATACTCAGTAATGTTCATTCATTTCATATCATCTGTCAGTCTCTATTGCTATTTATTGATTCATAATATCATTATTTTGGGCTAGTTTCATGACATTGTGAGCCCGAGAGACTGGAGAGATTGATGACTGAGTGAGGCCGAGGGCCTGATTGTGAGGATAATTATGGGATCAGGCTGTACGCCGCAACAGGACATATAGGCTTTATATACTTTATTATTATAGGATCGGGCTGCACGCCGTAGCAGGCTAGATTGGCTTATTATAGCACGTGAGTTGTCTGTGCGGATTCAGATATTGATACTATAGCACGTGAGATGTCCGTACAGCACGTGCGTTGTCCCTGCAGATCCATGTATTGATAATATAGTACGTGAGTTGTCTGTGCAGCACGTGAGTTGTCCGTGCGGATCTAGATATTTATACTATAGCACATGAGTTGTCCGTGCGGTTTATAGCGCTTGGGCTGAAAGAGCCCCTCGGGAGTCTGTACACACCCCTAGTGAGCGCAGGTACCTACTGAGTGCGAGTGCCAAGTGCCGAGCGATTGGTAGGATTGAGTGACTGGGAGGACTGAGTGAAATGATACTCTGAGAGTATGCATATGGTTTCATCACTGAGTGCATCGCATTGACATACACATTTGACATACATGCATAGAAATGCATTTCCTCATGATGTACGGTATCACGTCATTTTCCACGGGCTATCTGGAAAGAAAATGTAACATCTTATTTATTATGGAAAGGATTTTTTGGGAAAATTACTGTTTTCAAACTTACTCATATTTGTTTTGGCAACTTCGGTAAAAGACTTGAGTTTTCACTGATACACTTGAGAGGCAGAACTATTTTCAGAAATCATGATTAAGCTGAGCATTTTATCTCTGGGTTTTTATTACTTGCTTTATGCTGTTATGAACTGTTGTTGCTTATGGGAGTTGGACTCTGACCTTGGTACAAGTTCGTCACTACTTTCAACCTAAAGTTAGGTTTGTTACTTATTGAGTACATGGGGTCGGTTGTACTCATACTACACTTCTGCACCTTGCGTGCAGATATTAGATGTTGATGTTGTTGTGCTCGATGGGAGCCAGAATTGAAGACGTACATTTGTTCTGGTGGTAGCTGCCTCTTGTTCATGATAGCCTTATATTCATAAAACTTTGTTTATGTACTTTTCAAACAGATGATGTATTTACTTCATACCAGCTTTGTAAACTCTATTCTTATAAGCTCATGATTTGTACAACCAGTCCTTGGGGAATGTATAAGATTACGATATTTTCTTTTACTTAATTGTCTTGTTAAATTACATTGGAATTGGATAGTGGATAACTGGCTTACCTAACGTGTTGGGTTAGGTACCATCATGACTAGTTGTATTTTGGGTCGTGACACGAACGCTCTTACAAAATCTTGATTTGGATTCCTACAATTCGTACTTTTCCAAAAGCATAAAAAACTAATCTAATGTCCCTTGCCTTATTTTCTATCACGACCCTAGTTTCCCTCCGTAGGATTTTGTGACGGCATCTAGTATCCAAGACTAGGTAAGCCTAACACTTACTGGATTAATAGAAGAAATCTACCATCAACGAAGAATATGGGATAGAGATCTTATACACCATTACAATTCCCAAAACCGTTAGTACAAGTTTTAAGCTCTATTAAATTTGCTACAAAAACCACTAAATACAACTATTTCGAAATAAAGATAAACAGTGAAAGTACAATAACAGAAGGTGACTTCGAGGCCTCTGGACGCAGCAGCAGGTTTACCTTGAGTCTCCATAGCAAGATGCGTACAGCTAGCTAGTGATCGACTGACACCGAATTTCCTGGATCTGTACAAAAATATGCAGAAGTATAGTATGAGTACACCAGAGCGATACCCAGTAAGTATCAAGACTAACCTCAGTGGAGTTGTGACGAGTGACAGTCAAGACACCTACTGGACTAGATAACCTGAACAAGTATAGGTATAGAACTAACAGAGTATGGTATCTCTATAAAACTACGCATAATGACAACAATAATACGGTGCTTGCAATAGGAAATAGAAGCCACAATTAGCAGCGGGACACCACAAGTAATAACACAGTAGAGTAAGCTGGACAGAGTTTAAACCCGGTAAAAAAACAAATAAAGGAAATACAAGTAGCAACTTCATAAAAATAATCGCTTTCGCACAAGGTTTATTCAATAATCCCCACTAGGTACCAAACCTCAAAACTCACACAATTCACGGGTCCCAATTCATGAACCCTAATCACTTTGAATCTTGTGCCCTCATTACAACTGATAACTGCACGGACGACTCACGGGACAATAGAACAATTCTCACATATAAGACAAATAGACGGAGTACGTACAAATGATCATTAGCATCATTGATCATCTTCTTAAACCGATAGGGTGATAACGTACGTGTATGCTTGTGCAAGTGTTCGATCACAGCTCGGGCCTACGAATAAGAGTAGAGAAAATGAACGGCCCATAAGAAACGATCCCCACAATTTGCACCAAGTAAAATTCACACAGGTTAGGCACGCCACTACACAAATATCAATAACAACAATGCCCTCAGGCCATCACAAGTCATCACAAATCAATACCCGACATATCCCACCTTATCTCGCCACGTGCGCAATAAAGTAAATGCCTGCCTTGTATCGTCACACGCGCATAATAATATTCCCACCTTGTCTCGCCACATGCACAAACCCACATATATAGTCCGCCTTGTCACACCACATGTGCAACTATCAATAGTAACAATAGCACGGCAGAAACCTCATGCAAACACCCGAACAAAACCTCCCAACAATATCTCATGCAAAAAACACAACATAACAATAGAATGACTTTCATAACATGTGTCCATATTCCACAACATTTCATCTAAATAGTGTCAATACCACAACCGCGCATAGCCCTCGACTTGACAAAATTGAGTACAACAACAACAGCAATAGCACGGGAATACAACAAGTAAATCAACTCAAGAGTTGTGGATCACAAAGAAACGGTAGAACGAGCTCACAAAAATAAACACAATAGGGAATACTAGTCTCAATAAGAATAGCTCAACAAGGGAGAAATAATATGTAACAAGTGACTCCAAATAAGGATGAGGCAACTATGATAAAGGATGACTAAACTTCATTTAGGGTTTGAGCAATTACGAAGAGATGCAACAAATTTTATTAAGGATAAGGAATGAAAAAGATAATCATAACCTCAAATAAGGATAGACAATTAGAGAAAAGATAATAATGATTTCAATTAAGGATAAGCAATTAGGAAAGGATAGCATGGCAATCGAAGAGGCAACAACTTTAGTTAAGGCACACAAGAGTCAAATAAACAATAAGGGTGGAACATGAAGCTATTAATTCCAATTAAAACACGTAGAGGTGAAACTAGTAAATGGGCGAACTTAATATAACAAAACAACTTCATATCTAATGAGTATAAGAACCTAAGAGCCCTAAAAGTTTAACTTTCACAAATAAGCCCGAGTACGTACTCGTCACCTGGCGTACACAGACTTCACATGACACAATTAGTACCAAAGACTCAAATCATAAGGGGTAGTTCCCCCACACAAAGTTAGGCAAGATACTTACCTCAAAGGAGCAAGACCGATACACTACAATGACCCTCTCAAGTGAAACAACCTCCGGACGGCTCAAATCTAGCCAAAATAACTACAATCCATAAATAAAACTCATAGAAAATAATTTTGGATAATAAATCTTCAATCTTTAATTAAAACTAAAAAGTCAACCCCAAGGCCCGCACCTCGGAACCCGATATAATTTATAAAACCCAAACACCCATTTCGATACGAGTTCAACCATACTAAAATTGTCAATTTCCGACATCAATTCGTCATTTAAACCATCATTTTACATTTTGAAGGGTTTCTATAAATTTTCCCAAATTTTCAACTTAATTCACTAGTTAAATGATGAAATTAGAAATGGGATCATGAAATATAACAAGATTTAGGTAGAAAACACTTATCCCAATGAGTTGCTTGAAAAACCCACGAAAACTCTCCCAAAATCGAGGTCTACAACTCAAAATTTGGTGAAAATAGCCAAACCCTCGACCTATATGATTCTGCCTAGCACTTCCGCATTTGCGGAAAAAGAAGCGCATCTGCGCTCTCGCATTTGCGAGAAAATGTTTGCATCTGCAAACTCAACTGGCCAGCCTAGTGGCCGCACCTGCGCAAAAGTAAGCCGCACCTGCCACTCCGCAGAAGCGCACAAGAAATCGCAGAAGCGAAAACCTTGGTATTTGCAATCTTTGGGCCGTAAAAGCAGTCATTGCACCTGCGTGCCCAAACTCCAAAGAAGTGATCCGCCCCAGGCCACAACGATCGCAGAAGTGAAGCCGCACATGCACTCCAAAATATCGCAGGTGCGAAACACCAGAACCAGACCTGATCGCAAACATGAAAATCATCTGAAACTCGTCCAAAACACACCCGGGGCCCTCGGTAGCCCGTCCAAACTTACCAACAAGTCCCATAATATAACATAACACGTACCCGCTCGAGGTCTCAAATCACATCAAACAACGTCGAAACTACGGATCGCACCACAAATCAAACTTATGAACTTTCAAATCTTCCAACTTCCAAAACTCTTATCGAAACATATCAAATTAACCCGGAATGACGTCAAATTTTGCATGCAGGTCCCAAATGATATAACGGAGCTAATCCAACTCTCAAAATTGAAGTCCGACCTCGATATCACCCAAGTCAACTCTCGGTCAAATCTCTCAACCTTCCAAAAACTACAACTTTCAAACTTTTACCGAAATGCTTCAAATTACTCTACGGACCTCCAAATCCAAATCCGGATGCACGCCTATATCCAAAATCACAATACGAAGCTATTGAAATTATCAAAACACTATTTCGGAGTCGTCTACACAAAAGTCAAATTACGATCAACTCTTTCCGCTTAAACTTCTAAAACACGAATCCTTCTTCCACATCAATTCCGAATTATCCGAAGCCCGAACTCGGCTACGCACGCACGTCATAACACATAATACGGAGCTGCTCGAGACCTTAAGCCACTGAATGGAGTGCTAATACTCAAAACGACAGGTCGGGACATTACATTATCTTTTTCTCTTTCTCTTGATGTCGTTTTACTTACGTGAAGACTGTTAAAAGCAGATTGGATACTTTGTACATTGTTCTATTGTTGCGCAATCAAATACTAATTGTCCTTAAAGAGCACGTCCATTGAGAAAATTATTTAATATTAAATATTACTAATCATAAGGGTCATTTGACTATGTTACCCTTTATATCGCTCCTCAATTTACCCTATATCCCTCCTTAGGGTCTCATGTATAAATCACTTATTGGTGTAAGGGTAGATTGAAAAGGAAAAAAAATACTGTTTGATTTCCTAAAGTGACATTTGTTTTGGATCAAATTATTTTGGCTGAAATGGCACCCATTTTAAACCAAGAGAGCATACAAGTTTTCTCACTCCTTAAAATGTCAAACACCCTTGCGAAAATTCAATATATAGGCCAATGGATTCAAGTCGTAAAACTGATTCATCACATACAACGGAAAATGAATAGCATCATAAAAAATAAAGTATTATCGGTAAATGCCTCGCAAAACGACCAATTAAAGTCTTCACTTATGGTAGGATAATGGTATCCAAGATCATCATTCTTCGACGCGCAATGAATTTGCAGTTGTGGGGAATCAGAAGGAAGTTGGTTGATAACATGTGCCTCATACTTTCTGGAGAAGAAGCATTTTTTGGCTATTGAAAGGTTGATAAAAGTGATCAATAACAACAAAAAAATAATGATCAAGGAGTGAGCCATACTGAGAAAATAAGTATGCAAAAGTAAAGGGGGTTTCTGGAGTTTTATATAGAAAAATTCGAGTTTAGTCAGGTCCACAAAATCTTGATTTGGAAAATTTGTCCCTTTCCTCTTTATGTCATTGAATTTATGGAATAATGATTAAATCTACTACAACAAGTGTGACTCTTTAGCTCTAGAAAATTCAAATTCATCACTAGCTAATTATTCACTTTCCATGACAACACTTACAACAGATAACTCATCAATGATGTCATGATCCAAATCTCACATGTTGTGATGGCGCCTTTCGCAATACTAGGCAAGTCAATAATCACAATAAACCACGCATCCTTACATTTGAAACCATAACAGAATAAGTTTAAGAGTAAAACCTCATAAATATTGATAAGAAAATACCGCGACTCAATACATCTTTTCCCAAAAATTCGGATGTCACTGAGTACATGAGCATCTGACTGCTGAAACACTGCCTAGGAAGGTAGAACAGTATATATAAATAAAACTAAAAGATAAAGGAGGAGAGTCAAGATCTACTGACGCCAAAACAGCTTCCTCGAGAATCTCCGAACTGATAAAGCTCCAAAATTAGCAACAACCATACCCGGAAGTACCTGGATCTGCACACGAAGTGCAGAGTATAGTATGAGTACAACCGACCCAATGTACTCAATAAGTTACAAGACTAACCTCGGGCTGAAAGCATTGACGAGCTCAACAGGTCCAAACCAAAAATAGAAATAACAGTACTGAAATGTAAACATGCTTTCAAGTTCAGAAGTTAAAGCTCAAATAGATAAAATATGCCAAGTGTGACTGAAATGAGAAATGATACATCTCTATATCTACATATCAATTATGCATGCCAACTGTAATGAAAAGCAGTGATAAAACTCATATGCATCCTCTCGGAGTACAATTCACTCAGTCCTCCCATTCACTCAATCCCCACAGTCACACAATTCTCGCAGCCACTCAGTTTTCATGGTCACTCAATCCTCCCAATTGCTCGGCACTCACTTTTGGCACTCGCACTCGGCACACGCACTCAATAGATATATGCACTCACTGCTAGTAAGTTAGAGTCCGGAGGGGGGGATCCTGCCCAATTGCTAAAATATGCCAATCATGGCATGAATCAATAAAGCATGCTGCAGCGTGCAGCGCGATCCCATTAACATCCTCACAATCAGTCCACCGACCTCACTCAATCATCAATCTCTCCAGTCTCTCGGGCTCACAAATATCATGAAAATCAGCCCAAACAATGATGATATGATGTATCAATAAATGGCAATAGAGACTGAGATATGATATGAAAATGATAGATGTGACTGAGTACAAAATTGCAAATTAAGCAAGTAATTCAACAGCAACACGACCTCTCTGGGTCCTAACAATAGCAGCATATAGCCTAAGCATGATTTTTAACATGAATCACAGCTCAATTTCTCTAACAGATGGAGAATATATGGATAATAACAAGATTATTTGACTACACAGTTCCACGAAATCGACCGAGTCATAATTCAACGCCAGTCATCTAGCATATGCGTCACCTCAACACCAACCACATAGCACGTAATTCAGGGATTCATACCCTCAGAACCAAGTTTTGAAGTGCTACTTACCTTAAACCATGCAAATCTATACTCCAACAAACCCTTGCCTCGCGAATCGGCCTCCGAACATCTCGAATCTAGCCACAAACAACTCGATACAATGAACACCAGCTATAGGAATCAATTCCATATGAAAAAACTAAATTCTTCAACAAAAGTCAAAAAGTCAACCCCAAGCCCACGTCTCGGAATCCAACACAATTTATAAAATTCGAACACCCATTCAACCACGAGTCCAATCATACCAAAATTACTCTAATCTGACAGCAAATCGCCACTCAAATCCCTAATTCTTACTCTCCAATCCCTAGCCCAAAACTCCCAAAATTTCACCTTAAAAACACATATATTAGGTGGGAAATTCGATAGGTAATCAATATAATTAGATAAAAATGACCAAAAGCGACTTACCTCAAGAAATCTCACGAAATCCCTCTCAAACATCGCCTCCAACCAAGCTTGCAAAGTCCAAAAATGATTAAACCTCGGAACCCTTCGATTTATATTCTGCCAGTGCTTTCGTACGTGCGGTCCAAAACTCCGCACATGCGGAACCGCTTCTGCGCTAAAAACTCCGCACCTATGGATCTCACTAAATTCCTAATCTCAGCATCTGTGCCTCAAAGTTCGCTTCTGCGTCCAACGTCCTTCTGCGGAAACATCTGGTCATCCCAGCTTCTCCCCTACAATCCGCTTCTGTGACCTCCTTTCCGTAGGTGCGACTCCGCTTCTATGGATCACCTCTTCGCACCTGCGACCACTTCTTCACTTCTACGGTTATGCACCCGCGACCAATCCTCCGCAGGTGCGATGGCACCAAACATCAGCAGCCCAGAAATTCTCCCAAGTCAAATTCCAATATGATATCCATCAGAATCACCCCCGAGGCCCCGGGGACCTAAATCAAACATACCAACAAGTACAAAAACACGATACAAACTTAGGCGAGACCTCAAATCACATCAAACAACATCAAAACAATGAATCACGCTATAATTCAAGCTTAATGAAAACTAATGGATCCAACTTCTACAATCGATGCTAAAACCTATCAAATTAACTCCGATTAACCTCAAATTTTCCACACACGTCATAAATGTCATAACAGACCTATTCCAACTTCCAGAGTCAAAATTCAAGCTCGGTAACCGCAAAGTCAGCTCTCGGTCAAACTTGTCAACTCTCCAAACTCCTAATTTTCCATTTTCACCATTTCAAGCCAAAATCACCTAGGGACCTCCAAATCAATATCCGTAATCACTCCTAAGTCCAAAAATATCATACGGAGCTATTTGGACCATTAAAACTCCATTCCGGAGCTATTTACACATAAGCCAACATCCGATTAACTCTTTCAATTTATGCTTCCAAGCTTGGGCCTAAGTGTCCCAATTCATTCCGAAACATCCCCGGAACCAAACCAACTACCCCGACAAATCACATAACAAAAATTGGGCATACAATAAGAAGTAAATGGGGGAACGATGCTACAACACTCAAAATGACAGTCAGGGTCATTACATCCCCCCTTTTAAACAAGCATTTGTCCTCGAACGGGTCTAGAATCTTACCTGGAGTCTCAAATAGACGTGGATATTTGTTTCGCATCTCTCGCTCGGTCTCCTAAGTAGCCTGCTTGACTGGCTGACCTCTCCACTGCACCTTCACTGAAGCTATGTTCTTTGACCATAACTTGCAAACCTGCCGATCCAAAATGGCCATCGGCTTCACATCATAAGTCAAATCACCATCCAACTGAACCGTGCTGAAGTCGAAAACATGAGACGGATTGTCGACATATTTCCGGAGCATGGAAACATGAAACACTGGATGAACACTCGATAGACTATGCAGCAGTGCAAGCCTGTAAACCACCTCTCCAATTCTCTCAAGCTTCTCAAAAGGCCTAATATACCGAGGACTCAACTTGCCCTTCTTCCCGAACCTCATAACACCCTTCATAGACGAAACGCGAAGCAATACCTTCTCTCCTACCATTTAAGCAACAACACAAACCTTCTGATCGGTGTAGCTCTTCTATCTAGGTTGCGCCGTGCGAAGCCGATCCTGAATCAACTTAACCTTCTCCAAAGCATCATGAACCAAGCCAGTACCCAATAGCCTAGCCTCCCCCGGCTCAAACCAACCCACCAAAGACCGACAGTGTTTCCTATACAAAGCCTCATATGGAGCCATCTGATTGCTAGATTGGTAGCTGTTGTTGTAGGCAAACTCTGCAAGCAGCTGAAACAGATCCCAAGAACCCCTGAAATCCATGACACAAGCATGTAACATATCATCCAATATCTGAATAGTGCGCTCTGATGCTCGAGTTTCACTTGCTGACAATTTAGGCACCGAGCTGCAAACCCCACTCTATCTTTCTTCATCCTCCTCCACCAATAGTGTTGCCTCAAGTTCTGATACATTTTTGTGGTACCCGGATGAATGGAATACTGCGAACTGAGGGCCTTCTCAAGAATCAACTCATGTAGCCCATTTACATTGGGTACACAAATTTAACCCTGCATCCTTAACACCCCATCATCCCCAATAGTAACCTACTTTGCACTACTGTGCTGAACCGAGTCCTTGAGGACAAGTAAATGGGGGTCATCATGCTGACGCTCTCTGATGCAATCATATAAGAAAGACCGAGAAATCACACAATGGCTTTCCATACTCACTGCCTTTCTACTCAAGGCATCGGCCACCACATTGGCGTTCTCGAGATAATAAGCTCCAACCTTCTTCGCTACCTCAAATATAGATCCCTTTGTTTGAACAAGTGCTGAAGACTCTGATAATCCGTAAATACCTCACAAGACACACCGTAGAAATAATGCCATCAAATTTTCAATGCATGAACAATGGCTGCCAACTCCAAATCATGAACCTGGTAGTTCTTCTCATGCCACTTCAACTGGCGTGAAGCATAAGAAATCACTCTACCCTCCTACATCAAGACACACCTAATACCAATATGAGAAGCATCACAATACAATGTATACGAGCCTGATGTTGAAGGCAAAACTAGAACTCGAGTTGTGGTCAAGGCAGTCTTGACCTTCTGAAAGCTCTCCTCACAGTCGTCCGACAACCTGAATGGAGCACCCTTCTGGGTCAATCTAGTCAAAGGCGCTGCAATGGACGAGAAACCCTCCATAAAGCGACGATAATATCCGACAAGCCGAGAAAACTCCAAATATCAGTAGCTGAAGACGGTGTGAGGAAACTCTGAACCGCCTCTATCTTCTTTGGATCCACCTTAATCCCCTCACTGGACACCACGTGCCCCGAGAACGCCACCAAACTGAGCCAAAACTCACACTTGGAGAACTTGGGATCTAACTCTAGATAGTTCACTTATAATATTTAAGTGAGTCTCTCGAATTCACTCAATTATTAGTTCAAATGTTCAGCCAAAACTCCTCTCTCGATTAAGTCTTAACCTCATAAGATGAACCAATTTAAGCACGTGAAGATATGAAAGAATGCATAGTGGATTTGTCACTAAGAAAACCTCTTTCGATTATTCTCCTAACTAAGTTTAATCAACGATTAAACTAGACTCTTTCGATTACTAAGAAGAATTAAAGAACTCAACCAACAATATAATGCAAAAGTATTACAAGTTATGCCTCTCTCGATTACATGAACAAGTGAATATAGGTGCAACAATTAAATCATCCAAAAATGCTTCAATACATAAAACTAGAGTTATAATCCACAAACAATCATCAATACACCAAATCTATCTAACCCTAAAGAGAACTACTCCATAGATATGGAGCAATTCATTACAAATATAATTAATGTAATGGAAAACATAAATTCAATCCAAACTCGTGTCTTGAGCGAGGAAGGAATGATGAAATCCTTGTACTCGTGTTCTTCCAAATCCTCCTTAGCCTCCTTAGGTCAAATATGTGTCAAAAGTCCAGGAAAAGATATTTTTCCATGTATTTATACCAAGTAGGGTCGGGCCCAGACAAAATAATTTTTTCCTAGCCGAAATAGGATTTTCACTCTGTATAATTTGTACAGGCGTGCTACCTGGGGTGAAGCGCCATGTGAGGTATTAGTGGGGAAATCCAGAGAGCTAGTTCTGACAGGAATCAGAGAATTGCAAGAGTGCGGCGACCCACGCGGCGCCCCACACACCGCGACAGTGGGGAATTCTCAGAGTACGGACCAAACTTTAATTTTTGACGTCCAGACTTGGTCCTCGACCCCCGAACACGATCCCAGCTTAATCCGTTAGGCTTTTACTCAGACTACAAAGCTCCAAATAGCTTGAATTAGCTCCATAACATCTACATCACTCGGAATCACTCCTACAAGGCATAAAACACACAATAAGTGCAAAACACTATCAATTAAAGCTCAAAATGAGTAAAGTGCAGTGAATTAGAGTGCAATAAGCGACTAAAATATGGGATTATGGCCTACCATCAACACCCCACACATAAGTCATTGCTCGTCCTTGAGAAATCAAATCACACTTCACATAGACCCTATCATTTTCAACAACTCTCATAACTCATCACACCGGGAATATTTAAAACATATTAAGCACAATACCGTAACATCCTAACATCAAGATCTGACTCAAAATGACTACGCATTATTTATAACCCACTCACTTACTCTAACATAGAGGTCAACGACATTACCTATTCTTCATGAATCAAGTGCCCTCACACAACAATAAAGAGTAGTTCCACACACAATAAATTTCAAGAACAATTAGGAACTCAAGATAGAAAGAATTCACTCACTCTAAAAAACAACATTCATATGCCACAAAAGACGTACCATAGGCTTGCCCGTACTGTACTACTCTACTAATTAAGCTCATTTAGTCAAGGATCAAGTAGGACTTTAATTGGTTGTAATGTAGGCTGCGGGATGGGTATGATACATTTAGATATAAGAGTGACTACACCTCCCTAAAGACTTTAATACATACATTTCATTGTTCAAAACCCCACACTTATTTCAAACCAAAACTCCACCTTCACATCAATATACATTAACTCCCTACATCTTTAAGCACAATTACATAAGGAGTTACCATTATTAAGGAATATTGTTCACAACAATACAACTATTTTTTTTCTTTATTTTTCAATTCAAGTGGCTCTTATTTTTCAAAACAGTTCACCTTTGTCCTTAGTTCAATAGTTCCACTCAAAAGTGACGAGCGCAAAACCGACGTTTAAACTTAGGCTCACTAGTCGAATATAGTATAGAAAATTATTGTATCCACATGGATTTGATTTAAACAGTATTTTCGTAGCTTCTAGTTAATTTCTATCCAAGCTGATCAACAATTTATATTTGTGTAATTAACGCTAAATTTAACTAAAAGTATAAACTATTGGCTAATGACAATTGCAACAAAAGTAAGCAAAGACGATATCAAGAGGAGAAAGTAGGGGTTGATTGGATAGGTGCAAGATACCTTTTTAGGATTTAACTCTAGTTAATTCACTTCTAAGATTCAAGTGAGTCTCTCGAATTCACTTTATTATTAGTTTGAACGTTCAGTAGAAATTCCTCTCTCGATTAAGTCTCCACCTCACAATATAAATTAAGTTAAGTTCGGTGAAGATAAGCACAAATTCGTAGTGAATTGGTCCTTAAGAGAACCTCTTTCGATTATCCTCATGACTAGGCCTAAACATTAATTCAACTAGCCTCTTTCGATTACTAATAAGAATCAATGAATTCAACCAAAACGATAATGCAACAACATCAAAAGTTATGCCTCTTTCGATTATATAAACAAGTGAAAATATATGCAACAATAAAAAAAAATACAAAACAATTCAATACATAAAACTAGAGTTAATATCCGCAAACAATTCTCAAAACACCAAATCCATCAATCCCTACGGAAGAATTACTCTATAGATATGGAGAAATTCATCACAATTAAGTTTAAGTCAAGGGAAAACATAAACAATCCAAACCCTTGTCTTGAGTGAGGATTGAAGGATGAAATCCTTGTGCTCTTGCTTCTCCCTATTCTCCTTAGCTTCCTTAGGTCTCAATTGTGTCAAAAGTCATTAAAATACCGTTTTCCATGTATATATATTAAGTAGGGTCGGGCCCAAAAAATACACCTTCTCCTTCACGAAATAGGACTCTTCCCGGACAGGACGTGCACGGCCGCGCACCTGGAGACCTGCTCGCGCACTAGGTCGTGCATTTTGTGCCCCACACTGCCTCACATGTGCGCCTAGTGCGCGCTCGCGCACCTAGGTGACACACTGCCCGATTTTTCTCTTCTCTCTTTGAATGCACTAGTGTCCGTTGATCCCCGAACTCGATCCCAACTTAATCCTTGGGCTTTTACTCAGACTTCAAAGCTTCAAAATAGTGTGAATTCATTTCATAACATCTACATAGTTTGGAATCACTCCTACAAGGCAATAAAACATATAATTACTGCAAAACACTAGCGATTAAGCTCAATTCAATTAAAGTGCAGTAAATTAAGGTGTGACAAGTGACTAAAACACACAATTATATCTTACCATTAATACCCCACACTCAAACCATTGCTCATCCTCGAGCAATTAAACTACACTTCATAATGACACAACATTTTTAAACAACTCTCATAACTCATCATATCAAAAATATTTAAAACAGCCTAAGCACAAAAGTGTAACATCTTCACCTTAAGATTTGACTCAAAAGTACCATGCATTATTTACAACTCACTCACTTAATCCAACATAGAGGTCAAGCATTACCTTTCCTTCATGAATCAAGTGCCCTCACAACAAAAGAGAGTAGTTCCACACGCAATCGAATTTTAAGAATAATTTGGAATTCAAGATAGACAGAATTTGCTTACTCTCAGAAATAACATTCATATGCCACAAAAGATGAACCATAAGCTTTCCCGTAGTGTACTACTCCACTAATTGAGTTCATTCAGTCAAGGATTAAGTAGGACTTTCATGGTTGTAATTTAGGTTGCGGGACGTGTAGGATACATTTATATATAAGAGTGACTACACCTCCCTAAGTACTTTAATACATACATTTCATTCCAAACCCCACACTTATGTCAAACCAGTACTCCGCCTTCACATCAATATACATTAACTACCAACTTCTTTAAGCACAAAAACATCAAGAGTTACCACTTATCAATGAATAATTTTTCACAATCATACAATTATTTATTCTTTCTTTTCGTATTCAATTCAAGTGTCTCTTACTTTTCCAAAACAATGCACCTTTCTCCTATTTCAATAATTTCACTCAAAAGCCAAACCAACCACTCCACACTTCAACTTTTGCAAAGTTCATATAATTTCAAGTGCTCACGAGGGATAAATGATTCAAATAGATGGTCAATTCAATCCAAACTCGTGTCTTGAGTGAGGAAGGAATGATGAAATCCTTGTGCTCGTGTTCTTCCAACTCCTCCTTAGCCTCCTTAGGTAGAATATATGTCAAAAGTCCAGGAAATAATGTTTTCCATCTATTTATTCCAAGTGGGGTCGGGCCCGGACAAAACCACCTTCTGCTAGACGAAAGAGAATTTTCACTCTGTACAATTTGCACAGGCGCGCCACCTGGGGTGACGCGCCATGCGGGGCATTAGTGGGGAAATCCATAGAGCTAGTTCTGACAGGTAGCAGAAAATTTTACAAGCGCGGCGCCCCCCACACAGGTGCAGTAGGGAATTCTTAGAGTATGGACCAAACTTTGATTTTTGACGTCCAGACTTGGTCCTCGACCCCTGAACACGATCCCGGCTTAATCCCTTGGGCTTTTACCCAAACTTCAAAGCTCCAAATAGTTCGAATTAGCTCCATAACATCTACATCACTCGGATTCACTGCTACAAGGCATAAAACACACAATAAGTACAAACACTATCAATTAAAACTCAAAACGAGTAAAGTGCAATGAATTAGAGTGCAATAAGCGACTAAAATACGGGATTATAGCCTACCATCAATTATCAATAAATACTATGACAAACGAATCAAGATATGTGTCACGCCCCAAACCTGGGGGTGAGATCGGCACCCGGTGCCTCACTTAAGATATCATACCAACTTGCGGCTGAGGGACTCTGAACATATAATGTCACACTTTGGCCATGGGACCACATTGAAAGACAATTTGCAAAGAAAAATATAAAACAGAACGGAAACTAGATTTGACTAAACATCAATATAAAGATGGGACGACAAGGACGTCATAACTACTACAGCTGACAAACCAAGAAAATATACATACAAGCCCAACATGCTACACTAACTGCCAGGATATGTCTACAAGCCTCTACGGATGGATGTACTGTGATCGGAACAGGGTCCCGAACTACCCATAACATATATACACAATATGTACACAAAACCCTAGACCTAGTAACTCCAAAGGACGTGGAGCTTACCGATCAGGCTGAACTCGGGAAACACCTACTGAGGAGGTGCCTTCTGTCTATCTGGACCTGCACGCATGAAATACAACATCCCCAGAAAAGGGACATCAGTACAAAATACTGTACTGAGTATGTAAGGCAATAAAATAACTGAAAGCTGAAACAAAACTGATAATATAATAACATAAAGTAACTGGGAGTCAAACATGATCTGAAAATATACTTACTTGTTGATACTGACTCAACTTCTTCAATATAGTAAGTAAAATAAATGCCCGGCCCTATAAGGCTTGGTACGTGTAACTGCTCGGCCATAGTAGGCTCGCTCATAGGCGCTCGTCCATACTAGGCTCTGTATCTCGGCCATCCCGGGCTCGCTCATAGGCTCTTGGCCACAGTAGGATCGGTATATAGCTTACCATCTGATCAAAGGTTGCCCAATAGGGGCTTGCCCATCGATTATAGCTCGATGGTGGTGAAAATACTATAGTACCGTATATATATATATATATATATATATATATATATATATATATATATATATATACACCCTCTGCTCTTTTGACTAGAAGAAGACAATACTTAACTGAATATAAAGTCCCGATAAGGGAGAATACTGAAAGTTATGAGACTAGGATAATGTACATAAGTTCAGGAATACGAACTTCTCTTTATGCCTCGTTATCAAACTCATGTAGTTACGGGATCATGCCAAAATGAAGAAAGGTTTAGCCTTAACATACCTTATCACAATCTTTCCAATCACCAAGTTGAACTCACCTCTTCGCACCTTAATCTACAACAACGATAATAATACTATTATGAAGTTACGAAAGGTACGACTATCGCACAACGAACGACAAGCTTATTTTGTATTAAAATGGATAGCATCTCCCATATAATCCTTACTTCCTCCAAATTCAAGATAACACCAACAACACAAGAACACAATGATAACAACATATATATACATTATTTTACAACATTATATACACCACAAAATAATACAAAACATCCCAATACACCCCAATCTCTTCAAACACCCCAAAATTATTATGACGAACGACCAGCCCACCACCCTGAATTTATGTGGTATTTATCTAAATCCTTCCTCCCCCAAAACTCCACAAAACAGTAGTAAAACATGCATCCCAATGCAACACAAAACAATCCACAGAATAGTCCGCTACAAGTGAACAACTCAAACTCACGGCTTTCGATCACCGTCCCGTGAGTTCTTACAAATATAGAATGACTTACCATGCATTTATAGCAGAAAAAAATGCATGAAAAAGAGCAGTAAACTTACCTTATTTGTTGGATAACTCAGCTCCTATCTTGGTTCTTCAAACTCTAGGTTTTACCTCCAATTAGAACTTGAAAGGGAGAGAAAATCAATTAGGATTTGTGGGCACTTTTTGGGAGGATTTTTGCAGAGCTTATGTCTGGTTATTATGCCCTATTATCAGTCTAATATATGAAGTAAATAGTCCTTTAAAAGGCCTCTTTGGAAGACCCGAAATGGCCCATTTTCGGACTCTCATGTAAGCAAGTAGGTGACACACCTACTTGTCACCTAGCAGCTTGCACAGTCTCACAAAAACACATATATCTCTCTACTCCGATGTCGCATTGACAAACGGTTCAATGGGTTAGAAACTAGATTCATAGATCTTCATTTTATGGGTGGAACACCCCATAACTCTAAGTATATTGGGAGACAATCGCAGTTATATTTGACCCAAAGTTTCAGTAAAACTTATGAATGTAACTTGTGATGACTTTCATCGACTTTTGTTCCACAACTCTCTTGACTTCAAAACATAACACGCGACTATCATACGACTAATATAACTCATACAATAACCTCCTTATTATGTTAATCACCCTAGTATCACCCCAAAAGTATATGTTATAACATTCCCAACTTGTCGACTTTCGACGAAACATTATTTTCTTCAATTCATTTAGCTTATGAACCTTCCAACCCTCTTTGTACTTGTTGTTCATGATATTCAACATATGTAACCTCCGAGGTAACATGATAACTTACTTTATATACTTCCAAAGATGATCTCATTTTTGGTTTTACATTAGTTTGCTTACGACGCACTTTTACATACGAAAATATAGGGTGTAACAATATGGCTGAAATACACCATTCATTAGATGCATGAATGTTGATGGGGCATTGGTCAGCCCAAAAGATATCACAACGAACTCATAGTGACAATAGCGGGTTCTGATTGCCGTCTTTAGAATTTCCGTGTCCCAAATCTTCAACTGGTGATATCCAGACCTCAAATCAATCTTAGAGAACACCCTCGCTCCCTAAAGCTGGTCAATCAATCATCAATGCGCGAAAAAGGATACTTTTTGTTGATTGTAACTTTGTTCAACTGCCTATAGTCGATGCACATCCGTATAGTACCATCCTTCTTCTTCACAAACAGAATCGGTGCACCCCAAGGAGACACACTAGGCCTAATAAACCCCTTATCAAGAAGCTCCTGAAGCTTCTCTTTCAATTCCTTCAACTCTGCTGGTGCCATTCGATACAGAGGAATAGAATTGGGCTGAGTGCCCGACACCAAGTCATTACCAAAATCGATATCCCTGTCGGGTGGCATGCCCTGAAGGTCTGGAGGAAACACATCCGTAAAGTCTCGCACTACTGGAACAGAATCTATAGTAGAAGTATCAGCACCAACATATCTCATAAAGGCAAAATATGACAAACACCCCTCCCCAACCATCCGTTGGGCCTTCAAATATGAAATCACTCTGCTAGGAGCATAATCCAGAGAATCTCTCCACTAGATCCTCGACAACCCCGGCATCGCCAACGTCATGGTCTTAGCGTGCGAATCCAGAATAGCATGACACGGAGACAACCAATCCATATCAAAAATCACATCAAAATCAACTATACTAAATAATAAGAGATTAGCTCTAGTCTCCAATCCTCTAATGCTTACAACACACGATCGATACACACTATCCACAACAATAGTATCGCCCAGCGGCGTAGATACGTGAACATATGAAACTAAGGGCTCATGGAGCATATCCAAATAACGAGTAAAATAGGATGATACATAGGAATAAGTACAACAAGGGTCAAATAATGTGGAAGCATCTTTGTGGCATACTTGAACAATACCTGCAATCACTGCATCAGAAGCAACGGTCTCAGGCCTGGCAGGAATAGCATATAATCAAGCCTGACCTCCACCTGATCGACTTCCCCCTCTAGGGTGACCTCTAGCTGCTTGATCCCCACCCCGTGCTGGCTAGGCAGGTGGTGAAGTAACTGGTGTGGAAGTCATAGCATGACCCCTCTACTGAACTAAACCTCCCAAGCGACGTGAACACTATCTCCACACATGCCCAAACTCCCAACACTTGAAGCAACTCCTCGCTAGTGGTGGGGATTGAATCGGGCCCTGAGTACCAGAATAACTGCTAGAAAGACCTGGCACAGATAAACCTTGAACCGATGGAGCACGAGATAAACTCTGAGCTGGGAGAGAACTGAGAGATGACTGACCTGGACGGGCACTGTATGAACCATGGCTAGCTGATGTGCCATGATGGACCGGATGAGCCATCTGAGCAGGTCTATAAGGACGACCCGTGCTATGGTAGGACTGCTCCCAGAAGAAACACCGCTGAAACCACCCGAACCATGAGGCCTCTTGGCCTCCCTCTCCTCACGCTACTGACTATGGACCAGCTCTAGTCGTCGAGCAGTATCAACCACCACGTTGAACCTAGGACCTGATGCATTCTCCCGAGTCATAACAAAATGCAACCCATAGCCGAGGCCATTAATGAACCTCCTAATCCTCTCCCTCTCTGTGGGAACCAATCAGATCGCATGACAAGCCCACTCTGAAAACCTCATCTCATACTCAGTCACAAACATACCCTCCTGGCGTAGCTGCTCGAACTGCCTACGCATCTCCTCTTTGCGGGTCGGTGGCACAAACTTCTCCAAGAAGAGAACGGAGAACTCGTGCCATGAAAGTGGTACAACATCGGTTGGCCTGCTCTGCTCAGAGGACTCCCACCATCTAAAGGTTGTCCCCGTTAACTGAAAAGCAGTAAATGAGACCCCACTAGTCTCCAAAATACCTGCCGTGCGAAGAATTCGCTGGCACCTATCCAAGAAGTCCCGAACATCCTCTTACTCAACACCACTGAATAATGGAGGCTTGAGCCTCCCAAACCTCTCTAGACTCTTCTGCTCCTCATTACTCATAATGGGACCCACCTGGGACTGAGCAACTGCAACTGGCTGGGCTGGTAGTACCCCTAATGTCTGAAATTCCTACATCACCTACTCTAGAGTACGGACGACGGGAGTTTGAGCACCTCCCCTGGCTTGAGAAGCGGCTGGTGAGGCTAAAACAGAAACCGCTTGAGCAAGGCTAGTACAAATAATCAATATCTGGGTCAGAGCCTTCGGAATGCCTGGAATCACAATGGACATAGTCAGTGCTTGAGCTAGTCCCACCGGTTCAATCACATCTGGATTCTGCTCCTGAGCTGGAGCAATTGGTGGGTCTGCAGGTGTTACTCTAGCTATTGTACAAGCTACATCTCAGCCTCTACCACAGCCCCGACCTCTCACGGTGGCCGTCCGCTCGCTCCGGTAGCACGTGTCCTGACTATCTGTGAGAGAATAGAATAACAAAAGTTTAGTTTCCAGAATCAATAAATTTGCATGAAGAGAATACAAGAAAGTGAAGTTTTCCTAATGGTTTGGCAGCTTCTCGAATATAAGTACAGACGTCTCTGTACCGATCCGCAAGACTGTCGTAAACATGCTCATGACTCGTGAGACCTATGTAACCTAGGCTCTGATGCCAACTTGTCACGAACCAAATCTCACATGTCATGATGGCGCCTATCGCAATACTAGGCAAGCCGACAATCACAATAAACCATGCATCCTTCAATTTGAAACCATAACATAATAAGTATAAGAGTAAAACCTCATAAATACTGGTAAAAAAATACCGCGACTCAATACATCTTTCCCCAAAAATACGGGTGTCATTGATTACATGAGCATCTATACAATAACATGGTCTTATTGCTGAAACACTGTCTAGGAAGGTAGAATAGTATATATAAATAAAACCAAAAGATAAAGGGGGAGAGTCAAGGTTTGTGGACGCCAAAGCAGCTACATCGAGAATCCACGAACTGATAAAGCTCCAAAATCAGCAACCAACATGGAAGTACCTGGATGTGCACACAAAGTGCAGAGTGTAGTATGAGTACAACCGACCCAATGTACTCAATAAGTAACAAGACTAACCTTGGATTAAAAGCAGTGACGAGCTCAATAAGTATAATCCAAATACAGAAATAACACTATAGAAATGTAGACATGCTTTCAAGTTCAAAAGTTAAAGCTCAAACAGATAAAATATGCCAAGTGTGACTGAAATAAGAAATGATACATCTCTATATCTATATGTCAATTATGCATGCCAATTGTAATGCAACGCAATGATAAAACGCATATGCATCCTCTCGGAGTATCAATTCACTCAGTCCTACCATTAACTCAATCCTCACAGTCACTCAATTCTCGCAGCCACTCAGTCCTCATGGTCACTCAATCCTCCCAATCGCTCGACACTCGCTCTCAACACTCACACTCACACTCAATAGGTACCTGCGCTCACTGCTGGTATATAAGAATTCGGAGGAGCAGATCCTGCCCAATCGCTAAAATAACTCAATCATGGCATGGATCAATAAAGCCTATTGCGACGTGCAACCTGATCCCATAAACATCCTCAGAATCAGGCCCTCGGCCTCACTCAGTCATCAATCTCTCCAGTCTCTTGGGCTCACAAATATCATTAAAATCAGCCCAAACAATGATGATTTAATAAATCAATAAATGAAAACAAAGACTGAGATATGATATGCAAATGATAGATGTGACTGAGTACAAAATTGCAAATTAAGCAAGTAATTCAACAGCAACACGACCTTTGTGGGTCCAAACAATACCGGCATATAGCCTGAGCATGATTTCTATAATGAATCACAACTTAATTTCTCTAACACATGGAGAATGTATGGATAATAACAAAATTATTTGACTACACAGTTCCACAGAATCGACTGAGTCATAATTCCTACGTTTCATGCTCGTCACCTAGCATGTGCGTCATCTCAACACCAACCACATAGCATGTAATTCAGGGATTCATACCCTCAAAACTAAGTTTAGAAGTGTTACATGCCTCAAACCGTGCAAGTCTCTACTCCAAGAAGCCATTGCCTCTCAAAACGGCCTCCGAACGCCTCGAATCTAGCCACAAACAACTCGATACAATCAACACCAGTTATAGAAATCAATTCCATATGACAAAACTAAGTTCTTTAAAAAACGTCAACTCAAAAAGTCAACCCCAGGCCCACGTCTTGGAATCTAATTAAAGTTACAAAATCTGAACACCACTCAACCTTAAGTCCAACCATACCAAAATTACTCAAATCTTACACCAAATTGCCACTCAAATCCCCAATTCTTACACTCCAATCCCTAGCCCAAAACTCCCAAAATTTTACCTTAAAAACACATAAACTAGGTGAAAAATTCTATGGGTAATCAATATAATTAGATAAAAATGACTAAAAGTGAATTACCTCAAGAAACCTCGCAATAACCCTCTCAAATATCGCTTTCAACCGAGCTTGCAAAGTCCAAAAATGATTAAACATCGGAACCCTACGATTTATATTCTTCCCAGTGCCTTCGCACCTGCGGTCCAAAACTACGCATCTGTGGAACCGCTTCTGTGCTAAAAACTCCGCACCTGCGGATCTCACTACGTTCCCAAGCTCCATATCTGTGCCCCCAAGTTTGCCTCTGTGGAAGCGCTTCTGCGCCCAACGTCTGCTTCTGCGGAAATGCCTTGCCATCCCAGCTTCTCCCCCACAATCCGCTTCTGCGACCTCTTTTTCGCAGGTACAACTCCGCTTCTACGATCACCTCTTCGCACCTGTGACCACTGCCCAAATCTTCCCAGACCGCACTTGCGGCCACTTCTTCACTTTTGCGGTCACGCACCTGCAACCAGTCCTCCGCAGGTGTGATGGCACCATACATCAGCAGCCCAGAAATTCTCCTAAGTCAAATTCCAATCCGATATCCATCAGATTCACCCCTGAGGCCCCCGGGACCTCAACCAAACATACAAACAAGTCCTAAAATACGACACGAACTTAATCGAGGCCTCATATCATATCAAACAACATCATAAACACGAATTGCGCCCCATTTCAAGCCTAATGAAAACTAATGAATTCCAACTTTTGCAATCGATGCCGAAATCTATCAAATCAACTCCGATTAACCTCAAATTTTGCACACAAGTCATAAATAACACAACAGACCTATTCCAACTTTCTGAGTCAAAATCCGAGCCCGGTAACCACAAAGTCACTTCTCGATCAAACTTCTCTATTATTAGTTGGTGATTTAATGCATTATTAGGCTTAAAACTGATTTTTACTTTATTACAAAGAGGAGTTTTAGACGCTAAAATGTTCGCAAAATATTTTACAAATGGTTTTTTTGTCCGCCTGAAGGTCTGAAATGATCAGAATAATCTCTTACTTATATTTAAACACTAAAAGTATCAATTCAAAGTAAAATCTGGAAAAAAAAAAATAGTAGTCTTGAATAACTGAGAATAGATAGAATAGAAGAATGAGATAAACGAGTATATACAGAACTTTGTTCTTTGTTGTACAATAATTTACTCATGATAAAATTAGTTGAATCATTTTGCATTCTCTTAAATCTGTATTTTCTGCTTCAACATGTCTTTTCTCATTAGTTCGAACATCTTCTACATTAAAAGATTTTCCAGATTTGTCTAGCACATGTAATGCAGCTTCAGGTAGCACCTCTGTTTTCAACTCACGTCCATCAATATTCCATGTAGCACCTTCTTTTTCAATATTTAGTTGTTGCAAAAATTACCCCTAACGTATATTTAATGATTTTATCTGAATTGGTTTAATGCAATAGATTAATGTTCAGTTATTTTGGTAGTTTAAATGCTATCTATTAAGGACATGATCAAGAAGACATTTCCTGTTATGCCTTCCTTGTGGGATCAAAACTTGACATCTGGTACTAGACTGATTTAGTCTATGATGTGTTACATTATGGATTGGGCCAATTTCTTTTAGGAGTCCTAAGTGTTATGCATCATTTTCACTGTTCGCGGCTTTTCAAGAAGGCTATGCATCATTGTCACTGTTTTCTGTATGAAAATCTTTGTAATCGATGTATTTCTTTGTGCTTACTATATATGAGATTTCCAAAATTATCTTCCATGTTTTCTTCTTGTAGCAGCAACTTTGGGTACCAGAAAGTTATCGTCGTTGTTCTTAGCCCTTTGAACCTTTCATTGTACAATGTATGGCTTTAAAATTGTTAAGAGAAAATTGTTAGTTTTACAAGATGATACATTTGTTAGCTTTGATGCTAACTAACCATATTGAGCCTGTATCCTGCGTAATTTGGAGGAAATATTATGAACTTGGGCTCATAAACATTGTTTATTGGTAAAACAGGTATTTATAATTTTATACGTTTAATATTTAAACTAACTTATATTCCATTTAGCTTTAGAACTAGTTAAACTGACGCTTAATAAACAAAAGAGTTATAAACAAATTGGTAAAAATGGAATATATATATCTAGAGAGTCAACAAATAGGAGTAGTAAGTTTTGAAAATTTTAAAATATATGGTATATGGTTCTTCTATAAATTATAAGTTTATTAATTCTATTCTTAAAAATTTTATGAACAAATATGTGAAAACCATATAAGAAGTCTAATTTAGAAGTTTAATAATTCTATTCTTAAAAATATTATGAACCAATATGTGAAACCATAAAAGAAATTAGAGATAGTTTCAATTGTTAAAATGATAGTTTTAATAGAGTTCTGTTTGATAGTTCTAATTGTTAAAATGATATATTTGAGCTATAGAATTACCTGCTAATAGGATGGTTATTTTATATATTTGAACTATATTTTTATTAATTCCTCCTTTTTAATAACGTATTTTTAGCTCTTGCAGTAATTATAGAAAAGATAAGAATATCTTGAACGTCATGGACAATCCTAGAAATAATAGATGGATGTATTGTGATAGAGTTAGTAAAGAATGTTTGGATGGAGTAGAGGATTTTTTAAATCATTCCTTTTCTGAAAAACAAGATGGAGAAATAATTGCATGTCCTTGTACGAAGTGTGTGCTTATCCATCAAGTAATTCGGGCTACAACATATGATCATCCTGTGATTAATGGTATTAAACCATCATATAATACTTGATTTTGTCATGGGGAGTCTCTAAAGAGATCAAACAATGCTCGAGCAAATAACCGTAGCCAGTAAACTCAAAGGAGCGATGATATGAGAGGAATGATACATGATGCATTTGGAGGTGTTACACAGTTCATGGATACCGACGTTAGTGAAACAAGTGGCTGTCATAACCTAAAATCTAACCGTCGTGATGGCGCCTATCGTGGAACTAGGCAAGCAACAACTCAACATCTCAACACAGAAAAATCATTGAACATAAAGATGGAAGTAATTTAATAATTGGGAAAGCCTTTTTGAAAACAGAAATATCCAAAATGCGATACAATCCATCCAAAAACTAGGGTGTCACAGAGTACATGAGCGTTTAAATCAGAATACAGTCCACTACATTATCTAGAGAAATAAACTGAAAATACAACAAGTGATAAAGAAGGAGAGTCAAGGCCTGCGAACGTCGTACAACTACCTTAGAAGTCTCCAAACTCTGAAGCCGCAATCAGCAATTGCCGTCGGGACCAAAAATGCATGGATCTGCATACGAGGTGCAGGGAGTAACGTGAATACATCCAATTCAGTAAGTAATAAGACAAAAATTTGGACTGAAAGGTGGTGACGAACGCAACCAGTACAGATAAAATAGAAATAACTGTACAGAAATGTAGGCATGCTTTCAAATTAAATATGCAACTGAAAACAGTAAAGTGAAGCAGATCCAAACATTGTAAAGAATATAACTCTGTTATCTCTACATGCCAATGCACATGTTGTATGTGATGCACCATGCTGTCACTCTCATGTGTTCACACTCTCGAATGCTCAAACACTCGGTATTGTATATGGCCCATACGACCCAGGGAAGATCCATCCCGGAACATATACATCACTGACTATAAGTCACCCAGTACCGAGGAAGGCCAATCCATTCCTGTGGAGAAGATCCATCTCCAGTTATCAAGTACTTCGGACAAGATCCATGTCCAGGGAAGATCCATCCCTCAATAATATCAACCACGCTCACTGCAGGTGTGTACAGACTCCGGAGGGGATCCTATAGCCCAAGCATTATCATAAAATTAGTATAACCGCTGCGGCATGCAGCCCGATCCCATAACTGTCACTCATAATCAGGCTCTCAGCCTCATTCAGTCATTAATCTCTCCAGTCTCACTCACTGGCTCACAATATCATGAAAACTTGCCCAAAACAATGACATAATATATCAATAAATAACAACTGAGACTGAGATATGATATAAAATTCATGAATATGACTGAGTATGTAATATAAATGATATTAGTGAGATGACAGCAAGAAACGACCACTGGGCTCCCAACAGTTCCGGCATAAAGCCTAAACATGCTATCTAGCATGATTGACATCTCAATTACTTTATCACATGATGAAAATACGGATATCAACAAGATAGAGTCACTATACAGTGTCATGGAATCAATCCGGCCACAATTCCCACTGTGCACGCCCGCACGCCCGTCACTTGGCATGTGCGTCACCTCAACACCAATCACATAACACATAGTTCGGGATTTCGAACCCTCAGAACCAAGTTTGAAAGTGTTACTTACCTCAAACCGAGCAAATCACTACATCGAAATGCCTTTACCTCTCAAATCGGTCTCCAAACGTCTCGAATCTATCCACAAGTAATACAATACAATCAATATAGGCTAAAGGGATCAATTCCACAAGAAAAGTACTAAATCATAGCCAAAAATCTGAAATCGGCTCAAACTGGCCTTCGGGCCCACGTCTCAAAATCCGACAAAAGTCACAACACCCGAAAGCCCATTCACTCAAATCGCGAACACTTGCTTTTAAACCTTCTGCCCAGGCCTTTCGCACATGCGGCCCTATTTCCGTACCTACGGAACCTTTCCTGCGCAACAACTTCCGCATCTGACGAACCCACTAAAAACACTGGGCTCGCACCTACACTCCATGTCTCACACCTACGGAGTCGCTCCTGCGGCCCTTCATCCGCTTATACAGAAATGGCAAACTTTTCCTTTTTCGCATCTGCGGCCTATCCTCACATCTACAGACTCGCAGATGCGCATCCTTTCTCGTACCTGCGCCCCCTGCCCTTCCTGGCCTTGCCCGCATCTGCGGCCTCCTCTTTATTTCTGCGTGTCCGCACCTGCGGTTCCCCACTCGCAGGTGCGATTACACCAGCAGGGACAACATTTCACCTATCCTTCAACATCAAACTTTGATCCGTTAACCACCCGAGGTTCCCGGGACCTCAACCAAACATACCAAAAAGTCTTATAACCCGCTACGAACTTAGTCAAATCCTCTAATCACTTCGACTTACACATGGATTCAAGCCTAATGAACTTTGAAATTTTCAAATTCTACAAACGACGTCAAAACCTATCAAATCACGTCCGATTGACCACATATTTTGCACACAAGTCATAAATGACACTACGAACCTACTCCAACTTCCGAAATTCCAATCCGACCCAGATATCAAAAGTCACCCCCGGTCAAACTTCCCAAAAATTCAACTTTCGTCATTTCAAGCCTAAATTAGCTACGTACCTCAAATTCACAGTCCGGACACGCTCCTATTGCCAAAATTACCCAACAGAGCTAATGGAATCGACGGAAATCCATTTCGGAGTCGTCTTCCCACAATTTCTACTACGGTCAAAATCCCAAGACTCAAGCTTCCATTTTAAGGACTAAATGTCCCAAAACACTTTGAAATCAAAAACTAGACCTCCCGACAAGTCACATAAGCAGAAACAGATACGAAAAATAGTAAATAGGGGATCAGGGCTAATACACTCAAAACGACCGATCGGGTCGTTACATCCTCCCCCACTTAAACATACGTTAATCCTCGAACGTGCCAAGAGTTGTTTCCAGGAGACCAAATCACTATTCCATCTTACCACGCACGTATCCGGGGGTGATCCCACGTCACCCTATCCCATATAGGTCTGATAACACCATATAACTGAAATTTCTTAATTCAACCTATCCCACAAGCCTTGTAATCCAATTTCCAACATCCAAAATTTCTTATAAGATCTGAATCCCTACACACTGTATAAGTCTAAACAAGCGGTACCAAAAGCCGTAACCATAACTCAAATACTCAAAACTCAAATACCTCATAGCTCAAATGGCCGAAGCAATGATTTCTAATCACAGTAGCTGCTCAAAATAACCTATGCCGTGAATAATCCTCATATCAAACAAGACTCCATTCTAAAACCTTTGTACACTACCGATGATGAAAGAAACATGCAAAGACTCGTAACCATTCATCAGATCCACCAGTCATGGAGCTCCTTATCCTTCAACAAGAACCATAGCAAATTTCTAAGCCGACTTTCGATATTATCCTTTCAAATATGCCACAATCAAATCTAATAGCACCCATCCTAGATCCGACGACTTCATCTTATCAAATACCAGCTACTCTACTGACATGCCACACCAATACTATTTAAAGACACAACCCGCACACCAATAAGCAACACTCCAAATGTACTCAATCACGAGAATGACTCAAACAAGAGAATTGTCCCGTAAGCTCGACGGGTACCACCCCAATGCAATGCTAAGAACCTATCACACACCGTAGAACAATAACACACGAATCCAACACATGGATCATATCTCAACATAACTCTGCCACAATACGCGACCCCATCTAAACACTGATCCATATGAAATACCTCCGCCACCATGCTTAAAATCAATAGCCATGTGCAATCTGACATCAAGTACTCAAAGTGCATTACCATAATCATGGAGAAGCAAATGGCACAATGCCACACAAACCCGAAAAAACATAACCAATGCACAACCAGTCATGCATCGCCCAAATACCCATCTCGCGTAATTTCCGCTATAAGGCCGCAATAGAACTGCACCATGGGTGCATATAACCAACGAATCACAAACCCTCGTAGCATAGAAGAGTAACTCACCGAACATATCAAAACACGAATAAGCTCAACAATAACCAAATGGCACATCCCTCAATAATAGCAGTGTGGAGCCAACCAATCCGACTCGATGTAAAATACACATCCTAATTGGGCCTACGAATAGAGCCCAAAATCAACTCCAAGCACCCACACATGGATAAATACCCCTCCGAAAGCCCCACAATGACTGAATCATAACACATACTATCATCTAGCTACCATCGGCCATGACTTCAAAGTCCACAACCATGAAAACAACATGCGCTTAAGAACTCCCAGTCTCCAAATCCATAGAACACACGAATCCCATATCTGATCCCAACTCCAATGCCAGAATGTCTAACACATCTCTCATACACGATCATTCCATGAGGAATACTCTTAAAATTCTTCCGTGCCACATAGAGAAATTGAATATCAGCGGTCGATCAACCTGTAGAGTACCGCAATATGAATGAACATCTATAAATCAAAACACAATGCCCCTTTCAACCATGCACCATTCTTAGGGATTACCGAGCAACAATAACATTCATCTAAATATATAACACTGACCATTCTGTCCAGAATTCGTGAACTTGCCTTTAAGAATGAACTACCATCTTGTACATGTAAATCTTAATCTTGCACGACACACCACATCTATTATGCCATCATGTGGCAAACACAAGAATCTCACTATTAACTTTGAGTTACTAGCAATTTACATACTTGGTTAGTTAGAAACCGTCCACTTGCTCCCTTCCACGAGAAAATCACAATACACAACACGTTCCCCACACTGGTAGAAATATCTTGTTCAAACCATGATAGAAACCATCAAGAACACTTTGAAATCCATTTGCACCTAATCAAGCTATCAGAACTAATTTCTTCCAACTCGCCCAAGCCATGCAGGTCACTAAAGCCCAAGAATATTGCCACCAAAACATTTGTAACGCTCACTCTAAAATACCTTACATGAATTTAAAATAATTCTTCTTACCTTTCTTACACTAAAATGTAGAATCTATAATCATATAGAATTACTGCAAATCCCGGCACCATTAAATGTAAACTCAGATTCTATCCATGCACAAATCTGAAACAATTCACGATTGCTATATAGAAATATCGAACCCATTAGAACCTTCTCGGGAGCCACTCACTTTGTTCAAATTCTAAATTGTACCACCCAAACGGTCTGAAAGACATGTGCCTCATTAGCACAACAACCTTCGAAGGGGTAACACTGACTTAACACCACCGATCAAATTCACACTTCGTGCGTACTATATCCTTCAAAATAAAAATTTAATCATTTCATGATTTTTCATAAAGTGCAATATAACCCGCATTCAAGAAATTTTCTTACTCAAGTCATCCTCGATATCATCCTCTACAAGTCATAACCATTCAATAAGTATGCCTCGGCCCAAAAACCAATACTGTACAAAATCGTACAATCGAATCATAGATAGCAGACTCCTCTACTTGGCTCAAAGCCATATAACAAAATATCTAATAACTCACTATACCCAAGATAACATCTAAATTGACCATACTAAGCAATAAGAGATCTACTCTAGTCTACAACCTCCCAATAGTCACCCCACTTGACCGATATACACAGTTCACAATGACAGTATCGCCCACCGGCGTAGACACATGAATAGGTGACACTAAAGACTCAAGGGGCATATCCAGATAATGAGCAAAATACGAGAACACATATGAATAAGTTGAACCAGGGTCAAATAATATAGAGGCATCTCTATGGAAAACTAAGACAATACCTGTAATCACAACATCTGAAGCAATGGTATCTGGTCTAGCAGGGAGTGCATAGAACCGGGCCTGACCGCCACCTGATCGGCCTCCCCCTCTAGGGTGACCCCTACATGAATGAGCTCCACCCCGAGCTAGCTGGGCGGGTGGTGCTGAATTCGAAGGCGGACTCCTCTGCTGAGATGAACCTCCCGAAAGGCAGGGACAATGCCTCTTGATATGACCCAAATCTCTGTACTCAAAGCAACCTCTCTCTGCAAATGGCTGTGGGGACTGAAGGGAGCCCCGAGCACAGGGAAAACTACAAGAAGGACCCGACATAAATGAGCCCTGAGCTGATGGGGCATGAGACAAACTCTGAGCTGGAAGGGCACTGAGAGATGAGTGACCCCGATGAGAACTAAAAGAATCATGGCCAGATACCCTGATGAGAACTAAAAGAATCATGGCCAGATAATGCACCACGGTTAACTGGGCGAGCCATCTGAGAATGCCTGTAATGACGACCTCTGCTGTTGTGAAACTGACCTCCAGAAGGAAAACCACTAGAACTACCTGATCCACGAGAGCTCTTGGCCTCCGTCTCAACCCGCTCCGAGCTGTAGGAGTCTTGAGCTGTAGGAGTCCTGAGCTCTTGGCCTCCGTCTCCAATCGACGCTGCTCATCATCGGGCATGACAGGAACCATAGAGTCCTGAGCATTTGCAACCGGCTGGGCTGGTGGTGCCCCCGGTGTCTGGAGTCCCTGTATCAACTGCTCTGGTGTGCGAGCGGTAGGAGTCTGAGCACCTCCTCCGGCCTGAGAAGTGGTTGTTGCGGCCGGAACAAAGACCGCCTGAAAGACTGTGCCCATGGTCAGAATCTGAGCTAAGGCCTCCTGAAGGATTGGAATCACAATGGGCACAGGAGGTGCCTGAGCTGGTCCCACAGGCTCATTCACAATTGGGGCTTGCTCCTGAACTGTGGCAACTGGCGAATCTGTAGGTGCTGCCCTAGCTGCGGTGTGAGCTGCACCTCTCCCCCTACCGCAGCCTCTACCGCGACCTCGGCCTCTCGCGGCCCTGACTGGTGGTACCGGTGGTTGTCCATCCTACCCAGTAGTACGTGTCCTCACCATCAGTGAGAGAATAGAGAAACAAAAGTTTAGTTACCATAATCAACAGATTCGCACGACAAGAATTCAAGAATGTGAAGTTTCCTAAGGGTTTGGCAACTTCTCGAAGATAAGTACATACGTCTCCGTACCGATCCGCAAGACTCTACTAAACCTGCTCATGACTTGTGAGACCTATATAACCTAGGCTCTGATACCCACTTGTCACGACCCAAAATCTAACCATGGTGATGGCGCCAATCCTGGAACTAGGCAAGCCACAACTCAACATCTCAACACAAAAATTTTTTTGAACATAAAGACGTAAGTAATTTAATAATTAAGGAAAGCCTTTTTGAAAACAGAAATATCCAAAATACGATACAATCCATCCCAAAACTGGGGTGTCATAGAGTATATGAGCGTCTAAATCAGAATACAGTCCACTACAGTGTCTAGAGAAATAAACTGAAAATACAATTAGTGATAAAGAAGGAGAGTCAAGGCCTGTGAACATCGTGCAGCTACCTTGGTAGTCTTCGAACTCTGAAGCCGCAATCAGCAACTGCCGTTGGGACCAAAAATGTCTGGATATGCACAAGAGGTGTAGGGAGTAACGTGAGTACATCCAACTCAGTAAGTAACAAGTCCAAACTTTGGACTGAAAGGTAGTGACGAACTCAACCAGTATAGATAAAATAGAAATAACTGTACAAAAACATAGGCATGCTTTCAAATTAAATATGCAAATGAAAACAGTAAAGTGAAGCAGATCCGAACACTGTAAAGAATATAACTCTGCTATCTCTACATGCAAATGCATATGATGTATGTGATGCACCATGCTGTCAGTCTCATGTGCTTACACTCTCGAATGCTCAACCACTCGGTACTATATATGGCCCATACGGCCTAGGGAAGATCAATCCCAAAACATATACATCACTGACTATAAGTCACCCAGTACCGAGGAAGGCCAATCCAACCTTGTGGAGAAGATCCATCTCCAGGTATCAAGTACTTCGGACAAGATCCATGTCCAGAGAAGATCCATCCCTCAATAATATCAACCATGCTCACTAGGGGTGGGTATAGACTCCGAAGGGGCTCCTACATCACAAGCGTTATCATAAAATCAGTATAACCATTGCGGCGTGCAGTCCGATCCCATAACTGTCACTCATAATCTGGCTCTCAGCCTCACTCAGTGATCAATCTCTTCAGTCTCACTCACGGGCTCACAATATCATGAAATCTAGTCCAAAACAATGATATGATGTATCAATAAATAACAACTGAAACTGAGATATGATATAAAATGGATGAACATGACAGAGTACATAATATCAATGAAATCAGTGAGATGACAGCAAGAAACGACCACTGGTGTCCCAACATTTCTGGCATAAAGCCTAAACATGATATCTAGCATGATTGACAGCTCAATTACTTTATCACATGATGAAAACACAGATATCAACAAGATAGAGTCACTATACAGTGTCATGGAATCAATCCGGCCACAATTCCCACGGTGCACGCCCGCACGCCCGTCACTTGGCATGTGCGTCACCTCAATACCAATCACATAACATATAGTTCGGGGTTTCGAACCCTCAGAACCAAGTTAGAAAGTGTTACTTACCTCAAACCGAGCAAATCTCTATGTCGAAATGCCTTTTCCTCTAAAATCGGTCTCGAAACATCCCAAATCTAGCCAAAAGTAATACAATACAATCAATATAGGCTAAAGGGATCAATTCCACAAGAAACGTACTAAATGATTGCCAAAAATCCGAAATCCGCTCAAACCGGCCTCTGGGCCTACGTCTCGAAATCCGACAAAAGTGATAACACCCGAAAGCCCATTCACTCACGAGTCTAACCATTCCAAATTTATCAAAATCCGATATCAAATGGCCATTCAAATTCCCAAAAATCACTCTCCAATTTTCAAGCCCTAAAACCCCAAATTTTACTTCAAATCTCACTACTTAGGTGGGGAAATCAGTGGGGAAACAAATTTTATGATCCAAAATGAGTACAAGAAGCTTACCTAAATAATCACCTCAAAAATCTTCACCAAAATCGCCTAAGTCCGAGTCTAAAATGTTGAAACAAGACAAAAATCGCGAACCCTTGATATTAAACCTTCTGCCCAGGCTTTTTGCACCTGCGACCCTATTTCCGCAACTACGTAACCGCTCCTGCGCAAAGACTTCCGCACCTGCGGAACACACTAAAAACACTGGGCTCGCACATGCGCTCCAGGTCTTGCATCTGCAGAGTCGCTCCTGCGGCCCTTCGTTCGCTTCTAAGGAAATGCAAAACTTTTCCTTTTTCTCATTTGCAGCCCATCCTCGCATCTTTGGACTCGCATATGCGCATCCCTGCATTTGCGGCCTCCTCTTCACTTCTGCGTTTCCGCACCTGTGGTTCACCACTTGCAAGTGCGATTACACCAGCAAGGACAACATTTCAGCTATCCTTCAACATCAAACTTTGATCCGTTAACCATCCGAAATTGACCCGAGGTCCTGAGGACCTCAACCAAACATACCAACAAGTCTTATAACCTACTACGTACTTAGTCAAATCCACTAATCACTTCTAACAACACTAAGAACACGAATTACATACGGATTCAAGCCTAATTAAATTTAAAATTTCCAAATTCTACAAATGACGTCAAAACCTATCAAACTACATCTGATTGACCCCAAATTTTGCACACAAGTCATAAATGACACCACGAATCTACTCCAACTTCCGGAATTCTAATCTGACCCTGATATCAAAAGTTAACCCCCGGTCAAACTTCCCAAAAATTTAACTTTCACCATTTCAAGCCTTAATTAGCTACAAACCTCAAATTCACAGTCCGGGCTTGCTCCTAAGTCCAAAATCACCCAACAGAGCTAATGGAACCGACAGAACTCCATTCCGAAGTCGTCTTCCCACAATTTTGACTACGGTCAAAATCCTAAGACACTCCGTAACCAAAAATAAGACCTCTCGGCATGTCACATAAGCAGAAACAGATACGGGAAAAACAGTAAATAGGGGATCGGGGCTAATACACTCAAAACGACTAGCCGGGTCATTACAGTGGCATAGAGCAAAACTTATAAGAGAATACTGCTCATCCATCTGGAAATCAACCTCATCAAGAGGTGGATATGTTTGAATGGCTCATGAAGGAGACAAATGGAGAACTATATCCTGGATGTAAGAAGTCTAGCAAACTGTCCTTTTTGCTGCATATGTATCGTACAAAAAGCATGTTCAAGTGGTCAAATGAGTCTTTTAATGCTTTGCTTGTACTATTGAAAGATGCGCTGCCTGAAGGAGAAAAATTGCCTCCTTCTTTCTATGAGATCAAAAAGATATTTGAAGGCTTGGGCTTAAAGTATGAAAACATCCATGCTTGTCCCAACTATTACATGCTTTTTAGGAAAGAGTTTGCTAATAAGAATGTCAACAACAACAACAATAACAACCCGGTGAAATCCCACTAGTGGGGTCTGGGAGGATAGTGTGTACGCAGACATTACTGTTTCCGAAAGACCCTTGCCTCAAGAGGAGAAAAAGACAAAAGGAGACAATATCAGTATCACCACAGAAATCATAGGAAAAATAGGAACATGAAATCCAAAAGAAAGATGAAAAGCAAAAATGATAGCTAGTAAATAGGTCCGGCACTGAAATGCAAAATAGTAAGACACGACATTGCCACTAGCTAGCTTAGACAAAAACCCTACTAGACTAGTCTCACAACGGTACGAAGTAAGGTAAGACTCAACTACCTCCTAACCTACAACCCTAATACTCGACCTCCACATCTTCCTATCAAGTGCCATGTCCTCGGAAATCTGAAGCCTTGCCATGTCCTGCCTGATCACCTCTCCCCAATACTTCTTCGGCCGCCCTCTACCTCTTCTCGTGCCCTCCATAACCAGCCGCTCACACCTCCTTACTGGGGCATCTGGGCTCCTCTTCTGTACATGCCCGGATCATTTGATCCTCGCTTACCTCATCTTTTAATCAATGGGAGACATGCGCACCTTCTCCCGAATATCATCATTCTTGATCTTATCCATCCTAGTGTGCCCGCACGCCCACCTCAACATCCTCATTTCTGCTACTTTCATCTTCTGGATATTTGAGTTCTTAACAGCCCAACACTCAACCCCGTACATCATGGCCGATCTAACCACCGCTTTACAGAACTTACCTTTGAGTATCGGTGAAACTCTCTTGTCACACAGGACTCCAGATGCTAACATCCACTTCATCCATCCGACCCCAATACGGTGTGTGATATCCTCGTCGATCTCCCCTACCCCCTGGATAACCGACCCAAGGTACTTGAAGCTGCCTCTACTTGGGATGACCTGTGAGTCAAGCCTCACATCCACGCCTACTTCCCCTGGCTCACCGCTGAACTTACACTCCAGGTATTCCGTCTTTGTCCTACTTAACTTGAATCCCTTAGACTCAAGAGCCTGTCTCCAATCCTCCAGCCTCTCGTTAACACTAGCTCATGTTTCATCAATCATAACTATGTCATCGGTGAATAGCACGCATCATGGCACCTCCCCTTGAATATGGTGTGCTAACGCGTCCAACACCAGGGCGAATAGGAACAGATTGAGCGTAGAGCCTTGGTGTAGCCCTATAACAACCGGAAAATTCTCAGAGTCTCCTCCTACTGTCCTTACCCATGTCTTAGCCTCATCATACATGTCCTTAATTGCCATAATGTAAGGAACCGACACACCTTTTGCCTCCAAGCATCTCCAGAGAACTTCTCTAGGATCCTTGTCATATGCTTTCACTAGGTTAATAAAAACCATGTGCAGGTCCTTCTTCCTATCTCTTTACTATTCTACCAACTGCCTACCAAGGTGTGTAGCTTTTGTAGTAGAATGACCCGGCATGAATCCGAACTGGTTGTCGAAAATAGACACCGACATCCTCACCCTCGCTTCAACCACCCACTCCCACACTTTCATGGTCTGACTCAGTAATTTGATACCTCTATAATTGTTACAACTCTGGATATCACCTTTGTTCTTATACAATGTAACCACCATACTCCACCTCCACTCATCCGGCATCCTCTTCGCCTTAAAAATAACATTGAACAACCCAGTCAACCACTCCAAACCTGCTCTCCCTACACACTTCAAAAATTCCACCGGAATCTTGTTGGGCCCTACCGCTCTACCCCTACTCATCTTACTCATAGCTCCTACGACCTCCTCAACCTTGATGCGCCTGCAATATCCAAAGTCACGGTGACTCTCGGAATGCTCTGATTCACCTAGCACGATATTCTGATCCCTGTCTTCATTCAGAAGTTTATGAAAGTAAGTCTGCCATCTATTCTTAATATGGGAATCTTCCATCAATACTCTACCATCGTCGTCCTTGATGTATCTCACTTGGTCCAAATCCCGAGCCTTCCTTTCTCTCAACTTGGCCAGCTGGAATAGTTTTTTCTCCCCGCCTTTTCCCCCAGTTCCTCGTACATACGACCATAAGCTGCAGTCTTAGCCTCCGTGACCGCCATCTTAGCTTCCTTCCTAGCTACCTTATACCTCTCCATGCACGCACGCCTCTCCTCCTCACCTATGCTCCCCACTAACTTCAGGTACGCCGCTTTCTTTGCTTCCACTTTACCTTGGACCACTTCATTCCACCACCAGTCTCCTTTGTGCTTGCCAGCGACGCCCGTCGAGACCCCTAACACCTCTCTCGCAGCCTCCCTTATACAGTCTGCTATCGTTGACCACATAGTGCTCGCGTCACTACTGCTCCTCCAAGCTTCCATAGCCTACAATTGCCCCTCCAACTCTTGGGCTTTATCCTTAGTTAAGACTCCCCACATGATTCTCGGTCTTCCTCGAGCAGACTTGTTTCCTCCTCTTCATCATAATACCAACGTCCATCACCAAGAGCACATGCTGCGTCGCGAGTATCTCACCTGGAATCACCTTCCAATCCTTGCACAACCCTCTGTCACACCTCCTAAGGAGGAGATAGTTAATATGAGTCTTCTCCACTGCATTTTAAAAGGTAGCCAAATGCCCCTCCCTCTTCAAAAAGGTAGAGTTCGCAATCACCAGACCAAAAGCCTTAGCAAAGTCCAACAACGAGGTACCTCCTCCGTTCCTCTCCCCAAAATCGAAGCATCCATGCACCTCACCATAACCACCTGCGGTCGACCCAATACAACCATTGAAATTCTCTCATATGAATAGCTTCTCAGCAGGCGGAACCTGGCACACAATATCATCTAACCCCTCCCAGAAATGCCGTTTAACCTCCTCATCTGGGCCCGCATGCGGCGCATAGGCGCTAACGACGTTTAGAGTGCACTCTCCAATAACCAACTTAATAATCATAATTCTATCATACACTCTTCTAACCTCAACCACAGACTCTCTACGTTCCCTATCCACCAAGATACCCACTCCATTCTTACCCTTCTGGACTCCTGAGAACCAAAGTTTATACCCGACCGCGTCCCTCGCCCTCGACCCTACCCACCTTGTCTCTTGGACACACGCTATATTGACCCCTCCTCTTCTGGAGGATCTTTGCCAATTCTATAGACTTACTCGTCAATGTACCTATATTTCATGACCCAATTCTCAACCAGTGGACACCCTTATTCCCTTTACCTCCCTTGCCTCCCGACCCGCCCCCCAACCCCTGCCCTAATAAGAATGTCATTGAATGCAAAATTTGTGGGGATTCTAGATGGAAAAATAATGCTAGGAAAATTCCAGCCAAGGTCCTAAAGTATTTTCCTTTAAAACCAAGGCTACAGAGATCGTTTATGTCTTTAGAAACATCTAAAGAAATGCGATGGAATCATGAAGAGCGCAACAAAGATGGAGTTCTACGGCATCCTGCAGATTTTGAAGCTTGGAAAAATTTTGATAGTAAATATCCTGAATTTGCTGGAGATCCTCGCAATGTTCACTTAGGAGTAGCTTCTGATGGGTTTAATCCATTTGGCACAATGCGAATTATTCACAGTACATGGCCAATGATTTTAATGCCATATAATCTTCCACTGTGGATGTGCATGAAAAAAAAGTTCTTCATACTGTTCTTAGTTATTCCTGGACCAAAAGTGCCTGACAATAATATTAATGTCTTTTTGCAACCTTTAATAGAAGAGTTGAATGAATTATGAGATGTTGGGGTGGAAACATACGATGCATCTACTAAGGATATATTTCAAATGCGAGCAGCTCTCATGTGGACTATAAATAATTTTTCACAATATGGTACTCTCTCTGGATGGTGCACTTATGGTCGGTTTGCATGCCCTTCTTGTAATATAAACACTCGATCTAGAAGGATCAGACATGGTAGAAAGTTTTGTTACAGGGGGCATCGACACTTGTTAAAGTCGGGACACAAATAAATGATGCAAAATCGTTTGACGGGACTAAAGAAACAAGACCTGCACCTTGTCCAGTATCTGGGTCACTAGTGCTGAATCAAGTTAAAGATATAAAATTTACTCTCGGCCAGTCGAGTGAAGGGGTAAGTAGGGTCATGAAAAACACATGGAAAAATAGGAGTATTTTTCCGATATTCCTTATTGGAAGTCGAACTTGGTGCGCAACAATCTTGATGTGATGCACATAGAAAAGAATATGTGTGATAACTTAATTTATACATTATTGTATCTTGGTAAAAAGTCTAAAGACAACTTATAAGCTCGGTTGGACTTGAAGGAGATGAAAAGAAGACCAAATTTATGGCCTCAATATCGAGCTAGTGGGAGAGCATATCTTCCACAAACATTTTTCACAATGTCTCAGAACGAAAATGAATTATTTTATGAAGTACTACAAAATGTCACATTTCCAGATGGCTATGCGTCTAGTATCTCATGTTGCTTTCGCAAATGAAAGATATCTTTACTAAAAACTCATGATTGTCATGTTATAATGAAAGAACTTCTTCCTCTTGCCTTGCGGAGATTAGTTGATAAAAGATTTAGTTCCATTTTAATTGAACTATACACATTCTTTTGTGTTCTGTATAACAAAGAACTAAAACTAGAAGAGTTAAAGTTACTTGAAGAAAAGATTCCAGAAATATTGTCTACTATGGAGAAACGTTTCCTCCCAGGATTCTTTACTGTTATGATACGCTTGGTTATTCACTTGGCAGCTGAGGCTAAACATGCGGGGCCGGTACATTATCGCTGGATGTACCCAATTGAGAGATATCAAGAATATCACGGAATCATTACTATATATCTTTAGTTGTTCAATATTATAATATCAAACTAATACCATTATTTTATTCCATAGGTTCTTGGGTACTTTAAAATCATATGTTCATAATCGTGCATGTCCAGAAGGTTCAATAGCAAAAGCATATATAGCAAATGAGTGTATGACATTTTGCTCGCGATATTTGGAGGGTGGAGATTCAAGGTCTTATTGTTCAGAAAAATACGGTGATGGGATTGAGCATGAGAATAGTAAAGAAGAATGTCTTTTTTCAATTGTTGGGAGTCGTACGGTGGATTAGATATATTTGAGTTGGATGAGAAAATATGTTCCCAAGCACATCGACATATGCTTTTCAATTACGAGTTTGAAGTGGTTGAGAATTAAAAAAAAGTAAGTGTTATATTTATTATTTAATATATGTATATTACTTATATTCATTATTCAATGTTGCTCTCAAGGTAATTTTGAGGTTGTGGATCACCTTTTTAGTGAAGCTGAACTGGCCTCCAATATCTGGAATCACTTCTCTAATGCCCTTGGCATCCTTAACCCCCCTCTTGGTAATATTAGGATTAAGATTATTAGATGGTGGTTGATTAATCCTCATAACAAAGTTCATGAATTAGTGTTACAATGTCTCCCTGCTATTATCTCTTGTGAAATTTTGAAAGATAGATGCTCTGCAATATATGAGGGCATAAGGTTCTCAATGCCCAGTTTCCAACTCTCCCTCTCACCATATCCATGACTAATATTTGTCAATTGATTGATCATATCAGGCCTAAACTGGATAAACAACTTGTTAGATGGATTAAGCCAGCTTACGATAAAGTCAAACTGAATGTGGATGGATGTTGCAAAGGTAATTCAGGAAGTGCTGGTAGGGGTGGCATTCTCAGAGACCATTTGGGTCATATGTTAATGGCATTCACAACTTATTTTTGATTCACCAGCAACAATTCAGCAGAAATTCAAGCTCTTAAAATTGGTCTTGAATGGTGTTTAGAAAATGGCTTCTCCAAGGTGATAGTGGAGTCTGACTCACTCTTTATTATTCAGATGATAAAAGGAGAAGTCAAAAGCTCATGGCAAATTCAAGATGATATTAAACAAGTTCAAAACATGGGTCTCCGAGCTCAAGTTCAATTCAAGCATACATACAGAGAGGGCAATGTTTTAGCAAATCTTCTTGCCAATTTTGCTGAATCTACCAAAAGAAACACCTTCTTCATAGAGGCTATAAATCTACCACCTCAAGTTATATCCACTATGAAGAATGATGAGAAGGCCGTAGACCAAACTTCAGAATTAGAGTTAAAAGGGGATATTTCATCTTTGATCCAGGCTGAATCAATTTTTGTATATACTAAGTGGTTTACTTAGTTCAATTTTTGTGAGCCTCAGTGTACAGGAGAATCCCTCCTTTCTTTTGGATAGGTTCAATTGTTGGAATTGAACAATGTTCATTCAAACCTTGTAATAATGAGGTCTGACCTAACCCCTATATAAACATTCTGATCAATGGTATGAGTAGTCAGTTATTTGAAAAAACAAATATTACTTATTTGATAACAAAATTGATATGTGTGAGTTACATGAATAGGAAACATACTGCTGAAATCAAGAGATCACATCGCAAGCATCGTTTGACACAACATCAACTTGACCTTGTGCATTTCTATACATTTCATGAGTTGTTCAAGGAGTAAGTAAATAGTAGGATTAAGTCATTGGTTACGTTAAATTATTTTCCTTGTACAGTTATCCGCATTTATAGTTGTATCTTTTATTTGATAAGGTAAAGGAGTTGGAAACCACATCTAACATCTTAAAGGATGTTAAAGTCCTTGCACAAGGGCCGAGTTACATTGCAAAAAGATTCACTGCATTCGATGTAAATAACATCGATTCTGAACGAAACAAAGTGAAGAATTCAAGGTGACACAAAATAGTAGTGTTATGTTGGTTTCAAAGACTGAAAGTTATGCAAGTACAAGTGATAATGCTCCAAAGTCTGCAAATATCACATATTATGGCAGATTAAATGATATTGTGGAGCTAAACTACTATTAAGAATTTAAGGTTGTCTTATTTAAGTGTGATTGGGTTGATGTAACCAAAGGTAGAGGAGTTAAGGAGGATGACTTGGGTTTCACACTTGTGAATTTCTCACGCCGAACAGACTCTGGCGTTCGAGAACATCATGAGCCCTTTATTTTTGTAGAATAAACTCAACAAGTAATATTGGTACAAGATCCTCAAGATCATGAATGGTTTGTCCCTAGATTAATTAAACCTTGAGATATGTTTAATATGGGAGAGGAAAATAGTTTGCAGTTTGAGTCATCAATGCATAGTGATGCCACTGACTTGGCTCTTTTAGAAAATGCTCGTGTTCTAGAAGATGAGTATAATGATTGGGTAAGAAGTGGTGTAGATGGGATTGTAATTGATACAAACGTACATTTTCAAGCTTCTCTAAATGATGGTGAAGCTAATGTTGAGGGAGGAAATGATATTGAAAATGAATGTGATTCTGAATAAGATAGCTGGAACTTATAGAATATTTTTCTTGCAAGTGTTATTTAAGAACTTCTAAGGTTTAGTTATTTTTTTACTTTAGAAATTTAAATATTGGATGTTTGAGTGAATTTGTTGTTTTTTTACTTATATTTTGCTTATTGTATCCATTAAATTGTGATATGCTAAGGTGATATTGTCACTGGATAATTTTTTTGTAGTTCATCAATAACTCTTATCTGTAGAACAATCTTTATTGCAAGGCTCTTTTTGTATGCACTGATCGTTAATATTTTTCACATCTTGGGATAAGGATGATGTTTCCTCCTGCTTTGCATATGACCTGCTGATCTGTTGGATTTAGTCTGGTACTAGTATAACTTAATATAGCTAGATAATTTCTTTATTTTGGAGAAATAACAATGCAAACTAGAGGTCGCATAGCGATTGATAATTGAACAAGATGATGATGAAGATGTGCGACCTTATATTGAGCAGTTGATGGATGGTCAAAACCACTCTGCAGCCCAACCTTATATTGAGCAGTTAATGGATAGTCGAAACTACTCTGAATATCAAGCACATGATGAGCAAACTAATAAGTTGAATAGTTCTGCTAGTAGCACTAAGGCTCAACAAAATGATGATGAATGAGGTAACACTTTTTTCTAGGATTGCTTTCAAATCTTTATTGTGTGAAATCTTTGGTCAATCGAACTAGTTTTTATTGTGTAACTAGTTTTTATAATGATATTGTTTTTTAACAGATTTTGGAGCATGTCTTAGGTGCTTAACCATATAAGTCTTTGCCATTTGATGACCTTCGAGTCTTCCATTCTAGGTAATTCAGATTTAAGAAAGGTTCGTGGGCCTACTTTACTAAAAGATATTTGAAAGCTTCCTCCGGGGAAGATAGTTGATGTGCCATTTAATAATCATAACCAAGCTATTGGGGAAAAAGGTCGAAAGCTTGCTAGCATTTTAGGAATTATCGCGAGAACTCCAGAACTAACACTTCTACGTGCAGATGATTGGAGAAATTTTGACAAGGAGGAAAAAAGAAATTGGTGGATTTTGTGAGGGTATGTTATTATTATTATTATTATTATTATTATTATTATTATTATTATTATTATTATTATTATATGAACGTTTATACATGTTATTTTCTTCTAAATGTTGGCTTTATTTTGCGGAAGAAGTTCTCTATCCCTAAACGGGGAGAAGCTTATGTCTTAAAGTCACTAGGAAAGAAATGAAAAGATTACAAGTGCGAGTTAGAAGGTGAGTAAATGCAAAAATATAAGACTAAAGACGCTTTATTGAAAAATAGACCAAGTCGCATACCGAGGGATCAATGGAGTGGTCTTGTCTCTTATTGGTTTTCGGATAAAGCTAAGGTATCAACAATTAAATCTTCAAAACACCCATAGTTGATTATTTTCAGTGTTTTGATTTTAGTTATGCTCAATTTTTATTTATAATTGGTAAGATATCGTTTTAATATTTTAACGACGGAGGCATACCCAAGCAAATAGAAATAATAGGGCTAATCAAAAGATGCCTCATGCAGGAGGATCTAAAAGTATTTCTTCCTTGATGGATGAGTAGGTAAACCTGTAAAAAGTACTAATTATGATATTTTAAAATTCTTTTTAATGCATATCTGACATCAAATTTATTGTATTAGGCTGTAAATGGGATAAAGACTACACGAGCAAAAATTTTCATATTAACTAATAAAAAACGCAAGGATGGTAGACCATTGGATGATGATTCTGTCAAGGCAATTATAAGATTTCTTTTTTCTTTTAATTTCTAAATTGTGAAATAGTTAGGAAAAAAACTTTAAAGCGAATAAATGAAATCCAAATTGGATTTATTGTATTATATGGTCATGAAATAATAAATGAAAGGATGAGCAATAATGAGAGTATCGTGTCACAACTCACATTTTGGAGTTGTGATTTCGGCCAAGAACTGGTGAGAAAAGGTCCTTCTGATGGTCTGACATAGAACAGTCTACTCGGGCAATTTGGGCTTTTTAATTTTAAGCATATATAAGGGGGGGTTTAGGTGATGAAAGCTCCGACCTGCCTCCCCCATACGTGCTGCCACCGAGCCGTATAGAACGAGCTGCCTTGGGGGCAACCCCAAGGGCCTGCCTAGATGTCTCAAAGGAGTGTCAAAGGTATTCACATGAGTTTGGGAACTCGTATGGACGGCGCAACGCCTTCGGGCCTGCGTTGGGCATCAAAGTGGTGCTGGAGGCTCGATGTGTGAAACGGCCAGCCCCGCGGGCTGCCGAATATTGGAACGAGACCTCCGTGCCGATTGGATACTTGACGCACCTATCATAGGGGCATCATGTGTTGACTTGTGAGCATGGATTTGGTTCAACCATGCAAGCAAGGGTCCGTTGGCCTAAAGGTGCAGGTGTGGGCGACACTGCACTACTTCGGAGAGGAAGCGTGCTGCAAGAGGGCTATGTATGGGCATGGCATGAAAGACGCGCATGACAATGGCCAAGGGCTAAAGGTTGCCTTACTTGGGCGAGGCACGAGCTAGTCGCGGATGCACTAGGCGAGTGTCAAGCTTCAGGATTGGGCTGTGCATGCGGGAGAGATGCTCAGTCTTGGGCTAAGGACAAGGCATGTCCTAAGCCAATCCCCCAGGGCGCGCATGGATTGTGATCCTAAGACGAAGTGCCATGACATGTCTAGGGCCAAGGGCCTAGGAATCTTACGGGCGGCACAGGTTGGGGAGAGCCTGCGAGCGATCCCCACCGACAGGCACATGATCGTGCTTGGGAAATCCTAGGACAGGAAGAAGGCTGGCCCGCGGCGAGGGGAGTCCACGGGCATCGCACGGGCGAGCAGGTGTCGCTACCCAACGTGAGGATTTGGGCCCGTGACACTTGGTATCAGAGCTGATTAAGGCCATACTATGCCATGGCACAACGTCAAGGCAGATGGTGGATATGGCGAGTGCAGTTTGGATGTCAGTGCCGAGATCACGTCAAAGCAGAGATTGATGTTCATATGCCACCAAAGATCGAGAACCCGATGCTGATAGTCGACGAAAGAAATGGGTGATTCCATTGTCTTTCGAAGTCTAGGTCGATACTGAATGAGGTGATATGCCGATGAGTCGGATGGCCAAGAGAATGCCATGTTTGCTAGGTCGTGCAACCATATTGCGAAAGAGTGGGAGCCTTGGACTATAAATTTGGGGCATGATCATAGCGAAGATATTGCCAAGGATGCGTGCAACGCATCAAGTTGAGTGTCTTTCCTTCGGGAGAAAACTTTGGGTTGCCTGAGGGCATTGCCAAGGTGAGGAGACGGATTCGAGGGTATAGCGAAGCTTCGAAATGGGGCGAGTTTCCAAGTTAGAAAGTGTCATCATTCTGGAAAGGTGTATGTCGAATGATCGGGGACCTAGAGTGTCCAAGTGCGAGGCACACCGAACCGGGAAGCCGTGCTAGCAGGGCCAAGAGGGCGCCTGTCTATAGGGCGAGTATTGAACTACTACCGGGAGCATTGGCTACTTGCTGAGGAAGTGACAACTGGAAAACAAAGAGCTTTGTTCGGAAATGCGGCGATGCTATGACTTTGGGAATGTAGTACTCACCAAAGGTCATCCCAAGTGCTGGCCGAATGCCAAGTGGGACGACAGTGCTAAGATGTATCCTCCACATTGAGTGTGGGAGGATCTCGCCTATGCAAGAGGCATAAGGGTGAAGTTATGGGTCTGGAAGCGAACACATCTTCAAGGTAGTGAAGTCAAAGAAAGCTACGGGAGCGGAATGCTACGTGAGCTATGCCAAGAGGGCGTCTTAATGCTACGGGAGCGAAAGGCTATGGGAGCCATGCCAAAGAGGGCATCTTAAGGCTACGGGAGCGACGTCAAATAGAGCACATTGATGTGCTAGCCTGTGAAGGAAAGCTTCAGACGGACATGAAGGTCGTGAGGGTCATGGTGTGATTTGACTAGTGTGGGTCAATCACAAAGTTAGACACCAGAGGGTGCAAGTGTGGAGGCACTTTCCAAGTGAACACCGAATGGAGGTGAAGTGCAGAGGCACGCTTGGAAGATACTTGGGGGAGGAGTACATGGGATACGACTCCTTTTGAGAAAGGACTTCGAGGAAGTCCAACCCACAGGACAAAGGGAGCTTGAATGGGCATACCTGAGGGGCAGACTCCGGGATGTCTTAAGCCATGATGTGTCATCGGGGACGATGACATTATGAGTGTGGGAGGATGTCACAACTCGCATTTTGGAGTTGTGATTTCGGCCAAGAACTGGTGAGAAAAGGTCTTTCTGATGGTCTGACATAGAATAGTCTACTCGGGCAACTTGGGCTTTTTAATTTTAAGCATATATAAGAGGGGTATAGGTGATGAAAGCTCCGACCTGCCTCCCCCATACGTGCTGCCACCGAGCCGTATAGAACGAGCTGCCTTGGAGGCAACCCCAAGGGCCTGCCTAGATGTCTCAAAGGAGTGTCAAAGGTATCCACATGAGTTTGGGAACTCGTATGGACGGTGGAATGCCTTCGGGCCTGCGTTGGGCATCAAAGTGGTGCTGGAGGCTCGATGTATGGAACGGCCAGCCCCGCGGGCTGCCGAATGTTGGAACGAGACCTCCGTGCCGATTGGATACTTGACGCACCTGTCATAGGGGCATCGTGTGTCAACTTGTGAGCATGGCTTTGGTTCAACCATGCTAGCAAGGGTCTGTTGGCCTAAAGGTGCAGGTGTGGGCGACACTGCACTACTTCGGAGAGGAAGCGTGCTGCAAGAGGGCTATGTATGGGCATGGCACGAAAGACGCGCATGACAATGGCCAAGGGCTAAAGGTTGCCTTACTCGGGCGAGGCACGAGCTAGTCGCGGATGCACTAGGCGAGTGTTAAGCTTCAGGATTGGGCTGTGCACGCGGGAGCGATGCTCAGTCTTGGGCTAAGGACAAGGCATGTCCTAAGCCAATCCCCCAGGGTGCGCATGGATTGTGATCCTAAGATAAAGCGCCACGACATGTCTAGGGCCAAGGGCCTAGGCATCTTACGGGCGGCACAGGTTGGGGCGAGCCTGCAGGCGATCCCCACCGACAGGCACAGGATCGTGCTTGGGAAATCCTGGGACAGGAAGAAGGCTGGCCTGCGGCGGGGGGAGTCCGCGGGCGCCGCACGGGCTAGCAGGTGCCGCTACCCAACATGAGGATTTGGGCCCGTGACAATCGTGTTGCTTGGGAAGGAGATGAGTATTCATTGGTATTCGGAAATGACAAAAGTAGGTATGTTCGTGGCTTAGGACTTGGTCCAACTCCTTATGTTCTATGGGGTAGTAAATCTTCCTTATAAAATATTGTTGGGGAGGATTCGTCTGATGAGGTTGTACAAATGGTTAGAACAAGAGATAACCGAGTTAAAGGATAAACACAATGAATAAATGAACCTCATGAAACAAAATCAAGAGAAGATGCAATCAGAATTACTCGAAATGAGACAACTCATGCGCAAATATACTTCTAATGAACCTATGCCTAAAAATATCGATGGCACCTCAAGTGAACAAGTAACTCGATTTCATAAGTGTTAGACATTCTTAATGAAAGTTTAATCCTATAAAAGTATTGTTATCTAATATGTTAATATTTATCAGGTCTCTGACACCAACAAAAACTATGAACGAGTACCACAAACATCAAGGATACCTAGTGTTGCTGAAAATACTTCACTTTATCATGGTACTACTCATCTTTATCCTTCAGCGCGCTACTGTTTGAGTTTTTTACTGTTTGAAATACCATCCAGAATATTTCTGAACTAAAGGTGAAATATTTCCGTTCGCTCTCCATGTATCTAGAACACTACTTATCTTGGATTATCCAGGCAGTAACCAATGTTACAATATTGAGAAAAAGTTCACTGCTTGATGTCTTGGTTAAAATGAAATCGTTAAAGCTTTGCTCACCTGAAACTTGTCCAGACTAATCAATAGGCTTCTTTTTTTGGGGAGGGGGGTTGGGGGCGGCTAAAAGGTCGCTTTGTTAATTCTTGAGTCACGTGATGTCCATTTGCTGTTTTTGTTGAATTCTGCGTTTAGAGCCTCAAAACCCTTTAAGTAACGTGAATTGGTTTTATACAGTAGGAAAATGGACTACTGCACCTGACCACTGGTGTGATTGAAATATGAGCTAGGTAGTGAATTTATGCGTGATATTATTACATCATATAGATGCTTCAATCTCCTTTTTATGTAAATCCTAGATATTTTGAGCACTTACGTGCCTTTATATCAGAAAAGCTAACTAAAAGCTTTTCTGCCTTCGGTTGACCTGGCAAAGATATTAGTCCGTCAGCTTCTTCTTCTCTCTTGTAGTTGGTGGCATTCACAGTACATACTGCTGCTACCAAGATCAAAAGGAACACCACCATTTCAACTAAAGCTAATTTTTCTTTGGCCTTATTGTAGTGCTCGGCCTTTAAGGAAACACAGAAAGAAGAAGAATAAAAAGTAACAACTGTAGAAAAAGTAAAATTAAGGGCTGATAGGCAGTGAGAAAATGGAAAGTCGAGTGCTATTACTACAACAACTGTGCATGCCCTTGATGATAGACACGCGGATGTCATTTTGTTGTCAGAGTTTAATTTCTGTACACTTGACAATCTAACATTAACAATAACTATATATCAATTACAATTACTTAAGCTGGGACTAATTAGTAAATTGTGTTGTCCAAAGATGCTTCTTCTTTTTCTCTTGCTTTTCTGTTCTGACGTTTGCAGCAAAAAACCTGTCATAACGGTATTTGGCCAAGTTAACTCAGTTAATTAACATCAGTGGTGTATCCATCCTTACAATCATTTGTTCACCAGACTTGCTGCTGATTTTTCAGTGTTGGAGATGAGCTTTGTCTAGCTGGAGATCGAGCTACCACTGTCCAACCATCCCTTTCCTTGAAGTTCCACCCCCCTTAGACTTTTCTTTATTTGATCCATCAAACTGCCCAGCAGTATAACCATTACTACTGGAATTTTCAACTTGTAAACAAAGTTCTTGACCTTCCTCGTTGGAATCTATATGTTTGTGTACCTGCTTTATTAGAAAACAGTGTATTTTCTCCAGCTACACGCACAGGCCCTTCAGGTAGCTTATTTTGCACTTCACTAGCGAGATCGCACCCTAGATTAAGCCCAGCTTTGGCCTGGTCAGATGGACTATTTGGACAGTTCTGAGCTTGTTTAAGCACTGCCTTATCACCTGTAGAAGCTACACTATCCAAAACATTAGCACATTCAAGTTCTTGCCTCTCATCATGCACAACAATAGATTTAAAGCCTGCTGGGTTTTCAACTAGTTCAGCACGAGCTACTGTTGCATCAGTCACAATGTTAATTTGGACCTGTCCAATATTAAGTTGCTGCACAACTTCATTACCTAGACAAACTTGAGTACATCCTTGATCTGAAACACGATAAACAGTAGGGTCTTTAGAAACCTGCTTTTCCCCATCGCAAACCTGAGAAACCCTATTCAAAGGTATAGTTTTAGAGCATGCTGGTTTTTCAAACAATTCAGCAGGTACAGCAGCTGGTTGATCATATACATGCACCAACTGTTGTTGAACAATAATCTTAGTTGGAAATTCCAAAACCTTTGTACCATCTGTTGCCTTAGGATCCTTCAAAGCAGCAGCTTGTTCAGTAGATGATTGAGCTCGATTCCCATTAGGAGTTGGAGCATCAGGTACCTGCCCAGCTCTTTTTCACCTTCACATATGTTGATAGTTGTATCTTAGATTGTTCAAGTTCCTTAGTGATCAGCTGTCCAACTGCATTAGCGTATTGCTCAGCATGTATAGTTATAGAAGTCCTAGTTAAATTTCGATCAACCACAGGTACTGTTGCATTCTTAAAAACCTGAGAACCCCTAACTACAGTAGCGTCAACATGACCTATAGCAGCACTAGAACCAGCTGTTATAGGAGTAGCTTACAAACATCTGATCCTTTAGCCAACATGTGGATTATCAACATTAATTTTTGTTGCTTAGCATGGGCTGAAAGTAGTGATAGTGTTCCTGTCTGGGTTGCCGTATGACCATAATTTGCTGTCCATCCTATGAACTGATGAAATACCAAAGCAAAAAGAAGTACAATCTAGGAATGAAATTCAACCTTGAGAATGAAAATCAGTTGCCCTCTTGTTTAAACATAGTGTAGAGCAATATAATATGCACTTTCCTTGTACATGATAAAGCAAGCGTTTCCTTGCAATGCTTGTTCGTAGTGCAGGTATAAGTAATTGATTTAGGACAGGACTGATTATCACAAAATTCTAAGTCATTTTATCATGGCTTAACTTTCTGGATAATATATGAGAAACTGGTTGGAGTGGTTTTCATCCTTATTTCCCTGGAGATCTTGCATACACTTTTGAAAGCTTATATCTTTTTCTGCTGATGGATCTCGCCTTTCCTGCACAAATGAGAAAATAATGGCTGACAGGTTGTAATACATTTTCAATACGCAGTATGACTATATTCTTATAAGGAGATCCTCCAGTCTGCCTTGGAATATGCTTGCTTGCACTGAGTAGGTTTTCCAAGCACCTGCAGAAATTTTGGTTGATTGACTGGGTAAGAGCAATCCGTACTGCAACTTGGATTTGTCGCTGTCTTTGCTTTACTCGTGAATACTCCATGTACACTAGTATCTCCATGACTTTGGTTTGCTTATAAAGCCATCAAAAGAAAATACTCCTCTATGCTTCTTACATATTTGCTTGATATCTTCTAAATTCCTCTGATTTACTTCTTATCTACACTATTGCAGTTTGATTTGTTTTAGTCGGTTTTGTTATGTCTTATTCTATAGAAAAAATGAAACTGGCATTATACAGTAAAACAACTTTAGCTTGGGGCAATGTTTGCTCGATAAACATCCCTTGAAGACTATTATATTTCATCTATTGACATAATTATTATGTAATTTCAGGTCATATAGTCTGATGATTGATAAGTTAGCTGGTGTAAGATTTCCAAATGATGAAGCATTGCAAAAATTATTTGAAGACTATTATTTGTTAGGATTAGATATATAATGGCAATAGCTATTTGCTTCAAACAATATAAGTTTAATTTTTAAGTTAATGTGATATTACTGTTTTGGATTAGTACTTCCTTTTGATTGTTAAGATTTAATGAGATACATTATGTTTTTATGAATCAATATTATTATATTTTATTATTTGGATCATTTTTTGAATGAAAGTAGTAGCTATTATTAATGGTGACTAAACTATTATCGTTATAGTTTGTGACTTAGTGACAATCTAACAGAATATACTGGTTATAAAAATAGACAATAAAAAGGCAAATTATGATGTTTCGACATGGGATATTGTAGCCATTATAATTGCTATTAAAGATGATTTTTAACGGCATTTTAATTGAATTTACCAGCCATTAAAATGGATGCTAAAAGAGCATACTAATTCATTTTCGGAAAGAATATTATAGCCATTCTAATTGCCACAAAACAATTACCGCTAAAGGTATGGACCTTTAGCGACAAATGTTTTGAATTTAGCGGCTATAAAAATGGACGTAAAAAGAGCATTAGTAGCCGTTTTTAGATTAGATTTAGCATCCATGATAATTGTCGCAAATAATTGCCATTAAAACAAATGATATTTAGCGGCAATAAGCCAGACTTTTACCAGCTTTTCTGAGAAATGCTTCTAAAGGCTTTGCCGACCCTGATATTAGCTGCTTACATCAATGGCCGACAATTGTTATTACCACAAATTCACTTTTGTATTGTCGCTAAAGCCTCTTTTTGTTGTAGTGTAGGTTCAAAGTTTCTACAAGTCACAAGCAAGTTTTGTAGATTCTTGCGGATCGGTAGGGAGACGTCTATACTTATCTTCGAGAGGCTACAGAACTATTAGGAAAATTTCACATTTTTAATTCCTATCATGCGGATTTGTTGATTTCGAAGTTGTAACGACCCGACCAGTCGTTTCGAGAGTTATTCTTTTCGAGACCGGAGTGGTTTCAGAGTGAATTGAGACACTTAGTCTCTTAAGTAGAAACTTAAGTTGGAAAAGTCAACCGGATATTGACCTATATGTAAACGACCTCGGATTTAAATTTTGATAGTTCCGTTAGCTCTGTTAGGTGATTTTAGACTTAGGAGTGCATCCAGAATGTGTTTTGGAGGTCCGTGGTAGAATTAGGCCTGAATTGGCAAAATTGGAAATTTGGCGATTTCGGTCGGCAGTGTAAAATTTGATATCGGGGTCGGAATGGAATTCCGAAAGTTGGAGTAGGTTCGTAGTGTCATTTGTGATGTGTCTGCAAAATTTGAGATCATTCGGACGTGGTTTGGTTGGTTTCGGCATCGGTTGCCGAATTTGGAAATTTAGAAGTTCCTAGGCTTGAATCCGAGGGTAATTTGATGATTTGATGTTTTTTGAGTGATTCGAAGGTTCGACTAAGTTGGTATGTTGATATATGACTTGTTGGTATTTTTGGTTGAGGTCCCGAGGGCCTCGGGGTCATTCGGGTGATTAACGGATTTGTCAAAGTTGGAATATGCAGCTGAAGCTGCTGCTACTGCTATTTCCGCACCTGCGAGAAGTTTGTCGCATTCTGGGCTAGGCAAGATGCGCAGGTGCGAGAAGTTTGTCGCATCTGCGATCCCGCAGGTGCGAGAACTGGGGCGAAAATGCGGGAAATAGGAGGCCAAGTCTGGAGCGCAGGTGTGAGACCTGCGTGCAGGTGCGGAGGCTTAGAGTTTAAGTGATTCTCACAGGTGCGAGGATTTTTGACCGCAGGCGCGTGGAATAGGCCGCGGGTGCGAAAATCTGGGCAGAATGTATAGATAGCACTTCGCGAATTTTGGTTCATTTCCACCATTTTTCTATTTGATTTTGGAGTTTTAGGGATAGATTTGAAGAGGGAATCAAGGGGGTTTCATTGAGGTAAGTTACTCGAGCCCTAATACTTATATATATGGTGATTTTCCGTTGTTTAATCATTATAATTAGTGAATATGAGGGGTTAGGGCTTGGGAATTTGGAGAAGTAATTTAAGGATTTGAAGGACCAAACGATGTCAGATTTTGATGAATTTGGTATGGTTAGACTCGTGAGTGAATGGGCTTTCTAGTTTTGTAAGTTTTGTCAGATTTCGAGACGTGGGGCCGGGTTTGAGCTAATTTCGGATTTTGGTCTAATTTTGTAGCTTTTCTTGTGAAATTCATTCCATTAGCGTATATTGATGGTATTGTACTGATTGTGAATAGATTTGGAGCATTTGGAGGCCGAGTCCTGAGGCAAGAGCATTGCAGGGTAGAGATTTGACCGGTTTGAGATAAGTAACGATTGTAAATCTAGTCCTGAGGGTATGAAACCCCAGATTTCATATCATTCTACTATTTTGAAGTGACGCACATGCTAGGTGACAGGCGTGTGGGCATGCACTGTTGGAGATTGTGACTTGGTCCGTCCCATAGCAACTGTAAAGTTGCATATTTTTTGGAAATTATATGATACTTATGTGTTTCTAGAAAGCGTTTCTGTTAATTGGGCTGAATGCCATGTTTGGGCCCTGTGCTAGTGCTGTTTGGACCCTTAGGGGACTTTTTTTAATTATCCTCTCACTGTTTTCAATTGAAAATCTATAATCAGTCATGGTTATACATGTTTACTGCATAACTTAGTTTTATTACTCGATTTTGATGCATATAAATGTCGTGTTGGGCTGAGCACCCTATTTTCCACTGAAATACCTGAGTGGCTTGAGAGGTTTATGACTGAGTAAGGCCGAGGGCCTGATTTGTGAGGATATTTATGGGATCGGGCTACACGCCACAGCATGTTGCATATTTATGGGATCGGGCAGCACACCACAACATGTTTGATATAGGCCGAGGGCCTGAGTGATTATGCCATGATTTGGCTGTAGCGCTTGGGCTAAAGGAGCCCCTCCGGAGTCTGTACACACACCCCGTGAGCACAGCTACCTACTGAGTACGAGTGTTGAGTTCCGAGTGCCGAGTGCTGAGTGACTGGGAGGCATAAGTGATTGTGAGGTATGCCCGAGTGACAAGAGTGATTGTGTGGTTTGTTCAAGGGGCTGTATATCAGTGATGCTTTGCCCGAGGGGCTATTTAGGATTTCATCATTTTTTCTCATCTTTGCATTTTTCCTCTATTTGAAAGCTGTTGAAAAATATCCTCAAATGATTTTTACTCGAACTGGGTTTAAACGAGATATTTTGACTCAAATCCTGATTTTAAAAGCATGAGGTATTTTACTGAGATTTTATGATATGAACGTTATATGCTTTATTGCTCAGTCTTTATTTATTGTTGTTACTTACTGAGTTAGCGTACTCACGTTATTCCCTGCACCTTTTGTGCAGATCCAGGTGTAGCTAGACACGGTAGCGGATGTTGATTGTTCTGGTTGCAGATTTTCTCGGAGATAGCAAGGTAGTTGTTTGGCGATCGCAGCCCCTGCTCTTCTCCCTCTTATCTTCATCTAGTTGTATTTAGCTATTTTTCAAGATGAGTTAGCCTTGATATTGTTAGACAGATTGTAGTAGATGCTCATGACTGGTGACACCCCGATGTCGGGTTTTTCCTTCCACACTTTTATTTTGATTAGAACTCCTTTACGAAGGTTTTTATGTTAAATAACATTGAAATTATCTTTGAAATTAAAATATCGGTTTGTTTTGGAAATGAGTCGGCTTGCCTAGTTCCACGATAGGTGCCATCACGATAAGGGTTAGTTTGGGTCGTGACAGATTGGTATCAGAGCCTAGGTTATATAGGTCTCACAAGTCATGAGCGGGTTTAGTAGAGTCTTGCGGATCGGTACGGAGACGTTCATACTCATCTTCGAGAGGTTGCAGAACCTTTAGGAAACTCCACATTCTTGAATTCTTATCTTGCGAATCTGTTGATTCTAGTAACTAAACATCCATTGTTTCATTCTCTCATAGATGGTGAGGACTCGTGCTACTGGTCAGGAGGGCCAGCCACCAGTACCACTAGCCAGGGCCGCGGTAGAGGTCATAGTAGGGGCAGAGGTGTAGCCCGTACAATAGATGGGGCAGTACCTGCAGATCCACCGGTTGTCCCAGATCAGGACCAGATTCCAGTTGTTGATGCACCAGCTCAGGCACCACCTATGCCTATTGTGATTCCAGGCCTTCAGGAGGCCTTAGCTCAGATTCTGATAGCGTGTACCGGCCTTGCTCAGGCGGCATTTATTTTGACGGCCGCAGCCACTTCTCAGGCCTTGGGAGGCACTCAGACTCCCATCGCTCGCACACTCGGGCGGGTTATTCAGGGACTTCAAACACCTGAGGCACCACCAGCCCAGCCGGTTGTAGTTGCTCAGGATTATATGGTTCCTGCTATGCCTGAGGATGATCAGCGTAGGTTGGAGAGGTTTGGGAGACTCCATTCACCACCTTTCAGTGGCACAGAGAGAGAGGATGCTCAGGACTTTTTGGACAGGTGTCAGAGGATACTCCGTACTGCTGGTATTCTGGAAATTTATGGCGTTTCATTCACTACCTTTCAGTTTTCTGGGGCTGCACTCAGATGGTGGGAGACTTACGAGAGGCGTAGGCCTGTTGGCGTAGCACCCCTTACATGGCAGCAATTCTCCATGGTCTTTTTGGAGAAGTTCGTGCCTCGATCATGTAGAGAGGAGCTGCGCAGACAGTTTGAGCGGCTTCGCCAGGGTGATATATCTTTGACACAGTATGAGATGCGGTTCTCTGAGTTGGCCTGTCATGCGATCTGGTTGGTTGCCATGGACAGAGAGAGGATCATGAGGTTTATTGATGGTCTCACTTATCAGCTACAGTTGCTCATGACCAGAGAGAGGGTTTTGGGTGCTACTTTTGATGAGGTTGTCGACATTGCTCGACAGATTGAGATGGTTCGAGGTCAGGAAAGGGTTGAGAGGGAGGCCAAGAGGCCTCGTGGTCAGGGTGGATTCAGCCGTGCTCCTTTTGGGGGTCAGTTCCAGCACGGTAGAGGTCGTCATTTCAGACAGGCTCTGTCAGCTCGACCATTTTATCGGGGTGCATCATCTGGCCGTGGTTCTCGCAGTTCTTATCAGGGCCACTCATGACTTAGTGCCCTTCTAACTCATAGTTCATCTCGTGCTCCACCTGTTCAGGGCTTTTCATGCTAGGTTCTTCTACCAGTCATCCCGGTGCAAGGGGTTCCCATCAGTTTCCGCCACCAGCACCAGAGAGTTGTTTTGAGTGTGGGGATCTTAGGCATATATGGAGACATTGTCCTCGTCGTCATGGCGGTCTATCTCAACAGAGGAGTCATTCTCCGACTTCAGCACCAGTTACCTCACCACCCGCCCAGTCAGCTCGGGGTGGAGGTCAGACAGCTAGGGGTCGCCCTAGAGGGGGAGGCAGATCAAGGGGTGGCCAGGCCCGTTTCTATGCCCTTCCTGCCAGACCAGATGCTATTGCTTCAGATGCTATGACTACATGTATTATCTCAGTTTTATCACAGAGATCCCTTAATATTATTTGACCCTGGTTCCACATATTCATATGTTTCCTCGTATTTTGCCCATTTTCTCGATATGCCCCGTTAGTCTTTAGTTTCATCTGTACATGTATCTACTCCTGTCGGCGATACTATTATTGTGGACCGTGTATATCGGTCACGTGTGGTGACTATTGGGGGTCTGGAGACCTAAGTGGACCTTTTGCTGCTCAGTATGGTCGACTTTGATGTGATATTGGGTATGGATTGGTTATCTCCATGTCATACTATTCTATATTGTCACGTTAAGACGGTGACGTTGGCTATGCCGGGAATTCTGAGGGTTGAGTGGAGCGGTTCTGTAGATTATGAACCAAGTAGGGTGATTTCATATTTGAAGGCTCAGCGCATAGTTGAGAAGGGATGCCTATCTTATTTGGCTTTTGTGAGGGATGTTCGTGTAGAGACTTCTATCATTGATTCTGTTCCGGTGGTACGTGATTTTTGGATGTGTTTTCTGCAGACCTGTCGGGCATGCCGCCTGACAGGGATATTGACTTTGGTATTGATTTGGCGCCGGGCACTCAGCCCATTACTATTCCACTGTATCGTATGCACCGGCAGAGTTGAAGGAATTGAAAGAACAGCTTCAGGAACTCCTTGATAAGGGGTTTATTAGGCCTAGTGTGTCACCTTGGGGTGCACCAGTTCTTTTTGTGAAGAAGAAGGATGGTTCCATGAGAATGTGTATTGATTACAGGAAATTAAACAAGGTCACAGTAAAGAACAAGTATCCTTTGCCTCGTATTGATGATTTATTCGACCAGCTTCAGGGAGCGAGGGAGTTCTCCAAGATTGATTTGAGGTCCGATTATCACCAGCTGAAGATTCGGGATTCAGATATTCTTAAGACAGCTTTCAGAAACCGATATGGCCATTATGAATTCTTGGTGATATTTTTTGGGTTGACCAATGCCCCAGCAGCGTTCATGCATTTGATGAACAGTGTATTCCAGCCCTATTTGGACTCATTTGTTATTGTATTCATTGATGACATCCTGGTGTACTCTCGTAGCTAGGAGGAGCATGCTCAGCATTTGAAGATTGTATTAGAGAGATTGAGGGAGGAGAAGCTTTATGCAAAGTTATCCAAATGTGAGTTTTGGCTCAGTTCAGTAGCATTCTTGGGGCACGTGGTGTCCAATAAGGGTATTCAGGTGGATCCGAAGAAGATAGAGGCAGTGCAAAGTTGGCCCAAACCGTCCTCAACCACAGAGATTAGGAGTTTTATTGGTTTGGCGGGTTATTACCGTCGCTTTATGGAGGGATTTTCATCTATTTCATCGCCCTTGACCAAATTTACCCAAAAGGGTGCTCCATTCAGGTGGTCGGATGAGTGTGAGGAGAGCTTTCAGAAGCTCAAGACTGCTTTGACCACAACTCCAGTGTTAGTTCTGCCATCAGCTTCAGGTTCTTACACCGTGTATTGTGATGCCTCGATGATAGGCATTGGTTATGTTTTGATACAGGAGGGTAGGGTGATTGCCTATGCCTCGCGCCAGTTGAAGACCCATGAGAAGAAATATCTTGTCCATGATCTTGAGTTAGCAGCCATTGTTCACGCCTTGAAGATTTGATATCATTATTTGTGTGGGGTTCATTGTGAGATCTATACTGATCACCAAAATCTGTAGCATCTGTTCAAGCAGAAGTATCTTAATTTGCATCAGCGGAGATGGTTAGAGCTTCTTAAGGACTATGATATCACTATCCTGTACCATCCGGGGAAGGCCAATATTGTGGCCGATGCTTTGAGTCGTCGGGCAGAGAGTTTGGGGAGTTTAGCATATCTTCCAGCAGCAAAGAGACCTTTGGCATTGGATGTTCAGGCCTTAGCGGGCCAGCTTGTCAGATTGGATATTTCGGAGCCTAGTCGAGTATTGGCTTGTGTGGTCTCCAGGTCTTCTCTTTATGACCGTATCAGGGAGCATTAGTATGATGACCCCCACTTGCTCGTTCTTCAGGACAGGGTTTCAGAGAGGTGATGCTAGGGATGTGACTATTGATGATGACGGCGTGCTGAGAATGCAGGACCGGATATGTGTGCCTAATGTAGATGGGCTTTGAGATTTGATTCTTGAGGAGGCCCACAGCTTGCGGTATTCCATCCATCCGGGTGCCGCGAAGATGTACCAGGATTTGAGGCAACACTAGTTATGGAGGCAGATGAACAAGGATATAGTTGGGTTTCTGGCTCGGTGTCTCAACTATCATCAGGTTAAGTACGAGCATCAGAGACCGAGTGGCTTGCTTTAGAGATTGTTGATCCCAGAGTGGAAGTGGGAGCGAATCACCATGGACTTTGTAGTTGGGCTCCCACGAACTTTGAGGAAGTTTGATGCTATTTGGGTTATTGTGGATCGGCTGACCAAGTCTGCGCACTTCATTCCAGTTGGTACTACTTACTCTTCAGAGCGGTTGGCTGAGATTTACATTTGAGAGATCTTTCGCCTGTATGGTGTCCCACTTTTCATCATTTCAGATAGGGGTACTCAGTTCACATCGCAGTTTTAGAGGGCCGTGCAGTGAGAGTTGGGTACTCAGGTTTAGTTGAGCACAACTTTTCACCCTCAGATGGACAGGCAGTCTAAGTTCACTATTCAGATATTTGAGGACATGTTGCGTGCTTGTGTCATTGACTTTGGGGGTTCATTGCACCAATTTCTGCTACTCATGGAGTTTGCATATAACAACAGTTATCAGTCGAGTATTCAGATGGCTCCGTACAAGGCTTTATATGGGAGGAGGTGTAGATCTCCAGTTGGATGGTTTGAGCTAGGTGATGCTAGGTTCTTAGGTACAGACTTTGTCCAGGACGCATTAGATAAGGTGAAATTGATTTAGGAGCGGCTTCGCACCGCGTAGTCTAGGCAGAAGAGCTACGCGGATAGGAAGGTCCGTGATGTGTCTTTTATGGTTGGGGAGGATGTTTTGCTGAAGGTTTCACCCATGAAGGGTGTTATGAGGTTTGGGAAGAGGGGCAAGTTGAGCCCCCGGTTCATTGGACCTTTTGAGGTGCTTCAGAGGATAGGGGAGGTGTATTATAAGCTTGCCTTGCCACCCAGCTTGTCGAGTATGCATCCAGTGTTTCATGTTTCCATGCTCCGGAAGTATATTCGAGATGCGTCCTATGTTTTGGATTTCAGTATGATTCAGTTGGAGGGTAATATGACTTATGATGTGGAGCCGATGGCTATTTTGGATTGGCAGGTTTGAAGGTTGAGGTCAAAGGATATAGCTTAAGTAAATGTGCAATGGAGTTGCCAGCCTATGGATGAGTCCACCTGGGAGACTGAGTGGGAGATGCGGAGCAGATATCCACGCCTATTCGAGACTATATGTATGTTTCTAGACCCGTTCGAGGACAAACGGATGTTTAAGAGGGGGATGATGTAACGACCCGACCGGTCGTTTTGAGAGTTATAGCCCCATTTCCCCCCAATTCTACTTCTTTTATGTTATTCAGCTATATTATGTTATATCGGGTTAGTTGGTTCGGGACCGAAGTGGTTTCAGAGTGAATTGCGATACTTAGTCTCTTAAGTAGAAACTTAAGTTGGAAAAGTCAACCAGATGTTGACATATGTGTAAACGACCTCGAATTTAAATTTTGATGGTTCTGTTAGCTTTGTTAGGTGATTATGGACTTAAGAGTGCATCCGGAATGTGATTTGGAGATCCGTGGTAGAATTAGGCCAGAATTAGAGAAATTAGAAATTTTACGATTTCGGTCGGCAGTGAAAAATTTGATATTGGGGTCGGAATGGAATTACGGAAGTTGGAGTAGGTTCGTAGTGTCATTTGTGACGTGTTTGCAAAACTTGAGGTCATTCGGATGTGATTTGGTTAGTTTCGGCATCGGTTGCTGAATTTGGAAATTTAGAAGTTCTTAGGCTTAAATTCGAGGGTAATTTGATGATTTGATGTTGTTTTGAGTGATTCGAAGGTTCGTATAAGTTGGTATGTTAATATATGACTTGTTGGTATTTTTGGTTGAGGTCCCGAGGGCCTCTGGGTGATTCCGGGTGGTTAACGGATTTGTCGAAGTTGGAAAATACAGCTGAAGCTGCTGCTACTGCTATTTCTGCACCTGCGGAAGAAAGAGTCGCAGGTGCGAGGCCGCTGGTGCACGTGGTGAGTTCATAGGTGCAGACAGTTCTGGGCTAGTTAGGATGCGCAGGTGCAAGAAGTTTGGCGCATCTGCGAACACGCAGGTGCGGGACCTGGGGCACAGATGCGGAAAATAGGAGGCCAGGTCTAGAGCGCAGGTGGAAAGGATTTGGCCGCACCTGCGAGCCCGCAGGTGCGAGACTTGGGTGTAGGTGCGGAGGGTGAGAGTTTAAGTGATACTGGTAGGTGCGAGGATTTTTGACCGCATGTGCGGTCCCACAGGCGCATGGAATAGGCCGCAGGTGCGAAAATCTGGACAGAATGTATAGATAGCACTTTGCGAATTTTGGTTCATTTCCACCATTTTTCTATTCGGTTTTGGAGCTTTTGGGAGAGATTTGAAGAGGGAATCAAGGGGGTTTCATTGAGGTAAGTTACTTGAGCCCTAATACTTATATATATGGTGATTTGCCGTTGTTTAATCATTGTAATTAGTGAAAATGAGGGGTTAGGGCTTGGGATTTTGGAGAAGTAATTTAAGGATTTGAAGGACCAACGATGTCGGATTTTGATGAATTTGGTATGGTTAGACTCATGAGTGAATGGGCTTTCTATTTTTGTAAATTTTGTCGGATTTCGAGATGTGGGCCTGGGGGCCGGGTTTGAGCCAATTTCGGGTTTTGATCTAATTTTGTAGCTTTTCTTATGGAATTCATTCCATTAGCGCATATTGATGGTATTGTACTGATTGTGAATAGATTTGGAGCATTCAGAGGCCGAGTCTAGAGGCAAGAGCATTGCGGGGTAGAAATTTGACCAGTTTGAGGTAAGTAATGATTGTAAATCTAGTCCTGAAGGTATGAAACCCCGGATTTCGTATCATTCTACTATTTTGAAGTGACGCACATGCTAGGTGACGGGCATGTGGGCATAAACTGTTGGGGATTGCGACTTGGTCCGTCCCATAGCAACTGTAAATTTGCATATTTTTTGGAAATTATATGATACTTATGTGTTTTTAGAAAGCGTTTCCGTTAATTGGGCTGAATGCCATGTTTGGGCCTTGTGCCAGTGCTGTTTGGACCCTTAGGGGCCTTTTTTTAATTATTATCGTCTCACTGCTTTCGATTGGAAATCTATACTCAGTCATGGTTATACTTGTTTACAGCATAACTCAGTTTTATTACTCAATTTTGATGCATATAAATGTTGTTTTAGGCTGAGCACCCTGTTTTTACTGAAATGCCCGAGTGGCTTGAGAGGTTTATGACTGAGTGAGGCCGAGGGCCTGATTTGTGAGGATATTTATGGGATCGGTCTGCCGCAGCATGTTGCATATTTATGGGATCGATTTGCACGCCGCAGCATGTTCCATATTTATGGGATCGGGCTGCACGACGTAGCATGTTTGATATAGGTCGAGGGCCTAAGTGATTATGCCATTATTTGGCTTGATATAGCGCTTGGGCTGAAGGAGCCCCTCCGGAGTCTGTACACACCCCCAGTGAGTGCAGGTACCTACTGAGTGCGAGTGCCTAGTGTTGAGTGACTGGGAGTCATGAGTAATTGTGAGGTATGCCCGAGTGGCAAGAGTGATTGTGAGGTATGCCAGAGTGGAAAGAGTGATTGTGAGGTTTGCCCGCAGGGCTGTATATGGGTGATGCTTTGCCCAAGGGGATGTTTATGATTTCATCATTTTTTCTCACTTTTGCATTTTTCCTCTATTTGAAAGCTGTTTAAAAATATCCTTAAATGATTTTTACTGGAACTGGGTTTAAATGAGATATTTTGATTCAAATCTTGATTTTAAAAGCATGAGGTATTTTACTGAGATTTCATGATATGAACGTTATATGCTTTATTGCTCGTCACTACTTCTCAGTCTTTATTTATTGTTGTTACTTTCTAAGTTGGTGTACACACGTTACTCTCTGCACCTTGTGTGCAGATCCAGGTGTAGCTGGACACGGTAGCGGTTGTTGATTGTTCTGGTTGCAAATTTTCTCGGAGATCGCAGCCCTTGCTCTTCTCCCTCTTATCTTCCTCTAGTTGTATTTAGCTATTTTCCAAGCTGAGTTAGCCTTGATATTGTTAGACAGATTGTAGTAGATGCTCATGACTAGTGATACCCCGATGTCGGGATTTTCTTTCCGCACTTTTATTTTGATTGGAACTCCTTTACGGAGGTTTTTATGTTAAATAATATTGAAATTATCTTTGAAATGAAAATATCGATTTGATTTGGAATTGAGTCGGCTTCCCTAGTTCCACGATAGGCGCCACCACGACAGGGGTTTGTTTGGGTCGTGACAGAAGTTAAAGTCTTTGTATCTCTATTTCTCACAGATGGTAAGGACACGCGCTACCAGATCAGCAGAGCAGACACCCGCGCTCTAGAGCCGTGAGAGGTCGGGACCAAGGTAGAGGCCGAAGAGGGGCACGTGTCGTATCTAGAGCAGCTGCCATAGCAGCAGTTGAGGAGCCGCTAGTAGCTCCGGTTGGGGGACAGGCACCAGAGGCGCCTGTTTTTACCCCTAGACTTTAGAAGTCTTTAGAGTAGTGCTTGAGCATGTTTGGTACATTGGCTCAACTAGGATTGATCTCCGTTGCACCAGCTACTTCACAGATTGGGGAGGAGCTCAGACTCTAATCTCGTCCAATTTCACACCTCATATCAAGGTTATGAAACGGTCAATTGCAATAATAGTTCCCAACAAGAGTCGGGATCGATTTCCACAGGGAGCTATATATGGGAGTTAGAAGTATATATTGTAGTTTGTGAGTTTGACTATCTTAATTTACACTTCTACAAATTTGGGTTGTTTCTACGTCTAATTTAAAACTGTGATTGCAAAGTTAAGAAATAAAATTAAGAGAATAGTTTTTGTTGTTTTTCAAGTTTTGTAAAAAGCCTAGGGCTTTGACCATCACCTAGGTGTTTGCCTATTGGGATATAAACCTTAATGCTTGTTTTATTGATCAGGGTATATTATAGCTATCAACACTCAAATACCCACTCAATACCTCTCGTTCAGAGAGTAATTTTGCCCAATTTGGCTTTCTCAAGTCCAAATGATCATTGCACAAAACAGTTGATAAAACCTCAAGTCGGGTTATTAATATCTCTAGGTTGAACCTTTTAATTGGGATTATCAATCTCTTGATTGACCCAATTTCTTGTTAGCCAAGGCTTCCTAGACTAAATCTCTCTTTCTCAAGCAGAGACTAAGTCAAATAGTGTAACGACCCGGCCGGTTGTTTCGCGAGTTGTAGCCCCGTTTCCCCATTTTTTGCTCCTTTTGTGATCTACAACTGTTACATGACTTACCGAGTTAGGTGGTTCGGGTCCGGAGAGAATTTAGAGTGAATTGAGACACTTAGTCTCTTAATTGAAAGCTTAAGCTGGAAATATTGACCGGATGTCGACTTATGTGTAAACGACCACATATTTGAATTTTGATGGTTCCGTTAGCTCCGTTGGGTAATTCTGGACTTAGGAGCATGCCCGGATTGTAATTTGGAGGTCCGTAGTAGAATTAGGCTTGAAATAGAAAAAGTTGGAATTTTGAAAGTTTGGCCGGAAGTGGACTTTTTGATATCGGGGTCAGATTCCAATTCCGGAAGTTGTAGTAGGTTCATAGGGTCATTTGTGACTTATGTGCAAAATTTGAGGTCAATCAGACGTGATTTGATAGGTTTCAGCATCGTTTTTAGAATTTGGGAATTTTGAAGTTCATTTAGGCTTGAATCCGTGTGTAATTTGTGTTTTTGACGTTGTTTGAGGTGATTTGAAGGTTTAACTAAGTTCGTATTGGGATATAAGACTTGTTGGTATGTTTGGTTGAGGTCCCAGGGACCTCGGGTTAATTTCAGGTGATTAACGGATCAAGTTTTGAAGTTGTAAGCTTACTGAAGGTTTTCCACTACTGGTGTAATCGCAATTATGGAGTGGGAACCGCAGGTGCATGCCCGCAGAAGCGGATGTAAGCCGCAGAAGCGGCCAAGAGAGTGATGCAGAAGAAGGTCATAGATCGCAGAAGCGGCCAAGAGAGTGATGCAGAAGAAGGTCATAGATGTGATGGTTTTCCCTCATCTGTGTGACTACAGATACGGCAGAAGAGGATTTGGCCTTGAAGCTTGACTCCGCAGCGGATATTTGTCTCACAGAAGCGAGTTGGCTGGAGCGGAAAAAGGGACGCAGGTTCGGAGATAGCCACTGAAGCGGGCTCTGGGGTGCACCTGCGAGACCGCAGAAGCGAATAAGTTACCGCATGTGCGAAAAGCCTAGGCAGAACATATAAATACGAGGTTACTAGATTTTTCACCCTTTCTAACATTTTGAGCTCGTATTTTAGAGATTTTGAGAGGGCTTTTCAAGGAGAATTCTTGAGGTAAGATCATTGTGTCCATTTTTCTTCAATTATTATGTTTCCCCACTGATTTTATACCTAGTGGGTGAGTTTTTGAGGTGAAATTTTGGGGTTTGAGGCTAGAAATTTGGAGAGTGAATGGTTAGACTCTTGGGTGAATGGACTTTCAGGTTTTGTGACTTTTGTCGGATTTGGAGGCGTGGGCCCGGGGGTCGGGTTTGGGCCGATTTCGGATTTTGGCTATAATTTAATACTTTTCATGTGGAATTGATCCGTTTAGCCTATACTGATTGTATTGTACTACTAGTGGCTAGATTTGGGATGTTTGGAGACCGATTTGAGAGGTAAAGGAATTTTGGAGTAGAGTTTTTCCAGGATTGAGGTAAGTAACACTTTCAAACTTGAGGTGACACACATGCTAAGTGACGGGCGTGCGGGTGTCACCGTGAGAATTGTGACCTGGTTGATTCCATGGCACCGTATAGCGATTCTATATTTTTGATATCCGTGTTTTCATCATGTGATAAAGTAATTGAGCTGTCAATCATGCTAGATATCATGTTTAGGCTTTGTGTCGGTACTGTTGGGACCCATAATGGTCGTTTCTTGCTGTCACCTTATTGATTTCATTGATATTACGTACTCAATCATATTTATTCATTTCATATCATATCTTAGTCTCAATTATTATTTATTGATACATCATATCATTACTTCGGGCTAGTTTTCGTGACATTGTGAGCCCGTGAGTGAGACTAGAGAGATTGATGACTGAGTGAGGCCGAGAGACTGATTATGAGTGACAGTTAGGGGATCGGGCTGCATGCCGCAGCAGTTATACTGATTTTATGATAGCGCTTGGGCTGTAGGAGCCCCTCCAGAGTCTGTACACTCCCCCAGTGAGCGCAGTTGATAAGCTTTTACCCCTTTATTGCCTTGAGTTTAGATTACTCCTTTTTATGTTGGATTTCATCTCGGGAGTTCATCTTTCAATATTCCTGCAATTTAGCACATTTCATCAGTTTGGGGAATACAATTCAATGCTTTTAGACAAACAAAAGGTGAAAGGTGCTAAGAAGTAGTCAAAATCCTGACTTATCAACTCACCCAAACTTAAGTTTTAGCTTGTCCTCAAGCTAATAAATTAGTTCCCACTTCCACAAGTTAAGGGCCATTCCAGGTAATCAAAGGTGAGTTGCTCACACATCAATTGTGACCAATAATTACCCACACCACTTATGTATTATCAACAAGGCAACAAGTTAAACTTTTATGTACATATAGTTCTAAGGTTACACTTGAGCATAAGAGTTGACTTTATTCATCAAGGATGCTCGCTCTTTCATGTAGGTCATTGTGGATCCCTAAATCCTCCTCTTTTACTCTCCGTTTGCCTATCTCTCTTAATAAGTTTAGCACTCAATCCAAAGATTTGCGAAAGGTTCACTCATCTTTCTCAAAGGAATGTCGCAAGTATGGCTTTAAGTACCATAGGCTTGCCCCTCATGTAGATCGCCACTAATGTAAGCTCACTCTGCTTGAAATCACTTAGGACTTTTTTGAAATGCAATGAAGGCTTTTGGACTAAGGTTGGATATGCTATGATAGAGCGGGTTCATCTTTCCTTAAGCACTCCATTTTCTATTCTCGTTTCATGCTTTGCCAATTATTTGTGGTATTTTCTTTTCCTTGGGGGAACTAGAGAGACTTAACATCACGCTTTCTTGATCATGACATTCATTTTCTCCCTCTTTGATTTCTCCATGCTTTGCATCATTACTTTTCTTTGAATCCCTTCAACTCTTCCACTGATTCACTTTCTTTTTGCATTTTTTTTCTTTTTGCTCTTTCCTTTTCTTGCCTTTCATTCTCATCATTTCTTTTCTCTTTTTGTGCCTTGATACCTCTTTCAAATTCCTCATCTCTCCCCCAAACTTATGTTTCTTAGCCAATTATTTCACAAGAGTGTTAAGGAAAGCTCAGGTGCCAAGAGAGGGTCACGACAAAACGGGTAAAGGCTTGTAACATAGTTATCAAATGAGAAAGGTTTGATGCTCAAATGGGTTGACTAGGATAAGAATCTTGGTGGCCAATGGAAAACTTCAAATGGGTCAAGGCAAGCCTACAATCACTTCTCAAGCCAAGAAAAACTTAAGATTTCGCCTTGAAACACATTCGGGGCATGTTCTAGACTATTCACACAGGTACTTGGACTTGCAACAAAAACATCTCACCTCTCACACAGCAGGATTGTTAAAGAGGATAGAGTCAAGGGCCCACAACGACCATATTCAAGATTGAAAATCACTATGATTCGATTAAACCACTCTATGATTGCCTAAGTCAACACAAGAGTCACAAAGTCACTAACTATAGCTATTTCTTTCCAAAAACCTTGTTTTTAACCATAAACACGTAGTTAAGTATGTTGGTACCAAGTGAAACATGTTTGACTCTTCGATCATGACTTAATTAAGTCTTTTTATTTATTACTACTACTATTCTTACCTAAACACCAAAAACATACTCAATCCCTTAAGAAGGTTGTCATGCCCTCCATCGTTGGGAAGAGTCACAAGGTTCACACAAAAATTACCTTTGGAAAGAACCATGGCATTGAGAAAACCAAAAGCTTATTATCTACTAAAACATAAAAAAGCTATTAAATAAAAAAGAATCTACTAATTCAAAAATAAGCTACTTAGTTAAACAATAACTAATAAGAAAATAAACATAAAGAATCTACAAAGCAAAAAAAAAAACTATTGAAAGCGTAACGAATATACATAATGAGAGAGAAGAGAGAATATATATATAATGAGAAAGAAGAAGAAAATAGTATCAAGTTAATTACAGGCCAAATGTCTCGTAATCATCAAAAATATCAAATGAACTCCGCCCCCCGCCCCCCCAAATAAAAATAGGCATTGTCCCCAATGCTAAACAAAATAAGAATAAAGGAAGGGTAAGAGTGAAGAAAACTCCATATGGCTCCTTGGCCATCTCCTCAGCCTCATCCAACTGGATCATATCATCCTCAACTACGGGTGTTGTTGGGTTGGTGAACATCTGATGTACTGCCTCGACAATGTCAGCAACAAGGTCTGGCTCCTCAGACTGGCTAGCTGGTGCTGTATGTGGTGTAGGATCTGGGCCTTGGTGGTGCGGGTCAAACAACATGTCAAATGGAATGTCTCTGGCTGCTGCAAGCTTGGTAACCTATATTTCGAGCTTGTCCACTGACTTCTTGGAGGCTTGGGACTTCCACATTACTTCCTTGACCAGCTCTTCTGTCACTGACCCATGTTGCACCAAATTGGCCATGATTATTTTCTGGTTCTCCAAGAGCTTCTTTAGAGTTTCTTCAACTGTGGGGGGAATGTCGGGTTCCAGAATGGAGGACTGTGTTGCAACATTAATGGATATGTCAGACAGCTTTGCAGTAGCTGTTTGCATCCAATTGTTAAGGCTCGCCAGTGTCTAGGAAACTCGCAGCACAGATAGTGGGGGCATGGCTTCAAAGCCGAGGTGGAAGGCACTGAGGCTGAAGGTGAGGGCATGGCTGCTACACTGGATGAAGGCTCTGCTGGAGTAGATGACACATCGACTGTCTCTGTTGCTACCACCGATGGCTCATCAGACTGTCCTATGGTGGTAGTCGCCTGACCTTTTTTCTTATGGTTGTGTGCATCCATCAACGAATACAATGAGAAGGGCTTCTTTTCCCGCACCTTCATATCAAAATCTCTCGGTTCCACCCGTGAATCCGTAAGATATTCAGTAATGGTGTTGGGATACGGGTAGGAGGTATCAACTTGCTTGGCTACCATATATATGTTGGCCGACATCACGACACCCACATTGATCGGGTACCCGGCCATGATGGAGGCAACTAGAACTGCCCGTGGGATAGGAAGATTTGTATCATTCTGGCATGGGTATAGTCTGCTGCAGACAAAGGTCTGCCATCCCTTCGCCTCAAAGTTCAAGGTGTTCCTCAGAATAGGAACCCCTACTGTAATCTATGATGGTGGTGGCCCTGGAACTGCTAGAATCTCAACTAGCCATGGGCGAGCTGCATCTCCCATTGCCAACTTCTCCAAATACTGTGCGGGCTCAACATTACCAAACCCAAGTACATGTTTAATGTGTGCTGGTCAAAACGCACCTTCAGGTTCCTCACTTTAGGTACCGTTGTCCCTTTCTTGATATGAGCCACATTGGCACTGAACTCCCGGACAAGGTACTCCTTCGCGTCCACTAGGTTCTGGGTGAACCACATCCACCCCTTCCACTCTCGGTTGTACCTCAAGACTATCGGATTGGACTTTTCATGATCTTTTAATTGGAACTGTCGCCCAAGAGTGAGCGATTTCACTAGCCACCACCCACGGAAGATAATGAAGGCAACTAGACTGACAAACCGATCCTCCCAGACCTTTTTCTTTTTTGACCGCTCAAAGTCGGCAAATGTAGTATCTCCCCCTCGGCCATCATCTGGGATGTCATCAACTGTAGTCGCTGGTGCCTCAGGGACAGGTGTAGAGGAGGTCTCGGAAGCCTGACTAGTACTTTTCGAACCATCAGAGGTACTATGTGACGATGATGGCTCGTCTTGATGATGATACCTTTCTGTTTGCTTTGATTGAACAACCGACTGATCTTGAACCGAGTTGCCCTTTGATGCTTTCCTATGTTGGGCATAAGAACTAGACTCGGAGGGCTCAACATTTCTCCCTCGGCCGGCTATAACCTTATTTGTGATTATCTTTTGGAGGGTGAGGGCTAAATCACTCTTTCCTTGACCCCAGGAATGTTCACCCCTCCCCTTTGAAGTATCACCTCTACCTCAAGATCTAACAATTTTATGTACCAAGCAACAACAGGTGTCAGTTGTAATTATAGTGCAAACATACAAGAACACACCAGAGTGACAGTGAACAACACAGTGTAAACCATGCTTGCATGGTAGTGGAGTGAGGTCCGCAGAATTATCAGTGCGGCTGCAGACTGGGCATTGCAGACCGCATAATTGGATTTGCGGTCCGCACAACTGTCAGTGCAACAGCAGAATTGGACTGCAGTCCGCACATTTGTCATTGTGACCACAACTCAGATACCACCAATATGCCAACTCTTTGATAACAGAGAGTGGCATGTTTTGTGGCAGCAATCACTTTTCTGCGGTCCACACATTTTCTATTCTGGCCGCACATATGAGTCATCAAATTGATAACTCTCTGATAACAAAGAACTATTCGTTCTGCGGCCGTGATGTATTTATGTTGTCCGTACATTTTTCATTGCGGCCACAGAATCATGCTTGACTAAAGTACCCTAATTTCAACTTCTGGGGACTGCACAATTTCTTGTGCGGCAACAGATTTCAACACAATTACGATCAGAGTTCTAGGATTTGCAATTTTTGCACAAATATGACATTGTGGTAGTGTATAGTCATGAAAACCTATTTACCCATTCCCAATAGAGCAAGTACTAGTTGAACCACTACAGTTTTAACCCCACATGGTTGTATAATTGAATTCTACTAACAAATGACCTAAAACTAACTAACAACTCGTAAATTAAACTAAAAATGGAAAACATCTACAAGTAATTGAGGCATACCAGATATGGAGTAGTGCAAATGAGTGATCACAGATGTTGAGTGTGTGTACCAGATGATTTACCAGACGATTTCTGACTTAGCCAATTTTCTGGGTACAATTCTTGTAAAGTACACTCATCTTGGAACATACTTCAAATCTAGTTAGCACAAAAATAACACCTATCTACAAAAGAAGAAAATAAAAGAAAAGAAAAAGAAACATGGGTTGCATCCCAAGAAGCGCCTGATTTAATGTCGCGGCACGATGCAGATTACCATCATTTGAAATAAATAACTGCCACCACGTGGCTTTCATCAACCTTTCCCAAATAGTGCTTCACCCGGTGACCATTGACTTAGAAAACATCATTGTTTTTGTTCTTCAAGTCCAATGCACCAAAACGCGTTACACCCATAATTTCAAAGGGACCACTCTATTTAGATTTTAGCTTTCCGGGAAACATCTTCAACCGTGAGTTGAACAACAAAACAAGATCGCCCACCTTGAACTCGTTGTTCGGAATGTATTTGTCATGAAGGTACTTCATCTTCTCTTTGTACAAGCACGAACTTGCATAGGCATGGTACCAGAACTCATCTAATTCATTCAAATGTGTAACCCGCAAGTTAGCGGTTGCATCCCAATCAAGATTCAATTTCTTTAAAGCCCACATGGCTTTGTGCTCAAGTTCCACCGGAAGGTGACAAGCTTTTCCAAACACCAACCGGTATGGAGACATCCCGATAGGAGTTTTGAAAGCAGTCTGATAAGCCTATAGTGAATCATTAAGCTTTTTTGACCAATCTGTCCGGCTAGCATTCACTGTTTTGGACAAGATACTCTTTATCTCCGGTCGGAGACTTCCACTTCACTGCTAGTTGTGGATGATAGGGAGTCATAAATTTATGAGTGACACCATAGTTGTTAAGCAAAGTGTGAAAAGCCTTATTGCAAAAATGTGACCCCCCATCGCTTATGATAGCCCGTGGAGTACAAAATCTTGTGAAAATACTCTTCTTCAAGAACAACACCATACTTCTCGCTTCATTGTTGGCTAGAGCAATGGTGTCAACCCATTTAGACACATAATCAACCGCGACCAAGATGTAGGTATTTCCAAAAAAACTTACAAAAAGACCCATGAAGTCAATTTCTCACACATCAAAGATATCAATCTCCAAAACGATAGTGAGAGGCATTTCATTCTTCTTCGAGATTCCACCTGCCCGTTGGCATTCATCACATCTTTTCACCATATCACTTGCATCTTTGTAAAGAGTGGGCCAACAGAAATCGCAACTTAGCACTTTGGTTTCCATTCTTGCTCCGCCATGGTGACCACCATAGGGTGAATAATGGCATGCCTCAAGAATAAAATTTTGCTCTTCGTCCGGTACACATCCTCTAAATACCCATCCGTGCAAATCCGAAAAAGGTTGGCTCGTCCCAATAATAGTCTTGACAATCCCGTTTCAGCTTCTTCCTTTAATTAGAAGAGAACTTATCCGGGATGATTCCACACACAAGGAAGTTTGCTAGATCCACGAACCATGTCACCTCCTACATTGAAATAGCCAAGAGTTGCTCGTCGGGGAAGGAGTCATTGATATCAAGGCCATCATGTGGCCTCCCCTCGTCCTCCAAACGAGACAAGTGGTCCGCCACTTGATTTTCACTCCATTTTCGATCTTGGATGTCAATATCGAACTCTTGCAACAATAGCACCCATCTCATTAACCGAGCTTTTGAATCTTTCTTGCTTAAAAGATAACGAACGCATGATCCCTATGAACAATAACCTTTGCACCCATCAAGTATGGGCGGAACTTCTCAATTGCAAACACATTGGAAAGAATCTCTTTCTCTGTAAAGGTGTAATTGACTTGGGCATCATTCTTGGTCTTACTAGCATAGTATAGCAGTTGATAAATCTTGTTGATGCTTTGCCCCAAAACTGCTCCAACCGGTACATCACTAGCATCACACATGAGCTCAAAAGGAATACTCCAATTAGGAGCGGTGATAATGGGAAGGCTTGTCAACTTGAACTTAAGAAATTCAAAGGCTCTCATGCAATCATTATTGAAGTGAAACTTAGCACCTTTCTCTAAGAGCTTGCATAACGGGTTCATCACTTTAGAAAAGTCCTTTATGAAGCATTGGTAGAACCCTACGGGAACTAAGAAACTTCGCACGCCTTTCACCGAAGTTGGAGATGGAAGTATTGAAATCACATCTATCTTTTCTTTATCGACCTCTATGCCATTCTTTGAAATTTTGTGGCCAAGGAAAATGCCTTCCTCGACCATGAAATGGCATTTCTCTTAATTTAGCGCCAAGTTTGATTCTTCACACCTTGCTAATACTTTATCCAAATTTTCCAAGCAATCATCAATGAAATCCCCGACTACCGAGAATTCATCCATGAAGACTTCAAGGTAGTCCTCTACCATATCCGTAAAGATCTCCATCATACACCTTTGAAAAGTCGTTGGTGCATTACATAAGCCAAATGGCATCCGCTTGAAAGCGAAAGTGCCATAGGGACATGTGAAAGTTGGTTTCTCTTGATCTATCAGAGCAATAATGATTTGGTTTTAGCCTGAATATCCATATAGAAAGAAATAGAAAGCATGGTCGGCCAACCTATCAAGAATTTATCAAGGAAGGGAAGTGGAAAATGATCCTTCCTCGTGATTTGGTTTAGCTTGCGATAGTCCATACATACTCTCCACCCGGTCACTGTTCTTGTGGGAATCAACTCGTTCTTGTCATTGGTGATAAGTGTCATGACCCCCTTCTTTGGGACACATTGCACCAGAGAAGTCCACGAACTATCGAAAATGGGGTAGACAACCCCGGCATCCAACCACTTGATGATTTCCTTTTTGACAACGTCTTGCATAGCTTCCTTGAGTCTCCTTTGATGTTTAATAGATGGTTTGGAATCTTCCTCCAAGTTAATCTTTTGCATGAAAAATGCGGGGCTTATTCCCCGAATAACCGTCAAAGTCCACCTAATAGCCTTCTTCCTCTTGTGGAGCACCGCCAATGTGGAGTCAACCTGCACGTTAGTCAAAGAAGAGGAAAGAATAACTAGTAAAGTAGAACAATGGCCAAATATTCATACCTAAGATATGGAGGCAGTGGCTTCAACTCCAAGGTAGGAGGCTTTTCAATTGAAGGCTTTGTAGGAGGAGTTTTCCTATTCTCAAGATCCAAGGAAAGTTTCACTGGTGCATAGTTGTACGATGCCATTCCTCACAATGAATTTACATATTCCATGAAGCCATCTATCCCGTCATCATCAAAGTTGAGCGAGACGTCCACCAACATATCACCCACATTAATCGTGGCACTTGTATCATCAATAATCTGATCGGTCACCAAGTCCACGAAAGAACACACTTCATTGCTATTTGGTTGCCGCTTAGATTTGCACAAGTGGAACACCACCTTTTCATCACCAACCCGAAAAGTTATTTCTCGGGCTTCCGCATCAACAAGAGTCTTCCCCGTAGTAAAGAAAGGTCATCCAAGAATAATCGGCACCTCATAGTCCACTTCACAGTCAAGAATAACAAAGTATGCCGGAAGAATGAACTTATCAACACGAACCAATACATCTTCAATCACTCCCAACAGTCTCTTCATTGTACGGTTGGCCATTTGTAATCTAATAGATATGGGTCTTGGTTGCCCAATTCCCAAGGTCTTGAAAACCGAATAAGGCATCAAAAAATACTTTCCCCAAGATCACACAGAGTTTTAGCAAACTCGGCACTTCCAATTGTACAAGGGATTGTGAAAGCATCATGATCTTCCAATTTAGGAGCCATCAAATGCACAATTACACTCACTTGATGAGTAACTTTGATAGTTTCAAAATTCATCGACCGCTTCCTTGTCAACAAATCCCTCATAAACTTTGCATAACTAGGCATTTGCTCCAAGGCTTCAACCAATGAAACATTTAACGAGAGACTATTCATCATGTCAAATAACATTTTGAATTAATTCTCGCCATTTTGCTTGGCGAGCCTTTGAGAATAAGGAGGAGGTAGATTAGGAAATGGTGCCTTATCCTTTTGCACGACCAGTTCCGGTATGTCAATAACATGATCCCTATATGGGTTCACTTCCTCTTGATTCTCTTCCATAGTGTCATCAATATCAATTAGCACTTCGTTATTTTCTTGCACCACATTGTGCGGGATCTCTTCTTCTTCTATCACTTGCTCATCATCCACAAGTTGCATTTGGCTTGAGGTGGGTGAATTCCCATATCTTCCACATCTTGTAGTAACGGCCATGGCATGCTCTGTATTGTTCCCACCCTTTGGGTTCACCACCGTGTCACTTGGCAGTGCTCCATTAGGATGAGAATTTAATGCATGAGAGATTTGCCCCATTTGCACTTCTAAGTTGCGGATCGATGTGTTATGTAAAGCAAGTTGGGCATCGGAATCAGCATTCTTCTCCATCATTTGGTTGAACATGTTCTCAATACGACCCATTTCATTGTTGGAAGAACTAGGACCATGGGAAGGATAAGGAGGTGGGTTGCTCGGTTGTTAATACATCGGGGGCCTTGCAAAACCCGACCCCCAATTTTCTTGATTGTTACTCCACCCGCCTTGATTGTTGCCTCCCCAATTGCCTTGGTTATTGTTTTTATGCTAATTCCCTTGATTATTTCCTCCACTCCAATTGCCTTGATTGTTGTTGTTATTCCAATTGCTTTGATTGTTTCCACTACTCTAATTACCTTGGTTGTGAGAATTACAATTGCCTTGATTATTTTGAGGTCTCCATTATTGTTGGCTAGGGCCTTGGAAGTTGTTTCTTTGCATTTGAAAGTTGTTCACATACTGGACCTCCTCTTCTTGGTCATTGTAAGAGTCATCTTGATCAAATCCGCTATCATCTTGCACAAAATTGTCTACTCTTTGTTGCACTTGTGGATTTATTGTTCTTCGCTTGTTCACCATCATACTTACTCCCTCCATTTCATTGACTTGCCTTGGGCTTTGCACATGTTGGAGTTCAGACTTTTCCAATTGGTTCATGGTGGTAGTCAACTCGGCTATGGCTTGTCCATGGTCATGCAACTCTTTGTGAAGGAGAATCATATAAGGATCACCTTGTGGAACATTAGCCCGAGATTGCCACACCGATGAAGTATCCGCCATCTCATCCAAGATTTCACACGCCTCCGCATAAGGCGTAGTCATGAAGTTCTCACCGGCAAGTTGATTAACTATACATTAGTTGGTTGTATTGATCACCCGATAGAAAGTTTGTTGAATCATGTTCTCCATCATATCATTGTTGGGGCACTTTTTCACCATTGTTCTATACCTTTCCCATATCTTATGTAGTGGTTCATTGGGCTCTTGCTTAAATGCTATAATTTTATCCCGAAGAATAGCAATGTGCCCGGGAGAGAAGTACTTAGAAATAAATTTCTCTGCTAGTTCATCCCAAGTATGAATGGAATGATTTGGAAAATGTTCCAACCAATCTAAAGCTTTCCCCCGTAGAGAAAAGGGAAAAAGCCTTAGCCTCGAAGCATCCTTGGATACATTTATTTGTTACTCCCCCAAAAGTGTTTGTATGCATTTTGACCCGGTGCACCGGTGAAGAACCCTCGTTGCCCGAGCAAAGTGATCATCACGTTGGTTATTTAAAAGTTGCCCGCCCTAATATGGGGAGGGACTATAGCACTTGCATACCCTTCATTCGGCAACACCAAGAGTGGAGCCATTCGTGGTGGAGGTGGAGGGTGGAGCGGGCACATTGTCATGAGGCACTCGGCCTCGTCTATTGGCTCGAGGTTCAAGAGGGACCTCATCCACTTGAATCCTCAACGTCTACATCCCCCAAAGCTATGTTTCTGAGCTCATTGTTGCCATGATTGCACCTACAATTTCTCAACACGTTAGTAACAAGGAAGGAAAAGAAGATATTCCAAAAACACACCTAAATATATAACTAACACCACTTTTAACTTCCCATCAATGACGTCAAAAATTGATCTAGTTCAATTTCATACCTCAAATCAAGGTTATTAAATGGTCGATTGCAATAATATTCACCAACAAGACTCAGGATCGATTCCACAGTGAGCTATATATGGGACTTAGAAGTATATATTCTAGTATGTGAGTTAGACTATCTTAATTTACACTTTCACAAATTTGGGTTGTTTCTATGTTTAATTTAAAACTACGATTGAAAAGTTAAGAAATAAAACTAAGAGAATTGTTTTTGTTGTCTTTCAAGTTTTGTAAAAAGCCTAGGGCTTTGACCATCACCTAGGTGTCTGCCTAATGGGATATAAACCTTAATGCTTGTTTTATTCATAGGGGGTGTATTATAGATATCAACTCTCCAATACCCACTCAACACCTCTTGATCAGAGATTGATTTTGCCCAATTAGGCTTTCGCAACTACATTTGGGTATTGGACAAAACGGTTGATAAAAGCTCAAGTCGGGTTATTACTATCTCTAGGTTGAACCCTTTAATTGGGATTATTAGCCTCTCGATTGACCCAATTTCTTGTTAGCCAAGTCTTCCTACACCAAATCTCTTTTTCTCAAGTAGAGACTAAGTCAAATAGGCATGAACTAATGTTTGCAACCATTATTTCCACAAATTATAGCATGAACAAAGCTGAATAATAAACACCCAACCATAAACAACGACTACATTAAACACCCATAAGGTTTACACACTAGGGTTGGGTTACAACCCTAGTAAAAGTCTAGCTACTCATGCTTGAAATTGAAGAAATAGAAGAAGAAATGCTAAATAAACTCATATTGTAAAATCAAAATGTTAAAATCTATGTTAAAATATCCCAAAATATGAAAAACTACTAAAAGAAGCAAAGAGAAATAGCTACTGTAGCTGCTGATGTCAAAAGTTGACCTAAATTTGTAAAACTCGTCTATTTATACAGGGCTAGAATTTCGGATAGAAATGCCCTTCTAGAGGTTCTACGGCCACACAATTCCATGTGCGGTTCACAGATTTCTTCAACTTGTCAGGAACTGGAGGTCTGCGGATGAATAATTTTGATTTGCAACCGCGAGGCATTCTTTCTGCTGTCCGTAGATTTGTAATTACGGTCACAATTTGGTCTTCTGAGGTCCTCACTTTTACGTATGTGGCCGCAAGGCACTTATTCTACGGCCGCACAATTCCTGTGCGATCCGCACTTATGAGGGGCTTGGAAACTTGGGAATTTGCACATTCTCTTAACTTTGTTCCGAACCCATCTTTTGCGGCCGCACAATTCATGTGCGGTAAGCACTTTGCACAAAAGTCTGTTGGACTTTCCTTCAACATCTGCGGCTGCAAATGAAATTTTGCGGTCCGCACTTTCTGTGCTTCAATGCCCTTTTACTGCCTTGAGTTTAGATTACTCTTTTTTAGTTGGATTTCATCTCGGGAGTCCATCTTTCAATATTCCTGCAATTTAGCACATTTCATCAGTTGCGGGAATATAATTCAAATCTTTTAGATAAAATAAAAGTTGAAAGGTGCTAATAAGTAGTCAAAATTTTTACTTATCAAACTCTCACCACCTGTACTCCAGAGCAGCGGGCTCACATTAGACAGGTTCTAGGTATGATGCCGATACAACCTGTTATTTCGGTTCAGCCTGAGGTCAGGCTAGGGGAATCACATGAGGAGTAGAAGAGGCTTGAGAGCCATGTACACGAGGTGAGGAGTACGTACTCGGGCTCATATGTGGAAAATTGGCCGATTTAGACTCTTAGGCTTCTTTCATCTACTTATTTGGAATTATTTGGAATTTTTAGCGCATGTTATATCTTTTATTCGTCATGTCTACTATCACATGCTTTATTTGAAGCTGTCATGACATGTCACGTTCCTTACTTGTCGAGTTTGCTCTTATATGGTTTATTTGAAGTTATTATCACTTTTATCATTATGTTATTTCTTTTATTGTGGAGTTACTCTTAGTTGAAATTGTTGTTACATGATATCCTTTTGTTGCCGTGTTATTCGCATGCATATAGACGTAGTTCTAGTTCGTGCCATCTCTTTCATTATTAGCCTATTCATACACTAGAATCTGAAGTTTGCCATTTCGTAGAAATACTTTCACTATTAGGTTTATCCTTAAACAATTAATTGGAATAAAAGTTATCGGAATTCATTAATCTACTTCAATTGAAGTTGTGTTTAAAGAGGGTGTTGTTCTTTGTCGAGTTACTTTTCCTTTTATTTAGTTGTTATTGATATTCTATATACGTTATGTTGATCCGTGGGCTATTTGTTGTGGAAATATTGATATCGTTGGATCTTTGGAAAGGTTGTGGCTTATGGGCACTTTTTATACGAGTTGATATGTTGTGTTGTTGTGATGATAGCACATTTGAATTATTGTGTGGTTTGGTTGTTGTTATGCGGAGTATAAGGGTGGCATTTCACCGTTGCTGTTATGCGGGGCATAAGGGTGGCATCTCAATGTTATTGAATGTACGGAGTGATACGGGAGGCTATCAGAGAGATAAGGGTGCAATATCAGTGGTGATGTGTGATGGCTTGGGGACACTGTGTTGGTGATTTTCGTGTGATGCTGTATTTTTCCTTGTGTATGTCATACACCTTGCGTGATTTGTGTTGTTGCTTCGATAAGCTACTCGATGTCTTTGATATTATTTGTTGACTTGGGCTGTAGTAGTACACTCGCACAAGCATACAATGTAGCATGCCACTTATACTAGCTCAGGAGTATGAAACTTGACCTTTATTGATCACGCCCATGTGCACTTGTATTATCTGTTTTCATGTTGATATTGAGCCTGTGACCATGCTATGTGGATTGTGATTGTGAGCCTGTGATCATGCCAGGCGGATTGTGATTATGAGCATGTGACCATGTCGGGCGGATTGTTATTGTGAGCCTGTGATCATGTCGGGCGGTATGAGATATTGGGACGTGAGTTGTCCGTGCGATTATGATTCGGGCTGTGGGCACGAGGCACTGTGAGACGTAGTTCTACTTCGTGCCATCTCTTTCATTGTTAGCCTATTCATACACTAGAATCTAAAGTTTTCCATTTCATAGAAATACATTCACTATTGAGTTTATCCTTAAACAATTAATTGGAATAAAGGTTATCGGAAGTCATTAATCTACTTCAATTGAAGTTGTATTTAAAGAGGGTGTTGTTCCTTGTCGAGTTATTTTTCCTTTTATTTAGTTTTTTTTGATATTCTATATACATTGTGTTGAGCCGTGGGCTATTTGTTGTGGAAATATTGATATCGTTGGATCTTTGGAAAGCCTGTGGCCTATGGGCACTTTTTATATGAGTTGATATGTTGTGTTGTTGTTATGATAGCACATTTGAATTATTGTGTGGTTTGGTTGTTGTTATGTAGAGTATAAGGGTGGCATTTCACCGTTGTTGTTATGCGAGGCATAAGGGTGGCATCTCACTGTTATTGAATGTACAGAGTGATACGGGTGGCTATCAGAGAGATAAGGGTGCAATGTCAGTGGTGATGTGTGATGGCTTGGGGACACTATGTTGGTGATTTTCGTGTGATGCTATGCTTTTCCTTGTGTATGTCATACAGCTTGCATGATTTGTGTTGTTGCTTCGATGAGCTACTCGATGTCTTTGATATTATTTGTTGACTTGGGCTATAGTAGTACACTCGCACAAGCATACACTGTAGCATGCCACTTATACTAGCTCAAGAGTATGAAACTTGACCTTTATTGATCACGCCCATGTGCACTTGTATTATCTGTTTTCATGTTGATATTGAGCATGTGACCATGCTATGTGGATTGTGATTGTGAGCCTGTGACCATGCCGGGCGGATTGTGATTATGAGCATTTGACCATGCAAGGTGGATTGTGATTGTGATTCTGTGATCATGTCGGGCGGTATGAGATATTGGGACATGAGTTATCCGTGCAGTTGTGATTCAGGCTGTGGGCATGAGGCGCTGTGAGTATATGATGGTGGGTTGAGACCCTGACTTATAACTAAGAGATGAAGCATTAAGAGTGATTTCGTTGTGAACCTTGTGTTAGAACGACTTGATAAATTGGTTGGCATTGTGTTCCTTATTTGGTTTCAATGGTACTTTCATGGTGTTCCTATTGCCTTATTGTTTATATCACATGTTGATTCTTGTTGCCATTTACTGATTCTTGCTTTCCATTATTAGCTTTATACTTCAACACTGCACAGATTATTTTGTCTAGTGAGTGTCTTGACTTGTACCTTGTTACTATTTCACCGAGGTTAGCCCTGATACTTACTGGGCACCGACCGTGGTGTAATCATACTACACTTCTGCACATTTTTGTGCAGAGCCAGCTATTGGAGATATCGGACTGAGGCGGAGTTAGTTTGTCGATCTCAAGGAATCAAGGTAGAGTTGGTTGGTCGTCGCCGTCCCTTGGAGTCTTTTCCTTATATTGTACTGTCATATTGTCACTTGAACAATATTGTATTTCGATCTTTGAGATCTTTTCATATACTTAACTAGAGTTTGTGACTCTGTATTACCAGTCTTGGGAGGTTGTTATTTGCGCTTGTATCAGTATTCATATTAAACTCTGTTTCAAATTAGCATTGTTAATAATTGGTTTAATTGTTATAGTAATCAACTTACCTAGTCTTATAGACTAGGCCATCACGACATCATACAGAGGGAGTTTGGGGTCGTGACATTCCAAAAACATTAAAAGATGAATCATTTTCACTCGTAGGTAGATTCTAAAACTTATTTTGAATTATTTAAACAATAGTTGGTTCCATTTGATTGGTTTGGAGGCTAATTCTAGAGGAAAAGCCTGACACGACCCAAAATTCACTAGTCGTCATGGCAACTAACTCGATCCGCTAGGTCAGCCAATTAACAGTTAACATAATTCTAATAAAAATAAAGCCGATCAACAACTGATATAACTGGATTCCACACAATATCCCAATGACTAGTAGTACAAGAGATGTGTTATTAATACTAGATTATTTCAAAAAAGGATATGAAATAAATTTAACTTCTATTTGAAATGTACTTAAACAAAATTCAACTCTAGAATTACCCAGGGACAAGTGGTACCCACAACCGGAAGGCACGAACATCTTCAGAGTCAGCTTCCGTCATCAACCGCAGCTCTGCATGAACATCTGCACGCAAGGTGCAGAAATGTAGTATAGTTCAACATACCCTATGCCCTCAGTAAGTATCTTGACTAACCTCGGTGAAGTGGTGGCAAAATATTTTAGTTAAAAGATACTCACTGATATAACCTGTGTAGAAGACTAGCAATAGAACAATACTAGTAGAGTACAAGGAAATAAATATGAGAAGCAATAAATGATTCCTAGAAGAACCACGATTAATATTCCTCAATATCACGACCAAACCTTTCCTTAGAGAGATAACTAGTAAATCATGATAATAAATCCATAACTTTTATAGTGTGAGAAATATACTCAAGACATCAAATCAAATGTTACGGCAAGACCCTTCGTGCATTTATCTCATCCTCACCAAATATACGTATAACAGTACCAACTAGGTGAAAGAAATGACAATAACAGTAATGACAAGGTAGGAAATACACAAGTAGCAATGATGGACAAGGCATTACATATGGACAACAACAATAGACTAGGTAGGAGGCATAAGAATGATGACATCAATTAGGAAAGAAGAACATAATTAATCCTAACTAGCATGGTAGAAGGCATAGATGTAGATATAACAAATAGGAGGGGATAACATGATATTTATAAGCTAACAAGTAGAGGCATGAATGACTAACATGGTAGAAGGCTTATACTAAAGTGCAACAAACTAGATACAACATGGATGTAGATATAACAACAGGAAGGAAGGTACGATCTTTGCAAGTTAAACATATATAAGGCATGGACAACACAACTACAATCAAGATAGAGGACAAAGAAGAACAACAACGACAAGTCACGGAGATAACATATGTGCAACAGTAACAATTCCAGGTAACAACATGAATGTATACACAAGTAAAAGATATCACAACGTAATACATATCCCTCATCCATGCCTGCACGGAAACATCCTTCATACCATAAACTCATGATAACATAAAAGCATGGTATTATAAATAAAATAGCACGATATCAGCCTTCGTGCTTTACACTATCCCTCACATGATAATACAAATGAGATCTAGATAATATAAATGAAATGGCACGGCATCACCCTTCGTGCTTTTACAATCAAATGAAATGGCACGACATCACCCTTCGTACTTTACACTCTTCCTCAGCAAGAATATGTATATCCATGACAAACAAGGTAGGAAGCATAAATAATGTCAAGGAGAGTGGTTAATCAAATATTCCAATTGAACCCCAATAACAACTTTCAAGCTAACAATAGTTCAATAAACATTTAAGAACCTTATTGTTCAAGTATTTCAACATATCTCAAGATGATCTACAACACAAGTATAGAATCTAATATCTCAATAATAACGGACGTAGCAATGTTTTAGTGATTAAGAATAAATGATGACGGAATTAGACACATCAATGTTTCTTAAAATTCCGTCAAATTTTAAGCAAGTTATAATAAACTAAATCTTGGTTTCTAACATTTAATTCCATATTCTTAGTGATCTAGAATTCAAGTAAGACATAAAGCAAGAAGGTCACATAATTCTACAAGGCGCAATTTATAGTATAATTTACCCGAGCATGATTAACCTTGGCACATGTATATATGCTCGTCACCTCATATATGTATCACCTTCGCATGTAGCAAAAAATATCAAATAGTAGGAAAAATTCTCTCAACAAAGTTAGGCAAGAAACTTACGTCAAACGAGCCAAATCGATACCCTAGAAGGTCCATCCTGCTCAAATCATCCTCTGAACGGCTCGAAACTAGCGAAACGCAACTCAAAGGCATCAAATAATACATAAGGAAACAATTCCAAATGATAAAGGTCGAATCTTTGATCAAAATCCTAAAGTCAACTAAATAGTCAAACTCGGGCCCGCACCTATTAGTTTCACTCAAATCCGATTCCGAATAGATGTTCAAAACTCAAAATTTTACTTTATGAAACTTTAGGCAAAAATCAACAAATTTCTCTTTAAAATTCATAATCCAATTACCAAAAACGAAGATAGCATCACGAAATATAATCAAAATCGAGTAGAATACACTTACCCAATTCCATGTGATGAAAATTACCTCCAAAAGCGTCCAAATCCGAGCTCCACAACTCAAAATTTGATAAAATAACTCAAAGGTCCGAAATAGAGTACTTATGTGCTTTTCCCAATGGTCCTTTACTCGATCACCGTTGTACCCATGCGATCGCGATGCACAAAATGAGCTCAGCCAAAATAATACGCTTTGCATTCGCATCACTACCCTCACGAACGCGATGAAAAAACGGCCAACACTACGCGAACGCGTCCACAGTCATGCAAACGCGAAGAAGGAAGTCCCCATCTCCCAGCTGCTCCGCGATCGCGAAACTCCACATGCGAACGTGATCGCCTTCCGCGAAGGCGCTTAGCCTCTTGTGAGTGGGAGGAAGAATCAACCAACAACTCCCAATACTCTACGCGATATCGTGTATTCCTTCGCAATCACGAAGAATGCCTGAAACAACAGAACCAACAGAGAATCAGCTATGCCAAACATGAGGAAAAAGGGTCCGAAATAAATCTGAAACTCACCCGACCCCTAGGGACCTCGTCCGAACATACCAACATGTCCCAACCTACTCGAGACCTCAAATCATGCATAACAACATCAAAATCATGAATCACACCTCGAATAAAACTTGATAATTTTTCAACTTTCAATTTCCAAATATCGTGCCGAACCATATCAAATTAATTCGGAATAACCTCAAGTTTTTCACACATGTTCCAAATGGGATGGGGTTGTTCGTCTCGGTAGGATATTGTAATAAACTCTTATGGATTGGGCCGTTCGCCTCGTCAGTATCATATACTTGTAGGATGGGGCCGTTTGCTTCGGTAGTATCATATTCTTATGGGATCGGGCCGTTCGCCTCGACAATATCATATTTTTATGGGATTAGACTCTTTGCCTTGATAGTATCATGTATCACATTCTTATGGGATCAGGCCATTCTCCTCGGCATTTCTATAAAACACCCCTATGAGATTGGGTCGTTCGCCTCGACAACTTCACGAAATATTCTTATGTGATTGAGCCGTTCACCTCAACAAAATCGTGCATAATATTTGACAAGAAGCTAGCGTATTCGTGAGTTTTCATGGATTTAGTTGTGATGGCCTATCTGGCGTGGACCATTTTTTTTATATATATATATATATATATATATATATACTTCGGTTGAGGTGGTATCCGTTAATTGAGAGCTAGTGTTTACCGTTCATAGGAGGATCGTACCACGTACCTATATTTGCTTACATAGTTTATTTACCATGCCTCATACTTGTTTACTTTCTACTGTACTTGATTTATTGAACCACTAGTAAGTGTCGATGTCGACCCCTCCTCACTACTTCTACGAGGATAGGTTAGATGCTTACTAGGTACGAGTTGATTTACGTACTCATGCTACACTTCTGCACTTATTGTGCATGTATATATTTCTAGTGGTCTTTTGGGCGCAAAGATGCAACAATTGCGGGGACTTTACGGTGAGCTGCATCCCATGTTACAATCCATAGCATACAGAGTCTCCATAATTATTAACAATCTCCTGTCTAACTTGTATTCCAGACAGATGTTGTATTGTTACTGTACCTTCTAGTAGATGCTCATGCACTTATGACACCGGAGTTTGAGGATGTTCTAGAATTGTTATGGATTATTTTATATTGATATACTTTTAGTTATTATTTTTAATTAAACTGTATGTAACTATAATTTATTTTAATGCACTGACATCTCTATCTAAATAAGATTCATGATTTTAAAAATAATAAAATGAATAATTAAGCGTTGGCTTGCCTAACGACGACATTGGGTGCCATCATGGCCTATAGTGGATTTTGGGTCGTGACAACTTTGATATTGCTGAACTGTACATATAAACTGTCTTCTCATGCACCCCTTCTGAGTCTCCCTGAAATTACAATTTAGCATTTGCTTGACATAGGCCGCTTTCTTTGAAATAGCCAATTTGCTTTCCACCCGGTGAAGTATTTTAGTCATAGATGTTTTAGGCGGGGAGCACCACCAGATAAGACAAAAAGTATTGCTACCGGTACGTTGACCCTCCTCAGCTTGAGTTGTCTGCTCGGGTAAGCCAGTCTAGATACCTTCTCCACCAGGAATTAAACCTAGAAAAACAAAACCTCATGTCGAATATCTCTAGTAGGTTCACTTTATTTGCATCACGTGCATTTGACTTAGCAGCATTCGGATCAGGGGTCGGGTTCTGTTTTAGGACAGGTACCTTGTTGACCATTATGTTCATGTTATGTGCTACCTGTTACATTATTTGGGAGGCTTGCATGTTGACCGGGTTTAGGGTGGATCAGTTGAATGAACAGAGAGAAATAAAGAACATGCTCCCATTTTTTGCACAAATGTCAGTTCTAAAAAAAACCATATGGTCTAGTGCGTATGATTTTAAAGATTATTTTTCATACAAAACTAAAGGATAAAAATAGTCTATTTTTCCGACCTACGAGGGTCTGATTCTCACTACTCGATGAGATATGTTGGCAACCTCCATCGGGTCCGACCTCCAATTTTTTAAAAAATGCTTTATTTCTTCTTAAGAAGTCTCTCTTTCGAAAATTTCAAAGAAAATAAAAAGAGAAAATATTGAAGTCCATAAATAGTTTGTTCTTCTTTAGAAGTCTTTCTTTTTGAAATTAAAAAGAAAAATTCAAAATCCAAAGATTGTTTTTCTTCTTTAGATACCGTTCTTTCAAAATTTCAAAAAATAAATCTTTCTTCTTTAGAGGTGTTTTACAGTTTTTTTTGTAAAAAGGAAAAAGAAATAATTGAAATACGAAAATATTTTCCTTGTTAGGAGTTTTCACGGGTTGACTTTTTTTTAAAAATTAATAACTACGCAAGGATGTGATTTAGGTCCCCACATTATACGTAGGCAACCTACATCGAGTTTGATTAAATTATTTTTTAAAAGAAAAAAACTTTAATAATAATAAGGACTGACTGAGTCCATTCTAATGTGTCATTTGTTTTGAATTATGCATAAAGGTTTGAGGTGATCGGTTTGTGGTAAGCTGACAATAGTAGATCGAAGGGAAAAATTCAAACAAATATTGAAGCCGTTAAAACTGCTCACGAGACTCAGGTTCAGATGGTTCAACAAGAGTATGTTGCAGTCGAGGAAAATAGGATGCTGGAAAAGCGAATGGCTGAACTATTTCAAGCATGGGCTGATGGACAAGAACTGCTCTCATTTATTCTTGGTTTCGCAGAGGTTACACCCATCCTGATGACCGCCACTCAGGCCTCGTTGTCTGATCCATCATGTCCATCCGGAGTCAGGTCTTATCCCAGCTACATAAATATGGCTGGGACTTATGTTGTGCACTCCCAATCTGTGCCATTAAGAACGAATCATGTGACAATGTACTACTGTACCCCAGTCAATACCATCCCTCATCCAACAGTGATACAGAGGAAGAATCATGAGATACAGTTTGCTACCCAGCAAGAACAGTACCACTCGCCTGAGTACCACTCATACCTATTTTATCTTCCTTCAGAGATAGAGAAGCCTACCCGAAAGATGGCACAAGAATAAATAGCGCAAAAAATAAAAAGCTTGGAACAACGAATAGAAAACATACAATGGTTGGCAAGTCAAAAGAGTATTGCCTTCAAGGATCTATGTCTATTTTTCGATGTCCGTTTGCCACCTGGTTTTATGACCCCCCAAGTTTGAAACATATGATGGACATGGCGACCCATAGCTCACTTGAAAAAGTATAGCAATCAACTAAGAAACGCAGGAGGAAAGAAAGAGTTACTAATGATTTATTTTGGGAAAAGCCTTGCGGGAGAAGCCTCCTAGTGGTTTACTGATGAAGATACTTCTCATTGGCATGCTTGGGAAGATATGGATCAAGCCTTTGTCAAACAGTTCTAGTACAATATTGACACTGCACCAGACCGCAATTCCCTCTCTAATATGAAGAAGAAACCGACCGAAAGTTTCAAGGAGTTTGCAATTAAATGTAGAGAGTAAGAAGCTAGAGTTAAGCCACCCATGGATAACCACGAGTTAATCACTGTCTTCCTTCAGGACCAAGATCCTAACTATTTTCAAAACATGATGTCTGCAATGGGCAGACCTTTCTTGGAAGCAATCAAAATTGGGAAAATGGTTGAGAATGGGCTCAAGACAGTCATTATTATAAGTCAACCAGTTCTCAAAGACACAACTCAGGCTGTCCAGATTGGATCTTATAATTTTGCTGACATGAATGAGAAGGGTGAAGATACCAAAGTAGCATTGGGGTCGAACTGAGGTCCTAGGGAACATCTCGAAAAAATGGGCAACCTCATCATGTCGTCCATAATCTAGAGTGATATGGCCAGGCACCAAAACACCCTAGAAGGCGAGCACTAGCACCGAAAAATTCCCATCAACCTCCATAAAATTTTCAAGCATTCTATAACTCACATCCAAGGCATGAATATATAAGGGAGCAGAGGTGTTTTTGAGAAATTAAAGCATTTGGCATGATTGCACCTATTTCTCCAAATTATGTGCACCCACGTGCAAGAAGATTTGACTTTTCTAAAAGGTGTGAATACCATTCCAATGCCCAGGGGAATAATGTTGAAAGTTGTTGGGATTTGAAAAGAGAAATAGAAAGGATGGTCCAAGAAAAACCAATTGTGGTTCAGAACATTGACACCTTGAATATCATACAGAATCATTTACTCACACATGATGATGCACACTTTGTGGGGATGGTACGTGGTGACGTGGAGTATGAGAATCCTCTCGAGACCTCTATCGAGGTAGTTGCTATAAAATATCATATGCCCCTAGTCCTAAATCTGGCAGTTAATGCTGAAAATGAGTTGATCAAAGGGGTCGAGAACATGCCCACTAAAGTTAAAGAGATTGAAATTGGGAAAGGTTCTAGTGATACTGATGAGAAAATTTGTAGCTAAAATGTCAAGCTTAACAATTGAAAAGTCATCCCCTCCTCTTTAGGAAGGAATCTTGGTAGCTTGTTTTGATGTTGTTTCTATTCTGGGTTATTTCAAGGTTGTGATCCACATTTTGTTTGTTTATTTTTTTGAGTCAAACTCGTCTATCCTTCTATTTTTTTCATTTGTTAGTCTTGTTTTGTTGTTATTTTTGTTATTTGGGGTTATCTCAGGGTTGTAACTCAGATTTTAGTTTGCTTGAACTGAGTCAAACTCTTCTATCTTGTTATTCAATGAAATTTAATTTGTTGATTTTTCATATTGCGTTTCTTTTCTGCTAGTTCAAGTGACATGACATGCTGCGAAATTTCGGCATGATCTTAGAAAATTAATTTAGTCCTGGGTTGGATAACTCAGATAAATATACTATTGAGGATGAACATAGAGTTGAAACACTTTAAAAGTAAGCATGAACCGGATTTACATGGAACAAAGTGGTCATACCCATGGAAGTTTAGGATCTCTATTTCCAAAGCATTGTGAAGATCGGGCTTAAGAATATTGAATGTGTTGAATCTTGATCGAAAGTTTGGCACTAATGGATGGAAAGTATTTTTCAAAAGAAGTTTCAATCCAAACAATTTGAAATCGATCAGTTAGTGTCTAAATACACTTTCCCACACCAAGAGGGAAAAGTTGCCCAAATTGACAAGGTTCATTTCCTATGAAGAAAGTATTGCACATACAACTTTACACTGGACAAGACCAAGAAGGAGAATATGTCCATCAATGTTGTAATTGCGAATAGACAGTATGGTTGGCGTTCTTGAGGCTGGGAGGCCCTTTTTCTTCTATCCAAATGCATTGCATCCTTTGTCACCCTTTTTGAGCCTGTATCATTTTCATTGACCCCCTTCTCTTGGAATCAAGTTTAGAGTCAAAAGTCCCCAAAAAGGTCCATGTACCAACAAGTACAAACTAGGGCAACTTTTAGAAAGTTCAAGTCAAAAGAAAAAAAATGTTCAAAATAGTTCCCCAAAAAGGAAAAAAAACTAAACAAAAAGAGAAGCAAAAAGAAAAAATGATGAAAAAAACAACAACCAATCATTAGGTCAGATAGTTGAACTATGTTTGACCTGATTCCTTTAAAAAGGATATGTAGGCAGTCTTACCATAAAATTCGGTCCAACAAAAAACAAATCCCCAAAATCTGAAACTAGGCAAAAACATTTGTTTTAGTATTTGAATGAGTTGATTCCAAGAGTTGTAAGTGTACACCCAATCACATTGAGTTTGTTTTGAGCCTTCATGCCATCCTTTCTTTCTAACCATATCCAAAAGCCTTCCAAAATAAACATTTCCTGATTAGTTTCGAGAATGTCAAGTGAAACACAAAATGGGTAATGGTTATCATACGACAAATAAGGTCACGTCGCTTGATCAAGGAATTAAAATAAAACAAAATAGAAAAATAAAAAAGAGAAAGAAGAAGAAGAAGAAGAAGAGGAAAGGAAAAATAAGAGAGTCTTACTAGTAAAAACCTTTACGAGCACTGTAAGGTGACGGTAAGTAGAGATAAATAAATTAGAGAGACTTGTTGGTGAAAACCACTCGAGGCACCACTAATTGAAAGTGAATCGTGAAGTTGATGCAAAGAATTGACACGAACAAGCCCGACTTCAAAAGCCATAGGAATGGTAAAAGGAAAGATTAGATTAGTTCGATAAATCAAACTCTTAAGTCCAAAATGCATGTCATTATCATTAAGGCTAATTATCGAAAAAATTATTCCTTCATTCCTTTCTGATGGGGGCATTTCTTGTTAAATATTGTGTCTTCGCATCATTGTGTACTTTATTTTTTAGTCATTCCTCATCCAAACGAGCAAGACAATATTTCAAAATTTGCTACCAGCTTTTCAGTTGCATAAAGCAAATTCTGGCCAACACATTTAAGATAACACTATCTAAGGAGTGACATGCATAATCAGTGTTTACAGCCGACACATCTTAAGAATTGGTGTAATACGTAGGATTCCCCAAAGATACTCCTAGCAGCATACTTGGCTAAGCAAACAAAGATATGAATGCAAGGTTAATCATGGGTTCCTTGTAGTACAGAACAAAGGCTATGGGTGTGTAAAACATTCAAAAGGCACATATCCAGACGTGGTTCTCTTTGACAGACAAATTGCTCAAAAGCAAAAAGCCATTCAGGATACCAAAAAAAAGTTACCTAGAAAACAAAATCTTTTGTGGGATAAGGTTGATGGAGCTACAAACACAAATTGTACTGGGTGCGAAACAATCAGGAAGCAAAGGTCTCTTGAAAGCAATAACAAAGTCTCCAACAATGTATCCAACTACCAATATAGTCGGTCTTCCGAAAGCGAATGAGCACAAATCCAAGCTACCAAAGATACCAAGGTCACAAACCGGCCACCAGTTTTAAAACTGGCAAAATTTTCTTTGTTTGAAATATGAATAAAGCAGTGCAGGGAATACAATTAGCAAACAAAAATGAAAATGAAAAAAAGACAAATAAGAGAAGAGCCTCCAAAGGGAAGTTTCTCAAGTCTTTGCCTTTATTTGTCTTTCTAGTATGCATAAAAACATGCCATTATTCTTCATATTTTCCTCCTAGGGTAATACATCCTAGTCTGAGACTATTCCTCCTAGGGTAAATATTTTCCTAGTGTGAGACCCTTTCTCCTAGGGTAACAAGTCTTAGTCTGATGAATTTTCTCCTAAGATAAGAAAACCTAGTCTGATGAATTTTCTCCTAAGATAAGAAATCTTAGTCTGATGAATCATTCTTCTAAGATAAAAATCTCTAGTCTGATGAATTTTCTCCTAAGATTAGAAGTCTTAGTCTGATGAATTTTCTCCTAAGATAAGAAATCCTAGTCTGATGAAATTTCTCCTAGAATAATAAATCTTTGTCCGATGAATCATTCTCCTAAGATAAAAATCCCTAGTCTGATGAGTTTTCTCTTAGGATAAGAAGTCTTAGTCTGATGGATTTTCTCCTAAGATAAGAATGCCTAGTCTAATGAATTTTCTCATAGGATAAAAAGTTTATTCGGATGAATCTTTCTCCTAAGATAGTAGTCTTAGTCTGATGAATTTTCTCCTAAGATAAGAAAACCTAGTGTGATAAATTTTCTCCTAGGGTAAGAAGTCTTAGTCTGATGAATTTTCTCCTAAGATAAGAAAACCTAGTGTGATGAATATTCTCCCAGGGTAAGAAGTCTTAGTCTGATGAATTTTCTCCTAAGATAAGAAAACTGTGACGACCCAAATTTCCCACCTTAGGATGTCGTGATGGCACCTAGTCTCTAAGACTAGGTAAGACTAACACGTGCTGATTTAATAACATAATTGAACTATTTAATCATTTATCATAAACCACTAAATGACATACATAGCCGCAAGCGGCCAATAGTTATAAATTTTCTAAAACAGGTAGTACGGAGTCATAAGTACTACTAAAACACACTAGAATTTCTAAACACAAAATTGTTTTGAACTATAATTTAATAGTAGCATAATGAAGACATATGGTGACTCTGAGGCCCACGAACGTCAAGCAATTATAGCTTGAATTCTCCCGCTGCGTAGACGTAACTCTCAACAACACAATCGAAATACCTGGATCTGCACAAAAATATGCAGAAGTGTAGTATTAGTACACTACAACGGTACTCAGTAAGTATCAAGCCTAACCTGGGTAAAGTAGTAATGAGGCCAGGTCAAGACACCTACTAGACATAGAAACTTATCCAAGATATACATAAGCTAACAATGGAAAAAATATCAATGTAAGGCCAACGACGGAAATATTATTGATTACAACCAACAATGAAGTAATAGAAACATAAATGACAGCAAGTAGTTGTTACACCCCGTGTTTTGTACGTGCAAGTACATCGTAAGTCAATTGATGTAAGTTTGAAAATGAGATCCTCTTTGAAAGTATATAAAGTTATTTAATGATGTTACGTCCCATTTTCCCAAGCCTCTAAGAGATATCATTCGGGGAAAAATATTTCTAAGGGGACATGTTGTTACACCCTGTACTTCACACGTCACTGTCATTATAGGATTATCTAATGTAAGCTCAAAAAGGACAAAATCCTTCTACAAGGATAAGAAAGGTTTACCGAAGTCGTAAGTAAGTTGAGATGAATATGAGACTTGTTAATTATTATTTAAATGAGTTTAAAGTAATTATATGACTATATATGATATTTGTATATGAAATATAAAATTTGGGAAAAATCGAATTAAAGTTGCGGAAAAACCGACTAAGGATTTGCCTTGTAATTGAGGTTTTTGAGCAATCAATTTCGTGCGCTATATGGGGTATTTTTGGGACATATTATATACCAAATTGAATTTCTTGGAATATAGTTTCCAATGCTCTTAACCATTTATTCATATGACATCCGGATAAAAAGATATAAGCTGAAGAAGGGCCAATGCGAGGGTGCCAAGTAGCACCTTTTTGACTTTAAACAAAACGGGATATTTACATCCCTTATCTCGTCTATTTCTCCATTTTTCCAGAGATCACGACCAAATAACACCTCTTACCTTACCCTTAAGCTCTCTACAAGGGCTTCAAATAAGATTATCATCTCGAGCACGAAATCAAGAAGCGGTAGTGATAAAATGATCCCTACAACGTAAGTATCGCTATATCGCCTCACCTTTTCATTGTAGTTTGAGTTTTTGAATATATTTAATAGTTAATAATATGCTTAATTTCTTTATTTTAGATTTTAAATATCAAGAAAGTTTGATAAATTCGTTTCCAAATAGTTAGAACTCACTGGACGGTAATCAGAAGCTGTGAGTTCGAGTTATTTGACTTGTAGTGGACTATTTTGTGGGTTGTTTCGTGTTGCTTTTGGGCTATCTATTTTGCTACTGTTTAATGTAATTTTGGAGAGGAAAATTTATGGAGAAACACCACATAATGGAGAAATGGTTGATTTGTTGCTCTTTGTAACATTTTCGGGGTGTTTGACGCTACTATAGTTGTTGTTTTGGGTATAAAGTGATTGGGGTGTGTTGGACTGTTGTAAGATGTTTATAACATGGATATCAACTTGAATAAACTTTAAGAGGTAATTATATTGTGTTCTTTTGTGTTATTAAGGTTATCTTGATGTTGATTAAGTTAAATGGATGAACTAGACATGAACTAGTGAATAAAGTTGCCAATTGAGGATAGTTGGAGTTGTGGTTTGTTTTCTTTGTTATAAATATATGGTATAAGGCAGGTATCATTGATGAATGACTTAATTATAATGTAAATGATACTAGTAAGTTAAATTAATAAGTATATAAGGGGTGATATGGGGTATACGTATTCCAATTGGGCTTGTAGCTCGTCGTGAAGTAGTTGTGACTTGTTGTTGCTATAAGGTGTCTTGTTATTGATAAGTATGTATTGCTGGATTTCTCTGGTCATTGTTTTTTGTATATGGTACTGAAGTAGGCTCTTGTTACAGGGGAGATACTTCCTACATTTACATAAATGAGCTACTAGTTTAAGTTGCAGACTTAGCCTTTACTCAACATTTTGAATCTCTTTATGATTTGGTAGATTGAGTTGAGTTGTTTGAAGAATTGCTTGGAAGGTATTAAGAACTCAATGGAGTTAAGGTATGTTAAGGCTATCCCTTCTTTCCTTTTGGCATGATCCATATGATACAACGAAACGAGCAAGAACGCCACTTTCACGAATTGTTCTATTCCTAGAAGTACGAGGGTTACCTATGTTTTTGATTCCCCATATGTCCTACTATCATATCGTCTATTCATGGGTCTCATGACATTCCGAGAGATCTTATTGACTTATTTAATTATGCACTACATTCATTTATACATGTATATTGACCCATGACCAGATGGCGATATATACACGTATAGTATATATATATCGGGTATAAGGGAAAGGTTATGGTGTTATATACGCACCACCACCTGATCAGCTAGTATACCTTGATGATTTCGCCCACAGTGGCTGAGATGATATGATGGGATGCACACAGAGGCTTGAGGATGTTATGTACACATATACAAATGCACTTCACTTTCTCCGGAATTGCCTATCTGGTCAGTATGATTTCGACATATATTGATTGTTATGGCAGGGCCATATCTCAAACTTTATGACATCTATGTACTCGTAGAGGCTTGTAAATAGATGTCATGTATATAGATACTTGTATGGCCTTGTCAGCCTATGTTTTGAGTATACAAATAATAATGTCGGCCTTATAGGCCCGTATGTCACATGTAAAAGTTTCTATATCATGTCAGGTCGTCCTACACTAAGTATTCCCTTGTTTTTTAACTTGGTCATCTCATGACGGCCCTTATACACTATTTACCCATGATAGTATGATAAGAAAGATACGTTACGTTGGTTCTAGGTTAGGTAAGGCACCAGGTGCCCATCGCGGCCCATCGGTTTGGGTCGTGACAAAAAGTGGTATTAGATCAGTTCTGTCCTAGGGAGTCTACAAGCCGTGTCTATTAGAGTCTTGTTTATGGGTGTGTTGTGCACCACACTTATAAGCTGGAGGCTACAGGGCATTTGGGACTGTCTTGTAAGAATTCAAACTCCAAAATTTTATTTTATTCGTAATACAACGATACCTACATCTAGAAAGACAGTTGGTAAGAGATTGAATATGGTTGTGGAAGAATTGAGTAAGAGGAACTCGATTTTTGCATCATGCTTATGATGAGTAAAGGTGAGGTTTTCAGCAGATCATATGTGTACTAAGATGTGTAAGCTTCTTGATAAGGAGCCCTAAGGTAAGAATATCTATCCACCTATATGGTAAAATGAAATAAAAGAATCACAATGTAGATACACGTTTCGGCAAGTAAAAGAAGCAAGATAAAGAAGGGCACGGGGTACCTAGTTAATGAAGATTATCAGTATTTGCAATTCAGACAGAGAAATACAAGCATTATGAGTTACTTTCAACAGTAATAGAGTTATATACCATTGGTTACACTGATCTTAATTATGCCCTATGGGAGCTAGCAGATATAGTTTAAGAGAAGGATAGGATAACAGGATCCAAATGGGGTTAGAGTAACCCAACAATGGTGGATGGATTGTTATCATCAGATAACATTTTCGAAGATAGTGTAAATGTGGTAATAGATCTCCTTGTGAGACACCCAGATGGTGAACTCTAGAATAGTACAATAAGATATGAATACTAGAATTTTCTGAAATTTTAGAAGATAGGCAGTTGAATCCTAGAAGGGATAAATATTTACCTTAGTATGACTTTAGCCCCGAGTAAAAAAAAAGGAAAATGTTAGGCATTCCGAAGAGCCAGTGAGATAAAGCAAGGGGAGCTAAAAGTGAAAGAACGTTTTGTTGAAGTTTTCAGAATAAAGTAATAGACAAAAATATTATTCGGAGAATAAGAAGAGAGTACATGAAGCATTATGATAAGATGTGATATATGGGTGATAACGGTAAATCTAAATATGAGACGATGACGGAATCTATAGTTAAGTGAATGTAAAGACAAGAGGAGACATGCCTTGAAATAATAGAAGAGTATATGCCATAAAGTCATATCCTTCTTTCGAGAAATAAGTTGGTGACTCCAACGTGATTACCAGAAGGAAACGTTAGACCCCAAAGTAATAGAAATTAGTATGAGCTGGTGAACAAGATAAAATGTATATGAATTAGGGACCGAATGATTTGACAATAGACGGCATTATGAATATTTTAGCTATCACGTTCTGACGATAATAGAATGGACAACAGAAGAATAACCTTTAAAGGTCATTCAGGAAGACGCTTCCCTAAAGCGAGCAATGTGAGCAAAGTTAAGCTTAAGAGACTAAGTGTGCCAGTTACACTAGGTGTCACCCTCGTGCGTAAGAACTTTAGTTATCCTTGGTAAAGAAGGGTTAGCGCAAGGTGTGTAAGATGTCAGTAAATATGTGAAAAGATGCCAAAGATGAAGAGGTAACTATGGAATAGTAAAGAAAGAATGCGGTAAAAAGGTGAAATGAATGAGATTGCATTTATTCCGATCCTATAGATATGATACAACTCCAGAACATTATGCAAGAATGACGCCGGGAAGAGGCAATAAGGGTTCTGCACCAGATGATACTGATAAATAAGTGGGAATGAACACTCGATACATAAGGAAACAATATGAGAGATAAGTTAATACAAAGGACATTACCCAAAAGGGGTTACACAGAATATAGATATGAGAATGAACCAACGAGTAGTCTGTAGTGGATTCAGGAAGAGTCTAGTTATGTCTAGATAAGAGGATACAAATAAATCAACAGATCGTGCAAGATAAACATAGTGAACCCCAACATAGGGTATCCAGTTTCGCATATAAGAGATCGCAATTGTTGAAATATTTTTATCTACGAGTTGGGGTAGTTAAAGGTATTGTATAAGTGTTCCAGAAATAAAAGAGAGTGCCACTGAGGATACATTCAAAATTTTAGTTCAGAAGCAACCTAACGAGCACAAGGGCACAGAGGTATGTAACTAAGGATAATTATAGGCGAGTTAGAACATCAAAGATTACTTCGGGTATGAGATGTAATAAGCTCGTAGCTTTACAGGAATCAGAGGGTCTCAACTATGTACTACATTGAAAGACTAGCTGGGGAAATAAGGAAGAAGGCTTTAATCTAAGCATAGTGAGATAAAGAAGAAATGGTCTTGTAACAATAGTCTCACTATAATATTGTATACACTCCATAATAAAGTGGCACCATCGTGGCTAATGAACGGGAAGTAAAAATCAAAGGGGATATTTGAGATCATATGAGTTATAGGATATTCCAGTATTTGTGGGCAAATAGATGAGCTAAGTATTCATGCAACAAGTGGAAGAACGACCAGGAAAAGTAATTGCTTACATTTAAAGAAAATTGAGAAGGCACGAAAGGAAAGCTATGGTGCTAGCTAGTTAAAGGAAGATTGCGAGAAGTATAAATAGATATGTGAAGGTCACAAGCTAAAGTATGATAGAGAGACAAGGTTTTAGGTAAACAAGATTAAGGTTATGAAAAGGTGAGTGAGAAGGTGACGAGAACAGGTAAGGCCTCGAGATTAAGCATATCAAAACGAGAGAGCTGATGGTTTCCTAAGATATAGAAATCTCGGTACATCCTAAAGGAACTCAGAGGAGTCTAAGAATATGAGCAATTAGAAGAGATGAAATACTGCCCTGGTAGTAGAATAAGGGTGTAATGGTGATAGACAAGAGGATAGCGTTTAGGCTTATGAATAAGTAATGATTTTAAGAAAAGGGATTTAATGAATTGCATGGGATTACAATACCCATATAAGATGAATCACGCCGGGATGCTATGAAATACGGTTATTAAAGTATAGTATCACACTAGGTTGAACAGGAAAATCACTTCAGATGTTCCCCGATGAGACGTGAGACATAGTGAAAATATATTACGTAAGATGTCTCAAGTTATCAGTGGTAGATCTAGATCAACATTAAGGTGAATCAACAATAGATGGAAAAAAATTCCAAAGTATAAGAGGAGGATATAATTCCATTCTTTAGAAGAACAGTAATAAGGAAGCATTAAAGGACATAAATTTATACATATGGTATAAGCAGTGAGAGAGTAAGCTGGAGTTGGGTAGCAGACATCCGTAATAATAAACCGAAGTAAGTGTTATAGTACGGTATGACCTACCTAGATGCACTAAAGCCACAAGGACAGATAACTAAGGCTAGGAAATAAAATATAGCAATAGTGGTACATTCAACAAAGTACCAAGTGAAGAATTTAGGTATACCTATAGATGCCCAAAGGGACAACTTGTCATAGTCCTGTATATGTTCACAAAGTGAGGCCTAGAGATTGGCTAAAGGCTGGATGAAAATGAGAGAAGAGTCGCATAGTTAAGACTACATGATAGAAGGTATCAATAGTTAAGATATTGGAAGAATTCTTACCACGAGTTGTGGCATCAGAAAGAGGCCTAAAGGGGGAATGCCCTTGGCTTTGGATTTATTCATAGAACAATTGCCTAGATGGAAAATGACAATATTAAAGTATTCATAAGAGCCATAGGTTATGAGAATGATAAGCGCATCAGTCAACATTCGAGGACGAATGTTCCAAAGGGGGGAATGATGTTACACCCCATGTTTTTGTACGTGAAAGTACTTCGTAAGTAAATTGATGTATGTTTGAAAATGGAAACCTCTTTGAAAGTATATAAAGTAATTTAATGATGTTACGTCCAATTTTTACAAGCCGTTAAGAGTTATAATTCAGAGAAAAATGTTTCTAAGGAGACATGTTGTTACACCCCGTACTTCAGACGTCACTGTCATTATAGGATTATCTAATGTAAGCTCAAAAAGGATGAAATCCTTCTACAAGGATAAGAAAGGTTTACCGAAATCTTAAGTAAGTTGAGATAAATATGAGACTTGTTAATCATGATTTAAATGAGTTTAAAGTGATGATATGACTATATATTATGTTTGTATATGAAATATAAAGTTCGGGAAAAATTGGATTAAAATTGCGGAAAAGCCGACTAAGGATTTGCCTTGTAACAGATCTTTTTGAGCAATACATTTCATGTGCTATATGGGGTCATTTAGGGACATATTATATACAAACTTGCAGGTATTAGAATGTATTTGCCAACTCTGTTAACCATTCATTCATACGATATCCTTATAAAAAGATATAAGCATATGAAGAAGGGCCAATGCGAGGGTGCCAAGTAGCACCTTTTTGACTTTTAACAAAACAGAATATTTACATCCCTTATCTCGTCTCTTTCTACATTTTTCCAGAGAGAACTACCAAATAACATCCCTAAATTTCCCTTAAGCTCTATACAAGGTCTTCAAACAAGATTATCATCCCGGGCACGAAATGAAGAAGCGATAACATTAAAACGATCCCTACGATATGAGTATCACTATATCGCCTCTCTTTTTATTTCTAGTTTGAGTTATGGAATATATTTAATAGTTACGAATATGCCTAATTTCTGTATATAAGCTTTTAAATATAAACAAAGTTTCATAAATTTGTTTCCAAATAGTTAAAACTTACGGGACGGTGATCGGAAGCCGTGAGTTCGAGTTATTTGACTTGTAGTGGACTGTTTTGTAGGCTGTTTCGTGTTGGTTTTGGGCTGTCTATTTTGCTACTACTTAATGGAGTTTTTGAGGATAAATGGTGTTTAGAAAAATCATATAATGGAGAAATGGTGGATTATTCGTTCTTTCTATCATTTTCGGTGTGTTTGACGCTACTATAGTTGTCGTTTTGGGTGTGAAGTGATTGGGGTGTGTTGGGCTGCTGTAAGCAATATATAACATGGATATCGACTTGAATCCACTTTAGGAGGTAACTATATTGTGTTTTTTCAGGTGATTAAGGTTATCTTGATGATGATTAAGTTAAATAGATAGACTAGATATGAACTAGTGAATAAAGTTGCCCATTGAGGATAGTTGGAGTTGTGGACCGTTTTCTTTACCATATATATATATATGGTATAAGGCTGGAATAATTGATGAATAACTTCATTATCTTGTTAATGATACTAGTAAGTTAAAGTAAGAAGTATATAAGGGGTGATATGGGGTATACAGATTCCAATTGGGCTTGTAGCTCGTCGTGAAGTAGTTGTGACTTGTTGTTGTTATATGGTGTCTTGTTATTGATAATTATGTATTGCTGTATTTCTCTGGTCATTGTTGTTTGTATATGGTATTGGAGGAGGCTCCTGTTACATGGGAGATGCTGCCCAAATTTACATAGACGAGCTACTAGTTTAGGTTGCAGACTTAGCCTTTACTCAACACTGATTTTGAATCTCCTAATGCTATGGTAGATTGAGTTGAGTTGTTTGAAGAATTGATTGGAAGGTATTAAGGACTCAATGGAGTTAAGGTATACTAATGCTATCCCTTTTTTCCTTTTGGCATGATCCATATAATACAACAAAACGAGCAAGCACGCCACTTTCACGAATGATTCTATTCCTAGAAGTACTAGGGTTACCTAAATTCTTGATTCCCCATATGTCGTACTATCATATTGTCTGTTCATCGGTCTCATGATATTCCAAGAGATCTTATTGACTTATTTCATTATGCATTACATTCATTTATACATGTATATTTATCCATGACCAGATGGCATTATATACGTGTATAGTATATGTATATGGGGTGTGGGGGAGAGGTTATGGCGTTATATACGCACCACCACCTGATCAGCTAGTATAAGTTGATGATTTCGCCCACAGTGGCTGGAATGATATGCTGGGATGCCCTTAGAGGCTTTATGATGTTATGTACGCATATACCTATGCATGGTATGGCATTTATATGCACATGGATGACATTATAAGTTTTTCAGAATTACATGTTGAGTTCTTTACTACATGTTTCTTTTATGTCTTTTATACACTACTATCATGCCTTACATACTCGTTACTTTATTTGTACTGACGTCCCTTTTTCCTGGGGACGATGCAGTTCATGCCCGCAAGTCCCGATAGACAGGTTGAGAGTCCTCCTAGTAGGCTATCAGCTCAGCGGAAGGTGTTGGTGCACTCCACTTGCTCTGGAGTTGCCTATCTGGTCAGTATGATTTGGACATGTATTGATTGGTATGGCGGGTCCATATCTTAAACATTATGACATTTATATACTCGTAGAGGCTTGTAGACATATGTCATGTATATGGATACTTGTATGGTCTTATCGGCCAATGTTTTGAGTATACAAATGATAATGTCGTCCTTATAGGCCAGTATGTCACATGTATAAGTTTATATATCATGTCGGGTCGTCCTACATTTAGTATTCCCTTATGTTTTATTCTTGTTAACTCATAAGGGGCCTTCTATACCATTTACCTATGATGGTATAATAAGAAAGATACGTTGCGTTGGTGCTCGGTTAGGTAAGGTACCGGGTAGCCCATCGCGGCCCATAGATTTGGGTCTTGACTGTAGTAAACGAGTAATAAAGAAACAACGTAATCAGAATACTGATGGGATGTAAATGAATTCAATTAAGGAAACAAATGAATGACAACTCAAAAAATCAAATCGCTTCCAATGCATGGACTTACAACAAGAATTACCTCGAGGCACCACACCTCATAAATCACAAGTCATGAATCACAATTTCCAAATCTTACACATATGACACCTCGTGCCCACAATGACAATAACCTTAGCATGGCAAAGCCCACGGCTACAATGTACTTGCAACTGTGATGAATATTAATTTAGATGAATGAAAGATATATTTAAACACAATAAAACATAATAACAATCTTGAATAAAGTAAGGTGTCAAATGAAATAATGAGTTTATTTTAGAAATCAAGTAAAGTAAGATAATAAACAATTGTCACGACCAAAATTCCAACTAGTCGTGATGGAACCTAACCCCTACCCGCTAGGTAATCTAATTAACAACAATCTGATTTAATGAGATTTAATGAGGAAAAAAATGAAGAAATAACTGAACTTTTATACAAGGAATTCCCAAGTACTGGTAGTACAAGTCATGAGCTTCTAAGATTTAGAGTTTACAAAGCTGGAATGAAATAAATTTATCATCTATTTGAAATATACATTAACGGATTAATAATTCTAAAGCTACCAAGAACAAGAGGCAGATATGACCGGAACGCAGGTACATCTTCAATGCCATCTCCTGACATACACAATAACATCAACATCCAAACTCTTCACACTAGGCGCAGAAGTGCAGTATGAGTACAACAGACACCATATACTCAATAAGTAACAAACCTAACAGTAAAGGGAAATAACTCAAAGATATGATGCTCAGCTAGTTCACATTTAGGGAAAATAGTCATGCTTTTCATGTATAACAGTAAAACTCAAATCCTTCACCAGAATCACCAAAATATGAGTAAGTCAGAAACCTTTGATTTTTCCCAAAAACATTCAACAACCGATAAGATGATTCAATCTTAGATAGCATGAGGAAAGTACATCTCTATACCTAAATGTCAATGTGCATGTGAGGTTATAAATGTCACAAAACTGTGTAACATGAGTAAATGCATCTCTATGGCTATATGTCAAGTATGCATGTCAGATGCAATGTGTCATAGTGATGAACTCATGTACTCATACTCTTAGAGTACTCAACATCACAGTCTCACACTTCCACTCATCACGCTCAATCACTCAGCACTATACGGTACCTGCTGCAGTGCGTAGCCCAATCCTATCATGAATCCACAGTAATTGCATTCACTGTGGGTGTGCAGATTCCGGAGGAGTGGATCCGCCCAAGCGCTAATATAACCTGTTGCGCTGTGCAGCCCGATCCTATCATGAATCAATAGTGCCTGCTGCAACATGCGGACCGTTCCCATCATGAATCAATTATACCTAATGTGGCGTGCAACCCAATCCCATAAATATCACTCACAATACGGGCCTCAGACCCCAACTCAGTCATCAATCTCTCTAGTCTCTCGGGCTCACAAATCTCATGCCAAACAACCCAAATAATAATAACAACATGATGTGACAACACATGATAAATGAGACTGAGATATGATATGTTAATGAATGAATGTGATTGAGTATGCAAATGCAATGTAAGCAAATAACTCAACAACAGAAAGGACCTCAGTGGGTCCCAATAAAATAAACATATAGCCTAAACATGATTTCTAGCATGGATCACAGCTCAATTATACTAGCACGTAGAACGTTCAGGGATACAGACAAGATTATGTAACTACATGCCCGTCACCTAGCATGTGCGTCACTTCTCACCAAACGCATAACACGTATATTCAGGGATTCATACCCTCAGTACCAAGTTTAGAAGTGTTACTTACCTCGAACAAGCCAAATCCAATACCAAGCAAGTCAAAAGATACTCGAAGAATACCATCTCGCGCGTACCAACCTCTGAACGCCTCGAAACTAGCCAACAACAACTCAAGAACATGAAATAATGCAAAAGAAAACAAACCCAATCGATAAAGGTGTAATCTTTAATCAAAAGCCCAAAGTCAACCAAAACGTCAAACCCCGGGCCCGCACCTCGGAACCCGACAAAACTCATAAAATATGACAACCCATTCAATTACGAGTTCAATCATACTAGTTTCACTCAAATCCGACTCCGAATCGATGTTCAAAACTAAAAAATTCACTTTATGAAACTTAAGCCAAAAACCCCTAATTTCTCTTTTGATTTAATCCAGCAAATGCCAAAAACGAGAATAGATTCACGAAATATAATGAAAATCGAGTAGAGAACACTTACCCCAATCCATATGGAGAAAATCGCCTCAAAAGCCGTCTCAATCCGAGCTGCATAGCTCCAAATATGCTAAAATAGTCGAAACTTCTGAAATAGAGTACTTTACAAGCTCTACCCAGGTGACCCCTACACGAATGCGGAAACTCCATCGCGATTGCGATGCACAAAATAATATGCCGCCAAATATACTCTACGTATTTGCGGCATATCCTTCGCAAACGCGATTCACAACAGCTCCAATCTTACGTGATCGTATCATCTACTCCGCGAACGCGAAGGCATTCCCCCAGTCCCCAGCTTGTCATCTCTACTCTAAGCGAACGCAAGCATAAGGATGCGAGTGCGATGTCCAGTCCTCAGAAAGGTACGCGAACGCGATACCACTTTCGCGAATGCGATGAAGGAAAAAGACCATCTCCTCTAATACACTATACGATCACAAATGAGGTTAGAAACACCCTAAATCAGTAGCAACCAGCAATGAGAACATGAAGAAAGAAATGGCCCGAAATACATCTGAAACACGCCCGAGTCCCTCGGGACCCCATCCGAACAAACCAACAAGTCCCATAACCTAACAAGGACCTACTCCAGGCCTCAAATCAAGCATAACAACATCGAAACGACAAATCGCACCTCAAATCAAATATTCTAATTCAACTTGGAATGAACTCAAATTTTTCCTATAAGTCCCAAATGACATAACGAATCTATTCCAATTCCCGGAACCACAATCCGAATCTGATATGCTCAAATTCAACTCTCGGTCAAAATCATGAACTTTACAAACCTTCAAATTTCCAGCTTTCGCCAATTAGCACCGAAACCTTCTAGAAATATCCAATGCAAATATGGGCATATGCCCGAATACAAAATCACCATCCGGACCTAACGAAACCATCAAAACTACAATCCGAGGTCAAATACTAAAAAGTCAAACTTGGTCAACTCTTCCAACTTAAAGCTTTAAACATGAAATCCATTCTTCCAAATAAAACTTCAGATCACCTAAAACGAAAACTGAGGATTCACACAAGTGATAATACATCATACGATGCTCATCAAGACTTCAAATAGCTGAACGGGATGCAAATGCTCAAAACAATCGGCTGGGTCGTTACATTCTCCCCCACTTAAACATACGTTCATCCTTGAACGTGCCAAGAGTCGTTCCAAAGCCAACAAATCACTGTGCCACCTTACCATTTACATTCTCGGGGGTGATCCCACATCACCTTATTCAATATAGGCCTAACAACAAAACATAACTGAAGATCATTACTTCAACCTTAGACCGTAAATTTTAGAATAAAATTTCCACATTCGGAATTCCTTACAATACCTAAATCTCGCACCTACACACTGTTTAAGTCTGAAGAAGTTGTATCAAGCCATAACCATAACCCAAGATTTTATTACATGATATACCGCATAGCTTGCATACTCGTATCAATAATTCCCGATCACAGTACCCGATCAAAACAAACCCAATACCGGTAATAAACCTTATATCAAGCAAAACCTCGTTCTAAAACCTTCATACACGGCCGATGATGAAAGAAACACGTAGAAACTCGTGACCACTCATTAGATCAACAAGTCACGGGGCACTCTCGCCTAACAAAAACAAAAGCCCAAATTCTAAGCTGACTTTCGATATTACTCTTCCGAATACACCGTAATCAAATTCGATAGCAACCACCTCAGGCCCAAAGACTTCATCTCATCAAATACAAGTTACTCTAATGACACGCCACACCAATATTACCCAGATCAAAAAACCGCGCATTCCGTGCACCAATACACAACAATTCAAATGCGCTAAAAATGAAAAATGACTCAAATGAGAGAACCGTTTCGCAAGCTCAACAAGTACCACCACAACATAATTCTAGGAACATATCATACGTAGTAGAATGAAAACACACAAATCTATATAAAAAAGGAGCATATCCCTACATAACTTCGTTGCAGTGCGTAACCCTATCCAAACACCGGTCCATATAAAATACCTCAAGCCACAATGATCAAAATCAACAACCACACACAATTTGACGTCAAGTACACCAAGTGCATGTCCATAACCATGGATAAGCAACAACCCAATATACCACAATCGGAAAAGTCCATAACCAAGGTGCAACCAACCATTCCACACCCCAATAACCCTCTCGCTCGACTTCCGCTACAAGACCCAAATAGAACCGCACCATGTGTGCATATAACCAATAAATCACAACCCTTAGTAGCATAAAAGTGTAACACATAGAACATATCAGAACACAAACAAGCTCAACTCCGACCAAATGACTCACCCCTCAACACTAACAGTTCTAAATCAACAAATCCGACCCGGTGTAGAATGCTCATCCTCATTCGGCCTACTAATGGGCCCCCAAACCAACTATGGTCATCCCCAAATATATAAATGGACCTTCAAAAGTCCACAATGACCTAACAATAACACATACTACCATCTAGCATACTTTGGCCACATCTTGATAGTCCGCAACCCCAAAATAATCTGCTTACGAGAACTCCTAGTCTCCAAATCCATAGCACACATGAATCACCATAGCCGATCCCAACTCTGCCACTCGAATGACTAACTCATCTATCATACATAATCATCCTCGCGATAAATAGTCCTATAATTCTTCCATGCCACATAGGAAAATTTTAACATCAGCAGTCGATCAGCCTGGTGAGTACTGCAATACCCATGAAGCATCCGTAAGTCAAACACACTGTGCCTTATGAAATTCACACCCTTCCCAGGCAATACAAAGTAGTAATAGCATTCATCTAATCTTCTGAAACCGTCCATGTTGTCTGAGAATTCAGGATCATCGCTTATAAACTGAACTGTGACCTTGCACATGCAAATCTCAATCCCACACAACACACAACATCTATCATTCCATCATATAAAAAGCATGAGAGTCACCAACATAATACATACCTGATCAGTTAGAAACCTTCCATTTTATCCCATCTAGGAGAATATTACAACATACAACATACCCCTCATACTTGTAGATAATATCCATCTCAAATTGTGGCAGAAATTATCAAGAACACTTCAAAACCCATTTGCACATAACCATGCCATTAGACCCAAATCCCTCTAACTCAACTAAGCCACACAAATCGCCAAACCCAAGAGTATTGCCACAAAACACCTATAGATAATCATAGAGTTGCTTCTGAATTACCCTCAAGTTGACACTTCTCCTTGCCAGTAGACTACGATCCTTACCCAAAGCTGACAACAAGAGATCCTAGCATAAAACCACACCCCCCTAAGGCCCATAAGCCGTTGTATTCCATCTTAAGAACACTAAAAGTTCAACAACCGAGACACCCACTCTGAAGAGACCTTCGGTGAATCTAAAGTAGTTTCTTTCACCTCCTTGATACTAAAATGTAGAATCCATGATGATATAGAAACACTGCAAGTCCCAACACCATCCGATGCAAATCTCATATTCTTGCCATATACAAGTCCGAAAATCTCAATTACCACATATAAATAATGAATCCCTTAGAACCTTCTCGAGATTCATCCACTCTGCTTAAATCTCAAATGCACCTCCCAAAAGGGCCGAACGACATGTGCTCCATTAGCATGACTATACACAAAGAAATAACCTTGACCTCTAAGAAACCGAGTGAATCCCTACTCCATGCACACAATATCTGTCACTAATAACAAACTCAAATCATTCCACGATTCCCATATACCTATAAAGTGTAATACACCATGCTTCTAGAAATTTCCTTACATAAGTCATCCTGAAAACCAGCCTCTGCAAGTCATAACCATGCAATCAAATCGTCGATAGTCGACTCTCCCATTTGGCTCAAAGCCATAGATCAAAATATTCGATAACTCACAATGCCCATACTCTATTACTATTATAATACCACGGTGAGATTCAACTAAATCCTTCATAAGCTCATGTAACACAAACGATTTAATACCTCAAATCATCTACTAAGCTCGCATTCATCCTCATAACAGTAAAGCCAACTTCCTCAAGCGATCCAAACTCATGTTGCAACACATATAATCCACCGGTAAGAGAAAACAACATAGGGATCACACAACCTCAGGACAAACCGCATGAGATAACCTACCTGCTTAGCCTTAAACTGGCATCTCTTACGTCCTACCAAAGCCATAACCACTAAGCATTCACTAAATCTTCCCGAGTCTAAGCTCCTCAATAGAACATAAGAATCTACTTCATCCCATGAATGAACAACATGAAACTTCCCTCAACACGCTCATATATTGAGATTGTACAACACATCAAGACAGAAATCAAACATCCAATAGTCCTTTTCACATCCTAGATAGACCCTTCTCGCCACATCTAATCCATCTGAACATATCTTGCAGTCACATCATATTCATCCTATAACCATCCAACCACTCACCAAGCCATAAGCCCCATTCATAGGGACACTACCAGACATAGAAGTCCAAAAACACATGCTCACACAACTGAAACCACCGAGTCCATGCTACGGTCAAAACCCGGCCTCAAGTCTTCTAGACTGGCCAGACTCCAAACATAGAAGAACGCATCTCGCACCTCATCCATGGAATCACATGTCGTCGATGCAGAACTGATACCGAAGGCTCACGTACGCATACGAGTAAGTGGAAGGAATTCAAAGCACTATGCTTCAAGATGAATCAAATGATGCACGATAAGGAAAGAAAAATGGGAAGTTTATCCTGAATACTTTGTAGCCTCTCGAAGATAAGTATGAACGTCATCATACCGATCTACAAGACTCTACTAGACACTTGCTCATGACTCGTAGAACCTATGAACCTAGAGCTCTGATACCAACTTGTCACGACCCAAAATTCAACTAGTCATGATGACACCTAACCCCAACCCACTAGGTAAGCCAATTAACAACAATCTGATTCAATGATATTAAATGAGGAAATAAATGAAGAAATAACTGCACTTTTATACAAGGAAATCCCATGGACTAGTAGTACAAGTCATGAGCTTCTAAGATTTAGCCAACAACAACTCATAACAATATAATAAAAGTGGTACAAGAAATAACTCAAAGATATGATGCTCAGCTAGTTCACAGTTACAGAAAATAGTCATGCTTTTCAAGTATAACAATAAAACCCAAATCCTTCACCGAAATCACCAAAATATGAGTAAGTTAGAAACCTTTGATTTTTCCTAAAAACGTTCAACAACAGATAAGGTGATTCAATCTGAGATAGCATGAGCAAAGTACACCTCTATGCCTACATGTCAATGTGCATGTGAAGTCATAAATGTCACAAAACTGTTTAACATGAGGAAATGCATCTCTATGCCTGTATGTCAAGTATGCATGTCAGATGCAATGTGTCACAGTGATGAACTCATGCACCCACACTCTCAAAGTACTCCACATCACAGTATCACACTCCCACTCATCACGCTCAATCACTGAGCATTGTACTGTATCTACTGCGGTGCATAGCCCTGATCCCATCAAGAACCAAAAGTAACTACTCTCACTGTGGGTGTGCAGACTTCGTAGGGGCGGATCCTGCCCAAGCGCTAATATAACCTACTGCGGAGTGCAGTCCGATCCCATCATGAATCGATAGTGCCTGCTGAGGCGTGCAACCTGATCCCATAATGAATCAATAATACCTGCTATAGCGTGCAGCCCGATCCCATCAATATCACTCATAATCTAGCCCTTAGACCCCAACTCAGTTATCAATCTCTCTAGTCTCCCGGGCTCACAGTTATCATGCCAAATATCCCAAATAATGATAAAACGTGATGTGACAACAAATGATATAGAGACTGAGTATGTAAATGCAATTTAAGCAAATAACTCAACAACAAAAATTACCTAAGTAGGTCCCAACAGAATAATCATATAGCCTAAACATGATTTCTAACATGGATCACGGCTCAATTACTCTAGCACGTAGAAAGTTAAGGGATACAGACAAGATTAGGTAACTACACAGTAACACAAAATTAACCGAGCCACAATTCACACATCAACTAGCATGTGTGTCACCTCTCACCAAATAATATAACATGTATATTCAGGATTCATACCCTTATCACAAAGTTTAGAAATGTTACTTATCTCGAACAAGCCAAATCCAATTCCGAGCAAGCCAAACGAGACTCCAAGAATACCATGTTCCGACCTCCAAATGGCTCAAAACTAGCCAAAAGCAACTTAAGACCATCAAATAATGCCAAAGGAAACAAACCCAATCGATTAAGGTGGAATATTTAATCATGAAATATAATCAAAACCGAGTTGAGAACACTAACCCCAATCCATATGGTGAAAATCTACTCAAAATCTGTCTCACTCCGAGCTCCATAGTACCAAATATGCTAAAATAGCTTAAACCTCCGAAATAGAGTACGTTATAAGCTTTGCCCAGTCGACCCCTTCGCGACAGCTCCAACCTAACGCGATCGCATCATCTACTTCTCGAACGTGAAGACATTCCCCCCAGTCCCCAGATTCTCATCTCTGCTCTCTGCTCTAAGGACGCGAACGCGATGCCCAGGCCTCACCAAACAACGCTAATGCAATACCACTTTAGTGAACACAATGAACGAAAAAGACCAGCTCCTCAAATACACTATGCGATCGCGAAGGAGGTTTGAAACACCCGAAATCAGCAACAACCAACAGTGAGAACATGAAGACAAAAATGGCCCGACATCAATTCGAAACATGCCCAAGTCCCTCGGGGGGCCGTCCTAACATACCAACAAGTCCCATAACCTAATACAGACCTACTCGAGGCCTCAAATCACGCATAACAGCATTGAAACGACGAATCGCACCTCAAATCAAATATAATGAACTTTGAACTTTCAACTCAGGTCGAAACATATCAAATCAACTCGGAATGTACTCAAATTTTGTGTACAAGTCCCAAATGACATAAAGAGGCTATTTTAATTCCAAAAACCACAATCTGAATCCAATATTCTCAAAGTCAACTCTCAGTCAAACTTATAAACTTTCCAAACCTTCAAATTTCCCACTTTCATCAATTAACGCTGAAACCTTCTAGAAATATCTAAATGCAAATCCGAGCATACGCACGAGTCTAAAATCGTCAACCAGACCTAATGGAACCATCAAGCTCCAATTCGAGGTCAAATATTAAAAAGTCAAAACTTATCAACTCTTCCAACCTAAAGCTTCAAACATGAAATTCATTCTTCCAAATCAAACTCCGGATCACCCGAAACTAAAACCAAGGATTCACACAAGTCATAATACATCCTATGTTGTTGCTCAAGACTTCAAATAGCTGAACGGAATGCAAATACTCAAAACAATCGGCTGGGTTATTTCAACAATTTATACGAAACAGAATGTCAAATGGATTTAATTTAGAAATCAATAAAATTGAGTAAAAGTATCATTTTTAAGCAAAACAAAACATAAGTTAAATTAATGAATTAAATACACAATTTGTTAATGTGATGAACCGATAGGTCATCTTATGTTTTAAAATCTAATTCTGTGATCAAAAGCCTTAAAATCTCAGTTTTACCCTCCTCGATTTGTGTGCACAGTCCGGGCGTGTTTCCGGAAAGAATAAGAATTTTACCTTAAAAATTCATTTAAGTTGACTTCGGTCAATGTATTGGGAAAACATACCAGGATGCGTGTTTTTACAGTTCCGGTTGGTCCGTATCGTAATTTGGGACCTGGGCGTATTCCGGAATTGAATTCGGAGGTCCCTAGCTCGAGTTATTGATTTTTGTTGAAAACATGAAAGTTTGAAAGTTTTATGGTTTTTAAGGATCGATGGATGTTTGGATTTATTGATACCGGGTATGTATTTTGGTTTCGGAGCACGGTACAGGTTGACTATAATATTTATGACTTGTAAGTCGAATTTAGTGAGAAATAGAGTTGATTTGACGTGATTCGGATGTTCGGTTGTGAAAATAGAAGTTTTAAAGTTTTCTTAAAATTTTCATTTGATTTGGTATCCGATTCATAGTTCTAGTCGTTATTTTGATGTTTTGATTGCGCGAGCGAGTTCTTATGATGTTTTAGGACTTATGTGCATGTTTGGTTTAGAGCCCCGAGGGCTCGGGTGAGTTTCGGATAGGCTACGGGGTGAATTGGACTTAGACAAATCTGATGTTTTTGTTGCAGCTGGTTTTTTGGTATGTTGTGATTCGCGATCGCGAAACCATTCTCGCGATCACGAAGGGCATCTGGGTTGGGGGAGTATTTTACACTACGCGAACACGAGACTATGGTCGCGAACACGGAGCAATGGGGGGTTTGCTCTATGCAAATGTGACCCGTCACACACGAATGCGTAGCATTAGCTAGGCTGGGTACGAGACTTGAGGTTACACTACGCGAATGCAGGACTTGTCTCGTGAACGTGGAGGTTAGAGGGGCTAAAACTTCGCGAACGCGTGTATCCTCTCGCGATCGTGTAAGCTTAATAGGCACTGCTCTTCGCGAACGCATCAGGATTCACGCGAACGCGATGAATACCTAACTCCTAGTTGTTCAAAACAGAACCAAAACGGGATTGTTTCCATTCCTTCAAAATTTCAAAACTAGAAGACCTAGAGGCAATTTTCCTAAAAGATTTTCTTCCCCAATTTGTTGGTAAGTGATTTTAACCTACTTTATTTTAATTACCTATTACATTTCATGAGTTTTCAATGTAAAATCTAGTATTTTCATGGTGGAAATTGGGGGTTTGGGTAGAATTAGGGATGTTTGAGGTCAGATTTCAAAACAAATTATATAATCAGGATCAGGTGTGAATGGGTAAATGGACTTTGGTCCGAACCTCGGGTTTTAACCAAGCAGGCTCGGGGGTAAATTTTTGAATTTTTGGGCGTGAGTTTGGAAAATCTAAATTTATGCATTGTAATTGATTCCTTTAGCAGTAATTGATATTATTGAGTCGTATGTGGATAGATACGAGTGGTTTGGTGGTGGATTCTAGAGAAAAAGCTGTGATTGAGCATTGAGTGGCCTTTGGAGCGAGGTAAGTGTTGTGTCTAACCTTGACTTGAGGGAATTAGGAACCCTCAGACTATTTTCTATGTGAATTTCATGTGAGCGGATTATATGTGAGGTGACGAGTGCTTATGCGCCGCCAAATTACCTGTTTTTCCCTGTTTCCCCGTTCTTCTTATATTATCTCTTTCCTTGTCTTAGTTGTTATATGCTCTAAATGTGTTTCCATGACTAATTGGTACCTGTAGCAATTGTTTCCTCATGTTCATGATATTAGTTCTTTCTATAGTTTCATAATCTCCTACTATTTGCTCAAGTTGGTTTATCTGTACCTTGTAGTTGTAAATTGTGGATTGGTCTCGTTGTGTAATATTACTTATTCAGATTATCATATTGTACAAGATCTCCTATTTGTTCAGTTTGGTGTCTTGGAATTGTAAAGGGTTTTTCTATAATTTGAATTGTGAGTTTTACTATGCTTATTGAGTACTTGATATTGATATGGTGGGATAGGGTTGCACGCCGCAACATGTGAAACGAGGGTGATATGTTGAGGTGGAATAAGGGTGAATTCGTACTATATGGTAGGATCGAGTTGCACGCCGCAACAGGTGGAATAAGGGTGGATTTACATGGTGAAATAAGGGTGAATTATGATACTTATATTGATATATGGTGGGATCGGGTTACGCGCCGCAACATATATATATATTATTTACTGTTGTTGATATCGTTACAGTGAAATAAGGGAGGAATTTTTGTTGTCTGGTGGGATCGGGTTGCGCGCCGCAACATATATATATTATTTACTGTTGTTGATATCGTTACAGTGAAATAAGGGAGGAATTTTTGTTGTCTGATGGGATCGGGTTGCGCGCCGCAACAACCTTTTGTTTATTTTGCATTTCGTGAGCTGTGTTGGTTTTTCTTTTGGTATTTGTATCTGAATTATTAAAGATTGGTGATTCTGGACGACACTGGTATATTCTTAAGGCTATGGTATTTATTTTCAGTTGGCTGTTTAATTCTGTTCTGTATTCCCATTTTATGTCACTATTATATACTGCGTTCAGGTTGTAGTGTAGGTGTCCCGCCTTAGCCTCATCACTACTTCATTGAGGTTGGGCTCGGCACTTACCGGTACATGGGGTCGGTTGTACTGATACTACACTCTGCACACTGTGCAGATTTTGGAAACGGTCCGAGCGGCGGCTACTAGAGAGCTCAGATTGGAAAGTCTGAGGAGACTTGAGGTACAGCTGCTCAGCGCCCGCAGCTCGTGAAGTCCCCATCTTTATTTTTATTTGGATGTGTATTTTCATTCAGACAACTTTGTATTTATTTTAGACCCTTGTATGTTTTACTCTAGAAGCTCGTGCACGTGTGACACCGAGTTCAGGGATTTGTAGCAGATGTTTTTATGGTTTTAGCTTCCGCATTTATATTTGGATAATTGCAGTTAAATCAGTTCTTCTTCATTAATTAAATTTAAATTGTTAAAAAGGATAAATTGTTCTAACGATGGCTTGCCTAGCAAGTGAAATGTTAGGCTCCGTCACGGTCCCGACGATGGAAATTCCGGGTCGTGACAGTTAAGGAAAACATGATAACAATTTTAAGTAAGGTAAACATCTAACAGGATGATGAGTATAATTTGAGAACCCAATTATAGTGAAATTGCGATAATCATTTATAATAAAATAGCACCGAGTGAGATAACGAGTTCTATCTTAAGAGGCACATAGAATAAAGAATGTTAATAATTCTTTTATTTAAATCATTATGTTACCAACAACTCAATAGAATATGATGTAGTGACTCCACGCAATTAAATAATAATAACAGGGAAAGAAAATAAGAAATGAAAGTAAAATAGTTGATTTATGAAAACAGACTCAAATATCATTATCAGAAAGAGCAGAATAACAAACCTCGTAATTTCATATAAAAATGCTGAAAACTAACACAACAAAAACAACAAGTACAACATACACAATTCATTGCGGCGCGCAACTCGATCCCACCATACATACACAATTGTAATGACACGACCGGTCATTTTGGACATTTACCCTCCTTTCTACTATTTGAAGTCTTGAATTGCTTTATACAATGAATTATGACGTGTGTGAATTTTGGGTTTTGTTTTTTAGGTTTTCGGAGTTAGTTTGGAAGAATGAAATTCAAGGTTTAAAACTTAAGTTGAAAGGCTGACCGGATGTTGACTTATGTGTAAATGAGTCCCAAATTGAGTTTTGATGATTCCGTTAGGTCCGGATGGTAATTTTGGACTTGGGTGTATGCCCAGAATTTCATTTGGCTATCTCTAGAATGTTTCGACTCCAATCGGGGAATGTTGGAAATTTGAAGGTTAGGAAGGTTCACAAGTTTGACCGGGAGTGGACTTTTTGATATCGGGGTTGGATTTCGATTCCGAAAGTTGAAACATGTCAGCAATGTCATTTAGGATTTGTGTGCAAAATTTGATGTCAATCGGACGTGTTTTGATAGGTTTTGGCATCGAAAGTGGAATTTAGAAGCTCATAAGTTTTTAGGCTTGAATCAATGTGCGATTCATGTTTCTATCTTTGTTAGGTGTGATTTGATACCTTGATAAGGTCCGTGTTATGTTACGGGACTTGATGGTATATTCGGATGGGTTGCCGAGAGGCTCAGGTGTGTTTCGGGGTGAGTCTAGGCATTTCGGCACTCTAATGTTGTTCTAGAACTTTGGAAGTGCAGGGCACATTTTGGAGTGCTGAGGTAAAGGAAAAGTGGACTGCAGAAGTCCTCTCGCGGCCACAGAAAAGGGATTTTGCATGTTCGATGGCCCGAATTTGGAGCTTATATCTTGTAATCTACAAGGAATTTGGAGATGATTTAAAAATGAAAGTTGTAGCACTTTGATTCTAGTATCTAGAAAGGTATACCATCTATCATTTGGACATTTGCACACAAATTTATGGTCAATTTACTAAAATCTGGTAGTGCAGTCACTGCTGAACTGCGGCCGCACAATTTGGATCGCAGCCGCGGAACTTAAAAATGTGCGGACCGCACTAAAAATGTGCGGTAAGCACAATGGGAGGTCAGATTTTTATACTTTATAACTGAGGGTTAGAGTATTATAACATATTTGGACTTTGGGAGCTCGGTTTGTGGCAATGTTTCGTGGAATTTTCAAGAAATTCATCGGGGTAAGTGATTCTAACTCGGATTTGGTTAATATACATGAATATATCATTGATTTCATCATTTAATTTGTATTTTGAAATGGAAATTTGGGGGAAATAGTAGAAGTTTCATAAAACAAATTTTTGGGATTTGAATGTCGATTCGAAGTCGGGTTTGAGTGAAACTAGTATGGTTGGACTCGTAATTGAATGGGTTGTCGGATTTTGTGAGTTTCGTTGGATTCTGAGACGTTGGCCCCACTGCCTACTTTTCGAGCGGAGTTGGAATGTTTTATAAATATTTAAATTGTAAGCATTGGAGTATATTTTGACTAATTTGTATTGTGTTTGAATAGTTCAAATCGTTTGGCTTGGAATTGAGGAGATATGAAGGCGTTCAGAGGTTAATAAGCATGGAATGGAATTTCTGGAGTATTGTTTAGTTTGCTCGGCATTGGATTCGGCTTGTTCGAGGTAAGTAACATCTCTAAACTTGGATCTGAGGGTATGAACCCTGATTATACGTATTATGTGAATTGTTTGGAGGTGACGCACATGCTAGGTGAAGGGCGTGTGGGCGTTCATCGTAGAAGTTGAGACTCAGTTGATTTCGTAGAGCTGTATAGTCAATTAACTTGTATTTTTCCATGTATTTTTATGTGTTAGAGAAACTGAGCTTTGACTCATGTTAGAAAACATGCTTATTCTGTTGGGACCCACCGAGGTGATTGATGTTGTTGAATTATTTGCTTACATTACAATTACATACTCAGTCATACGCATTCATTTGCATATCATATCTCAGTCTCTGTCACCATTTATTGATACATTACATCATCATTTTGGGGCTGATTTTTCATGGCATTGTGAGCCCGAGAGACTAGAGAGATTGATGACTGAGTGAGGTCGAGGACCTAATGGTGAGGATATTTATTGAGGATATTTATGGGATCGGGTAGCGCGCCGCAACATGTTTTATTCATTTGTGCCCTGATTGGCTCGTTATAGCGCTTGGGCTGAAAGACCTCCTCCGGGGTTTGTACACCCCCCTAGTGAGCATAGGTACCTACTGAGTGTGAGTGTCGAGCGATTAGGAGGATTGAGTGATTGTGAGGACTGAGTGACTGAGAGGACTGAGTGACTTGTACTATGAGAGTATGCATATGGTTTTATCACTGAGTTGCATCGCATTCGACATGCACACTTGACATACATGCATAGAGATGTATTTTTTCCCATGTTGTACGGTATCACGTCATTCATGACTTCTCATACATATTGACATGTAGACATAAAGATCTATTTTCCTCATGCCATTTGACAATGAAATATTTACCTATTGAAAGCTTTGAGAAAAAGAATCACAGATCTTAGACTTACTCATACTTGAGTTATTACTATTGGTATTTTAAATTGTATTGTTATGTTATGTGGTTGGCTTTTGGTGTTGGACCATGACATGTGTTCTATTTCGTCACTACTTTTAACCTAAGGATAGGTTTGTTACTTATTGAGTACATGGGGTGGTCGGTTGTACTCATACTACACTTCTGCACCTTTCGTGCAGATATTGGATGATGATGTTGTTGTGATCGACAGGAGCTGCATTTGAAGACGTACCTGTGTTTCGGACGTACTTGCGTCTTGTTCATGGTAGCCTTAGATTTATAAAAAATCTGTTTATGTACATTTCGAATAGATGATGTATTTATTTCATACCAGCTTTGTAAGTTATAATCTTAGAAGCTCATGATTTGTACTATCAGTCCTTGGGAAAGCGGTGCATTATCATTTCTTATCTTAAAAAAATCTCATTAAATTGGTTAGTTACTAATTGGCTTACCTGACGGGTTGGTTAGGTGCCATCACGACTAAGAGGATTTTGGGTTGTGACAAGTTGGTATCAGAGCTCTAGGTTCATAGGTTCTACTAGTCATGAGCAAGTGTCTAGTAGAGTCTTGCGGATATGTATGATAACGTCCATACTTATCTTCGAGAGGCTACAGGCCATTTAGGAAAATTTTCCATCTTTCATTCATTATCATGGGAAATTCATTCAGCTTGAAACATAACTCTTTGAATTCCTTCCACGCATTCATGTGCGCATGTGAGCGCTCGGTATCAGATGTGCATTGCCAGCTTGTGATTCCATGAACGAGGTTCGAGATGTGTATTCTGTGTTTTGGTGACTGGCTAGTCTGGAGGACTTGAGGTCAGGTTTAGATTGTAGCTTAGGCTCGGTAGCTTCCGTTGTGCGAACTTGTACATTTGGACTCATATGTCCGGTAGTGTCCCTATGAGTGAAATTTGTGGCTCGATGAGCTATTGAATAGCTATATGATGAGCATGATGTGGTTGCAGAATGTGTTCAGATGGTTTGATTGTGACGAGAATAGTTTGCTTGAGATGTAAAAAAATAAAATAAAGGGCCATTGGGTGCTTGGTGTCTGTCTTGATTTGACGTATAGTCCCGAATATGAATGTGTTGAAGGATCTTTCATGTTGTTTAATTGTGGAGCGAAGTAGATTTCCATGGCTTGTTGATGAGTTCGGACTTTGGGAGATTTAGTTATCGCGTAGTGATTGTGGCTGTGAAAGGGTATATCAAGATGCCAATTTTAGGCTAAGCATGTGGGTTATCTCGTGCGGAGTAAGTAATCTACGGAGGTGTGCTCCTTATAATGTTGAGCGGAGAGTTTCTTTTCTACCATAGGGGTGTATGTGTTGAGATCTGAATTTGAATCTGGTTGAGAAAGTTGACTTGACTGTCAAGAGAGTAAATGCGAGCTTAGCGGATGATTGAGGTATTTTATGATTGGTATTATATGAGCTTGAGAAGAATTTTCGTTGAACTGACTGTGTTATTATGGCAGTAATAGAGTATGGATATTATGAGTTATGGAATGTTTTGTTCTATGGCTTTGAATCTGCTATCTACGATTTGCTTGCGCGGTTATATGTTGTATTGGTTTTGGTACGAGGCATACTTGTGGGTTAGTTATGACTTGTAGAGGTTGAGATCAAGGAAGACTAGAATAATGAAATTTCTGAATATGGGTTATAATGCGAGTATATGAAAATAAGTACGAAGTCATGGATGAGACGAAAAATTCAATATTTCCACAACAAATAGCCCATGGCTCAACCACAATATGTACAAGAATTTTAACAATAACAAAATTAATGGGAATGCTGAACAAGGAAAGGTATATCAACAATTAATACTTTGCCTTAATGTGATAACGGCTATTACAACTTCAACACCAATAACTCAACAAGATGATATTCCACGAAATAAAAACTTCAATTAAAAGTGATTGAACAATTAAGAGGTAACAAGACAATAAGGAAGACAATAACTTCAACTAAAGCATAGAAGAGCAAAATAACAAGAGGTATAACAAGTTCTAATAACGTCAAATACAGCATGTAAGAGTAGATTAACAATGAGAGATATAACATGTTATGACAATTCTATTAAAGGCATGAAAAGAGTCTAGACAATCTAAACCGGTCAAATACCACATATAACCTGTGTACCCACTCATCACCTCGCGTACATGACTTTCACATAACACAAATAACACAACTAACCCAAATCCTAAGGGGTAGTTTCTCCCACACAAAGTTAGACAAGATACTTACCTCAACTAAGACAACTGAACCCTCCGAAATAGCTTTTCCCCTAAAATTCGCCTCCACACTGCTCAAAAATAACAAAAAATGACTTCATAACATCAAACAATGCAAGAGAAAATAATTACAATAAATAAAGCTATGATCTTTACATTTTTTCCAAGAAGTCAACAAAAGTCAACATCAAGCTCGCCTTGGATTCCAAATCCAAGCTCACCCTAGCGAAGCCCGAACCAATACAAGCTCACATGAATGAAAAACGATTCAATCGGAGTCCGATCGCTCAACCAATTCGCTAAAATATTGTTCTTGGGTGTTTATAACCCAAGAGTCCAACTCACACAAGTTGGGTCCCATATCTCCCCAAATACTTCTCCAAAATTTACCAAAATCTAGTATGTTGTTCTCCTTGCATAGGAGAACAAAACCCTAAAAGGAATCGGGAAATAAACACATCTAACTCATTTTCAATTTTTATGATTTAAGATATAACCCTAGGTCTTGATTTAAAGAATTAAATGAGTTTTCAATTAAAATCATGGATTAAAGCTTAAACCAAGGGACTTCCCATCTTTCTTTCCTTATCGTGCGACATTGATTCAGCTTGAAGCGTAACTCTTTGAATTCCTTCCACGCATTCGTATGTGCATGTGAGCGCTCGGTATCGGTGGTGCGCCGATGGCTTGTGATTCTATAAATAAGATTCGAGATCTGTATTTTGTGTTTTGGTGATGGGCCAGTCTGGAGGACTTGAGGCCATGGTTAGACTGCAGCTTGAGCTCGGTAGCTTCAGTGGTAACTTGAACATTTGGACTCATATGTTCGGTAATGTCCCTACGAGTGTAATTGTGGCTCGATGAGCGGTGAAATGGCTTTGTGATGAGTATGATGTAACTGCGAGATATGTTAAGAAGTTTCGACGGTGACGATAAGTATTTCCTTGAAGTGCAAAGGAAAGGCCACTGGGTCCTTGATTTCTGTTTTGATGTGACGTACAGTCTCGAGTATTAATATTTTGATGTGACGTTATTAAATTTTGGGACAAATTAAATTCTCATGTCTGGTTAATATGTTTGGACTCAGAAATATTAAGTGATTTTATAGTAATTGTAACTGCGAAAGGGTATAACAAGATACCAATTTAAGGTTAAGCAGGTGGGTTATCCCCTGTGGAGTAATTTACGTAGGTGTATTCCTTATGATGTGAGTAGAGAGTTTCTTTTCTGAATTTGAATCTAGTTGAGAAAGTAGACCTGAGTGTTAAGAGAATGAATGCGAGTCTAGCGGTCGATTGAAGTATTTTTATGGTTGGAGTTGTATGAGCTGAGAACAATTTTTGTTGAACAGACTGCAGTATTATGGCAGTAATAAGGTATGGAAATTGTGAATTATGGAGTGTTTTAATCTATGGCTTTGAGTCAAGTGGGGGAGCCTGCTATTGACAATTTGATTTCATGGTTATGTGTAAAATTTTAATTTTGATATGAGGCATACTTGTGCATTAGTTATGACTTGCAGAGGTTGAGTTCGAGAATGACTCGAGTAATAAAATTTCTAGATATGGGTTATGGCACATTAGGAGTATAAGAAAAGAGAAGAGGAGCAATTTTAAATTCACATAAGGCGGAGTGGATGTATCGATTGCGGTGATTTTGGGGTACTTAGAAGGGTATTCCGCGGCTTATGGGCCTAAGAGAGTTGTGATTTTATACTAGGGTCTCTTGTGTGGTGAATGTTGGTTAAGGAGCGTGGTGTTCCAACAAGGAGAAATATCAATTTGAAATCAATTTGGAAGGGACTTGGATAAATAGGATAGCGTGGTAGTAGGTTGGATCAACACAATAACGAATATAATCGGTTCTTTGGGTACTTATGATGTGGCTAGCCTCCACAGGTGTTTCGTGGCAATGCTCTTGGATTTTGGCGACCTGCATGGCCGGGATGAGTTAGAGAGATTCAATTCTGATAGCTTGGTTGTGTGCAAATGGGTTCGAAGATTTCTCGATGATCATGTTGTGTATTGGGATTTTCTCCAGGATGAGGTCAAATGGAAGGTTTCTGACTAATCGGGTATGTATTCTGCTTGTGACTTAGAGTTGATTATTAGATTCTTGTACTCTTTACAGGATGGCATGATAGACGCAGTGTATTTTGTGGGATTGTGATTTGCATGTGCAAGGTCACAGTTTAGTTTTGAAGGGAAGGACATAAATTCGTAGGCAGCATGGACGATTTCAGATGACTAGGTAAATGATATTACTAATCGGTATGGCCTTGTGAGAGTATACATTTTAGAAGGGGCAATGTGTTTTGATTTATGGATACTTCATTGGTATTACATCACTCTCCTGGTTGATCGACTGCTGATATTAAAATTTTGCTATGTGGCACGAAAGAATTTTAGAAGTATTCCTCGTGTGATGATCGTGTATGATAGATGGGTTAGACATTCTGGCGGTGGAGTTGGGATCAGATATGGTGATTCGTGTGTTCTATGGATTTGGAGACTAGGAGTTCTCAAGAGCAGTTTGTTTCATGGTTATGGACCGTGAAGTCATGACCGAAGCTAGCTAGACGATAGTATGTGTTATGATACAGTCATTGTGGGCTTTCGGAGGGTTATTTATCCATGTGTAGGTGCCTAGAGTTGATTTAGGGGTCCATTGGTAGGCCTAATTAGGATGTGTATTCTACACTGAGCCGGATTAGTTGGCTCTATATTGCTATTGTTGAGTGATGTGTCATTCTGTTGTTGTTGAGCTTATTCGTGTTCTGAAATGATCTGTGAGTTACCTTTCTATGCTACGAGGAGTTGTGATTCGTTGGTTATAAGCACACCTGGTGTGGTTCTATTTGGGCTTTATAGCGGAATTTGAGCGAGATGAGTAATTGGGCATTGCATGGTTGGTGGCATATGGGTTATGTTCTTTTGGGTTTTGTGTGGCATTGTCTCATTATCTTCCCCATGGTTATTGTAATGCACTTTGAGTACTTAATGTCGGATTGCGCGTGGTTATTGATTTTGAGCATGGTGGCTGAGGTATTTCGTATGGATTAGTGTTTGGATGGGGTGGCGCATTGCGGCATAGTTATGTTGGGATATGATCCTTTGTGTTAGATTCGTGTGTTATGGTTCTACGGTGTGTGATGGGTTCTTAGAATTGCGTTGGGGTGGTACCCGTCGAGCTTGCGGGACGGTTCTCTTCTTTGAGTCATTTTCGTGATTACGTACAGTTGGAATGTTGCTTATTGGTGCACGAATTTTGCGGGTTGTGGCTTTAGATAGTATTGGTGTGGCATGTCAGTAGAATAGTTGGTATTTGATAAGATGAGGTCGCCGGATCTAGAATGGGTGCTATCAGATTTGATTGGGGTATATTTGGAAGGATAATATCAAAAGTCAGCTTAGAAATTTGCTATGGTTCTTGTCGAAGGAGAGGGAGCTCCACGACTGGTGGAACTGATGAATGGTTACCAGTTTATACGTGTTTCTTTCATCATCGGTAGTGTATGAAGGTTTTAGAATGGAGTCTTGTTTGATATGAGGTTTATTACCGGCATTGGGTTGTTTTGAGCGGCTTCTATGATTAGAAATCATTACTTCAAGCATTTGAGCTATGTGGTATTTGAGTATTTGAGTTATTGTTCCGGCTTTCGGTACATCTTGTTCAGATTTATACATTGTATAGGTTGCGAGATTCAGATCTTATAAGAAATTTCGGATGTTGGTAATTGGATTATAAGGCTAGTCGGCTAGGTTGTGTAACGACCCAGCATGTCGTTTCAGGAATTATAGCCCCGTTTTCCCCATTTTTGCTTCCTTTTGTGCTTTTCAGCTATATTATGATATATCGGGTTGGTTGGTTCGGGTCCGGAGTGGTTTCGGAGTGAATTGAGACACTTAGTCTCATATTTAGAACCTTAAGTTGGAAAAGTCAACCGGATGTTGACTTATGTGTAAACAGTCTCGGGTTTGAATTCTGATGGTTCATTAGCTTCGTTAGGTGGTTTTGGACTTAGGAGCGCGTCCGGAATGTGTTTTGGAGGTCCGTAGTGGAATTAGGCTTGAATTGGCAAAAGTTGGAAATTTGGCGATTTGCCAGCAGCAGAGAGACCCTTGGCATTGGATGTTCAGGCCCTAGCGGGTCAGCTTGACAGATTGGATATTTCGGAGCCAAGTCGGGTATTGGCTTGTGTGGTCTCTAGGTCTTCTCTTTATGACCGTATCAGGGGGTGTCACTACGATGACCCCCACCTGCTCATTCTTCAGGGCAGGGTTCAACGAGGTGATGCTAGGGATGTGACTATTGGTGATGACGACATGTTGAGAATGCAGGGCCGGATATGCATGCCTAATGTAGATGGGCTCAGGGAGTTGATTCTTGAGGAGGCCTACAGCTCACAGTATTCCATCCATCCGGGTGCCACGAAGATGTACCGGGATTTGAGAAAGCGCTATTTGTGGAGGCGGATGAAGAAGGATATAGCTAGGTTTGTGGCTCGGTGTCTCAACTCTCAGCAAGTTAAGTATGAGCATCAGAGACAGGGTGGCTTACTTCAGATGTTAGAGATCCTATAGTGGAAGTGGGAGCGGATCACTATGGACTGCGTAGTTGGGCTCCCACGGACTTCGAGGAGGTTCGATGCTATTTGGGTGATTGTGGATCGGCTGACCAAGTCCGCGCACTTCATTCCAGTTGGTACTACTTACACTTCAGAGCGGTTGGCTGAGATTCATATCCGATAGGTTGTTCGCCTGCATGGTGTTCCCGTTTCCATCATTTCAGATAGAGGTACTCAGTTTACATCACAATTTTGGAGGGCCGTGCAGCGAGAGTTGGGTACTCAGGTTGAGTTGAGCACAACTTTTCACTACTTTGGAGGATGATCAGCATACAACTAGTATTCTGGAGACTTATGAGGTCTCATTCACTACTTTTCAGTTTTATGGGGCTGCACTCAGATAGTGGGAGACTTACGAGAGGCGTACGCCTGTTGGCGCAATACCCCTAATTTGGCAGCAGTTCTCCTTGGTCTTTTTGGAGAAGTTCGTGCCTCAGTCCCGCAGAGAGGAGCTGAGTAGATAATTTGAGCAGCTTCGCCAAGGTGATATGTCTGTGATACAGTATGAGATGCGATTCTCGGAGTTGGCCCGTCATGCTATCTGGTTGGGTCCCACAGTCAGGGAGAGGATCATGAGGTTTATAGATGGTCTCACTTTATAGCCATGGTTGCTTATGACCAGAGAGAGGGTGTTAGATGCTACCTTTGATGAGGTTTTCGACATTGCTCGACAGATTGAGATGGTTCGCGGTCAGGAGAGGGTTGAGAGGGAAGCCAAGAGGCCTCGTGGTCAGGGTGGATTCAGCGGTTCTCCTTATAGGGGTCAGTTCTAGCACGGTAGAGGTCATCATTTTAGACAGGCTCAGATAGCTTGGCCATTTCACCGTGGTGCATAATATGGCCATGTTTCTCACAATCATCAGCAAGGCCAGTCATCCTTCGGTGCACTACCATCACAGAGTTCTCATCATGCCCGGCCCACTCAAATATCCCCGGGTAGTTCTTTTGGGCATCAGGAGCAGCAGCTTCGTTAGAGGAGGGGTTGTTTCGAGTTCAGAGATTTTGGTCACATTATGAGGGATTGCGCTAGGCTATTAGGTGGGACTCCACAGCGGAGTACTCGTCCAATGGCACCAGCACCAGTTCCTTCACCAACCGCCCAGCCAGCCAGGGGTGGAGCTCAGCCAGCTAGGGGTAAAGCCCAGTCAACTAGGGGTCGCCCGAGAGGGGGAGGCAGATCAGGGGTGGCCAGGCCCGTTTCTATGCCCTCCCTGCCAGACCAGATGCTATTGCTTCAAATGCTGTGATTACAAGTTTTGTCTTAGTTTGTCATAGAGATGCCTCTGTATTATTTGACCCTGATTTCATATATTCATATGTTTCCTCATATTTCGACCATTTTCTGGATATGCCTCGTGAGTCTTTAGTTTCATCTATTTACGTTTCTACTCCTGTAGGAGATATTATTATTGTGGACCACGTATATTAGTCATGTGTGGTAACTATTGGGGGTCTGGAGACCCGAATGGACCTTTTGCTGCTCAGTATGGTTGACTTTGATGTGATATTTGGTATGTATTGGTTATCTCCATGTCATGTTGTTCTAGATTATTATGCTAAGACTATGACATTGGCGATGCCGGGATTTTGAAGGGTTGAGTGGAGCAGTTCTATAGATTATGTACCCAGTAGGTTGATTTCATATTAGAAGGCTCAGCGTATGGTTGAGAATGGTTGCCTATCTTATTTGGCTTTGGTGAGGGATGTTAATGCAGAGACTCCTACCATTGATTCTATTCCACTTGTATGGGATTTTCCAGATGTGTTTCCGGCAGACCTACCGGGCATGCTGCATGACAGGGATATTTACTTCGGTATTGATTTGGTGTCGGACACTTAGCCCATTTATATTCCACCATATCGTATGGCACTGGCAGAGTTGAAGGAGTTGAAGGAACAACTTCAGGAACTCATCGATAAGGGGTTTATTCCACCTAGTGTGTCACCTTGGGGTGCACCGGTTCTATTTGTAAAGAAGAAGGATGGTTCCGTGAGGATGTGCATTGATTTCAGGCAGTTGAACAAGGTCACAGTCAAGAAAAAGTATCCTTTTCCTTGTATTGATAATTTATTTGACCAGCTTCAGGGAACGAGGGTGTTCTCTAAGATTTATTTGAGGTCCGGCTATCACCAGCTGAAGATTCGGGATTTAGATATTCTTAAGACAACTTTCAAGACCCGATATGGCCTATATGAGTTCTTAGTGATGTCTTTTGGGTTCACTAATGCCCCAGTAGCGTTCATGCATTTGATGAACAGTGTATTCCAACCCTATCTGGACTCATTCATTATTGTATTCATTGATGACATCTTGTTGTACTCTCATAGCCAGGAGGAGCATGCTCAGCATCTGAGGATTGTATTATAGATATTGAGGGAGGAGAAGCTTTATGCAAAGTTCTACAAGTATGAGTTTTGGCTCGGTTCAGTAGCATTCTTGAGGCACATGATGTCCAGTGAGGGTATTCAGGTGGATCCGAAGAAGATAGAGGCAGTGCAGAGTTGGCCTAGACCGTTCTCAGCCATAGAGATTAGGAGCTTTCTTGGTCTGACGGGCTATTATCGTCTCTTTGTGGAGGGATTTTCATCTATTGCATCGCCCTTGACCAAATTGACCCAAAAGGGTGCTCCATTCAGGTGGTCGGATGAGTGTGAGGAGAGCTTTCAGAAGCTCAAGACTGCTTTGACCACAGCTCCAGTGTTAGTTTTGCCATTAGTTTTAGGTTCTTACACCATGTATTGTGATTCCTCGAGGGTAGGTATTGGATGTGTTCTGATGCAGGAGGGTAAGGTGATTCCCTATGCCTCGCACCAGTTGAAGACCCATGAGAAGAACTATCATGCCCATGATCTTGATTTAGTAGCCATTGTTCACGCCTTGAAGATTTGGCAACATTATTTGTATGGGGTTCATTATGTGATCTATACTGATCACCGGAGTTTGCAGTATATGTTTAAGCAGAAGGATCTCAACTTGCATCAGCGGAGATGGTTAGAGCTTCTTAAGGATTACGATTTCATTATTTTGTACCATCCGGGGAAGGCCAATGTGGTGGCTGATGGTTTGAGTCGCCGAGTGGAGAGTTTGGGGAGTTTACATATCTCCCAGCAGCAGAGAGACCCTTGGAATTGGATGTTCAGGCCTTAGTGGGCCAGCTTGTCAGATTGGATATTTCGGAGCCGAGTCGGGTATTGGCTTGTGTGGTCTCCAAGTCTTCTCTTTATGACCGTATCAGGGGGCATCAGCATGATGACCCCCACCTGCTCATTCTTCAGGGCAGGGTTCAGCAAGGTGATGTTAGGGATGTGACCATTGGTAATGATAGCGTGTTGAGGATGAAGGGCCGGATATGTGTGCCTAATGTAGATGGGCTCAGGGAGTTGATTCTTGAGGAGGCCTACAGCTCGCGGTATTCCATCTATCCGGGTGGCACAAAGATGTATCGGGATTTGAGGCAACACTATTAGTGGAGGTAAATGAAGAAGGATATAGCTGGGTTTGTGGCTCGGTGTCTCAACTCTCAGCAAGTTAAGTATGAGTATCAGAGACTGGGTGCCTTACTTCAGATGTTAGAGATCCCAGAGTGGAAGTGGGAGCAGATTACCATGGACTGCGTAGTTGGGCTCCCACGGACTTTGAGGAGGTTCGATCCTATTTGGGTGATTGTGGATTGGTTGACTAAGTCCGCGCACTTCATTCCAGTTGGTACTACTTACACTTTAGAGTGGTTGGCTGATATTTATATCCGAGAGGTTGTTCGCCTGCACGGTGTTCCAGTTTCTATCATTTCAGATAGAGGTACTCAGTTTACATCGCAGTTTTGGATGGCCGTGCAACGAGAGTTGGGTACTCAGGTTGAGTTGAGCACAACTTTTCACCCTCAGATCGACGGGCAGTCCGAGCGCACTATTCAGATGTTGGAGGACATGTTGCGCACTTGTGTCATTGACTTTGGGGGTTCATGGGACCAGTTCTTGCCGCTTGCGGAATTTGCATATAACAATAGTTACCAGTCGAGTATTCAGATGGCTCCGTACGAGGCTTTATATGGGAGGAGGTGTAGATCTCAGGTAGGATGGTTTGAGCAGGGTGAGGCTAGGCTCTTGGGTATAAACTTGGTCCAGGATACATTAGATAAGGTGAAATTGATTTAGGAGCGGCTTCGCACGAGGCAGTCTAGGCAGAAGAGCAATGCGGACAGGAAGGTCTGTGATGTGTCTTTTATGGTTGGGGAGAAGGTTTTGCTCAAGATTTCACCCATGAAGGGTGTGTTTAGGTTCGGGAAGAAGGGCAAGTTGAGCCCCCGGTTCATTGGGCCTTTTGAGGTGCTTCAGAGGATAAGGGAGGTGGCTTATAAGCTTGCCTTGCCACCCAACTTGTCGAGTGTGCATCCGGTGTTTCATGTTTCCATGCTCCGGAAGTATGTTGGCAAACCGTCCCATGTTTTGGAATTCAGCATGGTTTAGTTGGAGGGTGATATGACTTATGATGTGGAGTCGGTGGCCATTTAGGATAGGCAGGTTCGGAAGTTGAGGTCAAAGAACATAGTTTCGGTGAAGGTGCAGTGGAGAGGCCATCCTATGGGGGAGGCCACCTGGGAGACCGAGCGGGAGATACAAAGTAGATATCCACACCTATTTGAGACTCAGGTATATTTCTAGACCTGTTCGAGGATGAACAATTATTTAAGAGGTGGAGGATGTAATGACCCGGACGGTCGATACGGGAATTATAGCCCCGTTTTCCCCATTTATGCTTCCTTTTGTACTTTGCAGCTATATTATGATATATTGGGTTGGTTGGTTTGGGTCTGGAGTGGTTTCGGAGTGAATTGAGACACTTAGTCTCTTATTTAGAACCTTAAGTTAGAAAAGTCAACCGGATATTGACTTATGTGTAAACAGTCTCGGGTTTGAATTCCGATGGTTCCATTAGCTTCGTTAGGTGATTTTGGACTTAGAAGCGCGTCCGTAACGTGTTTTGGAGGTCCGTAGTGGAATTAGGCTTGAATTGGCGAAAGTTGAAAATTTGGCGATTTCGGTCGACATTGGAAAATTTGATATCGGGGTCAGAATGGATTTACGGAAGTTGGTGTAGGTTCGTGGTGTCATTTGTGACGTGTGTGTAAAGTTGGAGGTCATTCGGACATGGTTTGGTATGTTTCGGCGTCGTTTGCAGAATTTGGAAGTTTAGAAGTTCTTAGGCTTATATCCGAGGGTAATTTGGTGTTTTGATGTTGTTTTGAGTGATTCAAATGCTCGACTAAGTTCGTATGTTGATATATTACTTGTTGCTATGTTTTCTTGAGGTCCCGAGGTGCTCGGGTTGATTCGGGATGGCTAACGGGAGGTTTGGAATTTGGAAATGCAGCTGAACTGCTGCTGGTGTTTTTCCGCACATACGAAGAGGGCACCGCAGGTGCGAGGGCGCAAAAGCGCTTGGGAAGTCGCAGATGCGGGCAAGTCTAAGATGGACTGGAACCATAGCTGTGAGAAGGGGGTTGCATCTGCGAGCCCGCAGATGCGGAAGTGAGGAGTTGGTCGTTTTCCGCGGAAGCGAAGAGAAATGCGCAGGTGCGCAATCGCAGGTGTGAGATTTTGGCCGCAGATGCAGAACCTAGGATCTTTAGTGAGTTTCGCACCTTCGATGGAAATTTTGCAGCTGCAGCGTCGCAGCAGCGGAAAAAGGGACCGCAGGTGCGGTTTCACTGGGCAGAAAGTATAAATGGAGGACTTCGTGATTTTTGCTCATTTCCAAAATTTTCAATTCGGACTTTGGAGATTTTGGGGTGAGTTTTGAAGGGGATTCAAGGATATTCACTGAGGTAAGTTGCTTGAGCTCTATTATCATTAGCTATGGTGTTTTCCCGTTGATTTCCCACCTAATTAGTAGGATTTTTGAAGAGAAATAAGGGGTTAGGGCGTGGGCTTTTAGAGAGTGTAATTTGGGGATTTGAGGGACCAAATGATATCGGGTTTTGATGAATTTAGTATGGATAGACTCGTGAGTGAATGGGCTTTCAGGTTTTGTGACTTTTGTTGGATTTCGAGATGTGGGCCCAGGGGCTGTGCTTGAGTGAATTCCGGGATTTGGCCTATAACTTGGTATTTTCCTTGTGGGATTCATTCCTTTAGCTCATATTGATCGTATTTTTATTGCTTGTGGCTAGATTTGGGTCATTTGGAGGCCGGCTCGAGCGGAAAGAGCATTCCGGAGTAGGAGTTCTACGTTGTTGAGGTAAGTAACATTTTTAGATCTAGTCTTGAGGGTTTGAAACCCGGAGTTTGGTATAATGTGACTGTTTTTGAGGTGGCACCCATGCTAGTTGACGGGCGTGTGGGTGTATGTCATGAGGGATTGAGACTTGGTCTGTCCCCGGAGATATGAAGTCTAATAGCCTTTATTTGTGTTTATATGCATTCATGTCTACTAGAACTTGACTGCTTTTCATGGTAGTTATATTCAGTCATAGTGATTCTTGTACATCTTTACCTCAATCTATGTTATTTTCCCTGATGATATACTCTTTGATTTGGGTTGTTCTCCCTTTCTTTATTGAGAGAAATGAGACTAGAGAGGTTCATGACTAAGTGAGACCAAGGGCCCGGTTGTGAGGTATTGTACCTTAGTACGTGAGTTGTCCGTGCAGCACGTAAGTTGTCCATACGGATTCTAATGTGATATGATGGCACGTGAGTTGTCCGTGCGGTCCTTGATATGATATTATAGCACGTGAGTTGTCCATGCAGATTATAGCGCTTGGGCTGTAGGAGCTCCTCCGGAGTCTGAACACCCCCAAGTGAGCGCAGGTTCCCGATGAGCATGTGAATTGAGGGCTGAGAGTTGAGTGTCGAGCTATTGAGGGTTTGAGTGACAGTGTCTGTGAGGTTTCATCTCTTTCACTTTGTTGCTGCATTTAGTTGATAATTGTATGGCTGGAATTGGTAATTATGCAACTGATCTTTTTCTCATGTTTACTCTTAACTGTGAAAATTATCAACTGAATTTTTCTGTATAGCTCGTCACTACTTCTCAATTCCTTATTTATTGTTGTTACTTGCTGAGTTGGTTGTACTCATACTACACCCTGCACTACTTGTGCAGATCCAGGTGTGTCTGAACATGGAGACTGTTAAGTCCAGGCCTGTTTGAGTTTCAGAGACTGCAAGGTAGCTGCCAGCATCCGCATGACCATGTTACTCCTTCTACATTTTTTTTCCATTTTGTACTGATATTTAGACATTGGCTATAATAGTTTTAAATACATAAACGCTCATGACTTGGTGACACCCCAATGTTGGGAGCTCATTTTTTCGTACTTTGTTCCAAATTTGAGTTTAACTTTTATTTTATGAAATATTACTGATATGAGAAACTTTACTTTACTTTTATATTTAGTTTGGAAGTATTTTGGGAAGGTTGGCTTGCATAGTACCACCGATCGGCGCCATCACGACCTGTCAAGTTTTGGGTCGTGACATGTTGAATTAAGAAATTTCAGTTATGTTTTGTTATCGAACCTATATGGGATAGGGTGACATGAGATCACCCCGGGGTATAGTAATCTGGTGGCTTGGAAACAACTCTTGGCACCTTCGAGAACGAACGTATGCTTAAGTGGGAGAGGATGTAACGACTCGATCGGTCGTTTTGGGTATTATAGCCCTGTTCCCCTATTTACTGCTCACTTTATGCTTTACCGTTGCTGTATGACTTGCCGGGGTAATTGGTTCGGGCCCGGAAGGATTTCGGAATGAAATGAGACACTTAGTATCATAATTGAAAACTTAAGTTGGAAAGATTGACCGGATGTTGACTTATGTGTAAACGACCTCGGATATGAATTATGATGATTCCAATAGCTCCATATGGTGATTTTGGACTTAGGAGTGTGTCCGGAAAATTATTTGGAGGTCCGTAATGGAATTAGTCCTTTAATGGTGAAAGTTAAATTTTTGGGAAGTTTGACCGGGGGGTTGACTTTTTGATATCGTGGTCGGAATCCGATTCTAGAAATTGGAATAGGTCTGTAATGTGAAATATGACGTGTGTGCAAATTTGAGGTCAATCGGACGTAATTTGATAGGTTTCGGCATCGGTTGTGGAAGTTGAAGTTTCAAAGTTCATTGATTGTTTTTTATTTAGGTGTGATTTGAGGCCTCGAGTAGGTCCGTATTATGTTATGCGACTTTTTGGTATGTTCGGATGGGGTCCCGAGGGGCTCGGACGTATTTCAGATTGATTTTAGATCATTTTTCTTCATGTTGTTATTGCTGGATTGCTGCTGGTTCTGGTGTGACCGCACCTGCGGTTGGTTTGCGCATGTGCGATGGTCGCAGGAGCAGAGGTGTTGCTGGGAGCAGGAGTTCGCAGGAGCGGAGGTTCATTCACATCTGCGAAGGCATAGATGTGGTGTGGAAGGGCGTAGAAACGGATGTCAGCGCATGAGCGCAATTTGGACTCGCACCTGCGTTTACGCATCAATGGAGTTTCTACCGTAGGTGCGAAGGCAGACCTCCAGTGTTTCTCAGCAAAAGCATGTTTTTGGTCGCAAATGCGACGCCGCAGAAGCGGCTAATGTGCCGCAGGGGAGAAAGTGATGGGCAGAATGATAAATACAAGGGTTCACAATTTTGACTTTATTTTAACATTTCCAAGCTCGGATTAAGGCGGCCTTTGGAGCAATTTTCATCACAAGAATTGGGGTAAATGTTCTAAACATAGTTTTGATCTTATTCCATGAATCTATCTTCATTTTTGGCTATTGGTGGATGAATTTTAATGAGAAAATTAGGGGTTTTGGCCTAAAGTTTCATAATATGATATTTTGAGTTTTGAGCATCAAATTGGAGTCGGATTTGAGTGAAAATGGTATGGTTGGACTCATAATTGAATGGGTTATTTGATTTTGTAAATTATATTGGGTTCTGAGGTGCGTGCCCGAGTTGGGCTTTTGACGATTTTGGGCTTTTGATTCAAGATTTGATCTTTTCGATCGGGATTGGTCCCTTTAGCATTGTTTGATGTACTTGAGTTGTTTTTGGTTAGGTTTGAGTCGTTTGGAGGTCGGAACGCGCGGGATGGCATCTTTGGAGCATCGCTTGGCTTGCTCGCCATTGGTATTGGCTTGTTCGAGGTATGTAACTCTTCTAATCTTTGTGTTGAGGGTATGAAATCCCGAAATACGTGTTATGTGATTGGTATTGAGGTGACGCACGTGCTAGGTGACGGGCGTGTGGGCATGCACCATATGAATTGGGACTCTGTTGTTTCCATGGCACTGTATAGTAGTCCTATTTTGTTGATGTCCGTGTTTTCACCATGTGATAAAGTAATTGAGCTGTCAATCATGCTAGATATCATGTTTAGGCTTTATGACGATACTGCTAGGACCCATAGTGGTCGTTTCTTGCTGTTATTTCACTGATTTCATTGATATTTCATACTCAGTCATATTCATTCATTTATATCATATCTCAGTCTATGTTATTTATTGATACATCATATCATTGTTGTCGGGTTAGTTTCATGACATTGTAAGCCCGTGAGTAAGACTGGAGAGATCGATGACCGAGTGAGGCCGGGGGCATGTTTGGAAGGATGTTAACACTATAGCACGTGAGTTGTTCGTGCGATTCAAGTTATTGATATTATGGCACGTGAATTGTCCGTGCAGCACGTGAGTTGTCTGCGCGGATTATAGCGCTTGGTTTGAAAAGTGCCCCTCCGAGTCTGCACACTCCTAGTGAGCGTAGTCGAATATAAATATGGATCGGGCTGCACGCCGCAGCGGGTATTGTACAGTGCTGAGTGATTGAGTGTGCTGAGCATAGTGAGAGAGAATGCAAGACAGTGAGATTGAGTACTCTGAGAGTGTGAGTACATGAGCTGATCATCGAGATGCATTGCATTTGACATGCGTACTTGAGATACATACCTAGAGGTGCATTTTCTTCTGCTACCCGGTTTTGGGGACATTTATGATTTTACATGTATCTTGATATATAGGCATAGAGAAGTACTTTCCTCATGCTATCTGAAAATGAAACATCTTACTATTTGTTGAAAGGAGTCTTGGAAAAAATCACAGTTTTCAAACTTACTCGTATTTTGGCTTTTTCGGTAAAAGATTTGGATTTTCACTGAGATACTTTGAAAGAAATGCCTATTTTTCTCGAACTGTGAACGAACTGACCCTTTTTATTTTTGAGATACTCTTTTGTTACGTGTGCTATGCTATTATGAACTGTTGTGGAATATTGGTGTTGGACCTGACCTTTTTGTTAGCTCGTCACTACTTTCAACCTAAGGTTAGGTTTGTTATTTATTAAGTACATGGGGTCGGTCGTACTCATAATACACTTCTACACCTTGCATGCAGATGTTGGCTATGGATGTTGCTGTGTTCGATGGGAGCTGGATTTGAAGATGTACTTGCGTCCCGATTGTAGCTACCTCTTGTTCGTGGTAGCCTTAGATCTATAAAACTCTGTTTATGTACTTTTCAAACAGACGATGTATTTACTTCATTTCAGCTTTGTAATCTCTATTCTTAGAAGCTCATGACTTGTACTACCAGTTCTTGGAGAATGTACTAGATTCAGATATTTCTTTACTTCATTTCTTTATTAATTGTTATTGGAATTGATTAGTGGTTAACTGGCTTACCTAGCGAGTTGGGTTAGGTGTCATCACGACTAATTGGATTTTGGGCCGTGACAGATAATTAGAAAGGAAAAAGTCTGGATTTTTAAAAAATTCAATTGTTCACGCCCTCTGAAAATAAGCGTTGGAGAAATTTGTTTTAAAAGATGATTTTCTAAAAAAAAAAATTACAAAACAATTCTTCTTGGTCTGTGTTAACATAGGGGACACCATTCTCAAGCGGCAGTTCTCAACGTAGGATACACCAATCTCTAGTTGTGTCTTTCTTTTTACATAGGGTACACCATTCCCTAGTCGTATTTTAAAGGGTAGACCACTACTTGTTTATTTCTCTACTCTTAATAAATAAATAAAAAAAGTAGTTTACATTTTTTTCTAATAACTCAGAAAGTTTCCCGAGTACAAACTGGGGCAAAAACATTTTGTTTATTTTGTTGTTTGTGATTTCGTGCAGGTTTTCCCGTAGAACACATGTTTGACGTCCAAGAATGAAGTGCCAAAATCTTATTGGAAAAAGAAGATTGAGGAACAAGAAGAGATCTATTAAGAGAAAGATTTATTCTAGAGAAAATCTTAACAGTTACATCCAATGAGTCAAGCTTTGATGTGATGCACACATCGACCAGCATCTCAAATCCACCTTATCACCTTCTTATATAGAAACAAGCATCCAAGACCCAATCCAAGTCTCAATTCAAGATCAAGCTCAAGCTTCATGAATCAATCTACAAGCTTAAAGCACCCACCGTCCAATGCGAGTCAACAATCCTCAAATTCAAGGAACCCACCTTCCAATGCGGGCTTCAAATTCAAGGCACCTACCTTCAAATGCGAGCTTCAAATTCAAGGCACCCACCTTCCAATGCGGGTTTACATGATCTCAAGTAAAGATACGAGACACAAGGCACAATGAGTACATATGATCTTGTATTTTTCTTTTCTTTAAATGTAATTTTATTTTTATTTTGATGTAATAAATAGGACCACAAACCGGAGCCTCGACGTAACCTCACTCGACTCTCCAACTCATCATTCCATCACTTTTCTTGAACTACACGTGACTTGATTCCATTATGACCCAGAATATGTAGGTTGTCTAAAACTAAGACTCGGTCTCACACTTTCCTTTTTCTATTCCTTTTTGAATAACAGTTTGGTAAAAAAAAGTCACTCTTTTTAATTTCATTAATTGAAAACTCTTCATGTTTTCAAGCAAGGAGGGGCATGCTGTGGCTCCTAATTTTTTACTACACTCGAGTTTTCTATAATTTTTTAGTTCTTACTATTTTCTAGGCTTAATTTTGATATTTTAGCTCTTATGTTTTTTTTTTACTAGGCTTTATTAAAGAATACATAATATTTTTAACATAGTCTACTAGTATATAGAAATCAAAAGACTTCATTTTAAACATGGATAAAATTCTAATCTTGTCCCATATCCACTCACTACACTATTCACTTGTCACATCTCATTCCCCTTTCACTATTCCCTTGTCCCATCATCATCTTCCTACACTCTTCCTTTCTTCTTTGTTATTACTCGCTCCGTTTCAATTTAGATGTGATAGTTTGACTCGACATGGAATTTAAGAAATAAAAAATAATACCTTTGAAACTTATGATCATAAAAGCTTAAGGGGCAAAAGCTTTGTGGGGCCATGACTTTTGTATGGTTATAAAAGTTTCTCATTAAGGGTAAAATTGGTAAAATAAAGAGTTTAAAGTTGAATTATTTCAAAATTTAAAAATGTGTCATTTATTTTTTAACAGACTAAAAAGGATTGTACCTCACCTAATTTGAAACAGAAGGAGTATTATGTATACATGGAGAGAATACAAAAAACGACCTCCATTTGTTCCTTCAAAATAGCTCCGACTTTACCCCTTTATTTCTCCAAAAAACTCCACCTCAAAACCTTCATTGAAACACCTCTAAAACTAGCCATGAATCCCCTCTAAACTGCCCCAAACTTCAGCTTAAACATCCACTAAACACACCCCAAAAACAGTTGTAAATCAGTCCAAAAATGACCCAAAAACCACCAAAGAACAACTACTTTCTTCCACCCAAAACGACCTCCTAAGCTCAGTCAAAAACCTAGTTCCAAAGTCATTTATTTTCTTATTTAAAACTTCTACGAATCAACCGTTTAAAAAAGCAGAACAAATGGATCTTTCATCTCATGTTTTGAGTTTGAAGTAGTTGGAGATCGGGCTCGCGAGTACGCAATTGTGTGGTGCAATATTTTTGTGTTCAGTTAACTTTGTTTTTAAGGACATAAGTGTTTACTTTTACTTTTTGAACCCCAAACTACAAAAATGAAGAATGCTAAATGTTTTGCCGTGGAAATCCTTTTTTTTTTTGGGGTCAATCTTACCGTGAAATATATGTTTTATTTTTATTTTTATAGTAGTGTTGTCTTTATGCCTTGGCTATATAATCACTCCTCTGCCCCTTCATTGCCTTAAGATGGCAGCCTCGTGTAGAGGATCATGGTGTAGCTACTGGCAAGTCTCACGAGGGCATATAACCTTACAGCCGCTTGGGTCTTCCCAAAGGCATAGCATATAAGCACACACATACTGTGCTAGACCTTACCTTACAGATCCTATTGAGGCATAATAAACCTCATCTACTAACAAGCATGAAGAAAAAAAGAACTGGAAAGAACTAGGTACTGTATGATCATCACAGAGTTTATAACATACTTTGTGATGATATTACAATTGATGATACTTAAAAAGTGATAAAGTAAAACAATGTAAAAAAATTGAGTCTTGCCCCTCTTTCTTCAACCTTGTGAACTCTACAATTTGTAGCTCATTGGCTTCCTCTTCCAGCGTCTTCAAAAATTCTTCAAACTTTATTATTTTCTCTTTGACCTATTTGACCTTGTAGAGGTCGTAGGTACAACTGCCTTTTGCTTTGCATTTCTCATTGGAGGTTTCCTAATGACAATCTCTTGTGTTGCTTTGTCATCCCAACTATGTTGCATGTCTGGTGCCTTCTTCTTGTATTTGTTGGATCCGCTTCGCACATGTCTTGGTGAAAGATCTCCCTCCCTAGCTATAATGTTGAAGGTGGCATCCAGTAGTGCATCATGTTCTCCTTCTTCATAAAAGTCTTGACCCATATGCATCCCAAAATCGTCAATATGTCTGTACTCATTCGATAGTGCTATTTGATCTTTCCTATGATTATCAAGACCTCTCAATGTTTCCATGTCATGTGAAACAAGAGCGTTGATGATATTTGTTAGTGTCAAATTGTATGTTGCAGTTATTGAAGTGCTAATTCCAGTAGCTGCTGCCATGTTCGTGGATGAAATTTGGATCTCCTTTGAATCTGCTGAATTATTTGTCTTATGTTGCTGTCCCGAAGGTACAAATACAACAGCGTTTGGACTCAAACCTCTCCTCTCTGGAGCAGTTGATGTTGAGATAGAAACCTGCTCTTGTTTTACCTTTTCTAATGCTTCCTTTAATCGTGGGGTGGCAGGTAACAGTGTTGCTGCATATTCGATAGTACCTAAATAAATTTATGCAGAATCGTGTTCCTCCTCCTCAACTTGGTCAGCCCAAATCTTTTCATTAGCTGTCAGTGCACTCGTCTCTCCTTTTTGCTCCTTATAGCCTGTTATATCATTTGTTGATTCTTGAAAGAGTGAGATCATACCTGCATTTGACTGTTGGTTGTTGCCTGTTGAGATTAGCTGCAGTCCAGAATCATCAGCATGTTCACCAAAAGACTCCATCGATTGGGATGGTATCTCAAAGACTGAAATATTCAGCGTGACTAGAGGTGCATTAATCTTTGTAGTTGTGTTCATTATCATAACTGCAGGTGCATCCATTACAATTTTAGCTAGCTCCTAATTGGAAATTTGCATTGTAGGAGTAACTGCAGCATGCTCTTGATTTGCCTCACAAGTGCGATCGTTAACAGATACGATCTCAAGTCGTGAACCTATGCCCTTTGCAATTTTCTGCTTATTTTCACTCGCTGTAGTGCCTTCTGTATCCATGATTTGTTTTATCTCATCATCAATCTGTTGCTCCTCATTGTCTGACCCATTTATAGCTTGCTCGTCATCATTTGTTAAAGTGTCGAAACAATTCGAAATCCCAATTGTTGTTGACGGTACAATCTTATTTTGAATGACTAGAGATTGCTTCTTGATAGGTGATATAGTCACCCCTGTGCAGTTGTTACCCTTTGTATCTGATTTGCTTGGAGCATTAGTTGAATGCACTGTATTATCAAGAACCTGCCCTGCACTTGTACCCAATGAATGAGCTTGCGTAGGAGTATGTTGATTCACACTTTGTTTCACAGAAACAGTATGTTTAAATTCCCCATTTGCTTCCTGCACAATTCCAGCTGAACCTTGAAATTGTTTAGTCTCTGCATTCCCCAACTTAGCGCCGCTACTATTCAAGGGCAATAACTCCACCATCCGGTGGTGGAAAATCACAAGATTGATCTCAAAAGAAGCTCCTACTCTTTGCGCACAATTCCCAATTGGTTTCATCCTCAAAATCGTACCCAATTGCTACAAATCGGATGATTAGCATCATAGTTACTGTAGCGCTATAGAAGTTGCCATGGCTGCCATCGTCTCTCCCCAGATCCAAGCTGTGGGAGAGTCCATTCAAAATAATAGCGAAACAGATCCTAGTCATAATCTAAAACAGTCATATGCATCGCAGCTCATACCAAAACAATCTACCTCAAAATCGTCAAAGGTCGAGCTATATCCAGTGACGTTTGAGCATGGAGAACCAACTATAGAATTTACCATGGATGAGGTTAATGAGTTTACAAGAGAAGAAGGATTGCATCAAGCAGTTGTAATGAAGTTTTCATACGGTAAACCTGAGCTACAAGAATTTAGAAAAATGTTTTCGTCGCAATTCAATGTTCAAGGTCGCTACAATATTGGACTGCTGGAGTATCATCATCTGTTGGTTAGATTTGATCTCTACAATGATTATGTTCAGTTCTTATCAAGATCAACTAGATATGTCAAGGCAAAAGGTGATGAACTCTTTTTCAGAACTTTTCCATGAACGTTAGGATTCAATCCAAAAGAGGAAACGTCCATGGCAGTGGTATGGATCTCGTTTCCAGGTTTTCCGCCTAATTTTTTCGCGAAGAGATCGTTAATGTCTATAGCTTCAGTTGTGGGTAAAGCTCTTGCTGTGGATAAGGAAACACAAGAAAGAACAAGACCTAGTGCAGCAAGGGTGAAGGTTATACTTGATCTTTTGGACAAACATCCTAAAAAGGTTACGCTACTTATTGTGGACAGAATTTCGGGTAAAACTATCGTGCATTACCAGGAGGTGGTGTATGATAATATTCCTAAATGTTGCACTTATTGCAAGCATCAAGGACATGATGAAAAGGTTTGCCGAGTGATGAAGGAACAAGCAAGAAAGGAGGTGATGGCAGAGGAAGTAACAGTTGGCAGTAATCTGCCAATCATGGGGGTGACCAATACTGAGAAGTTACAAGGGGATGCTAGAGATTATTTGAATGCTAAAAAAGATCGCCAAAGCGCTGTGGAAATAGCAGCAAAAGACACCAGTAATGGGCAGCAGCAGGTACTGAAGATGCAACCTAATGAAGTTCAAAATGGTATGGCTAATGCAGGGCATGATTGTGAAGGGGTTATGAGTACTGCTGCTGGTGTGATTGACAATACAGCAGCACCACATGATACATATGCAGTTGTGTCTATAGAGGATGTATTAAAGTTGGACAAGGGGCCACCTAAACGTTCAAGAGATGTTCCTGCCTCTACTATTTTTGCAAGAATGTATCTAGCTACTGCTGGTGCAATGCAGGCTGCTGCTGATCGAGCAAAATATAGTATGGTACCTGGTGATCGAAATTCGGCAGGGCAAGATAAGATAGGTATAGGGGAAGTAGATTCTGCTACTGCTACAGATACTAAGGGTAAAGAGAATAAAACATCTCCTGATGCATTGCAAGATGCTGCTTATCACGCTTCTGTTAGGGCACAACATGTGAATGGTACAATTGATAGGGCAGCTGGAGATCTAATTACGGTGGGAAAGGATAAGCTTGATGTTGGGGTTGTTTCTTCAGGTGGTAAGGTTGGTATTGAGGCTAAACGCACTCAAGTACCAGCTGGAGGGGAGCAGCTAACGATTGCCAAACAGACCTCTGATAGAGACGCTGCTGCCCAGAATTTAGGGGTTATAAATGATGGGTATAAGGGCATATTAATGGAAGCTGGAATTGGGGATACAGTGGAGGATGCTAAGGGTGTTAATACCAGCAAAAAGAAAGAAGTTTGGACTGCGGAAATCCTTTTCATTTGGTTTATTTCATGTTTTTTTGTGTCGTTGAAGTTTGGTTTAGTTTATAAGAACTTTGCATCTGTTTCTTCAAAGCAGTAAATCATTTATCATGCTAAATGTTTTCATTAGAATAGCTGTTTGACTTTAATAATGATATTTTAATTAGTAAAGAGTGACGACCCAAAATTCAACTAGTCGTGATGGCACCTAAACCAACCCACTATGTAAGCCAATATATTAACAGATATCCTATTTAATGAGATTTATTAAGAAAAGAAATGATAATACAAATGCTTTTATACAAGAATTTCCCAAGGACTGGTACTACAAATCATGAGGCTTCTGAGATTTAGAATTTACAAAGCTAATATGAAATAAACTACATCAACTGTTTGAACTATACATGAACAAATTAAAATTCTAAAGCTACCAAGATCAAGAGGCAGCTATGACCGGAACGCATGTACCTCTTCATATCCAGCTCCCATCGTGCACAGTAACATCAGCATCCAACATCTGCAAGCAAGGTGCAGAAGTGTAGTATTAGTATTACCGACCCCATGTACTTAATAAGTAACAAACCAAACCTTAGGGTGAAAGTAGTAATGAGCTGGGACAAGTGTCAGAATCCAACTCCAATAACCAGCAACACCAATATAATTAAGATGGTACAAGAAATAACTGTGATTTTTTCCAGAAACCTTCCAATAATAAATAAGATGTTTCATTTTTAGATAGCATGAGGAGAATATATCTCTATGCCTACAAGTCAATATACAGGTGTAATCATGAATGTCACCAAAGTCGGGTAGCATGAGAAAATGCATATGTATGCTTGTATCTCAAGTACGCATGTCAAATGCAATGCATCTCAATGATGAAATCATGTACTCACACTCTCAGAGTACTCAATCTCATTATCTCGTATTCTCACTCATCATGCTCAATACTCAGCACACTCAGTTACTCAGTACTGTACTGGGCAGATCCAGCCCAAATGCAAATAAACCAAGGAAGATCTAGCCCAAAGATGCAAATAAACTAGGGCAAATCCAGCCCAATGCAAATGAACCAAAATGCAAATAAACCAGGTCAGATCCATCCCAATGCAAATGAACAAGGGTAGATCCAGCCCAATGCAAATGATTGCTAGCAACTGCGCCCACTGTGGGTGTGCAGACTCCGAAGGGTCTCCTTCAAGCCCAAGTGCTATAATAAGCCATATCCTGGCATGAATCAATAAAGCCTGCTGTGGCGTGCAGCCCGATCCCATAATTATTACTCACAACAGTCCCTCGGCCTCACTCAGTCATCAATCTCTCTGGTATATCGGGCTCACAACACTCGTGCTAAGCAACCCTAATCAATGATACAAGATATGACAATATACGATAACAGAGACATAGATATGATATGAAATGATGAATGTGACTAAGTACATAACTTCAATTAAGAAAATGTCTCAACAGCCCAGAACAACCATTGTGGGTCCCAGTAGTACCATCATATAGCCTAAACATGATTTCTAGCATAAGTCACAGCTCAAGTTCTCTAACACATAGAGTACATTAAAAATGTTCAGATAAGATAGCTACACAGTTCCACAGAATAGACTAAATCACAACTCACACGGTGCACGCCCATAGGCACGTTACCTAGCGTGCGCGTCACCTCAACATTAATCACATAACACACAATTAGGGGTTTCATACCCTCAACAAAATGTTTAGAAGTGTTACTTACCTTGAACAAGCTAAATCCAATACCGAGCAAGCCAAGAGATGCTCCACAAATGCCATCTCGCACGTACCGACCTCTAAACGACTCGAAACTTGCCAAAAGCAACTCAAATACATCAAATAATACCAAAGGAAACAAACCCAATCGATAAAGGTCAAATCTTTACTCAGAAGCCCTAAATCAACCAAAATGTCCAACCTAGTCCCGCGCCTCAGAACTCGACAAAACTTATGAAATCTGACAACACATTCAATTACGAGTCCAACCATACTTGTTTTACTCAAATCCGAATCTGAATCGACGTTCAGAACTCAAAAATTCATTCTATGAAACTTTAGACAAAACCCCCTAATTTCTCTATTGAAACCTTCAATCAAATGCCAAAAACAAAGATAGATTCATGATATAAAATAAACAATAAGTAGAGAACACTTATCCCAATCCACATGGTAAAAATGGACTCAAAGATTTCTTCAATCCGAGCTCCATAGCCCCAAATATGATAAAATGGCCAAAACCCCTGAAATAGAGTACTAATAATTCTGCCCAGACATTCCTCTTACGCGAACGCGAAAAAATCATCGCTTTCGCTATGAACAAAATAATCTGCCACCAAACATACTTTACGCGTTCACGGCATATCCCTCGCGAATGCGATTCACAGCAGCTCAAACCTTATGCGATCGCATCATCAACTTTGTGAACGCAAAGTCATTCTCCCCAGTCCCCAACGAACGCAAGCATAAGGATGTGAACGTGATGCCCAGGCCTCACAAAGGTACAAGAATGCTGTTCCACTGTCAGGAACGCGATGAAGGAAAACATTATAGGCTCCTCTAATATACTACATGATCGCGACACAATCTTCGCGATCGCGAAGAAGGTTTGAAACACCAGAAATCCGCAACACCCAGTAGTGAGAACATGAAGAAAAATGGATCAAAACACACCTGAGCCCATCGGAACCCCGTCCGAACACACCAACAAGTTCCATTACATAACACGATTCTACTTGTGGCCTAAAATCATGCAAAACAATATCAAAACGATGAATTGCACCTTAATTCGAACTTAAACAAACTTTAAACTTTCAACTTTCGAAATTCGCGCCGAAACATATCAAATCAACCCCGAATGAATTCAAATTTTGCACACAAGTCCCAAATGATATAACGAAGCTATTAAAATTCCCATAACCACAATCTGAATCCGATATCATCAAAGTTAACTCCCGGTCAAACTTATGAACCTTTCTAAACCTTCAAATTCCAATTTTTGCCAATATGTGCCGAAACCTTCTAGTAACATCCAGATGCAAATCCCGACATATGCCCGAGTCCAAAATCATCATCCGGAACTAATAGAAGCATTAAAACTCCAACTGAGGTCAAATACTAAAAAGTCAAACTTGGTTAACTCTTCCAACTTAAAGCTTAAATCATGAAATCCATTCTTCCAAATCGATTCCGAATAATCTGAAAACCAAAACCGATGCTTCGCACAAGTCATAATACATCATACGGAGCTACTCATGCCCTCAAACGACCGAGCAAAGTGCATATTCTCAAAATGACCGGTCGGGTCGTTACATCCTCCCCCACTTAAACATACGTTCGTTCTCAAACGTGCCGAGAGTCATTCCAAAGCCATCAAACCTCCGTGTAACCTTACCATGCACATACCCAGGGTGATCTTACATCACCTCATTCCATATAGGCCTCACAACACAACATAACCGAAGATCATTACTTCGACCTTAGCCCGTAAACCTTAGAATCCAATTTACATAATCTGGAATTTCCTATAAGACCCGAATCTCGTATCTACACAATGTATAAGTTTGAACCAGCTGCATCAAGTTATAACCATAACCCAAGACAAATTCACATGATATACCACATAACTCAAATACTCATAACAATAACTTCTGATCACGGTAGCTGCTCAAAAAGAAACCTGGTATCGGTAATAAACCTCATATCAAATAAAACCTCGCTCTAAAACCTTCGTACACTGCCCATGATGAAAGAAAAATGCAGATACTCATAACCACTCATTAGATCAACAAGTTGTGGATCTCCCTCTCCTTCGATAAGAACTATAGCCATATTCTAAGCTGATCAATGCCATTGTTCTTTCAAATATACCGCAATCAAATTTGATCGCACCCATTCTAGGTCCAATGACCTCATCTTCTCAAGTACAAGCTACCCTACTGACATGCCACACCAATACTACCCAGATCCATAAACCGTGCAATCCGTGCACCAATATGCAACAAATCAAATGTACTTAAACATGGAAAATAACTCAAATGGGAGAACCATCCCGCAAGCTCAACAAGTACCGCTACAATGCAATGCTAAGAACCCATCATACACCGTAGAACCAAAACACACGAGTCTAACACAAATGATCATATCTCGATATAACTCCGTTGTAATGCGTGACCCCAGCCAAACAGTGGTCCGTATGAAATACCTCAAGCCACCATGTTAAAAATCAACAACTACATGCAATTCAATATGAAATACACGAAGTGTATGACCATAATCACAGAAGAACCAATAACGCAATACCACAGTCCGGAAAGAACATAACCAAATGCGCAATCAATCATTCAACACCCTAATACTTATCTCGCTCAAATTCCGCTATAAGGCCCAAATAGAACCGCACCATATGTGCATATAACCAACATATAACAACCCCTCATAGCATAGAAGGGTAACTCACAGAACGTATCAAAACACAAATAAGCTCAACTATAACCGAATGGTACATCCTTCAACAACAGTAGTACGGAGTCAACCAATCTGACCTGGTGTAGAGTACACATCCTCATTGGATCTACCAATGGGCCCCAAATGAACTCTGGTCATCCACAAATAAATAAATAACCCTTCGAAAGTCCACAATGACCTAACCATAACACCTACCATCCTCTGGCTAGCTTTGGCCACATTTTCACAGTCCACATCCACAAAACAATCTTCTCTTAAGAACTCTCAGTCACAAAATCCATAGAACACACAAATCGCCATATCTAATCCCAACTCCATCGCCCGAATGTCTAACACGTCTCTCACACACGATCATCCGACAAGGAATACTTTTATAACTCTTCTGTGCCACATCGCAAAAATCTGAATATCAGCAGTCGATCAACCAGACGAGTACTGCAATACCAATGAAGCATCTCCAAGTCAGAACACAGTGTGCCTTTTGAGATGCACACCCTTCTCAAGAGATTACCAATTTGTGCCGACATTCGAAATTGTTTGTGCTGCATAAACTCATGATCTTCCTTTTGGAACTGACCCGTGACCTTGCACATACAAATCTCAATCCCACATAACACACCACATCTATCATGCCATCATATGAAACGTACGAGAATCTCCTAATCAATTCTGAGCCACAAGCAAACTACATACTCAATCAGTTAGAAACCTTCCAGTTAATCTCATCCAGGAGAAAATCACACTACGCAACATATTCTTCATGCCAGTAGGAAATATACACCTCTAACCGCGGTAAAAACCATCGAGAACCCTACGAAATCCATTTTGAACATAACCAAGCCATCATAACTGAATATCTCAAAGTCAACAAAGCCGTGCAGGTTGCCAAATCTAAGAAAATTCCCATAAAACATCTGTAGAGACTCACTATATCATAAGTACCCAAAGAACTGATCATAACCATTACCATGCTAATCCAACCTACTACCAAGCTGTCCTATTTCTGTGAGTTCTTTCTGAATTACTCTCAAGCTGACACTTCTCCTTTCCAGAACACCATGATCCTTAACCAAAGCTCACCACAAGAGGTCCTAACATAAAGCCACATGCCTTAAAACCCATAAGCCGTTATAATCCATATTAAGCACCCCAAAAGTACCACAACCGAGATACCCACTATGAAGAGACCTTCTGTGAATCTAAAGCCATTTCCTTCACTTTCCTAATACAGAAATGTAGAATCTATAAGGATATAGGATTACCGCGAGTCTCGACACCATCCAATGTATATCTCAGTTTCTATCCATATACCAATCTGCAAAATTCTCAATTGGTACATATAAATCTTGAATCCATTAGAACCTTCTTGAGAGTCATCCTTTCTGCTCAAATCTCAATTGCGCCACCCAAACGGGCCAAACGACTTGTGCCCCATTAGCATGACAACACCCAAAGAAGTAACCCCACCTTAACGCAACCGAGCAAATTCATACACCATGCGTACTACATCCTTCACGAATAACAACTCAATCATTCCTTGCTTAAGTCATCCTCAAAACCAGCTTCTGCAAATCATAATCGATCTAAAAGTATGCCTCCGACTGAAACCAATACAACACATAACCATGCAACCAAATCATCAGTAGCCGACTCACCCACTTGGCTCAAAGCCATAGATCTAAACACTCGATAACTCACAATGCCCATACTCTATTATTGCCATAATCCTGCACCAAAATCTACTTAATCCTTCATAAGCTAATGTAATACAAACCATCTAATACCTCAAATAATCTGCAAATCTTGGATTCTCCCTCGTTACGATCAGGTCAACCATTACAACCGATCCAATCTCAAATCGCACAAATATAACCCATTGATAGAAAAGAAAGCCTCTGCACCGCATCATAAGGATCACACATCCGTAGATTACCTCGCATGTTATAATCCACTTGCTTAGCCTCAAACTGACATGTCTCTATACCCTTTCACAGCCACAACTACTATGCAATCACTAAATCTTCCTAAGTCTGACACAAAAATCTAATTAGTTCAACAATTAAACAACATGAAGAATACTTCAATACACTTATAACTTGAGACTATATGTCAAATCAAGACAGAAATCAAGCACCCAATAGTCCTCTTCATATCCCAAGCAAACCCTTCCCATCACACTCAAACCATTTGAACACATCCCGCAGTCACATCATATTTTATCATATAGCCATCCAACCACTCACCGAACCCTAAAGTCCACTCATAGGGAAACTACCGGGCAAATAAGTCCAAAAGCATATACTCACACAACTGAAATACCCGTGCTCAAGATACCATCATAATCCGGCCTCAAGTCCTCCAGAATGGCCCATCATCAGCACACAAAAATCACATCTCGCACCTCATCCATGGAAGCACAAGCCGTAGACGCACAGTTGATACTGAGCGTTCACATTCGCACACTAATGCGTGGAAGGGATTCAAAGAGTTACGCTTCAAGCTAAATTAATGTCGCACAATAAGAAAAGAAAAATGGGAAGCTTATCCTAAATGCCCTGTAGCCTCTCGAAGATAGGTGTGGACATCCTCATATCGATCCGCAAGTCTCTACTAGACACTTGCTCATGACTTGTAGAACCTATGAACCTAGAGCTCTGATACCAACTTTTCACGACACAAAATCCAACTAGTCGTGATGGCACCTAACCTAACCCGCTAAGTAAGCCAATTAACAACTATCCAATTTAATGATATTTATTAAGCAAAGATTCTATGATTTATACAAGAATTTCCCAAGGACTGGTAGTATAAATCATGAGATTCTATGATTTAGAATTCACAAAGCTAGTATGAAATAAAGTACATCATCTGTTTAAACTATACATGAACAGATTAAAATACTGAAGCTACCAAGATCAAGAGGCATCTAATGACCAGAACGCAGGTACATCTTCAATTCCAGCTCTCACTGTGCATAGAAACATAAGCATCCAACATCTGCACATAAGGTGAAGAAGTGTAGTATGAGTACAACCGACCCCATGTGCTCAATAAGTAACAAAGCTAACCTTAGGTTGAAAGTAGTTACGAGCTGGGACAAGGTTCAGAATCCAACTCCAATAACCAACAATAGTTCAAAATAATATAATTAAGATGGTGCAAGAAATAATTTTGATTTATCCTAGAAACCTTCTAACAATAAATAAGATGATTCATTTTCAGATAACATGAGGTAAATACATCTCTTTGCCTACATGTCGGTTGATACCCAATTTTTCCCTCATATTTTTTAAAATTATATATATACTTTCAAAATATCATTTTGCATCATTACTTAATTTACAAGATTTAGGCAAATATTTTCTATAATATTTTATAATTTTTAAAGCTTTAAAATTAACTTTTTCTTGCATTTAAATTGTTCAAATATTTATTAATTACCCTTTCAAATTATTTTGTGATGACTTAGTCATCCAAATTTATTATTTTCATCCACATATATGTTTCATAATAATTTACCCCATCTTTATATAAGTATATTTGTATTTTTAAGCTATTTACACAGTTTTGCAATAATAGCCTATATGTTGTGCATAATTATATTTTATTAAATTGTTTGTGTCAAAATAGCATTTTTATATTTTTTTTAATGTTAATCTATTATCTTCAATCATTTTACTGCACAAGTAATATTTTTATTACCTATAAATTACTTTTTATAAATTATTTTAAACAAATTTTGCATATTTAATTTATAGCCCAAACATAGGGCTAATCTCGGACAAAATCTGGCCCAAATCATTAGCCCAACACCAACAGCCCAAGCCAAACAACCCTCTAATTTTACCCGGTCGATGCCCATTTGAACGACCCGCCCCACTCCCCTTCCTATCTTGGCCGTTGAACTCAAATGGTCAACGGCCCCGAATAAACTAACCCCTTTCCATATATCCCTCCCCTCTAACCCTAATCTCATTTCCCTGACCCAGCTGCCCCTTCACTCTCTCATCTTCACTCTCACACTAAATCCTATGCGACCATGGATATCTCTGCTTATCTCTTCCTTATACGCGTCCATACGCGAGTTTACTTACCTTTTCTTGGTACTATTACTCGTTTTACGGTAACTTTCGTTACTATTTCACTTATGGCAAGCCAGATCCGACTTTGATTCTATGATTCTGGATGTTATTGTGGCTCTATGCACTGGAGAAGAGAAAATCTCTCCTCTATATGGTATATCCCTGTTGATTCCCCCACGATTTGGGCTTGTGAATGATTTGCCCTAAGTTCGACTCAAACTAGGGTTTGGATTCCGATTATTTCTATTAGTAGTTATATTACAGACTGCATGCAATATTCTCTTTCCTGATTTAGGTTTAATTGATTATTTTCCTTGTTTTTTCATCCTAATTTATCACTATATAAACCCCTTCCCTAATCCCCTTTAACGGACCGAATTTTTGACTGCTATTACTCTCAATATACTCTTCTCTCACTCGTTTACTTCTTTTGACACTTTCTTGAATTGCCTTAAGAACTACCCCCTCACTCTCATTTATTTGATACTATCCCAAAATTGAGCTCTTGGTCGGCTGGAAGCCAAGGCCACCATATTCATTTGACCTCCTCCAGTGCAAGCACTACTCGGGGTCCATTCCGAGGCCCTTATGAACTATGAATCACTGGGAGTTTTGGGTCTTTCATCACTCACCTGCAATTGTTGCAGTTTCTGAGATTTTCTTTATTCATTTGTTTGCAACTGGTTAGTGCCCTGTCTTCTAGAAACTTTTCTCCTTTTGTTTGTGTTATGCACACTAGTGTTGTTTGGATTTCTCCGAGTTAATTCTAATATTATGCTACTGCGTATACAATTCTTCTTGTTTAGCACCACTCTGTAGTTTCACTAGCTTCAATCCTGTGTACATTTGATATTAACTCACATGAGGATAGCTAAGTTGATTTATGATGATTTCTTTGCTTTGCCAAAACCCTTTTGAGACTATGTCATTGCTCAAATTACTCTCTTCATGTTGAATCCTCCTATGTGTAATTTTCTATTTCACTGCAAGTTTTTCGACAATAATGTCTAAGTGCTTAGTTTAATATGTCAGCCTTAGTGCATGCCCGTATTAAGTGTCCAGCTTGATTAATTGCTCACCTTCATGTTTAAGTGTAAATTGGTCTGTTACTTGACATGACTTAAATCCTCTTAGGGGATCAATGCACTCCTAGAACCCATTGGAGTGTGTCTTTTCTAAGACTTTCATGTACAAACTGTCACTTCTCTAAACTGCCTGCGATTATATGAATTCTATATGTCAATACCGTTACAATTCCTAGGCAAACTTGTTGCTTTGCTTTCGTGCGCTCATTGATCATTTCAAGACTCCTAGGGTGAAATTCGACATATGCCTAGTCTATTACATCTTTCTTCCTGTGATGCCTGCTTGCCTTAGGAATGCTCATCTATTGAATGCTGGTATTTATCTAAATAGTTCACATGTTAATTTTGTAAATTAGTTGTCCTCATTAGGCTCTTATATTAAGTTTCTATCGTCTTTCCCATGTCACTGTTAGATTCCCATGCTTGAACCCCTGTTTAAAGATCGTTAGGGTAGTTCTGGACCAGGCTGATTTCTGAAACTTAGTTTGAAATAATCTTATTGCTCTTATACTCTGTTTTTGGTGTGATAAACATGAACTTGCCTCATGTGTGTCTTATACGTTTCTCCCGATTTGAGCATGACCTTGCTTAGAATAATTTGCCAATTGAAGTTTGAGACTAGATCTGTTATTTGTGTGTCCGAACTTAGCATCCCTTAGCTTAATCATTAGCATCGTTTGGGCCTGCTATTTTGGGCCTGCCTTTTGTTCTTGAGGTTTTTCGAAGTATATTGGCTGCACTTGGAATTTGGGCCTGCTATCTGCATGAAGTTTTGAGCCTACTCGAAGACCCAAATGTACTGTTGGGTTATCCTCTAATGTATTTGGGCAGGTAATTGTTTAATAATGATCTGTAATAGCTTGTAAATTTGAACGATGGGGAAATTAGTAAAAAGGTAGCTGGGGTATTCTAATACTTGTATGAAAGGGTAGAAAACATGTCTATAGGGTCTATGTGCTCTACTTGTTGCTTAGCATGTTTTATTTTTGTACACTGATAGACATCATGCCTCTAGGAGTCATGCACACACTTCACTTAACATGTCAAACATGTTAGTTCCGATATATGCTACACCTGTTCCATGTCTGCTATTCATCATTCTTAGAAAACATGCCTATAGGGCGCAGTAATGCATTATTTTTCACTTACCTAGATACCATGCCTATAGGACTTCAAATAATTTGTCTATCAATTACTTCAATTATTTTGGTGTACTACTCATCTAGATAACATGCCTATAGGTCTAATAATTAATCAACTGCCCATATCGTTTGTAATGCTTCACTTAGATAGCATGCCTATATGGATAAAACTAGAAAATAAATTGCCAATTATTAGATATCATGCTTCTAGGACACTGTCACCTGCCTAAGAAACTCGTTTATAAAATCAGCGTTGGTAATTCATGATTCTGGGGTAGTTTCACTGCCTTTTGAGCAAACAGTATAGAAATCATGACTATAGGTTTGTAATCTGCAAATCCGCTTCTTGTCCACTAATGGAAATCAAAATCGCCTAGAAATTAACCGCTATAGGACTTAACGGCTATAATGCGTCATAATCATGAAATCGTTCTATTGTTGAATCTGCCCGCCTGCATTTGTTATTTATGCGCGGAGGCTAACTTGGGCCTATTATTGTCTTTATGCGAAGTCTTGATTGTTTTGAATGTCGCTTAGTTTCATTATTTTGAGCAACCTAAGTAAATCTAAAACCACCCAAATAGAGGTCCAAAGCCTCCTGGACCATAAGTATGGGACGGGTAATACACGCATAGGGTACGAACTATAATTGAATTAGAGCGCCTCTAGGTAAACAGCTTTAACATAGTAATCGGGTTGCAGGAGATGATAGTCTGTGCCTGCTGAATAATATGAGCAACCCCTACCTCAAAGGAGTTGCGAAGTATTATTTATGTTGCAAGGAGTGATCCTTTACGCTAAAAAACATAGGACTCCCCCTTTCTTTATGTATTTGTTATTTACACTTAGTCACTTAATATAGACCATTGTAGTCGTATCATTGTAGTCCTTAAGATTTGTACCAATTCTCGTTGTGTTATAATGAAACTCTTTGACTTTTATATTTCTTTGTTTATCTGATCACCTAGCCTAATTACGTAATCCACATAGTCTTAAGTTCAGCCAGGACCCACAGTTGTGGACCTCTAAGAGTGCGTAACACCTTCTCTTTGAGGTAATTTGAGCCCTTACCCGATCTTTTATGGCATTGACTAGTCAAACAGAGTTATTTGCATAATAGGTGCAATAACTCAACTCAAAACCGCTAGGTGGCAACTCTTCTCTTTTAATGCCCTTTCTATAAAAGAGTTGTCACACGTCGAAACCCGCTTTCGCGAGAAAATAGGGTGCGACAGCATGGCGACTCTGCTGGGGACTTACACTTAGGCTCTTACCATAATGAACTTGACCTATGTGGATTACTTTCTTTGTTACATATACATCCCTTCCCTTCATGCGCGTCCCTTCCCCTATTCACCTTCATTTGCTATGCCCGCTCTTCATCATGTCAAAATTGCTATATCATGCCTACTTCTTTACTTGATTTATTACATATATTTCATGAACTAAACCGACTTCTTCTTTTCGTCCTTCTTTTCTGTTCTTTCCATGATTACTTTTGCTATCTTATTGCTTTTACATATTTTATCATGCAAATACTTGGCAACTTATTATTATCTCTACATAAAGCATGCTCCACATCATACTCAACTCGTGCAAATTATCAATATAGCATCGCTTGATGAGTGTCCACGCTCTTCCCAAACTACCCTTTTTAAATCGAAAAGGCTTATTTGCGGTAGACTAGTCGATCAGCGGTGCAATCGACAGTCCCATGCCTTTTCCTCTCAAGTTGTCCACTTCAGAGTACCAGTCTAGACAATTCTAGAAACCTTACTCAAACTTGAAATGTACATGCATCGTGCTAAACCAAGTACGGGCTAGAACGTTATTAAAGTAATAGCCCGCTAAGATAAGCCTTGTCCAAAGTCCGACGGGATTTCCACAATCCCAATGGACACCATCATGTTATGTGCATTACTTGGAGAAAATGTGCCAATGTGTTTATCATTATTCCATAAGCAGTCAAATCTGGAGGGGGAAAGGGCTGACCTTTATTTGTTTGCAGAAAATGAAGCACGAAGTCCCTAGGTTTGGCATGGTCCAAACCATCCCACATTTGCTACTTCACTGGTGGAAAGATCTTGCACCTTGTGACAAAAATCATGTGAGAAGAGTATTGGGTAACCTGCCATCCTTGCTAACCATTCAGCCAAATAGGTCATTGATTGAGGCCGCTACCATGTTCTGGGATGAGAAAAGGGTCGTCTTTCGATTTGGCAACATAGAAATGACTCCTCTCCTGGTAGAAATAGGAGGCATTTCTAAGTTGCCATGGGATAGTCCAGGATTACTAGGGCCAGAGAATTGCACCCGGTCCCCCCCTCCCCCCCGGGGGTTTTCTAAAGATGCTGGGTTTGAAGAAAAATGACGAGCCGCTCTGTTTAAAAAAGTCATACATCCCTTTCAAATTTCTTTACGAACGGTATGGGCATTGCAAGTCATATCGTCTTCATCATGATGAAATCGCCATTACTTCCTTGGGTTGGACGCATCACCGGGTTTATATGTTCATCGTCTGCTTCTTGGGGTTGTTGATATTTCCAATGAAAGGGGGAAAGATCCATACTCGCTTAGCCATGGTCGCTAGGACTTTGATGGAAGGCATCGAAGGACAAACTTATATCATCATCCCTATAATCTTAGCTGAAATGTATCTCGCTCTAGATCGATCCAAGCAGGGATTTGGACACTTCGAAGGTGGTAATATGTTACTAAAAGTTTGGTTATTGGAACACTTTCAAAGAGGAGAATATCATCAAGAGCTTCTGCGATGGCCGTTGAATGACTACATAGCTTACCATCACCCAAATAAAATGACATTTATCCAAGATAGGTTTGCACAATCTGGAAATGTTATAAGTTGGGTGCGTTTCTTCAGCAATCTGACAGACGAGCAAGTACATTAGATGTTTGAATGGTTTACTAGTAGTGAGTTCATCATTAGGTCAAGATAAAGTACTCGTCTGGTACTAATCGGGTTACGATGCATCTATCGTTATGCTCCTATAAGGGTAATGAGACAAGTGGGAAGAAAACGGGTCATACCTCGGGTTTCCAACATGGTCCGGTACAGATTTCAAAGGGGATGTCATTCCATTCAAGTTCGAGGCACAACACATGTGGAACCAGAAGATCATTGTGGAAAAAGAAACCATTGAGCTAGACATGTATCATGTCGGTCATGTGTACTTCTACCCATCATGGTTGGTGGATCATATAGCCGTAGACATCAAGCCAGGAGTCAATTTGAAAATCAGGATCATAGATGATGTTGCTAAGGCACAGGTTAAGTATACAAGGCTACGCAAAAGGGTTTTCGAGTCTGAAACTAGACATCAGGAGCAGCACAAAGTAAACATGAGGCAATAAAAGAATGGAGGGAAATTACCACTAAGTCAACAGAGAGATTGGAATACTTGGAACAAGGATTTATAGAGCTTGATGGAAAGATGAGAAAGAGGCTCTCAGATTGTAAAAACACGGATGGCAGTGAAGGAGGGTATCTAGCAAAGGCTTACTTATTATTGGATATGCGCAATCTGGGGAACCTGATTGATAGAGTCAAAAGATCCAAACACGGAGAGAGTCCTTCGGGGACCAAGTAGATTAGGAAATGATGTTCTTTACTGTTATCTAGCTTAGGTTTAGATTTCGATTATAATAAGGCTAAATGTCATTAGTGACTTTATTATTATTGTCGATTTTGTAAGGGTTTGATTCATTTTCGCATTAATGAAATGTGGCAAATGTTGGCATCAATTTTCACCAAGTCTAAGTGTCGCTTAGGTCTACCTCGAGCATAATGAGGCCCCTAAATTAGGACGTGAATTATTGCATGACTTGTGAAACATGTTTTAATATCGCAAACACTCTTTTAATATTCCTTATTAACTTGGTGAAATTTTTCTTCTTTTTCTTTCTTTTGATTATTCTCATTCCCAATGGTTGGTTCGTGCATAGAGGCATCTTCTTAAGAACTAGACCGTTGCACAATTCCGGGCCCGTCGAGTTCCTGTGTAGCCTGCAAATTAGCACGAGTTACTTTTAAAAAATAGTTTTGAGCATTTGAGACATTTTTCAGTATTCTGTTTTGAAATAACTGCTCGAGCCACCGAGCCGCATTTGTTGACGTTTTTAAGATTTTATTAATGCCTTACTGCTTTTCGTATTTATTATTATTTTTATATTTTCTTTTCAGCATTATTATTACCTATCCCGATGAACCTACAACTGTGACATGTAATTAGATAATGCAACATAAGGATAGTGATTCAGTCAATCATTACTGATAAGCCGCCAATCTCAACAGTGATCTCATGAAGGCCATGTGTGAAACATTCAAGATCAATCATAGGAACTCCACAACATACAAGCTGTAAATGAACGAAGCCGTAAAAGCCGCCAATAAGAAAATCAAGAAGATATAGAGCAAAATGGTGGACAATTACAAACAATGGCACGAGAATCTACCATTGTCTTTACTTGGATATCGTACCACAGTTCGCACATCAACTGGGGAAACTCCCTACATACTGGTTTATGGTACAAAAGTTGTTATTCCTGTCGAAGTAAAAATCCCTTCTCTAAGAATTATACAAGAAGTTGAGCTCAGCGATGTAGAATGGGTACGAAGCCGCTATGAACAACTAGCTCTCATTGATGGGAAAAGAATGAATGCACTATGTCACGCTCAACTCTACCAGAACATAATGGCAAGAGCTTTCAACAAAAGGGCCAGGCCAAGGCAATTCACACCGGGGCAATTGGTGCTAAAGCGAATCTTTCCACATCAGGATGAATCCAAGGGTATATTCTCACCCTCTTGGCAAGGTCCCTACATGGTTCATCGTGTACTAACATGATGAGTAATTATACTTGCACAAATGGACATAGAGAATTGGCCAAAACCTATCAATTCAGACGCAGTCAAGAGATACGATTTTTAAGATTGTTTGCATTTTTCCATTTGATGTAACTGAACTATGCTCGACCTGATTCCCGTTAAAGAAGGGATACGTAGGCAGCCCTGTGGGTTCGGTCACATCTTAATAAAATCTTCATTTCCCCATGATCAGAAACTGGGGCAAGATCGCGATTTCGCCCGTTTTTATCACATACAGAACATCAAGGAACGTGTTGTCAGGAGTATGCACTTAAACTGGGGCAGCATTTTGAGGAAGACCCTCAAAATTCTAAAGCAAGGAGGTTGCAATGTCTCTAAAATACGTCACAGTCACTGGTTCATCTAAATTATTTGATCTTATGCACTATCATATATTTTAAACAATTACATTTCCACAAATAATTTGTCCAATGCATACATGTTTTTCGAAAAAACTTTGTTTCTACGACAGCCAGAAGCTACCCAGGGTCTCAAGGCAAAAGGCAAAGCAAGGAGATCAAGAGAACGATCCAACCGTCACCCCAAAAACTCATAGCTTTTCTTTGATTGCAGGCACAACGAACACAACAGGAATATTCACACATAAAAAAATCACTATCTTCATAACGATAAGGTTGCCAAACGCAACACATCAATCTAAGAAATACCTCACTCCCTCTCAACTATCTTTTGCTTTACTCGTATAAGGCTAAGCACGGCCTTTCCTTGCATGAGACTAAGCATTGTCTCCATTCCCTGCATGAGGCTAAGAATTGCCTCCGTAATTGCATAAGGCTAAGCATTACCTTTCCTTGCATGAGACTAAGCATTGTCTCCCTCTATTCCATGAGGCTATGCATTGCCTCCGTAATTTCATAAGGCTAAGCACTGCCTTTTCCTGCATGAGTCTAAGCATTGCCTCCGTAATTGCATGAGACTAAGCATTGTCTCCTTTCCTTACATGAGACTAAACACCGTCTTCACTATGCTACATAAGGTTAAGCACTGCCTTCTTTGCATGAGACAAAGCACTATCTCCCTTCCTTTACATGAGACCAAGTACTATCTCCATTACTTGCATGAGACTAAACACTGTCTCCGCTACACTACATAAGGCTAAGCACCGCCTTCTTTGCATAAGACTAAGCACTATCTCCCTTCCTTTACATGAGACCAAGTGTCGTCTACATTCCTTGCACGAGACTAAACACTATCTCCGCTACACTGCATAAGGCTAAGCACTGCCTTTTCCTGCATAAGACTAAGCATTGCATCTGTAATTGCATGAGACTAAGCATTGTTTCCTTTCCTTGCATGAGACCTAACACCATATCCGCTACACTAAATAAGGCTAAGCACTACCCCCTTTATTTGCATAGGGCTAAGCATTGCCCTCATCTCATATAAGACTAAGCCTTGTCTTGCCTCGTCCTTGCATATGATTAAGCATCATATCTTTGCATTTCATAGGCTGAAGTATCGCCCTTTTGTCCGAAGGCGTCGTAGTCTGAAGGCACCATCCTCATAGCCGGGAGACACCATTCCATGGCCTGAGGATCTCTAAAAACTACACATCATCCTCATGGCCCGAGGACACCATCTCATGGCCCACGAATCCCTTATCATACGTTTCATGGCCCGGGATGTCATGATCTAAGGACATCATCCCCATCATCCAAAGACAACCTTCATGGTCTAAAGGGAATTTTCATCATGTTTAAATTTTCGCAATAACCCATATATATTCTCTTGCAGCATGTTTTAGGTTTTGCAGAAAATTCAGGAGGTAACCGTTCTACAAACGGGAGCAACCTTTGCTCCGATTTTCATTCACAATGTTCACATCCCTTGATTACTTCAAACATACTTGACGATCCGTAATTGATTATTTTTCTGCGACCGTTCTAATACCCGCCGCATACACTCGTAACATTCAAATTTGCATCCATGACTCGACCTAGATTCATATGTTACTTATAACATTATCCTACCCAAAAGAACCTCTTCGAAACAGACGACCATTCTTATAACAACTCTATCGGTTTTGTTCGTCGTTGGATCAAGAGCTACACACGGCCTGATTCCCATAATACCAGGGATTTGTAGGCAACTCAAGAACTAGGTTTCAGCCCCCATTTTCAAATCACATCATTCCCCACTCAATTCGGACAAAATTGGTCATCATTTTCTTTACCCGACAACTCTTTCATCATTCCCGGGTAAAGAGCGGCAGTTGTTGATACCCAATTTTGCCCTCATATTTTGTCAAATAGTATATGTACTTTCAAAATATCATTTTGCATCATTACTTAATTTACAAGATTTATGCAAGTATTTTCTATATATGTTTATAATTTTTAAAGCTTTAAAATTGATTTTTCTTGCATTTAAATTGTTCAAATATTTATTAATTACCCTTTCAAATTATTTTGTGATGACTTAGTCATCAAAATTTATTATTTGCATCCACATATATGTTTCATAATATTTTACACCATCTTCATATAAGTATATTTGTATTTCTAAGCTATTTACATAGTTTTGCAATAATAGCCTATATATTGTGCATAATTATATTTTATTACATTATATGTGCCAAAATAGAATTTTTATATTTTTTTAATGTTAAGATATTATCTTCAATCATTTTACTATACAAGTAATATTTTTATTACTTATAAATTACTTTTTATAAACTATTTTAAAAATATTTTGCATATTTAATTTATAGCCCTTTAACATATGTCTAATCTCGGACCAAATGTGGCCCAAATCATTAGCCCAACACCAAGAGCCCAAGACAAACAACCCTCTAATTTGACCCGGTCGATACCAATTTGAACTACCCACCTCGCTCCCCTTCCTCTTTTGGCCGTCGATCTCAAATAATCAACGACCCCTAATAAACTAGCCCCTTTCCATATATCCCTCCCCTCTAACCCTAATATTATTTCCCTCACCCAGACGCCCCTTCACTCTCTCATCTCCATTCTCACGTTAAACCCTAGCCAACCATGGATATCTCTGCTTATCCCTTCCTTATACGCATCCATACGCAGGTTTACACACCTTTTCTTGTTACTATTACTCGTTTTATGGTAACTTTCGTTACCATTTAACTTATGGAAAAGCCAGATCCGGCTTTGATTATATGATTCTGGATGCTATTGTGGCTCTATGCACTAGAGAAGAGAAAATCTCTCCTCTATATGGTATATCCCTGTTGATTCCCCCACGATTGGGCTTGTGAATAATTTGCCCTAAGTTCGACTCAAACTTGGGTTTGCATTCCGATTATTTCTATTAGTAGTCCTTTTACAGATTGCATTCAATATTTTCTTTCTTGATTTATATTTAATTAATTATTTTCCTTGTTTGTTCATCCTAATTTATCACTATATAAACCCTTTCCCTAATCCCTTTTAACAGACCAAATTTTTGACTGTTATTACTCTCAATATACTCTTCTGTCAATTGTTTACTTCTTCTGAGACACTTTTTGGAATCGCCTTAAGAACTACCCCCTCACTCTCATTTATTCGATACTATCCCAAAATTGACCTCTTGGCCTGCTGGAAGCTAAGGCCACTATATTCTGTTGACCTTCTCCACTGCAAGCACTGCTCCGGATCCATTTTGAGGCCCTTGTGAACTCTGAAGCACTGGGGGTTTGGGGTCTTTCGTCACTCACCTGTAATTGCTATTGTTTCTGAGATTTTCTTTATTCGTTTGTTTGCAACTGGTTAGTGCCCTTTCCTCTAGTAACTTTACTCTCTTTGTGTGTGTTATGCACACTAGTTTTGTTTGGATTTCTCCTAGTTAATTATGATATTATGCTATTGCGTATACAATTCTGCTTGTTTTGCACCACTCTGTAGTTTCACTAGCTTCAATCCTGTGCAAGTTTGATGTTAGCTCGCATGAGGATAGCTAAGTTGATTCAAGATGATTGCTTTGCTTTGCGAAAACCCTTTTGGGACTATGTCCTTGCTCAAATTACTCTCTTCATATTGAATCCTCCTATGTGTAATTTGCTATTTCTCTACAAGTTTTGCGACAATAATGACTAAGTGCTTAGTTTAATATGTCAGTCTTAGTGCATGCCCGTTATAAGTGTCCAGTTTGATTAATTGCTCACCTTCATGTTTAAGTGTAAATTGGTCTGTTGTTTGTCATGACTTAAATCCTCTTAGGGAATCAATGCATGCCTAGAACCCATTGGAGTGTGTCTTTGCTAAGAAATTCATGTACAAACTCCCACTTCTCTAAACTACCTGTGATTATACGAATTCTATATGTCAATACCGTTACAATTCCTAGGCAAACTTGTTTCTTTACTTTCGTGTGCTCAGTGATCATTTCAACACTCCCTGGGTGAAATTCGACATATGCCTAGTATATTCCATCTTTCTTCGTATGATGCCTGCTTGCCTTATGAATGCTCATCTATTGAATGTAAAACCTTGTGTGATGGTTGGTATTTACCTGAATAGTTCACATGTTAAGCCTTGCAAATTAGTTGTCCTCATTAGGCTCTTATATAAATTCTATATAGTCTTTCCCATGACACTGTTAGATTCCCATGCTTTAACCCCTGTTTAAAGCTCCATAGGGTAGTTCTGGACCAGGCTGATTTCTGAAACTTAGTTTGAAATAATCCTACTGCTCTTAAACTCTGTTTTTGGTGTGATAAACATGAACTTGCCTCATGTGTGTCTTATATGTTTCTCCCAATTTGAACATGACCTTGCTTAAAATACTTTGCCAATTGATGTTTGAGACTAGTTTTGTTATTTGTGTGTCCGAACATAGCATCCCTTAGCTTAATCATTAGCATCGTTTGGGCCTAGTATTTTGGGCCTGCCTTTTGTTCTTTTTCGAAGTATACTGGCTGCGCTCGGAGTTTGCGCCTGCTATCTGCATGAATTCTTGAGCCTATTCGAAGACCCAGATGTACTGTTGGGTTATCCTCTATTGTATTTGTGCCTGTAATTGTTTAATAGTGATCTGTAATAGCTTGTAAATTTGAATGATGGGGAAATTAGTAAAAAAAGAGCAGGGGTATTCTAATACTTGTATGAAATTGTAGAAAATATGTTTATAGGTTCTATGTTCTCTACTTGTTGTTTAGCATGTTTTATTTCTGTACACTGATAGACATCATGCCCATAGGAGTCATGCACACACTTCACTTAACTTGTCAAACATGTTAGTTCCGATATCTGCCACACCTGTTCCATGTCTGCTATTCAACATTATTAGAAAAGATGCCTATAGGGCGCATCAATGCAATATTTTTAACTTACCTAGATACCATGCCTATAGGACTTCAAATAACCCATCTATCAATTACTTCAATTATTTTGGTGTACTGCTCATCTAGATACCATGCCTATAAATCTAATAATTAATTAACTGCCCATATCGTTTGTACTGATTCACTTAGATAGCATGCCTATAGGGATAAAACTATAAAATCAATTGTCAATTATCAAATATCATGCTTCTAGGACGTTGTCACCTGCCTAAGAAACTCGTCTATAAAATCAGCGTTTGTAATTCATGATTCTGGGGACGTTTCACTGCCTTTTGTGCAAACAATCTAGAAATCATTCCGATAGGTTTGTAATCTGCAAATTCGCTGCTTGTCCACTACTGGAAATCAGAATTGCCTAGAAATTAGCGGCTATACAACTTAACGACTATTATGTGTCTTAATTTTGAAATCGGTCTATTGTTGAATCTGCTAGCGTGCATTTGTTATTTATGTGTGGAGGCTAACTTGGGCCTCAAATTGTCTTTATGCGAAGTCCTTATTGTTTTGAATGTCGCTTAGTTTTATCATTTTGAGCAACATAAGTAAGTCTAGAACCACCCAAATAGAGGTCCAAAGCCTCCTGGACCATACGTGTGGGACGGGTAGTGCACACATAGGGTATGACATAGAATTGAATTAGAGCGTCTTTAGGCAAACAACTTTAACATAGTAATCGGGTTGCAGGAGATGATAGTCTGTGCCCGCTGAATAATATGAGCAACCCCTACCTCAAACGAGTTGCGCAGTATTATTTATGTTGCAAGGGGTGATCTTTTACGCTAAAAAATATAGGACCCCCCCCCCCCCCCCCCACTTTCTTTATGTATTTGTTATTTACACTTAGTCATTTAATGTAGACCATTATAGTCGTATCCTTGTAGTCCTTAAGATTTGTACCAATTCTCATTGTGTTATAATGAAACTCTTCGACTTTTATATTTCTTTGTTTATCTGATACTTACGTAATCCACATAGTCTTAAGATCGGCCGAGACCCACAGTTGTGGACCTCGAAGAGTGCCTAACACCTTCTGTTTGAGGTAATTTGAGCCCTTACCCGTTCTTTGGTGGCGTTGACTAGTCAAACAGAGTTATTTGCATAATAAGTGCCCTAATGCACCTCATTACTATTAGGTGGCAACTCTTCTATTTTAACGCCCTTTCTTTAAAAGAGTCGTCACACTTCAAAACCCGCTTTCGCAAGAAAACGGGGCGCGACAAAGTCAATATACATGTGAAATCAAGAATGTCACCAAAACTGGTTAGCATGAGGAAATGCATCTCTATGCTTGTATCTCAAGTACGCATGTGAAATGCGATGCATCTCAATGATGAACTCATGTACTCAATCTCACTGTCTCGTATTCTCACTCATCATGCTCAACACTCAGTTACTTAGTACTGTACATGGCAGATCCAACACAAATGCAAAGAAACTAAGGCAGATCCACCCCCAAAGATGCAAAAAAACTAGGGCAGATCCAGCCCAATGCAGATGAACCAGGGCAGATCTAGCCCAATGCAAATGATTGCTAGCAATTGCGCCCACTGTGGGTGTGCAGACTCCGGAGGGTCTACTTCCAGCCCAAGCGCTATAATAAGCCAAATCCTGGCATGAATAAATATAGCCTGCTGCGGCGTGCAGCCCGATCCCATAAATATTACTCAAAACAAGTCCTCGGCCTCACTTAGTCATCAATCTCTCTAATCTTTCGGGCTCACAACACTCATGCTAAGCAACCCTATTCAATGATACAAGATGTGACAACATACGATAACAGAGACTGAGATATGATATGAAATGATGAATGTGACTTAGTACATAACTTCAATTAAGCAAATAACTCAACAGCCAAGAACGACCATTGTGGGTCCCAATAGTACCATCACATAGCCAAAACATGATTTCTAGAATAAATTACAGCTCAAGTACTCTAACACATAGAGTACAGTAAAAATGTTCAGTTAAGATAGATACACAGTTCCACGGAATCGACTAAATCACAACTCACACGGTGCACACCCACACGCCCACACGCCCGTCACCTAGCATGCGCGTTACCTCAACATCAATCACATAACACGTTTCATACCTACAACACCATGTTTAGAAGTGTTACCTACCTCGAACAAGTCAAATCGAATACCGAACAAGCAAAGCGATACTCCAAAAATGCCATCTCGTGCATACCGACCTCCAAACGGCTCGAAACTAGCCTAAAGCAACTCAAAATACATCAAACAAAACCAAAGGAAACAAATCCAATCGATAAGGGTCAAATCTTTACTCAAAATCCCAAAATCAACCAAAAGGTCCAACCAGGACCGCGCCTCAGAACTCGACAAAACTTATAAAATCTGACAACCCATTCAATTATGAGTACAACCATACTAGTTTCACTCAAATCCGACTCCGAATCGAAGTTCGAAACTCAAATATTCATTCTATGAAACTTTAGACAAAAATACCCAATTTCTCTCCTAAACCCTCAATCAAATGCCAAAAAACAAAGATAGATTCATAATATATAATAAAAATGAGTAGAGAATACTTAACCCAATTCACATGGTAAAAATTACCTCATAAATCACTTCAATCTGAGCTTCATAGCCCCAAATATGATAAAATGGTCGAAACCCCCGAAATATAGCACTAATAATCCTGCCTAGGCATTCCTCTTATGCGAACGCGGAAAATTCATCAAGTTCGCGATGAACAAAATAATCTGCCACCAAAAATACTCTACGCATTCGTGGCATATCCCTGGCGAACACGATTCACAACAACTCCAACCTTACACGATCGCACCATCCACTTCGCAAACGCTAAGGCCTTCTCAACAGTCCCCAGCTTCTCATCTCCACACTATGCGAACGCAAGCATAAGGGCACGAACACGATGCCCACGCCTCACAAAGGTATGCAAACATGGTTCCACTGTCGCGAACGCGATGAAGGAAAAAATGACCGGCTCCTCTAATAAACTATGCGGTCACGACCCAATCTTTGCGATAGCAACCCAATATTCGTGATTGCAAAGAAGGTGTGAAACAACAGAAATCAGCAGCACCCAGCAATGAGAACATGAAGAAAAATGGTCTGAAATTAATTCAAAACACGCTCAAGCCACTCGGGACCCCGTTTAAACATACCAACAAGTTCCATAACATAACACGAATCAACGCGAGGCCTCATATCACGCATAACAATATCAAAATGATAAATCATACCTCAATTCGAACATAAAGAAACTTTGAACTTCCAACTTCCAAAATTCACGGAGAAACATACCAAATCAACCCGGAATGAACTCAAATTTTGTGCACAAGTCCGAAATGACATACTGAAGCTATTCTAATTCCCAAAGCCACAATCTGAATCCGATATCATCAAAGTCAATTCTCGGTCAAACTTATAAACTTTTCCTAACCTTCAAATTCTATTTTCGCCAATTTGTGCCGAAAACTTCTAGAAACATCCAAATGCAAATTCGGGCATAAGCTCGAGTCCAAAATCATCATCCAGAGCTAACGGAACTATCAAAACTACAATCCGAGGTCAAATACTAAAAAGTTAAACTTGGTTAACTCTTCGAACTTAAAGCTTAAATCATGAAATCCATTCTTCCAAATGGATTCTGAATAACATGAAAAACCAAAATCTGATGATTCACACAAGTCATAATACATCATACAGAGCTACTCAAGCCCTCAAACTGCCGATCAAAGTGCAAATACTCAAAACGACCTTTCTAGTCGATACATAAAGATATAGGAATGAATTGTTGGGTCGTAACGATAACTTTAGTTTTAAGTATCTTTTAAAATAAATTAATAATAGCTAAAATCATTCATTTCTTCCGCTATAACTCCATATCCATTATGACCTTATAATAATCTCAAATTAGTTTAGAATAATAATTCAAGTGCTCTAGTTGCTTTAGGCACGCTTTAAATAATTAAATATCACTATGGGTAGGGTTCCCGTGGCATAGCTGTAATACGTAATACCAAGTTCAAGTGCGCATTCGTGTTCTTTGACCCTCAACTTCGAATAAGTAACAAAAACATGTTGTATTTGCGGGTGCATTTCATGTGGCACAGTTTGTAATGTGTACCAAACGATAAGTGTACAACATCGTAACTTATTTTAAATAATTTTCATAGTTGTTAAAAATATAAAATCAAAATTGATAAAAGGTAAAAACGCACAATAGGTGTAAAACATGAAATAATCAGATAATTAAGCTGACTTTAATTATGAAGCAACAATGCTAAAATCACAAAATTCGAGAGTGTCTCACACCTTCTCACTGGTTAACCGAATTTCTTACATGGTCTTTTGCGTTTCGCAGACTTTAATCAGAGTCAACGTTTTTCTTGAATTGGGATTTAAAATAAATCGGTGACTTGGAACATCGTAATTAATTTATTCCAAGTGGCGACTCTACAAAGATAAATAAAACCAATCCATTTTCAAATAATATCACTTTAATTGGAAAAACTCCTATCTTTCCTTACCCGGAAAAAATAAGGTGTGACAGCCAAGAAACATCTTAACTGTCTAGTCCATTTTGACACAGATAGCAGGTTGTACTTAAAGTCAGGAAGGAACGCACAGTACACCACTAATTTCTCCCTGAGCTAAACTGCATATACTAACATGTACTATTGGTAACTTGTTTCCATCAGGTAAGTGCACACTTTCGTTTCCAAAAATAATGTTGTTATTAACAGTAGACAACATTTCAGGGGTGGACACCGTGTAATTTGTTGCACATGTGTCTACTATCCAACTATGTTCATACTTGCTAGTCATAAAAGCACAAATAATACTTGCCACATTGGTTGTAGGTTCAGGCACATTCTCTTTGTTTATTAACTTCAGAATTTGGCTATATTCCTCTAGTGTGAAGGTCACACTTACTCTACATGTGCTTCACTGGTCTTACATATAATTGTCAGTTCCATTCATCACACTCCTCCAAAACTGCATTAACCCCTGCATGTCCTGTGCTACAGTTACCAAGGTTTTTGCTTGAAACACCACCTTTAGCATAAGAGGCAGCATGTGCTCTTGAAAAATTAGTTCCGTATGGGACACCCTGTGTTCCATATCTCTTTCTTCCCTTGAAATAGGGTGGATATCCCACTAGTTGATAGCAGTTTTCCTTGCTATGACCTCTCAGCTTACAATGCTCACATTGAATATTGAAATTCCATTTAGATTTTTGCGGAGGTGCCATTCCAATAAGCAGTAATGTAATTTCCCTCAATGACTGAAGTCAATCCTGTGTTGGCTGCCTTATGAGTCTCATCTTCAACTATCATGGCATACGGCTGATTGAGTGTGGGTTCTACTGATTTCATAGGGATCTGCCTCCTAACATGAGAATATGAATCATTCAATACACTCAGAAAAGTGATGTAATCTTTGCAGCTGGATATGATCCACATAGTCCTTTGAATTTTGTGAAGGTACCATTACATCAGATTCCTCCCAGGCCAAATGTGCATTTGAAGCATAAACGATGCCACTGAGAAGATTTGGTGACACTGTGTTCATAATCCATGATAGAACAATAGCGTTATATGTTTCCTAGTCCTCTTGTAGCTCTATTTTGAACTATTCCTTCTCGCATGTACTAGTGACAAACCCTACCTTCCTTTTGGCTTGCAATGTGATTCTCATCGACCTCTGCCATAACTCGTAGTTCTCAAATCTTGTCAATTGTACCGGAATCAATACGGAGAGCGGAGTATCTTATGGATGCACAAATAGCGAATGAGTATGATCTATTTTATGATCCCCAATTGATAATCGCTCATTTGAGCTCTCAATTGCTCAATTTGAGAATGAATTGTTAGAAGAAGATGAGGAAGAAATGAGCGAGCGATGTGAAGAATTGAACACTCCTACTCTGATACCATGTCAAGTGGCTACAATGGAAGTTTTATTGTTAAGCAGTCAGTAAGAGAGAAACGATTTGAGAGGATGTAAGCTTTCTTCTTCTTCTGGAGGGCAGCTTTTTAGACGGGCGCTCTGTGCGGTATTTTTGGTGCGTATTTATACACAGTTAATAACCGACCTACAGTGTATCTAACTAACTAACTGTCTAATCACATAATTACCCCCTCACTAACAACCTAACTAACTAACAACTAATCTCCAGCTGGACTATCATCAAGTTACACCTTTAACAGTTTATTTCTCTCTATCATGGAGTATGCTCACTTACAAGAGTATAGTGATCGTCCTATTCAAAATGAGAAAGAATTGTTCAATTTTCGTTGTACATCATTAAGAACAGTTGTTGAACGTGCTTTTATTATTCTCGAAAGCCGGTTTCATGTGATTGATAATGAACAATTTTGGTACTCTTAAACATCAAGCGGAAAGGGTGTTAGCGTCATGCATTTTACATAATCATATAGTTGATAGGAGGAAGAATAGGGGACTTTAGAATATTAAGAAATAGGTTTCTTTTGAAACTGGTTGTAGTCATCATGGTTTTATTTCTCTGTGTTTCCATCTTGTGGTCTACTGAACTTGTGATGAAAATACTCAGTTCGAAAACATAGATATTACACATCGCGGATTAATTTCAAAGGGCACAAGATAACTTGTGTTTGCTGCAGCAGTACTTGAAAAAAGAATAGTCTTGTTGTTTTCTTAAAAAGTAGCTTCTAGCATAGTGTAGAAGGTAAACAAAGCTCTACGAGAATTCGTTGATAAGTAAAATGTATCCCTTGCTTATGCTTAGTGGTCGCAAAATAGATTAAAAAAATAATTATGCATTCATATTATCCATTAAAAATAAGTTGGATAATGAACTTTTTAAAAATAGGTCAAATCTGGGTAAGATCCATGTTATCCACTTAAAAAAATAGATAACCAATGAGTTTAACTTTTACATTTGCAAAGAATCAAGTTGGGGGAGACAAGAAATTCTCCCAAAAGTGATCATATTCAGAAGTCATTATCCGCTAGTTATATTTCTATCCGTATTAAATATGGGTCGGTTCAGATATTTTATTCACTTTTACATTATCCATTTTCGATTCGCCCATATCCAACTCGACACGTCCATTACCACCCTATATGGTGTAAGGTTACTCTTCTAAAATATAATAAACTTAGTACTTATCCTATGCTTTAGCTTAAGTTATGATGTTTCTCTTATAAAGAAGATTTTGTGTTATTGTAGAGGTTCTAGTGTAATGTTTTAAGGATAATCCTTTCATCATTCAAATAAATTTGCATGCTTGTTTTTACACGATTAAGGAAAATCTTAGAGTAACGGTAAAATTGTCTTTATGTGACCTATAGATCATGGGTTCTAGTTGTGGAAGCAGTTACTAATACTTATATTAGGATATACTTTTTACATCATGCCCCTTGGAGTGTGGCTCTTCTCCCGACCCTACATGAACGCGCGATGACTTTACCCAAGACTACCTTTTTTTACATGATGATTTTTTCTTGAGATAAGGCTGGTGAATTATTTTCATACTCTTGTTGTATTCTGGTTTACCCTGCGGTGTTTCTAAAGGATGTTTAGGTGATCTTAGATCTATATTTCGATAACAACTAAAGATTAGAGAAAACGTATTTTTATATAGAAGTTACATACACTCCCAAAAGTGAACATATATATAACAACAACCATATGTAGACTATATAATACAAGCATGATTAATAAGATAATCGATAATTGACATAAAAATGCAAGTTCACTAAAACAAATCATCATTTATTCACAGTACATTGTTTACCCTTAAAATTAGGTAACAATTAAGCTTATAATATGGTTTTAAGAATACGTGATTTCACCTAATACCAATTGATAAATGTGAGGATGAGTAATAGAAATTAACAATAAAGTAAAGCAAACCAGTGTTAGAATGGAACTCAGCCCTCGAGTTTGGATACCCTCAAACTGGTTGATGCAAGAACGATTAAATTATAACAAGCTGATGAACAATAGTACAAATGAGAAAAAGAATTATACTGCTTTGATATCTGTCAACAATGTCCTACAAATGATTAGAATCCCCCTTTATATAGTAGAGGAATTCGACTTATGATATAATTCTAATTATAGAAGGAAATCTCATGATTAGCTAATTAACCGTTTCTGATTTGATCCCTTCCGAGATTTATGCCATGATCCTCGAGCAGTCACTGAGATTTATGCTATGATCCTCGATAAGACACGGATATCTCGTCTTTCTGTTATTATGCTATCTTCGATCTTGCTCGATGTCTGTCTCATTTGGCTTCGATCGTTACTAGCCTCGATCTCGACAGGAACTTCGATTCTGAACTCGGTACCTTGTCCTTGTGATTTAGTCTGTTCCGTTACGAGAGCATCCTTCGATGCAACCTCTCGGTCTTGGTCAAATAGTAAAATCGGGTGGGTTCGATTTTAACCGTATACAGATCGTCCCCTCTTGACATCATCCTCGTGAGTAAGCGACGAAAGTGACCGAAGCGTCCTGTCTGTACAGTTACCAAGATATTAAATGCGCGTCAGTCGATGGTCGGCCACCGCCAATTTTGAACCGTCTTTGTGAAATCTATAAATAGCTCCTCTCTTAACCATTTCGAACTTTTACTTTCAAATTTCGAATCTCCAAAGCTTTTTACATCTTCTAAGTTCTTCATCTGCAAATCTACATATTTCATTGCTAACCTTTTCATAGAACACCAAATCTTATCATCTCCATCTATTTTTAACTTCAAATCTAAATGGCGAAAATGTCAAAAATGGTTCCTCAATAGGAAAATGCTTCTTCATCGCGGCCGGCCGGCAACAAAACACCGGTGGAGCCGCGCCCTGAGGAGTGTGTTCCTGGGGGGTGCGTCCTCACTTCCGACTTTAAGATCGACAAAGCTTCGTTGGTTCGTGGTTGACGCGAGCCAATATCGAGGTATATATGCTCGATAACTGAGAGCTTCCTTAAGCAGGTGAAGAAAGACTGCAACTGAAAAGGCAAAGAGGTGGTGATTTCGACCACCGAGGAAGACATCACTTCCCACGTGGAAGGGTTTCTGAGTGTTTACACTTACCCTTTCACGCTGGGCCCCCTCGATCCCATTATCGTCGATTTCTGCCGCAAGTATCAAATAACCCTAGATCAAATCCATCCATCCTTTAGGCGGATTATTATTCTGCTCTGATTTTTCCTGAGAAAAGTCGAGGGTATTCCTTTCACCCTCGACCATATCATCAGGTTGTATAGCCCCCGTCTCTATCGAGGCGGGTTACTAAACCTTTAGCGTCGGGCTACCAAGGTGCTATTCTCGAGCATAGATGATGACAATGACCGAGGATGGATGGGCCGGTTCATTCGAGTGAGGACTTCCGACCTGATCCTGGCCGAGAAGATGCCATTTCCCAAGAAATGGAATATGAAGCGTAAGTGCAATCACATTGTTAGCACTTATTTATTATTTTTCTCTTTTGCTTCTCCTCATTGATATATTTTTCCGTGATGTAGTGGTCTCTTGGATGCCTGGTGCAATTTCTAACCTCGAGAGTTGGGTTCGGGACCTGGCCTCGACCTTTACGTACGCCGAGCGTTCATGGTATGATTTATCAAAGGGCCGATGGGAGGCTAAAAATCATGGTAAGCCCCTTTTCCATTTCTTTGATGATTTTGTTAAAACATTTCTTACTTAATTTCCTTTTATACAGGCCTTGGCAAAGATGCTATCATGAGGCCCCTATCTTGTGAAGTGGAGACTTCGACCGCGGCACTGAAACCGGCGAAGGACAAAAAGAGGAAAAAGACGTCAATGTCCGAGGATCTAGAACCTAAGAAGAAGGCAGCTCGCAAGCCGAAGAAGAACATCATCCTTCTAACTTAAGACTCTGTTCGGCATCAAAGGAAGGAAGAAGAAAAAGAAGAAGAAGACTACTTGTGCTGGTGGCCCGAGTGGGAATGAGCACCGAGGCCCCAAAGGAAACTGAATCGGGGAAGGCTGGAGAGACTCCATCTCGAGATGAGGGGGTCTCGGGAAGGGACTTGGGCGAAGTCCCCGAGTCATCGAGGATTGAAGATGCCTCCCAGCATAATGAGCCAACGGTGGGTACGAATGTGGGGGTTGGTCTCGAGGCCCATTGAGACGGAAAGAACTCCCCAAGTGATCCATTTGTGGCAATAGAAATTGGAGGCTCCCCGCTACTCCCCTCGTTTTCTCAGGATATGATTCTAAAGGCTCGGGCCTTGAAGACCCCCTCAATCGAAGGAGCCCACGGAAGGGAGGACCCCTTCTGTTATTACTTTACTGGGGTCAAAAATGCTACTGGCCTGAGCGACTTGGAGGTCTCGAGTAAGGACTCGGGTGAGGCCTCGAGCCTTTTCAATGAATCGCAGCAAGCTTTGAATCGGGTAAGCCTTAACTCCCCTTGTTGGTATTACCCTTCTATTTATTTTTCTATTCTTGTCTAACTTCTTTTCTTATTTCTGCGTAGGCTTCAGCGCTTCATCGGGAAGGATTTTCTCGGTCTCGAGCTGAACTGAGTCGGTACGAGGCCGACATTCAAAGGCTTACCGAGGAGAGGAATGCCCTCAACCTTCTCCGTGGGAAAAAAGAAGAAAAGATCAAGGACCTCCGAGCCGAGTTGGCCACAACTCACAGAGAGTAGACCGACCTGATCGAGCAGGTAATGAAAATCTTAAAATCACATGGGCTCGATTAGGGAAAGGTGGCTAACATTTCAATCTCACAGTTGCAGCAGAAGATCGAGAGGATCGAGCAGTTTCGCGAGGAGTTCAACATGATGAAGGCGGAGGCCTTGGGGTGGAAAGAAGGTATGTACTGCTTTGCTATAGAAAAAGAGACTACTCGAGCCCAACTATCATCGGTCGAAAGTCAGCTTCGAGGCATGAAGGAGAAGAGCTCGGCTCAGGCGAAGCAAATAGAGTAGCTCGAGGCTCGATTGGCTTTCGAACTTGCAAAGGCCAAATATGAAGCCGAAAAGGCAAAGGCCGAGGTAGATGCGATCGTTGCTGTCTACCGAGCCGATGCTGAAGCCGCTCAAGTCCAAGCGAGAGAGGCAGCCGAGACCACTCAAATTCGAGCACATTGGATTGTTGAACTCGTTAAATGCCAATCTCGGAAGGAAACCCTCGAGGAGATCCACGCTTGAGGTTTCTATCTTACCGATGAGATAATAAAGGCTAGAGAGCATGAAGCTGATGCTGGAGCACTAGCCTCATCCGATGATGATGATGATGATGATGGCAGCAAGAGCGGGTCCGAGAATGGGGAGGACCTCGATAGAGAAGAAGCTGCCCTTGAGGAAAATTAGGAATCATAGCCTTTTTTTTCTTTTTTGATTTTATTTTTGTGCGGGACCTTGATCGGGCTTTGTAAATATCTTTGTATATATAAAAAATCTTTTTTCTCTTTTACTTTTCTTTATTCTATTTCCTGCCTCTTGAAAATTCTGTTTCATTCATACTTTATGAAACATTTGCTCATAAGTTCAAGGCTTAGGCAACTTGATCAAAGCCGGACTAGTATAATCTTAATCGAGTGAGTACTTGCTCGAACTCGGAGTAGGGTGACCCTTAGGTTTTAATTGAGTGAGGATGATTTCTCTAACTCAAAAATAAAATGACCCTTTAGGCTCTTGAATTAGGCCGATACGGCCATAGTAAAAAGAATGGCTTTCTCCCCCTTTTCGGCTTGAAACATTTATTGTTTAATCATATAAAATCTGTTGTACCTTAGCATGAAATAAGGGATTTGCTTGAGAGTTCGAATGATTCCGTACCCATTAGGGTTTTCAAGGGTCGATATAATCGAGACCCTTTATTTTATAATGCCTTAGCGTAAATTAAAGAATTTGTTCGAGAGTTCGAATGACTTTGTTCCCATTAGGGTTTTTGAGGGTCGATATTATCGAGACCCTTAGTAATTCAGCCGAGGGTAGCCTTTTTAACCGGTTTATAAAAATATTTGAAGGCCTATTTTATAGCGAAAATCGGACGTCTCCGAACCGTGTTAATTTGACCGTATGGATTCGCCTTTTGGGCTTGTTCCCCTGTTATACTTCTAACATGTTCGAAGTATCAGTTCCTGAGTGGAGTGGTTGTGGACTATAAAATCGACGGTTTCCTTTTTAAGGTCTTACGATCTCGAGGATTTAGTAATTGGATTATATTGATTTTTTGGATGGCAGTCCCCGAGTGCATGGTCAATTGTTTGAACTTTAGTTATGACCGGCCCTTAAGCCAGTTTCCACAATAGATCACAAGCACGACATTGTAAAGTAAAAATTTCTCTAAGGCATGAAATATCTGGCAAGGAAAAATACTTTTTTCATTAGATTAATATGAGTACATGTTTGCCATTAGGGCTCGAGTAATCTACATGGGCATGGTTCGTTCGACCATTTGACCATTACAAAATTTGTCTATCGAGATCCTGTCGACACGATGTATTTTCCTTGTAAATATCTGATGGTAATGCCCCCCAGTATTCAAAGTTGATTGTAAAGGAGCCTCAGATATTGTTGAATTACTCTAAGTTAGCTCGAACAATGGTTACCTCGTTAAAAACCTCGCCGGAAAAACACATTTTGGATAAAAACCGGTCTAAGGGAAAAATTATGCGACACGTGCTTTCAAATCTAAGGACTTCGTGTTTGAAGAATCCTTTGATGTCTTCGATTAAACACCTACAAATGGTTAGTATTAAATATAAACGAATGCGAAGAAGGTCCTACCTTAGCAGTAATATCGTTTGAGGAGTGATATGTTCCATTTGTTGGTTAATTGGACGTCGTTTGTAGGATCCCTTTCCGATAATATCGAGGACCTGATACAGTCCCTCCCAATTCGTGCCATGTTTTCCTTCATTTGGGTCTCGAGTATTGAGGTTGACCTTTCTCAGAACCAAGTCCCCAATTTTAAAGTGTCGAAGATTGGCTCTTCGATTGTAGTACCTTTCGATCCGCTGTTTCTGTGCGGCCATTCGAACGAGGGCGGCTTCCCGTTTTTCATCTTGCAATTCGAGGCTTGTATTCATAGCCTTGTGATTTGACACTTCTGTTGCATATCAAAATCTGACGCTGGGTTCCACGACATCAACAAGGATCAGAGCTTCGGTGCCATATACTAAAGAGAACGCTGTTTCCCCTATACTGGATTTTGACGTTGTTCGATACGCGCAAAGGACATCGGGCAATATTTCTCTCCATTTTCCCTTAGCATCGTTCAATCTTTTCTTTACATTTTGAATGATAGTCTTGTTTGTCAATTCATCCTATCCGTTCTCACTAGGATGATATGGCGTCGACAAGATCCTTTTTATTTTGTGATCTTCGAGAAATTTACTGCCGACGAATTACTTTCTATTGTCGCATACAATCTCGGCAGGCATCCCGAATCGGCATATAATGTGGTCCCAAACGAAGTCTAGGACTTCTTTCTCTCAAAATTTCCTGAAAGCTTGTGCTTCAACCCATTTAGAGAAATAGTCAGTCATAAACAAAATAAATTTCGCTTTACCTGGGGCTGATGGTAGAGCGCTGACGATATCCATTCCCTATTTCATGAATGGCCATGGGGATAAGACTGAGTTGAGTTTCTCTCCGGGTGGGTGAATCATCAGTGCATACCTTTGACATTTGTCACACTTTCGAACAAACTCTTTTGTATCCTTTTCCATATCGGCCCAATAGTATCTTGCTCTGATAACTTTGTGAACCAATGATTCGACACAAGAATGATTTTCGCAGGTGCCCTCATGGATTTTTTGTAGGACGTAGTCGGTATCTCTTGGTCCCAAACATATTGCCAATGGTCCATCGAACAACCTTCTATATAGTGTTCCATCTTTAGCCAATGTGAATAGTGCGGCCTTCGTATGTAGAATCCTCGATTCCTTAGAATCTGATGGAAGAATACCGTTCTTTAGGTACTCGATATATTTGTTCCTCCAATACCAGGACATACTTGTGGAGTTGACTTTGGTGTGGCCTTCTTTGATTACTGATCTTGAAATTCATACGACAGTCCCCGAGCTAATCTCGTCGTCTTCGACTGATGACCCCAAATTTGCAAGGGCATCGGCCTCACTGTTTTGTTCTTGAGGCACATGATGTAGGGTCCATTCTTTAAACCAACGTAGAGTCACCTATAATTTTTCCAACTACCTCTACATTCGATGTTCTCGAACCTCAAAGGTTCTGTTGACTTGGTTTACCACAAGCAAGGAGTCACATTTGGCCTCGATGACCTCTGCTCCCAAACCTTTAGCTAGCTCGAGACCTGCAATCATGGCCTCATACTCGGCCTCATTGTTAGTTAACTTGGAAGTTTTGATAGCTCGTATAATTGTATTACCTATGGGTGGCTTTAAAACGATGCCTAGCCCGGGCCCATTCACATTCAAAGTGCCGTATGTGAAGAGGGTCCACACCCCCGATGATGTACCCGACTTTAATAATAGTTCATTTTCAACCTCGGGTATGAGGGCGGGCGTAAAGTCGGCCACAGAGTCCGCTAAGATTTGAGACATGATGGCCGTTCGGGGTCGATACTCGATATCGTACCCACTAATCTCGACGGCCCATTTGGCCAATCAGCCCAAAAGTTCGGGCTTATGCAAAATATTGCGAAGGGATAAGTAGTCACCACACACATCGGGTGACATTGAAAATATGGTTTTAATTTCATCGAGGCGCTTATTAGGGCAACTGCTAATTTTTCTATGAGTGGGTACCTGGTCTCGGCCTCACCTAAAGTTCGACTAACATAGTAAACCAGAAATTGTGTACCTTGCTCTTCTCGAACTAGGACCCCACTTACCGCAATTTTTGAGACTGCTAAGTACAAGCAGAGTCGCTCATCTACTTTTGGAGTATGAAGCAATGGCGGGTTCGAGAGGTACCACTTTAATTTTCCCAATGCTTGTTGGCATTCCGGGGTCCATGCAAAACTGTTCTTTTTGAGCAGTGAGAAGAACCCGTGACTTCTATCTGTAGACCTCGAGATGAATCGTCTTAGGGCGGCTATGCACCTTGTTAATTTTTGTACGGCCTTAACATTGTGCATGATTGCGATGTCTTCGATTGCCTTGATCTTATCGGGGTTGATTTCTATCCCCCGATTTGATATCATAAAGCCGAGGAACTTGCCCGAGCTGACCCCGAATGCACATTTCTTCGGGTTGAGCTTCATGTTGTATTTCCTTAGTATATCGAAGGTCTCCTGCAAATGTGTCAAATGGTCCTCTGCTCGCAGGGACTTAACTAGAATATTGTCAATATAAACCTCCATTGATTTACATATTTGTTCTTCAAACATTTGATTTACTAAGCGTTGATAAGTGACACCATCATTTGTTTGTCCAAACATCATTACATTATAACAATAGGTATCGTACTTAGTGATGAACGAAGTCTTTTCCTGATCCTCCGGGTTCATTTGTATTTGATTGTACCTGAAATAGGCATCGAGAAAACTAAGGATCTCGTGGCTGGCCGTGGCATCGATCATGCAATCGATATTCGGCAGAGGAAAAGATTCTTTAGGACATGCGTTGTTTAAATCTTTATAGTCTACCCACATTCTATGTTTATATCCCTTTTTAGGGACTACAACTACATTTTCTAACCATTCGGGATATTTTACTCTCAAAAGAGAAAGTAAAATATTTGGCAGCGCAAGTAAAAAGGATATTTTAAACTATTCGGGATATTTTACATTAGGGAAGCCACTACTCTGCCATTAGAAGAAACTCTAATACCAATCCAAAGTGAATTAATCACTGCATCTCCTTTCAAAAGAGAAAGTATTCATAAGGAAAGTGGACCAACTAACAAAGATAAAAATAAAATAATTGCGCAAAACAATTATACAAATAACTTAGTAGTAGTGCCCCCTACAATTGAAACACATCCTATAATTAAACTCCCAGAATTTTGCAAAGACAATTTCCTAGAGTTAAAGGAGGAAATTGATATTACAAATAATCTTCTGTAAAGAATCAAAGATCAACTTAAAACAAAATTAGTTGTCTCTGAAACTAGTACAACTTCAAACCAAGCTAGCACTAGTAAACTAAAAAATGATAAAGACATAGAGCTACATAATCTACAAAGTAAATTAAGTGCTATAGAAGCCGAATATGTTGCTCTAAGGGCAAAAGAAGACTCCCTTGATAGGAATAAAGGTCTAGAGAAGTTAACAAAATTTTCTAAAGAAATTTCCGAAAACATATGTAAGATAATGGCCATACTAACAGGAAAAGCCATCTGTACCATCAAGACTATTGACTCTGAAATCAATAGAATTTCTTATGATGCAAGGCATTCTAACAAAAAAGAATTATCACAGTCGAGCATCTTTACAAGATGTTCAATTCAAAAAAGATATCTATCTAAGTAGCTCCAGTCATAATAGAAATGGAATCACATAGTGGAATGTTGATAGATTTGCAGAAAGCCAAATATACAAAAAACTTCATGAAATATGTATTGCTATTACTACTAGTAAAATAAAACATTTTGCAATATTAATATTCTCAGGATTTACCGGCGTATTAAAAAATTAGTGGGATAATTATCTTCCCGAAGAAAATAAAGGACAAATCCTAGGAACCACTATAGTGGAACCTGTAGTAAAACCCGAAAATGATATGCAAGTTGCAGAACAAGAAGCTAGAGAAGATGCTACTACAACTTTAATTTACTGTATTGGCAAACACTTTATTGGAGAACCTAAACTTTTCCAAGATAGATGTCACGGCCCAATCTCTCCTATAGGCCGTGATGGCTCCCAACGTTACCGCTAGGCAAGCCTACAGTGAACTAACTCTATGATCATTTCATTTAAAGAATTGAAATAGTTGATTTTTGGTTTGTGCATAAATAAGAAGTAAGAATTTAATAATATTGAGAGATCAAGGTTTTGAAAGCAAGTGAGATAAGTAAAATAACCCAAAACCATCAAGTATCTACTAGCATGAATCTCCAAGACCTGCTGTCATAAGTGTATGAGCTACTAGTAGAATATACAAAAATATACTACACTATTATCTGAAGTGAAATAGATAGAAAATACAAGCACAAGAAAGACTTCGGCTACTGCAGAATGGGCTCAGAAGAAAGTCACAGCGAAGTCTCGTAGTAGTCAAGGATGCGCGCTGGACTGATATCTAGATGCACCTGCCTTAGATCCTGCACATTTAGTGCAGAAGTGTAGAGTGAGTACATAAAAAATATGTACCCAGTAAGTATGTAGTCTAACCTCGAAGTAGTAGTGATGAAGGGTCAACTTCGACACTTACTATGGGCCAACAATAAAAGATATAAAATTCTAATTAAACATGGGATATCTAAATGACAATAAAACTCAAAAGCAATAAATTAATAAGCAATCATTTCACTTACAGTAAGTACCAAATCAATTTCCCTCATTTAACCATTTACCTCTCAAGCCAATGAAACAATATCAAATATAATTGGGCTTCCGGTATTATTACGCATGAATTATGCTGATGATGTACGACCCAATCCAAAATATATGTACATATTTCGTGTCCACTGCCGAGGGTCGAACGACACGAACCATAGATGCATATATTAACATGCCGAGACGAACAACCCGCTCCCATGAGAGTAGTGGAAATTTACCCCGCTTATGGAATATACTTGCGATGCGGTTGAACATAGATTTCTCAAGTTATCATGATATCCCCTAATTCTTTCCAAAACAAGAAATTCAACTAGGAACTTTTAAAATCATGAAATCCTCAATCTCGGCTCTATTCAAGGCAATTAGTAAGGATAGTCAAATAACGGTGTCAACAAAGCATGGTGTAAACCTAAACTACCTGGATATAAGCATAATCATTAGCTACGTACAGACTTTCGTCACCTCATGCATATGTAGCCCCCATAAATAGAAGCACATATTAATTAAATTCACCTATGGAGTTAATTCCCTCTTACAAGGTTAGAAAATAGACTTACCTCGTCCTAAAGCTTACTTTCCGGTCAAAACATTGTGCTTTAAACTCTCAACTTGGTACCAAACGACTCGAAACTAGTCAATTATTATATAAAATAGTCAATACACGTTCAAAAGTTCATATCCTAGCTATTAAAGTGATTTCTCAACCCTAATTGAAGACTTCCTAAAATTCACCCCTAGGCCCACGTGCCCAGATTTCAAAAAGTTTTGAAGAAAGTTGTTACTCATAACCTCATGAACTCAAATATATGATTTTCACTAAATTCCATAAAATACTTCGTGGTTAAATATGTTATAATCTTCCCATAAACTATGTATTTTATTCACAATAGGTAGAAATTACTTACCTCAATTTGGTAGGTTTAAATCCCTCTCTTTGGAGCTCCAAAAATTGCCCAAGTGAGTGAAAAATGATACAAAAAGGCCTAAGTCCCATTTTTAAAACGACGTTCTGCCCAGCTGCCTCCCCCTCTTTCGCGAACGTGGAAGAAGCCTCGCGTTCGCGGAGTCAAAAATTCACGGACAGAAAATCCCTGCGTCACGAACGCGAGGGCAGCCTCTCGATCGCGAAGACCTGGCCCGCCTGTGCATCGTGAATGCGACTGCACCTACGCGAACGCGAAGGGCAATGGGCACTAACCCTCTCCGACCCCTTTCCTCTACGCGAACGCAAGAGGGTATTCGCGAATGTGTAGGCCTAGGTTCACAAGGCTTCACGAATGAGAGAGGCTGATCATAAACGTGAAGTACAAATGCTCTCTTACCCCAAGTCCTTCTTCGCGAATGCGATGGTCCTTCTGCATTCACGAAAATGGAAACCAGAACTAGAAAAATCAGGTTTCTTTCACTTGTCTTCGGGTGGTCCGAAACACACCCGAGCCCCCCGGTACCCCATCCAATTACACCAACAAGTCTATAAACATAATACGAACCTTCTCAAAGTCTCGAAATGCGTAAAACAATAACAAAACCAAGAATCACACCCCAAACCCAAATTGAATCAAGTTATGAACCTCATGTTTCCAAATCGCTCCGAACGCGTCGAATCATACTTAGACCACTCGGAATAATACGAAATTTTATTTGTGCAAGTCTTAAATCACCATACAAAACTATTCACCATCTCGGAATCCAATTTTAACCTCAATATAACCAAAACCCACTCCAAACCAAATTTAAAGAACTTCAAAACCTTCAAAGAGCCAACTTTCACTATTAGGCGCCGAAACGCTCGATACGAACATATGCCCAAGTTCAAAATCATCATACGAACCTATTGGAACTATCAAATCCCGATTCCGAGGTCGTTTACTCATAAATGTTAACCGAAGTCAAACTTAGCCTTTTGAGCCAACCTTAAGGAGCTATATGTTATGATTTCAATCCAAAACCTTCCAAATCCCGAACTAACAATCCCCGCAAGTCATAGAATAGTAAAAGAACATACATGGAGTCTTATTTAGGGGAACGAGGTTCTAGAAAGTAAAACGACCGATTGGGTCGTTACAATAGAAGTTTAGAACTACTTAATAATCTTAACTGCCCAAAATTAACATATTTTAGGTGGTATAAAGATATGTTCATGGAAAAGGTAATTGTAACAACCCGACTGGTGGTTTTGAGTATTATAATCCCGTTCCTCTATTTACTACTAAATTTATGCTTTACAGTTATTTTATGACTTACTGGATTAGTTTGTTCGGGTCCGCAAGGAATTCAGAGTGAAACGAGACACTTAGTTTCATAATTAAAAACTTAAGTTGGAAAAGTTGATCGGATATTGACTTATGTGTAAAGGACCTCGGAATTTAATTATGAAGATTTCAATAGCTCTGTATGGTGATTTTGGACTTAGGAGAGTGTCCGAAAAATTATTTGGAGGTCGGTAGAGGAATTAGACTTGAAATGGCGAAAGTTGAATTTTCGGGAAGTTTGATCGGGGGTTGACTTTTTGATATCGAGGTCGGAATCCGACTCTAAAAATTGGAATACATCTGTTATATCATTTATGACTTGTGTGAAAAATTTGAGGTCAATAAGACGTGATTTGATAGGTTCCGGCGTCGTTTGTGGAAACTTTAAATTTCAAAATTCATTAGGCTTGAATTGGGGTATGATTCGTTATTTTAACATTGTTTAAGGTAGTTTGAGGTTTCGACTAAGTTCGTATGGTGTTTTAGGACTTGATGATATATTTGATTGAGGTCCCGGGGACCTCGGGTGAGTTTCGGTGTGTTAACAGATCGAATTTAGACTTAGAAGAAAATCTGAAGGTTTTTGCCATCTGATGTAATTGCACCTGTGGAATTTCCATTGCAGGTGCGAGCTCGCAGAAGCAAGCCTTTTACGCAGATGCGTCCAGGCGTGGTTGGAGCTTCGATCGCAAAAGCGGCAGGTAGCCGCAGAAGCGGCCCCGCACCTACGGGCATTTGATAGTAGAAGCGCAAGGGTGCTTGGTGAGGTAGTGTAACGACCAGGTCGGTCGTTTCGAGAGTTATAATCCTGTTTTTCCCATTCCTACTTTTTGTGTTATTCAGCTATATTATGTTATATCGGGTTAGTTGGTTAGAGTCCGGAAGGAACTCGGAGTGAAATGAGACACTTAGTCTCATAATTAAAAATTTTAAGTTAGAAAAGAGGACCAGATATGGACCTATATGTAAACGACCTCAGATTTGAATTTTGATGATTCCAATAGCTCCGTATGGTGATTTTGGGCTTAAGAGTATGTCCGAAATATTATTTGGAAGTCCGTAGAGGAATTAGGCTTGAAATGCCGGAAGTTTTATTTTTGAGAAGTTTGACCGGGGGGTTGACTTTTTGATATCGGGGTCGTAATCCGATTCTGAAGATTGGAATACCTCTCTTATGTCATTTATAACTTGTGTGCAAAATTTGAGGTCAATCGGACGTGATTTGATAGGTTCCGCAGTCGTTTGTAGAAATTAGAAATTTCAAAGTTCATTAGGCTTGAATTGGGGTGTAATTCATGGTTTTAGTTTTGTTTGAGGTGATTTGAGGATTCGACTAAGTCCGTATGATATTTTAGGACTTGTTGGTATATTTGGTTGGGGTGCCGAGAGACACGGGTGAGTTTTGGATGGTTAACGGATCAAAAATTGAACTAGAACAGCTGCTGCAATTTCCTTCTGTTGGAAATTGCTTCCGCCCAGAAACCGAGCCCAGATCGAGCTCACGGTCGAGGGCCACGATCAAAGCCCAGATCGAGCTCAGGGTCAAGGGCCACGATCGAAAACATGATCGAGCCCAGAGTCGAGGTCCACGATCGAAGGCATGATCGAGCCCGGAGTCGAGGGCCACGATCGAAGGCATGATCGAGCCCAGGGTCGAGGGTCACGGTCGAAGGCCGGGTCGAAGTCATAATTGAAGGCAGGACCGAGGACCAGGATCGAAGGCAGGACCCAGGATCAGGATTGAGGACCTCGATCGAAGGCCAAGATCGAGGGTCAAGATCGAGGCAGAACCGAGGATGTCTGGGCAGAATTATAAAAACAGGGACTTCGTCTCATTTGCCATTTTTGACAAATTGGAGCTTGGGGAGAGGCAATATTTGATATATTTTCAAGGAAAACTTGAGGTAAGTCATGATCATTTGTACTCCATAATATTGAATTATCATCGAGTAATCCGAGTAGATTACATGATTTTCAGGTGTAAATTAGAGATTGAAACTTAGAAATTTGGAAATAAGATTTGTAGATTTGACGGTCGAGTTGAGGTTGGATTTTGGTAAAATTGGTATGGGTAGACTCGTGGTTGGATGGGCTTTCGGATTTTGTAACTTTTGTCGGGTTCCGAGACATGTGTCCCACGGGCGTTATTTGAGCCAATTTTGGGTTTTGGTCTAATTTTGAAGCTTTTCTTGTGGAATTCATTCCATTAGCGTATATTGATTGTATTATACTAATTGTGAATAGATTTGGACCATTTGGAGGCAGAGTCCAGAGGCAAGAGCATTGCGGGGTAGAAATTTGATCGGTTTGAGGTAAGTAACGATTGTAAATCTAGTCCTGAGTGTATGAAACCTCAGATTTCGTATCATTCTATTACTTTGAGTTGACGGGCATGTAGGCGTGCACTATTGGGGATTTGTGACTTGGTCCGTCCCGAAGCAACTGTAAAGTTGCATACCTTGTTGAAACCATTTGATACTTATATATTTTAGAAAGAATTTCAGTAAATTAGGCTGAATGCCATGTTTGGGCCTTGCGCCAATGCTGTTTCGACCCTTGGGGGATATTTCGTATAATCCTCTCATTATTTTCGATTGAAAATCTATACTCAGTCATGTTTATACTTGTTTACCGCATAACTCAGTTTTATGACTCTATTTTGATGCATATAAATGTTTTGGGCCGAATGCCTTGTTTTACTGAAATGCCCGAGTGGCTTGATTTGCGAGGATGAGTGTGGATCGGGGCTGCCCGCCTGTAGCATACTTGTGACTGAGTGAGGCCGAGGGCCTGATTGGTGAGGATGAGTGTGGATCGGGGTTGCCTACCTGTAGCATACTTTATTATTATTGCACGTGAGTTGTCCGTGCAGATTATAGCGCTTGGGCTGAAGGAGCCCCTCCGGAGTCTGTACACACCCCCAGTGAGCGCCGGTACCTACTGAGTGTGAGTGCCGTGTGCCGAGTGCCGAGTGCTGAGTGTCTGGGAGGCAAGAGTGATTGTGAGGTATGCCCGAGTGGCAAGAGTGATTGTGAGGTATGCCCGAGTGGCAAGAGTGATTGTGAGGTACGCCCGAGTGGCACGAGTGACTGTGAGGTCTGCCCGAGTGGCTGTTTATGATTTCATCATTCTTGCTCACCTTTGCATTGAGCCTTTTTTTGAAAAACTGTTGGAAAAATGTCTTTAAAATGATTTTTACTAGAACTGGGTTTAAACGAGATGTTTGATTCTAATCCTGATTTTTTTAGAGCATGTGGTATTTTGCTGAGATTTCCTAATATGAACGTTACATGCTTTATTGCTCGTCACTACTGCTCAGTCTGTATTTATTGTTGTTACTTACTGAGTTGGCGTACTCACGTTACTCCATGCACCTTGTGTGCAGATCCAGGTGTAGCTGGACACGGTAGCAGTTATTGAGTGTTCTGGTTGCAGAATTTTCTTGGAGATAGCAAGGTAGCTGTTTGGTGATCGCAGCCCCTTCTCTTCTCCCTCTTATCTTCCTCTAGTAGTATTTAGCTATTTTCCAGGCTGAGTTAGCCTTGATATTGTTAGACAGATTATAATAGATGCTCATGACTAGTGACACCCCGATGTCAGACTTTTCTTTTCCGCACTTCTGTTTTTCTTTGATTTGAACTCTTTAAATGGAGGTTTTTATGTTAAATAACATTGAAATTATCTTTGAAATGAAAATATCGTTTTGTTTTGGAAATGAGTCGGCTTGCCTAGTTCCACGATAGGCGCCATCACGATAGGGGGTTAGTTTTGGGTCATGACGAATTGGTATCAGAGCCTAGGTTACATAGGTCTTACGAGTCATGAGCGGGTTTAGTAGAGTCTTGTAGATCGGTACAGAGACGTCTGTACTTATCTTCAAGAGGCTGCAGAACACTTAGGAAAATTTCACTTTCTTGTATTCTATCGTGCGAAATTGATTCATCTTGAGACATAACTCTTTGAATTCTTTCCACGCATTTCGTATGCGCACATGAGCGCTCGGTATCAGTTGTGCATCGTCGGCTTGTGATTCTATGAACGAGGTTCGAGATGTGTATTATGTGTTTTGGTGATGGGCTAGTCTGGAGGACTTGAGGCCAGGTCTAAACCGTAGTTTTGGCTCCGTAGCTTCAGTTGTAACATATACATTTAAACTCATATGTCCGATAATGTCCCTACGAGTGGAATTATGGCTCGATGAGCAGTGGAATGGCTTTGTGGTGAGTATGACGTAACTGCGGGAAGTGTTAAGACTATGTGAATGTGACGATAAGTGTTTTCTTGAAATGTAAAGGAAGGCCATTGGGTGCTTGATTTTCGTTTTGATGCGACGTACCGTCTCGAGTGTGAATGATTTGAAGGATTTTTCATGTTGTTAAATTTTGGGGCAAATTAAATTCTCATGTCTGTCAATGAGTTTGAACTCAAGAAGAGTAAGTGGTTGTGTAGTAATGGTGGTTGCGAATGGGTATTTTGATATTGATGGCTTGGGAAAGATAATCTTTGAAGAGACTTAGAGTCGGTAACATTTTATAAGTTCAGGTGCGACAGAGATACATTTCGATTTGATGCAGCATTTGGGTAGCAAAGTATGAGTGAAGACATGACGGGAAGTGTTTCGCGGTGGTTAAAGTACTAGAAGGTCAAGTAGGAGAAGTAGAGGTTAAGGAATTTCTTAAAGGAGATGATTTAACCGAAGTAAGAGTGGCAGATTAGCATATGAATTCACTAGTAGGGTAGTCGTGCGCCTTCAGAAAGTGTAGAATGGTTTGGAATCGTGTTAACATGTGAATCGTTCTGCAGACTCTATTTGGAGTGATGGTTAGTGTACAAAGGAAAATTTAATATGGCAGAAAGGAGTGTGTTTGAAATGAATAGAGGCGTGGAGATCTTATTATCGTGTCAGGTGCAATATGACTTGAGTTTGGAAGGTATTGTTGACGTACAATTGATGTCAATAGGGAAAGTGCAGACTTATACAAATGGTGGGTGAGCATGAACTCAGGAGAATTTACGGATTTAGTGGTCGTTGCACTAGGTGCAGTGTCATTGGGAGATGTCGGTAAGGAATTCCATATGTAGGTTATCTCCTGTGTGCAGCTAGCGGTGGCGTGATGTTGATGAAGCTTTGCGAGGAATATTACTTGCTACCCGGTAGGAGGTCGCGTGTGTGATTTTGGCTGGAGATTCAGAATGTTCATGAAAGGCTTAATAAAAGACTTTGAGAAGTCTGGCAGGTTAACGGTGCGAGACCTTGGTAATTGAGAAGGAGAAATCCTTACGGGTTATAATTTTATATAATTGCAGCTTAAGGCTAAGTGGGGGAGTCTGCTATCGACTAGTTGATTGCACGGTTATGGGTCGTATTAGTTTTGATTCGGGGTATACCAATAAAGCAGTTATGACTTGCAGTGGTCGAGGTTGAGGATGACTCGGGTAAAGGAATTTCTGGACACACGTTGTATTACACTCTATGGTTATAGGAGGACCATAAAATAATTGAGTGGTTATTCACAGAGAATGTAGTGGCACAGGTCATTTCGGTCCGTTTGGTCGGTTAATTCGAGAATGGTTACAATGGATTCAAGATTTATAAATATGGATAGAAAACTGGGAGTTGCATTGAACGGTGTTGAGACTCGTGGCATCTTATATCATTGTGAATTATGCATTTCAGCATCAAGAAGGTGAAGGAAACAGTTTTAGATTCACATAAAGTCTCTTCGTAGTAAGCATTTTTGGTTGTGGAACCTTTGGAATACATAAAAAGGGAGTTCGGCGGCTTATAAGCCTTAGGGCGGTGCGATTCTATGCTAGAGTTTGCAGGGCAAGTTTTAGTTAAGGATAGTAGTGTTCTAATAAGGAAATAAAATAGCAATTTGAAGGCAATTTGGAAAGTACTTGAGGAAATAGGACACTTTGGAAGTAGGTTGGGGTAGCACAGTAATGGGTATGATCGGTTATTTGTGTACTTATGCAGTAGCTAGTATCTACAGGTGCTTCGTTGCAATGCTACCGGATTTGGCAACCTGTGTGGCTTGGTGAAGTTAGATGAATTCGGTTCAGATAGCTTTATTATGTGCAAATGGATTTCAAAGTGTTCATGATGGGTTCTACCATGGTTTAAACCAGATCATTTCTACCAACATACGGAGCAGGTTGCGTGTTATGATTTTCTCCTAGAAAGAAGCAAGAAAGAGGTTTCTGACTAATAAGGTATGTAATTGCTAGTGACTCAGAGTTGATAATGGAATTTTTATGCTTGTCACATGATAGTATAATAGATGTGTTGTGTTGTGCGGGAAGAGGATTTACATGTACAAGGTCACAGTTTAGTTTTGAAGGGAGGGACATAAATTCTTAGGCAACATGAACGATTTCCGATGACTAGGTAAATGATATTACTATCTGGTATAGCTTGATGAGAGTGTACATTTCAGAAGGGGCAGTGTGTTTTGATTTATGGGTACTTCGCTGGTATTGTGGCACTCTACTGGTTGATCGACTGTTGATATTCAAATTTTTGCCAGGTGTCACGAAAGAAGTTTCAAAGTATTTCTCGTAGGAGGATTGTGTATGAGAGAGGTATTAGGCATTCGGGCGGTGGAGGTGGAATCAAATAGGGTGATTCATGTGTTCTATGGAATTGAAGATTGGGAGTTCTCATGAGCAGATTGCTTCATGGTGGTGGACTGTGAAGTTGTCGCCGGAACTAGCCAGCTGATAGAAGGTGTTATGATTCCGTCATTGTGAACTTTCGAAGGTTGTTTATCTATTGGTGGCGGACCATAGTTGATTCGGGGCCCATTTGTAGGCCCAATTAGGATGTGTATTCTACACCGAGCCGGATTGATTGGCTCCATACTGCTATTGTTAAAGGATGTGCCATTCGATTGATGTGAAGCTTATTCGTGCTCTGAAATGATCGGTGAGTTACTCTTCTAGGCTACGAGGAGTTGGGATTCGTGGTTATATGCACATATGGTGCGGTTCTATTGTGGCCTTATAGCGGAATTTGAGCGAGAATATTATTGGATATTGCTTAGTTGATGACGTATTGGTCATGTTTTTTCGGGTTTTATGTGGCATGGTGTCGTTTGCTTCTCTGTGATTATGGTAATGCACTTTGGGTACTTTATGTCCAATTGCGCATGGTTATTAATTTTTATTAGGGTGACTTGAGGTGTTTCATATGGACCGGTATTTGGATAGGGTCGCGTATTGCAGCAGAGTTATGTGGAAATATGATCCCTCATGTAAGATTCGTGTGTTATGGTTCTGCGGTGTGTGATGGGTTCTTAGCATTGAGTCGGGGCGGTACTCGTCGAGCTTGCAGAACGGTTCTCCTGTTTGGGTTATTGTTACGATTGGGTATATTTGGAATGTTGCTATCTGGTGCACGGATTGCACGGGTTGTGGCTTTAGATTATATTGATGTGTCATGTCATTAGAGTGGTCATGTTGGATGAGACGAGGTCATTAGGCCTAGAATGGATGCTATCAGATTTGATTGTGGTAAAATTGGGAGGAGGTGTAGATCTCCGGTTGGATGGTTTAAGCCGGGTGAGGCTAGGCTCTTAGGTACAGACTTGATCCAGGACGCATTAGATAAGGTGAAATTGATTCAGGAGCGGCTTCACACGATGCAGTCTAGGCAGAAGAGCTACGCGGATAGGAAGGTCCGTGATGTGTCTTTTATGGTTGGGAAGAAGGTTTTGATGAAGGTATCACCATGAGGGTGTTATAAGGTTTGGGAAGAGGGGAAAGTTGAGCCCCCGGTTCATTGGGCCTTTTGAGGTGTGTCAGAGGATATGAGAGGTGGCTTGTAAGCTTGCCTTGCCACCCAGCTTGTTAAGTGTGCATCGAGTGTTTCATGTTTCCATGCTCGGGAAGTATATTGGAGATCCGTCCCGTGTTTTGGATTTCACCACGGTTCAGTTGGAGGGTGATGACTTATGAGGTGGAGCCGGTGGCTATTTTGGATCGACAGGTTCGAAGGTTGAGGTCAAAGGATATAGATTCAATGAAGGTGCAATGAAGAGGCTAGCCTGTGGAGGAGGAAACTTGGGAGACCGAGCGGGAGATGCAGAGCAGATATCCATGCCTATTCGAGACTCCAGGTATGTTTTTAGACCCGTTCGAGGACGAACAGATGTTTAAGAGGGGGAGGATGTAACGAGTCGGTCGGTCGTTTCGATAGTTATAACCCCGTTTTCCTCATTCCTACTTTTTGTGTTATTCATCTATATTATGTTATATCGGGTTAGTTGGTTCGAGTCCGGAAGGAACTCGTAGTGAAATGAGACACTTAGTCTCATACTTGAAAATTTTAAGTTAGAAAAGTGGACCGGATATGGACCTATATGTAAAAGACCTTGGATTTGAATTTTAATGATTCCAATAGCTCCGTATGGTGATTTTGGGCTTAGGAGCGTGTCCGGAATATTATTTGGAAGTCCGTAGAGGAATTAGGCTTGAAATGCCGGAAGTTTTATTTTTGAGAAGTTTGACCGGGTGGTTGACTTTTTGATATCGGGGTCGGAATCCGATTTTGAAGATTGGAATACCTCTGTTATGTCATTTATGACTTGTGTGCAAAATTTGAGGTCAATCGGACGTGATTTGATAGGTTTCAGAGTCGTTTGTAGAAATTAGAAATTTCAAAGTTCATTAGGCTTGAATTGGGGTGTAATTCATGGTTTTAGTGTTGTTTTAGGTGATTTGATGATTCGACTAAGTCCGTATGATGTTTTAGGACTTGTTGGTATATTTGGTTGAGGTCCCGAGGGCCTCGGGTGAGTTTCGGATGGTTAACGGATCAAAAATTGAACTAGAACAGCTACTGCAATTTTCTTATGTTGGAAATTGCTTCTGCCCAGAAATCGAGCCCAGATCGAGCTCAGGGTCGAGGGCCACGATCGAATCCCAGATCGAGCTCAAGGTCGAGGGCCATGATCGAAGCCATGATCGAGCCCAGAGTCGAGGGCCACGATCGAAGGCATGATAGAGCCCAGAGTCGAGGGCCAAGATCGAAGGCATGATCGAGCCCGGAGTCGAGGGCCACGATCGAAGGCATGATCGAGCCCAGGATCGAGGGTCACAGTCGAAGGCCGGGTCGAAGTCATAATCGAAGGCAGGATCGAGGACCAGGATCGAGGACCTCGATCGAAGGCCAAGATCGAGGATCAAGATCGAGGCAGAACCGAGGATGTCTGGGCAGAATTATAAAAACAGGGACTTCGTCCCATTTGCCATTTTTGACAAATTGGAGCTTGGGGAGAGGCGAATTTTGATATATTTTCAAGGAAAACTTGAGGTAAGTTACTTGTGATCATTTCTACTCCATAATATTGAATTATCATCGAGTAATCCCACTAGATTACATGATTTTGAGGTGTAAATTAGAGATTGAAACTTAGAAATTTGGAAATAAGATTTGTAGATTTGAGGGTCGAGTTGATGTTGGATTTTGGTAAAATTGGTATGGTAGACTCGTGGTTGGATGGGCTTTCGAATTTTGTAACTTTTGTCGGGTTCCGAGATGTGTGCCCCACGGGCGATTTTTGAGCCAATTTCGGGTTTTGGTCTAATTTTGAAGCTTTTCTTGTGGAATTCATTCCATTAGCGTATATTGATGGTATTATACTAATTGTGAATAGATTTGGAGTATTTGGAGGCAGAGTCCAGAGGCAAGAGCATTGCGGGGTAGAAATTTGACCGGTTTAAGGTAAGTAACGATTGTAAATCTAGTCCTGAGGGTATGAAATCTCAGATTTCGTATCATTCTATTATTTTGAGGTGACGCACATGCTAGGTGACGGGCGTGTAGGTGTGCACTATTGGGGATTTGTGACTTGGTCCGTCCCGAAGCAACTGTAAAGTTGCATACCTTGTTGAAACCATTTGATACTTATATGTTTTAGAAAGAATTTCAGTAAATTGGGCTGAATGCCATGTTTGTGCCTTGCGCCAATGCTGTTTGGACCCTTAGGGGCTGTTTCGTATCATCCTCTCATTGTTTTCAATTGAAAATCTATACTCAGTCATGTTTATACTTGTCTACCGCATAACTCAGTTTTATGAATCTATTTTGATGCATATAAATGTTTTGGGCCAAATGCCCTATTTTACTGAAATGCCCAAGTGGCTTGATTTGTGAGGATGAGTGTGGATCGGGGCTGCCCGCCTACAACATACTTGTAACTGAGTTAGGCCGAGGGCCTGATTGGTGAGGATGAGTGTGGATCGGGGCTGCCCGCCTGCAGCATACTTTATTATTATCGCACGTGAGTTGTCCGTGCAGATTATAGCGCTTGGGATGAAGGAGCCCATCCGAAGTCTGTACACACCCCCAGTGAGCGCAGGTACCTACTGAGTGCGAATGCCGAGTGCCGAGTGCCGAGTGCTGAGTGACTAGGAGGCAAGAGTGATTGTGAGGTATGCCCGAGTGGCAAGAGTGATTGTGAGGTATTCCCAAGTGGAAAGAGTGATTGTGAGGTACGCCCGAGTGGCACGAGTGACTGTGAGGTCTGCCCGAGTGGCTGTTTATGATTTCATCATTCTTGCTCACCTTTGCATTGAGCCTTTGTTTGAAAAACTGTTGGAAAAATGTCTTTAAAATGATTTTTACTGGAACTGGGTTTAAACGAGATGTTTGATACAAATCCTGATTTTTTAGAGCATGTGGTATTTTTCTGAGATTTCCTGATATGAACGTTACATGCTTTATTGCTCGTCACTACTACTCAGTCTTTATTTATTGTTGTTACTTACTGAGTTGGCATACTCACGTTACTCCCTGCACCTTATTTGCAGATCCAGGTGTAGCTGGACACGGTAGCAGTTATTGAGTGTTCTGGTTGAAGAATTTTCTTGGAGATAGCAAGGTAGCTGTTTGGCGATGGCAGCCCCTGCTCTTCTCCCTCTTATCTTCCTCTAGTAGTATTTACCTATTTTCCAGGCTGAATTAGCCTTGATATTGTTAGACAGATTATAGTAGATGCTCATGACTAGTGACACCCCGATGTCGGACTTTTCTTTTCCGCACTTCTGTTTTTCTTTGATTTGAACTCTTTAAATGGAGGTTTTTATGTTAAATAACCTTGAAATTACCTTTGAAATGAAAATATCATTTTGCTTTGGAGATGAGTCGGCTTGCCTAGCTCCAAGATAGGCGCCATCACGACAGGGGGTTAGTTTTGGGTCGTGACAGGTAGCTTCGCAGAAGCGGATAACTCCTCGTAGAAGCGTGTCCGTAGATGCGCACAAAATCCCGGAGAAGCGGAAACCCCTAGGCAAGAAAAAAATAGAGGGGTTCCGAGCTTTTGCCATTTTTGGGCATTTCAAGCTCGGGCTGGGCGATGTTGACCGCGGTTTTCACGGGAAATCTTGAGGTAAGTCACTTGTGATCGTTTCTACTTCATAATATTGAATTATCATCAAATAATCCCACTAGATTACATGTTTTTGAGGTGTAAATCGGGGATCTGAACTTAGGGATTTGAAAATAAGATTTGAAGATTTGGAGGTCGAGTTGAGGTCGAGTTTTGATAAAATTGGTATGGTTAGACTCATGGTTGAATGGGCTTTCGAGTGTTGTAACTTTTGCCGGATTCTGAGATGGGGCGCCCACAGGCGATGTTTGAGCTAAATTTTGGAGTTTTATGAAAAATTAGTATTTTTTTATGGAATTAATTCTAATATATTTTATTGACTGAATCAAATTATTTGTAACTATATTCGAGGCATTTGGTGGCCAATTCACGAGGCAAAAGCTTTGCGGAATAAGAATTTTACGGTTTGAGGTAAGTAACAGTTATAAATACGGGGTATGAAACCCCGTATTTTTGTGTCATGTGTTTATTTTGAAGGTGACGCACATGCTAGGTGACGGGCGTGTGGGTGTGCACCGAGGGGATTGTGACTTGGTTATCATTAATCAAAAAAGGGATAATCCCAAGATAGAACCTTTTAATATGAAAGAAGTTAGGAATAGATTTTCAGCTGAAGATGATAAACGTACTACTCAACACCTACAGATCGAATTAAAATCTGTAAAAGAAGAAATAAAAGCTTTCAAGCTTAGACTTGACAAAATAAAAATGGAAAATTTCACAAAAGAAATATTATCTCAAGCACCCAAAGAAAAAGAACCCTTTGGTGAAAATTTTACAGAAGACGGTAATAATTCAAATATCAATGATGACGACTCAGTCATCAACCAATCTGAAACGGGAGGTACAACTGTCACCACAATTACAAAAGTAAAGGCACAAAGCTACCATATCCCCATCACCCTAAAGATTAAAGATATCACGCTAAACAAAATATCTTTATTAGACTCTAGTGAGGATAGAAATTGCATAATAGAAGGATTAATACCAACAAAATACTTTGAAGAAAGAACTACAAAATTATACTCTGCTACCAGAGAAAAATTAAAGAAAAACTATAAACTATCCAAAGCACATATCTGTAACGATGGAATTTGTTTTATAAATAATTTTGTGGTAACTACGGATATAAATCAAGAAATTATCCTTAGAATACCATTTATAACCCAAATAAAACCTTATTATCCAGGTCTAGTTGCAATCTACACCAGAGTACTAGGAAAAGAAATTTAATTTCTATATTTAAATTCCATTTCCAAAGAAGAAAGTGATTTTGTAAAATCAAAAACTATTTTTAGAATAAATTTACATTCTAACCAAGTAAATTATTTGAAAAACGATATAAAGGTCCGCAAAATTGTACAAACTTTAAAAACCACAGAGATAGAAAGGAGGATTAGATGTTTTCAAGAAAAAACTCTAACTTGAATTTTGTTTAGAATTACCCAATGCCTTTTGGGAAAGAAAAAGGCACATAGTCGAATTACCATATATTAATGAATTCAATGAACATGTCGTACCTATAAAAGCAAGGCCTATTCAAATGAACCATGATCTCATTGAAATGTGCTAAAGAGAAATTAATGATCTCCTCAAGAAAGAAGATCATAAGACATATCAAGATCGCCATGGAGCTGCGCAGCCTTCTACGTTCACCATAACGCAGAAAAGGAGAGAGGTGCTCCTAGACTTGTTATTAATTACTAACCATTAAACAAAACTTTACAATGAATTATGTACCCGATACCAAATAAAAGAGATCTATTAAAAAGAACATACAAAGCTAATATCTACAACAAATTTGATATGAAGTCAGGTTTCTGAAAAATAAAAATTACCAAAAATGATAAATATAAGATTGCATTCAACGTCCCTTTTAGACATTATGAATGGAATGTTATGCCCTTCGGGTTAAAAAATACACCATCAGAATTCCAAAAATATTATGAATAATATATTCAACCCATATAGTATTATGTCAATTATTTATATTGACGATGTTCGAATATTCTTAGAGGACACAAATTCTCTTTTTAAACAACTAAATACATTCTTCAGTATTGTAAAACCTAATGGTTTAGTAGTAAGTGCTAAGAAGATTAAGTTATTTCAAATAATCATTAGATTCTTAGTACACGACTTATATCAGGGAACCTATAAACCAATCTGTAGAGCCATTGAGTTCTCGTCTAAATTTCCTGATGAAATCATAGACAAAACCCAACTGCAAAGGTTCTTAGGAAGACTGAACTATGTCGTAGATTTCATCCCTAATATTAGGAAAATATGTGAACCATTATACACGCGTCTCAGGAAAAATCCAATCCCTTGGAGTCTAGAACAGGCAGATAGTGTCAAAAGAGTCAAGTCAGTTGTTCGAAAACATCCGTGTCTAGATAATTCAAATCCATATGACTTTATGATAGTTGAAACTGACGCTTCAGATGAAGGGTACGATGGTATTCCCAAACAAAGAGTCTCTTCTGAGTCTTCGAAACAAATAGTTTGATTCACTTCAGGAATCTGGAATTCCGTCCAAAAGAACTATAGTACAGTCAAAAAAGAAATTTTGTCTATAGTACTATGAATTACTAAGTTTTAAGATGACTTGATCAATAAATAATTTTTACTTAGAGTTGAATGTAAATCAGCTAAAGAGATTTTACAAAAGGATGTAAAAAAATCTTATTTCAAAACAGATTTTAACCAAATGGCAAGCATTACTATCAACCTTTGATTTTCAAATTTATTTCATTAAAGGTGAAGAAAATTCTTTGCCAGATTTTTAACTAGAGAATTCTTACAGGGAAAGAATGAGATTAGACAAGATAGGTCCCTTCAGGGCCTCCCCAAAAAGTTGACATGGTCCAGTTCTCTTATAGGATGTGATGGCGCCCAATGTTGCTGCTAGACAAGCCGACATTGGACCAACCACGTGATTTCTCTTTTAAAAAATTTCTAAGTAATTAAATTTTTGTTAAGATTTAAGAAATAATAAGTTTAAATAATAAAACGGAAGTAGCTGAGTGCAATTATAACCATAGTAATAATCAAGAACCACAAAGTCTACTAGTGTGTGCGAAGACCTTGTGTCACAAGTGTATGAGCACTAATAGATTGTACAAAACTCTAGCTACTGTATGAAATAGAAATAGATAGAAATGAATGTAAAGGAGAGACACTAGGTGCTGCGGAATAGCTCAAGAAGCAGCTCACTACTAGGCCTCCGGGTAACGGGGATACGCACCGGTGTGATCGCCAGATGCACCTGCCTCAGATATTGCACGGTTGGTACCGAAGTATAGCATGAGTACATAAAAAATATGTACCCAGTAAGTATAAAGTCTAACCTCAAAAAAGTACTCATGAGGGATCGACTTCCACACTTACTATGGGCTAACAATATGAATACAGAATATCTAAATAAGCATTGGTTATGTAAATGATAATAATAACTCATTAACAAGCAGGAACAAATAATTTTTTAAAATATAAATAAATAACAATAATTTCCCATCATTAATAATTGTAACCTCACAAGCCACAAAATAATATCAAGTATAATTAGGCTCCGAGCATTAATACGCACGATTTATGTTGAGGTCGTACGACCCGATTCAGAATAACATGTACACTGTCGAGGGACGTGCGACACGATCCATAGATGCATCTATTCTACTGCCAAGGCATTCGGCCCGCTCCACACGAAGAGAGGATACTTTATAAGCATTTTCACTTACACGTTATAACAAGGCTGATACACAATGTAATACAATTTCCCTTATCGGTCAAGTAATCCGCTCAATGTTTAAGCAAGTGAATCCGGTATTTTACAATTCTTCTAACAAGTTCTAATATAATTTCGGCATTTAAATTAACAAGTGGGTGCAAACACTACAAGTGATTTATGATTTGGGTCCTAAACTATCCAGACATAAGCATAAATAGTAGCTACGTACGGCGTACGTAGCCCCAACAAGTAAAAACAAATATTTATTTAAATAACCTATGGGGTAAATTCCCTATTATAAGGTTAGGTAAGAGACTTACCTCGTCTCAAAGCTCACTTTACGGCATCAAATTCACTCCTAAGCCTCAACTCAGTGCCGAAAAATTCAAAACTAGTTTAAAGTTATATAAATTAATCAATACATGCTCAAAAATTCATATTCTACCTATTAGAGTGATTACCCAACCCCAATTAACAGATTCCTAAAATTCACCCCCAGTCTCGCGATCGTGAAGGCTTGGCCTGACTGGGTATTGCGAACGCGACTGGACGCAAAGGGTAATGGGTACTGACCCTCCCTGGCCCCTTTCTTCTACCCGAACGTGAGAGGGCCTTCGCGAACGCGTAGGCCTAGGATCTCAAAGCTCCGCGAACGTGACCTCCTTATCGTGAATGCAAAGAAAAAATTGCCCCACTGCCCGAATCCTTCATCACGAACACGTAGGTCCTTCCGCATTCGCGAAGAAGGAAACCAGAACTGGAATTTCTGGTTTTTCCAACTTAGTTTTGCGTGGTCCGAAACACACCCGAGCTACTCGGGACCCCGTCCAAATATATCAACTAGTCCATAAACATAATACGGACTTGCTCCAACTCTCGAAATGCTTAAAACAACCAAGAATCACAACCGAAAACCAAATTGAATCAAGTTATGAACTTCAAGTTTCAAATCGCTCCGAACGCGCCGAATTATACTTATACTACTCGGAATGACGCCAAATTTTGCGTGCAAGTCTTAAATTACCAAACTAAATTTAAAGAACTTTAAAACCATCCATGAGCCAACTTTCTCTATTACGCATCGAAATGACCCCGGGTCATCCAAAAGCCGATCGGAACATACGCCAAGTCCACAATCATCATAGAAACCTATTGAAACCGCCAAATCCTGATTCCGTGGTCGTTTACTTAAAACGTTGACTGAAGTCAAACTTAGGCTTATTGAGCCAATATTAACGAACCAAGTGTTTCGACTCTAACCCGAACCCTTCTAAATCCCGAATGAACCATCCCCGCAAGTCATAAAATAGTTAAATCACATACGGAGAGTCTTATTTAGGGGACCGAGGATACAGAAATCAAAATAATCGGTCGAGTTGTTACACTAATAATCAAGAAAACAGATATTCCGCACTTGCAGAGTTTCCACCCTTACCCATGAGACCACCATCACAAATAATGGTAACCCCTACGAGAGTATCTACCATAAACAAACCCTCATCATAAAAAATGACATTCATTGATTCTGTACTAAGAGTAGAGGGACCGTTCCAACAATTTTCATCAAAAGCCTCATCAAGCTCAACCACTATTAAATATTAACTAGTTCAGATTACGAAATGAAGACCCATAATTTTTTATTCAAGTAGTAAAACAAGACACCCCCTCAAAGACAGAAGGTAAAACACCCATCTCTCATGAGAAAGAGAATTTTGAGATCATATCTAAATCACGGATCATGATTTTGGCATTAGATAAAGGTTACGAGAATTTTGAAATTGGAGATTTACTTAAACCCTGCTATACAAATTGAAACTACATAGAAACCGATGACCCTCTAAAAGCAAGAAGGTACTATGAATTCATCCTGACAGACACATGATCAATGACCACCGAGCATAAACTAAAAGATGATATGGACCCCACTAGTATCACGTACTCAAGGTTCACTATTAACAAGATTATCAGCCCTTTCGAATGGGGTATGTATCACTTGCACAACATAGGCCCCAAACCCAAATTTCAATGATTATATTGATGCTTGGTATAACTTCATATACCTACGCCCAAATTTCCATACATGGTTCGTTAAAGATAGTGAACAAGTTATGAAATCAGTCATACCCAAATGGTTCTATGACTAGTGGAAAAGATTTGGAGGAACTGGGCAAACTATGCCTAGAAGCTTTCACGTGCACTAATGAAAGATTCCAAAAAGAGCAGAAAATCTCCACCCTACCAGATCATATCAAACTTTGCAAATATTATTTTGCAAAAAGAATTTTCTACATAATCAATTGGTCATTCGGGATTGAAGAAATTGACAGAATTAAATATCTGGTTAAAATCCCAAAAACTAAAAGATGGGTCGCTGATGTTAAAGCAACCTAGACCAAATCCAAACCAGCCAGCAGAATAAGATCATTCAGTTCTCAAATAGAATTAAAAAAAGAAACTCTTAAAAATCTTGGCTAATATTGATACACCAAGCCCAGCAGATCTACAAGCCATGCTAGAAGCAGCTTCAGCATCTTCTTCACTAGAACTTCCAGAAAATGGAGACATGGAAGATCTACAAGGCATAACCCATGCTTATGCCTATGCATATGACATCTAAAACATAATCCTACCCTTTCGGAAAAGCAAGAGATAGATGACTCTTAGAAAAAGCTAAAGCTAGCTGACAAAAACAAGACAAATGACTTTATAAAAGGCCGACAAACTTTTATAAAGTCACTTAAATAAAGAGGAAATGAATCTTTTAAAGAGATCGTCCCCTCGTGAGATTGAGAAGAACTCAATAATTTCACGGGGTCTATATAAAGACTTCCATATTATATTGTAAGGGCATCAGAAAATTGCCCAAATTTTTTTCAGTATTCTTTCCCTTCCCACTCTTTGTAAAAACCTTTTCCTCTTAAAATGTTGGAATAAATCTTATGTTTTCTTGTAAGTGTTTGTAATGACCCAAAATCCACTATAAGTCGTGATAGCGCCTAACACCACTGTCAGGCAAGCCAACAGTGATTTATCAACTTAGTTATTCATTTCATTACTTTTGAAATCATAATTTTCATTAATTAAATATTATAAAATAAAATTTACAGGGCGAAATGATAATAATTATTTGAACTACCATACTAAACATCTAGTAGAAACCCCCAAAACCCGGTATCATAAGTGCATGAGTATTTTTCTAAAGAGTACAATAATAATAATACATCTGTCTAGAATATAAATAAGACACGATAAAGTAAATAGTACGATGAAGACTCGGTGGACTGCGATGCGTAGCCTGAATTGCAGGACACATAAAGTCTCTTTAACAAATGCGTCTACACGCTAAGATGATCACCAAATGACCCGTCAGATCCTACACATTTATTGCAGATGTGCAGCATGAGTACATAATTCAACGCATACCCAGTAAGTATCTAGCCTAGCCCCGGAGAAGTAGTGACGAGGGGTCGACATCGACACTTACTAGAGGTACAAATAAAACAAATGATAATTCATAACAGATACGAGGTGTACATCAATAGCAGAGTAAATCTGAAATTTCATAATGTTCCAATTATTTCTTTCAAAGCATAAATTTCTCGATCTTGCATTCTACCTTAAAATATCAGAAAATGCCAAGTGTCAATACCAAATAAATAAGAAATACCATAAAGTGTTGGGCATCAGTGGCAAGATTAGCACGTGAATATTCGGACTACTAGCGATATAACACACGATTCTGTCAAGGTTTTTCGGCCCGATCCTGGAAAATGTGTGCACTGCCGAGGGACGTGCAGCACAATCCATAGATGGATCTATATACGGCCGAGGCGTTCGGCCCGCTCCACAAAAAAATAAGAAAATTACCGAATTACGAGACACGCGTTTACAATTCAGTACATGAGTACAAGTAAGTATAACCTTTACCGTTTCTCAATTATTTTGCTAACAACTCATGGTGATATGGCCTTGCCTAAGATATATGTAATTTCTAAATCAAGTTCAATTATAATTTCAATTAACTAAGCCAGCAAAATAAGTTCAAGTAATTCAAATATTGCATGATAAATCCTAAGTCTATCCGGACATAACATGCTTTAGCTACGTACGGTCTCTCCTCACCTGGTGCATACGTAGCACCCACAACTAGTAGCACATAACAATTACATCACCTAGGGGTAGTTTTCCCCTCGCAGAGTTAGACAAGAGACTCACCTTGCTCTGAAGTTCTATAACCGGCTCCAACGCCACTCTAACACCTCAAACCGGTGCCTGTTGCTCTAAAACTAGTCAAACAATGTGCGAACCAGTAAAAATATACTCCGATACTCATAACAAACCAATTCATACCATTTCTCAACTCCGCTCGAAAAGTCAATAAAGTCAACCCTCGGGCCCACGTACCCATATTCCGAAACTTTTCAAAGATAAATATTACTCATAACACTACAAACTCAAATATATAACTTATTCCCAATTCCATGTCAAATTTCTTGGTCAAATTCAAAAAATACCAAATTCTAGGTTTTCTACCATAATCCCACAATTTTTACAAATTTCCATGTTTAAATCCTTATAGAATCCATGTATTTAACTCACAATAGGTGGGAATAACTTACCTTGCCATAGATGATGAAAAGCTCCACTTGAAACGCTTTACAAATCGCCCAATCGAAGATAGAATGAAAGAAAAAAAGGGCCAACATCCCGTATAAAACCAAGCCCTCTACCCAGCATTCATCGCACCTACGTTCACTTGACCGGTTCTACAGATCCACAGGTGCAGCCAAAAATTCCTCTTCTGCTGTGTCCCCTAAGGCCTCCCCATCTGCATTTGCGGACAAGCATTCGCACCTGCGAAGGCGTTCCTGCGCCCGTCCCTCCTCTTTTGCGAAAATGCCCTAACTGCCTCAGTTCTCTTTTTGCATTCTAGTGGTCGCATCTGTGATCACGCATGTGCGGGAGTTTCTTCGCACCTGCAACCTCTGCCCAGTCCACCTTCCAGCCACTTCTGCGAGCTTTCTCTTGCTTTTGTGAGATGGATTCCTTAAGTTCCAAAATCATTCTGTTAACTATCCGGGACCCACCCGAGGCCCTCAGGACCTTAACCAAATATACTAACACGCCCCAAAATAAAATACGAACTTAGTCGAAGCCTCAAACCACGTCAAACAACATCAAAATCATGAATCGCGCCTCAAATCAAACTTATAAATTTTCAAATTTCCAATTTCTATAACTCGTGCCGAAACGTATCAATTCAATCAGGAATGACTTCAAATTTTGCACATAAGTCATAAATGACATAACGAAGCTATTGATAACTTAAAATGTATTGATAACTTAAAACCCCAAACGGACATTGTTAACTTAAAATCCACTGCAACCCAAACTTATGAAATTCATCCAAAATGCATACTTTCCATAATTGGCACCGAAATGCTTTCGAGCCAAGAAATTCTCAACCCGAGCATACGCACAAGTCTGAAATCATCATACGAACCTATTGGAACCTTCAAATCCTGATTCCGAGGTTGTTTACTCAAAAGACAGACCTTAGTAAACTCTTCCAACTTAAAGCTTCCCAAATTAGAATTTTCAATCCGGATCCACTTTGAACTTCCCGAAATTCACTTCCGAGCACATGTACCAGTTATAAAACATGAAGTGAAGCCACTCAAGGCCTCAAACCACCAAACAACGCTCTAGTTCTCAAAATGACTAGTTGTGACGCTACATTCTCCCCCACTTAAACATATGTTCATCCTCGAACGTGCCAAGAACTGCTCCGAAGTCGTCCATACTTATTATTTAACACATCGTGCACCTACTCGTGCCACCAGAACCCATATGAACACGTCAACTCAAGCCATAGTGAAGATCCTTCCCTTTTACTTATTCAATGAGCATTAAAACTAACTTCTGACATCCGGAATTCTATACAAGACCTGATTCCAAGCACAACTAAGGTTTTGATCCTACTATACTGGGCCAACACCCATTTCAAGGATCCACAACATCCCAATTCATGACATACATGAGCAGTCGTCCAATTCGGAATAAACTTCCACAGTCCATAACCAAATGAATAGAGCGCCCTTAAAGCATAAGCTCTCACATTAGTGACAGTACCAAAATCTCCATACTTGGTTTCAATCCTTAACAATCATGTGACTAATATGTCACACTTATACGAATCTCCCAGTGGGATATGCCCCCATGACCTTCCGCACCAGATAGCAAAGTCTGATATCCATACCCCCAACCGTACTAATTCTACAAAGAAAATCAAGAATCTGCAACCCATCACACAAAGTCTCTTACACAGGACACCGTCCTCAGGTGACACTAAAGGAAATGCCCGCTTACCCTGAACATCTGAATTCTTCCCTGCTCCTCCGAGCTCGTGACACTCTTATCAACACCGAGTCACAACCTTGATCCTCAACTTCCAATTCCCATGCCGCTCACGACACCTATCATGCCGCTACGTGAGAGTACAAGAATTCATCATAAACCCTGAAGCACTAGTACAATAAGCACTTTATTGGTTAGAAAGCCTTTTAGTTAGCTCATATCAGAAAAACTAATGAAACACACAACTGAATTCCCAAATAGCAGAAAATACAAACCTCAAGTCATGATCTAATTCGCCATGACTCTTCCGTAATCCATTTACACTACAAAGCCTTTTGAATCAAATACCTCCCGGATCAATCAAGTTATGATGGTTGTCGAGCCTGCACGTACAACCACAAATCACATGTATAATTTCACACGCCGAAGGAACTGATCATTTCCACAATCATAATAAGACCCAACAACACTCATCCCGAGTGACCCAATCTGTGAGACCGCATCGTCTCAATACCATGAACCATCTCATAACCTCTTTTTGTGCACAATAACATTTCCAACTAGTACACCCATTCTGAAAGATGCTCTACGAACCCAACGTTGTTTTCTTCTCTTTTTTTCCAATACCGCACCGCAGACCCGATGATAACACAGAACACTCTGAGCCCCTTTCATAATCCACTGCACAAACTTAATCCGTAACAACACAACAAACCCAAAATCCTTAAGCACTACATCTAAATTCTTGAACCCACTAGGACCGTCGCTGAGAATCGTCCACTCTGACTTGGTCTTGAATAATAATCAGACTTCAATGCTCTATTAGCACATGAAAACTCCCAACAAAGCAACCAAATAAATTCATTTCATTATACATCAAATCCATAAGAAGCATAGACTTTGAGTCTTCCCAAGATCTTTGCTCAAGTTACCCCCGATGTTTTCTTTTCTTAGACAACTGATCCACCAATGCACTGATAAACCAAAACCGCAAAAACAGACAACCACGCGATCCAATCCTAGATGGTGGGCTCCCCCACTTAGCCTTTAAGCTACAATCACATAATCCTAGATCCCATAAAGATTCCTCCTTCTCAAATACCATGATCTTGCGCCGTTAACCAGCCAAATACCTCCAACCTTTGTTAATCTTTTCATGAACATCCTGAATTATTAGCCACAATCGCAAATTCGACCTTATGCCGACTTCTAAGTAGAATTCTTCGTAGAGACAACATCAAAATCATGCAACTGCTAACTCGCTCATCGGAGGTAACCCACATGCGAGATTCCATTTTGACATCTTCCCACAATATTGCCCCGGTTACAAGTACGACGAAATTAGTAAAACCTCCTGCCTATATTTGTCCACTAGCTATACAAGTCTGCCCATTCCCCATTAACATCAACTGAAAGTCCGACAATACTTTACAAACTCAAATTCATGTTGCATCCAAAACGATAATCAAGTTTTCACACCTCTCTTCATTCCAAGGAAACTCCTTCCTGTCGTATTCAATCTTCCTCAACAAAGTAACCACCATCCGAAATAAAATACGTAGACCAAATCACCTTCCCTCACGATTCCCAAATCTCCCTAAACTTTCTTAACGCATGTGGCTATCCTACCACATAACTGATATGTTAATCCGCTACCCTTACTTCGGTTAAACCATCTACTTTAAGAAAATTCTCGACCTCTTCTTTTAATACTTAACTTGCTGGTAATTCAACCACCGCGAGACGCCTCCCGCTATGTCCTTCCTCATACTTTGCTGGCCAAATGTTGCCTCAAATCAAATCCCATTGTGTAGCGCCTGAACTAATAAATTTCTACCACCTCTAAGCCTCCTTGAAGAAAATCTTTCTCAAGCCATCAACACTAGAAGCAGCGTTTCGATTCTGAAACCGCCACACACCGCCATTTATGATAACAACTTCTCATGCACCATTTCAAAACACCCTTCCCCGAAGGCAAATCAAGAAGACCATAACTCCGATGAGCCTTAATGCGTTCACCAAGGATGATGACACCACATAACAATTGAGAATCCCCCCATGCTTGAAAATAACAAGTCTCATTACTCAATCAACCAAAGCATGATCACCCATAGTCCAATTGCTTTTCCTCTGCTAGAATTCAATGCCTAGCCTCTAAACAATGATCTGAGAAATCCTCCATTCGAGTCATTCACTACCGCGATCCATAAATAAGCACCCTACCATCAAACCAACACTGTGCGATAACAACGCATGAACATCGTAATAATCTGTTTAAGTGTCGAAACCATAAGAAATATAGATATTGAGCTGAAACGACAGAACATCCTTCCATAAGGCGACAATAATAGCCTGCCTAAACATGCAGGGAAAAACATCCTACACCACATCTGTATTACCACTTCAACTCCTCGATGCCCAATTGATAACAATCACCCTACGCCACGTAATATTGAATAGGAAGGAAATAAAGGTGCAAGACTCAAATGAATCAAATCGCATGATGAGGAATCAAGAAGATAAGTGCTCCTAACAACCATGTAGCCTCTTGAAGATAAGTACAGATGTCTCTATACTGATTTGGAATAATCTACAAGATTTGCTCGTGACTCGTGAGACCCGAGTGAACCTAACACTCTGACATCAAGTTGTCACAACCCAAAATCCACTATATAGGTCGTGATGGCACCTAACACCACCGTCAGGGTGAAATGCTAATAATTATGTAAACTACCATACTAAACATCTAGTAGAAACCCCCAAAACCCTGTGTCACAAGTGCATGAGAATTTTTCGAAAGAGTACAATAACAATAATACATTTGTCAAGAATGTAAATAAGACAGGATAAAGTAAATAGTACGATAGAGACTCGGTGGACTGCGATGCGCAACCTGAATTGCAACTCACATAAAGTCTCCTCAATAGATGCACCTACGCGCGAAGTGCAACATGAGTACGTAATTCAATGAGGACCCAGTAGGTATCTAGCCTAACCCTAGAGAAGTAGTGATGAGGGGTAGACATCGACACTTACTAGAGGTCCAAATAAAATAAATCATAATCTATAACAGATATGATGTGCACTACAATAGTGAAGTAAATTTGAAATTTCATAATGTTCCAATTTTCCTTTTAAAGCATAAATTTCTCGATCTTGTATTTCTACCTTAACATCTCAAAAAATGCCAAGTGTCAATACGAAATAAATAAGAAACACCATAAAGTTCCGAGCATCAATGTGAAGATTAGCTCGTGAATATTCGTACTACTAGGGATATAATGCAAAATTCTGCCGAGGTCGTTCGGCTTGATCCAGAATAATGTGTACACTGTCGAGAGATATGCGACACTATCCATAGATGCATTTATATCCAAGGAAATTAATGAATTACGAGACACACGCTTACAATTATGTACATGACTACAAGTGAGTATAACCTTTACCGTTCCTCAATTATTTTGCAAACAACTCAAGGTGATAAGGCTTAGACTAAGATATATGTAATTTCTAAATCAAGTTCAATTATAATTTCAATGAACTAAGCCAGCACAATAAGTTCAAGTAATTCAAATATTGCATGATAAAAATTCTATGTCTACCCGGACATAACATGTTCTAGCTACGTACAGACTCTCGTAACCTCGTGCATACGTAGAACCACAACAAGTAGCACATACCAATTACATCACCTAGGGGTAATTTCCCCCACACAGAGTTAGACAGGAGACTTACCTTGCTCTGAAGTTCAATAACCGGCTCCAACGCCACTTTAACACCTCAAATCGGTGCATGTCGCTCCAAAACTAGTCAAACAATGTGCAAACCAATACAAATATACTCTAATACTCACAATAAACCAATTAATAACATTTCCCAACTCCTCTCGAAAAGTTAATAAAGTCAACCTTCATGCACACGTGCCCGGATTACGAAACTATTCTAAGATAAACATTACCCATAACATTACGAACTCAAATATATAACTTATTCCCAATTCCATGTCAAATTTCATGGTCAAATTCCAAAAATATCAAATTATAGGTTTTCTACCAAAATCTCACAGTTTCAACAAATTTCCATGTTTAAATCCTTATAGAATCCATGTATTTAACTCACAACTGGTGGGAATAATTTACCTCGCCATAGATGATGAAAACCTCCACTTGAAGCTCTCCACAAATCGCCCAAACCAAGAGAGAATGAAAGAAAATAGGCCAAAATCCCGTATAAAACCAAGCCCTCTGCCCATCTTTCATTGCACCTGCAGCAAAAAATTCCACTTCTATGGTTTCCCCTAAGGCCTCCCCATCCGCATCTACGGGAAAGCATTCGCACCTGCGAAGGTGCGCCTGCGCCCGTCCCTCCTCTTTTGCGGAAATGCCCCATCTGCCTCAGTCCGTTTTTGCATCTAAGATCACACAGGCGTGGGAATTTCTTCGCCTGTGACCTCTGCCCATTCCACCTTCCAGTCACTTCTGCGAACTTCCTCTCGCTTCTGCAACCAAGCTTCCACAGAAGCGATAGCACCAGCAACAGAAATTTTCCAGCTTTTCCTTAAGTCAAAAAATCGATTTGTTAACGATCTAGGACCCACTCGAGGCCCTCGTGACCTTAACCAAATATACCAACATGTCCCAAAATAAAATACGAACTTAGTCGAAGCCTCAAACGATGTCAAACAACATCAAAATCATGAATCATGCCTCAAATCAAACTTATAAATTTTAAAATTTCCAAAACTCGTACCGCAACATATCAATTCAATCCAGAATGACTTTAAATTTTGAGCATAAGTCATAAATGACATAAAGAAGCTATTCCAAGGCTCGGAACCCAAAACGGACATTAATAACTTTAAAATCCACTTCAACCCAAGCTTATGAAATTCATCCAAAATGCCAACTTTCAATAATTGGCACCAAAATGCTCCCAGGCCACCCGATTCTCAACCCGAACATAGGCACAAGTCTGAAATCATCATACGAACCTGTTGCAACCTTCAAATACCAATTTCGAGGTCGTTTACTCAAACGTTAAATCATAGTCAACTCTTCTAATTTAAAGCTTCCGAAATTAGTATTTTCCATCTGGATCAAATCTGAACTTCCCAAAATTCAGATCCGACCACACGTACTAGTCAGAAAATGTCACATCCTATGTTTTCGTACGTAAAAGTGCGCCAGGAATAAATTAATGAAAGCACAGAAATGAGATGTTACATCCCGCATTTTCGTACGATAAAGTTTTGTCGTAAGTTAATCGACGTAAGATAGGGAATGAGATGATTGTAATATTATAAGTATTATGCTATTTCAAACAAGTGATGAGTAAATTCGTGAAGGTGAGAGGATAAGCAAATCGAAGAAAATGAATTTCATCGAAGTTTGACATTTTGGCATAAAATATGGCCCGAGCTAAAATACCCGGTATTTATGGACTGGTGCAATACAAAGTACCACATGACCATGATAGTGAGGTATACAAGGTGTGCTAAAAATGAACAATATTTTAAGTAATTTGAGATAATTCTTAATTGTGTGGGTAATTAGTTAATTACCGGGTAACGGAATATTACCTAACTAAATTAATAAGTTAGGTGGATAACGACTAAAATCTTCCCCCACCCCACGTGGCAGCAAGCAACTCTAAATATATGACTCTTAAGTCATATGGATCATGTGGCAAGATTGAGCATATGTGGTTAAGCCACCACATAAGGTGGGCCCCACATCAATGTTAACAAAAGACATCTCTCACAAAGACAAATTTCATCTCGGCAGTGTGATATTATTTCTTGCAATTCAAAGGAAAGATTCAGCAACTTATTCAAAATTTTGGGAACGTGATTTTGCTACAAAACTCATACGAGATTACGTAATGTTATAGCAACGGGATTTCGCGATTCTAAAGGAGTACGGTGCAACCTTTCTCAAGAATATCATGTGGATTTTCCCTACTTCTATCCGCCGTTACGTGAGTTGTTGCAAAAGACGTGTGTTGGAAGGATTGTCAAGAGAATCGGTTCAGGTATGTTAAGGCTATCCCTTCTTTCGTTTGGCGTGATCTATACGACACGAACGAAATTAGCAAATGCACAATTTCCATAAATGACTCTATTCATAGAAATATTAGGGGTGTCTATATTCTTGATTCCCCATGTTAATTATTATTATATATTCCATTCATGGGTCTCAGAAAAATACGTATTTGATAAAATTTATCCGACAGACATATTATTTTTATGACGCTCCGAGAGATTTTATTGACTTATTTCATATGCATTTCATTCATTTATACATGTACATTGACCCATGACAAGATGACGTTATATACGCGTATACATGTATATTATATGTATATGGGATATGAAAAAAGGTTATGGCGTTATATACGCACCACCACCTGATCAGTTGGTATACGTTGACGATTTGCCCACATTGGCCGAAATGATATGATGGAATTTTCTTAGTGGCTTGATGATGTTATGAACACATGTACCTAGGCATGGTATGATATTTATACGCATATGCATGACATTATAAAAAATTAAATGATTCACTGAGCTTTGCAGACGTACATGTCAAGTCTTTTACTCCATGTTTCTCTCATGTCTATTATTTACTAATTTTTATTCCTTACGTACTAGGTACATTATTTGTACTGATGTCACTCTTGCCTAGGGATGCTGCGTTTCATACCCGCAGGTCTCGATAGACAAGTCGAGAATCCTCCAAGTAGGCAATCAGCTTAGCGGAAAATGTGGGTGCACTCCATTTGCTCCGGAGTTGCTTGTTTGGTCAGTATGATTAAGATGTGTATTGTTTGGTATGGTGAGGCTCTGTCCCGACCTTTATGACAATTATATATTCTTAGAGGCTTGTAGACAAATATCATGTACGTAAAAGATTGTATGGCCTGTGTGGTTATTTTGGTCTTATAGGCCCATATGCCTTATGTATAAGTTGGTATTACATGTTGTATTCCACCTATCTTACGGCAGCCTCTCCGGCTCAGTTATCTATGATGGCATGATATGAAAAGATGCGTTATGTTGGTACTCGGTTGAGTAAGGTACCGGGTGCCCGTCGCGGCTCATCGGTTTGGGTCGTGACAAAAGTGGTATCAGAGAAGTTCTATCGTAGGGATTCTACAAGCCGTGTCTACTAGAGTCTTGTTTATGGGTGTGTTGTGTACAACACTTATAAGCATGAGGCTACAGGGCATTTAGGACTGTCACTCTTTCTTCGTACTCTAGATCGTGTGGTAGAGCTTAGTTGTAAGAACTCAATTTCCTAAACTCTATCTTATTCATAATACAACGATGCCTAAATCCAGAAAGAGGGTTGGTAAGAGATATAGCTGTGGAAGAGTTGAGTCGGAGGAACTCAATTTTTGCATCATGCTTATGATAAGTAAGTGTAAGGTCTCCAGCAGATCATGTACACACTAAGACGTATGATCTTCTGGAAAGGGAGCCCTAAGGCATGAATATCTATCCACCCATATGGTAAAAAGCAACGAGAGATTCATAAGGTAGATACAAGCTTCAACAAGTAAAAGGAGCAAGGTGAGAAGTTTACGAGGTACCAAGTTAATGAAGATTATCAGTATTTACCTTTTAGGCTGAGGAATATAAGCATTCTGAGTTACCTTTAACAGTAACGGAGATATTTCCATTTATTCACACCCATTTCAGTTATGCCCTATGGGGGTTGACAAGTGTAGTTTAAGAGAAGGACGGGATATGAGGATCCGACTGGGGTTAGAGTAACCCAAAATGGTGAATGGATTTTTTGTGTTAGTTGACATTTCTGAAGGGTATTACAAATGTGGTAATAGATCTCCTTGTGAGACACCCAGATGGTACACTCTAAAATAGTATAGCTAGATATGAGTACTACAAAGATAGGTACTGGAAGCCTTGAAGGGATAAAACATTACCTTAGTGTGGCTCCCGTCCCTAGTAGAACGGGAATGTTAGGCAACCCGAAAAGCCAGGGGATGAAGAAAGGGGAGCTAAAAGCAAAGAATGTCTTGTTGAAGTTTTCTGAATAAAGTAATATACATAAATGTTAGCGTGAAATAAGAAGAGAGTTAATGAAGCATTATGAGTAAGATGTGATACGTGGACGACAACGGTAGATAAAAAAGATGACAGTATTACAGAGTCTATACTCAAGTAAAGGAAAATACAAGAGGTGATAGGCCTTGAGACAACAAAAGAGTATAGGCCATAAAGTCGTATACTCATTTCGAGAAATAAGTTTGTGACTCCAACAACTACCAAAAGGAAAAGTTAGACCCCAGAGTAATAAAAAAAATCAGCATGGACTGATGAACAAGATAAACTAAACATGAACTAGGGACTGAGTAATAGTCGGCATCATGAGAATTTCACAGATTGCGTCACGACGATAATAGAATGGACAACAGAAGAATACCCTTTCAAGGTCGTTTATGGAGACGCTTCCCTAAAGCAAGCAATGTGAGCAAAGTTAAGCTTAAGGGACTATGTGCCAGTTTCACTAAGTGTCACCATCGCGAGTAAGGAATTTTGTTATCCTTGGTATAGAAGGATTTTTGCAAGGCGAGTAAGGGTCAACGATGATGTGAAAGGACGGCAAATATAAAGAGGTAAAACATCTATAGGTAGGTCGTCGTAGCTCCAACTCTTTGTACTCCCCTAAAGGGGGAATATGGAGTGATGCGGTATTAAGTCAGAATTAAGTGGTTCTAGTAACTATGGATTAATAAAGTAAGAATATGATAATAATGAGAAAGGGATAAGATTGCCCTTATTCAAATCCTATAGATATGCTACGATTCCAGAACAGTATGCAAACACGACGTCAAGAAGAGGAGGTAAGGGTTCCTGCCTGAGATTTTATTGATAGATAAGGAGCCAGTGCGCGATGTAAGTTAAGATAAAGGAAATGACCCATGAAAGATTACCCAGAATATTGATATGAGAATGAACCAATGAGTAGTTAGTAGTTGATTCAGGAAAAGCCTAATGGCTAGACAAGAGGATACAGACAAATCATCAGATCGTTCAAGATAAACATAGTGAACCCCAACATGGGGAAATTCAGTCTCGTAGATATGACATTGTAATACTTGAGAAATATTCAGATAGGAGTTGGGTTAGTTAAAGGTACCGTATGAATGTTATGGAAACAAAAGATAGTCTCACTGGGAAGACAGTCAAAACTTCAGTTCAGGAGCAACCCTACAAGCACAAGGGCGTGGAGGTAAATAACTACGGACAATTATAGGCGAGGAAGGACATTAAAAGGTCCGTCATGTATACGATGTAATAAGCTCGTATCTTTACAAGAGTCAGAGGGTCCTCCCTAAGTACGACAACAAAACAATAGCTGAGGAAATAAGGAAGAAGGACTTCAACCTAAGCGCAGTGACTAAAAGAGGAAATGGTTTTGTAAATACAGTCTCACAACAATATTGTATGCACTCCATAAGGAAGTGGCACACAGCGTGGCTAATTAGCGGGAAATGAAACCAAAAGTAATATTCAAGATCATATGAGTTGCACAAAAATTCCGGCATGTGTGGAAACAAAGATAAGCTAAGCATGCACGCAACAAGGTGGCAGAACGGCTAGGAAAAGTAATAGCTTACGTTTAAAGGAAGCTCAGAGGAAACTAAAGAGTTACATTAACCAAGTAAATCAGGAGTCTTATTATTGGACCCAGAAAATTATAAAAATCATGATTAAGAACATTGCAAGATCACTCTTAATATCAGAGGTACAAGAGACAAAGTACAATAACCATATTCTATAACGGCCCTACGATAAAGCCAGTTGGAAAAGTACTAGCCTCGTAAGAAGTCAGTACGAAGCTCCCACCAGATAGTGTATGCACCAGAGGTGCAAGTATTATAATAAAGCTTCGAGTTATGGACGTGAATTATACTTGTGTGGAAGGGGGTTATGAAAGAAATATAAGGTACGATGCAAGATTTTAAGGTAAGTAAGGTAAAGGTGAACAACATACGAAATGCTCAAATGCAGAAGGTTGTGTATAGTCCATACTTCAGATAGAAGGCTATAAGCATTGGGATTCAGTATCCAGGAATAATAGGGGCGTCGTCAGTGGCATATATCTTCCAGTCTATGATTTCTAGGTACCGAGAGGCCTAGTTAAGAGAGTAAAGAAGCGTTTGAGACGATGTGATGTATCGCTTGATGTTCCAAAATAACACAAGGAAATCCATGGTGCAAGCAAGTTGAAAGAAGGTTGCGAGTAGTATAACTAGATATGTGTAGATCACCAGCTAAAGTATGGTAAAGTGACAAGGTTTTAGGAAGACGAGAATAAGGATAAGAAAGGGCGAGTGAGAAGGTGACGATAATGGATAAGTCCTCAGGATTAAGCCCATGAAAACAAGAGAGTTGATGATTTCTCTAAGTTATAAAAAGCTCAGTATAGCCTGACTGAACTCAAAGAAGTCTAAGACTAATGACATTTAGAAGAGATGGAATGCCGCCCTGATAGTACAATGAGGGTATAATTACGATAGATAAAGGATGATGATTGGCCCTTCGATTGAGCAATGATTTGATGAATTTTACAGGATTAAAATACACACGTAAGGATAATCATAATAGGATGCTATGAAATACGATTATGGAAGTATAGTATCGTATCGCCCCCAGGTGGATCAGAAAAATCACTTCAAATGTTCCACCACGCAACGTGAGACCTAGTGATTATGTAAGAGGTTTCAAATTATCAGTGGTAGATTGTAGATCAATATTGAGGTGAATCAATAATGGATGGACAAAAGTCATAAAGCATGAGATTAGGCTGTCATTCTTAAGATGAACAGTAATGAGGAAGTATTAAAGTACTTCGATTTATACATATGGGATAAGCAACGAAAGTCACCTGGAGTTCGGTAGCATACCTTAGTAACAATAAATCGAAATAAGAGTTATGGTATAGTATGGCCTACTTAGATGCAGTAAAGCTAATGACGCCTAGAGGGACAACTTGACATAATTTTGTATATATTCACAAAGTGAGGCCTAGAGATTGGTTAAGAGATGGAGGAAATGGGAGAGAAGCATCGCATAGGCACATATACAAAGTTAGAGTTGTACAGGCTGCATGATAGAAGGTAGCAACAGTTACGAGATTAGAAGGATTCTGACTACAAGTCGTAGTGTGAGAAAGAGGCTTAAAGAGGAGAATGACCTGGCCTTCTGATTTATTTAAAGGACAGTTGTCTAAATGGAAAGGAGAATATTAAAGTATTTGCAAGAGCTATGGGTTATGAGAATGGTAAGTGCATCAGTCAACATTCGAGGATGAATGTTCTGAAGGGGGAAATAATGTTACACCCCATGTTTTCGTACGTGAAAGTGTTCCATGAATAAATTAATGGAAGCTCGGAAATGAGATGTTACATCCCGAATTTTCGTACGATAAAGTTTGGCCGTAAGTTAATCGACGTAAGTTCGGGAATGAGATTATTGTAAGATTATAAGTATTATGCTATTTCAAACAAGTGATTAGTAAATTCGTGAAGGTGAGAGGATAAGCAAATCGAAGAAAATAAATTTTGTCGAAGTTTGATATTTTGGGATAAAATACGACCCGAGCTAAAATACCCGGTATTTATGGACTGGTGCCATACAAGGTACCACATGACCATGATAGTGAGGTGTACAATTTGTGCTAAAAATGAGCAATATTTTAAGTAATTTGAGATAATTCTTAATTGTGTGGGTAATTGATTAATTACCGAGTAATGGAATATTACCTAACTAAATTAATAAGTTAGGTGGATAAAGACTAAAATCTTCCCCACCCCACGTGGCAGCAAGCCACTCTAAATATATGACTCTTAAGTCATATGGATCATGTGGCAAGATTGAGGATATGTGGTTAAGCCACCACATGGGGCCACATCAATATTAACAAAAGACATCTCTCACAGCAAAGATTAGTATAATATATTTTTTTGTATGTAAAATATAAAAATATATATTTCGATTATTATTTTAAAAACTATTATTTTTCTAAAAGAAAAGGTAGTAAAAAAGGAATATGTTGGGGTCGAGGTGTGAACAAAAATTTGCCTTACACCACCGCTATTATTATAATGATAAAAGGAAAGAACTCTTGATAGTTAAATTAAATTAGGAAAGTCAACAGTTGCAGCAAAATCCCCAAAATTTTGGAACCCTAAACCTAACCGCAACTCCTTTCTTCCTCCTCAAACCCTGCCCAAAAATCTCACAAAAAAGCTTTCAGCTTTTGAGATCATATGTAACGTAAGATTTCAATGAGAATTTTCAGCAAGATTCTCATAAGTATCTTCAACAATAGTTCAAAGACAAATTTCATCTTGGCAGCGTTATATTTGTTTTTGCAATTCAAAGGAAAGATTCAGCAACTTATTCAAAATATTGGCAACGTGATTTTCCGACAAACATCCTACGAGACTATGTAATGTTATAGCAATGGGATTTCGCATTTCTTAGGGAGTACGATGCAACCTTTCTCAAGAATATCATATGGATTTTTTCCTACTTCGATCCGCCGTTATGTGAGTTGTCGCAAAAGACGTGTGTTGTAAGGATTGTCAAGAGAATCGGTTCAGGTATATTAAGGCTATCCCTTCTTTCTTTTGGCGTGATCTATACGACACGAACGAAACGAGCAAATGCACAATTTTCATAAATGACTCTATTCATAGAAATATTAGGGGTGTCTATATTCTTGATTCCCCATGTAAATTATTATTATATCTTCTGTTTATGGGTCTCAGAAAAATACGTATTTGATAAAATTTATCCGTCATGCATAATATTTTTATGACGTTCCTCGAGATTTTATTGACATATTTCATATGCATTTCATTCATTTATACATGTACATTGACCCATGACCAGATGGTGTTATATACATGTATATATGTATATGGGATATGGAAAAAGATTATGACGTTATATATGCACCACCACCTGATCAGCTGGTATACGTTGATGATTTTCTCACAGTGGCCAAAAGGATATGATGTGATGCCCCAGTGGCTTGATGATGTTACGACCACATATACCTATGCATGGTATGACATTTATACGCATATGCATGACATTACAAAAAATGGAATGATTCACTGAGCTATGCAAACGTACATGTCAAATCTTTTACTCCATGTTTCTCTCATGTCTATTATTTACTTATTTTTATTTCTTACGTACTCGGTACATTATTTGTACTGACGTCCCTTTTGCTTGGGGACGATGCGGTTCATGCCCGCAGGTCTCGATAGACAGGTCGAGAATCCTCCAAGTAGGCGAGCAGCTCAACGGAAAATATGGGTGCACTACAGTTGCTCCGGAGTTGCTTGTTTGGTCAGTATGATTTAGATGTGTATTGTTTGGTATGGCAGGGCTCTGTCCCGACCTTTATGACAATTATGTATTCTTAGATGCTTGTAGACAGATGTCATGTACGTAAAAGATTATATAGCCTTGTCGGCCTATGTTCAGTGTACGAGTGGTTATTTTGGTCTTAGAGGCCCATATGCCTTATTTATAAGTTGGTATTACATGTTGTATTCTACCTATCTCACGGTAGCCTCTCTGGTTCAGTTATCTATGATGGCATGATACGAAAATATACATTATGTTGGTACTCGGTTGAGTAAGGTACCAGGTGCCCGTTGCGGCTCATCGGTTTGGATCGTGACAGAAAACATGAAGTGAAGCTACTTAAGGCCTCAAACTGCCGAACGACAATCTAGAGCTCAAAACGACCGGTCGGGTCGTTATAGTGTTCTTATCTATTTTCTATTTTAAATTACTGTTTAAATTCCAAAGTTTTACTTTATAAAACTTATGATCCTTCCAATTGTATTAGAGCCATGTTACTGAGTATGAGAGGCTAAACCCATCATATTGTCACTAGGGTTCGTCGAAATCTTGTTATCATATTCATGTTATAAGTCTTAATTGCTCTATACTATTCATCTCTGTATAAGTTTACTGTTCATCTTCTTTAAAGCTTTAAGATTTTATTCTCTAGCGTGAGGTTGTCGTTCTCTATTCGTAGTGTGAGGGATCCTTATAGCATGTAGGTTGAACCCTACTAAACTGACACCAGTTGCCATCGTCCATAGGCTAGGAGTGTCGTTAGAGACAGGACATAATAGGAGACAGTCAATACGTTCAACCCCCAAGATAACTTGGAACTAAAAACACAACTAAGAGAACTTAAGAAAAAGATCATTTAGCAAAGAAGAAGATAAATAGTAGACATTATACATTTAAAATTAGCAGATAACTATTAAGATAAATAATTCATCAATGGATAACAGAGAAAGTTGACTTACACCTTAAGGATAGTATTCTTCTCAAATACTGATAAACTTTGAAAAGTTTAAAATTAATCAAAAATCATCCTTCATTCAGAAAAATAAAGTTTCATAATAAACACACATGGCTTCTTTTAAAATATAAAAAAAATTAACAATTACATTTTAGAAACAATAAATGATCTTTGTTTTCATAGAAATTTATTCCATTTATATAACAAAGTTAATACCCAAAAATATCTCTAGAACCGGTATTAGAAAAGATAAGGTATAAACATCAAATTCTTGATCGACATACTAACAAAATATTTAACTTTATTATGTATCATAACTTTATTGATCGATACCATTGGAAGGATCATAATTTTTATAGAATAAAACTATGGAATTTAACCAATAATTTAAAACAGAAAATATATAAAAACACTTACAAGCAAACAAATGCTTTATTCAAACATTTGAAGAACAAAAGGTCTTTACAAAGAGAGGGAAGCGAGAGAATGCTGAAGAAAATTTTAGGCTATTTTCTAATGCCCTTACAATACAATTTGGAAGTCTTTATATAGACCCCGAGAAATTATTAGTTCTTCTCAATCTTACAAGTGGACGGTCTGTTTAAAAGATGACTTTCTTCTTTATTAAAGTTACTTTATAAACGTTTGTCGGCCTTTTATAAAGTCCTTTGTCTTGTTGTTGTCGACTAGCTTTTGATTTTTCTAAGAGTAATTTATCTCTTGCTTTTCCGAAAGGTTAAGATTCTGTTTCACATATCATCTGCATAGTCATAAGCTTGGATTATGCCGTCACGATCAAAAATCCACTATAGGTTGTGGTGTCCCCGGTGTCTGGAATCCTTGTACCACCTACTATGGTGTGCGTACAGCGGGAGTCTGAGCAACTCCCCCAGCCTGAGAAGTGGTTGTTGTGGACGGAACAGAGACCGCCTGAGCAAGGCTGGTACACGCAGTCAGAATCTTAGCTGAGACCTCCTGAAGTCCTGGAATCGCAATGGGAACGGGTGGTGCCTGAGCTGGTCAAACAGGCTCGTCCAGAGCTGGAGCCTGCTGAACTGGGGCAACTGGTGGGTCTACAAGTACTTCCCCAGTTGCTGTGTGGGCTATACCTCTACTCCTAATGCAGCCTCTACCGCGACCTAAACCTCTCGCGGCCCTGGCTGGTGGTACTGGTGGCTGTCCATCCTGCCCCGTAGTACGAGTCCTAACCATATGTGAGAGAATGAAACAACAGATGTTAAGTAACCAGAATCAACAGATTCGCAGGACAAGAATTCAAGAACGTGAAGTTTTTCCTAAGGGTTCGGCAGTCTATCGAAGATTAGTACAGACGTCTCCCTACTGATCCGCAAGACTCTACTAAACCTGCTCATGACTCGTGAGACCTATGTATCCTAGGCTCAGATACCAACTTGTCATGACCCAAAACCTAACCTGTCGTGATGGTACCTATCGTGATACTAGGCAAGCTGATATTTCCCAAACACTTTCAGAGTTTACCAGAAATGAATTAAGACATTTAAAATAACCAGAGTTTTTCATAAAAATGGGGGTAAAACCCAAAAACATAAGTGCAGAAAAATAGCCCGACATCGGGGTGTGACTGAGTCATAAGCATCTAGATATTCAGTCCAATAAAAACAGTGTCTAAGTATCAATAGAGAAGAAAGAAATCATAGAAGGTGTGACAAGATCTGCGGATGCCGACAACTACCTCTTAGTCTCCGGTACTCGATCGTGCACGAACTCAACAACCTCCGTAATCAAACACACCTAGATCTGCACATGAAATGTAGGGTGTAGCATGAGTACAACCAACTTAGCAAGTAAAATAAATAAATAAGGAACTGAGAAAGTAGTGATGAGCTATACCATTACAGTTCATTTTCAATAATTCCAGCAAAGAATAGACATGCTTAAAATCCGGCAGTTCAAATCAAATCAGTTTTATACATTTAAAGTGCAAGTAAATCCGGATATAGAATCTCTTCTGAAATTTCACGACAATGACAGATAGCAACTATATGCATCAACAAATGAAAAAGTAAGTACAGCCACTCAGGGCAACAGTCACTCAACTCGTCACAACAGCTCAATCCCTCTACTCTCAGCCCTCAGTACTCATACTTAATAGGTACCTGCGGTCATTGGGGGTGTGCAAACTCCAGAGGGGCCCCGTCAGCCCAAGCGCTATATCGTTGTAGCATGCAGCCCGATCCCATAATATATAAATAGGCATAAGGCTTATTGCGGCATGCAACCCGATCCACACATATATATACAGCCCAAAGGCTCGTTGCGGCGTGCAACCCGATCCATATACATACAACCCTCAGGCTCCTTGCAGCGTGCAACCCAATCCACACACACACATATATATATATTGCTCACAGCTCAGCACTCAGGCCCTAACTCAGTCACCAACCTCTCCAGTCTCTCGGCCTCTCAGAAATCATAAAGATCAGCCCAAACAAAAATAACATAATGTATCAACAAGAATCAAGAAGAGACTGAGATACGATACGCAAGTAAAACCATGACATAATTCAACAAGTACGCGACCTCTGTGGGTCCCAACAGTATCATCACATAGCCTAAGTATGATTTCTAACATAATTTGCAGTTAAATTTCCATAACCAGATTTAAAACGGTTACTTACCTCAAACATCGCAAAATTCTACTCTGCAATGCCTCTGCCCATCTAATCAATCTCTAAATGCCCTGAATCTTGACACAAGAAGTGCGATATAATTAATATAGGCTAAAAGAATCGGTTCCACAAGAAAAACACGAAATTATAAGCCAAAATCCAAAATAGGCTCAAAACAGCCCCCATGCCCACGTCTCGAAATCCGACAAAAGTCACAAAATGTGAACACACATCCACTCACAAGTCAAACCATACAAGAATTAATCAAACCCAACCTTAAATCACCTTCCAAAACTCGAAATCTTAGCCTATGAAGTTTCTACAATTTTTTCCCAAATTTACAACTAAAATCTCTAATTAGACGATGAAAATAGCAATAGATTCATGAAATATAGTCCAATCCGGGTTAGAAACACTTAAACCAACAATCTTCTTGAAGAAACCTCGAAAAATCACCTCACACCGAGCTCTCAAAGTCCCAAAATTGAAATAGGGATCAAACCCTTGAAATCCCATTTTTTCTGCCCAGTTCTTCCGCTTATGCGGACCTACTATCCCACCTACGATGCCGCACCTGCGGAATTTCCCTCCCAGGTGCGGTAATGACTTAAGGGGCTAGGTCCACATCTGTGAGCAAGTGGTCGCACATGCATGTGTGCACCTGCAGACAAAAGTCCGCTTACATGATCCGCCCCTCCATCTCACTTTCCGCATCTACGGAGCTTCAGGCGCACCTGCGACCCTTGGCCATCTCCTTAACTCCCGCTTCTGCTCTCCTTCCTCCACACATGCAAGTATGCACCTGCGGTCTCCCCACCGTAGGTGCGAAACCACCAGGTATCATAAGGCTTCAGCCATTGCCCAAGTCTAATTTTCAACCCGTTAAGCATCCAAAACACACTCGATGTCCCCGGGACCTCAACCAAATATACCAACAAGTGCTAAAATACCATACGAACTTAGTCGAGCCCTCAAAACACATCAAACAACAACAAAAACGAGAATCATCCTCTAATACAAACTTAATGAACTTGGAAATTTCCAAATTCTACAAACGATGCCGAATCATATTAAACCACGTCCGATTGACCTAAAATTTTCACACAAGTCATATTCAACATTACGGACCTACTCTAACTTTCGGAATCAGAATCTGACCCTGATATCAAAACGTCAACTCCCGGTCAAACTTTCGAAAAATTTATAGTCCGAGCACGCTCCTAAGTCCAAAATCATCAAACGGAGCTAACAAAATGAACGAAACTCCATTCCAGAGTCGTCTTCACATAGTTCCGACTACGGTCAAAATCCTAAGACTTAAGCTTCCGTTTTAGGGACTAAGTGTCCCAAAACACTCCGAAACCAAAAACAAGACCTCCCAGCAAGTTACAAAAGCAGAATCAGATACGGGGAAAATAGTAAATAGGGGATCCGGGCTAATACACTCAAAACGACCAGCCGGGTCATTACAACCTCGTGCGTACATAGAACCCACAACTAGTATCACATAGCAATTACATCACCTAGAGGGTAGTTTTCCCCCTCACAAGGTTAGACAGGAGACTTACCTCGCTCTGAAGTTCCGTAACCGACTTCAACGCCTTTCTAACTCTTCAAGCCGATGGCCATCATTCCAAAACTAGTCACAAATCGTGCAAACTAATTAAAATATATCCCAATACGTAAAATTTAACAATTTATATTGGATTCCCAACTCCGCTCAAAACACCAACAAAGACAACCCTCGGGCCCACGTACCCGGATTTCGAAAATATTCAAAGATAAACTTCACCCATAATACCATGAACTCAAATATATAACTTATTCAAAATTCCATGTCCAATTTTGTGGTTTAAATCCAAAAATACCAATTTCTAGGTTTTCTACCAAAATCACAAATTTCTACTAATTCCCATGTAAACATCCGTACATAATCCAAGTATTTAACTCACAATGTGTGGGAATAGGTTACCTTGCAGTAGATGATGAAAATATCCCTTGAAGCTCTCCAAAAGTCGCCCAACCAAGTGAAAATGAAAGAAAATGGGCCAAAATCCTGGATAAAACCAAGCCCTCTGCCCAGGGATCATCGCACATGTGGCCACCTGGCTTCTTTCGTGGTTCCGTAGGTGCGGCCAAAAATAACGCTTCTGTAAACCCCCTTCAACCCTCATGGATTCGCATCTGCAGACCAGACTCCGCTTGTGCGGAGTCACACCTACGACCAGAGATTCGCTTCTGTGGTCTCACAGGTGCGGCACAAACCTCGCACCTGCACCTCCATACCAGCTCTCTTATAGCCTCTTCTGCGGACCACTGCCTCGCTTCTGCGATAAAGCATCTGCATAAGTAATCGCACCAGTAACCAGAATCCTCCAGCTTCTACTTAAGTCCAAAATCTGATCTGTTAACCATCTGGAATTCACCTGAGGGCCCTGAGACCTTGATAAAATATACCAACGCATCACAGAATACGATACAAACTTAGTCGAAGCCTCAAATCATGCCAAACAACATCGAAACTACGAATCAACGATGAAAATCCTTATTTAACTTTCAAACTTTCTATAACAACCCAGCCGGTCGTTTTGAGAGTATTAGCCTCGATCACCTATTTTTATTGCACCCTATGTTTAATTTTCTACTTATTTGACTTGCCGAGGTGCTTGGTGTTGGGTTCGGGTGAGTTTCGAAGTGAAATGGGACCCTTAGTCCCTAATTTTAAGTTTGAGTTGTATGAGTTGGCAGTAGTTTGACCTGTGTGAAGACGACTCCGAAATGGATTTTTGTCCATTCCAATAGCTCTGTATGGTTATTTTGGTCTTAGGGCATGTCTGGATGTTGATTTGGAGGTTCGTAGGTCATTTCGGCATTATTTGGCGAAAGTTGAAAATTTGAGGATTTTTGTAATGTTTGACCGGGAGTGGACTTTTTGATATCGGGGTCAGATTTGGATTCCGGAAGTTAGAGTAGGTATGTAACGTCAAATTTGACTTGTGTGCAAAATTTGGGATCAATCGGACGTGATTTGATAGGTTTCAATGTCATTTGTAGATGTTGGAATTTCATAATTTCAATAGGCTTAAATTGAGGTGTGATTCATATTTGCGATATTGTTTGATGTTATTTGAGGGCTCGAATAAGTTCGTATCATGTTTTAGGAATTGTTTGTATGTTTAATTGAGGTCCAGGGGCCCTCAGGTGAGTTTCGGATCGTTAACGGATCAATGTTGGATTTACTGTTATAGCTGAAGTTTTCTGGTGTCTCTGATCTGGTTTCCTCTTTTGTGATTATGTGGGAAGGTCCTCGATCGTGTAGGCTAAGATGGGTAGTGCATGATTTTATTCTACGCATAGTTGTGGAATGTTGTGATTCGCGAATGCGTGGCTAAGGCCGCTTCTACGTAGGGTATTGGAGGCAGAAGCTGGGTCCACCTATTTGTTCTTTGCGGTCGCATAGTGAAGGACGCGATCACGTAGCTATAAGGAGTCAGCTGTATGCGATCGTGGTTGTGGTTATTCGTTCACGTGGGTGTTTGTGTTAAGTAATTCTTTCCTAGTTTTGGTTAATTGCCATGATTATGCCTTTGATTTCAACATTAAATTATTTTTGGGGTGGAAAATTTGGGGAAAATTGAGGAAAGTTCTTTGGCTGAATTTTGGGGTTTTGATCAAGATTTTTGTATTGGATTTGAGTAATTTGGGTATTGGTGAACTCGTGGTTGAACGGGTGATCGGATTTTGTGACTTTTACCCGATTCAGACACGTGGGCCCGGGTCGACCTTCTGGGGCAATTTTCTAATTTCTTGTTTAATATTGATTTAATTAATTAGATTAGTTTCTTATAGTTATATTTATAGTATGAAATTTCTTTTGGCTAGATTTGGGTCGTTCGGAGACGGAAAGTCAAGGGAAAGGCATTCTTATTGACTTAATGAGCTTGCTTTAAGGTAAGTGTCTTTTCTAACCTTGTGTGGGGGAAGTATTCTTAGGATTTGACACTATTGTAATAATTTGTGATACGTGAGTGCCGTGTACGCGAGGTGACGAGTGCATACACGGGCTAAATATTGATAATTCAGTGTTTGCTAAGTAGTAACCTATTTATAAATGAGTTATCCTAGTGTAATGACCCGACCAATCATTTTGAGCATTTACACTTTGCTCGGTAGTTTATGGGCATGAGTAGCTCTGTATTATGTATTATGACTTATGTGAATTGTCGGTCTTGATTTCAGGTTATTCGAAATTGATTTGGAAGAATGATTCTCAACTATGAAGCTTTAAATTGGAATAGTTGACCAAGTTTGACTTTTTGGTATTTGACCTCGAATTGGAGTTTTGATTGTTCCGTTACCTCTGTTGGGTGATTTTGGACTTAGGAGCATGTACGGATTGTGATTTGGAGGTCCGTAGTTGAATTTGTCTTGGAATGGCGAAAGTTAGATATTTAGAAAGTTTGACCGGTAGTGGACTTTTTGATATCGGATTCGGATTGTGGGTACGGGAATTTGAATAGTTTAGTTATGTCATTTGGGACTTGTGTGAAAAAATTGGGTTCATTCCGGGTTGGTTTGCTATGTTTCGGCACGCGTTATGTAAGTTGAAAAGTTCAAAATTCATCAAGTTTGATTTGGGGTGAGATTTGTCATTTCGTTGTTGTTATGGGTGATTTGAAGCATCGAGTAAGACCGTGTTATGTTATGATACTTGTTGGTATATTTGGACAGTGTCCCGAGGGGCTCGAGTGAGTTTCAGACAGTTTTCAGGCCATTTTGGACCATGTTGTTATTGCTGGTTTCTGTTGTTACCCGTTGCTTCTGGTGTTCTTCGTGATCACAAAGGTTCAGCTGCGATCGTGAAGTGTAATTTTGTCTGCTGCGAATTTATTGTTTGCGGATACGATATAAGTAACGCGTTCGTGTAAGGTAAACTGATTGTGTTCCGCATTCGAGATGGGGTGTCACGTTCGCATAGAGTTGAAGTTGAGGAGCTGGAGGAAATGTCTTCGCGTTGCGAAGTGCAGCCGCATTCGTGAAGGGCTGGTCCTGCTGTGCATCGCGTTCACGAGGACTATGCCGCAAATGCAAAGAGTCTTTTTATGCCGGTATGATTTTCCTCCTCGCAAACGCGATGGATTTTCCGCGTTCGCGTAAGAGGATGCATGGGCAGAAGTATAAAGTACTATATTTCTAGGGTTTCATCCATTTTTACATTTTAGGATCTATGGCGCTCGGATTGAGGTGATTCTCGAAGAAATTTTCACCATGTGGACTGGGGTAAGTGTTCTCTACACATTTTATATTTTATATCACGAATGTATCTTCATTTTCGGCATTTTATTGAGGATTCTCAATGTGAATTTTTTAGTTTTTAACATCGATTCAAAGTCGAATTTCAGCTAAACTAGTATGGTTGGACTCGTAATTGAATGGTTGTCAGATTTTGTGAGTTTTGTCGGGTTCAGAGGCACGGGCCTGGGTTGGACTCTTGGGACAAATTTTGGACTTTGATTAAAGATTCGACCTTTATAATTTTGGGTTTGTTTCCTTTGGCATTATTTGATGTATTTGAGTTGCTTTTGGCTAGTTTTGAGTCATTCATAGGTCGGTACGCGTGAGATGGCATTTTTGGAGCATCGCTTGGCTTGCTCGGTATTGCAATTGGCTTGTTCGAGGTAAGTAACTCTCTAAACTTGGTGTTGAGGTTATGAAACCCCGAATTACATGTTATGTGATTGGTGTCGAGCTAGGTGACAGGCGTGTGGGCGTGCACCGTGTGAATTTTGACTCTGTTATTTTTGTGGTATTGTGTAGTTACCTGATCTTACCTGTAACCATTATACGTCTACGTACTTGAGCTAATGAGTTGTGATCCATGTAAGAAACCATGTCTAGGCTGCATGCTTATCCTGTTGGGACCCATTGAGGTCATTTATGTTGTTGAGTTATCTGCTTTCATTGCATTACATACTCAGTCATATGCATATCATATCTCAGTCTCTGTTACCATTTATTGACACATCATATCATCATTTTGGGCTAGTTTCTTGGCATTGTGAGCCTGAGATACTGGAGAGATTGATGACTGAGTGAGGCCGAGGGCCTGATCTTGAGTGACATTTATGGGATCGGGTTGCACGCCGCAGCGGTTATACTGATTTATGATAGCGCTTGGGCTGAAGGTGCCCCTCCGGAGTCTGTACACACTCCCAGTCAGCGCGGTTGATTATATCGAGGGATGGATCTTCCCCACGGGCTGGATTTAGCCCTACTCATTACTGAGTGACTGTTGGTCAATTGGTGTATATATTACAGGATGGATCTTCCCTAGGCCGGATTGGCCATATACAATACTAAGTGATCGAGCATGATGAGTGGAAAGTGTGAGAATGTGAGATTGAGTACTCTGGGAGTGTGAGTACATGAGTTCATCTCTGAGATACATGGCACTAACATGCAGACATGACATACAGGCATAAAGATACATTTTTCTCATGTTGTACGGTATCACGTCATTCATGACTTCTCACACATATTGACATATGGGCATAGAGAGGTATTTTACCCTTGCTATCTCGAAAGAAAAATGAAACAACTTATTTATTGTTGAAAGAATTTTTGGGAAAATTACAATTTTCAAACTTACTCATATTTTCGACAATTTCGGTAAAGGATTTGGGTTTTCACTGATATACTTGAAAAGAGGAACTATTTTTGGGAAACTATGAAAAAAATCAGCATTTAATCTCTAAGTTGCTTCTTTTATTACTTGCTTTACGTTGTTATGAACTGTTGTTGGCTATTGGATGTAGGACCCGACTTTTGTTCCAGCTCGTCACTACTCTCAACCTAAGGTTAGGTTTATTACTTATTGTGTACATAGGGTCGGTTGTACTCATACTACACATCTGCACCTTGCATGCAAATGTTGGTTGTCGATGTTGCTGTATTCGATGAGAGCTGGATTTGAAGTTGTACCTGCGTTCCGGTTGAAGTTGCCTCTTGTTCATGGTAGCCTTACATTATTGAAAATCTGTTTATGTACATTTCGAATAGATGATGTATTTATTTCATACAAGCTTTGTAAATTCTGATCTTAGAAGCTCATGATTTGTACTACCAGTCCTTGGGGAATGTATCAGATTCATATATTTCTTTACTTAATTGCCTTACTAAATTGTTAGTAGAACTGGATAGTTGTTAATTGGCTAACCTGGCGGGTTTGATTAGGTGCCATCATGACTAGTTGGATTTAGTTTGATTTTGGGTCGTGACACCCATCATGTGTAATTATCATGTTTAGCCTAATATCGCATGTCTACGTGTCTTAATTCCTACTTGAACTCTGTGCAACATGCATACTTTAATTCATGTTTTTCCTTGATTTTGTATTTAGTCACTAATTGTAGGATTCCTTGCTATGAATTCATTGTTCCATCAGTTACGAGTTGTGTATTTACATTTGGGATTACGAGGCGGTACCTCGGGAGCTCCCCTATTGCACATTTACTTTTGGGACTACGAGGCGGTACCTCAGGAGCTCCACTGTTGAGTATTTACGTTTGGGACTACAAGGCGGTATCTCGGGAGCGCCCTCTGTTGTTTATCCTATTTGTTGTGTTGTTACCTTTTTGTAATTTCTCATTGTTAAATTCTCAGTCTTTTCATTATATTACTATATGTGCTACCTTGTTTCCTTTTATTCCAGTAGGGCCCTGACCTGACCTCGTCACTACTCTGCCATGGTTACGCTTGCACTTACTAGGTACCGTTGTGGTATACTCATGCTACGCTTCTGCAAATGTTATGTGTGTAGACCCATGTACATACTACAACCCCTGCTATCAGTAGAATGTGTGCTGCTGCTTGGAGACTTCAAGGAATTTTTGCCAGCATCTGCAAACCTCAAAGTCCCCCTCTTGTCACAAAACTTGGGTCATGAAAAGTTGGTATAAGAGCCCTAGGTGTATAGGTGTTATGAGTCACAAGTAGGTATAGTAGAGTCTCACATATCGGTGCAGAGACGTCTGCACTTATCTTCAGGAGGCTAGGGAATTGTTAGGAAAAACAAGCTTCACTTCTTTGATTCCTTGTAGTGCAAAAATTGTTGACTTCAAGATTCTAAACTTTTGTATTTATATTCTCTCACAGGTGGTGGGGACACATACAACAGGATCAGATGACCAGACACCTGCGCCCTCTACTAGAGCCGCGAGAGGCCGGAGCCGGGGTAGAGGATGTGGACGTCCATGTGGTGCAGCCAAAGCACCCGCACGAGCTCATACAGATGAGCCACCAGCAGCTGCAGTTGGAGCGCAAGTGCTTGAGATGCCTGTTCCTGCACCAGCTCTTCATGAGACCCTTGCACAGTTTCTGAGCATGTTTGGCACTTTGGCTCAGGCAAGGTTGATCCCACTTGCTCCTGCCATATTTTAGGCAGGGGAGAAGCACATACTCCCAAAGCCTGCACCCTAGAGCAGCGGGATCATGTCGACCAGGTTCCAGAGGTTATACCTGTCCAGCCAGTAGCCCCAGTCCAGCCCGAGGCTAGGACAGCAATTTCTGAGGAGGAGCAGCGCCAGCACGAGAGGTACAAGAAGTAAGACCCTCATACTTTCAATGGCTTGGCGTCATAGGATGTCCAGGGTTTTCTTCAGGAGTGGCACTATATCCTCCGTACTATGAGTGTTGCGGAGTCTAGTGGGGTTTTTTTCACTGCGTTAAAGCTTAGAGGAGCGGCCTATCAGTGTTGGCTTGCATAGGAGTTGGGTAGTCTGGCCGAGGTATCCTCGCTCACTTGGACTCAGTTCTAAGATATGTTCTTGATGGAGTATGTTCCCAGTGTCTCAGAGATGCGTGGCGCACAGAGTATGAGCAGTTGCACCAGGGTTTTATGACCGTGTCAGAGTATGCAGTTCGGTTCAATGATTTGGCCAGGCATGCACCGGCCTTGGTTGTTACAGTTCTAGAGCGGGTTTTGTCGATTTATCGAGGGGATCAACCCCAGTACTAGATTTGCATGGGCCGAGAGTTGGAGATAGACATTGTATACCAGCAGGTAGTCTGGATTGCTAGAAGATTGGAGGGTATGCTGATTTGGGAGAAAGAGGAGAGAGAGGTCAAGAGGTCTCGAGAGTCTGATACTTAATAGTGTTACTTGTGCCCTAGCTGCAGCTCATAATGGTAGGGGCTATGCAAGTCGCCCTGTTTATTCAGCACTTCAAGCTGCGAGCGGAATTCCGGCCACTCATGGGCCCCAAGATCCCTATTATACACCATAATTATCTAATGCACCTCCTGCATGGGGTGCTTTCAGCGGTCAGTCCAGCCGATCAGGCCGGAGCCAGCCATAACAGCCACATCTTCTGAGAGCATGTTTTTAGTGTGGTGACACTCGCCATGTGGTGAGGTATTTCCCTAGACTCGGGAGGGTGTACCTTTACAGGCTACTCAGGCACCGCGTGCTCCACCGGGTCCTCAGGCTATGGTTACGGCACCAGCTACCAATCCACCTACTTGGCCAGCCCGAGGTAGAGGTCGGGCAGGTAGAGGTCACCCTAGAAGGGGAGGCTATGCCAGATATGATGATCTTCCTGCTCGAACGGAGGCAGTTGCATCCGACTCTGTCATTACATGTATTGTTCCGGTCTGTCATAAAGATGCATCAGTCTTATTTGTTCTGGTCTGTCATCTTATTTTGCTCTGTATTTGGGTGTATCACATGATTCCTTGAGTTCTCCTATTTACGTGTCTACACTTGTGGGAGATTCTGTTGTTGTTCACCGTGTGTATCGGTTGTGTTTGGTTGTTCTTAGTGGTTTTGAGACCAGAGTCAATTTATTATTGCTCAGTATGTTAGATATTATTATTTATGGCATGGACTGGTTGTCGCCCCATTATTCTATACTTGATTGTCACGCCAAGACCGACATGTTGGATATGCCAGGATTACCATGGTTAGAGTGTAGAGGTACCTTAGATTATGTACCTAGCAGAGTTATTTCATTTCTAAATGCTTAGTGAATAGTCGAGAAGGGGTGTGATGCGTATCTAGGTTATTTGAGAGATGTAAATATTGATACTCCTACCGTTGAGTTAGTTTCGGTAGTGAGAGATTATCCAATTGTGTTTCCAGCCGATCTTCCGGGCATGTAGCCCGACAAGGATATTGACTTTGGTATTGACATGTTACCGGGCATTCAACCCATCTCTATTCCTCCATATCGTATGGCTCCGCCTTAATTGAAGGAGTTAAAGGAGCAGTTATAGGAGTTGTTTGATAAGGGCTTCATTGGGCCTAGTGTGTCACCGTGGGGTGGTCCAGTATTGTTTGTGAAGAAGAAGGATTGTTCTATACGCATGTGTATTGATTACCGCCAATTGAACAAAGTTACAATGAAGAACAAATGTACATTACCTCGTATTGATGACCTATTTGACCAGTTACAGGGTGCTAGAGTGGTTTCCAAGACTGACTTGCATTCAGGCTATCATCAATTGATGATTCGAGAGCCAGATATCCCGAAGACATCTTTCAAAACTCGGTATAGTCACTACGAGTTCCTTGTGATGTCATTTGGGCTGACCAATGCCACAACAACATTAATGCACTTAATGTACAGTGTATTCCGTCCCTCTCTTGACTCATTCTTCATTGTATTTGTTGACGACATTCTGGTGAACTACCGGAGCTGGGAGAATCATGAGCACCACCTCAGGATTGTGCTCCAGACCTTGAGAGAAAACAAGTTATATGCAAAATTCTCAAAGTGTGAGTTCTAGCTAGATTCAGTGGAATTTTTCGGTCATGTAGTGTCGAGTGAGGGGATCATGGTGGATTCGAAGAAGGTTAGGGTTGACCCAGACCGTCCTCAGCTAAGGAGATTTGGAGTTTTCATGGTTTGACAGGATATTACTGCGAAAATTATGACCTGGCTGACTCAGATGGGTACCCCGTTCAGTTGAATAGACGAGTGTCAGGAGCGATTTCAAAACTCAAGACAGCTTTGACTACAGCCCCAGTATTGGTATTGCCTATATGTTTGGGGTCTTATACTGTATATTGTGACGCAGGAGGGTAGGGTGGTTGCCTACGCATCTAGACAACTGAATGTGCATGAGAAGAATTTTCCTGTCCACAATCTTGAGTTAGATGCTATCGTTCATGCCTTGAAGACTTGGCGTCAGTATTTGTATGATGTCCCTTGTGATATCTACACCGATCACCGGAGTCTGCAACATCTGCTAAAATAGAAGGATCTTAACTTGCACTAGCAAAGGTTGTTAGAGCTACTTAAAGACTACGATATCACTATTCTATACCATCTCGGGAAGGCCAATGTGGTAGTCGATGCCTTGAGTCACAGGGCGGAGAGTTTGGGCAGCTTAGCATATCGACCAGCAGCACAGAGGCTATTGGCATTGGATATTCAGGCCTTGGCCAATCATTTTGTTAGATTGGATGTTTCTGATCCGAGCCTAGTTTTGGATTGCATGGTTTCTTAGTCTTCTCTTTATGATCGTATCAGGGAGCGTCATTATGATGACCCCTTTCTGCTTGTCCTTAAGGACATAGGTCAGCACGGGGAGGCGAAGGAGGTAACTATTGGGGATGATGATGCATTGATGATGCAGGGGCAGGCTATGTGTGTAAAATGTAGATGGTTTGCATAAGTTGATTCTCAACGAGGCTCACAGTTCACGGTATTCAATTCACCCAGGTGCCGCAAAGATGTATCAGGACTTGAGGCAGCACTATTGGTGGAGGAGAATGAATAAGGACATAGTAGAGTATGCAACTCGGTGCCTAAATTGCTAACAAGTGAAGTATGAGCATCAGTGGCCATATGGATTGCTTCAAAATCTAGAGATTCTGGAGTGGAAATGGTACTGTATCACTATGGATTTTTTTGTTGGGATCCCACGGACTTAGAGGAAGTTCGATGCTATTTGGGTGATTATGGATAGGTTGATCAACTCAGCTCATTTAATACCAGTGATGACTACTTATTCTTCCGAGCAACTAGCTCGAGTTTATATCTTCCAGATTTTCAAGCTTCATGGCATGTCGGTATCCATCATCTCTGATCAGGGTATGTAGTTTACATCGCAGGTTGAGTTGAGAACAACATTTCACCCTCAGACGAACGAACAGTCCGAGCACACTATTCATATATAGAGGATATGCTTCATGTATGGGTGATGGAGTTTGGGGTTCTTGGGATCCGTTCTTGCCACGTGTGGAGTTTGCCTACAACAGCAGCTATAAATAGAGCATTCAGATGGCCCCGTATGAGGCTTGATATGTTAGGCAGTGCCGGTCTCCAGTGGGTTGGTTCAAGTCGGGCGAGGCTAGGCTCTTGGGTACAGATTGGATTCGGGATGCTTTGGAAAAGGTTAAAGTGATTTAGGATTGACTTTGCACAGCCCAATCTAGACAGAAGAGTTATGTTGATCGAAAGGTTCGCGATGTTGCATTCATGGTTGGGGAGCGGGTCTTGCTCTGGATTTCGCCAATGAAGGGTGTTATGAGGTTCGGGAAGAAGGGCAAGCTGAGCCCAAGGTTTATTAGCACGTTCGAGGTGTTGCGGCGAGTTGGGGAGGTTGTTTATGAGCTTGCCTTGTCTCCATGTGTTATAACTGATGTTTTCAGGTGTCTCTGATATGGTTTCCTCTTATGCGATCGTGTGGGAATGTACGCGATCACGTAGGCTAAGCTGGGCAGTGTAGGATTTTGTTCTACGGGCTCACGAGCAGGAGGATGCGAACGTGTACTTGTGGAATGTTGTGATTCGCGAATGTGTGGCTAAGGTCACGTTCGGGTAGGGTATTAGAGGCAGAAGCTACGGCCACGCATTTGTTCTTTGCACTCACATGGTGAAGGGAGCGATCGCATAACTTTGAGGAGTCAGCTGTACGCGATCACGTTTATGGTTATGCGTTCTCGTAGGCTTAATTTCTGGGGCAGCTTACTTTGTTCTACGCGATCGGATGTGATGTTCCGCGATCGCGTAGTGTAAACACCTGGGCAAAACTTAAATATTCAAAAATGAGGGTTTGAGTTGATAACACAAAAATTGATTTGAGAGCTCGGTGGGAGGCGATATTTGGAGAGATTTTCACGTGGGTGTTTGGGGTAAGTGATTTATACCTAGTTTGGTTAATTTCCATGATTATGCCTGTGATTTCATCATTAAATTAGTGATTTGGGGGAAATTGAGAAAAGTTCCTAGGATTTTGAGGATTTGATTTAGAATTTCGTATCGTATTTGAGTTATTTTGGTATGGGTGAACTCGTGGTGGAACGGGTATTCGGATTTTGTGACTTTTACCCAATTCCGAGAAGTGTGCCCGAGTCGACTTTTTTGGGTGATTTTCTAATTTCTTGTTAAAGTCTTGATTTTATTAATTAGATTAGTTTCTTATAGTTATATTTATAGTATGAAATTGCTTTTTGCTAAATTTGGGCAATTCGGAGTCGAAAAGTCGAGGGAGAGGTTGAAAATCCGGTCTTTGCTAAGTAACTTGTTTATATCTTAAATGAGTTATCCCAGCATGTGTAGTTATCATGTTTAGCCTATTATCGCATGTCTACATGTCTTAATTCTTATTTGAAATCTGTCCAACATGCTTAGTTGAATTCCTATTTTTCCTTGATTTTGTCTTTAGTCATTAACTGTAGGATTTCTTGCTGTGAATTCGTTGTTCCATCGGTTAAGAGTTGTGTATTTACTTTTGGGACTATGAGGCGCTACCTCGAGAGCTCCCCTATTGCATATGTATTTTTAGGACTACGAGGCGGTACCTCGGGAGCTCCCCGTTGCATATTTACTTTTGGGACTATGAGGCTGTACAATGGGTGCTCCCCTGTTGAGTATTTACTTTTGGGACTACGAGATGGTACCTGGGGAGTGCCCCTGTTGTTTATCCTATATGTTGTATTGTTACCTTTCTGTAATTTCTCATTGTTAAATTCTCAGTCTTTCCATTATATTGCTATATCTTCTGCCTTGTTTCCTTTTATTCTAGTAGGGCCCTAATCTGACCTCGTCACTACTCTACCGAGGTTAGGCTTGGCACTTACTGGGTAGCATTGTTGTGTACTCATGCTACGCTCTTGTACCTGTTTTGTGTGCAGACGCAAGTACATCCTACCGGCCTTGATATTAGTAGAGTGCGTGCTGCTGCTTGGAGACTTCATGTGATGACCCAAAAGGTCATCTTATATTTTTGAACTTGATGTTGTGCTCTTAAGCCTTAAAAATCTCATTTTTACCCTCCTCAATCTGCGTGCGCAGTCTGGGTATTGGCCAATAAGGTTTATATGTTAAAAACTGATAAATATAACAATTTTTGCCTTAAAACTTTAGTTGAGTTGACTTCGGTCAACATTTTTGGTAAACAGGCTCGGATCCTTATTTTGATGGTCCCGGTACCTGGGCGTATGCCCGGAATCTAATTCGGAGGTCCCTAGCTAGAGTTATAAATTTTTGATGTTTAGCAATATTTGATATTATTGAGCCATTTTTTGAATAGATACGATTAGATTGGAGGTGAATTCCAGAGGAAAAGCTGTGATTGAAAATTAAGTGGCTTTCGGAGCAAGGTAAGTGTTGTGTCTAATCCTGACTTGAGGGAAATAGGAACCTTAGACTATTTGCTATGTGTAATTCATATGAGCGGCGTATATGTGAGGTGACGAGTACTTATGTGCCGCCAAATTACATGTTTTCCATGTTTCTTCTGTTTTTCTTATATTGTCTCTTTCCTAAGCATAATTGCTACGTGTTTATACTAGTGTTGTTAAATTGATCGTCATTATCATGTTTATGGATTTTCTGGTGATAAATGAGTATTTAGTTCGAAGTTGAGATTCATATTGTGGAACCAAATGTTGAAGTAAGGCTTGTACTTGTTATTCTATCTCCCTGTTGTTAATTGTTCATTGCATTATGGTAAGGGAGAGTGTTGATGCACGAAGGGTGATGCCGTACCATATTGTAAGCGTTAATGCACGAAGGGTGATGCCGTGCCATATTGTAAGTGTTAATGCACGAAGGGTGATGTCGTGCCATATTGTGAGTGTTAATGCACGAAGGGTGATGTCGTGCCATACTATAAGAGTTAATGCGCGAAGGGTGATGTCATCCCGTTTCTATTGATTTATAGTGAGATTGAGAGTAAAAGCACGAAGGATGATGCCGTGCATTTTTCCTTTATTGTATTCATTGTTTCTGTTGATTTATAATGTATTGGTTGTTCCAGTTATCATTATGTTGTAGTTCCTTATCTCGTATTTTGCCCAGCATGTTTCCCCCTCCCGATATTTCCTGTCTAGCTCTTCATTACTGTTATTTGTATATACACTGTTAAATTGTACAGGTTGATTTGTTGGTGCCTTACCTTAACCTCGTCATTACTTCGTCGAGGTTAGGCTCGACACTTACCAGTACATGGGGACAGCTGTACTGATACTGCACTCTGCACTTCCTGTGCAGATTTTGGTACCGGCTCGAGTTGATTGGGATTTTAGCTGTTGGACCCGCTATCCGGAGAATCAAGGTAGATCTGTCGGCGTTCACATACCTTGAAGTCCCGATTTATTTTTTCTGTTTTACTGTTTCTTTCATTCAGACAGTTGTATTTCTTTCAGACTATTACTTGTAGTAAATTCTACAATGCTTGTGAATTGTAACTCCAGATCCGGGTGGTAGTAATTAATACAGTCTTTATATTATTCCGCACTTATTATATTTCATCTTAGCTAATTATTGTTATTTACTAAATAGAAATAAGGATTTGGTATAATGAGTCTCTAACGTTGTCTTGCCTCATAAGTGAAATGTTAGGTGCCATCACGGTCCTGATGGTGGGAATTTCGGGTCGTGACAAGTTGGTATCAGAGCACTAAGTTGCCTAGGTCTCCCGATTTTCGAGGAAGCTTAGTAATGTCTGGAGGATTGGTACGGATACGTCTGTGCTTATCATCCAGAGGTTATGAAGTTTAGGAGCAAATTTCACTTATATTCTTCTCTGTCGCACGATTTTATTTTCACAATACTGATTGAACTCTTCCACTCTTATTCTCTCGCAGATGGCGAGAACATGTACCGCTTCCTCAGCTGAGCAGCAGCCAGAGCCCCCAGTGGTAGCTCCCACGCGGGGCAGAGGTCGAGCCCGAGGCCATGCCAGAGGCCGAGGTAGGGGCAGGGCTCAGCCTAGAGCCCGAGCAACAGCCCCAGCTGTGGAACCTCAGATAGAGCTTGACTAGGAGGTTCCTGCCCAGACTATTCATGTCGGGCCAACTCAGGTTCCGGAGGGTTTATTACCACCCCAGTACTTCAGGACGCTTTGGTCCGTTTGGGGGCCTTATGGAGAGTGTGGCCCAGACTGGCACATTTCCCATGGCACCAGCAATCTCTCAGGCTGGAGGAGTAGCCCAGACTGCCACTATGCCCGCTCCGGAGCAAATAGCTCCCTAATATCAGGTTCCAGCAACTCATCCATTCGGAGTAGTTCAGCCGGTTGCTGCGCCACAGACCGATGATGGGTCAACTATGTCTTCTAATGCTTTATGGAGGTTGGACAAGTTTATCAAGCTCTTCCCAGATCACTTCAGTGGTGCTCCTTCAGAGGATCCTCAGGAGTATCTCGACAGCTGTCACGATGTTCTTCGGAACATGGGTATACTGGAGACCAATGGGGTTGATTTTGCTGCATTTCAGATGACTGGTTCCGCCAAGAAATAGTGGAGAGATTATTTATTGACCAGACCAGCTGGATCGCTTGCTCTTACTTGGGACCAGTTCTCTCAGCTCTTCATAGAGAAGTTTCTGCCTATCACATTGAAAGAGGAGCGTCGCCATCAGTTTGAGCATCTCCAACAGGGCAGCATGACTGTTACTCAATATGAGACCCATTTTGTGGATTTTGCCCGTCATGCTATTCTTCTACTTCCCTCGGAGAGAGAGAGGGTGAGGAGGATTATTGATCGACTTGCTCAGCCTACCAGATTGCAGATGGCTAAGGAGACTAGGAGTGAGATTTCTTTTCAGGCGGCTGCTAATGTTTCCAGATGAGTCGAGATGGTTCTTACTCAGGGAGGTCAGGGGTCTGACAAGAGACCTCGTTATTTCGGTGAGTTCAGCGGTGCCTCATCTAGAGGCAGGGGTACTTTTGGTAGAGGCCATCCTCCCAGGCCATTTCATTCAGCACTCTAGGCATCCCATGGTGCCTCAGGTGGTCGTGGCCCTCAAATGCATTATTCTGACCAGCTAGCCTATAGTTCACCACTAACTCCTATTAGTGCACCTCCACTCCAGCGTTATTAGGGTGGTTACTCAGGCGACAAGGTTAGTTTTAGGGTCAGCAGTCACAGTAACCGAGGTTATGTTATACATGTGGATATCCGAGGCACATTGCTAGATTTTGCCCGGCAATGGGCAACTCACAGCATCGGAGTTCTCGTGCCATGGTTTTGGCACCAGTGGCTGCACCACCTGCTCAGCCAGCCAAAGGCAAGGGTCAGGCAGCCAGAGTTAGAGGTCGGACTGTTAGAGGTGGAGGTCATGCCGTTAGATGTGGAGACCAGCCAGCTAGAGGCCATCCAGTGACGTAGTCCAGAGTGGTGGGGCCCAGCCCCGGTGTTATGCTTTCCCTGCGAGGACTGAGACCGAGTCATCAAAACGTTGTTATCACATGTATTGTTTCAGTTTTCACTAGAGATGCTTTAGTTCTATTTGATCAGGGATATACTTACTCTTATGTGTCATCCTATTTTGCTTCATATTTGGTTGTGCCATGTGATTCCTTGAGTGCTTCTGTGTATATGTCCACGCCAGTGGGGGGTGCTATTATTGTAGATTGTGTTTATCGTTCATGTGTGGTCACCATTAGGTGTCGTGAGAAGGGGTGCTACCATTGTGTGGTCACCATTGGGATGCTACCAACAGGGTTATCTCTTATGTGAAGGCTCGGCATATGGTCGAGAAGGGGTGTCTAGATTATTTGGCTTACCTCCGCTATTCTAGTTCGGAGGTTCCTTCTATAGATTCACCACCAGTTGTTCGTAAGTTTCCAAAGGTGTTTCCTGCATACCTGTCGGGGATGCCACCCGATAGGGATTTTGATTTTTGCATTGATTTGGCTTCAAGCACTCAGCCCATTTCCATTCTCCCATACCACATGGCCCCGCTAGATTTGAAAGAATTGAAGGAACAGTTGCAAGATTTGCTTGATAAGGGCTTCATTAGGCCTAGTGTGTCACCCTATGGGGCACCTGTATTGTTTGTGAAGAAGAAAGATGGATCGATGAGGATGTGTATAGATTACCGACAGTTGAACAAAGTCACCATGAATAACAAGTATCCATTGCCGAGGACTGATGATTTATTTGATCAACTTCAGGGTGCCCAGGTGTTTTCGAAGATTGATTTGAGATCTGGCTAAAATCAGTTGAGGATTAGGGCATCCGATGTCCCTAAATCAGCTTTTCGGACTCGGTATGGGCATTATGAGTTCATAGTGATGTCATTTGGACTGACAAATGCCCCAGCAGCATTCATGGATTTGATGAACTAGGTGTTCAAGTAGTATATGGATTCCTTTGTGATTGTGTTTATTGATGATATCTTGATCTAATCCCACAACCGAGAGGAGCATGAGCAGCACCTTCAGATCGTTCTTCAGACTCTAAGAGACAGCCAGTTATATGCTAAGTTCTCAAAATGCAAATTTTGGTTGAGTTCAGTTGCTTTCTTGGGTCATATTGTATTAGTAGAGGGTATTTAGGTGGATCCAAGGAAGATTGAGGCAGTTCAGAACTGGCCTAGACCCACATCAGCTACAGAGATCCTTAGTTTCTTGGCATTGGCAGGTTATTACCGTCGATTTGTGGAGGGGATTTCATCCATAGCAGCCCCGTTGACCAGGTTGACCCAGAAGGGTGCCCCGTTCAGGTGGTCAGACGAGTATGAGGTGAGCTTCCAGAAGCTCAAGACAGCTTTGACTATGGCACCAGTATTGGTGTTAACCACAGGTTCAAGATCTTATACAGTATATTGTGACACATCTCGTATTGGTCCGGGTGTGGTATTGATGCAGGGTGGCAAGGTTATTGCATATACTTCGCGGCAGTTAATGTTTTACGAGAAGAATTACCCTATTCATGATCTAGAGCTAGAAGCCATTATTCACGCATTGAAGATTTGGAGGCATTATCTTTACGGCGTGCCATGTGAGGTATTCACGGATCATCGGAGCTTGCAGTATTTGTTCAAGTAGAAGGAACTCAATTTGAGGTAGAGGAGGTGGTTGGAGCTATTGAAAGACTATGATATCACCATATTGTATCATCCCGGGAAGTCCAATGTGGTGGCCTATGATTTTAGTAGAAAATCAGCTAGAATGGGTAGCCTTGAATATATTCCAGTTGGTGAGAGACCGCTTGCATTGGATGTTCGGGCCTTGGCCAACCAGTTCGTGAGGTTGGACGTTTCTGAGTCTAGGCGTGTTCTAGCTTGTACAGTTGCTCGGTCTTCTTTGTTTGAGCGCATTAGGGATCGACAGGATGATGATCCTCATTTGCTTGTCCTTAGAGACATAGTGCGGCATGGTGGTGCCAAGAAGGTTACTGTTACATATGATAGAGTTTTGAGGATGCAGGGTCGTATTTGTGTGCCTAATATGGATGGACTTCGTGAGTCGACTCTTGAAGAGGCCCACAGTTCCCGCCAAGATGTATCAGGACTTGCGGCAGCATTATTGGCGGAGGAGGATAAAGAAAGACATAGTTACATATGTGGCTCGGTGCCTAAATTTCCAGCAAGTAAAGTGTCAACATTAGAGACCTGGTGGTTTACTTCAGAGGTTAGAGATTCCTGAGTGGAAGTTGGAGCGTATCACTATGGATTTTGTTATTGGACTCCCTTGGACTCAGAGGAAGTTCGATGCAGTTTGGGTCATTGTGGACAAGCTGACTAATTCAACGCATTTCATTCCTATGGTAGTTACCTATTCTTTTGAGCGGTTGGCAGGGATTTACATTCGTGAGATCATCCATCTTCACGGTGTACCCATGTCTATCATTTCTGATCGAGTTACACAATTTACCTCGCAGTTTTGAAGGGCAGTACAGCGTGAGTTGGGTACGCGGGTTGAGTTGAGCACAGAATTTCATCCTCAGATGGACGGGCAGTCCGAGCGCACTATTCAGATCATGGAGGATATGCTCCACGTATGTGTTATAGACTTCGGAGGATGGTGGGATCAGTTCTTGCCCCTTGCGGAATTTGCCTACAACAACAGCTACCAGTCGAGCATTCAGATAGCTCCTTATGAGGCATTATATGGTAGGCGGTGTCGGTCGCCAGTTGGGTGGTTCCAGCCGTGAGAGGCTCGATTGTTGGGCACAGACATAGTACAGGATGCCTTGGATAAGGTCAAGATTATTCAGGATCGACTTCGCACAGCTCAGTCAAGGCAGAAGAGTTACGCCGACCGCAGTGTTTGGGATGTTGTATTCATGGTCGGAGAGAGAGTGTTGCTTCGGGTATCACCCATCAAGGGTGTAATGAGATTCGGAAAGAAGGGCAAGTTGAGCCCTAGGTATATCTGACCTTTGGAGATTATAGAGAGGGTAGGAGAGTTGGCTTACAGGCTTGCATTGCCACCGAGTTATCATCAGTTCATCCGGTGTTCCATGTGAAAATGCTTCAAAAGTATCACGGTGATCTTTCGCATGTGTTAGATTTTATCTCTATCCAGTTGGATAAGGATTTGATTTACGAGGAGGAGTCGGTGGTTATTCTAGCCCGGCAAGTTCGCCAGTTGAGATCAAAGCGTTACCCTTCAGTTCGAGTGCAGTGGAGAGGTCAGCCTGTTGAGGCAGCTACGTGGGAGTCCGAGTCCGATATGCGGAGTAGATATCCCCACCTTTTCACCAACTCAGGTACGTTTCAATGTCTGTTCGAGGACGAACGGTTGTTTTAGTGGTGGAGAATGTGATGACCCCAAAGGTCATCTTATATTTTTTTAACTCGATGCTGCGCTCTTAAGCCTTATAAATCTTATTTTTACCTTACTCGATTTGCGTGCACAGTCCGGGTATTGGCCCAGAAGGTTTATATGTTAAAAACTGATAAAATTATGAATTTTTGCCTTAAAACTTCAGTTGAGTTGACGTCGGTCAACAGTTTTGATAAACGGGCCTGGATCCATATTTTGACGGTCCCGGTGGGTCCGTATCGAATTATGGGACCTAGGCCTATGTCCGAAATCGAATTCGGAGGTCCTTAGTTCGAGTTATGAATATTTTATGAAACTTAAAAGTCTTAAAATCTAATGTTTTTAGGAATTGATTATTGTTTAGCAATATTTGATATTATTGAGTCATTTTTGAATAGATACGAGTGACCTTAGACTATTTGCTATGTGAACTTCATATGAGCGACGTATATGTGAGGTGATGAATACTTATGAGCCGCCGAATTACCTGTTTTCAATGTTTCTTCTATTTTTCTTATGTTGTCTCTTTCCTATGCCTAATTGCTACGTATTTATACTAGTGTTGTTAAATTTATCGTCATTGTCATGTTTATGGATTTTCTGGTGATAATTGAGTACTAATTTCAAAGTTGAGATTGATATTGTGGAACCAAACGTTGAAGTAAGACTTGTACTTGTTATTCTATCTCCCTATTGTTAATTGAAGACTTGTACTTGTTATTCTATCTCCCTATTGTTAATTGTTCATTGCATTATGGTAAGGGAGAGTGTTAATGCACGAAGGGTGATGCCGTGGCATATTGTGAGTGTTAATGCACGAAGGGTGATGCCGTTTCATATTGTGAGTGTTGATGCACGAAGGGTGATGCCGTTCCATATTGTGAGTGTTAATGCACGAAGGATGACGTCGTGCCATATTGTGAGTGCTAATGCACGAAAGGTGATGTCATGCCATATTATGAGAGTTAATGCACGAAGGGTGATGCCATGCCGTTTGTATTGATTTATGGTGAGATTGAGAGCAAAAGTACGAAGGGTGATGCCGTGCATTTTTCCTTTACTGTATTCGTTGTTTCTATTGATTCATAGTGTATTGGTTGTTCCAGTTATCATTCTGCTGTAGTTCCTTATCTCGTATTTCCCCCAGCATCTTTTTCCCTCCCGATATTTCCTGTCTAGCTCTTTATTACTGTTATTTGTATATACACTGTTAAATTGTACAGGTTGATTTGTAGGTGCCTTGCCTTAGCCTCGTCACTACTTCGTCAAGGTTAGGCTCGACACTTACTAGTACATGGGGATGGTTGTACTGATACTGCACTCTGCACTTCCTATGCAGATTTTGGTACCGGCGCGGGTTGATCGAGATTTTAGCTGTTGGACCCGCTATTTGGAGACTCAAGGTAGATCTGTCGGCGTTCACAGACCTTGAAGTCCCTGTTTATCTTTTCTGTTTTATTGTTTCTTTCATTGAGACAGTTGTATTTCTTTCAGACTCTTACTCGTAATAAATTCTAGAATGCTCGTGAATTGTGACTCCAGATCCGGGGGTAGTAATTGATACAGTGTTTATATTATTTCGCACTTATTATATTTCATCTTAGCTAATTATTGTTATTTACTGAATGGAAATAAGGATTTGGTTTAATGATTCTCTAACGTTGGCTTGCCTAGCATGTGAAATGTTAGGCGCCATCATGGTCCTGATGGTGGGAATTCCGGGTCGTGACACTTTAAGGTATAACTACCAGCGTCCGCAGACCTTGGAGTCCCCCTCTCTCTATACCTTAGAGCTTGTAGTTTGTGACTTTTGGGTTTTGGGAATTGTTTAGACTCTGAGTTGTGGAGGTTTACTTGTACATGCCTAGCAGAAGTTTTCAGTATATATATATATATATGTGTATCCGTTGAAGTTTAGTCATTATTTCAATTATTATTTTCAGTTATTCTGCTATTGTTAGGCTTACCTAGTCTTAGAGACTAGGTGCCATCACGACATCCTTCGGAGGAAAAGTTCAGTCGTGAAACTTTCAAAGTTCGACGAACGGGTCCGAACCATACCAAAACATTCTGGAATGACGTCAAACTTTGCGTACAAGTCATAAATCACAATACCAATGCTTGGACCCAAACAGACATCGATAACACCAAAGTCCACTTCAAACAAAACATAAAAAAATCTTAAATTTTCAAAGTGCCAATATTCCAAAATATGCTTTGAAACGCTCCCGAGTAATCTGATACTCAACTCAAACATACGCCCAAGTTCAAGATTATCAAACGAACCTATTGGAACCTTCAATTTCCGATTCCGAGGTCGATTACTCAAAAGTAAAACTGTAGTAAATTCTTCCAACTTAAAGCTTTCAAAATTAAAATTTTTCATCCGAATCAACTCTGAACATCCCGAAATTGAACTCCGACCAAGCGTACAAGTCATAATATATGAAGTTAAGTTACTCAAGGCCTCAAACCCTTGAATGATACGATAGAGCTCAAAACGACCGGTCGGTTAATTACATATGCCTTGTAGATCTTCCATGTCTCCATTTTCTGAAAGTTTTGTTGAAGAAGATGCTGAAACTGCTTCTAGCATGGCTTGTACATCTGTTGAGCTTGCCATATCGATATTAGCCAAAACATCTAAGAGTTAATTTTTTTATTCTATTTGTGAATTGGATGATCCTGTACTGGTGGCTGGTTTGGATTTGGACTGGGTTTCTTTAACCTCAGGGACCCATCCTTTAATTTATGGGATTTTAACCATATATTTAATTCTATCAATTTCTTCAATCCCGAATGACCAACTGATTATGTAGGATATTCTTTTTTCAAAGTAATATTTGCAATGTTTGATATGATCTAGAAGGGTGGAGATTTCCTGCTCCTTTTAGAATCTTTCATAGTGCACGCGGAAGCTTCTTGGCATAGTTTGCTCAGTTCCTCCAAATCTTTTCCACCAGTCATAGAACCATCTTGGTATGACTAATTTCATAACTTGTTAGCTATATTTTACGAATCATGTATGAAAATTTGGGCGTAGGTATATAAAATTATACCAAGCATCAACATAATCAATAAAATTATAGGTTTGGGGCCTATGTTGTTTTGATAGCACAATCAGGGTGTGCATGTGCTACATACCCCATTCGAAAGGGCTGATAATCTTGTTAATAGTGAACCTTGAGTACATGATACTAGTGGGGTCCATATCATCTTTTAGTTTATGATTGATTGCCATTGATCATGTATCTGTCGGGATGAATTCATAGTACCTTCTTATTTTCATAGGGTCATTGGTTTCTATGTAGTTTCTATTTGTATAGCAGGGTTTATCTAAATTTTAAATTTACATATTTAATTTCTATATCCAAAGAAGAAAGTGATTTTGTAAAATCAAAAACTATTTTTAGAATAAACTTAGTTTCTAACCAAGTAAATCATTTAAAAAATGATATAAAAGGAATACATATCTATATACTATTTTCTTTTAATAGTATTGTTGGGTTGTACCCATAGAGCATCTAGATCTTTAACTTCATATACCTACGCGCAAATTCCAAAACATGGTTCGTTAATTGCTCTATACTGTTCATCTTGGTATAAGTTTACTGTTCATCATCTTTATCAACCGAAAACTTTGGATAACAATTAAAGTATACCGGGCCTTGGACATATAGACAAAGGACATTATAAAAGGCCGAGAAACATTTATAAAGTAACTTTAATAAAGAAGAAAGGCATCTTTTAAAGAGACTGTCCACTTATAAGATTGGGAAGAAGTCAATAATTTCTCGGGGTCTATATAATTCCACTATTCATAGAACCATTTGGGTATGATTGATTTCATAAATTGTTCGTTATATTTTACGTAAGCATTTCCGTAGTCTTCCCTGATCATTACCTTTTCTATGAACATATCTTTATACCACCAAAAATTCGTAAATTTTGGGCAGTTCAGATTATTAAGTAGTTTTAAACTTCTATCTTGGAAACGTTTAGGTTCTCCAATAAATGTCTTAGCAATACAGTAAATTAAAGTTGCAGTAGCATCTTCTCTAGCTTCTTTTTCTGCAACGTGCATACCATTTTTGATTTTTACTACGGTTGCTACTGTAGTGGCTCCTAGGATTTATCCATTTATCTTTAAAAGATAACCTCTATTTTAGGAAATACGTGTTTATGTACCACTTAATTTTAATAGTATTATTTGGGTGTATCCATTAAGCATCTAGATATTTCCAGTCTATTTCAAAGTCATTGGCTCGGATCACCATTAGCTGATAAACTGTTTCTGTAGTCGGGCTTTTTGGAGTGGCTACAAAGGGTCCATTTTGATAGATAACTTGGGGAACTGTTTTGTTAAAATCTACTCCCTTAATTTTTCTATCAATTTGTAAGATGAATAGTAAACTTATACAGAGATGAACAATATAGAGCAATTAAGACTTATAACATGAATATGATAATAAGATTTCGATGACCACTAAGGAAAGTATGATGGGTTTAGTCTCTCGTACTCAATAACATGTCTCTGATACCATTGGAAGGATCATAAGTTTTATAAAATAAAGATGAGTTATAAATATCAAATTCTTGATCGATATACTAACCAAAAGATTAACTTTATCAATTATTTAAAGACTAATAAAGAATCTATTAATAGATACATCCCCAGTTTTAAAACGAACAAGAATAAAATTCATAACAGTGAAAACCTATATTCGGCAATAATGAATATTGCCAAAGATGAAAGTGATTTACAAAACTGGCGTATTCTAAAAGAATCCTACAATACTATTTATCATACAAGTATGTTTTATTTTATAAAGTGTTATAATATCAAAACTTGCGAATCTACCGTTGCCATAAATAATTCGATTGAAACAATCAAATTATTAATAGTACAAGATATTCAGCAACATAGGAAAAAATATAATTTTCTCCATATAGGATTAGTACAAGTTGCTGTCAAACCTCTATACAGACTAGGTTTAGACACACCTCTCATTCTTTTGTTAAGACAGATTATTAAACTTTGATGATTCAGTATTAGGAGTCTTACAAAGTAACCTAGCCCACGGCCCGGTATACTTTAATTGTTATCTAAACTTTTCGGTTGATATAAACGACCAGAATATTTTGGACACTTTGACTCTATATATATAAACAAAAAACATGAATAGAAAAATTAATACAACAGAAATAACTTTAATATACAAAGTATATTATAGGCTAATGAAAATAACTTTAGCCCCAATGGCTAAAATAGAAAGTAACAAAGGAGTAACTATGCTCATTGAAGCAAACGAAGAACATAGTAATACCTTCATCCCTAAAAAACTAAAGATTAAATTAGTACAACATAACTAATTACATGTAGTATCAAATTAATTAAACGATACTAACAAAATAGGAACCCCTACTAGATCTTATTCTCTTGTTATCGATGAAGATGTCAAAAGAAAATCGAAGGAATACCATTTATTTGGGTTATAAATGATATTCCAAGGATAATTTCTTCATTTATATCCCTAGTTACCACAAAAGAATTTAGAAAGCAAATTCCATCGTTACAGATATGTGCTTTAGATAGCCTATAGTTTATCTTTAATTTTTCTCTAGTAGCGGACTATAATTTCTACTAATTTTCATGTTCCAATCCATGCATAATTCATGTATTTAACTCACAATGAGAAGAAATCACTTACCCCATAATAGATGATAAAGATGGCACTCCAAAATTTCTCCAACGTCGGCTATCATGGAAGAAAATGAGATAAAAATGAGCCAAATCCCGCTTTTAAAAGAACACCTCTGCCCAGACGACCTTCCGCTTCTGCGATCAGCTTGGCCACTTCTGCGACGTTGCTTCTGCGGCGAAATCTGTGCTTCTATGAAGTCATACCCATCAGTGCTTATCCGCTTCTGCACTCCAGGCACCGTATCTACGATCACGCATGTGCGGGAATTGCTTCGTACCTATGGCCACTGCCCAGATCACCTTCATCCGCTTTTGAGATCCACTTTTCCTTAAGTCCAAAAATCGATCTGTTAACCATCTGGAATCCACCCGAGGCCCTCGGGACCTTAGCCAAATAGACCAACACCTCCCAAAATCAAATACTAACTTAGTCGAAGCCTTAAAACACTTCATGTAACTTCAAAATCATGAATCGCGCCTCGAATCAAACTTATAAATTTTCAAATATCCAAATTCTATATCTTGTGCCAAAATATATCAAATTAATCCGGAATGACTTCAACTTTCGCATGTGAGTCATCAATGACATAACTAAGATATTCCAAAGCTTGTAACCCCAAACGAACATCGATAACATCAGAATCCACTTCAAACCAAACATATGAAATTCTTAAATTTTTAAAATGACAACCTTCCAAAATAAATGCCAAAATGCTCTCGGGCGATCCAATACGCAACCTGAACATACGCCCAAGTCCGAAATTATCATAGAAACCTATTGGAGTCTTCAAATCCCGATTTCTGAGGTCGTTTACTCAAAATTCAAAACTTAGTAAATTCATCCAACTTAAAGCTTCTGAAATTAGAATTGTCCATCTGAATCAACTCTAAATTTTTCGAAATGCAACTCCGACCATGCATACAAGTTATAATACATTAAGTGAAGCTACTCAAGGTTTCAAACCACTGAACGATGCGCTATAGCTCAAAATGACTGATCGGGTCGTTTCATTGATAGTAATGCTTGCCATCTGGCAAAAATCTGTTTTGAAATAAAAAAATTTGCATTCTTTTGTAAAATCTCTTTAGCGTATTTACAATCAACTCTAAGTAAAATTTCTTTACTGATAAAGTCATCTTGAAACTTAGTAATACATAGTACTTTAGACACAATTTCCTCTTTTACTATACTATAGTTATTTTGGGCGGAATTCCATATTCCTGAAGTGAAACGAACTAATTGTTCAGAAGACTCATAAGAGACACTTTGTTTGAGAATACTACTGTACCCTTCATCTAAAGCTTCAGTTTCAACTATCATGAATGCATCAGGATTTGGAATACCTAAATACGAAAGTTTTCAAACAATTGACTTGACTCTTTTGACAGAATCTGTCGGTTCTAGACTCCTGAGATGCTTGTATAATAGTTCACAAATTTTCCTACTATTAGGGATGAAATTTGCGACATAGTTGAGGCTTCCTAAGAACCTTTATAGTTGGGGTTTTTCTGTGATTTATCAGGGAATTTAGACTAAAACTCAATGGCTCTACAGATTGGTTTATAGGTTCCCTGATATAAGTCGTGTCCTAAGAATCTATTGGTTGTTTGAAACAACTTAATCTTCTTAGCACTAACTTCTAAACCACTGTGTTTTACAATTTTGAAGAATGTATTTAGGTGTTTAAAATGAGAATCTATGTCCTTTGAGAATATTAGAACATCGTCAATATAAACAATTAACATGCTACTATATGGGTTGAATATATTATTCATAATGTTTTGAAATTCTAATGGGGTATTTTTTAACCTGAAAGGCATAACATTCCATTCACATTGTTTAAAATGGACGTTAAATGCAGTCTAATACTTATATTTTTCGGTTATTTGTATTTGCCATAAACCTGACTTCATATCACATTTGCTATAGATATTAGCTTTGTATAATAATTTGTAATTAATTACAAGTCTAGGAGCTCCTCTTTCATTTTTTGCATTATTGTTAACGTAGAAGGTTGTGCAACTCCATGACGACTTTGATAGTCTTATGATCTTATTCTTGAGGAGATCATTAATTTTGTTTACGCAAATTTCCATGAGATCATGGTTTATTTGAATAGGCCTTGCTTTTGTAGGTATGGCATGTTCATTGAAATCATTAATATATGGTAATTCGACTATTTGCCTTTTTCTTTCCCAAAATGCATTGGGTAATTCTAAAAAAACTTCAAGTTCGGGTTTTTCTTGAAAACTTCTAATCCTCCCTTCTATCTCCGGGGTTATTAAAGTTTGGTTAGAAAGTAAGTTTATTCTAAAAATCGTTGGGTGATAGCATCAAAACGTCATTCATCATTAGACAAAATTTCGCCATTAGAAGAAATTCTAATACCAAATCTGTAAGTGTCGAACCTAACCTCGATGAAGTAGTGATGAAGCTAAGGCGGGTCACTTAGAATAACCTGTACGTAGTATAATACTAACAATAGTAAAGGAAACATGAAATGACGACAGAGCAGCTAACTAATGGAACCAAACTCAATCCTTGAAAACAATAAATTATGAAATATTAGTCCTAAGAATCTCATATGATAATACTGAATACTAACACATATAGCAATGAATACAACACACACATTCTGTTGTGACACGCAATCCGATTCCACCGTACACACACAATCCTCCCTTATTTCACCATATAAATATCAAGAATCACATATAAAACCCATTGCAGCATGCAACCCGATCCCACTGTATAATCAGAATCAATATCATAATCCTCCATTATTTTACCATATCAATATCAAAATCACCTAAAAAATCTGTTGCGGCGCGCAACCCGATCCCACCATATCAATATCAATTCCTCTTTTATTCTACCATATCACAGCCGTTGCGCCGTGCAATACGATCAATAAGAAAATTCAATAAATGTAATCAATCCAACAACTCAATTAACAAGAATCTCTACGATTAAAGAATATGAAAGTGAAGCAACAAAGTAACCCCGTACCAAATCAAAGAATACTATAATTAATACAAATCAATAAGACAAGCAAAATATATGATAGTTAAAGTATATAAGTAAGACAATTAAGGAAGTAACAATTAATCATGGAATCATGGAAGAAACTAACATTTCAATACAAAAGTAATTAATGAAAAGTAACAAGTTACGACATAGAAAGCAATTAAAGTGTGTAACAGTTAAGACATGGAATAAGATAGTTAATGAAATACAGGAAAGCATGAAAGCAATTATTTTGACAGCGTATACACTCGTCACCTCGGATATACGCCGTTACACACATAATTCATATAATATATAGTTCAAGGGTTCCTAATTCGCTCAAATCAAGGTTAGACCCAACACTTACCATGCAACGCAAGCAAATCAAAGCTCAACTGGGGCATTTCCTCTAAAACTCACCTCCAAACCAATCGAGTCTAATCAAAATCGACTTAATATCAACAAACAATGCTAGGGAAATCAATTAAAATACATAAAAAAAAGATCTTTACACTTTTCTCAAAAAGTAAACAAAAGTCAACCCCGAAATCACTTGGTCAAAACCCAAGATACGGAACAAAACCTAATTACCCATTCACCTCCAAGCCCAGTTATGTGATTAGTTTCGAAATCTGACCTCAATTTGAGGTCTAAATTTCTATTTTTACAAAAATTCCTACTTCTACCCAAGTCCCTAATTTTCTAACATGAAAGAGCATAGATTAAGGTTAAAAATCAATGGGTGTTGATGAAAATGGAAGAAAACGAGTTAAAGTATACAAACCGTGAAATGAAGATAAAATTTCTCTTCACAATCGCCTCTAGGCCGAGCTCTAATGTGAAGATGGTGAAAAATGAAGAAAATCCCATCTTTGGAACATTTAAGTCATTGGGCGTCAGACCTTCTTCGCGTTAACGAAGGGCCTGACGCGATCGCGAAGTGAAACAACCCAAGTAGCTTTCACGTTCATAAGGAACACTACGCGTTCGCTATGGCCTATACCTCATGGCCTTCATGTTCGCGAGCCAGGGCTCACGTTTGCATAGAGCTTCCAACCAACTCCCCACAGATTCACCTAAACTTTTTTATTCGCGAGAGGGTGGTCGCTTTCGCGAAGGGTAAGCCCCGTAATGCTTCGTGTTAGAGACTTGTTCCCCGCGTTCACGTAGAATAAAACCACCACATCCCCAAGTTCCCCTTCATGATCGCAACAGTGGTTTCACAATCGCGAAGCACAATGCACCAGACATTAGAAATATCATAAACCGGCAATTGCCTAAGTCCAAAATCAATCTGTAGCCTATCGGAAACACACCCGAGCCCCTCGGTCTCCAAACCAAACATGCACACTAGTGTAAAAATATCATACAATTTTTCTCGCCCTTCAAAACACCAAAATAATACATGCAACTACGAACCGGATATCAAAATGAATGATATTTTTAAAGAAATTCAATAACATGCAAATTTACAACCGGATGTCCGAATCACGTCAACTCAACTTTGTTTTGCACATAATTTCGTATACAAGTCATAAATAGTGAAGTGAACCTATACCAAGTCACGGAAACAAAATCTGAACCCGCTAGTAACAAAGTCACCCTACAGTCAAACTTAGCAATTATTTTAGCTTTCAAATTACTAATTTTGAACAAATCACGTTAAACCAAGTTAGGGACTTCCTAATAAATTTTAGGGCATATTCCCAAGTCCCAAATCACGATATGGACCCACTGGAATTATCTAATACTGATACGGGTCCATTTACACAAAACGTTGATCGTAGTCAACTCAAATATGTTTTAAGGAAAAATATCACATTTTCTTAAATGTTTCACATAAGCTTTTTCAGAAAAAGACACAGGTTGTGAACACAAATCAAGAAAGGCTAAATGAAGCTATTTGAGGTCCCGAATGATAGAAATGAAGGCTAAAACCCAAAGTGACCTATCGGGTCATCAAATTCTCCACCTCTAAAACAAACGCTCGTCCTCAAACAAAAATAGAAAGGTGCATGTACTGGTGAAAAGGTGTGGATATCTACTCTGCATGCCCGACTCGGACTCCCATGTGGATTCCTCGGTCAGCTGACCTCTCCACTGCACTATAACTGAAGGATAACTCTTAGACATCAACTTTCAGACATGCGGGATAAAATGGCCATCGACTCCTCCTCATAAGTCAAATCCTTGTCCAGTTTGACTGAGCTGAAATCTAACACATGAGACGTATCATCGTGATACTTCCGGAGCATGGACACATGGAACACCAGATGGACTGCTGATAAATTAGGTGGCAATGTTAATCCATAGGCCACCTCACCCACTCTCTCAAGAATCTCAAAGGGTCCGAGGGCTCAACTTGCCCTTCTTTTCAAATCTCATCACACCATTCATGGGTGAAACCTGGAGCAATACCCTCTCTCCAACCATGAATGCAACGTCATGAACTCTACGGTCAGCAAAACACTTTTTCCTAGAGTGAGTTGTACGAAGTCGATCATGAATCATCTTGACCTTTTCTAAGACATCCTGAACCAAATCGGTACCCAACAACCAAGCCTCTCCCGGCTCAAACCAGCCAACTTGCGAACGACACTGCCTCCCATACAATTCCTCATAGATAGTCATCTGAATACTCGATTGTTAGCTATTGTTAAAGGCTAACGTGACGCAAGCACGAAGCATATCCTCCAATATATGAATGGTGCACTCAGACTTCCCGTCCATCTAGGGGTGAAATATTGTACTCAACTCAACCTGTGTGCCTAACTAACATTATACAACTATCCAGTAGTGCGAGATGAATTGTGTACCTCGATCAAAAATGATGGACACAGGCACACCGTGAAGACGGATGATCCCGCGAATGTAGATCTCAGCTAACCGCTCTGAAGAATAGGTAACTTCCACTGAAAAGAAATGTATTGACTTGGTCAACATGTCCACAATAACCCATACCACGTCGAACTTCTTCTAGGTTTGTGGGAGCCCAACGAAAAACTCCATGGTAATACGCTCCCACTTCCACTCAGGAATCTGCAGCCTCTGAAGTAAACCACCAGGCCTTTGATGCTCGTACTTTACTTGCTGACAACTCAGACACCGAGCTACATATGAAACTATATCCTTCTTCATTATCACCCACCAATACTGCTGCTTCAAGTCCTGATTCATCTTGGAGGCACCAGATGAATGGAATACCGGGAGCTATGTGCCTCCTCAAGAATCAACTCATGAAGCCCATCCATATTGGGCACACAAATCCGATCCTGCATCCGCAAAACCCCATCATCTCCAATAGTAACTTATTGGGACTACCGTATCACACTGTGTCCTTAAGGACAAGCAAATGGGGCTCATCATACTGACCCTCTCTGATGCGCTCATATAAAGAAGATCGAGAGATCATGTAAGTTCGAACATGAGTGGGCTCCGAAACATCTAACATCACGAACTAGTTGTCCAAAGCTTGAACATATGATGCTAACGGCCTCTCACTAACTAGAATATATACAAGGCTACCCATACTCACAGCCTATCTACCCAAGGCATCGGCCACCACATTGTCCTTCCCAGGATGATACAAAATGGTGATATCATAGTCTTTTAACAGCTCCATCCACCTCCTCTACCTCAAGTTGAGATCCTTCTTCTTGAACTAATAATGTAGACTCAGATGATCCGTGAATACCTCACACGACACACCGTAAAGAAAGTGCCTCCAAACCTTCAGTGCATGAACAATGGCTGCCAACTCTAAGTCATGTATAGGGTAATTCTTCTCATGAACCTTCCACTATTTCAACGTGTATGCAATCAGCCTGCCATCCTGCACCGAGCCCAATATGTGATGAATCATAATACATCGTATAGGATCCTGAACCTGTGGGCAATACTGTCACGCCCCGAACCTAGGAGCGAGACAAGCACCCCGTGCCTCACCTAACCTGGCGTACCAAATTGCGACTAAGGGACTCTGAACACATAATGTCATACTTTGGCCATGGGGCCACCTTGCAAGACAATTTGCGAAGCAAAATATAAAACTGAATGGAAACTAGCACTAACTAAATATCAATATAAAGCTAGGCCGACAAGGCCGTCATAGCTACTACAGCTGACAAACCACCAATTTATACAAACCCAACATACTGCACTAACCAACAGGATATGCCTACAAGCCTCTACTGATAGATGTACTGTGATCGGAACAGGGCCCCGACCTACCCATAACATATATACAGATATACATAAGATGTACACAAAACTCTAGTCCTGGCAACTCCGAAAGACGTGGAGCTTACCGATCAGGCGGAACTCGGAAAACACCTACTGAGGAGGTCTACCCGTCTGTCTGTCTGAACCTGCACGCATGAAATGCAGCGCCCCCAAAAAAGGGACGTCAGTACGAAATAATGTACCGAGTATGTAAGGCAATAAAATAACTGAAATCTAAAAATGAACTGATAATATGATAACTGAAATTAACTGGGAGTCAAAGATGATCTGGAGATATACTTACCTGCTGATACTGACTCAACTCCTTCAATATAGTAAGTAAAATAATTGTACGGCCTTATAAGGCTCGGTATATATAACTGCTCTGCCATAGTAGGCTCGCTTATAGGCGCTCGGCCATACTAGGCTATGTATCTCGACCATGCTGGGCTCGCTCATAGGCGCTCGGCCACAGTAGGCTCGGTATATAACTTTCCATCTGATCAGAGGTTGCCCAATAGGGGCCTGCCCATCGATTATAGCTCGATGGTAATGAAAATACTGTAATACTGTATATATAGGCTTGCTGCTCTCTTGACTGGAAGAAGACAATACTAAAATTGAATATAGAGTCTCGATAAGGAATAATATTGTAACTTATGAGACTAGAATAGTGTGAATAAATTCATGAATATGAACTTCTCTTTTTGTCTCATTACTAACACATGTAGCTACGAGATCATGCCAAAATGAAGGAAGGCTTAGCCTTAACATACCTTATCACAATCTTTTCAATCACCAAGTTGAACTCACCTCTTCGCACCTTAATCTACAAGAATGATAATAATACTATCGTTAAGTTACGAAAGGTACAACTATCGCACAACGAACGACAAACCTATTTTGTATTAAAACGGGCAGCATCTCCCCTATAATATGCCCTTCCTCCAACTTCAAGATAACACCAACAATACAAGGACAGAACAATAACAACATATATACATCATTTTCCAGCCCTATATACACCATCAAATACTACAAAACAGCCCAACACACCCCAATCTCTTCGTACACAAAACGACCACCGTAGTAGTGTCAAACGACCCGAAAATGTTATGACGAACGACCAGCCAACCACCCTACATTTATATGGTGTTTATAAACCCCCTTCCTCCTCCAAAACTCCACAAAATAGTAATAAAACACGCAGCCCAACAGCAACACAAAACAGTCCACAAAACAGTCCGCTACAAGTGAATAACTCGAACTCACGGCTTCCGATCACCATCCCGTGAGTTCTTACAAGTATAGAACGACTTACCATGAATTTACAGAAGAAAAAATGGATGAAAGAGAGCAGTAAACTCACCTTATTTGTTGGATAACTCAGCTCCTATCTTGGTTCTTCAAACTCTAAGTTTTACCTCCAATTGGAACTTGAAAGGGAGAGAAAATCAATTAGGGTTTGTGGGAAATTTTTGGGAGGATTCTTTGCAGAGCTTATGTCTGGTTATTATGCTCTATTTTGAGTCTAATATATGAAGAAAATAGGCCCTTAAAAGGCCTCTTTGGACGACCCGAAATGGCCCATTTTTGGGCTTTCATTTAAGCAAGTAGGTGACACACCTACTTGTCACCTAGCAGCTTGCGCAGTATCGCAAAAATGCACATATCTCTCTACTCCGATGTCGTATTGACAAATGGTTTAATGCGTTGGAAAATAGACTCATAGATCTTTAATTTGATGTGTGGAACACACCATAACTCTAAGTATATTGGGAGAAAATTGCAGTTACATCTGACCCAAAGTTTCAGTAAAACTTATGAATGTAACTTGTGATGACTTTCATCGACTTTTGTTCCACAACTCGCTTGACTTAAAAACATAACACACGGATGTAATACGACTAATATAAATCATAACATAATCTCTTTATCATGTTAATCACCCTAGTCTCACCCCAAAGGTACATGTTATAACATTCCCAACTTGTCGACTTTCGATGAAACATTGTTTTATTTAATTGCTTTAGCTTCTGAACTGTCCAACCCTCTTTGTACTTGTTGTTCATGATCTTCAATATTTGTAACCTCAGAGGTAACATGATTAACTTAATTTATATACTTTTAAATATTATCTCATTTTTTTGTCCTACATTAGTTTGCTTACGACGCATTTTTACATACGAAAATATAGGGTGTAACATCACTCCCCCTTGGGAACATTCGTCCTCGAATGTTTACTCTTGGAGACTTTGGAAACTTTTTCCAGAGTATCCTTCGTACACTAGGTTAAAACCAACCTGCACGTAGCCAGAAACATACTATGCATGCCACACATGGCCAATCTTTATAAATAGCAGCAATTTGCCTCTGACATAATCCTGTCTCGTAGCCCTGCTACATCTGGAACACACAAACGACCCTTGTATCTGAGAACCCCATCTCCCTTGAGCTCTAACAATGGCTTCTTCTGCTGCGGAACTCGCTCTCTCAACTCGACCAACTCTGGGTCCTCGTACTGCCTTTCCTTGACTTCAGCTATGAGGGATGATTTTGCAGTGTTTTGGATTACAACTCCACCATCCTCAGAATCTACTAACCGAACCCCCAACGAAGCCAATTGATGAATCTCTCTAGCTAATTGTCTTTTCTCGGGCTCTACATGTGCTAAGCTACCCATAGATCGGCGACTTAAGGCATCTGCTACAACATTAGCTTTCCCTGGATGGTAGAGAATGTTAACATCGTAATCTTTCAATAACTCAAGCCATCGCCTCTGTCGCAAATTCAACTCTTTCTGCTTGAAAATATATTGTAGGCTTTTATGATCAGTAAATATATCAACATGAACACCATATAAATAATGCCGCCATATCTTAAGTGCATGGACAACCGCAGCTAACTCGAGGTCGTGGGTCGGATAATTCCTCTCGTGCTTCCTCAACTGCCTTGAAGCATATGCAATTACCTTCCCATGTTGCATCAGGACACATCCTAACCCGACACCTGATGCATCACAATACACGGCATAACCCTCTAGACCCTCTGGAAGTGTTAGAACTGGAGCTGAGGTCAACTTGTTCTTAAGCTCTTGGAAACTCCGCTCACAAGCCTCTGTCCATTGAAACTTAGTTTCTTTCTGTGTCAACTTCGTCAATGGTGCCGAAAGGGAAGAAAAACCCTCTACGAACCTCTGATAGTATCCTGCTAAGCCTAGAAAGCTACGAACCTCTGTCGGAGTGGTAGGTCTAGGCCAAGATTTCACGGCCTCAATCTTCTGAGTGTCCACCTTTATCCCTTCATCTGATACAATATGCCCCAAGAATGCTACAGACTTCAACCAGAACTCACATTTAGAAAACTTAGCATACAACTTACGATCACGGAGGGTTTGGAGTACCGCTCGCAGGTGGTCCGCATGCTCATCCTCTGAACGGGAATAAACCAGAATATCATCAATAAATACTATCACGAACAGATCTAAAAATGGCCGGAATAGGCTATTCATCAAGTCCATAAATACAGCGGGTGCATTAGTCAACCCGAAGGACATGACAAGGAACTCGAAGTGGCCATATCGGGTCCTGAAGGCTGTCTTCGGAATATCTTTTTCCCGAACTCTGACCTGGTGGTACCCCGACCTCAAATCAATCTTGGAAAAGCATCTAGCTCCCTGCAACTGATCAAACAAGTCATCGATCCTTGGAAGTGGATACTTATTCTTAATAGTTACCTTGTTCAACTGCCTATAATCGATACACATCCTCAGCGAGCCGTCTTTCTTCCGCACAAATAGTACCGGTGCACCCCAAGGTGAGGTACTGGGCCTAATGTAACCTTTCTCCAGCAAATCTTTTAACTGCTCCTTCAACTCCTTCAATTCGGCAGGTGCCATTCTATACGGAGGGACGGATATTGGTTGAGTTCCTGGAAGCAAATCGATGCTAAAATCAATCTCTCGCTCTGGAGGAATACCTGGAAGCTCATCTGGAAACACATCTGCATACTCTTTGACTATGGGAATAGACTGAAGTGTAGGTATCTCAGCATCTGCATCTCTAACTCGCACAATATGATAAATGCACCCTTTTGCGATCATTTTCCTCGCCTTCAGATAGGAAATAAACCTACCTCTGGGTGTTGGTGTATTACCTACCCATTCAAGGACTGGCTCACCCGGAAAATGAAATTTGGCTACCTTTGCTCGGCAATCAACTGTGGCATAGCAAGCTGCCAACCAGTCCATGCCCATGATAGCATCAAAGTCCATCATCTCTAGCTCAACTAGGTCAGCTGAGGTCTGACGACTACAAATTGTCACCGTACAACCTCGGTAAACCCGTCTAGCAATAATCGATTCTCCGACCGGTGTAGATACCGCAAAAGGATCACTTAGTATTTCAGGCACTATACCAAACTTCCTCGCGACAAATGGGGTAATATACGATAAAGTAGATCCTGGGTCTATCAAAGCATAAGCATCGTGAGAGAAAATGGTTAATATACCTGTCACAACGTCTGGTGAAGACTCCTGGTCCTGTCGACCCGCTAAAGCATAGATACGGTTCTGATTACCACTTGAACTGGAACCTCTACCTCTGCCTCGACCTCTACCAGCCGAAGACTGAGACTCACGCCTTGAAGGATGCACGGACATAGATGATCCTGTTGCTGAACTCGCTGGTTGTGCCATTCCCCCAGAATCTCTATTTGGGCAATCTCGCATCATATGCCCCGGACGCCCACATGTATAACAAGCATCAGAACCTGCTCGGCATTGACCCAAGTGTCCTCTACCACAGATGTCACACCGCGGAGGAAATGACCATGTCTGCGCAGAACCTCGTTGTCGCTGCAAACCCGACGCCCGTGAGCTCTCACCTGGTCCTGACTGAGTATAGCGGTCATACCCGTAACCCTGTAACTGAGGTGGCGGAGGCCTAGGTGGCCGTCCGAAGTACTGGGTCCTATAACTACCCTGAGATTGCTCCTGAGACCTGGGAAATCTCATCCTCTTACGTTGCCCTTGCTCAGCCCTCTCTGTACCCTGCTGCCGACGCCTACCCCTTTCTATATTCTGGGCGAATGCCTGAATCCGGGAGATATCCATACTATCCTGCAATGCAGCGGTGGCACATGCCTCGGTTAACTCTGGGGCTAACCCTGCTATAAACCTGTGAATCCTGTCCCGCATAGTAGAAACTATGGATGGTGCATATCTGGCCAATGAGTCAAAACGGAGACTATACTCTCGAACACTCATATTACCCTGCTTGAGGGCTAGAAACTGATCGACTCGAGCTTGTCGGATCTCCCGCGGTAAGTACTGGTCAAGGAAAGCATCTGAAAAATTCTCCCAAATAGCTGGAGGTGTATCACATCCCCTGGACCTCTCCCATCCCTCATACCAAAGGATGGCTATATCTCGGAGTCGAAAAGCTGCTAGCTCAACTGCCTCTTTCTCCGTGGCATGCATAACACGAAAGATCCTGTGAAGCTGATCTATGAAATCCTGTGGGTCCTCCTCTGATCTGTCCCCGTGAACTCTGGGGGACTCAAAGCAATAAACTCTCGGACCCTTGAACTCCCAGACCCCTCAGAAGTTCCTGCACTAGCTGATGCCCTAGCATGTTGCTGGGTAGCTACCAACTGTGTCAACAAATGCACCGCACTCCTTAAGTCCTGATCTGATGGAAGTGGAGGGGGAACTGGATGTGCGGTTTCCCTAGGAATCTCCGTAGTTGGTGGAGGAGCCGGTAATGGCTGAGTAGGGGTATCCCCTTGAGCCTCAGACTGGGCCCCATCTACTGGGGGTACCCTGTTGGTCCCCTCACCTACTACTGTATCTCTCCTCTGGCTAGCCGTAGTCTTCCTAGTCACCGTCATCTGTGCATGCAAACACCAACACATAAGTTTAATTCAAATTTCCTATAACTCAGTTCTATAGCACGATTTAGATTTCAAAGAAGTGTAACCAACTCCTAAATGCCCTGTAGTTCCTTGCTTATATAATGTGGTGCACAACACATCTATAAACAAGACCCTACTAGACACGGCTTGTAGACTCCCTAGGACAGAACTGCTCTGATACCAAGTTTGTCATGCCCCGAACCTAGGAGCGAGACAAGCACCCCGTGCCTCACCTAACCTGGCGTACCAAATTGCGACTAAGGGACTCTGAACACATAATGTCATACTTTGGCCATGGGGCCACCTTGCAAGACAATTTGCGAAGCAAAATATAAAACTGAATGGAAACTAGCACTAACTAAATATCAATATAAAGCTAGGCCGACAAGGCCGTCATAGCTACTACAGCTGACAAACCACCAATTTATACAAACCCAACATACTGCACTAACCAACAGGATATGCCTACAAGCCTCTACTGATAGATGTACTGTGATCGGAACAGGGCCCCGACCTACCCATAACATATATACAGATATACATAAGATGTACACAAAACTCTAGTCCTGGCAACTCCGAAAGACGTGGAGCTTACCGATCAGGCGAAACTCGGAAAACACCTACTGAGGAGGTCTACCCGTCTGTCTGTCTGAACCTGCACGCATGAAATGCAGCGCCCCCAAAAAAGGGACGTCAGTACGAAATAATGTACCGAGTATGTAAGGCAATAAAATAACTGAAATCTAAAAATGAACTGATAATATGATAACTGAAATTAACTGGGAGTCAAAGATGATCTGGAGATATACTTACCTGCTGATACTGACTCAACTCCTTCAATATAGTAAGTAAAATAATTGTACGGCCTTATAAGGCTCGGTATATATAACTGCTCTGCCATAGTAGGCTCGCTTATAGGCGCTCGGCCATACTAGGCTATGTATCTCGACCATGCTGGGCTCGCTCATAGGCGCTCGGCCACAGTAGGCTCGGTATATAACTTTCCATCTGATCAGAGGTTGCCCAATAGGGGCCTGCCCATCGATTATAGCTCGATGGTAATGAAAATACTGTAATACTGTATATATAGGCTTGCTGCTCTCTTGACTGGAAGAAGACAATACTAAAATTGAATATAGAGTCTCGATAAGGAATAATATTGTAACTTATGAGACTAGAATAGTGTGAATAAATTCATGAATATGAACTTCTCTTTTTTGTCTCATTACTAACACATGTAGCTACGAGATCATGCCAAAATGAAGGAAGGCTTAGCCTTAACATACCTTATCACAATCTTTTCAATCACCAAGTTGAACTCACCTCTTCGCACCTTAATCTACAAGAATGATAATAATACTATCGTTAAGTTACGAAAGGTACAACTATCGCACAACGAACGACAAACCTATTTTGTATTAAAACGGGCAGCATCTCCCCTATAATATGCCCTTCCTCCAACTTCAAGATAACACCAACAATACAAGGACAGAACAATAACAACATATATACATCATTTTCCAGCCCTATATACACCATCAAATACTACAAAACAGCCCAACACACCCCAATCTCTTCGTACACAAAACGACCACCGTAGTAGTGTCAAACGACCCGAAAATGTTATGACGAACGACCAGCCAACCACCCTACATTTATATGGTGTTTATAAACCCCCTTCCTCCTCCAAAACTCCACAAAATAGTAATAAAACACGCAGCCCAACAGCAACACAAAACAGTCCACAAAACAGTCCGCTACAAGTGAATAACTCGAACTCACGGCTTCCGATCACCATCCCGTGAGTTCTTACAAGTATAGAACGACTTACCATGAATTTACAGAAGAAAAAATGGATGAAAGAGAGCAGTAAACTCACCTTATTTGTTGGATAACTCAGCTCCTATCTTGGTTCTTCAAACTCTAAGTTTTACCTCCAATTGGAACTTGAAAGGGAGAGAAAATCAATTAGGGTTTGTGGGAAATTTTTGGGAGGATTCTTTGCAGAGCTTATGTCTGGTTATTATGCTCTATTTTGAGTCTAATATATGAAGAAAATAGGCCCTTAAAAGGCCTCTTTGGACGACCCGAAATGGCCCATTTTTGGGCTTTCATTTAAGCAAGTAGGTGACACACCTACTTGTCACCTAGCAGCTTGCGCAGTATCGCAAAAATGCACATATCTCTCTACTCCGATGTCGTATTGACAAATGGTTTAATGCGTTGGAAAATAGACTCATAGATCTTTAATTTGATGTGTGGAACACACCATAAATCTAAGTATATTGGGAGAAAATTGCAGTTACATTTGACCCAAAGTTTCAGTAAAACTTATGAATGTAACTTGTGATGACTTTCATCGACTTTTGTTCCACAACTCGCTTGACTTAAAAACATAACACACGGATGTAATACGACTAATATAAATCATAACATAATCTCTTTATCATGTTAATCACCCTAGTCTCACCCCAAAGGTACATGTTATAACATTCCCAACTTGTCGACTTTCGATGAAACATTGTTTTATTTAATTGCTTTAGCTTCTGAACTGTCCAACCCTCTTTGTACTTGTTGTTCATGATCTTCAATATTTGTAACCTCAGAGGTAACATGATTAACTTACTTTATATACTTTTAAATATTATCTCATTTTTTTGTCCTACATTAGTTTTCTTATGACGCATTTTTACATACGAAAATATAGGGTGTAACAAATACTAACACTGGCACCGTAGTCAAAGCAATTTTGAGCTTCTGAAAACTCACCTCACACTCATCCGACAACCTTAATTGAGCACCATTCTGGGTTAATCTATTCAATGGGTCATCTATGGATGAAAACCCATCCACCAACCGGCGCTTATAACATGCCAAACCCAGGAAGCTCCGAATCTCTGTAGCTGAAGTAGGTCTAGGCCAGTTCTGAACTGCCTCAATCGTCTTAGGATCAATCCTTATGCCCTCCGCAGATACAATATGCCCCAAGAAGGCGGCTGAGTCTAACCAAAACTCACACTTCGAAAGTATGGCATATAACTAGCTATCTATCAAGGTCTGAAGTACAATCTGAAGATGCTGCTCAGGCTCCTCTCAACTGCGGTAGTAGAATAAGATATCATCAATGAATATGATCACAAAAGAATACAAATAGGGCTTGAATACCCGGTTCATCGAATCCATAAATGTTGTTGGGCATTTGTCAACCCAAATGACATCACTAGGAACTCATAATGCTCATACCGAGTCCGGAAAGCTGTCTAAGGGACATTCGAAAATACCTTGGCACCCTGAAGTTGTTCAATTAAGTCATCAAACATCGGCAACGTATACTTGTTCTTGATAGAGACTGTGGTCAACTGTCGATAGTCTATACACATCCTCATAGACCCATCATTCTTCTTTGCAAACAACACAGGCGCACCCCAGGGCGATAAACTATGTTAATAAGTCCCTAATCAAGAAAATGTTTCAACCGCTCCTTCAATTCCTTCAACTCTGACGGGGCCATATGGTATGGTGGAATAGAAATGGGCTGAGTGCATAGAGCCAAATCAATACAAAATCCAATATCTTTATCGGGTGGCATCCACAACAGATCTGCGTGAAATACTTCTGGAAACTCGCGCACAACAGGTACTGAATCATGAACATAGGCTAGATATGCTAGAAATCCCTTCTCGACCATACTTTGTTTCTTTACATAAGAAATAACCCTGATGGTAGAATGGCCAAGATTCCCTCTCCACTCTAATCAAGGAAACCTCGGAATGGCCAAGGTTACCATCTTGGCATGACAATCCAGTATAGCATGATAAGGTGACAGCCAATCCATACCGAAGATAACATCAAAATCTACCATATGAAGAAGTAGAAGCTCTACGCTAGTCTCGAAAATCCTAATAGTGATCATACATGAGCGATAAACACGATATACAATAATAGAATCTCCCACAGACGTGGACACATTCACAGGAGCACTCGAAGAATCACGAGGCACATCCATATATGAACCAAAATAGGATGACATGTAGGTAGAGCCCAAATCAAATAGAACTGAAGAATATCTATGGCAAACTGGAACAATACCTATGATGACGACGTTAGATGACATGGCCTCAAGTCTAGTTGGGAAAGCATAAAATCGGGGCTAGGCCCCACTACTATGAACTTTGTCTCTAGGACGGCCTCTAGTTGGCTGACCTCTACCTCTAACAGCCTTACCTCTACCCCTAACGGCATGACCTCCACCTCTGGTTGCCTAGCCCCTGCCTTTAGCTGGCTGAGCGGGTGGTGGAGCAACTTATTTTGGGACCATGGCACGAGAACTCTGTGATGGCATGCCACCTAATAATCTCAGACAGAACCACCTAATATGACTAGTACCTCCATACTATAAACACGCATCCTGCTGCCTTGGCTACAAAAGGTGAAGTTAACCCGAGCGGGCCGGATAACCACGGTGATAGATCTTACTCAAAGGCGCACTGATAGGAGCCGATGATGCACTGTAAGCTGGCTGCCCATAATGAGATATATAAGGATCACGACTCCTAAAAAACTGTGAGATGCCTGAAGTGCTCACTGGTATATCCTAGGAGGATGGCCTCTACCAAAAGTACCACTACCTCCAAACGAGGCACCACTAAAACCACCGAAATGATAAGGCCACTTATCAGACACCGCCCCCATCTCCTGACCATGAACTATCTATATCTGTCTACCAATATCTACAACCCTTTTAAAAGTAATATATAGTATAATAGTGAAAGTGAGTCCATCAATGAATCTCCTCACTCTCTCCCTCTTAGTAGGAAGCAAGATAATGGCATGGCGATCTAGGTTCACAAATCGAGTCTCATACTGGATAATAATCATACTACCCTGCTGAAGACGCTCAAACTGCCTGTGGTAATCCTCCCACGGAGTGACAGGAATGAACTTCTCTAGAAATAGCTATGAAACCTGATCCCAAGCAAGTGTAGGTAAACCTGCTGCTCTAGTCAACATATAATCTCTCCACCATCTCTTGGCGGAACCAATCATATAAAACACTACAAAGTTGACCTCATTGGTCTCAACTATACCCATGTTGCGCAACACATTGTGGGAATGGTGCAGGTAATCTGACAAGACATATATCAACATACAAACTTAGTAGAACTTTCTAATCACTCAAAACAACATCCAAACACCACATTACCCTCGGATTCAAGCAATAGAACTTCTAAATTTCCAAATTCGGCAACCGATGCCGAAACCAACCAACCCACGTCTGAATGACCTCTAACTTTGTACACACATCAAAAATGACACTACAAACTTACTCCAACTTATGGAATTCCATTCCGACCCTGATATCAATTTTTTTCACTGCCGACTGAAATCGCCGAGTTTCCAACTCTAATTCTACCACGAGCCTCCAAATTACATTCCGGTCACGCTCCTAAGTCCAAAATCACCTAACGAAGCTAATGGAATCATCAGAATTCCAATCCGAGGTCAAATGCTAAAGAGTCAAATTTTGGTCAACTCTCCCAATTTAAAGCTTCCATAATGAAATTCCTTCTTTCAATTCGATTCCGAAATACCTGCAACCCAAAATCGACGATTCACACAAGTCAAAGTACATCATACGGAGCTACTCATGCCCTCAAACAACTGAACGAAGTGCGAATGTTCAAAATGACCAGTCGGGTCATTACATCCTCCCCCATTTAAACATACGTTCGTCCTCGAACGTCTAGAGTTGTTCCAAAAGCCATCAAATTACTGTGTAACTTTTCCATGCATGTACTCGGGGGTGATCCCACGTCACCCTATCCCATACAGGTCCGATAGCATAGCATAACTAAAATTTCTAAATTCAACCTAGCCCACAAGCCTTCAAATGAAATTTTCAACATCCAAAATTTCCTATATGATGAGAAGTTTGCATCTACATACCATATAAGTGTGAACAATCTATACCATAAGCCGTAACCATAACTCAAATACTCAAATTCAAATACCGCATAGCTCGAATGCCCAAAGCAATGGTTTCTAATCACAGTATCAACTCAAATCAACCCAGTGCCGTTAATAACCTCATATCAGACAAAACCTTGTTTCAAAACCTTCGTACACTGCCGATGATGAAAGAAACATACCAAATTCATAACCATTCATTAGACCAACATGTCATGAAGCTTCCGTTCCTACTACAAGAATTATAGCCAATTTCAAAGTTGACTTCCGATATTATCGTCCCAATTATACCGCAATCAAATCTGATAGCATCCATTCTAGGCCCAATGACTTCGTCTCATCCCACACGACCACTCTAGTGACATGACACATCAATACAATCTAAATCCACAACCTGTGCAATCCGTGCACCAGATAGAAACATTCCAAGTGTACTCAATCATAACAATGACCCGAATAGGAGAACCATTATGCAAGCTCGACGGGTACCACCCCGACGTAATGCTAAGAACCTATCACACACCGCAGAATCATAACACATGAATCATACACAAATGATCATATTTCCACATAACTCTACTGCAATACGTGACCCTATCCAAATACTGGTCCATATGAAACAGCTCAAGCCACCCTGCTAAAATCAATAACCATGCGCAATTCGACATCAAGTACCCAAAGTGCATTACCATAACACAGAGAAGCAAACGACACCATGCCACACAACCCGAAATAACATGACCAATACGCCATCAACCAAGCAATATCAAATACTATTCTCGCTCAAATTTCGCTACAAGGACACAATAGAACAGCACCATATGTGCATGTAACCAACGAATCACAATAAATAACCTTCGAAAGTCCACAATGACTGAATCATAACACATTCTATCATCTGGCTAGCTCCGACCACAACTTCACAGTCCACAACCATGAAACAATCTGCTCCTGAGAAATCCCAATCTCTAATTCCATAGAACACATGAATCACCATATTTGATTCCACCTCCACTGCCCGAATGCCTAACACCTCTCCCACGAGAAATACTTTAAAAATTCTTCCGTGCCACCTGGCAAAAATTTGAATACCAACAGTCGATCAGTCGGGAGAGTGCGGCAATACCAGTGAAGTACCCATAAGTTAAAACACACTGCCCCTTCTGAAATGTGCACTCTCAGCAAGCCATACCAAATAGTAATATCATTTACCTAGTCATCTGAAACCGTCCATGATTCCTAAGAATTTATGTCCTCCCCTTTAAAATTGAACTGTGACCTTGTACATGTAAATCCTATTCCCGCACAACACAACACATCTATTATGCCATCATGTGACAAGAATAAGAATTCTATTATCAACTCTGAGTCACTAGCAAATTACATACCTTATTAGTTAGAAACCTCTTTATTGCTTCTTTCTAGGAGAAAAGCATAACACACAACACGTTCCATGCACCGGTAGAATATATCCGGTTCAAACAATGGTTGAAAATATCATGAACACTTTAAAATCTATTTGCACATAACCAAGCTATCTGAACCGAATTCCTATAACTTCACCAAGCCACACAGGTTGCCAAATCCGGGAGCATTGCCACGAAACACCTATAGATACTAGCCACGTCATAACTACACAAATAACTGATTATAACCATTACTATGCTACCCCAACCTACTACCAAACTCTCTATTTCTCCAAGTCCTTTCCAAATTGCCTTCAAATTGCTATTTGTTTTTTTTTTATGTTTCCTATAGGTACCACAACCAAAAATGCTTACTTCGAAGAGACTTTATGTGAACCTAAAACTGTTTCCTTCACCTTCTTAATACAGAAATGCATAATTCACAATGATATAAATGCCACGAGTCTTGACGTCGTTCAATGCAACTCCCACTTTTCTAGCCATATATATAAATCTCGAAAATTCCAAATTGCTACATATAAATCTTGATTCCTTTAGAACCATTCTTGAGAGTCATCCACTCTACTCAAATCTCGAATTAACCGAAAAAACGGACCGAAACGACCTGTGCCTCATTAGCACACCAACACCCAAGGGAAATAAAGAGTAACCCACACTCCTACGCAACCGAGCAAATTCCCGCTCCATGTACACTACATTCTTCGTGAATAACCACTCAATTAGTTTATGGTCCTCCTATAACCATAGAGTAAAATACAACTTGTGTCCAGAAATTCCTTTACCCGAGTCATCCTCAATATCGACCTCAGCAAGTCATAATTGATTCACCAGTATACCCCAAAATGAAACTAATACAACACATAACCGTGCAATCAACTCGTCAATGGCAGACTCCCACCACTTAGACTCAAGCTGTAATTATATAAAATTAGAACCCGCAAGGATTTCTCCTACTCAATTACCAAGATCTCGCACCGTTAACCCGCTAGACTTCTTGAAGTCTTTTGTTAAACTTCTCATAAACATTCTGAATCGCCAGCTATAGTCACACATTCAGCCTCTTACCGGGTAGCAACTAATATTGCTCGCAGAAGTTTCATCAATATCAGGCCACCGCTAACTACTCACCAGAGATAACCCTCATGTGGAATTCCTTACCGACATCTTCCAATGATGTTGCACTGGGTGCAACAACTATGTAATCATCAATTATTTATTTTTTTTTAAGTTTGTATAAGTTTGCACCTGAAACGATAATCAGATGTTCACATCCCTCTTCGTTTCAAACAAACTCCTTTCTGCCGTATTCAATCTTTCTTCGTACAGTAACCATCACTCCAAATAAAATCTGCAGTCTAAATCACATCATATCACGATTCCAAACCATTCTACACTTTCTCTAGGTGCACAACTACCCTACCATTGAATTCATATGCCAATCTGCCACTCTTACTTCGGTTAAATCATCTCCTTTAAGAAACTTCTCAACCTCTACTTCTCCTACTTGACCTGCTAGTGCTTCAACCACCGCAAAACACTTCCCTTCATGTCTTCCCTCATACTTTTCTACCCAACTTTTGCATCAAATCGAAATGCATCTGTATCGCACCTGAACGAATAAAATGTAACGGATTCTAAGTCTCTTCGAAGATCATCTTTCTCGAGCCATTAACATCAGATATACCCATTTGCAACCACAATTACTACACAATCACTTACTCTTCTTGAGTCAAAACTTATTGACAAGACATGAGAATTTAATTTGTCCCAAAATTTAACAATGTGAAAGATCCTTAAAAACATTCACACTCGAGACCGTACGTCACATCAAAATGAAAATCAAGCGCCCAATGGCCTTCCTTTACATTTCAATGATACACTTCTCGTCACATTCAAATCATCTTAACATATCCTGCAGTTACATCATACTCATTACAAGGCCACTCCACCGTTCATCGAGTCACAAATTTCATTCGTAGGGGGATTACCGGACATATGAGTGCAAATGTACAGGTTACAATTGAAGCTACTGAGCCAAAGCTTTGGTCTAAACCCGGCCTCAAGTCCTCAAGACTGGCCCATCACCAAAACACATAACACATCTATAGCATCGTTCATAGAATCACAAGCTAGCGATGTACAACTGATATCGAGCGCTCATGTGCACATACGAATGCGTGGAAGGAATTCAAGGAGTAATATTTTAAGCTAAATCAACTCCACATGATAGAATACAAGAAAGTGAAATTTTTCCTAAGGGTTTTGCAGCTTCTCGAAGCAAAGTACGGATGTCACCGTACCGATCGGCAAGATTCTACTAACCCGCTCATGACTCGTAAGACCTATGTAACCTAGGCTATGATACCAATCTTTCATGACCCATAACCCCTGTCGTGATGGCGCCCATCATGGAATTAGGCAAGATGACTCATTTCCAAAAAAAACCGATATTTTCATTTCAATGTTATTTAACATAAAAACCTTCGTAAAGGAGTTCAAATCAAAAGAAAAGTGCAAAAGGAAAAGCCCGACATCAGGGTGTCACTAGTCACGAGCATCTACTGCAATCTGTCTAACAATATCAAGGCTAACTCAGCCTAGAAAATTGCTAAATACAACTAGAGGAAGATAAGAGGGAGAAGAGCAGGGGCTGCGATCGCCAAGCAGCTACCTTGCTATCTCCAAGGAAAAATCTGTAACCAGAATAATCAACAACCGCTACCGTGTCCAGCTACACCTGGATTTGCACACAAGGTACATGGAGTAACGTGAGTACGCCAACTTAGTAAGTAACAACAATAAATAAAGAGTGAGCAGTAGTGACGAGCAATCAAGCATATTACGTTCGTATCAGAAAAATCTCAGTAGAATATCTCATACTTTTTAAATCAGGATTTGAATCAAAACATCTCGTTTAAACCTAGTTCCAGTAAAATTATTTAAAGATAGTTTTCAACAAAGGAAAAATGCAAATGTGAGCAAATTGATGAAATCTTAAACAGCCCCTCGGGCAAACCTCACAGTCACTCGTGCCACTCGGGCATACCTCACAATCACTCTTGCCACTCGGGCATACCTTATAATCATTCTTGCCACTCGGGCATACCTCACAATCACTCATGCCTCCCAGTCACTCAGCAATTGGCAGTCACACTCAGTATGTACCTGCGCTTACTGGGGGTATGTACAGACTACGGAGGGGCTCCTTCATCCCAAGCGTTATATCAAGCCAAATCATGGCATAAATTACTCAAGCCCTCGGCCTATATTAAATATGCTGCGACATGCAACCCGATCCCATAAATATCCTCACAAATCAGGACCTCAGCCTCACTCAGTCATAAACCTCTGAAGCCACTCGGTCATTTAAGTAAAAATAGAGCATTCGACCAAAAACAACATTTATATGCATCAAAATAAAGTCATAAAATAGAGTTATGCAGTAAACAAGTATAACCATGACTGACTATAGATTTTCAATCGAAAACAGTGAGAGGATAGTAAGAAAAGGCCCCTAAGGGTCCAAACAGTACTGGCACAAGGCCCAAACATATTCAGCCCAATATACAGAAACTCTTTCTAAAACATATAAGTATCATATAATTTCCACAAAATATACAACTTTATAGTTTCTACGAGATGGAACAAGTCACAATTTCCAACAGTGCATGCCCACACACCCGTCACCTACCATGTGCGTCACCTCAATATAGTAGAATGATACAAAAAATCTGGGTTTTATACCCTCATGACTAGATTTACAATCGTTACTTACCTCAAAGGTCAAATCTCTACCCCGCAATGCTCTTGCCTCTAGACTCGGCCTCCAAATGCTCCAAATCTATTTACAATCAATACAATACCATCAATATATGTTCATGGAATGAATTCCACAAGAAAAACTATCAAATTAGACCAAAACCCGAAATTGGCTCTAACCCGGCCCCCAGGCCCATGTCTCGAAATCTGACAAAATTGAAAAAACTAGAAAGCTCATTCACTCACGAGTCTAACCATACCAAATTCATCAAAATCCGACATCGTTTGTTCCCTCAATTCCTTAAATTAAACTCTTAAGAATTCCAAGCCCTAACCCCCTACTTTCACTCCAAAATCCTACTAATTAATAATGAACTAGGCCATAGATTCACGAAATTTATACCATTATGGGTTAGAACCACTTACCCTAACGTTGCTCCTTGAAAACCTTCGAAACATCGCCTCTCTCCTGAGTTTCTCAAATCCAATCATGGAAAATGAAGACAAAACACACGAGCTGGGGCTTTTCTGCCCCGCACAGTCGCACCTGCGGCCATATGTCCACTTCTGTGAAACCTCACATGCGGTCGAATCCTCGCACTTGAGAGAACCACTTAAGCCCTCAATTCCACACCTGCGACCCCAGGTTCTGCACCTGCGGGCGCGCACCTGCGTAACACTTCCACTTCTGCGGAACCGTCCCAACTCTTCCTTTCCGCATCTACTCTCAAGGCCTCGCACCTGCGGGCTTGCAGATGCGGCCAATTCTTCACACCTACGTTCCTAGCCTTGGCCTTCCGTTTCTGCATCTGCGGCTTCCCCAAACGCACTAGCGACCTCACACCTGGGACTCCTCCTTCCGCAAGTGTGGAAATAGCAGTAGCAGCAGCTTCAGCTGCATTTTCCAACTTTGACAAATCCGTTAACCACCCGGAATCACCCCGAGGCCCTCGGGACCTCAACCAAAAATACCAACAAGTCATATATCAACATACAAACTTAGTCGAACCTTCGAATCACTCAAAAACAACATCCAAACACCAAATTACCCTCGGATTCAAGCCTAATAACTTTTAAATTTCCAAATTCGGCAACCGATGCCGAAACCAACCAAACCACGTCCAAATGACATCACATTTTTCACACACGTCACAAATGACACTACGAACCTACTCCAACTTCCAAAATTCCATTCCAACCCAGATATCAATTTTTTTCACTACCGACCAACATTGTCGAATTTCCAACTTTCGCCAATTCAAGCCTAATTCTACAACGAGCCTCCAAATTACATTCCAGTCGTGCTCCTATGTCCAAAATCACCTAATGAAGCTAATGGAACCATCAGAATTCCAATCCGAGGTCAAATGCTAAAGAGTCATATTTTTGTCAACTATCCCAATTTAAAGCTTCAACAATGAAATTCTTTCTTCCAATTCGATTTCGAAATACCTGCAACCTAAAACCGACGATTCACACAAGTCAAAGTACATCATACGGAGCTACTCATTCCCTCAAACAACCGAACAAAGTGTAAATATTCAAAATGACCGGTCGGGTCATTACAGTTGGACTCATAATTGAATGGGCTGTCGGATTGTTTAAGTTTTGTCTGGTTCTGAGGTGCGAGCATGGGTTTGACTTTTTCGTTGACTTTGTGGTTTTGATTAATTATTCGACCTTTATCGATTGGGTTTGTTTTCTTTTGCATTATTTTGATGATCTTGAGTTGCTTTTTGCTAGTTGCGAGTTGTTCGGAGGTCAGTATGCATGAGATGGCATGTTATATATACCCCTGATTATACGTGTTATGTGTTTGGTGTTGAAGCGACGCACGTGATAAGTGACGGGTGTGTGGGCATGCACCATTTGAATTTTGACTCGATTGATTTGGTGGTACTATGTAGTTACCTAATCTTATTTTTATCCATGAAATTCTATGTGATAGAGTAATTAAGTTGTGATCCATGTTAGAAATCATGTTTAGACTATATGCTTAATCTATTGGGACCCACAATGGTCATTTCTGTTGTTAAGTTAGTTGCTTAAATTGCAATTACATACTCAGTCATATTCATTCATTTGCATATCATATCTTTGTTTCTATTATCATTTGTTGTCGCATCATGTTATCATTTTTGGGTTGATTGGCATGAGATTTGTGAGCCTGAGAGACTGTAGAGATTGATGACTGATTTGGGGCTTGAGGACCGGATTGTGATTGAGATTTATGATGGTATCGGGCTGCACGCCGTAACAGGTTTTACTGACTCATGATGGGATGAGGCTGTATGCCGCAGTATATTTTATTGATTCATGATGGGATGGGGCGGCACACTGCAACAAGATTTATTAATTCATGATGGGATCGGGCTGCACACCACAGCATGTTTTATTGATTCGTGATGGGATCAGGCTGTATGCCGTAGCAGATTTTATTTATTCATGATGGGATCAGACTGCACAACGCAACAGACTGTGTTGTCTTATATTAGCACTTAGGCATGATCTGCCCATCCGAAGTCAGACATACCAGCAGTGACCGTATGTACCGTACAGTTTTGAGTGACTAAGTGTACTTAGTGACTGAGCGTGATGAGTGAGAGTGTGATACAATGAGATTGAGTACTCTGAGAGTATGACTACATGAATTCATCACTTTGATGCTTGCATTGCATTTGACACACATACTTGACATACATGTATAGAGATGCATTTCCTCATGCTACACAGTTTGGTGAGATTCATGGTTTCACATGCACATTGACATATAGACATAGAGATGTACTTTCCTCATGCTATATTAGAATGAAATATCTCATCTATTGTTGAAATTTTTTGTGAAAAATTACATTTTTCTAATATACTCATATTTTGTCAATTTTGGTGAAATATTTAGGTTTTGCTGTTATATTTGAGAAGTATGCCTATTTGTCGTAACTGTGAACGAGCTGAGCATAATATCTTGGAGTTATTACTCATGCTGCTTTTATTATATTATTACGAGTTGTTCTTGGTTATTGGTGTTGGACTCTGACCGTTGTCAAAGCTCGTAAGTACTTTCAACCTAAGGTTAGGTTTGTTACTTATTGAGTACACGGGGTCGGTTGTAGTCACACTATATTTTTGCACCTTGAGTGCAGATTTTGGAGCTGATGTTGATGTGTATAGCTGGAGATGGCATTGAAGAATTATATGTTTTCAAGTTAAAACTGCCTCTTGTTCTTGGTAGCTTTAGAATTATAAATCTGTTTGTGTATGTTTCAAATAGATTATGTATTTATTTCATGCCAGCTTTGTAAACTCTAAATCATAGAATCTTATGATATGTATTACCAGTCATGGGAGAGTTGTATAAAATTTAGTTATTTTATTTTTGACTCTTATCATTATCATTAGATTGTGATTTGTTATTAATTAACTTACGTGGTGGGTTGGGTTAGGCGCCATCCCGACTAGTTAGATTTTGGGACGTGACACGATCGATTTGCAACCATTTTGATAGTCGAAATTTATTCATTTTCTAGTAGTGTCTTGAATACCTAACAACGGACTATCTAATATATATAGGTCAACACAATTAAGAATGTTCAATTTTGGCTAAAGTTTTTCTCTAGGGATGTAGTATTCCCGATTAACAGGTAAATGTTCATTCTTTGAGGATTTTCCGTTTTCTCTTCCAATTCCATAGACTATATTGGTTGAGTATACACGTGCATTTTCTGCTTTGAATATTAGGTGTTAAATTTCTCGATTCTCTCCAGATTTTCTAAAAGGGCATTCTTAGAGAGGTTTTGGAGATCCGGGAGGACTGTAATTGGGTATTAATTTTTCCCTTCTCTTTCATCCTTCGGTGGTCCCGATTGAAAAACAACTGAAATTACCAAACACTATTGTAGAATTTATTAAGTTTGATCTTTTTTAATTAAAAACAAAAACGATTTTGCGCATGCATGTACTCATTCACTATTTTTTTGTGAATTTCATATCTGCCAGTGGAGATTCTGAAATAGTCGACCATAATATAGAAAAGCTTTGTGAAAACAAATTCCAAATGTTAGTAATACATCTCTGTCATGTCAATTATTACTTACAATCCATATTAACGTTGGAAAAATGGCTTACTTTAGCTACTTAGTTTGTTCTAATTTTAAGGATTCAAATGGTAAAAAAAGGAGTGGACCGGCTTATAGTAGGGGAAATGAGGTTGATGGAAGCCGAGGTGAGTAAGATAAAGAGCACATCACTTGATGTCATTGGTAAATTCCTGAAATTTTATCTTCATCAGGAGAGAAAATGTGTAATAGGTTACAATTTAAACAAACTTGTTTTTGAGCATTTTCTCTGTGCATTTGTGTGATGAACATGTAAGCATATGTCTGAAATTATTGTCGGAAGACTTGCCAACTGAAGCACTTCTACTTTGGTGATAACTGAATTATGTTCTGGCTAGTTCTTTTATGCTAATTTTGATTTCACTGCTAAATATTGTAAAATAGGTTCATGGTAATAGAGGGGAAGAAAATAAACTTATATGTTTACCCTAAAAATGGATAACAACTAAATTTGTATGTGATTTTAAGGATACGCGAATTAATTCGATACAAACGATAAATTGCGTTATATTAAATAGGTAAAATAAATTATCAAACTACGTAGAAGGAAGGATGATCCTGGACCCGTCCTCGATCCTAGATTTACAATGATCAAGCACTGATGAACAAGAATAAGAAGTTTGAGTAATAGAGAAAATAATAGTTTATTGCCTTTGTATGCGTGTGTTATAGAGTGTTTAATGTATAATCAGAATCCCCTTTATATAGTAGGGGAGTTTCACCTTAAGTACAATTCTATAAAAGATAAATAATCTCCTGCTTAACAAATCACCGGTTCTCTATTGATACGGGCCGAGATTTTTGCTGTGGTATTCGGCCAGTCGCGGATATCATGGCCTTCTTATTGGTCGTGCTTGGTTGTATGCTAATTTTCTCCGAAGCCTTTGAATGTCGAACCGGACCTGGGGATCATGGCTCCTATATTACCGAAGGCAATCATTTCACCCGGACTCCGGATCAAAGGGTTTCTTGCCTCGATTCCGGATCCGTGCCTTCTCGTTTCTTGCTCCGTTTCTTCATCGAAAACTGAGGGCATACCATGTGCTCGATTTTACCCGTATACAGATAGTCCCCTCATTTCTCGGAGAGTATGCTAACGAGAAAGGACATGAGCTCCTTGATGCCTTATTCAATATGACGTGACAAATGACATGACCTAAAACGCGTGTCAACCACCTGTTGGCTACCTTTGGGCGCGAAACGTCCTAAAGCCTCTATAAATATCACTCTCATTCGTTCATTTTTTAGAAATGACATAGTGGTCCCCGACCCTAAGGAGGCCATTAATACCTATGTTGATGGATATCTAAGTGTTTACACTTATCCCTTTACACTGGGTCAGGTGGACCCGGTCATTATAGACTTATACAGGAGGTACGAAGTATGCCTCGGTCAAATCCACCCATCTCTACGGAGGATCGTAATCCTCCTCTAATTTTTTGTTAAACAAGATCGACTACTGTCAACACACCGTAGATCATCTACTATGCCTATACAGTCCCCGAATCGTCCAAGGGGGACTGATAAAGCTCATGCGCCGGACTAACAAACCCCGTTCTCAAACATCGATGAGGACCGGTGTCACGACCCAAACCGATAGGACACGACGAGCACCCCGTACCTTACTCAACTTAGTACAAACATAACGTATCTTTTCGTATCATACTATCATAGATAACTGAGCCGGAGAGGCTGCCGTGAGATAGGTAGAATGCAATATGTAATACCAACATATACATAAGACATATGGGCCTCTAAAACCAAAATAACTACTCGTACACTGAACGTAGGCCGACAAGGCCATACAATCTTTTACATACATGACATTTGTCTACAAGCCTCTAAGAATACATAATTATCATAAAGGTCGGGATAGAGCCCCGCCATACCAAACAATAGACATCTAAATCATACTGAACAAACAAGCAACTCCGGAGCAAATGAAGTATACCAACATCTTCCGCTGAGCTGATCGCCTAGTTGGAGGACTCTCGACTTATCAATCGAGACCTGCGGGCATGAAATGCAGCATCCCCAAGCAAAAGGGACGTCAGTACAAATAATATACCGAGTATGTAAGGAATGAAAATTAGTAAATAATAGGCATGAGAGAAACATGAAGTGAAAGACTCGACATGTATATCTGAATAATTCTGTGAATCACTTCATTTTTATAATGCCATGCATATGCATATAACTGCCATACCATGCATGGGTATATGCGTTCATGACATCGTCAAGCCTCTAAGGGCATCCAATCATATCATTTCGGCCACTGTGGGCAACATCATCAACGTATACCAGCTGATCAGGTGGTGGTGCGTATATAGCATCGTAACCTTTTTCCATATCCCATATACATATAATATGCATATATACGCGTATATAATGCTACCTAGTTATGGGTCAATGTACATGTATAAATTCATGAAATGCATAAGAAATACGTTAATAAGATTTCTCGGAATGTCATAAAAATAATATGCATGTCGGATAAACTTGATCAAATACGTATTTTTTTAAGACCCATGAACAAAAGATATAATAATAGTTCACATGGGAAATCAAGAATATAGACCCCTAGTATTTGTATGAATAGAGTCATTTATGGAAGTTGTGTATTTTGCTCGTTTCATTTATATCATTTGGACCATGCCAAAAGAAAGAAGGGGTAGCCTTAACATATCTGAGCCGATTCTCTCGACACATCCTCTAACATACGTCAATTGCGATAAATCACGTAATGGCGGATCGGAGTATGGAAAATTTCATATGATATTCTTGAGAAAGATTATACTGTGCTCCATTAGAACTTGAAAATCCCGTTGATATTACACAATATAACTTTGTACTAAATTCTTGAAGCGATTTACGTTGCTATCATCAAATCATGTACCAATTTTGTGGCTTCTTGTTGCTTGACTTGGACATTCTTTTATATAAGTTTTCTGGAGAGAATTCACGTTTCCATAAGCCTTATAAATCCATTTGTTGCTTTTATAATCTTGTATGAATTTTTGTAGCAAATTCCATATGATATCTCTCCTTGAATTTGATCGTAACCTTGTATATTACTTGCTGAAGCTTTCTGTATTACTTTGTAGAGATACAAAGTGAATTTTTGATATGTTTTTATGTCTTTAGTGTGGCCCCACTTGGTATGATGATTTGGCCACAAAACTCTCATAAAGAGTGCCACCTTGTTATGTAATTTAAGAGAGTTATTTGATTGATTGTATCTCGCTGCCATGTGGGGTTCAATGGCTAATCCAAAAGACCTTAATTATATTATTAATCTCCCACTAATCTATAATTAACCAATTACCCATATAATTAAGAATTATCCTAAATTACTTAAAATACTACTTAATTTTAATACACCTTATACACCTTACTATCATGACCATGTAGTACCTTGTATGGCACTAGTCCATAAATATCGGGTATTATAACTCGGACAGTATTTTATCTCAAAATATCACACTTTAACAAAATTCATTTTCTTTGATTTGCTTACCCTCTCACCTTCACGAATTTACTTTAGCTACTCAGTTTGTTCTAAATTGAAGGATTCAACTGGTAAAAAAAGAAGTAGACGGGCTTGTAGTAGGGGAAATGAGGTCGATGGAATCCGAGGTGAGTAGGATAAAGATTACATCACTTGATGCCATTGGTAAAATCTTGAAATTTTATGGTCATCAGGAGAGAAAATGTGTAATAGGTTACAATTTAAAGAAACTTGTTTTTGAGCATTTTCTTTGTACATTTGTTTGATGAACATGTAAGCATGTGTCTGAAATTAGAGTTGGAAGACTTCCAACTTAAGCACTTCTACTTTGGTGATAACTTAATTACGATCTAGCTAGTTGTTTTATGCTAATTTTGATTTCACTGCTAAATATTGTAAATTTGGTTCATGGTAATAGAGGGAAAGAAAATAAACTTATCTGTTTACCCTAAAAAATGGGTAATAATTAAATTTGTATGTGATTTTAAGGGTACGTAGATTAATTCGATACAAATGGTAAACTGCGTTAGATTAAATAGGTAAAATAAATTATCAAACCACGTAGAATGAAGGATGATCCTGGACTCGACGATAGCCTTAAATTAATATCCGTCCTCGATCCCAGATTTACAATGATCATGCACTGATAAACAAGAACAAGAACTTTGGGTAATATAGAAAATAATAGTTTATTGCCTTTGTATGCGTGTGTTACAGAGTGATTAATGTATAATAATAATCCCCTTGATATAGTAGGGGATTTTCATCCTAAGTATAATTCTATAAAAGGTAAAAAATCTCCTACTTAACAAATCACCGGTTCTCTATCGATACGTGCCGAGATTTATGTTGTGATATCCGGCCAGTCGCGGATATCATGGACTTCTTATTGGTCGTGCTCGGTTGTATGTTAATGTTCTATGAAGCCTTTGAAGTTCGAACCGGACCTGGGGATCATGGATCCTATATTCCCGAAGGCAGTCATTTCACCCGGACTCCGTATCGAGGGGTTTCTTGCCTCGATTCTGGCTCCTTGCCTTCTCGTTTCTTGCTCCGTTTCTTCATCGGAAACTAAGGCATACCATGAGCTCAATTTTAACCGTATACAGATAGTCCCCTCATTTATCGGAGTGAATGTTAACGAAAAACGAGATGAGCTCCTTGATTCCTTCTTCAATATGCTGTGACAAACGACGTGATACTTGTTTCCTTCTTCAATACTTACCTTTAAATCGTGCATCACATCTTCTGTCACTGTCATAACCTCCATTCCATATAGGTGGGATTTATACGCACACTTTGAAGCTCTACTATAATACTTGCTCCTCTAGTGCATACACAATCTGGTGGGAACTTTATACTGACTTCCTAAATGCCATGTAGCCTCTCAATTATAAGTGTGGCGGGAAACACACCAATAAGTGAGACTATACTAGACACGGATATGTAGACTCCCTAGAATACGAATGCTCTAATGCCACTTTGTCAAGCCCCAACTTGGGGAGGCGTGGTTGGCGCCCGGTGCCGTACTGGCCCGAGCGAACCACTCTGTAACTCATTATCATTCAACAAAAACTAGAACATACATAGGCCGACATTGCTTAACTCATTCTTTCTGTAATTCTCATGGGCCAACATTGCCACAACTTGTACTGTGTAACCGTATGTGGACAAATATTGTATCAGTGAGCCATCATATATAAAATATGAATACACACGGCACGTCAAGGCCTCTGACGTGCTGTACATACTGAACCTGTGTCTACAAGGCACCATAGATTTCCTTAAGTTATTGTAGAAAATCAAGCGAGACATCACATCACTTCTACCTCTTCATCACTCTTGTAACTAGACCTCTCAGTACCGGGAGACCATAGGTTGGTTGATATGCTACTGAGGACACCACTATCATTTATGGATACTGAACCATAGCGCTTCTACCCCTTTATCTGATAACTTGGACTATTCACAACCTTCTGAACTTGAGTATCTCATACCTTACTTACCATTATATCATGCATCACATCTTATGTCACTATCATAACCTTCATTCCATATAGGTGGAATTTATATACACACCTTGAAGCATACTATAATACTTGCTCCTCTAGTGGATACACAATCTGGCTGGAGCTTCATACTGACTTCTTATGGCTCAGCTCTATGGAACGTTAATGAAAAGAATGAAGGGCAACATTTCCTAAATGGCATGTTGCCACTCAATTATAAGTGTGGTGCGCAAAACACCAATAAGTGAGACTCTACTAGACACGGATTTGTAGACTCCCTAGGATACGAATGCTGTAATACCAATTTGTCACGCTCCAGCCTAGAGAGGCGTGGTTGGCGCCCGTTGCCGTACTTGGCCGAGCGAACCACTCTAGAACTCATTATCATTCAACAATAACTAGAACATACATAGGCCGACATTGCTGAACTCATTCTTTCTGTAATTCTCATGGGCCAACATTGCCACAACTTGTACCGTGTAACTGTATGTGGACAAATGTTGTATCGGTGAGCCATAGTACGTATATTATAAATACACATGGTACGTCAAGGCCTATGACATGCTATACATATTGAACCTGTGTCTACAAGGCACCATAGATTTCCTTATATTATTATAGAACATCAAGCAAGACAGCACGTCGCTTCTACCTCTTCTTTACTCTTGTAACTAGACCTCTCGGTAACTGGAAACCATAGGTTGGTTGATATGCTACTGATGACACCACTATCATTTATGGATACTGAACCATAGCGCTTTTACCCTTTTATCTGAAGTTTGGACTATTCACAACCTTCTGAACTTGAGAATCTCATACCTTCTTCACCTTTACCTTACTTACCTTTAAATCACGCATCACATCTTATGTCACTATCATAACCTCCATTCCATATAGGTGGAATTTATATGCACACCTTGAAGCACTACTATAATACTTGCTCCTCTAGTGGATACAAAATCCGGTGGGACCTTTATACTGACTTCTTATGGCTCACCTCTATGGCATGATATTGAAAAGAATGAAGGGCAACATTTCTTAAATGGCATGTTGCCACTCAATTATAAGTGTGGCGCGCAACACACCAATAAGTGAGACTCTACTAGGCATGGATTTGTAGACTCCCTAGGATACAAATACTCTATTACCACTTTGTCACACTAGAACTTGGGGTGTCGTGGTTGGCGCCCGATGCCATACTGGCCCGAGTGAACCACTATGTATTTTTTTTTCATTCAACAAAAACTAGACCATATATAGGTTGACATTGCTCAACTCATTCTTTTTGTAACTCTTATGGGCTAACATTGCCACAACTTGTACTGTGTAACCGTATGTGGACAAATGTTGTATCAGTGAGCCATGTAACGATATTGAAAAGAATGAAGGGCAACATTTCCTAAATGCCATGTAGCCACTTAATTATAAGTGTGGCGCGCAACACACCAATAAGTGAGACTCTATTAGACACGGATTTGTAGACTCCCTAGGATACGATTACTCTAATACCACTTTGTCATGCCCCAAGCTGGGGAGGTGTGGTTGGCGCCCGATGCCGTACTGGCCCGAGCGAACCATTATTTAATTTATTATCATTCAAAAAAACTAGAACATATGTAGGTTGACATTGCAGAACTTATTCTTTTTGTAACTCTCAGGGGCCAACATTGCCACAACTTGTACTGTGTAATCGTATGTGGGAAAATGTTGTATTAGTGAGCCATCGTACATAAAATATGAATACACACGGCATGTCAAGGTCTCTGACATGTTGTACATACTGAACCTGTGTCTACAAGGCACCATAGATTTCCTTATGTTATTCTAGAACATCAAGAGAGATATCACATCGCTTCTACCTCTTCTTAACTCTTGTAACTAGACATCTCGGTACCTGGAAACCATGGGTTGGTTGATATGCTACTGACGACACCACTATCATTTATGGATAATAAACCATAGCGTTTCTACCCCTTTATCGGATGACTGGACTATTCAAAACCTTCTGAACTTGAGTATTTCGTACCTTCTTCACCTTTACCTTACTTACCTTTAAATCACGCATCACATCTTCTGTCACTGTTATAACCTCCATTCCATATAGGTGGAGTTTATATGCACACCTTCAAGCTCTACTATAATACTTGCTCCGCTAGTGGATACACAATCCGGTGGGAGCTTCATACTGATTCTTATGGCTCAGCTCTATGGCACGATCTTGAAAAAAAAGAAGGGCAACATTTCCTAAGGGCCATGTAGCCACTCAATTATAAGTGTGGCAACACACTAGTAAGTGAGGCTCTACTAGGCACGGATTTGTAGACTCCCTTGGATACGAATACTCTAATACCACTTTGTCACGCCCCAACCTGGGGAGGCGTGGTTAGCGCCCGTTGTCGTACATGCCCGAGTAAACCACTCTGTAACTCATTATCATTCAACAAAAACTAGAACATACATAGGCCGATTGGCTTAACTCATTCTTTCTGTAACTTTCATGAGCCACCATACCCACAACTTGTATTGTGTAACCATAAGTGGGCAAATATTGTATCAGTGAGACATTGTACGTAAAATATGAATTCACACAGCACGTCAAGGCCTCTGACATGCTGTACATACTGAACCTCTTTCTACAAGGCACCATAGATTTTCTTATGATATTCTAGAACATCAAGCGAGACGGCACGTCGCTTTTACCTCTTATTTACTCTTGTAACTAGACTTCTCGGTACCTGGAAACCAGAGGCTAGATGTTATGTTCTGACGACACCACTATCATTTATGGATACTGAACAATAGCATTTCTACCCCTTTATCTGATGACTAGACTATTCAAAACCTTCTGAACTTGAGTATCTTGTACCATCTTCACCTTTACCTTACTTACCTTTAAATAACGCATCACATCTTCTGTCACTGTCATAAACTCCATTCCATATAGGTGGAATTTATATGCACACCTTGAAGCTCTACTATAATACTTGCTCCTCTAGTGCATACACAATCCGGTGGGAGCTTTATACTGACTTCTTATGGCTCAGCTCTATGGCACGATATGTAAACAAAATAAGGGAAACATTTCCTAAATTCCATATAGCCACTCAATTATAAGTGTGGTAACACACCAATAAGTGAGGCTCTACTAGACACGGATTTGTAGACTCCCTATGATACGAATACTCTAATACCACTTTGTCAGGCCCCAACCTGGGGAGGCGTGGTTGGTGCCCGTTACCGTACAGGCCCGAGCGAGCCACTGTGTAACTCATTATCATTCAACAAAAACTAGAAGATACATAGGCTGACTTGGCTGAACTCATTCTTTCTAAAACTCTCGTGGGCCAACATAGCAACAACTTGTACTGTGTAACCATACGTGGGAAAATGTTGTATTAGTGAGACATTGTACGTAAAATATGAATTCACACGGCACGTCAAGGCCTCTGACATGCTGTACATACTGAACCTCTTTCTACAAGGCACCATAGATTTTCTTATGATATTCTAGAACATCAAGCGAGACAGCACGTCGCTTTTACCTATTCTTTACTCTTGTAACTAGACCTCTCGGTACCTGGAAACCATAGGGTGGATGTTATGCTATTGACGACACCACTATCATTTATGGATACTGAACAATAGCGTTTTTACCCCTTTATCTGATGACTGGACTATTAAAAACCTTCTGAACTTGAGTAACTCATACCATCTTCACCTTTACCTTACTTACCTTTAAATCACGCATCACATCTTCTGTCACTGTCATAAACTCCATTCCATAAAGGTGGAATTTATATGCATACCTTGAAGCTCTACTATAATACTTGCTCCTCTAGTTCATACACAATCCAGTGGGAGATTTATACTGACTTCTTATGGCTCAGCTAAATGGCACAATATGTAAACGAAATAAGAGAAACATTTCCTAAATTCCACGTAGCCACTCAATTATAAGTGCGGCGCGCAACACACCAATAAGTGAGGCTCTACTAGATACGGATTTGTAGACTCCCTAGGATACGAATACTCTAATACCACTTTGTCACGCCCCAACCTGGGGAGGCGTGGTTGGTGCCCGGTGCCGTACTTGGCTAAGCGAACCACTCTGTAACTTATTATCCTTCAAAAAAAACTAGAAGATACATAGGCCGACTTGGCTTAACGCATTCTTTCTGAAACTCTCATAGGCCAACATAGCAATAACTTGTACTGTGTAACCGTAAATGGGCAAATGTTGTATCAGTAAGCCATCGTACGTAAAATATGAATACACACGGTACGTCAAGGCCTATGACATGCTGTACATACTAAACCTCGTTCTACAAGGCACCATAGATTTCCTTATGATATTCTAGAACATCAAGCTTGACATCACATCGCTTCTACCTCTTCGTTACTATTGTAACTAGACATCTCGGTACATGGGAACCATAGGTTGGTTGATATTCTACTGACGACACCACTATCATTTATGGATTCTGAACCATAGCACTTCTACCCCTTTATCTGAAATCTGGACTTTTCACAACCATCTAAACTTGAGTATCTCGTACCTTCTTCACCTTTACCTTACTTACCTTTAAATCACGCATCACATCTTCTGTCACTTTCATAACCTCCATTCCATATAAGTGGAATTTATATGCACACCTTGAAGCTCTACTATAATACTTGCTCCTCAAGTGCATACACAATCCGGTGGGAGGTTCATACTGACTTCTTATGGCTCAGCTCTATGGTACGATCTTGAAAAGAAAGAAGGGAAACATTTCCTAAATGCCATGTAGCCACTCACTTATAATTGTGGCGCGCAACACACCAATAAGTGAGACTCTACTAGATACGGATTTGTAGACTCCCTAGGATACGAATACTCTAATACCACTTTGTCACGCCCCAACCTGGGGAGGCGTGGTTGGTGCCCGGTGCCGTACTTGGCTAAGCGAACCACTCTGTAACTTATTATCCTTCAAAAAAAACTAGAAGATACATAGGCCGACTTGGCTTAACGCATTCTTTCTGAAACTCTCATAGGCCAACATAGCAATAACTTGTACTGTGTAACCGTAAATGGGCAAATGTTGTATCAGTAAGCCATCGTACGTAAAATATGAATACACACGGTACGTCAAGGCCAATGACATGCTGTACATACTAAACCTCATTCTACAAGGCACCATAGATTTCCTTATGATATTCTAGAACATCAAGCTTGACATCACATCTCTTCTACCTCTTCGTTACTATTGTAACTAGACATCTCGGTACATGGGAACCATAGGTTGGTTGATATGCTACTGACGACACCACTATCATTTATGGATTCTGAACCATAGCACTTCTACCCCTTTATCTGAAATCTGGACTTTTCACAACCTTCTAAACTTGAGTATCTCGTACCTTCTTCACCTTTACCTTACTTACCTTTAAATCACGCATCACATCTTCTGTCACTTTCATAACCTCCATTCCATATAAGTGGAATTTATATGCACACCTTGAAGCTCTACTATAATACTTGCTCCTCAAGTGCATACACAATCCGGTGGGAGGTTCATACTGAGTTCTTATGGCTCAGCTCTATGGTACGATCTTGAAAAGAAAGAAGGGAAACATTTCCTAAATGCCATGTAGCCACTCACTTATAATTGTGGCGCGCAACACACCAATAAGTGAGACTTTACTAGATACGGATTTGTAGACTCCCTAGGATACGAATACTCTAATACCACTTTGTCACGCCCCAACCTGGGGAGGCGTGGTTGGTGCCCGGTGCCGTACTTGGCTAAGCGAACCACTCTGTAACTTATTATCCTTCAACAAAAACTAGAAGATACATAGGCCGACTTGGCTTAACGCATTCTTTCTGAAACTCTCATAGGCCAACATAGCAATAACTTGTACTGTGTAACCGTAAATGGGCAAATGTTGTATCAGTAAGCCATCGTACGTAAAATATGAATACACACGGTACGTCAAGGCCTATGACATGCTGTACATACTAAACCTCATTCTACAAGGCACCATAGATTTCCTTATGATATTCTAGAACATCAAGCTTGACATCACATCGCTTCTACCTCTTCGTTACTATTGTAACTAGACATCTCGGTACATGGGAACCATAGGTTGGTTGATATTCTACTGACGACACCGCTATCATTTATGGATTCTGAACCATAGCACTTCTACCCCTTTATCTGAAATCTGGACTTTTCACAACCATCTAAACTTGAGTATCTCGTACCTTCTTCACCTTTACCTTACTTACCTTTAAATCACGCATCACATCTTCTGTCACTTTCATAACCTCCATTCCATATAAGTGGAATTTATATGCACACCTTGAAGCTCTACTATAATACTTGCTCCTCAAGTGCATACACAATCCGGTGGGAGGTTCATACTGACTTCTTATGGCTCAGCTCTATGGTACGATCTTGAAAAGAAAGAAGGGAAACATTTCCTAAATGCCATGTAGCCACTCACTTATAATTGTGGCGCGCAACACACCAATAAGTGAGACTCTACTAGATACGGATTTGTAGACTCCCTAGGATACGAATACTCTAATACCACTTTGTCACGCCCCAACCTGGGGAGGCGTGGTTGGTGCCCGGTGCCGTACTTGGCTAAGCGAACCACTCTGTAACTTATTATCCTTCAACAAAAACTAGAAGATACATAGGCCGACTTGGCTTAACGCATTCTTTCTGAAACTCTCATAGGCCAACATAGCAATAACTTGTACTGTGTAACCGTAAGTGGGCAAATGTTGTATCAGTAAGCCATCGTACGTAAAATATGAATACACACGGTACGTCAAGGCCTATGACATGCTGTACATACTGAACCTCTTTCTACAAGGCACCATAGATTTCCTTATGATATTCTAGAACATCAAGCGAGACATCACATCGCTTCTACCTCTTCTTTACTATTGTAACTAGACATCTCGGTACATGGGAACCATAGGTTGGTTGATATGCTACTGACGACACCACTATCATTTATGGATTCTGAACCATAGCACTTCTACCCCTTTATCTGAAATCTGGACTTTTCACAACCATCTAAACTTGAGTATCTCGTACCTTCTTCACCTTTACCTTACTTACCTTTAAATCACGCATCACATCTTCTGTCACTTTCATAACCTCCATTCCATATAAGTGGAATTTATATGCACACCTTGAAGCTCTACTATAATACTTGCTCCTCAAGTGCATACACAATCCGGTGGGAGGTTCATACTGACTTCTTATGGCTCAGCTCTATGGTACGATCTTGAAAAGAAAGAAGGGAAACATTTCCTAAATGCCATGTAGCCACTCACTTATAATTGTGGCGCGCAACACACCAATAAGTGAGACTCTACTAGATACGGATTTGTAGACTCCCTAGGATACGAATACTCTAATACCACTTTGTCACGCCCCAACCTGGGGAGGCGTGGTTGGTGCCCGGTGCCGTACTTGGCTAAGCGAACCACTCTGTAACTTATTATCCTTCAACAAAAACTAGAAGATACATAGGCCGACTTGGCTTAACGCATTCTTTCTGAAACTCTCATAGGCCAACATAGCAATAACTTGTACTGTGTAACCGTAAGTGGGCAAATGTTGTATCAGTAAGCCATCGTACGTAAAATATGAATACACACGGTACGTCAAGGCCTATGACATGCTGTACATACTGAACCTGTGTCTACAAGGCACCATAGATTTCCTTATGTTATTCTAGAACATCAAGAGAGATATCACATCGCTTCTACCTCTTCTTAACTCTTGTAACTAGACATCTCGGTACCTGGAAACCATGGGTTGGTTGATATGCTACTGACGACACCACTATCATTTATGGATAATAAACCATAGCGTTTCTACCCCTTTATCTGATGACTGGACTATTCAAAACCTTCTGAACTTGAGTATCTCGTACCATCTTCTCCATTACCTTACTTACCTTTAAATCACGCATCACATCTTCTGTCACTGTCATAAACTCCATTCCATAAGGGTGGAAGTTAAATGCATACCTTGAAGCTCTACTGTAATACTTACTCCTCTAGTGCATACACAATCCGGTGGGAGCTTTATCCTGACTTCTTATGGCTCAGCTCTATGGCACGATATGTAAACGAAATAAGGGAAACATTTTCTAAATTCCACGTAGCCACTCAATTATAAGTGTGGCGCGCAACACACCAATAAGTGAGGCTCTACTAGACACAGATTTGTTGACTCCCTATAATACGAATTCTCTAATACCACTTTGTCACGCCCCAACCCGGGGAGGCGTGGTTGGTGCCCGGTGCCGTACTTGGCCGAGCAAACCACTCTTTAACTTATTATCCTTCAACAAAAACTAGAAGATACATAGGCCGACTTGGCTGAAAGCATTCTTTCTGAAACTCTCATGGGCCAACATAGCAATAACTTGTACTGTGTAACCGTAAGGGGGCAAATGTTTTATCAGTGAGCCATCGTACGTAAAATATGAATACACACGGTACGTCAAGGCCTATGACATGCTGTACATACTGAACCTCTTTCTACAAGGCACCATAGATTTCCTTATGATATTGTAGAACATCAAGCGAGACATCACATCGCTTCTACCTCTTCTTTGCTCTTGTAACTAGACATCTCGGTACATGGGAACCATAGGTTGGTTGATATGCTACTAACGACACCACTATTATTTATGGATTCTGAACCATAGCGCTTCTACCCGTTTATCTGAAATCTGGACTATTCACAACCTTCTAAACTTGAGTATCTCGTACCTTCTTCACCTTTACCTTACTTACCTTTAAATCACGCATCACATCTTCTGTCACTTTCATAACCTCTATTCCATATAGGTGGAATTTATATGCACACCTTGAAGCTCTACTATAATACTTGCTCCTCTAGTGTATACAAAATCTGGTGGGAGCTTCATACTGACTTCTTATGGCTCACCTCTATGGAACGATCTTGAAAAGAAAGAAGGGCAACATTTCCTAAATTCCATGTAGCTACTCACTTATATGTGTGGTGCGCAAGACCCCAATAAGTAGGACTCTACTAGACACGGATTTGTAGACTCCCTAGGATACGAAAACACTAATACCACTTTATCACGCCCTAACCCGGGGAGGCGTGTTTGGTGCCCGGTGCCGTACTTGCCCGAGCGAACCACTTTTTAACTCATTATCCTTCAACAAAAACTAGAACATACATAGGCCGACTTGACTGAACTCATTCTTTCTGAAACACTCATGGGCCAACATAGCAACAACTTGTACTGTGTAACCGTAAGTGGGCAAATGTTGTATTAGTGAGCCATCGTACGTAAAATATGAGTACACACGGCATGTCAAGGCCTCTGACATGTTATACATACTGAACCTGTTTATACAAGGAACCATAGATTTCCTTATGTTATTCTAGAACATCAAGCGAGACATCATGTCGCTTCTACTTCTTCTTTTCTCTTGTAACTAGACCTCTCGTTGCTTGGAAACCATAGGTTGGTTGATATGTTACTGACGACACCACTATCATTTATGTATAGTTAACCATAGCGCTTCTACCCCTTTATCTGAAGTCTAGACTATTCACAACCTTCTGAACTTGAGTATCTCGTACCTTCTTTACCTTTACCTAACTTACCTTTAAATCACGCATCACATCTTCTATCACTGTCATAACCTCCATTCCATATAGGTGGAATTTATATGCACACCTTGAAGCTCTACTATAATACTTGCTCCTCTAGTGCATACACAATCCGATGGGATCTTCATACTGACTTCTTACGGCTCAGCTCTATGGCACGATCTTGAAAAGAAAGAAGGGCAACATTTCCTAAATGCCATGTAGCCACTAAATTATGAGTGTGGTGCGCAACACACCAATAAGTGAGACTCTACTAGACACGGATTTGTAGACTCCCTAGGAAACGAGTGCACTTATAGCACTTTTTCATGCCCAAACTTGGGGAGGCGTGGTTGGCGCCCGGTGTCGTACTGGCCCGAATGAACCACTTTGTAACTCATTATCGTTCAAGAAAAACTAGAACATACATAGGCTGACTTGGCTGAACTCATTCATTCTGTAACTATCAAGGGTCAACATAGCTACAACTTGTACAGTGTAACCGTAAATGGGAAAATGTTGTATCAGTAAGCCATCGTATGTAAAATATGAACACACACGGCACGTCAAGGCCTCTGACATGCTGTACATACTGAACCTATGTCTACAAGGCATCATATATTTCCTTATGTTATTCTAGAACATCAAGCAAGACATCACGTCGTTTCTACCTCTTCTTTACTCTTGTAACTAGACCTTTCGGTACCTGGAAACCATAGGTTGGATGATATGCTACTAACGACACCACTATCATTTTTGATACTGAACCATAGCGCTTCTACTCCTTTATCTGAAGTCTGGACTATTCACAACCTTTTGAACTTGAGTATCTCGTTCCTTCTTCACCTTTACCTTACTTACCTTTAAATCACGCATCACATCTTCTGCCATTGTCATAATCTCCATTCCATATAGGTGGGATTTATATGCACACATTGAAGCTATACTATAATACTTGCTCCTCAAGTGCATACACAATCCGGTGGGAGGTTCATACTGACTTCTTATGGCTCAGCTCTATGCCACGATCTTGAAAAGAAAGAAGGGAAACATTTCCTAAATGCCATGTAGCCACTCACTTATAATTGTGGCGTGCAACACACCAATAAGTGAGACTCTACTAGATACGGATTTGTAGACTCCCTAGGATATGAATACTCTAATACCATTTTGTCACGCCCCAACCTGGGGAGGCGTGGTTGATGCCCGGTGCCGTACTTGGCCGAGCGAACCACTTTGTAACTTATTATCCTTCAACAAAAACTAGAAGATACGTAGGCCGACTTGGCTGAACGCATTCTTTCTGAAACTCTCATGGGCCAACATAGCAATAACTTGTACTGTGTAACCGTAAGTGGGAAAATGTTGTATCAGTGAGCCATCGTACGTAAAATATGAATACACACGGTACGTCAAGGCCTATGATATGTTGTGCATACTGAACCTGTGTCTACAAGGCACCATAGATTTCATTATGTAATTCTAGAACATCAATCGAGACATCACGTCGCATCTACCTCTTTTTTACTCTTGTAACTAGACATCTCGGTACATGGGAACCATAGGTTGGTTGATATGCTACTGACGACAACACTATCATTTATGGATTCTGAACCATAGCACTTCTACCCCTTTGTCTGAAATCTGGACTATTCACAACCTTCTAAACTTGAGTATCTCGTACCTTCTTCACCTTTACCTTACTTACCTTTAAATCACGCATCACATCTTCTGTCACTTTCATAACCTCCATTCCATATAAGTGGAATTTATATGCACACCTTGAAGCTCTACTATAATACTTGCTCCTCAAGTGCATACACAATCCGGTGGGAGGTTCATACTGACTTCTTATGGCTCAGCTCTATGGTACGATCTTGAAAAGAAAGAAGGGAAACATTTCCTAAATGCCATGTAGCCACTCACTTATAAATGTGGCGCGCAACACACCAATAAGTGAGACTCTACTAGATACGGATTTGTAGGCTCCCTAGGATACGAATACTCTAATAGCACTTTGTCACGCCCCAACCTGGGGAGGCGTGGTTGGTGCCCGGTGCCGTACTTGGCCGAGCGAACCACTCTGTAACTTATTATCCTTCAACAAAAACTAGAAGATACATAGGCCCACTTGGCTGAACGCATTCTTTCTGAAACTCTCATGGGCCAACATAGCAATAACTTGTAATGTGTAACCGTAAGTGGGCAAATGTTGTATTAGTGATCCATCGTACGTAAAATATGAATACACACGGTACGTTAAGACCTATGACATGCTGTACATACTGAACCTGTGTCTACAAGGCACCATAGATTTCATTATGTAATTCTAGAACATGAATCGAGACATCACGTCGCTTTTACCTCCTTTTTACTCTTGTAACTAGACTTCTCCTTGCCTGGAAACCATAGGTTGGTTGATATGTTACTGACGGCACCACTATCATTTATGTATACTTAACCATAGCGTTATTCCCCCTTTATCTGATGACTGGACTATTCAAAACCTTCTGAACTTGAGTATCTCGTACCATCTTCACCTTTACCTTTCTTACCTTTAAATCACACATCACATCTTCTGTCACTGTCATAAACTCCATTCCATAAAGGTGGAAGTTATATGCACACCTTGAAGCTCTACTATAATACTTACTCCTCTAGTGCATACACAATCCGGTGGGAGCTTATACTGACTTCTTATGGCTCACCTCTATGGCACGATATGTAAAAGAAATAAGGGAAACATTTACTAAATTCCACGTAGCCACTCAATTATAAGTGTGTCGCGCAACACACCAATAAGTGAAGCTCTAATAGACACAGATTTGTAGACTCCCTAGGATACGAATACTCTAATACCACTTTGTCACGCCCCAACCCGGGGAGGCGTGGTTGGTGCCCGGTGCCGTACTTGTCCGAACGAACCACTCTGTAACTTATTATCCTTCAACAAAAACTAGAAGATACATAGGCCGACTTGGCTGAACGCATTCTTTCTGAAACTCTCATGGGCCAACATAGCAATAACCTGTACTGTGTAACCGTAAGTGGGCAAATGTTGTATCAGTGAGCCATCGTATGTAAAATATGAATACACACGGTACGTCAAGGCCTATGACATGCTGTACATACTGAACCTCTTTCTACAAGGCACCATAGATTTCCTTATGATATTGTAGAACATCAAGCGAGACATCACATCGCTTCTACCTCTTCTTTACTCTTATAACTAGACATCTCGGTACATGGGAACCATAGGTTGGTTGATATGCTACTGACGACACCACTATTATTTATGGATTCTGAACCATAGCGCTTCTACCCGTTTATCTAAAATCTGGACTATTCACAACCTTCTAAACTTGAGTATCTCGTACCTTCTTCACCTTTACCTTACTTACCTTTAAATCACGCATCACATCTTCTGTCACTTTCATAACCTCTATTCCATATAGGTGGAATTTATATGCACACCTTGAAGCTCTACTATAATACTTGCTCCTCTAGTGTATACAAAATCTGGTGGGAGCTTCATACTGACTTCTTATGGCTCAGCTCTATGGAACGATCTTGAAAAGAAAGAAGGGCAACATTTCCTAAATTCCATGTAGCTACTCACTTATATGTGTGGTGCGCAAGACCCCAATAAGTGAGACTCTACTAGACACGGATTTGTAGACTCCCTAGGATACGAAAACACTAATACCACTTTATCACGCCCTAACCCGGGGAGGCGTGTTTGGTGCCCGGTGCCGTACTTGCCCGAGCGAACCACTTTTTAACTCATTATCCTTCAACAAAAACTAGAACATACATAGGCCGACTTGGCTGAACTCATTCTTTCTGAAACACTCATGGGCCAACATAGCAACAACTTGTACTGTGTAACCGTAAGTGGGCAAATGTTGTATTAGTGAGCCATCGTACGTAAAATATGAGTACACACGGCATGTCAAGGCCTCTGACATGTTGTACATACTGAACCTGTTTCTACAAGGAACCATAGATTTCCTTATGTTATTCTAGAACATCAAGCGAGACATCATGTCGCTTCTACTTCTTCTTTACTCTTGTAACTAGACCTCTCGTTGCTTGAAAATCATAGGTTGGTTGATATGTTACTGACGACACAACTATCATTTATGTATAGTTAACCATAGCGCTTCTACCCCTTTATCTGAAGTCTAGACTATTCACAACCTTCTGAACTTGAGTATCTCGTACCTTCTTTACCTTTATCTTACTTACCTTTAAATCACGCATCACATCTTCTATCACTGTCATAACCTCCATTCCATATAGGTGGAATTTATATGCACACCTTGAAGCTCTACTATAATAATTGCTCCTCTAGTGCATACACAATCCGATGGGATCTTCATACTGACTTCTTACGGCTCAGCTCTATGGCCCGATCTTGAAAAGAAAGAAGGGCAACATTTCCTAAATGCCATGTAGCCACTAAATTATGAGTGTGGTGCGCAACACACCAATAAGTGAGACTCTACTAGATACGGATTTGTAGACTCCCTAGGATATGAATACTCTAATACCATTTTGTCACGCCCCAACCTGGGGAGGCGTGGTTGATACCCGGTGCCGTACGTGGCCGAGCGAACCACTTTGTAACTTATTATCCTTCAACAAAAACTAGAAGATACGTAGGCCGACTTGGCTGAACGCATTCTTTCTGAAACTCTCATGGGCCAACATAGCAATAACTTGTACTGTGTAACCGTAAGTGGGAAAATGTTGTATCAGTGAGCCATCGTATGTAAAATATGAACACACACGGCACGTCAAGGCCTCTGACATGCTGTACATACTGAACCTATGTCTACAAGGCATCATATATTTCCTTATGTTATTCTAGAACATCAAGCGAGACATCACGTCGTTTCTACCTCTTCTTTACTCTTGTAACTAGACCTTTCGGTACCTGGAAACCATAGGTTGGATGATATGCTACTAACGACACCACTATCATTTTTGATACTGAACCATAGCGCTTCTACTCCTTTATCTGAAGTCTGGACTATTCACAACCTTTTGAACTTGAGTATCTCGTTCCTTCTTCACCTTTACCTTACTTACCTTTAAATCACGCATCACATCTTCTGCCATTGTCATAATCTCCATTCCATAAAGGTGGGATTTATATGCACACATTGAAGCTATACTATAATACTTGCTCCTCAAGTGCATACACAATCCGGTGGGAGGTTCATACTGACTTCTTATGGCTCAGCTCTATGCCACGATCTTGAAAAAAAAGAAGGGAAACATTTCCTAAATGCCATGTAGCCACTCACTTATAATTGTGGCGCGCAACACACCAATAAGTGAGACTCTACTAGATACGGATTTGTAGACTCCCTAGGATATGAATACTCTAATACCATTTTGTCACGCCCCAACCTGGGGAGGCGTGGTTGATACCCGGTGCCGTACGTGGCCGAGCGAACCACTTTGTAACTTATTATCCTTCAACAAAAACTAGAAGATACGTAGGCCGACTTGGCTGAACGCATTCTTTCTGAAACTCTCATGGGCCAACATAGCAATAACTTGTACTGTGTAACCGTAAGTGGGAAAATGTTGTATCAGTGAGCCATCGTACGTAAAATATGAATACACACGGTACGTCAAGGCCTATGATATGCTGTGCATACTGAACCTGTGTCTACAAGGCACCATAGATTTCATTATGTAATTCTAGAACATCAATCGAGACATCACGTCGCATCTACCTCTTTTTTACTCTTGTAACTAGACATCTCGGTACATGGGAACCATAGGTTGGTTGATATGCTACTGACGACAACACTATCATTTATGGATTCTGAACCATAGCACTTCTACCCCTTTGTCTGAAATCTGGACTATTCACAACCTTCTAAACTTGAGTATCTCGTACCTTCTTCACCTTTACCTTTCTTACCTTTAAATCACGCATCACATCTTCTGTCACTTTCATAACCTCCATTCCATATAAGTGGAATTTATATGCACACCTTGAAGCTCTACTATAATACTTGCTCCTCAAGTGCATACACAATCCGGTGGGAGGTTCATACTGACTTCTTATGGCTCAGCTCTATGGTACGATCTTGAAAAGAAAGAAGGGAAACATTTCCTAAATGCCATGTAGCCACTCACTTATAAATGTGGCGCGCAACACACCAATAAGTGAGACTCTACTAGATACGGATTTGTAGACTCCCTAGGATACGAATACTCTAATAGCACTTTGTCACGCCCCAACCTGGGGAGGCGTGGTTGGTGCCCGGTGCCGTACTTGGCCGAGCGAACCACTCTGTAACTTATTATCCTTCAACAAAAACTAGAAGATACATAGGCCCACTTGGCTGAACGCATTCTTTCTGAAACTCTCATGGGCCAACATAGCAATAACTTGTACTGTGTAACCGTAAGTGGGCAAATGTTGTATCAGTGATCCATCGTACGTAAAATATGAATACACACGGTACGTTAAGGCCTATGACATGCTGTACATACTGAACCTGTGTCTACAAGGCACCATAGATTTCATTATGTAATTCTAGAACATGAATCGAGACATCACGTCGCTTTTACCTCCTTTTTACTCTTGTAACTAGACCTCTCCTTGCCTGGAAACCATAGGTTGGTTGATATGTTACTGACGGCACCACTATCATTTATGTATACTTAACCATAGCGTTATTCCCCCTTTATCTGATGACTGGATTATTCAAAACCTTCTAAACTTGAGTATCTCGTACCATCTTCACCTTTACCTTTCTTACCTTTAAATCACACATCACATCTTCTGTCACTGTCATAAACTCCATTCGATAAAGGTGGAAGTTATATGCACACCTTGAAGCTCTACTATAATACTTACTCCTTTAGTGCATACACAATCCGGTGGGAGCTTTATACTGACTTCTTATGGCTCACCTCTATGGCACGATATGTAAAAGAAATAAGGGAAACATTTCCTAAATTCCACGTAGCCACTCAATTATAATTGTGGCGCGCAACACACCAATAAGTGAAGCTCTACTAGACACAGATTTGTAGACTCCCTAGGATACGAATACTCTAATACCACTTTGTCACGCCCCAACTCGGGGAGGCGTGGTTGGTGCCCGGTGCCGTACTTGTCCGAGCGAACCACTCTGTAACTTATTATCCTTCAACAAAAACTAGAAGATACATAGGCCGACTTGGCTGAACGCATTCTTTCTGAAACTCTCATGGGCCAACATAGCAATAACCTGTACTGTGTAACCGTAAGTGGGCAAATGTTGTATCAGTGAGCCATCGTTTGTAAAATATGAATACACATGGTACGTCAATGCCTATGACATGGTGTACATACTGAACCTCTTTCTACAAGGCACCATAGATTTCCTTATGATATTGTAGAACATCAAGCGAGACATCACATCGCTTCTACCTCTTCTTTACTCTTGTAACTAGACATCTCGGTACATGGGAACCATAGGTTGGTTGATATGCTACTGACGACACCACTATTATTTATGGATTCTGAACCATAGCGCTTCTACCCGTTTATCTGAAATCTGGACTATTCACAACCTTCTAAACTTGAGTATCTCGTACCTTCTTCACATTTACCTTACTTACCTTTAAATCACGCATCACATCTTCTGTCACTTTCATAACCTCTATTCCATATAGGTGGAATTTATATGCACACCTTGAAGCTCTACTATAATACTTGCTCCTCTAGTGTATACAAAATCTGGTGGGAGCTTCATACTGACTTCTTATGGCTCAGCTCTATGGAACGATCTTGAAAAGAAAGAAGGGCAACATTTCCTAAATTCCATGTAGCTACTCACTTATATGTGTGGTGCGCAAGACCCCAATAAGTGAGACTCTACTAGACACGGATTTGTAGACTCCCTAGGATACGAAAACACTAATACCACTTTATCACGCCCTAACCCGGGGAGGCGTGTTTGGTGCCCGGTGCCGTACTTGCCCGAGCGAACCACTTTTTAACTCATTATCCTTCAACAAAAACTAGAACATACATAGGCCGACTTGGCTGAACTCATTCTTTCTGAAACACTCATGGGCCAACATAGCAACAACTTGTACTGTGTAACCGTAAGTGGGCAAATGTTGTATTAGTGAGCCATCGTACGTAAAATATGAGTACACACGGCATGTCAAGGCCTCTGACATGTTGTACATACTGAACCTGTTTCTACAAGGAACCATAGATTTCCTTATGTTATTCTAGAACATCAAGCGAGACATCATGTCGCTTCTACTTCTTCTTTACTCTTGTAACTAGACCTCTCGTTGCTTGGAAACCATAGGTTGGTTGATATGTTACTGACGACACCACTATCATTTATGGTATCTCTACCCCTTTATCTGAAGTCTAGACTATTCACAACCTTCTAAACTTGAGTATCTCGTACCTTCTTTACCTTTACCTTACTTACCTTTAAATCACGCATCACATCTTCTATCACTGTCATAACCTCCATTCCATATAGGTGGAATTTATATGCACACCTTGAAGCTCTACTATAATACTTGCTCCTCTAGTGCATACACAATTCGATGGGATCTTCATACTGACTTCTTACGGCTCAGCTCTATGGCACGATCTTGAAAAGAAAGAAGGGCAACATTTCCTAAATGCCATGTAGCCACTAAATTATGAGTGTGGTGCGCAACACACCAATAAGTGAGACTCTACTAGACACGGATTTGTCGACTCCCTAGGAAACTAGTGCACTTATAGCACTTTTTCATGCCCAAACTTGGGGAGGCGTGGTTGGCGCCCGGTGTCGTACTGGCCCAAATGAACCACTTTGTAACTCATTATCGTTCAACAAAAACTAGAACATACATAGGCTGACTTGGCTGAACTCATTCATTCTGTAACTATCAAGGGTCAACATAGCTACAACTTGTACAGTGTAACCGTAAATGGGAAAATGTTGTATCAGTAAGCCATCGTATGTAAAATATGAACACACACGGCACGTCAAGGCCTCTGACATGCTGTACATACTGAACCTATGTCTACAAGGCATCATATATTTCCTTATGTTATTCTAGAACATCAAGCGAGACATCACGTCGTTTCTACCTCTTCTTTACTCTTGTAACTAGACCTTTCGGTACCTGGAAACTATAGGTTGGATGATATGCTACTAACGACACCACTATCATTTTTGATACTGAACCATAGCGCTTCTACTCCTTTATCTGAAGTCTGGACTATTCACAACCTTTTGAACTTGAGTATCTCGTTCCTTCTTCACCTTTACCTTACTTACCTTTAAATCACGCAGCACATCTTCTGCCATTGTCATAATCTCCATTCCATATAGGTGGGATTTATATGCACACATTGAAGCTATACTATAATACTTGCTCCTCTAGTGCATACACAATCCGATGGGAGCTTCATACTGACTTCTTATGGCTCAGCTCTATGGAATGATATGGAAACGAAAGATGGGAAACATTTCCTAAATTCCATGTAGCCTCTCAATCATAAGTGTGGCGCGCAACGCACCAATAAGTGAGGCTCTACTAGACATGGATTTGTAGACTCCCTAGGATACGAGTGCTCTAATACCACTTTGTCACACCCCAACCTGGGGAGGCGTGGTTGGAGCCCGGTGCCGTACTGGCCCGAGAGAACCACTCTGTAACTCATTATCATTCAACAAAAACTAGAACATACATAGGCCGACTTAGCTGAACTCGTTTTTTCTGTAACTATCATGGGCAGAACTTGTACAGTGTAACTGTAAGTGGGAAAATGCTGTATCATTGAGCCATCGTATGTAAAATATGAATACACACGGCACGTCAAGGCCTATGACATGCAGTACATACCGAACATGTGTCTACAAGGCATCATAGATTTTCTTATGTTATTCTAGAACATCAAGCGAGACATCGCGTCGCTTCTATCTCTTCTTTACTCTGTTAACTAGACCTCTCGGTACCTAGAAACCATAGGTTGGATGAAATGCTACTGACGACACCACTATCATTTATGGATACTGAACCATAGCGCTTCTACCCTTTTATCTGAAGTTTGGACTATTCACAACCTTCTAAACTTGAGTATCTCGTACCTTCTTGACCTTTAACTTACTTAGCTTTAAATCATGCATCACATCTTAAGTCACTGTCATAACCTCCATTCCATATAGGTGGAATTTATATGCACACCTTGAAGCTCTACTGTAATACTTGCTCCTCTAGTTTATACACAATCCGATGGGAGCTTCATACTGACTTCTTATGGCTCAGCTCTATGCCACGATCTTGAAAAGAAAGAAGGGAAACCTTTCCTAAATGCCATGTAGCCTCTCAATTATAAGTGTGGCGCGCAACACAACAATAAGTGAAACTCTACTAGACACGGATTTGTAGACTCAGTAGGATACGAGTACTCTAATACCACTTTGTCACGCCCCAACCTAGGAAGGCATGGTTGGTGCCCAGTGTCGTACGGGCCCGAGCAAATAACTCTGTGACTCATTATCGTTCAACAAAAATTAGAACATACATATGCCGACATGGCTGAACTCATTCTTTTTATAACTATCTTGGGCCAACATAGCCACAACTTGTACTATGTAACTGTAAGTGGGAAAATGTTGTATTAGTGAGCCATCGTACGGAAAAATATGAATACACAAGGCACGTCAAGGCCTTTGACATTCTTCACATGCTAAACCTATGTCTAAAAGGCACAATAGATTTCCTTATGTTATTCTATAACATCAAGCGAGACATCACGTTGCTTCTACCTCTTCTTTACTCTTGTAACTAGACCTCTTGGTACATGGAAACCATAGGCTGGATGATATGCTACTAACGACACCACTATCATTTACAGATACTAAACTATAGCGCTTTTACCCCTTTATCTGAAGTCTGGACTATTCACAACCTTCTGAACTTGAGTATCTCGTACATTCTTTACCTTTACCTTAATTGCCTTTAAATCTCGCATCACATCTTCTGTCACTATCATAACCTCCATTCGAAATAGGTGGTATTTATATGCACACCTTGAAGCTCTACTATATTACTTGCTACTCTAGTGCATACACAATACGGTAGGAGCTTCGTACTGACTTCTTATGGCTCAACTCTATGGCACTATCTAGAAACGAAAGTAGGGCAATATTTCCTAAATGACATGTAGCCTCTCAATTATAAGTGTGGCGCACAACACAGCAATAAGTGAGACTCTACCAGACACGGATTTGTAGACTCCCTAGGATACGAATGCTCTAATACCACTCTGTCACACCCCAATATAGGGAGGCGAGGTTGGCACCCGGTGTCGAACGGGCACGAGCAAATAACTCTGTAACTCATTATCGTTCAACAAAAATTAGAACATACATAGGCCGACTTGGTTGAAGTCATTCTTTCTATAACTATCATGGGCCAACATAGGCACAACTTGTACAGTGTAAGTGTAAGTGGGCAAATGTTGTATCACTGAGCCATCGTACATAAAAAATGAATACACACGGCACGTCAAGGCCTCTGACATAATTTACATATTGAACCTGTGTCTACAAGGCATCATAGATTTCCTTATGTTACTCTAGAACATCAAGCGAGACATCACGTCGCTTCTACCTCTTCTTTACACTTGTAACTAGACATCTCGGTACCTGGAAATCATAGGCTGGATGATATGCTACTGAAGACACCACTATCATTTATGCATACTGAACCATAGAGCTTCTACCCCTTTATCTGAAGTCTGGACTATTCACAACCTTCTGAACATGAGTATCTCGTACCTTCTTCACCTTTACCTTACTTACCTTTAAATCACGCATCACATCTTCTGTCACTGTCATAACCTCCATTCCATATATGTGGAATTAATATGCACACCTTGAAGCTCTACTATAATACTTGCTCCTCTAGTGCATACACAATCTGGTGGGAACTTTATACTGACTTCTTATGGCTCAGCTCTATGGTACGCTATCGAAACGAAAGAAGGTCATCATTTTGTAAATGCCATGTAGCCAAGCCTCTCAATTATAAGTGTGTCGCGCAACACACCAATAAGTGAGACTCTACTAGACACGGATTTGTAGACTTTCTAGGATACGAATGCTCTAATAACACTGTACGTAAAATATGAATACACACGGCACGTCAAGGCCACTGCCATGCTGTTCATACTGAACCTGTGTCTATAAGGCACCATTGATTTCCTTATGTTATTCTAGAACATCAAGCGAGACATCACGTCACTTCTATCTCTTCTTTACTCTTTTAACTAGACCTCTTGGTACATGAAAACCATAGACTGGATGATATGCTACTGAAGACACCACTATCATTTATGGATACAGAACCATAGCGCTTCTACCTCTTTATCTGAAGTCTGGACTATTCACAACCTTTTGAACTTGTGTATCTCGTACCTTCTTCACCTTTACGTTACTTACCGTTAAATCATGCATCGTATCTTCTGTCACTATCATAACCTCCATTCCATATAGGTGGAATTTATATGCACACCTGGAAGCTCTATTATAATACTTTCTCCTCTAGTGCATACACAATACGGTGGGAGCTTCATACTGACTTCTTAGGGCTCAACTCTATGGCACGATCTGGAAACGAAAGAAGGGCAATATTTCCTAAATGCCATGTAGCCTCTCAATTATAAGTGTGGCGCGCAACACACCAATAAGTGAGACTCTATTAGACATAGATTTGTAGACTTTCTAGTATACGAATGCTCTAATAACACTTTGTACGTAAAATATGAATACACACGGCACGTCAAGGCTACTGCCATGCTGTACATACTGAACATGTGTCTACAAGGCACCATTGATTTCCTTATGTTATTCTAGAACATCAAGCGAGACATCACGTCACTTCTATCTCTTCTTTACTCTTTTAACTAGACCTCTTGGTACCTGGAAACCATAGACTGGATGATATGCTACTGAAGACACCATTATCATTTATGGATACAGAACCATAGCGCTTCTACCTCTTTATCTGAAGTCTGGACTATTCACAACCTTTTGAACTTGTGTATCTCGTACCTTCTTCACCTTTACGTTACTTACCGTTAAATCATGCATCATATCTTCTGTCACTATCATAACCTCCATTCCATATAGGTGGAATTTATATGCACACCTGGAAGCTCTATTATAATACTTTCTCCTCTAGTGCATACACAATATGGTGGGAGCTTCATACTGACTTCTTAGGGCTCAACTCTATGGCTCGATCTGGAAACGAAAGAAGGGCAACATTTCCTAAATGCCATGTAGCCTCTCAATTATAAGTGTGGCGTGCAACACACCAATAAGTGAGACTTTACTAGACACAGATTTGTAGACTTTCTAGTATACGAATGCTCTAATAACACTTTGTACGTAAAACATGAATACACACATCATGTAGACTAACATGTATATATGATATACTAATAGTAATCTGGAGGGTCAATGAGATCCGAAAATAATGCTTTCCTTATTTTGACTTAACATACCTAAATATCGAATTATCCAACTTACCCTACAAAGGTTGTAGACTGAAAAGGGAAGGCTCCATTGGCCGAGAACATCTAATGTCATATATAGATCTACTTCATGTCATGATATACCTGAACTTGTTCCCATATGCGATCTGTAATGGAAAATAATATATTATGGAACTTCATCTATAACATTCTTCTAGCTATCATACCTTATATTGGAATACTTACCTCATACAGATCAAATATATCTAGGGCTACACTTGAACATAAAAGTGTCACTTATGCATTTCATAAGAGACCGTCTGTGAGGATCACTCATAAATATGAATAACCAGTGGCTCGTACGCATAACATAGTAGACCGTCTATACGTCTCATAATACTGAGGTTAGACTATGCGTGCAACTGAGATCGTCTATAACTAACCTTCATTATGCACCAATGCTTTCATAGACTGTCCATAGGGCTTCGTTGTACCCCTACGCATTCATATAACATCCGTAGGGATAAGGTCTTCTACATATTGATTTCATATCACTCATGCAGACATCATTCAATAATCAATAGTTAAACTCGTATTCTTAAACATACAAGTTCGTGACTAGCCCGTTAAAATAACCAATCCTTATTCCTTACCCACCTTCTACGTCATCCTTCGTATTCTATATTATTTAGCCACAAAGAACGTTGTAATTATTTTTAAATCGCACTGCTATATTTATTTCACATCACCACTCATTTATGGGACTACATGATTCATTCTACTTATAGCCATATAATATTCTTAGCTTGAGAGGCTACTCACTATAGATACATACATATATATATATATATATATATATACAACTATAGATACATTATCCTACCTTGTTGAACTATTTGTATATAACTATCCCGCAATATACGGACGCTATATTGCTTCAGATTTGTCATACCATTCGTACGTAATGTTTAATTAACATCTAGATGTATTGTTACATATAAAACATAAGACCCATCGGAAGGCTCTATTTACTCCTTAAGAATACATGAAACTACGATCAATACAATCCATTTCAATATTCGACTGACCATACTCGTGAACGGACCTGAATCGTCAGTATAGTACATATATAAAGTCTCTTCCCTTGAATTCCTTATAAGGGCAACATAACTTACAAAATCATGCCAAAGAAAAGAAAGGAAGACCTTACATACATCATAATATCAACTCCAATCCTCAAGCTAACTTAACCTGCAGCTCCTTTGTCTACAAGCAATGAACAATGCTATCGTCACAATTCAAATGCCATAACTTATCGCATTTGAAACACACTTCATTCTACGATAAAATGGACAGAACCTCCCCTATTTATATAAATTCCCATAAGTTACCACAACCAACAACAGCCCAAAAAACTTCAACAATACTCATAATAAGCCTTTCAAAATAGTTTAACAATCCCAACGAGCGGCAAACTCGGTTTGTGACTAAACAACTATAGTTTTAAACCCTTTCTTCCTTCCATAATTTATCAATAATATTTATCGCCACATATTCAATTATCCCTACTAATTTACAGCAACAATACAACTTAAAAACGAATTGTGTTTTCTTTACAGCAACTCAAAACATATTTTTCAAATTACTAAAACACGTTTACGAATTGTGTTTTCTTTCAAATGGAGAAACACAACCAACAGTACATAATTAAGTCTCTTCTCTTAAAAACCAGCCATGAATTCAACTTAAAAATAAGTTCACAACCAGCAAACAGTGAAACAACCACAAACAACATATTACTCTTTCGAAACTCCCAAGTTCTAGTCGTTATGATCGAGTAACAACTCGTAGAAGTTTAGATTAGAGCAGAGAAGCATAAACTTACCTTTTACTGATTATAACACATGAAACCTAGTCCCTCTATATCCAAAACCAGTCCCCCAATGTAGCTACAAGAAGAAGAAATGGAAACTAGCAGGTTGTTCAGGTTTTGCGGCACTAGGATCACGCCGTATCACCCGAAATCACCTAGGGATTGTGTGGGATATTTGGGGGTGGAGTTGAAGGGTTTCAATATAAAGTTATTACCTGAAATATGATTGAAAGAAACGTTTTGATTCATCCCTTAAAAGGCCCTTTGACGCCTCTTTTTGGGGATTTATTTGGTCCCTTAATTTAAACAAGTAGGCAACACACCTGCTTTTCACCTTCTAGTCTGAGCGGTCTTGCAAAAATGTAAATAACTCTATACTCCAATATCGTATCGACAAACAGTTTAATGAGTTGGAAACGAGACTCGTAGATCTTTAATTTGATAGATGGATCATCCTGTAATTCCAAGTATATTGGGAGTAAAGCTCAGTTATATTTGACCTAATATTCAGCACATTTATGAATGTAACTTGTGATGACCTTTGGCAACTTTTGTCCCACAACTCGCTTGACTTCAAAACATAACATACGAATATCATACGACTAAAATAACTCATAAAATAACCTCCTTATCATGTTAATAACATTAGTCTCACCCCAAAAGTACATGTTATAACATTTACAACTTTTCGTCTTACGACAAAACTTATTTTCTTCAATTCGTTTAGCTTCTAAGACTTCCAACCATCTTGGTACTTGTTATTCATGATCATAAATGTTTGTACCTCCAAGGTAACATAACTAACTTACTTTATGTACTTCCAAAGATGATCTGATTTACGAGCTTACATAAATTGACTTATGACGTACTTTTACGTACAAAAATATAGGGTGTAACATTATTCCCCCCTTCGGAACAATCGTCCTCGAATGATGACTTATGCACTTATCAGTTCCATAACCTATAGCTCTTATGAATACTTTAATAATGTCCTTTACATCAAGACAATTGTTCTATGAATAAATCAAAATGCCAGGGCATTCCCCCCTTTAGGCCTCTTTCTCACACCACGACTTGTGATCATAATTATTTCAATCTCATAACTGTTGCAACCTTCTATCATGCAGCCTGCACGCATATGCGACTCTTCTCTCCTTTTTACTCTAGCTTTTAGAGAATCTCTAGGCCTCACTTTGTGAACATATGTAAAAGCATGACAAGTTGTCACTCTTGACAAGTGAAATAAACTTTTTGATTCGGCCCTTAAAATTCCTTGGTTGCCTGTTTTGGGGGATTTATTTGGTCCCTTCATTTAAGCAAGTAGGTGACACACCTGCTTGTCACCTTCCAGTCGAACCGGTCTTGCAAAAATATAAATATCTCTCTACTTCGATGTCGTATTGACAAACGGTTTAATACGTTGGAAACTAAACTTGTAGATATTCATTTTGGTAGGTGAATCATCCCGTAATTCCAAGTATATTGGGAGAAAAGCTCATCTATACTTTACCTAATGTTCATCATATTTATGAATGTAACTTGTGATGACCTTTGGTAACTTTTGTTCCACTACTCGCTTGACCTAAAAACATAACTCACAAATATCATATGACTAAAATACCTCATAACATAACCACCTTATCATGTTATGAACCTTAGTCTCACCCCAAATGTACATGTTATAACATTTCCAACTTATCGACTTTCGACGAAACTTATTTTCTTCCATTCGTTTAGCTTTTAAGCCTTCCAACCATCTTGATACTTGTTATTCATGATCATAAATTTTTTTACCTCCTAGGTAACATAACTAACTTACCTTATGTACTTCCAAAGATGATCTGATTTTTGAGCTTACATCAATTGACTTACGGCGTACTTTACGTACGAAAACATGGGGTGTAACATAAACCCTTGAATCATGTACTACGAAATCCTTCTTTCAAGTCATTCACTGCCTCGACACATAGACAAGCACCATATAATTGCACCAACACTATGCGATAACCCATCCAAACATCATAGCAATCTACGTGTAGCCTCAAAACAACCACAAATACAGCTACTGGCTGAAATGACAGAACATCCTTCCGCAAGGAGACGATAATAACTTACTCGAATGCGTAGGGGAAACATCCCGCTCCATATCTGTATTACCACTGCAACTCCTCGATGCCCAAGTGATCACAAGCATTCTATGTCGTATAAGATAGAGTGAGAAGGAAATATAGGCATAAGCCTCAAAGGAATCAAATCACACGAAGAGGAGTCAAGAAGAGAAGTGCTCCTAACAGCCCTGTAGCCTCTCAAAGATAAGTACAGATGTCTCTGTACTGATCCACAAGACTCTACTAGACTTGCTCATGACTTGTGAGACCTACGTGAACTTAGAGCTCTGATACCAAGCTATCACGACCCAAAATCCACTATAGGTCATGATGGCACCTAACGCCGCTGTCAGGCAATCCAGCAGTGAGTCATCAGTTTAATTACTCATTCTTTTACTTTGAAATTACAATTTACATTTATTAAATAGTACAAAATAGAATTTATAGGGAGAAATAAAAAAAATTCCATGAACCATCATGCTAACCCTCTATTAGAAACACCAAAAACCCTATGTCACAAGTGCATGAGAATCTATTAATAAGTACAATAATATCACAACATCCGTCTGAAATACAAGTTAGACTGGGAAAGATAAATAACTATGATGGAGACTCTGTATGTTGTGGATTGTAACAAAGAAGTGCGGCTCACCATAAAGTCCCTGCAACAGCCATGCCTTTGCACCCAGAGGACTACCAAAAACATATATGTATACCTGCACAATAAGTGCATCATGAGTACGCAAATAAATGCGTACAAGTAAGTATCTAGCATAACCCCAGAGAAGTAGTGACGAGGGGTCGATATCGACACTTACTAGTGGTCCAATAAGACAGATACAGTAAAAATTAAACAAATATGGGGGCATAGTAAACAAACAAAATAATCGAGTATAAATATGGGGTACAATCCTCCTCTAGACAATAAACTCACGCTATTAATTAGCAGTTACCTCCTCAACTGGGGTATATATATATATACAATAGACCTCACCAGATAGGTCGTCATAATTCATATCAGGAAAATTCCTAAATACTCTGGCTTCTTGACAAATATTACGCACGATTCCATAGGAGTATTTTATAGAAATACGGAGGCGTACGGACCGATCCCAACATATTCTGGTACATAATTATAGATATATCTATTATATTGCCGAGGCGAACTGCCCGCTCCCATGAGAGTGTGATATAAAATCTTGTCGGGGCGTACGACCCTATCCATCATAATGTGTGCACTGTCGAGGGTCAATCGACACGAACCATAGATGTATCTATCATGTCGAGCCGAACGACCCGATCCTATTAGAATAGGAAGATTTGACTGGTCCTTGACACTACTCGATGAGAACGCATAAGAACCTTTCGATGAGAACGCATAACGCGAGAGAAATTCATAAGAGGAGTACAATTATTTTGCGGCTAATCACGAGACCCATCAAATCTTTACAATAGCGATTCTATCGCTCTACACAAGTCTAGGCTCAAGTCGTAATGTAAATAAAGGAATTTGATAGGCAAGCGACAGCTTAAATAGTACAGCTATACAATCGTGTGAACCTATGTCTACCCAGACAATAACATGGATTTAGCTACATACGGAAACTCATCACCTCGTGCGTATGTAGCCCCCGCAACAAGTAACACATATTAAATACATCACCTAGGGATAGTTTCCCCCTCACAGAGTTAGACAAGAGACTTACCTCCCAACGAAGTTCCATAACCGGCTCCAACGCCACTCTAACACCTCAAATCGATACCAATTGCTCCAAAACTATTCAAACAAGGTGTAAACCAATAAAAATATACTATAATACTCACACCTTCTCCGGGTTAACAGAACTCCTTACCCGGTCTTCTGTGTTTTGCAAACTTTAAATAGAGTCAAATTTGTTTGATTTGGAATTTAAAATAAATGGTGACTCGGAACACCATAATTAAATAATTTCGAGTGGCGACTCTTAAAAAATAAAAATAAATAATCTCATTTCAATAATGTTACTTTAATTGAAAAAACTCTGTTTCTCGTAAAACACAAGTGTGACAAAACCTACCATGTGCAACCTCTCACACCTTTTTACTAGGCCATCTCCTCCTCACATGCTCATACCATCTCACCCTCACTTTCCAGAGCTTATCCTCCACGGGAGATACCCCTACCTTGTCTCGAATATCTTCGTCAATGATCTTGCCTCTTCTAGTATGCCCACACATCCACTTCATCATTTCAAATATGTCTACAAATATTTAGGATTCTCTTATGGGATATAATATTTAATAGATCTTATGAAGTGCTTCATCTTTATAAACGTTAAATAATGGGTTGTTTGATCACTTTCTTATCAAGTGTTATTGTAATGCGTCAATCTCTTTATTTTTCCATATTCACTGTAACGACCTGGCCGGTTGTTTTGTGCTCTAGTGCATCTTTCAGCGGTTTGAGGCCTTGAGTAGCTTCACTTCATGTATTATGACTTGTACGCCTGGTCAGAATTGAATTTTGGGAAGTTCAGAGTTGATTCGGACGGAAAATTCTAACTACGGAAGCTTTCAGTTGGAAGAATTGATTAAGGTTTGACTTTTTAGTAAACGACCTCAGAATCAGTATTTGAAGGTTCCAATAGATTCGTATGATGATTTCGTACTTGGGCGTATGTTCAGGTTGAGTATCGGGTCGCCCGAGAGCATTTCAGTGCTTATTGTGGAAAGATGGAATTTGGAAGGTTTTACAATTTCCTATGTTTGGTTGGAGGCGGACTTTGGTGTTATCGATGTCTGTCTAGAGTTTCGAGCCTTGGAATAGTCTCATATTTTGATTTGGGACTTGTTCAGAAAGTTTGGCATCATTCCGGAATGTTTTGATAGGATTCGGACGCGTTCATCGACATTTGAAGGTTTGAAAGTTGAAAGAAAGATTTTGATCAGCGATTCATGATTTTGATGTTATTTGTGGCATTTTGCGCCTTTGGATAAATTTGTATGAGGTATTGGGACTGGTTGGGTGTGATTGGACGCGGTCCCGGGTGCCCTAGACGTGATTCGGGGTTGTTTCGGACCAAGTTGGGATGATTTGATGTTGCTAGTTGCTGGAGTCTTGATTTGTTCTTCGCGAACACGAAGGAATTCAAGAATTCACAAAGAAGGATTTTTGATTCTGCTGAATTTTTACATCACGAATGTGACAACTTTGTCGTGAAGATGGAGGGAAAGGTGAGGCAACCTACGCAAATGCGACAGGGAGGTCACGAACGCGTAGAAAGAAAGGGGAGCTGGGCATGTAGCAGTTAAGCTTTCGCGAACGTGGCCCGCGAACGCGAAGAGCAAGTGTAAGAAAGCTTCACGAACACATCGATGAAAACTTAGGATGTAGTGATTTTGGCCTTCGAGATCGCGATGGTCTCCGCGATGGTGAAGAAGAGCGGGCCTAGGCAGATTTGATTTAATATGGGATTTGGCTCATTCTCTCTCATTTTTCACTTGGTTGGCGATTTTTGGAGCTTTTGAAGAGGATATTTCATCATCTATTATGGGGTAAGTTATTTCAAATTATTTTGATTTAAATACATGAGTTACATATGGATTTAAACATTAAAGGTTGTAGAAATTGTGCGATTGGAAAGATAACCCAGAATTTAGTTTTTTTGGATTTTGACAATGAAATTAGATATGGAATAAGGAATAAATTATATATTTGAGTTCGTTGTGTTATGGGTAAAGTTTATCTCCGAATATTTTCAAAATTCGGGTACGCGAGCCTGAGAGTTGACTTTATTGACTTTTCAAGCGGAGTTGGGAATCATTATAAAATATTAAATTGTAAGCATTGGAGTATATTTTGATTGATTGTACGCTGTTTGACTAGTTTCGGAACGTGTGGTTTGGAGTTGTGATGTTAGAGAGGCGTGGAGCCGGTTATGGAACTTCGGAGCGAGGTAATTCTCCTGGCTAACCTTGTGAGGCAGAAACTACCTCCTGGGTGATGTAATTGTTATGTGCTATTAGTTGTGGGTGCTACGTACGCACGAGGTGACGAGAGTCCGTACGTAGCTTAAGCATGTTTATGTCCGGGTAATTCTAGGACTTTACCATATAATATTTGAATTACTTGAATTCATTTTGCTGGCTTAACTAATGGAAAATATAATTGAATTGATTTAGCAATATATGTATTTATTAGGCCGAGCCTTATCACCCTGAGTTCTTGGAATGTTTTTTGAGAAACAGTAAATGTCATATTCATTTGTGCTTGTGTACTGTATTGTAAGCACGTGTCTCATAATTCGGTAATTTTCTTCCTTTTTTGTAGAGCGAGCCGAATGCCTTGGAAGTATAATAGATGCATCTATGGTTTGTGCCGCTCGACCCTCGGCAGTGTATACATTATTCTGGATGAGGCCGAATGACCTTGGCATAATCGTGCATTATATCACTGGTAGTCCGAGTATTCATGAGATTATTTTTCCATTGATGCTAGACATTTTATATGGTATTCCTTATTCATTTGATATTGGCACTTGACATTTTTCGGAGTTATTAAGGTAGAACACAAGATTACGAAAATCATACTTAAAAATAAATATTTAAAAGATTTTGTAACTTACAGATTTGCCTCATTAATGTTGTGTGTTTCATATATGCTTATGACTTATTATATTGCTTTATTGGACCTCTAGTAAGTGTCGATGTCGACCCCTCATCACTTCTTCTCCGGGGTTAGGCTAGATACTTACTGGGTCCACGTTGATTTATGTACTCATGTTGCACTTCTGCACTAAATGTGCAAGATCTGAAACGTCCATTTTAATGATCATCTTCGCGTGTAAGCGCATCTGTTGAGGAGACTTCATGTGGGCTACATCCCAGGTTACGCATCGTAGTCCACAGAGTCTCCATGGTACCATTTATTTTATCCTATCTTATTTACATTCTAGACAGATGTTGTATTAGTACTGTACTCCTTATAAAATGCTCATGCACTCGTGACACTGGATTTTGGGGGTTCCTACTAGATGTTTAGTATGTGTCATGACCCAAATCTCCCTCCGTAATATGTCGTGACGGCACCAAATCTCTAAGACTAGGTAAGCCTAACAGTTGCGGAATAACTAAATAATAATAGAATTAATAACTAAACCTCAACATAAACAGGTATATATATAGATGAATCTGGAAAAATTTTGCTCGGCATGTACAAGTAAAACTAACAATTCTGAGTATAAACAACTCCCAGAGACCCGGTAGTCACAAGTCACAAGCTCTAAGGAATTGTTCTAATTGTCTCTATACACCAGCATCTAGGGGAAATAAAAAAAGAACGACATAAAATGATACATGGGGACTCTGAGGTCTGCGTACGCTGGTAGATATACCTTGAAGTCTCCGTAGAAGAATCACGTACTCTTAACTAATAGCGAGGTTGGTAGGAGGTACCTGGGTCTACACACAAAACAAGTGCAGAAGAGTAGCATGAGTCCACTACAACCGTACCCAGTAAGTGTCAGGCCTAACCTTGGTAGAATAGTGACGAGGTTAGGTCAGGGCCCTACTGGAATATAATAATTTAAGGCAGGGGATATAGCAATATAATAAAAGGCTGAAAATTTAACAAGAAGAAATTTAAGAAAGGTAACAACACAGCACATAGGGATAAACAACAGGGGCACTCCCGAGGTACCGCCTCGAAGTCCGAAAAGTAAATACTCAACAGGGGATCCCCGAGGTACCGCCTCATAATCCCAAAAGTAAATATGCAACGTGGATCTCCCGAGGTACCATCTCATAGTCCCAAAAGTAAATATGCAATAGGGGATCTCCCGAGGTACTGCCTGGTAGTCTCAAAAGTAAATATGCAACGGGGATCTCCCGAGGTACCGCCTCGTAGTCCCAAAAGGAAACACACAGCTTGAAACCGACGGAACCAACAATTAACAGTAAGAAATTCCACAGTTTAAGAATAAATACAATTCAAGGAAAAAGCAGGAATGCAACTAAGCATACTGCACAGATTTCAAATAAGCATTTAAGCCACGTAGACATATGATATTATGCTAAACAGGATAACTACACATGCTGGGATGACTCATTTAAGATGTAACATGATATTGTTCAATAAAAACCGGATATTCAACAATTAGCTCGTGTAGGCACTTGTCACCTCACGTACACGACACTCACATATCACAGAATTGTCACAATAGTACAAAATCCTAAGGTGATTTCCCCTACACAAGGTTAGGCAAGCCACTTACCTCAAGCCAAGCTCAATCAGCCAATAAGAAGGACATTTCCTCAACTTTCTGACTCTGAATGGCCCAAATCTGGCCAAAAGCAATTACATACCATAAATACAACAATAAGAAACTAATCTAATTAATGAAACCAAGACTTTAGCAAGAAATTAGAAATTCACCCACAAAAGGTCGACCCTTGCCCACGTCTCGGAATCGGTAAAAGTCACAAAATACGAACACCCATTCAACCACGAGTCCACCCATACAAAAATTACTCAAATTCGATACCAAAATCTCAATCAAAACCCAAAAATTCGGTTGAAGAACTTTCCAACTTTTCCCCCACATTTCTCAACCCAAATCCTTAATTAAGTGATGAAATAAACTAGATTGGTGGATATTAATCAAAAACAAGTGTAGAATCCTCACCCAAATGTTTCCTTTGTAAAACCCTTGAGATTTTGCCTTAATCCAAGCTCTCTATGGCCCAAAATTAAAATGGGTTAAAAATCCTCGATTTTGAAATTTAAAGTTTGCCCAGGTAATTCCTTCTTCGCGAACGCGGAAGCCTCCTCGCATTCGCGAAGCATAAAAATGCTTCAGACCAAAAAGCTTCTTCACGAATGCGAGGGCCCACTCGCAAACACAGAAGTTCCTTTGCCTAACCCTTCGCGAACATGGAAGTTCATATCTATGCGATCGCGTAGGCTAAATGCCTGATGACACAACGGACCTTCTACTCTACACGAATGCAAGGACCCAATCGCTAACGCGTAGACCTAAGACCTCAGTGCTTAGAGAACGCGAGACATACATCGCTAACACGAAGGCAAAAATCAAGCAGTACTCCAACTACTCTACACAAACGCGGGAGAACCTTCGCGAACGCATAGAAGGAAACCAGCCACTAGAATCCCTGAAGCTTTAGCTATATTCCCAACTCTAATATTGATTCGCTAACAATCTGAAACTCACCCGAGGCCCCCGGGTCCTCAACCAAACCAACCAACAAGGCCTAAAATATCATACGAACTTAGTCGAGCCTTCAAATCACATCAAACAATGCTAAAAACACGAATCGCACCCAAATTCGAGCTTAATGAACTTTAAAACTTCAAACTTCTATAACCGATGCCGAAACCTATCAACCAATTGACCCCAAATTTTGAACACAAGTCATAATTGACATTACGGACCTACTCCAACTTTTGGAATCGGAATCTGACCCCGATATCAAAAAGTTCACTCCCGGTCAAACTTCCCAAATATCCAACTTTTGCCATTTCAAGACTAATTCAACAACGAACCTTTAAATCATAATCCGTACGCACTCCTAAGTCCAAAATACCCAACGGAGCTAACTGAACCGAAGAACCTCTATTCCAGAGTCATCTTCACACAATTCCAACTACGGTCAAATTTCTAGAACTTATGCTTCCATTTCCGGGACTAAGTGTCCCATTTCACTTCGAAACCAAAACAAATCCTCCCGGCAAGTGACGTAAGCATAAAATGAGACAGAGGAAGCAGTAAATAGGGGATCAGGTTTAATACTCTAAAAACGACCGACTGGGTCAGTACATCCTCCTCCTCTTAAACTAATTGTTCGTCCTCGAATGAGCATAAAGACATACATGAAGTGGTGAAAAGTCGAGGATAACGACTACACATATCATGCGCAGTCTCCCAAGTTGCCTCCTTGACCGGCTAACCCATCCACTGAACCTTCACTGAAGTAATATCCTTTGACCTCAACTTTCGAACATGCCTGTCCAAAAAAGCCACCGGTTCCTCAACATAAGATAAATCTTTTTCCAACTGGACTAAGCTAAAATCCAACATATGAGACGAATCACCGTGCCACTTCCGGAGCATAGAAACGTGAAACACTGGATGAATTCTTGCTATACTGGGAGGCAAGGCAAGCTCATAAGCAACCTCCCCAACTCGCCGCAATAACTCTAATGGGCCAATAAACCTTGGGCTCAGCTTGCCCTTCTTCCCGAACCTCATGACACCCTTTATGGGAGAAACACGAAGCAAGACTTGCTCCCCAACAATGAATGCAACATCGCAAACCTTCCGATCCGTATAACTCTTCTGTCTAGACTATGCAGAATCACCTTAACCTTCTCCAAGGCATCGTAAAACAAGTTTGTACCCAATAGCCTAGCCTCACCCAGCTCGAACCAACCCATTGGAGACCGACACCGCCTACCATACAGAGCCTCATACGGTGCCATCTAAATGCTCGACTAATAACTGTTGTTGTAGGCAAACACCGCAAGTGGCAAGAACTGACCCCAAGAACCCCCAAACTCCATAACACATGCATAGAGCATATCCTTCAATATTTGAAAAGTACACTCAGACTGTCCGTCCGTCTGAGGTGTGAAATTTTGAGCTCAACTCAACCCGAGTACCTAACTCATGTTGTACAGCCCTCCAGAACCGTGATGTAAACTACGTACCCCAGAAAGAGATGATAGATACTGGCACGCCATGAAGTGTGATAATCTCCCGGATATAAACTCGAGCCAGCTGCTAGGAAGAGTAAGTAGTCATCACTGGAATGACATGAGCTGACTTGGTCAACCTATCCACAATAACCCAAACTGCATCAAACTTCCACTGAGTTCGTGGACGCTTAACAACAAAATCCATAGTGATTCGCTCACATTTCCACTCCGGAATCTTTAGCTTCTGAAGCAATCCTCTTGGCCGCTAATGCTCATACTTCACCTACTGGCACTTTAGACACCGAGCTACATAATCTACTATGTCCTTCTTCATTCTTCTCCACCAATAATACTACCTCAAGTCCTGATATATTTTCACGGCACCCGGATGAATAGAGTACCGCGAACTTTCAGCCTCCTAGAGAATCAACTCGCGCAAACCATCTACATTGGGCACACAAAGCCTACCCTGGATCCTTAATGCACCATCATATCTAATGGTGACCTCCTTAGCATCATCGTGCTGAACAGTGTTCTTAAGCACAAGTAGATGGGGGACATCATACTGGTGTTCCCTAATAGGATCATAAAGAGAAGACTAAGAAACCACACAAGCCAAAACTTGACTCGGTTCAGAAATATCCAATCTAACAAACTGGTTGGCTAATTCCTGAACATCTAATGCCAATGGCCTCTCTACTGCTGGTAGATATGATAAGCTCTCCAAACTCTCCGCCCTGCGACTCAAGGCATCGTCCACCACATTGGCCTTCCCGAGATGGTATAGAATAGTGATACCATAATGCTTAAGTAGCTCTAACCACCTTCGTTGACGCAAGTTAAGATCCTTCTATGCTACAGATTCTGGTGATCGGTGTAGATCTCACAAGATACACCGTACAAATATTGCCACCAAATCTTCAAGGCATGGACAATAGCTGCTAACTCAAAGTCGTGGATAGGATAGTTCTTTTCATGCACCTTCAGTTGTCTAGACGCATAGGAAATCTCCCTACCATCCTGCATCAACACTGCGGTGAGACCCATCCGTGCCGTATCACAATATACAGTATAAGACCCCGAACCTGCAGGCAATACCAATACTGGGGCAATAGTCAAAGTTGTCTTGAGTTTGAAAGCTCTCCTCACACTCCTCTGTCCACCTGAATAGAGCACCCTTATAGGTCAGCCTGGTCATAGGTACTGCAATAAGTGAGAAATCCTCTACAAATCGACGGCAATACACCACCAAACTAAGAAAACTCTGGATCTCCGTAGCTAAGGACGGTCTGGGCCAACTCTACACTGCTTCAACCTTCTTTCGATCCACCTTGATCCCTTTACTAGACACTACGTGACCCAAAAATGCCACTGAATCTAGCCAGAACTCACACTTTAAGAATTTTTTATATAACGTTTTTTCTCTTAAGGTCTGAAGCATAGTCCTTAGGTGCTGCTCACCATCCTCCCAACTAGGGAGTACACCAGAATATCGTCAATAAACACAATGACGAATGAGTCAAGATATGACCGGAATACACTGTGCATCAAGTGCATGAATGCTTTGGGGCGTTAGTCAGCCCAAATGACATCACAAGGAACTTATAGTGTCCATACCGAGTCCTGAAAGCAGTCGTCGGGATATCTGGCTCCCAAATCTTAAACTTATGATAGCCTAAACGCAAGTCAATCTTGGAAAACACTTTGGCACCTTGTACTTGATCAAATAGGTCATCAATACGAGGCAATGGATACATATTCTTCACTGTAACTTTGTTCAACTAGGAATAATCAATGTACATACGCATAGAACCATCCTTCTTCTTCACAAACAAGACTGGAGCACCCCAAGGTGAAACACTGGGCCAAATGAAGCACTTATCAAGTAGTTCTTGTAACTGTTCCTTTAACTCCTTCGACTCGGGTCGAACCATACGATATGGAGGAATAGAGATGGGATGAGTGTCCGAAAACAAATCAATACCAAAGTCGATATCCCTTTCGGGCGGCATGCCCAGAATATCAGTTGGAAATACATCTTGATAATCCCTCACTACTGGAACTAACTCAATGTTAGGGGTATCAATACTGACATCTCTCAAATAAGCTAGATACGCATCACACCCCTTCTTAATCATTCGTTGAGCCTTTAGAAATGAAATAACTCTGCTAGGAGAATACTTTAAGGTACCTCTCCACTCTAACTGCGGTAATCCTGGCATAGCCAGCATCAGGGTCTTGGCATGACAATCAAGAATAGCATAATGGGGCGACAACCAATCCATGCCCCAAATATTATCAAAGTCTACTATGTTGAGCAATAATAGATCGGATCTGGTCTCAAAACCACTAAGAACAACCAAACACGACTGATACACACAGTCAACAATAACAGAATCTCCCAAAGGTGTAGACACATAAATAGGAGAACTCAAAGAATCGCGGGATACGCCCAAATATGGAGAAAAATAAGATGACACATATGAATAAGTAGAGCCTGGATCAAATAAGACTAACGCATCTTTATGATAGACCGGAACAATACCAGTAATGACAGAGTTGGATGTAACATCCTCTGTATGAGCAGGAAGAGCATAATATCAGGCCCGTCCTCCCCCTCTAGGGCAACCTCTACCTGCCCGACCTCCACCTCGATATGGCTAAGCAGGTGGAGTGATAGCGGGTGCTATAATCATAGCCTGGGGACCCGGTAGAGCACACGGTGCCTGAGCAGTATGTGGAGATGCACCCCTCCTAAATCTGGGGCAATCCCTCACCATATGGCGAGTGTCGCCACCCTCAAAACAAGCTCTCGGAGGGTGTGGCTGCTTTGGCTGGCTCGGGCCGGGTTGGCTGGACTGACACTGAAAGCACCCAGTGCAGGAGATGGACTAGACAATGGCGGTACATAAAAATGACACTAGGGTCTATGAGTGGCCGGAATACCACTAGCGGCTGGAACTGTTAAATGAACAGGGCGACCCGATTCGGTCACAAAATGTGTTATTTACGAGGTATGACTAGTTTGACCCAGTTTGAGGCTGATTCGGTCGCACTTTAAAAATTTTAGAAAATTGAAATAAAGTTTCGACCGATCTGTTAGAATTCTTTTTTATAACCCCGCCCAGCAGTCCTTTTTCTTTCTCTTCTTTCTTTCTTTTCTTCTCTTTCCCCCTCCTCTTCATCACCGTTGTCTTCTCTGCCTCACTAGCATCTTTCCTCTCTCCCTACCTAACTCTGGTGCCTCGCCCCCTCCGAACAATCCACCTCTCTCTCTCTCTCTCCCTCTCTGTATTTTGCCCTTTTCCACTTAAATCCCAATTTTATTTTTTTTTGCAGTTCAACAACACCACTCCGGCGGGTTCATTGTCACATTATGGTGAGTTTTTTTACTTTTTCAGTTTTCATATAAATTAACTTCTTTGGTAAATTTTCTTTCAAGGGTTTAATTCTCGAAATTTTGAATTGATTCTTAAATATTTACTTATTATGTTACTAGTTTTGATGAATAAAATTTATTCACTAAGTTTTTATTATCATTTTAATTGAATACCAATTTAAACTTTATTGCTTATATTGACATCGTTTATGAAGCAAGATGTGTAATGATTTAGATAAACCGTAGTTTTGGAGAGCTTCTAATTATGTACAACGAGATTTGACGAATAAAAATTAGAACTTTAGTATTTATATTGGTAGTTAGATTTGATTTATGAAGCACAAATATTTAAAGAACCTCTAGTCTCTATAGAGCTTATGATTGCTTTAAAACACAAATTAGCTATAAGCATAGTAGAATTTGAATGATTATGATATGGAAAAATGGAATAACAATTACAGAAGATACACATAATTGATTCCAAATTTTTTTGGGACTAAGGAGTCATCAGTTGAGTTGATTGGATATTAGTTCATTTGTGAATATAGAACTTAAACTAGAGAAAAAACATAATTTTAAGGGGGCATATGAGTCCAAATGGGTGAATAACCCTCATTATGGAGCAAATTGTGAATCGAAAAAGTTAACTATATTACTGTGAACAAATTTACTAGTAATTTGTTACTATCATAATTTTTTGTTATTCCATCATTATTATAGTGGTTGTTAGACTCCTCTATATAGGTCTTTCTTTTGTTGCATCTTGTTGTAGTAAATTGAATTTTATGAAATTTATCTTCAGCAGCATAAAGAGTGAATTTGTCCAATCATGACAGGGTTGTAGCTAGTTGTCTGAGAAGTTAGAGAAGCATGGATTTGTTAAACCCCAACAGATCATGAGAAACTTAAAAATGCCGCTCGGTAAGTTATGACGTGGTTGTAATATGTACACTTCTCTTGGTATATTTGTGTTTTATACTTGAATAATCATATTATGTTTTATACTTGAATGTGGGTGTTATGTTTTAGACTTGATTAGTATATTTAAAATTAGAATGTGAGCTAGTATTTTGTTAATTGAATGTTATTTTGTTGTGATATTAGGCATTCTGTATGGTTTGTTGTAATATTAGGTGTTTAATTATGAATTTATAGATTTTTAATTTATTTTATTCTCACATTCTACGATAGTTTTGGTCAAAAATTTAAATTAATTATTTATTTTATTATTTAGTTTTCTGACCGAATCCATTTTGAGACCAAATCAACGCTTTCCAGATTATCCATTTTGAGATCAATTCGGTCGAAAATTTCCGATCCTTTCGACTGCAAAATATTTGCGACCATGTATTTTTTGACCGATATTTTTCAGTCGGTAATCCTCAAAAAAGCTCGATTTCTGACCTATAATGACCTGACCGATCGTTTTGAGCATTTGCATTCCATTCAGCTATTTGAAGTCTTGAGTATCTTCGCATGATGGATTATGATTTGCGTGAATCATCGGTTTTTGTTTTCAGGTATTTTGGGATTGATTTGGAAGAACGATTCTCAACTAGAAAGTTTCAAATAGGAAGAATTCACAAAGTTTGACTTTTGTGATTTGACCCCGGATCGGAGATTTGATGGTTTCGTTAGGTCCGGATGGTGATTGTGGACTTAGGCGTATGCCCGAATTTTGTCACGTCCTGGAATTCGAACCCTCGGAACCGTGATGGCACATAACAATTCACTTGCTAGGCAAGCCAACGTTAGATGTAGTCATTAACCATTTTTAACAATTAAATTTAAATGAAAACCAATAATTTGAATAAAACTGAAATAAAGTGAATCAACTAAAATAACGGCGATATCTAGATACAATTCCAGAACTGGTATCACAAGTACACGAGCGACTAGAGTACTACAATTAAAACTCAAAATGTAAGCATATCTATCTAAAATGAAATAAAGATCTAGAGTAATGTAGAAGGGGACTTCAGGGCTGCGAATGCCATGCAGTTGTACCTCAAGTCTCCGTCAAACACCAAATCCGAGAAATCTACTGACCTCCGCTGGGACCGACTCCAAAATTTTCACAAGAAGTGTATAGTGTTGTATGAGTACAACTGTCCCCATGTACTCTGTAAGTGCCGATCCTGACATCGACGAAGTAGTGACTAAGCTAAGGCGGGTCACTTAGAATAACCTGTACATAGTATAATAATAACAATAGGAAAGGAAACCGGAAATGACGACAAAGCAATTAACTAATGGAACCAAACTCAATCCTCGAAATCAATAAATCCAAAAATATCAGTCCTCAAAATCGCATATGAAAATACTGAATACTAACACATACATCAATGAATACAACACACGCAATCTGTTACGATGCGCAACCAAATCCCACCGTACACACACAATCCTCCCTTATTTCACCATATCAATATCAAGAATCACATATAAAATTTGTTGCGGCACACAAGCCAATCCCACCGTATAATCAGAATCAGTATCATAATCCTCCCTTATTTAACCATATCAATATCAAAATCACCTATAAAATCCGTTGCAGCGCGCAACCCGATCCCACCATATCAGTATCAAATCCTCCCATATTCTACCATATCACAACCGTTGCGGCGTGCAACCCGATCTATAAACAAATTCAATAAATGTAATCAATCCAACAAACTCAATTCAGAAGAATCTCTAAGATTAAAGAATATGAAAGCAAAGCAATAAAGAAACTTCGTACCAAATCAAGGAATGCTACAACTAATACAAAACAACAAGGCAAGCCAAATATATGATAGTTAAAGTGTACAAGTATGTCAATTAAGGCAAGTAGCTATTGATCATGGAATCATGGAAGTAACGAACATTTAAATACTTAAGGAATTAGTGACAAGTAACAAGTTACGACATAGAAAGTAATTAAAACATGTAACAGTTAAGAAATGGAATAAGATAGTTAATGAAATATGGGAAGGCATGGAAGCAATTATTTTGACGGCGTATATACACTCGTCACCTCGGATATATGTTATTACACACGTATTTCACATAACGTATAGTTAAGGGTTCCTAATTCCCTCAAATCAAGGTTAGACCAAAGACTTACCTCGCAACGCAAGCAAATAAAAGCTCAACTGGGGCCTTTCCTCAAAAATTCGCCTCCAAACCAATCAAATTTAATCAAAATCGGCTTAATATCAACAAACAATGCTAGAAAAATTAATTACAATACATAAAGTAGAGATATTTATACTTTTACCAAAAAGTAAACAAAAGTCAACCCTGGATTCGCTTGATCAAAACCCAAGATTCAGATCAAAACCCAATTACCCATTCACCCTCGAGCCCGATTATATAATTAGTTTCGAAATCCGACCTCAATGTGACGTCCAAATCTCAATTTTCAAAAAAAAATCCCAATTCTACACAAATCCCTAATTTTCTACCAAGAAAAAGTATAGATTAAGGTTAAAAAATCCATGGGCGTTGATGGAAATGGAAGAAAACGAGTTAAAGTATGCTAATCATGAAATTGGGATGAAATTACTCTTCAAAATTGCCTCTAGGTCGAGCTCTAATGTGAAGATGGTGAAAAATGAAGAAAATCCCATATTTGGAACATTTAAGTCAATGGGCGTCAGGCCTTCTTCGCGTTCACAAAGGCCTGACGCGATCGCGAAGTGCAACGACCCAAGTGGCTTTCACGTTCATAAGGAATGCTATGCGTTCGCGATGGCCTATCCGTACTGTATTTTGTGTTAGCGAGCCAGGGATCACGTTCGCATAGAGCTACCAACCAACTACCCCAACTTATCACCTAAACCTTTGCATTTGCGAGAGGGTGGTCATGTTCGCGAAGGTTAAGCCCCACAATTCTTCGCGTTAGCAACCTTTTCCCCGCGTTCACAAAAAAGAAAACCACCCCAGCCCAAAGTTCCCCTTCGTGATAGCAAGAGTGGCTTCGCGATCGCGAAGCACAATGCACCCGACACTAGAAATCTCAGAAACCAATAATTGCTTAAGTCCAAAATCGATTTGTAGCCTATCTGAAACTTACCGGAGCCCCTCGTGCTCGAAACAAAGCATGCACACCAGTGTAATAACATCATACGAACTTACACGCTTGATCAATACACCAAAATAATACATGCAACTACGAACCTAATATCAAAATGAATGATATTTTTTTATCTAAACTATAGAACATGCAAATTTACAACCGGACATCCGAATCACATCAAATCCACTCTGTTTTCGCCAAATTTTGCAGACATGTCATAAATAGTTAAATGAGTTCCGGAACCAAAATATAAACCCGGTAGAAACAAAGTCAACCTATATTCAAACTTAGGAATTCTTTTAGCCTTCAAATTACTAGTTTTCAACAAATCACGTTAAATCAATTTAAGGACTTCCTAATTAGATTCAGGGCATAAGCCTAGACTCAAATCACGATACGGGCCCACCGTGACCGTCAAAATATTGATTCGGGTCTATTTACAAAAAAAAAAGACCGTAGTCAACTCAAATGTGTTTTAAGGCAAAATATCACATTTTCGCGTAGAACAACCTACTGATCCCCAGCCCCCTTCCAATAACTGTATGCATTCGTGTGTTGCCGGTCGCGTTCGCGAAGAGCAAACCCCAGTGCTCCGCGTTCGCGACCATGGCCTCGCGTTCGTGTAGGACAAAACCATCCCTCAGCCCATCTCACATTTCGCGTTCGCGTGAGAGCCTTCGCAAACGCGAAGAAGGAAACCAGAAGCCTGAAGTTGCATAAAATCAGATTTTCTATGTTCAAAATCATCCCGTAGCCTATCCGAAACTCACCCGAGCCCTCGGGGCTCCAAACCAAACATGCACCCAAGTCCTAAAATATCATACAAACTTGCTCGCATATTCAAATCACCGAAATAACACCTAGAAGTACGAATCGGACACCAAATGAAAAGAAATTTTTAAGAAAACTTTAAAACTTCTATTTTCACAACCGAACGTCCGAATCACGTCAATTCAACTCCGTTTCTCACCAAATTCGACAGACAAGTCATAACTATTGTAGTGGACCTGTACCGCGCTCCGAAACTAAAATACGGACCTGGTGTCAATAAATTCAACATCATTAAATTCTTAAAAATCATTAAACCTTCAAACTTTTAATTTTTCATCACAATTCCCTATCTCGGGCCAGGGACCTCGGAAATCGATTTCGGGCATACGCTTAAGTCAAAAATTATGATACGGACCTACCAGAACTGTCAAAACACTAATTCGGGTCCATTTGCTAATAATGTTGACCGAAGTCAACTTAATTAAGTTTTAAAGCTCTATCTCACATTTTAATCCATTTTTCACATAAAAACTTTCCGAAAAATTATACAGATTGTGCACGCAATTCAAGGAATAATTAATAGTGTTTTACGAGGTCTTAGAACATAGAATTAATTATTAAATTTAAAGATGACATTTTGGGTCATTACATTCTCCACCTCTAAAACAAACGTTGGTGCTCGAACGGAATTAGAAAAGTACCTGAACTGGTGAAAAGGTGTGGATATTTACTCCGCATGTCCGACTCGGACTCCCAGGTAGCTGTCTCAATTGATTGACCTCCCCATTGTACCCGAACTGAAGGATAACTCTTAGACATCAACTGTCGAACTTGACGGGCTAGAATAGCCACCGGCACCTCCTCGTAAGTCAAATCTTTGTCCAATTGGACCGAGCTGAAATCTAACACATGGGACGGATCACCATGATATTTTCAGAGCATAGACACATGGAACACTGGATGAACAACTGATAAACTAGGTGGTAATGCAGCTCAATTTGCTTTTCTTTGCGAACCTCATTACAACTTTGATAGGTGAAACCCGAAGCAATACTCTTTCTCCAACCATGAATGCAATATCTCGGACTTTACGGTCAACATAACACTTTTGCCTAGACTGAGTTGTGCGAAGTCAATCCTGAATAACCTTGACCTTATCCAAGGCATCCTATACCAAATAAGTACCCAACAACCGAGCCTCTCCCGGTTCAAACCATCCAACTGGCGAATGGCATCGCCGTCCGTATAATGCCTCATATGGAGCCATCTGAATGCTCCACTGGTAGCTATTATTATAAGAAAACTCTGCAAGTTGTAAGAACTAATCCCAAGAACCACCAAAGTCTATAACACAAGCGCGAAGCATATCTTCCAATATCTTAATAGTGTGTTCTGACTGTCTGTCTTGTTATGGATGAAATGTTGTACTCTACTCAACTCACATGCCTAACTCACACTATACAACCCTCCAGAAGTGCGAGGTGAATTGTGTACCTTGATCAGAATGATAGAAACAGTCACATTGTGAAGGCAGACAATCGCGCGGATGTAAATCTCTCCTAACCGCTCTGAAGAATAGGTAACTGCTACCGGAATGAAATGTGCTGACTAGGCCAACCTGTCCATAATGACCCATACTGCGTCAGACTTTCTCTGAGTTCGTGGGAGTCCAACAACAAAATCCATAGTGATACGCTCCCACTTCCACTCAGGAATTTCTAACTTCTGAAGCAAACCACCAGGTCTTTGATGCCCGTACTTAACTTGCTGACAATTCAGACACCGAGCTACATATGTAACTATATCCTCTCTTTTTTTCATTCTCCTCCACCAATAATGTTCCCGCAAATCTTGATACATTTTGGCGGCACCCGGATGAATAGAATACTGGGAACTGTAGGCCTCTTCAAGAATTAATTCATGAAGCCCATCCACAATAGGCACACAAATATGACCTTGTATCCGTAGAACTCCATCATCTCCCACAACAACCTACTTGGCACCACCATGCCAAACTGTGTCCTTGAGGGCAAGCAAACGAGGATCATCATACTGTCGCTCCCTGATATGCTCATCTAAAGAAGATAAAGCGACTGTACAAGCTAGAACCTAACTGGGCTCTGAAACATCCAACCTCACAAACTGATTGGCCAAATTCTGAACATCTGCAGCTAGAGGCCTCTCACCAACTGGAATATACGCAAGGCTACCCATACTCACAGCCTTTCTACTCCAAGCATCGGCCACCACATTAGCCTTTCTAGGGTGATACAAAATGGTGATATCATAGTCTTTCAACAGCTCTAACTATCCTCTTTGCCACAAATTAAGATCTTTTTTTGAAAAAATATTGTAGGCTACGATGATCAGTAAATACCTCACATGCGACACCATAAAGGAAATGCCTCCCAATTTTCAGCGCATGAACAATGGCTGCCAATTCTAAGAAATGAACATGATAATTTTTCTCGTGAACTTTTAATTGTCGTGACACATATGCAATCATCCTTCCATCTTGCATCAATATTGCATGAAGCCCAACGCGAGATGCATCACAATACACCGTATAAGATCTTGAACCTGTGGGTAATACTAACACAGCCGATGTAGTAAAAGCGGTCTTGAGCTCATAAAAGCTCAACTCACACTCGTCTGACCATCTAAATGGGGCACCCTTCTGGGTCAATCTGGTCTTAATAGTTGTTCATAATCAATTACAGAATCGCCAATTAACTTCAATTTAACAAAAATCTCATTTCACACCTTCACAATACCGATAACGAGATGCGAGGCATGAAGACCTCATAATTATTTACCCGAATTAAAGAGTCACATTTAACGCCACCAGGGCGGGCACCCACCTCGTAGGTTAATACTCAATAATCACAACATGAATTTGGCAAGAATGCACAGAGAATTTCATATAAGAATTTTTAAATAGGCCTAAAAGGCATGACTCCCCATTAAAACTATAGTACAAATTTAATTTCACAAGGGCGAGCTTAAACACAAGAATTTTCATCACAAGGATCTCGTCCATATATAACTTCCACCGCAGCTCGTAGCTTGTTTAAACATATAAATTTATATTAAAATGGGAGGATCTCGTCCTTAGTTCTGAATCACAAATAATATGCACATCGTGCCAATCAAAACTTTCCATTTTCCCTTTTAAAATAATTTATGTTAAAGAAAATCATAACACATAATGAACCCCACACCGGTAGGGCATATAATTCATAATTTGTAATTAATTCTCCGTAAATTATATCAAAACTTACCGAAATGAGTAACAGAAAGCCACATTTAGCCTCACAGCTCTTATTAGTGACTAACATGGAATGATATGCGTAGTTATCTCCATAGAATCTCCCAACATGAGTAAGCACATAAGTAGATTATAGAATTACGAAGCTCACTCATAAGTGGAGCACAATAGGAAGACTCGTTTCGTTACTCAGAACCAAATCAAGTTAAGGAAATTATTCCTTTATCTTAAATTGAGGTCATACCTGTAACGACACCATCTGATGTAGCGACCTCCACCATACCATAAAACAAATATATCAATGGCTGGGTCTCCACCTCTAGGATGCCTTCTACCCGCCTGTCCTCCACCCCTAACTGGTAATGTGGGTTGTGTAGTAACTACAATGTGGCACGTAGCCTGAGTGCTTTGATGAAATATATATCTCCCAAGTTTGGGACAATTTCCTCATGATATGCCTAATATCACCGTATTCATAACAACCCCTTTGCGGGTTTGGCTGCTCATATTGAGTCTATTCCAGATAACTGGAATAACAATTGTAGGAAACTCATGTCGGTGATGTATTCAAAGAACTTACTGGAGCACCCCGAGTAATCTGATGTGCGGACTGGGTTGGCCGACTGCCTGAGCCCCCGCCATAATGATTTATCCTCATAGAGTAGAATCCACTGAATCCCCCAGAACCTCGAGACATCTTGGTCTCTTAGTTTCCTTTTTCCTCACCCTGAACACGTTCTAATATTTGGGAAATTTCTCCCACTAGCAAAAATGAAGTATCAGCATGTAGCTCCCGAGTCGTACAAGATTTTACGATTATAATTGAGTCCTTTAATGAGTCTGTGGACCCACTCTCTGGTTGTAGGAAGCAGAGTAGGAATATGATAGCTAACTTATTGAAACTGATGCCATATTCTGACACCGTCATGGTAACCTGACGCAACCGTTAAAACCCTATGCGCCACGCATTACGGAGAGTCCAGGAAACAACTCTTTCAAAATTGTTTCTGAAAACTGAGCCAAGTGGGCGGTGTTGCATTGTCTGGTCTGCCTTCTTCATAGTCTTGCCACGGACACCTATGGAGAATTATCTCTCCCAAGGCCAAATTCTTCATTGGTTATGCAGACTCAACACTGTTGAGCTGACCCATTTCTTAACATACTCTTCGATTCTTCTCAAAGTTAACCCTTACCTCTATTTATAAACAACGATCACAAAAGTAGAGGTCCATACAGACAAATCTTGGCACGCACCACATAGTGCAGAATCTCATCAACCACTGTACTTCCTCCGAAGCACCCGAAGATCTGCAACCATGACGTCCATGCTAAGTACACCTTTTGTAAATTTAAAGTTATTTCTCTATCTCCTTTGGTACTGAAGTATAGGATTATTAAGTAGGAGGACATACCGCAAGTCCCAACCTTATCTTGTGAAAAATCTCAAGCCTTAAACATGTGTAAAATGTGTGGAAACTTTTAAGTACCACATATATACATTTCAGGCCAAAACTGATATAACACATGACCCCACAATCCATCCATTTACTATGGACTCCTGCATTTGGCGTGAAGTCATAGGTCACAACGTCCAATGATCCACAATATTAACCTTTACAGCTCGTATAAATCAACCAGATGCCAAGGTCCGTTGCACCCGCCCTCCCCCCTGCATGATCTACCGGGTGGTATCTTCATATGTCTGCATCTTCAGTCGGAACCACACATTGAGAAGATGTTTGAGCATCTCTGGCTCCTTCGTAATCCATCCACGGTATCACGAACCCTCAACGCACAACTGATACCGAGTGCACAATGTCATACAAGAGTGGATACAAAGGAATATGAGATATATGTTTCAAGCTAAATCAATGCCGCACGATAAGGAATGAAAGAAGTGGAATTATTCCTAAACTCTGTAGCCTCTGGAAGATAAGTACAGACTTCTCCGTACCAATCCCTCCGACTCTACTAAGCTTTTTGATGACTCGTGAGACCTATGTAACCTAGTGCTCTGATACCAACTGTCAGGACCCAAAATTCCCACCTTCGGGACCGTGATGGCGCCTAACATTTCATTTGCCAGGAAAGCCAACGTTAGATTTTAATTAGGCATTTTAACAAAATTTCTACTTTATTTATAACAATAAAACAAATGCGGAAGTAAAGTCTGAAATAAAATGAATAATCCATAATAATCGCGATATCTAAATACCATCCCAGCACTAGAGTCACAAGTGCACAAGCTTCTACAATAATACAAATAAAGGTCTGAATAAAATAAAGTTTTCTGAAAGCAAACACACAACTAAAATAAAGTAGACGGGGACTTCAGAACTGCGGACGCTGTGCAGTTATACCTCAAGTCTTCTCTGAGTAGACGGGAACCAACTCCAAAATCTGCACAAGAAGTGCAGAGTGTTGTATCAGTACAACCGACCCCATGTACTGATAAGTGCTGAGCCTAACCTCGACAAAGTAGTGACTAGGTTAAGGCATGTCACTTACATTAACATGTATGCAATAATAGTAATAACAACAATAATAGAAATAAATCAGGTAACTCATTTTAACAGTTGAAATCAACTCGGCAGTCATAACCAATTATTATTTCCATCAATTTTCATTTGAGCGTGCAACCCGCTCCCACAATATATTCATATTCAATTCTGTTGCGGCGTGTAATCCGGTCCTCCAATATATTTATTTCAATCAATTCTGTTACGGCGTGCAACCCGATCCCCCAATATAGACTTTAAATAAGTCTGTTGCGGCGTGCAACCCGATCCACCCAATATATTTACTTTCATTTCCATTGCGGCGTGCAACCCGATCCCACAATATATTTACTTTCATTTCTGTTGCAGAATGCAATCCGATCCCACATAAATGTATCAAAGATTACCCAATAAGTACCACGTTAAATGAGAAATTGTTAATCATTGAGGCATACAATAATTATAATTCATTTATGAAATAAACAATGACAATTAGCAATTAATTGTGGAAATCAAGGAGAAAATAGGCAGTTTAATATTTAATATGCTAAATGTCAAGTAGCAACTAAGAAACATAAATCAAATAAGCATGTAACAATTATTGCAGGAATTCAAGATTTAATATTTGACAAGCAATATGAATGAAACAATTATAATAATGTTAATTCGTGTCTTAAAATAATTTAAGATATTTAAATAATTAAGCAAATAATTAATTTGACAAAGTATAAGCACCCGTCACCTTGCCTATACATCGATACACATGAAATTCACATAGCAAATAATTCAAGGGTTCTATTCCCTCAAGACAAGGTTAACAACAACACTTACCTCGCTTCGCAACCAAATTTCAAGTTTCCAATACACCCTTGCCTCGCGAATTAGTGTCTGAAATCCTCAAATCTAGTCATCAACTATTCAATATATTCAATACAAATAGTAGGAATTAATTCTATATGAATTTACTAATTTTCCAGATTAAAATTTGAAATTTATTTTAAAAATCAATAATGGGGCCCACACCTCAAATCTCGAAAGAATTTACGAAATCCGTACACCCATTCCGAGACGAGTCCAACGATACAAAAAGTTATAAATTTCCAATTTCTCCCATCTAAATCCGAAATAAATGATGAATATAGACTTAGATTTATGAAATATAATCACTATAGGATATAGAACACTTACCAGTTCGAAATCATGAAAGACTGCTTTGAAATCGCCCCTAAACCGAGTTCTAATTAAGGGTTTGTGATAAAATGGGAAAAATCCCGTTTTAGGTTCTTTTTTAATTAACTAGGCGACAGTATTCATCGCGTTCGCGTGAACACTTTCGCATTCACGAAGAACTGCGCCTGAGTGGCTTACGCGTTCGTATTGAGTTGCACTAATTCGTGATGGCCAGTCCCTCCCAGCCATCGCGTTCGCGAGACTTGGAACGCGTTCGCGTAGAACAGCCTACTGATCCCCAACCCCTTCAAATAACTCTAAGCGTTCGTGAAGAGCAGACCCTCAGTATTCCGCGTTCGCGAACATGGCCTCGCGTTCGCGTAGGACAAACCATCCCCCAGCCCAGCTCACACTTCGCGTTTGCCTGAGAGCGTTCGCAAACGCGAAGACGGAAACTAGAAGCCTGAAGTTGCAGAAAACCAGATTTTCTAAGTTCAAAAGCATCTTATAGCCTATCCGAAACTCACCTGAGCCCTCGGGGCTCCAAACCAAACTGCACTCAAGTCCTAAAATATCATACCAACTTTCTCGCATTATTAAATTGCCAAAATAATACCTAGAACTACGAATTGGACACCAAATCAAAGGAAGTTTTCAAGAAAACTTTAAAAGTTCTATTTTCACAACCGAACGTCCGAATCACGTCAATTCAACTCGGTTTCTCACCAAATTTGACAGATAAGTCATACATATTATAGTGGAGCTGTATCGGTCTCCGAAAACAAAATACGAAACCGGTATCAATAAATTCAACATCAGTAAATTCTTAAAAATTATTAAATCTTCAAACTTTAATTTTTCATCAAAACTCCCTATCTCGGGCCAGGGAACTCGGAATTTGATTCCGGGCATACGCCCAAGTCCCAAATCACGATAAGGAACTACAGGAACTATCAAAACACTAATCTGGGTCCGTTTGCTAAATATATTGACCAAAGTCAACTTAATTGAGTTTTAAAGCTCTATTTCACATTTTAATCCATTTTTCACATAAAAACTTTTCGGAAAATTATACGGACTACACACGCAAGTCGAGGAAATATAAATAGTGATTTTCAAGGTCTTAAAATACAAAATTAATTATTAAATTTAAAGATGACCTTTTGGGTCATCACAGAAAAGGTGTGGATATCTACTCCGCATGTCCGACTCGGACTCCCACGTGACTTCTTGTAATAACCTGGCCAGTCGTTTTGAGAGTAATAGCCCTGATCCCCTATTTAATGTTTCCCCCATAGCTTTCTCTACTTATGTGACTTATCGGGAGGCTTCGTTTTGGTTTTTTGAGTGTTTTTGGACACTTAGTCCCTAAAACGGAAGCTTATGTCTTAGGATTTTGATCGTAGTCGGAACTATGTGAAGACAACTCCGGAATGGAGATTTGTTGATTTTGTTAGCTCCATTGGTGATTTTTGACATAGGAACGTTTCTGGATTGTGTTTTTAGGTCCATAGTTTATTTAGGCTTGAAATGGCGAAAATCGAATTTTTGGAGATTTGGATCGGTAGTGGAAATTTTGATATCGGGGTCGGATTCCAATTCCAGAAGTTGGAGTACATCCATAATGTTGAATATGACTTGTGTGCAAAATTTGGAGTCAATCAAACGTGGTTTGGTTGTTTTCGGCATCGGTTGTCAAATTTGGAAGTTTCAAGTTTGTTAAGTTTGAATCGGAGGATAATTTTTGGTTTAAGCATTGTTTGATGTGGTTTGAGGGCTCGACTAAGTTCATATGGTGTTTTAGGATTAGTTGGTATGTTTGGTTGTGATCCCGCGGGCCTCGGGTGAGTTTCGGGTGCTTAACGGGTGAAAGCTTGGACTTAGAAGAATTTCTGACATGCTGGTTTCTGGTGTTTCTGCACCTGCGGTATGGAGTCTGCGGGTGCGGCCTCGCAGAAGCGAGGCTAGGATCGCAGGTGCGCCTTTAGGCCTAGGAGTCAGTGGTAGCAGATGTGACGAGTGAGCCGCAGGAGCGGAGTCGCATCTGCGGAAGGGTAGTCGCATATGCTGAGATAATAAGGACCCAAGGTTCCACAGAAGTGGACTAGTAGACACAGAAGCGCATCCGCAGATGCGGACTTAGGCGCGCAGGTGCGGACTTTGGAGTTTTAATGAAAACTCGCAGGTGAGGAGTCCTAGTCGCAGAAGCGGCACCGCAAGTGCGATGATGAGGTCGCAGGAGCGGGTTTGCTGGGCAGAAAAGAGATTTTTGAGGGCTTGATTCATTTCTCCATTTTTTGGACTTGGGAGCTCGGAAATTGGCGATTCTTTGAGGGATTTTTAGAGAGAGCTTTGGGGTAACGATTCCTAACTCATTTTTGGTTGCATTTCATTAATCAATAGTTGTTTTCTCAATTTAATTTCGGATTTGGATTGAAAAGTTGGGAAAATGGGGGGAAAATTCGGATAATTTAGACATCTGATTTGGATAATTTTGGTACGAGTGAACTCGTGAGTGAATGGGTGTTCGTATTTTGTAACTTTTACCCGATTCTAAGACATGGGTCTGGGTCGAATTTTTGAGTCTATGGGTGTTCGTATATTGATTTCATTAATTAGATGAGTCTATTGTGGTTGTATTTATGATATTCAATTGTGTTTGGCTAGATTTGGGCCATTCATAGTCGGATAATCGAGGAAAAGGCATTCTTTCGGATTGATTGAGTTTGGTTCGAGGTAAGTGGCTTGCCTAACCTTGTGTGGGGGAAATCCCCTTAGGATTTGTATTGTTTTTGATATATGAGCATCGTGTACGTGAGGTGGCGAGTACATACATGGTCTAATTGAGTAAAAACTCGATTTTTCTACTAAGTAATAACCTGATTTCTTTTTTATTTGAGTTTCATCAGCATGTGTAGTATCCTGCTAGATTAGAATAGCATGCCTACTTGTCCTAACTATTTACTTGAACTACGTGCAGCATGTTCAAGTTTGACAAGTACAGCATGTGCAGCATGTTCAAGTTTTGATATCGGGATCGGTAGTCCTAATTATTGAATTCTATTGTTTTGCTGCATATTAACTTTGGGACTACGGAACGGTATTCCGGGAGACCCCCCTGTACTGCATATTTAGTTTGGGACTATGAAACGGTATTCTGGGAGATCCCCCTGTCTTGCATATTTACTTTGGGACTAAGGAACGGTATTCCAGGAGATCCCCCAGTTCTGCATATTTACTTTGGGACTACGGAACGATATTCTAGGAGATCCCCCTATTTTGCATATTTACTTTGGGACTACGAGACGGTATCTCGGGAGATCCCATGTTGTTATATCTGTGTACTGAGCTGTTGTCTTCTATAATTTCATTCTTGTTAAATTTTAGTCTTTATTTTACTGCGTTATTTCATTCTTGCCTTACTTTATTATCATATTCCAGTAGCGCTCGGACCTGACCTCGTCACTACTCTACCGAGGTTAGGTTTGGTACTTACTGGGTACCGATTGTGGTGCACTCATGCTACTCTTCTGCACATGTTTTTTGTGTACAGATCCGGGTGCTCCTTATCAGCTGCACTATTAATGAGCCGGGACAGCTTGGAGACTTCAAGGTATATCTTCCACATCCGCAAACCTCGGAGTCCCCTTCTACTCTTTCTCATGTCCATTATCTTCTGTATTTTTCCTTTGTTAGACTCTGATGTATAAAGACACTAGATTTACCTTGTGTAGTTTGTGATTCACGATACTCCGGGTTTTCGGATTGTTGTGTATTTTTTAATAGTTGGTTATTGTACATGCCAAGCAGCATGGTACCCAGTTATGTTGTTATTGCTACAGTTAGTGGTTAAATTTATGTTTTCATTCATTATTCCGCAAATGTTAGGCTTACCTAATTATAGAGAATAGGTGTCGTCACAACGTCACACGGAGGGAAATTTTGGGTCGTGACAAGTTGGTCTCAAAGCTCTAGGTTCATAGGTGTCGTGAGTCACAAATCGGTTTATTAGAGTCTCGCGGATTGGTCCGGAGATATCTGTACTTATCTTCGGGAGGTAATGGAACTCTTAGGAAAATTTCACTACTTTGATTCCTTGTCGTGCGAAAATTGTTGACATCAAAAATTCTAAATTTCTGTATTCTATTCTCTCACATATGGTGAGGACACACACAGGCAGATCTGATGACCAGGCACCCACACCCCCTGCTAGAGCCGCGAGAGGCCGGGGTTGGGGTAGAGGCCAAGGACGTCCACATGGTGTAGCCAGAGCACCCGCACAAGCTGCTACAGAGGAGCCCCTAGTAGCTCCAGCTGGAGGGCAGACACCCGAGGCACCTATTTCTACACCAACCCTCCAGGAGACTCTAGCCCGGTTTATGAGCATGTTCAGCATCTTAGCTCGGGCTGGAATTATTCCACTTGCTCCTGTTACATCTCAGATCAGGGGAGGAGCACAGACTCTCATCACCGATACTCCAGAGCAGTGGGTTCAGGTCGACCAGGTTTCAGAGATTGTACCAATGCAGCCGGTAGCTCCAGCTCAGCCCGAGGTTAGGGAAGCAACTTCTGAGGTAGAGCAGCTCAGACTTAAAAGGTACAAGAAGTATCACCCACCTACCTTCAGCGGATTGGCTACAGATGATGCTTATGGTTTTCTGGAGGAGTCTCATCATATTCTATGTACTATGGGCGTAGCGGAGACGAGTGGGGTTTTATTTACTACATTCCAGCTTAGAGGAGCAACCTATCAGTGGTGGCGAGCTTATGAGATAAGTAGTCCGGATGAGGCAGATTCACTTACATGGACTCAGTTCTCGAAAATATTTGAGAGGGTATGTCCTTCAGAGCCTCAGGGATGCATGGCACGTGGAGTTTGAACAGTTGTGCCAGGGTTCTATGACTGTGTCAGAGTATGCAGTCTGCTTCAATGGTTTGGCCCGACATGCACCGGCCTTGGTTGCCACAGTTCGGGAGAGGGTACGTCGCTTTATTGAAGGACTCCACCCCAGTATCCATATCAGTATGGCCAGGGAGTTGGAGATGGATATTTATTATCAGTAGGTGGTTAGTATTGCTAGGAGATTGGAGGGCATGTTTACCTGGGACAGAGAGGAGAGAGAGGCCCAAAGGTCTCGAGAGACTGGTTATTATTCTGGAACTCGTGCCGTAGCAGCTCGCCATGGTTGGGGTTATGTCAGTCGCCCCGTTCATTCAGCTCTTCTAGCCGCCAGCGGTGTTCCAGCTCCTTCTAGGCCCCAGGAACCTTATTATACAACACCAGTATCTAGTGTGCCTCCTACATGGGGTGTTTCTAGTGGCCAATCCAGCAGACCTAGCCCGAGCCAGTCACAGCAGCCACGCCCTCCCAGAGCTTATTTTTAGTGTGGCGACACTCGCCATATAGTGAGGGATTACCCTAGATTTAGGAGGGGTGCACCTCCACAGACTCCTCAGCCACAGCGTTCTCCACCGGGTCCTCAGGCTATGATTACAGCACTAGCTACCACCCCACCTACTCAGCCAGCCCGAGATGGAGGTCGGGGAGGTAGAGGTCGGGCAGGCAGAGGTCGCCCTAGAGGGGAAGGCCATGCCAGATATTATGCCCTTCCTGCTCTTACAGTGGCAGTCGCCTCTAATTCTATCATTACAGGTATTTTCCCGGTCTGTCATAGAGATGCGTCGGTATTATTTGACCCTGGCTCTATATATTCTTATGTGTCCTCTTATTTTGCCTCGTATTTGGGCGTATCTCGGGATTCTTTGAGTTCCCCTGATTATGTGTCTACTCCTGTGGGAGATTCTATTATTGTGGACCGCGTGTATCGGTCGTGTTTAATTTCTCTTAGTGGTTTTGAGACCAGAGCCAATTTATTATTGCTCAGCATGGTGGACTTCGATATTATTTTGGGCATGGACTGGTTGTCACCCCATTATGCTATTCTTGATTGTCACGCTAAGACCGTGACGCTGGCTATGCCAGTATTTATGTGATTAGAGTGGAGTGGTACCTTATAGTATACTCCCACCAGAGTTATTTCATTTCTTAAAGCTCAACGAATGGTTGAGAAGGGGTGTGACGCATATCTAGCTTATGTGAGAGATGTTAGTATTGATACCCCTACAGTTAAGTTAGTTCCAGTTGTGAGGGACTTTCTAGATGTGTTTCCAGCTGATCTTCCGGGCATTCTGCCCGACAGAGATATTGATTTTGGCATTGATCTATTGCCGGGCACTCAGCCCATCTTTATTCCTCCATATCGTATGGCTCCTCCTGAGTTAAAGGAGTTGAAGGAGTAGTTACATGAGTTTCTTGATAAGTGCTTCATTCGGCCCAGTGTGTCACCTTTGGGTGCTCTTGTCTTATTTGTGAAGAAAAGGGATGGTTCTATGCGGATGTGTATTGATTACCGCCAGTTGAACAAAGTCACATTGAAAAATAGGTATCCATTGCCTCGTATTGATGACTTATTTGATCAGTTACAGGGTGCCAGAGTGTTTTCCACTGATTGAATTACGTTCAGGATATCACCAGTTGAAGATTCGGCAGCCAGATGTCCCGAAGACTACTTTCAGGACCATATATGGTCACTATGCATTTCTTGTTATGTCTTTTGGGATGACCAATGCCCCAGCAGATTTTATGCACTTGATGCACAGTGTGTTCCGGCCTTATCTTGACTTATTCGTCATTGTGTTTATTGACGACATTCTGGTGTACTCCCAGAGTCAGGAGGATCATGAGCAACACCCGAGGACTGCACTTCAGACCTTGATAGAAAAGAAGTTATATGCAAGATTTTCAAAGTGTGGTTTTGGCTAGACTCAGTAGCATTCTTGGGTCATATAGTATCGAGTGATGGGATCTAGGTGGATACGAAGAAGATTGAAACAGTTCAGAGTTGGCCTAGACCGTCCTCAGCTAAAAAGATCTGGAGTTTTATTGGTTTGGCGGAGTATTACCATCGCTTTGTAGAGGGATTCTAATCTATTACAGCACCTACGACCAGGCTGGCCTAGAAGGGTGCTCCGTTCAGGTGGACAGAAGAATATGAGGAGAGCTTTGAGAAGCTCAAGATCGCTTTGACTACAGGAACAATATTGCTATTGTCTATAGGTTCGTGGTCTTATATTGTATATTGTGATGTATCGCGGATTGGTCTCTGTGCGGTGTTGATGTAGGATGGTAGGGTGATTGAATACGCGTCCAGACAGTTGAAGGTACATGAAAAGAACAATCCTGTCCATGACCTTGAGTTAGCATCTATTGTTCATTCCTTGAAGATTTGGCCGCATTATTTGTACGGTGTTCCTTGTGAGATTTACATCGATCATCGGAGTTTGCAGCATCTGTTCAAGTAGAAGGATCGTAATTTGCGCTAGAGGAGGTGGTTGGAGCTGCTTAAGGATTATGATATCACCATTTTGTACCACTCTGGGAAGGCCAATATGGTGGTGGATGCTTTGAGTCATCGGGCAGAGAGTTTGGGGAGCTTAGCATATCTACCAGCAGCAGAGGGGCCCATGGCGTTGGATGTTCAGGCCTTAGCTAGCCAGTTTATGAAATTGGATATTTCTGAGCCGAGTCAAGTATTGGCTTGTGTGGTCTCTCGGTCTTCTCTTTATGATCGTACCAGGGAGCGTCAGTATGATGACCCCTATCTGTTTGTCCTTAAGGACACGGTGATGCTAAGGAGGTCACTATTGGGGATGATGGCGTGTTGAGGATGCAGGGCAGGCTATGTTTGCCTAATGTAGATGGTTTGCCTGAGTTGATTCTTCAGGAGGATCATAGCTCACGGTACTCTACTCATCCAGGCGCCGCAAAGATGTATCAGTACTTGAGGCAACATTACTGGTGGAGGAGGATAAATAAAGACATAGTGGAGTTTGTGGCTCGGTGCCTAAATTACAAGCAGGTGAAGTATGAGCATCAACGGCCATGTAGGTTGCTTCAGAAGTTAGAGATTCCGGAGTGGAAGTGGGAACGGATCACGATGGATTTTGTTGTTGGGCTTCCACGGACTCAGCGGAGGGTAGTTGCAAATGCAGAGATGAGAAGGACCCAAGGTTCCACAGAAGCGGACGAGTAGACGCAGAAGCGTATCAGCAGATGCGGGCTTAGGCGCGTAGTTGCGGACTATGGAGTTTCAATTAAAACTCTCAGGTGCGGAGTCCTAGCCGCAGAAGCGGCACTGTAGGTGCGATGATGAGGTCGCAGGAGCGGGTTCGCTAGACAGAAAAGAGAGAGTTTCGAGGGCTTGATTCATTTCTCCATTGTTTGGACTTGGGAGCTCGGAAATTGGCGATTCTTTGAGGGATTTTCAAAGAGAGCTTTGGGGTAACGATTCCTAACTCATTTTTGGTTATATTTCATTAATCTATAGTTGTTTTTTCCATTTACATTCGGATTTGGATTGCAAAGTTGGGAAAATGGGGGGAAAATTCCCTAACCGAAATTTCTGAGTTTTCATTGGGATTTAGACATCGGATTTGGATAATTTTGGTACAAGTGAACTCGTGAGTGAATGGGTTTTCCTATTTTGTGACTTTTACCCGATTATGAGATGTGGTCTTGTGTCAACTTTTTAGGGCAAATTTTGGAATTTCTATTAAAATATTGATTTCATTAATTAGATAAGTCTATTATGGTTGTATTTATGATATGCAATTGTGTTTGGCTAGATTTTGGCAATTAGGAGTCGGATAATCAAGAAAAGGGGATTCTTTTCGATTGATCGAGCTTGGTTCGAGGTAAGTGGCTTGCCGAACCTTGTGTGGGGGAAATACTTTTAGGATTTGTACTGTTTTTGATATATGAGCGTCGTGTACGTAAGGTGACGAGTACGTACACGAGCTAATTGTGTAAAAAATGGTTTTTCTACTAAGTAATAACCTGATTTCTTTCTTATTTGAGTTTCATCAGCATGTGTAGTATCCTACTAGATTAGAATAGCATGCCTACTTGCCCTAACTGTTTACTTGAACAACGTGCAGCATGTTTAGTGAATTTACATGTCTTTCCTTAATTGGTACTTAGGTTGAAGTGTAGAATTTCGTGCCGTAATTATTGAATTCTATTGTTTAGCTGCATATGTAGTTTGGTACTACGGAACAATATTCCAGGAGATCCCCCCTGTACTGCATATTTGCTTTGGGACTACGAGATGGTATCACGGGAGATCCCCTGTTGTTATCTCTGTGTACTGAGTTATTGTCTTTTATGATTTCATTCTTGTTAAATTTCAGTCTTTATTTTACTCCGATATTTCATTCTTGAGTCGGGACAGCTTTGGAGACTTCAAGGTATATCTGTCGCATCAGCAGACCTCGAAGTCCCCTTCTACTCTTTCTCATGTCTATTATCTTCTGTATTTTCCCTTTGTTAGACTCTGATGTATAGAGACACTAGATTTTCCTTCTGTAGTTTGTGATTCACGATGTTCTGGGTTTTGGGATTTATTGTGTATTTTTGAATAGTTGGTTATTGTACATGCCAAGCGGCATGGTACCCAGTTATGTTATTATTGCTACATTTAGTGGTTAAATTTATGTTTTCATTCATTATTCTGCAAATGTTATGCTTACCTAGTTGTAGAGACTAGGTGCCGTCACGACGTCACACGGAGGGAAATTTTTGGTCGTGACACTTCCTCGGTCGACTGACCTCTCCACTACACTCGAACTGAAAGATAACTCTTAGACCTCAACTTTCTGACATGCGGGATAAAATGGCCACCGACTAGGGGAAGTAGGCCAAATCCTTGTCCAGTTGGAATGAGATGAAATCTAACACATGAGACAGTAGGCCAAATCCTTGTCTAGTGGTTTTGGCCATTTTAGCATATTTTGAGCTATGGAGCTCGGATTGAGGCGATTATTTAGGTGACTTTCACCATATGGAATGGGATAACTATTTTCTACTCGGTATTGATTTTATTCCGTGATTCCATCTTTATTTTTGGAATTTGATTGATGATTTCAAAAGAGAAATTGGTGTTTTTGGTCTAAAATTTAATAAAATGAGTTTTTGAGTTTTTAATATCGATTCACAGCCCATAACACTATGAGACCAAATACAGTAAATAAGGAGATAGGGAAGGAGAGGCAAGGTCTGCGAAATACGGCAGCTACCTCAAAATCTCCGAAAAATCAACCGTGCTAAAGAATCAACACCCGCTATGTCCGAAAATACCTGGATCTGCGCACAAAGTGCAGGGTGTAGTATGAGTACAACCAACTCGGAAAGTAACAATAATAAATAAGAAACTGAAGATAGTGACGAGCTATACAGCTACAGTTCATTTTCAGTAATTCCAGCATAGAGTAGACATGCTTTCAAATCCAACAGTTTAAGTCAAATCAGTTTTATGCAGTTCAAGTTCATGTAATCCGGATATAAAATCTTACAGAGAATTTCACAACAATGACATATAGCACTAAGTGCAACAACAAATGAAAAGCAAGTACACCCTCTCAGGGAAACAGTCACTCAACTGGTCACAACAGCTCAACCACTCGGCTCCCAGTTCTTAGCACCCACACTCAATGGGTACCCGCGCTCACTGGGGGTGTATTGACTCCGGAGGAGCTCCTACAGCCCAAGCGTTATAATCTGCACTGACAACTCACGTGCTGCTCGGACAACTCACGTGCCATAGTATAAATATCTGGATCCACACGGACAACTCACGTGCTGCACGAACAACTCACGTGCTGCATGGACAACTCACGTGCTACACGGACAACTCACGTGCTATAGTATAATATAAGGATCCGCACTGACAACTCACGTGCCGCACGGACAACTCACGTGCTATAGTATAAAATCTCACAATCAGGCCCTCGGCCTTGCTCAATCATAAATCTCTCCAGTGTCTCGGGCTCTCAACAATCATTAAATTAGCCCAAACAACAATGATATGATGCATCAATAATGAACAATAGAGACTGGGATAAAATAATCAAGTAAACTGTGACTGAGTACAAAAATTAAGCAGATAGTTTAATATGTACACGACCTCTGTAGGGCCCAACAGTACCAACATATAGCCTAAACATGATTTCTATAATGACTTATAGTCAAATTTTCACAACACATAGAGAGCACATAGTTATCAACAAGTTATTCAACTTTACAGTTTCCACTGGACGGACCAAGTAACAATCCCCTCGGTGCATGCCCACACGCTGCCACCTAGGATGTGCGTCACCTACAAAATAGTCACATGATTTATAATTGTTACCTCAGGACCAGATTTATAACTATTACTTACCTCAAACCGTAAAATTTATTTTCTGCTAAGCCTTTGCCTCGCGAATTGGCCTCCAAACGCCTTGTATCTAGCCACAAATAATTCGATTCAGTCAATAAAATTTATTGGAATTAATTCCACAAGAAAATATTAATTTTTCCATCAAATCCGAATTTTAGCTCAAATATCACCCGTGGGGCCCATGTCTCAGAATCCGACAAAAGTTACAAAATTCGAAAGCCCATTCCACCACGTGTCTACCCATACTAATTTTACCAAAATCCGACCTCAACTCGACCTCCAAATCATCAAATCTTATTTCCAAATATCTAAGTTCAAATCTCTGATTTACACCTGAAAAACATGTAATCTAGTCGGATTATTTGATGATAATTCAATATTATGGAGTAGAAATGATCACAAGTGACTTACCTCAAGTTTTCCTCGAATTCTCTCTGAACATCACCCAAAATCCCGTGCTTGAAGGTCCAAAAATGGCAAAAACTCGGGACCCCTTCGAAATGTATACTGTACTTGCGACTCACTTAACCGCTTCTGCGAAATCGCAGGTGCGAGAATTCAATCGCTTCTGCAGTTTTGCCAAGCCTCCACTGGAGCCGCTTCTGCGAGCTAGGAGCCGCTTCTGTGGGCTCGCATTTTTTAGGCTAGCTCCGCTTCTGCGATGGTTGGTGCGCACATGCGACTTCGCACCTGCGATCAAACCTCAGTTCTCGGGTGCGAAAATACTAGAAGCAAAAATTCCAACAGTGGTTTTAAATCCAAATTTGATATGTTAACCATCCGAAACTCACCTGAGGCCCCCGGGACCTCAACCAAATATACCAACAAGTCCTAAAATATCATGCGAACTGAGTCGAGTCTTCAAATCAAATCCAACAATAATTAAAAGACGAATCCCACATGGATTCAAGCCTAATAAACTTTGAAACTTCCAATTTCTACAAACGATGCCGGAACCTATCAAATCACGTGCGATTGACCTCAAATTGTGCACACAAGTCATAAATAATATAACGGAGGTATTTAAATTTTAAGGATCGGATTCCGACCCCGATATCAAAAAGTCACCCCTCCCCCCCCCCCCCCCCCCGTCAAACATCTCAAAATTCAATTTTTGCCATTTCAAGCCTAATTTCTCTACCGACCTCTAAATAATTTTCTGGACATGCTCCTAAGTCCAAAATCACCATATAGAGTTATTGAAATTATCAGAATTCGAATCTAAGGTAGTTTACACATAAGTCCGTATTGGATCAATGTTTCTAACATAAAGTTTCAATTATTAGACTAAGTGTCACGTTTCATTCCAAATTCCTTCCGGACCTGAACCAATTAACCAGGTAAGTCATAAAACAAATTTAAAGTAGAAATTGAGCAGTAAATGGGGAACGAGGTTATAATATTCCAAACGACCGGCCGGGTCGTTACACTAAAGTTGGCAAAATGACTTACTTTAGCTACTCAGTTTGTTCTAATTTTAAGGATTCAATTGGTAAAAAAAGAAGTGGATGGGCTTATAGTGGGGGAAATGAGGTTGATGGAAGTCGAGGTGAGTAAGATAAAGAGTACATAACTTGATGCCGTTAGTAAATTCCTGAAATGTTATGTTCACCGGGAGAGAGAATGTGTAATATGTTTTAATTTAAAGAAACTTCTTTTTGAGTATTTTCTCTACGCATTTATGTGATGAACATGTAAGCATATGTCTGAAATTATAGTTGGAACACCTGCCAACTGAAGCACTTCTACTTTGGTGATAACTTAATTATGTTCTGGCTAGTTGTTTTACGCTAATTTTGATTTCATTGCTAAATATTGTAAATTAGGTTCATGGTAATAGAGGGGAAGAAAATAAATTATCTATTTACCCTAAAAAATAGATAACAATTAAATTTGTAAGTGGTTTTAATGATACGTGAATTAATTCGATACAAACGATAAATTGCGTTAGATTAAATAGGTAAAATAAATTATCAGACCACGTATAAGGGAGGATGATCCTGGACTCGATGACAACCTTAATGAAATATTCGTCCTCGATCCCTGATTTACAATGATCAAGCACGGAATAACAAGAACAAGAACAAGAACTTTAAGTAATAGTGAAAATAATAGTTTATTGCCTTTGTATGCGTGTGTTACAGAGTGATCAATGTATAATCAGACTCCCTTTTATATAGTAGGGGAGTTTCACCCTAAGTACAATTCTATAAAAGGTAAAAAATCTCTTGCTTAAATAATCATTGGCTCTCTATCGATACGTGCCGAGATTTATACTGTGATATCCGGCTGGTCATGGATATCATGGCCTTCTTGTTGGTTGTGATCAGTTGCCTGGTAATGTTCTCTAAAGCCTTTGAAGTTGGAACCGGACCTGGGGGTCATGGATCCGATATTTCCGAAGGCAATCATTTTACCTGCACTCCGGATCGAGGGGTTTCTTGCCTCAGTTCTGGCTCATTGCCTTCTCGTTTCTTGCTCCGTTTACTTCATCAGAAATTGAGGCGTACCATGAGCTAGGTTTTACCCATATACAGATAGTCCCATCATTTCTCGGAGAGTATGTTGACGAGAAACGACATGGGCTCCTTGATTCCTTCTTCAATATGCCATGACAGAAATGACAAAGAACCCGAAACATCTCAAAACGTCGTAAAGCCTCTATAAATATACCTCTCAATCGTTAATTTTTCAATTTATGTTCAATCTTCTACCTTCGAGTCTTCTACCCTTCTTTATACTCTAGCATTTTTACCTCTGTTTTCAAGAATTTTTAGTAAGTTTCAAACTTTTACTCATCTTCTATCCAAACCACCGCACTTGGCCCTTCTTCTTTTGTCACCTTTTTTCAATCCTTTTCTAGATCTGTTCCCTAAAAAGTTGCTTCTTCCTCTCAGCCGACCGCTAAAATTGATGAGAAAACTCCAGATGTGGTCGACGTGGAGAGATCCGCTGCTGACGTGGCTACCGACGAACCAGCCATCGAACCTCCCTTGAAAATGTTCATTCTCGGGTGTTGTTTGGTCGCCGATGACTTTAAGGTTGAGAAGTCCTCTTCAGGTGCAGGGTCGGCATGAGGAGCCATCGAGATATATATGATCAATCACTGAAGATGTCCTCCCTGCGGTCCGAAAGGACTGCAACTGGGCAGATAAGGACATAGTGGTCCCCGACCCTTAGGAGGCCATTACTACCCATGTAAAGGGATATCTAAGTGTTTACAATTATCCCTTCACACTAGGCCCGGTGTACCCGGTCATTATAGACTTCTACAGGAGGTACGAAGTATGCCTCGGTCAAATTCACCCATCATTGTGGAGGATCGTGATCCTCCTCTGATTTTTTGTGAACAAGATTGACTCATATCGACTCACCGTAGATCATATACTCTGCCTGTACATTTCCTGAATCGTCTGAGGGGGGACTGATAAGAAACGTAATCGTAACGAGAACAACTACATATTCAATGAGTATAAGGACCTAAGAATCCCTAAAAGAACAATTTTCCACAAATAATTTCGGGCACGTACTCGTCACCTCGCGTACACGGACTATAGTTAGCATAGAAGACTCAAATCCTAAGGGGTAGTTCCCCCAAATGAAGTTAGGCAAGATTCTTACCTCAAATGAGACAGACTCATACTCAAAAATGAAATTCTCGGGTGAAATGACCTACAGACGGCTCAAATTTAATCAAAATAACTTCAAAGCACAAATTTAATGAGAAACTATTTCGAATCATAAAGTCTCAATATTTATCAATATCTAAAAATCGACCCAAAAGTCCCTCCCCCCCTCCCCCAGGGCCCACTCCTCAGAACCCGATAAATTTTACAAACCCCGAACACCCATTCTGATACGAATTCAATCATACTAAAATTATCAAATTCCGATACCAATTCATCCCTCAAGTCGTGATTTTTCATTTTGAAAATTTTCTTCAAAAACCTCCATTTTCCTCCACTCAAAACACAAATTAAATGATAAAAATAAAGATAAATCATGAAATATAACAAATTCTAGGTGAAGAACATATACTCAATCGATTTTCTTGAAAAACCCACAAAGAATCGCTCAAAACCGAGCACTAGAACTCCAAAAATGGTGAAAATGGTAAACCCTCAGAATAGAGTACTATTTATTCTGCCCAGGTGCTTATGCATCGCGAACGCGGAAGAACAATCGCGTTCACGAAGAAGGAAAATGAAAGCTACCCAGTTGTGCTTCGCGAATGTGACAACACATTCGCGAATACGGAGAGGAAAAGCCTGATGGCCCAATGACTGCTCTTCGCGAACACGTGAAGTAGTACACAAACGTGAAGAGTGGAATGGCATAGCTACGCGAATGCAAAGAGACGGGTGCGAATGCGAAGAAGGGAAAAGTAGGCCTTCGCGATCGCAAATAGAATCACGCGGATGAAGTGACGCGAACACAATTAAGGAAACCAGATGACAGATTCAGCAGTTCAAAAATAGATGAAAATGGTCTGTAGCCCATCCGAAACACAGACGAGGCACCCGAGACCCCGTCTAAACATACCAACAGGTTCCATAACCTAACACGAACTCGCTTGAGGTCTCAAATCACATCAAACAACGTCGAAACAATGAATCACACCAAGAATCGAACTTAAGAACTTTCAAATCTTCCAACTTATAAAACTCGTGGCGAAACCTATCAAACGAACCCGGAATAATGTCAAATTTTGCAGGCAAGTCCCAAATAATATAACGGAGTTGTTCCAACTCTCAAAATCGCATTCCAAACCCGATATCAAAATGTCCACATCCGGTCAAAATCTCCAAAAATTTGACTTTCGCCATTTCAAGCCTAAATCAGCTACATACCTCAAATTCACCATTCGGACTAGCTCCTAAGTCCAAAATCACCCAACAGAGCTAACGGAACCACAAAACTCCAGTTTTGAGTCATCTTTATACAGTTCCAACTACAATCAAAATCCTAAGACTTAATCTTCCGTTTTAGGACTAAATGTCCAGGGGCCTATAGGTCACTGAAAAACGCTCTCCGTACAAGAGACACGCTGCTACAGTAATGGGTGGTGGTCTTATGGCCACTGTTTCGCCGTCCGGTGGTGGAAAACCACCAGACTAGTCCCAAAAGATGCGCCTTGATAAGGCGAACACAACCCAACAAGTATCACTCCAAAATTCCAAAGGAGCTGTTACAGATCTCAAAAATACCGACGCGTTGACTGTAGCAAATAGTCGCCTGGGAATCTCTAAAATTTCCCAGCTTGATTGTGCATCAAACCTGCCAAATTTACCAGCTACATACACTACTCTACTGGAAACAAAACAAACTGGATAGAACATTCCAAAAATCAAGCTAAAACACGTGATTTATGTTCATGGTGAAGCAACGATCAAATTCTCAATTGAGGAGATAAACTAATTCACAAAAGAGGAAGGATTACACCATGCCTTGGTGATTAAATTCTCTCATGATCCATATGATATGCAGCAGCTTCGCAAACTACTTCCCATACAGTTTAGAACTCAAAGTGGATGCATCATCGGATGGCTTGCAAGAAGACATGTATTGGTCAGGTTTGATCATTATGATGATTATGTTTTAGCAGCAGCAAAATCTGCTAATTATCTACTGATTAATGGCATGGAATATCAGTTTAGAATATTTCCTTGGACAATAGGATTTAACCCTGTAGAAGAGACGTCATGAGCTTTTGTTTGGATATCGTTTCTGAGTCTGCCGCCTATGCTTTTTGCGAAGAAATCTCTGATGTCTATTGCCTCAGCAGAGGGTAAACCTGTTGCAATTGATAAAGCAACACAAGAGAAATCCAGACCGAGCACAACTAGGGTGAAAGTCGAGCATGATTTATTAGGAAACCTGCCGCAACACTTGAAGGTTCAATTGGTGGATGAAAAAACTGGAAAGATTATTGAGCATGTACAGAAATTTGTATATGATAATTTGCCTCGATACTGCATGTTTTGTAAGCATCAAGGTCATGACGAGGATAAATGTCGATCAATTGTAGGGAACTATGTTGTTAAATCACAAGAAGATGCTGAAAGAATTTGCACAGGTATTGAAAAATATCAAGGTGATGCGAGACAACTATTGGATGCTAAAAAATTGCAAAAGGATGCTTCTGGAAAAGGACTGGAATCAATAGAAAAATCTAATGTTGTTGGCCAAGGCTCAGATGCAACTAAAGACAAACATACATCAGCTAATTATGCATTGTTACAGTTCCAGTTGCGACAGCTCTTGCCAGAGTTTCTCAGGATTTTAGGGCTACAAATCTCATGTTGTTCATGGAGTTTGAACAAGGGACAAGGAAGCTACAGGTGTTGAGGAAAAAACTACTAAAGTTATGCATCAACTTAAGAAGGAACAGGGGCTGAATAACTTTAAACATATGCCTGATGCAACTGTTGCACGTGCAGAACTAGCTGTAAAACATTCAGGTTTTATAGCTACTCTTATGCATGATGAGATGCATGAAATGGAAGGAGTTGATGCTTTGGATAATGTGACTGGTACAGGTGATAACAAAGTGCTTGAACAAGCTAAGAACTCTCCAAAATCTTCAACTGATCAGGCCATTTCTGGGCACGCTAGTGAAGTGCAAATTAAAATTTGTGAAAGTGCAAATGCTTTGGATATTTCTAAACGTGCAAATGCTTTGGATATTTGACTGAGGTTGATGTTATGATTGCTGGGAAAATTCTTAAACATCAGAACCAGGTTACTAAGCGAGAAGAAGCATTAGAAACAGGGGAACGAGATAAAAAAAACCTGCTGCTATTGATGCTGGTACACGACCTGATGGTTTGGAGGCTGCAACTGTGAATGTGGAGGATCTAGACCACATTTCCACTTCGTCTAATGATGCAGCACAGGTGAATGCAACACGATTTGATTGGAAAATGGCGGTGAGATCATCTACAAGGCAGAATGCATCTCCAAAAGCGATGAAACAACATCAAGTTTTAAGTGGTACATATGTTCGAAGGAATCAGCAGCAAGCAGTGACTCAACGATCACCTAAAAATAGAAGACCTCAAGGCGTGCAAGACCAGGTCATAACACCAAAGCATATCGAGTTTTCTAACTCCTTCGATGCATTGCTCAATGAGCATGATCATGTGTTTGGAAAATTCAATTGATGCAGGCAGAACTGGTGCAGTTCCATCAGATGTAGGTGCACAATCTGCCGCACAATCTACTAAACCTAATGAACTGCTGGAACAGGTAGAAAACTCTAGTAGCAAGAAAGGAGTGGATGTGAATAGAGAGGAAGGTTGATGTTCTGTAACACACAAAAAGAAGGAAACATCTAGAATTAAATCTCCAGATCAAGCTGCAGAGAAGAGTTCAAAAAATGAGAATGGGCAGATTATGGTAGTTGCGGATGAGTGCAAAGTTTCCAGGAACTCTATTGCACCTACTAATGTAAATCTTACAACAATTGGAGCTGAAATTCTGGAAGGCTTGAATCCATTACAAGTTCTGCCTTGGTTTTTGTCTAATCCAACGAAGGGAATGTCTCTTGCAGAGGTGAAGGAAAATAATGGCATGATAGGGGTTGGTTTGAATACATCCCAAAATGATATCCCTTCCAATGATTTGTTTGATCAATCTGGAAACATGTTACAAGTTTCAAACAACCAACAAACTTTATCCATGATGTCGTCGGCAACAAAAAAGGGAGGGGCTGACCACACAAGAGAAGATTATGAAGACACAATGAGTGAAGCCGAACTAAGTGATGAACATGTCCAGATTTTAAATGAGCTACAGGAGGCAATTAGCTCTAAGCGTAAGTCATGGGTTGACCAAGTAGAAGAATATGGAGAAGGTGAAGAAGATAATGGTGTTGATTCTCACGAACAAACCACACAACAAATAGGTTCGTCAACACGATGAGGTGATAACGCAAAGGAAGGAGCAGTAACTGTGTTTGAGCAGGTTGCTAGTACTTCGCCAAGTATGAAAATCAAAACAAAACTAAGTCATAATGCTGTTGTTTTTGTTCCTACTGGACAACAACTATCAGGTACGATTTTCAATCTTAAATTGATCCATAAAACTGGACAGGTAGCTAGTACGAGTGGAGTAGCTGCAATATAGCTTGACTCTGACAAACATCCTCCAAGCTCTAGTAACTCATGACATGGATACCTTAAAGGCTCTTGGCAATCCGAGGACCGAAAGAGGCGCTCTAGTACCCGCACACAATCCTATTGATGCTTTTGGGGTGGAAATTGGTTGAGATTGGTATGAAGAAGGGGAAGAGGAAGAACTACTAAATGCTTGCTTTAAAAATGTAGCCAGGGAGGGAGACCTATTACCCAGGAAAATGAGAAGTGGATCAAACAAAAACAAAAATAAGGCCCATGAAAGGCAACATAGCTGGGATGGCAAAGCAACATAAGAGGTTGTCATTAGGAAACCACCAATGAGAACTGCAAAGAAAAAGGTGAGTGTCCCTACCACCTCCACAAGGTCAAATAAATCAAAAAAGAAATGAAAAGGTTTGAAGAATATTTGAAGACAGCGGAAGAAGAAGCAAATGAGCTACAAATTGAAGAGTGCACAAGGTTGAAGAAAGAGGTCCAAAATTGTTTCTACATTATTTTATTTTTTTCACTTTTTAAGTATCATCATTTGTAATATCATCACAGAGTATGTTATAAACTCTGTGATGATCATAGAGTACTTAGTTATTTCAGCTCGTATTTTCTTTATGTTTGCTAGTAGATGAGGTTTTTTATGCCTCAATAGTATTTGTAAGGTAAGTTCTAGCACAATATGTGTGTACTATATTCCTATGCCTTTGGGAAGATCCAAGCAGCTATAAGATTATATGCCCTCGTAAGACTTCTGCCGGCAGCTACACCATGATCCTCCACATAAGGCTGCCATCTTAAGGCAATGGAGGTGCAGAGGAGTGATTATATAGCCAAGGCATAGGGGCAACACTGTTGTAGCTAGCTTCCTTGCTTGTACTCTTCCATTGTGGTTTCTTTTTTCATTTGTTATTAATAAAATAGCTGCTAGGCATGCCTAGTAGTATAATTTGTCAAAAATAAAATGTGTCCCAAATCACTCCGAATCATTCGATAACTGAATTCAAACATGTACGCAAGTCAATACACATAATACGAAGCTGCTCAGGGCCTTATGCCGCTGAACGAGACTTAAATTCTCAAAACGATCGGTCAGGACATTACAAGACACCTACTAGGATATAAATAAGCAGTATGGAAATGTAATAGGGATAAATAATGGAAAGCAAGAAATGTCTGATAGAAAACAAGATAATAACCAAAACAAATACTAGAAATTAAAATGGGAATGCAGAAAAGAAGCAGTTGAAAAGAACCAAAATGATCATATACGGACAACTGCTAGAACAACAAAGAACAAGACAAAAAGAACATTTCTACCAAAAGCTCCTTGAAACATGAGGTAAACAACAAAATAACACAATGAGGTACTGCCTCATGTATAATAAGAATCACCACCGAGGTACCGCCTCGTATAAATCAAGAATGATAACCGAGATACCGCCTCGTGTTCATACCACACAATCTCAATCAAAATCTTTTCTTATATCGCCGCGTGAGACTTACATTTGAAATATGTTTTTTTTAAATATTTTAACAAAATAGCTACACGCACTTTAGCCCACCTTATGACGCATCATGGCTTCACGTAGTTTCCCTCCAAGCAACACGCACATAAGTCCCACCTTATACCGCCACATGCTCATCAACCCCAAGCCTTATACCGTCGCATGCGCGTCTATATCATAGTACAATAACAACTCACACCATAAGTATTCATATATCCAAATTTTCCAACAATCCACAATATCAATATTTCCACAATAATAGCCCACGGCTCCACCACAACGGGAACAAGAATATCAACAACAACAATGAATGAAAAATGCTCAAAAGGAAGATGTTTCAGCCATAACAAATTTTGCCATGGAAGAGATAACATGTAGCAATGACTTCAAATATTGAAAATCAACAATAAAAGAGATAACATGAACAACAACCTCAAATAATGGCAATCAACAATGAAAGATATAGCATGTGACAATAAAAAGAGGCTACAATTTCTACTAAAGCATAAGAACAATTTATCAATTAGGAGGTAGAACAAGTTTTAACGAAATCATTTAAGGCATGTTAGGATAGTCTAACATAAGTAAGAATAGATTGACTAGGAAAATTTAGAACATGACATGGCATTTCAATTAAAGCATAGAAATAGTCTGGGTAGCCTAAACTGATCAAGTACCACGTACAACCCGTGTACCCACTTGTCACTTTACGTACACGGATTTCACTTAGCACAATTGAATCAAACAATACCAATACTAAGGGGTAGTTACCCACATTAAGTTAGGCAAGACACTTACCTCAACTAGGCCAAATTAACACTCAGAAATAACCTTTCCCTTAATATCCGCCTCCACATGGCTCAAATCTAACCAAAATCGACTTAATATCATCAAACAATGCTGCTGAATTCAATTGCAATATATAAAGCTAAGATCTTTACATTTTTCCAAAAAGATAACAAAAATAACCTGGGACTCGCCCCGTCAAAATTCAAGTCCAAATGGGCTCTCAAAACTCAATTATTTATTTTTCAGTTTGATTCACATGATTTTGATGTTAACATCTAAGATATTTTGATGATATATGACTAGAAATAGATTATAATTACTTACCCAAGGTTTGTAGGTGAAAATCCCCTCTCTAAATTGCCTCTTACCGAGTTTAGGGTTCAAAAATGAGAATGAGTTCAAAAATCCCATCTCCCAGCCCTTTAACTAGCTGCAAGTATCGCATTTGTGACACGGGGTTCACAATTGCGAAGCCTCGCAATTGCAGGCCAGGGATCGCATTTGCAAACCCTGATAGCCTAAGCCAACATCGCATTTATGATAAGGGCTCCACAATTGCAAAGTTGGGTACTTCGCAAATGCGAACAAATGTTAGCAATATACGCCCAAGTCCAAAAACAAGATAGGGAGCTATCGTAGTCATAAAAGCACAATTATGGGGTCGTTCCCCAAAAGTCAAAGTTTGGTCAACATTTTCTAATTTAAACTTCTAAGTCAAGAATCAAGGGTTCGAATCAACTCGAAACCTTCCGGAAAGAAACTAACCACCCCGCCAGTTAAAATATCATAAATACTCATGTGTGTAGCATAAAAAGGGTAACCGGGTGCAATAACACAAAATGATCGGTCGAGTCGTTACACTGATCCTTAGGAAAAGAAGAAACTTATCGAGTTACGAGCTACGTGTTTGTAATATAACAACGGGAACGTACAGTAATCATGACCTTTACCTATTTTTGAATATCTTGTTGATATCTCAAGGTAATGAAATTCGAACTAACATGGTCTCTAATAACATTTCATTTAGAAATTATTGGTACTTAAACTAACAAGTTGAATTCAAAAAATACAAATATTTCATGATAAAGACCTAAGTATACCCGGACCTAAATATGATGTTAGCTACGTACGGACTATCGTCACCTCATGCGTACGCGGCACCTACAACTAGTAGCAAATAACAATTATAATACCTTCGGGGTAGCTTTTCCCTCACAAGGTGAGACAGGAGACTTACCTCGCTCCGAAGTTCCATAACTGGCTCAAGCGCCTCTCTAACACCTCAAACTTATACCCATCAATTCGAAACTAGTCAAACAACATGCAAACCACTAAATATACTCCAACGCTCGTAATTAATTAATTTATAACAATTTCTAACTCCGCTCGAAAAGTCGACAAAGTCAACCTTCGGGCCCACGTGCTCGGATTTCAAATATATATATGAAGATAAACATTACCCATTATACCACGAACCCAAATAAATAATTATCCCCAATTTCGTGTCAAATTTTATTGTCAAAATCAAAAAAATATCAATTTTAGGTTTTCTTCATAAATTCCACAACTTTTACATATTTTCATGTTTAAATCCATATATAACTCATGTATTTAACTTACAACAAGTGGGAATCACTTGCCTTGTGTTGCTTGATTAAAACATCTTTAAAATAGCTCCACAAATTCAGCCACCCAAGTGTAAATGAGATAAAAGTTAGCCAACTCTCGAATTAAAAGGGACTTTGCCCAGACGACCCTTATTTGGGATCACAGAAAAGCCTTCACGATCATGAAGACCAAACTCCCTAGATGCCAAACTCTCTCTTCGCGATCGCGCAATACTGCCTCCTACAAGGCTTCACGAACGTGTACCCCATATCGCGAACGCAATGAGAAAATGGCAAGACACCCCCACAGACCTTTGCGAATGCAGCTCTTTCTTCAGGATCGTGATGAAGGACGCACCATGAAGGACGCACCAGACCTCAGAAATAGCAGCTCAAACATGGCGAAATGACTCGTAGCCCATTCGAAACTCACTCGAGGCCGCCGATGTAATGACCCGGCCGGTCGTTTCACGAGTTATAGCCCTATTTTCCCTATTTTTGCTTCCTTTTTTCTTTTCAGCTATGTTATGATATATCAAGTTAGTTGGTTCGGGTCCGGAGTGGATTAAGACACTTAGTCTCTTATTTTGATGCTTAAGTTAGAAAAGCCAACCGGATGTTGACTTATTTATAAATGATCTAGGAATTTAATTTTGATGGTGCCATTAGCTCTGTTAGGTGATTTTGGACTTAGGAGTGCATCTGAAATATGATTTGGAGGTCTGTAGCAGAATTAGTCTTGAATTGACGAAAGTTAAAAATTTGGCGATATCGGTCGGTAGTGAAAAATTTGATATCGGGGTCAGAATTGATTTCTGAAAGTTGGAGTAGGCTCGCGATGTCATTTGTGACATGTGTTTAAAATTTGAGGTCATTCGGATGTGGTTTGGTTAGTTTCGGCATTAGTTGTCAAATTTGGAGGTTTAGAAGTTCTTAGGCTTGAATTCGAGGGTAATTTGGTGTTTTGATATTGTTTTGAGTGATTCAAAGGCTTGACTAAGTTTGTATGTTGATATATGACTTGTTGGTATGGTTGGTTGAGGTCCCGAGGGGCTCGGAGTGATTCCGGGTGGTTAACGGATTGTTTGAAGTTGGAAAAATGCAGCTGAAGCTGCTGCTACTGGTATTTCCGCACCTACGAAGGGGGAGCCGCAGGTGTGAGGGCGCAGAAGCGCTTGGAGAAGTCGTATGTGCGGGCAAGGCTAAGGTGGGCTGACATTGCAGGTGCGAGAAGGTTGTCGCATCTGCGAGCCCGCAGGTGTGAGACATGGGGCGTATATGCGAAAAGGAGGATTTAGGCAGGCTTCGCAGAAGCGGAGGGAGATGTGCAAGTGCGCTTCCGCAGGCGCGAGAAATAGACCGCAGGTGCGGTTTCTCTGGGCAGATTGCATAAATAGGAGACTTCGCAAATTTTTGTTCATTTCCACCATTTTCAAGTCGGACCTTGGAGCGTTTGGAGTGATATTTGAAGAGGATTCAAGGGTTTTCACAGAGGTAAGTTTCTTGAGCTCTAATACCCCTAGCTATGGTGTTTTCCCGTTGTTTTTCCCACCTAATTAGTAGGGTTTTTGAAGTGAAATAAGGTGTTAGGTCTTGGGATTTTAGATAGTGTAATTTGTGGATTTCAGGGACCAAATGATGCATGATTGTGAGAAATTTAGCATGGGTAGACTCGTGGGTGAATGTGATTACGGGTTTTATGACTTTTGTCCGATTCCCAGACATGGGCTCGGGGGCCGAGTTTGAGCCAATTTCGGGTTTTGAGTCTAATTTAGTAGTTTTCTTGTGGAATTGATTCCTTTAGCATATATTAATGGTATTGTACAGCTTGTGGCTAGATTCGAGATGCTCGGAGGCTGATTCGAGAGGCAAGGGCATTGCGGAGTAGAGATTTGCTTGGATTGAGGTGAGTAACGGTTGTAAATCTAGTCATGAGGGTATGAAACCCCGAATTTTGGTGTCATGTGATTTTTTGGAGGTGACGCACATGCTAGGTGACAGGCGTGTGGGCGTGCATCATTGAGGATTTGTGACTTGGTCCATCCCGTAGCAACTATAAAGTGGAACAACCTGTTGCAGCTATATGCTCCTTATGTGCTTGGAAATATTTACTGTAAATCATGCTAGATACCATGTCCAGGCCTTATGCCAGTATTGTTCGGACCCTTAGAGGTCATTTCTTGCTGTCCTCTCGCTGCTTTAGTTGATATCCCGTACACAATCATGTTCATGCATTCTTACATCATAGCTCAGTCTCTGTCATTCTATTTGTTGCATCATGTCAATGTTGTTTCGGCTGATTTCTTTGATTTCTGAGAGCCCGAGAGACTGGAGAGGTTTATGACTGAGTGAGGCCGAGGGCCTGTTTGTGAGGTAGTGTACCTTAGATAGTGAGTTGTCCGTGCGGATTCTGATATGATATTATAGCATGCGAGTTGTCTGTGTCGCACGTTAGTTGTCCGTGCAGATTATAGTGCTTGGGCTGTAGGATCCCCTCCGGAGTCTGAACACCCCCAGTGAGCGCAGGTACCTACTAAGTGTGAGTGCCGAGTGCTGAGTGATTGTGAGGCTTGAGCGATTGTGAGGTTGGAATAATTGGAAGGACTGAGTGATGTTAGCCCGAGGGGCAGTACATGATTTCATCATCCATACTCATAGTTGCTTTGAGTCCTTGTTTGAGAACTGTTGAAAGATATTTCTGATTGTCTTACTTGAACATGATTTAAACAAACTGATTTGACTTAAACTCTGGTTGCATAGCATGCCGCACTTTACTAAATTCTTGTGATATGAACGGTACTTGAATTTAGCTCGTCACTACTTCTCAGCCTTTGTTTACTTCGGTTGCTTACTGAGTTGGTGTACTCATGTTACTCTCTGCACCTTGTGTGCAGATCCAGGCATTTTTGGTCACGGTAGCGGCTGTTGATATTCCTGTACCTGATCATTTGAGTTAGCAGGGTAGCTGGCCGGCGATCGTAGCCTTGTTTTATTCTTCTTTATCTTCCCATTAGTTGTGTTTTAGATTTTCCCCAAACTATGTTGTTCTTGTTGTTGTCGGACCAGTTTTTAGTAGTTGCTCATGACTCAATGATACACCGTTGTTTGGGGCTTTTCATTCCGCATTTCTATTTTGAGTTCAACCCTTGTTTCTTTTATGAAATTCTACTATTCAAGACGCCTTTTGGCATATCTTTGAATGAATTGTTGAAGTATTGTGGGAGTCGGCTGGCCTAGTACCTCGATAAGCGCCATCACGACAGGTTTGAGTTTAGGGCCATGACAGGTAGGGCCCCGTCGAATCATACCAACCAGTCCAAAAACATGACACAAACTTGTTCGGCGCCTCAAATCACACCAAACAACATCCAAACTATGAATCGATGATCAAGATCCTTCTTTCAACTTACAATCTTCGCCGAAGGAGTCTGAATTACTCTTAAACATTCCTGAATGACATCAAACTTTACATGCAAGTCACAAATCACGATACGAACCTATTCGACAGCTCAAAATCCCAAACGGACATCGATAACATCAAAATCCACTTCAAACCAAACTTTAGAAATTCTAAAACATTCAAAATACCAACTTCCCATAATAAGCATCAAAATTCTTCCGGACCACCCGATACTCAATCAGAACATAAGCCTATATCAGAAATCATCATACAAACTTATTGGAACCTTCAAATATCAATTTCGTAGTCGTTTGCATAAAATACAAACCTTGGTCAACTCTTCCAATTTAAAGTTTCTGAATTGACAATTTTCCATCCGAATCAACTCTGAACTTCCTGAAATTCAATTCCGTCTATGTGTATAAGGTATAAAATATGAAGTGATGCTACTCAAGGCCTTAAATCGTCGAACAATATTCTAGAGCTCAAAACAACTGGTCGGGTCATTACATTCGTCATCCGTCGCGATGGGAAATAGCCTACGGCGGTGAATGATCTCTAAATCCACCCAAAATATTACCTTATAATCCCCAGCCCATCATTAATCCAAATCTATTGTTAGAATCCCCGAAATCCGTTCTAATCACTTCACTTAGTAGATTTGAGATTTACAAAACCCTAATTTGACCCCCTTTTTAATTTTTCTTCTAATCCGGACCTATTTCACGTTATAACTTACATCAATCGACTGGTCTTGTTGAGAGTTATCAATTGATATTTGTTTCATAGCGTTTTACGGTCATCGGATTTTGGTCAAACCTTGCTGACTCACTGAGTTTGTTGTCTTTCTCACTTTAGTAGTAATTAGTGCATGTACTACTGATCGAGTTGTGAAACACAAAATCAATGGTTATTTGTTGATGACCACTATTGGTCAGGAAATCGTCCACCGATCATTCTAAGGTTTTATCATCTCCTTTCATTTGGTTCTCTGGCGGCAATAGTATACTTATGGTAATGCATCCTTTTGTTTTATTTTTATTGCTCCCTGTTTTATTACAATAATTTCTCGTTTTGCATTTTTATAGTTTCGATTTGGTTAAACCTTTCGAAAGTTATTTTTTTAGCTTTGTGTTTGCATAATTAGAATGATAGTTTAATTGCATAAGAGTTAGGTTAATTACACAAGTTTGTAGGCTATTTGATCCTGGATTAGTTAATCACATGTTGAAGTAGGTTATTTGTTAAATTGATTGGTTTTTGAATATTGTTTGCTCTGTTTTGATTTTTAATTTGGTTTAATTTCTTGTTATAGTTATTTGTAATTACTAGAAATTTAAAGGAGCATTTGAAAAATGAAAACATAGGGAATAAATATGTTAGCCATTTATGATGGTTCTAGAAGAGGGAAGTAAGGACTAAGTTGCAAAAAAAGGAAGAGAAAAGAGGGACGGGTACTGATTAGTAGGTAAATAATAGAATTTAGAGGGATATAAAAAAAATAACTGAAATAGATGCTCTGAATTTCTATAAAATAACATACACAGATCTCACCTGATTTCATTGATACACGCACATTCTCAACCATTTTCTCACTTCACTAATCACTACTCTTCTCACACACGCATTTAGTAGTACACACAAGCATCTGAAATATATTTGGAGAAGTAAAACTCTAATCTGAAAAAAAAAGTTCAAAAAACAAAACAGAAAACCAAAAGAAATTCAAATAGACTTTGATCTCTGTTAAACTATTTGGGTTTTCAAGTTGCTTTTGGAATTGAAATTGAAACTGTCACTTGAATCTCTGTTGATTTGCTAATTTATCTGTTGTTGAGTTCTAGTTTCCTCTTCAATTTCTTCTTCCCTACATCTCAAGGTACAACTCAATCCTTAAAACTATAATCTCGACTTGAATCAATGCAAATTAGTTGTTGAATGTAGTTGTTTTCCTTGAATCGAAATTGTTTTATGTTGTGTTGTTTCTAATAAGTTACGAACCTATAGATCATATCATTTTACGAACTTAAATTGATGTCATAGAATACTACATTTCCTTCACTAGTAATTATTTGTTAGTAATTGATTTATGTCATATGTAAATTAGTTGGTTGAAGAATAATACAGGTGAGTTAATCATGAGATAAGAGCCGCAGATCTTGCCACCAGTTTATTTGATTTGCAGTCTCACAAGTTCTAAACCTGTTTTCTTTCATTGGTAGACAACGGTAAGAGAAGGCAGTTTGCAAAACTGGCCAGGATTTAGCTAAAGTAATAACACATTTCTAGAAGCAATATTGGAAGGAATTTCTTTTAATAAATGATACATGTACTTTTTAAATCAAATCCAGTCTAGTGTTATAATCTCTCATTAGTAATTAATTACATGTAATTGATTATTCGAGTTGGTATATTTGTAATCCGTGAATGTAATTTGTAAACAAGCTTTTACTGTCTCTTATTTGCTAAATCATATATTTATGACATCTTTGATTTGGGACATAATATTTGGCCCAGAAGCGGGTCAGAGTTAAATTAAACTCTGAGCATTACTTTAACTTTTGAAGCCTACTTCCTCAAATTAGCTGATTTAGGCGTTGGACCCAGTTCAAAAGCCCATTAACAAATCTGTTAAAATAAGATGAATGTGACCATGAATAATTCTTCTATACCTTTAAAATTTAGAAACCTTATCCACATGACTCATGTCAATGGAAATATAATTATCTCCAACTGTGACATACAATGTTGAAATACGCCCCTCCTCTAGTAAAACAACTTAAATAATAAACACACCCTCCCAAGTTTACCGTGCTTTTCCATAATCCCTAGACCTTCGCAATAATCTCAAATCACAGAAAATAAATAACTACAAATACCCGCAGAATGTTTTAGACACGCCTTTAATGTATTATCGTGATTATCTACACATTCGCCTGACATAATTATGATTCAAAATAAATTAAGGTACGCGTTCGCGCTACTTTGACCAAACAATCCTAATATTTAATTAAGTGTTATTAATTGTGTACACGTGCGCGTGACAAGATTTTAGAACCCTAAATAAAATGGATTCACACACAGGTGGTTCGTTTCAAGATTATTTCATAATGCCATAATCAAGTAATTTAAATGCAGTAAAAGGTTAAAATGCACGGAGGTTCTAAAATACGTAATATCCATTAATTAAGCCAACCATGATTGTAAAGCAATCGTGCTAGAACCACGTAATCCGAGAATATTTCACACCTTCTTCCGGGTTAACAGAACTCCTTACTGAGTCAAATTTCCTTTATTTGGGATTTAAAATAAATGGTGACCCGAAACACCGTAATTAAATAATATTGAGTGGAGACTCTTATAAAATAAAAATAAATAATCTCATTTCAATAATGTCACTTTAATTAAAAAAACTCCTTCTCCCATAAAAAGGAGGTATGACAAAACCCACCATCGATCTTCTAAGGGGCGATTTTTCCCTACGAAAGGGCTGAAGGATGCGGCAGAGGTTATCGGTCGGCGAGCAGGTTCTCTCCCGATATAAGAACTGACCGCGGGTAGAATAAAAAGTCATTGCAGGACAAAAAGGTATCAGGCTCCCGAGATTCCACCTATCGCAGATTATCCGAGTATAATTTCAATGTCAGTGTAGTGGAGCTGGTATCGACAATGAGGAAGAAGCATGGTTCCCGAAGCCAATGAGATCTGATCCCAACCAAAGAGATCCTAATATATGGTGCGAGTGTCATGGGACTAACGGCCATCGACTGGGAACTGTCGACATCTGCGCGAGGAAGTGGCGACATTGTTGAAAAACGGCCATCTCAGAGAGTTCTTAAGCGATCGGGAAAAAAATAATTACAGCCGCAACCAAGATAACGTAGAGCCCTCGAAGATAGGAGAAAACCCTCCCCAACTAACGATCAACATGATTTTCGGGTGGAACGAGATTAAGGGTGTAACCTACCTTGTCTCGAATATCTTCATTGATGATCTTGTCTCTTCTAGTATGCCCACACATCAACTTCAGCATTTCAAAAATGTCTAGAACTATTTGGAATTCTGATATGGATGTAATATGTAATAGATCTTATGAAGTGCTTTATTTTTATAAACTTTAAATAATGGGTTATTTGATCACTTTCTTATCAAGTGTTATTGAAATGCGTCAATCCTTTTGTTCTTCCATATTCATATGTCAAGATCTATTAAATTTGTATATCTTTGAAGTGGTATTTCGATAATATAAAATTAAATAAAAAATAATTTAGGTATCATATTAATTTTTAGGTTTAATTATTAAATCTGATTAACCTTGAAAGTGTACATTAAGAAATCTTTTTTGTGAGATGTTAAAAAAATAACTATTACATGTTACTGAGAAAATTATCCCATAAAATTATTTTAATAGATCATATGTTTATTAATTTTTATAATTTTTAATAGACATATATTTACTTATAAAAAATTTAACAAAGTAAGATTGAAATAAAATTTATATAACAAAAAAAGTCTGAAAAACCCGAACAAATCCGGTCTATGTACACCCCTAACTAAATAGTAAGGTTTTCATTACTAAATTATACTTATATTCTCAAGGACTTACAAATACTATAATGCTTGTCGTGACCACTTTGTTCCCAACTCGATCGTTGTCACTATAACAAAAAGAACTAATAATATCTCTCCTAGATTAATTCAAGAATATTTCACTCTTTCTAGCGCTCTAAGTTCACGCCACCAACGCTTTAACTTTGTAGTGAATTTCTCTTGGTTATCTAAATTTAATTATTCACTTAGTATTTGTTACGCTAGGTTTCTCCCTTCTAGGTCGTGCCCGTAACTAGACTGATGGGTTTGGCCCACTCTATTATTATATAGTAATTATTAAATTGTCATTTGGTCGTTCACTCTTAATGATTGTGGTTCCGGGAATTTGAATAGCTTCATTTTGTCATTTGGGACTTGTGTGCAAAATTTAAATTCATCCCGGGTTGATTTGCTAAGTTTCGGCACGAGTTGTGCAAGTTGAAAAGTTCAGGGTTTTATGGAGTAGTGTCATCGTATTCTCCATACTATGGGCGTAGCGGAGACGAGTAGGGTTTCTTTTACTACATTCCAGCTTAGAGGAGCAGCCTATCAGTCATGGCATATTTATGAGCTGAGTAGTCCGGATGAGGCAGCTTCACTTACATAGACTCAGTTCTCGGATATATTTTTGAGAGAGTATGTCCCTCAAAGCCTCAGGGATGCATGGCGCGCGGAGTTTGAGCAGTTGCGCTGGGGTTCTATGACTGTGTCAGAGTATGCAGTCCGCTTCAGTGATTTGGCCCGACATGCACCAGCCTTGGTTGCCACAGTTTGAGAGAGGGTTCGACGGTTTATTGAGGGACTCCACCCCAACATCCGGATTAGTATGGTTAGGGAGTTGGAGATGGATATTTCTTATTAGCAGGTTGTGAGTATTGCCAGGAGATTGGAGGGCATGCTTGCCTAGAACAGAGAGGAGAGAGAGGCCAAGAGGTCTCGAAAGACTGGTTATTATTCTGGTGCTCGTACCGCAGCAGCTCGCCATGGTAAGGGTTATGTGAGTCGTCCCGTTCATTCAGCTTTTCCTGATGTCAGTGGTGTTCCAGCGCCTTCTAGGCCCCCAAGAGCCTTATTATGCACCGCCAGTATCTAGTGTGCCTCCTGCACGGGGTGTTCCTAGCGGCCAGTCCAGCAGATCTGGCCCGAGCCAGCCACAATAGCCACGCCCTCCCAAAGATTGTTTTGAGTGTGGCGACACTCACCATATGGTGAGGGATTGCCCCACATTTAGGAGGGGTGCACCTCCATAGACTTCTCATCCACAGAGTGCTCCACCGGGTCCTCAGGCTATGATTACAACACCAGCCGCCACCCCACCTGCTTAGCCAGCCCGAGGTGGAGGTCAGGGAGGTAGAGGTCGCCCTAGAAGAGGAGGCCAGGCCAGATATTATGCCCATCCTGCTCGTGTAGAGGTAGTTGCTTCTGATCTTGTCATTTCAGGTACTGTTCTAGTCTGTCTTAGAGATGTGTCGGTATTATTTGACCCAAGCTCTATAGGTACGAGTTTTCTGGACATAACACTTAAATGCAAGGGTTCGCGATTTTTGCTCATTTTCAACATTTTGTGCTCAGGTTTGGCGATTTCTTGAGAGCATTTTTGAGGGGTTTCTTCAGGTAAGTCCCTTGTGCTAATTTTTTATCAATAATATTGCTTCCCCATTAATTTTTCCACCTAGTTAGTGTGTATTTAAGGTGAAATTTGGGAGTTTGAGACTAGGGATTTGGAAAGTTTGATTTGTGGATTTGAAGGACCATTTGGTGTCGGATTTTAGTAAATTTGATATGGCTAGACTCGTGAGTGAAGGAGTGTTCATATTTTGTGACTTTTACCCGATTCTGAGATATGGGACCATGTCGACTCTTTAGGATGGATTTAGGAAATTTTGTTAAAGTCTTGATTTCATTAATTAGATTAGTCTATTTTAGTTGTATTTATGATATGTAATTATTTTTGGCTAGATTTGGGCCATTCGGAGTCGGATATTCGTGGAAAAGGCATTCTTACTGATTGATTGAGCTTGGTTCGAGGTAAGTGGCTTGCCTAACTTTATGTGGGGGAAATCCCCTTGGGATTTGGAACAATTGTGATATGTGAGCATCGTGTACATGAGGTGACGAGTACGTACACAAGCTAGTTGTTGTAAAACCCAATTTTTACTAAGCATCGACTTGTTTTCCTTTTATTTTGAGTTATACCATTATAATGAGTATTAATCTATTTTCATTCTTAATTGAGTCATTCCAATATGTGTATCTATCTTGTTTAGTCTAATATCGCATGTCTATGTGCTTTAACTGCTTACTTGAATTTTGTGAAGCATGCCTAGTTTATTTCCTGCTTTTTCCTTGTTCTTTATCAGTATAGTCGTAGAAATCTTACTGTTAACTATTGTATTTGTCGTTTGATCTGTATATTTACTTTTGAGACTACGAGGCAGTTCCTCGGGAGTTCTCCCTGCATATTTAGTTTGGGACTACGGAATGGTATTCAGAGAGATCCCCCTGTCGTACATATTTACTTTGGGACTACGGAATGATATTCTGGGAGATCCCCCTGTCTTGCATATTTATTTTGGGACTACGGAACGGTATTACGGTAGATCCCCCTGCACATTTACGTTTGGGACTACAAGATGGTATCTCAGTAGATCCCTTGTTGTATTTCTGTGTATTGAGCTATTGCCTTCTATGAATTCTTTATTATTAAATTTCAGTCTTTATTTTACTGTGATATTTCATTCTTGCCTTGATTTATTATCATATTTCATTAGGGCCTAGACCTAACCTCGTCACTACTCTACCGAGGTTAGGCTTGGCACTTACTGGGTATCGATTGTGGTGTACTCATGCTACTCTCTACACATGTTTTTTGTGTGCACATCTAGGTGCTCCTTATCAGCCGCACTCTTAGTGAGCCGGGACAGCTTTGTTGACATCAAGGTATATCTGCTGCATCCGCAGACCTTGAAGTCCCCTTCTACTCTTTCACATGTCCATTATCGTTTGTCAGACTCTAATGATAGAGACACTAGATTTTCTTTCTGTAGTTTGTGATTCACTATGTTCCAGGTTTTGCGAAATGCTATCTAGTATGTTGAGGAGTTGGTTGATGTACATGATAATTGTCATGGTATTCAGTTATGTTGTTAAATTTATCTCGCAAAAGTTAGGCTTACCTAATCGTAGAGACTAGGTGCCCTCACGACGTCATACGGAGGGGAAATTGGGTCGTGACAATACTATAGCACATGAGTTGTACGTGCAGTTATAACGTTTGGGCTGAAGGAGCCCCTACAGAGTCTGTACACACCCCCAGTGAGTGCATGTACCTACTGAGTGCGAGTGTCGAGTGCCGAGATACGATTGCTAAGTGCCGAGTGATTGGGAGGATTAAGTGATTGTGAGGACTGAGTGACTGTGAGAACTAAGTGACAAGGAGGATTGAGTCAATTGCTACTTTGAGAGTATAGATATAGTTTTATCACTGAGTCGCATCGCATTTGGCATGCACACATGGCATACTGGCATAGAGACGCATTTTTTCTCATGCTGTACGGTATCATGCCATTCATGACTTCTCAAATATATTGACATATGGGCATAGAGATGCATTTTACACTTGCTATTTGGAAAGAAAATAAGCATCTTATTTACTGTTGAAAGCTTACTCACATTTTGGAAAATTTTCGGTAAAAGACTTTGGATTTCACTGATATATTTGAAAACCGAAACTATTTGCTTGAACTATGAATAAGCTGAGCATTTTATCTCTGAGTTACTTCTCTTATTACTTGCTTTACATTGTTATGAACTGTTGTTGGCTATTGGTGTTGGACCCGACCTTTGTTCCAGCTCATTACTACTTTCAACCTAAGGTTAGGTTTGTTACTTATTGGGTAGATGGGGTCGGTTATACTCATACTACACTTCTGCACCTTGCGTGCAGATGTTGGCTGCTGAAGTTGCTATGTTCAATGGGATTTGGATTTGAAGATGTACCTCTTATTCATGGTAGCCTTAGATTATTAAAAATTTGTTTATGTACCTTTCGAACTGATGATGTATTTATTTCATATCTGCATTGTAAATTCTAATCATAAAAGCTTATGATTTGTACTACCAGTCATTGGAAAATGTATAAGATTCAAATATTTTCTTTAATTTATAGTTTCATAAAATTTTATTGAAATTGGATAGAGGTTAATTGGCTTACCTAGCGGGTTGGGTTAGGTGCTATCACGACTAGTTGGATTTTGGGTCGTGAAAAATTGGTATTAGAGCTATAGATTCATAGGTTTTACAAGTCATGAGCAAGTGTCTAGTAGAGTCTTGCAGATCGGTATGATGACGTCCATACCCATCTTCGAGAGGCTACATGACATTTAGGACATATTTCCCATCTTTCTTTCCTTATCGTGCGACATTGATTTATCTTGAAGTGTAACTCTTTGAATTCCCTCCACGCATTTGTCTGCACATGTGAGCGCTCGGTATCAGCTCTGCATCGACGGCTTGTGATTCCACGGATGAGGTGCGAGATGTGATTTCTATATGCTGAAGGGCCAGTTTGGAGGACTTGAGGCCGGGTTATTTATGGTAGCTTGAGCATAGAGATTTTGATTGTGTGAGCATGTGCTTTTGGACTTATAAGTCCGGTATTGTCCCTATTAGTGGAATTTATTGCTCGATGGGTTATTGGATTTCTATATAACGAGTATGATGTGACTGCGGGAAGTGTTCAGATTGTTATAATGTGACGAGAGGAGTTTTCTTGACATGTAATAAGGACTATCGGGTGCTTGATTTCGGTCTTGATTTGACGTATAGTCTCGAGTTATGGGTGTATTGAAGGATCTTTCATGTTGTTTAATTGTGGAGTGGAGTAGATTTTCATGTCGTGTTATAAGCTCAGACTCGGGAAGCTTAAGTGATGGCGTAGTAGTTGTGGCTGTTGAAGGGTATAGAGAGTTGTCAGTTTGAGGCAAAGTAGGTGAGTGATCTCTATGTTCCTGAGGTTGCGTGATCTCTATGTTTTTTTTGTAGAGACTTCTCCTTTACCAGTGAATTATATGTGTTGCAATTTGAGTTTGGACTGCTTGTGGAAGTTGTCTTGACTGTAAGAAGGGTGAATGCGAGATTTGCAGATAATTTGAAGTATTAGATAGTTTGTGTTACATGAGCTTATGAAGGATTTAGTTGAATCACACTGCAGTAATGTGGTATGGTTATTGTAAGTTATCAGATGTTTTATTCCATGGCTTTGAGCCAAATGGTGGAGTCTGCTATCGACTAGTTGATTTCACGGTTATCTGTTATATTGGTTTCGGTTTAAGGTATATTTGTGAATAAGTTATGACTTGTATAGGTTGAGATCGAGGATGACTCGAGTAAAGGAATTTATGGATACTGGTTGTATTACACTCTATGGGTATATGAAAATCATGGGATGATTGAATTGTTATTCGTTAAATAAGATGATTCGTCAAATAAGATGATTGAAAATCTGGAGTAGGGATTTACTCGGTTGCTTGGAGGTGTGGATTACTTCCTTGGGTGTTGTTGTGATAATGGGGCACGGGTCGTTCGGCCCGTTTGATCGGTGCAATTGAGATTTGAACGGAGTGGATGACTCTCGAGGAGGTTCTAATGGGTTCAAGATATATATGTGGAAATTGAGAATTTTTCGGACATGTATATGGCTAGAATCTGAGATTTGCATTGAATGGTGTCAAGACTCGTGGTATTTCTATATCATTATGGATTATACATTTCATTATCAGGAAGGTGAAGAAAATGACTTTAGATTCATAGAAGGCCTCTTCATAGTAGGTGTCTCAATTGTGGCACTTTTGTGGTGCTTAAGAGGAGATACAATGACTTATGAGTCTTAGGGCGGTGTGGTTTTATGCTAGGGTCTCATATGGTAAGTTTTGGTTCAGGATTGTGGTATTATGGCGAGGAGGAGTATCAATTTGAAGGTAATTCAGAAGGAACTAGGAGAAATAGGACAACTTGATAGTAGGTCGGATCGGCACAACAATGGATATAATTGGTTCTTTGGGTAATTATGAAGTGGCGAGTCTCTAAAGGTGTTTCGTGGTAATGCTGTTGGGTTTTGGTGAATTGCATGGCTTGGTTGAGATAGAGGGATTCGGTTCTGATAGTTTGGCTATGTGTAAATGGATTCCAAAGAGTTCTCAATGGTTTCTACCACGGTTCGAGGTGTATATTTCTTACTGCTGTATGGAACATGTTGTGTATTGTGATTTTCTCCTGAATGAGATCACACGAAAGGTTCCTAGCGAATTGAGTATGTAGTTTGCTTGTGACTCAAAGTTGATTATGAGATTCTTGTACTCTTCACATGATGGTATGATAGATGTGGTGTGTTGTGTGGCATCGAGAATTGCATGTGCAAGGTCACGAGTCTGTTTTGAAGGGGAGAACATAAATTCTTAGGCAACATTGAAGGTTTTATATGACTATGTGAATGATATTACTACTTGGTATTGCCTGAGAAGGGTGCGCATTTCAGACGTGATGTGTTATGATTTATGGATACTTCATTGGTATTGCAGCGCTCTCTTGGCTGACCGACTGCTGATTTTCAGATATTGCTATATAGCACGGAGGAATTGGAGAGGAATTCCTCGTGGGATGATCATGTATAAGAGATGTATTAGACATTCAGGCGGTGGAGTTTGGATCAGATATGGTGATTCATGTGTTCTATGGATTTGGAGACTAGGAGTTTTTAGAAGTAGATTGTTTCATGGTTGTGGACTGTGAAAATGTGATCAAAGCTAGTAAGAGGATGGCCTGTATTATGGTTAGGATATTGTGGACTTTTTGGGGGTATTTATCTATTTGTGGATGACCAGAGTTGATTTGGGGCCTATTGGTAGGCCCAATTAGGATGAGTATTCTACATAGGGTCGGATTGGTGGACTCCGTACTACTACTGTTGAAGGATGATCCATTAGGTTGGAGTTGAGATTATTCATGTTCTGATATGCTCTATGAGTTACCCTTCTATGCTACGAGGAGTTATGATTTGTTGGTTATATGCACACATGGTGCGGTTCTATTAGGGCCTTACATAGGAATTTGCGCGAGATATGTATTTGGGTGATGCATGATTGATTGTGCATTGGTTAAGTTCTTTCGGGCTTATGTGCAATTGTGTCATTTTCTTCTCCGTGGGTATGGTTATGCACCTTGGGTACTTGATGTTGAGTTGCGTGCGGCTATTGATTTTGAGCAGGGTGGCTTGAGGTATTTCTTATGGACAAGTGTTTGAATGGGGTCACGCATTGCAGAGGAGTCATGTTCAGATATGATCCTTTGTGTTAGATTCATGTGTTATGGTTCTACGGTGCGTGATGGGTTTTTAGCATTGCGTTGTGGCGGTACTTGTTGAGCTTGCGAGACAGTCCTGTCATTTGAGTCATTTTTTCATGTTTGAGTACATTTGTATTGTTGCATATTGGTGCACGGATTGCACGGTTTGTGGCTCTGGGTAGTATTGGTGTGGTATGTCAATAGAGTAGCTGGTATTTGATAAGATGAGGTCGTCGGATCTATGATGGGTGCCATCAGATTTGATTGCGGTATATTTGGAAGGATAGTATCGGATGTCGCCTTAGAAATTCCTATAGTTATTGCCGAAAGAGAGGGGGCTCCGTGACGTGTTGATCTTATGAATGGTTATGAGTTCTGCGTGTTTCTTTCATTGTCGACACTGTACGAAGGCTTTAAAATGAGGTTTTGTTTGATATGAGGTTTATTGCCGATATTGGGTTGTTTTGAGCAGCTACTATGATCGGAAATTTTGCTACGAGTATGCGAGTGGTGTGGTACGTCATGTGATTACATCTTGGGTTATGGATATGGCTTGATAGAAGTTGTTTAGACTTATACAGTGTGTACATGCGAGATTTTTATCTTATAGAATATTTCGGATGTTGGAAATTGGAAGAATTGACCAAGTTTGACTTTTTAGCATTTAACCTCGGATTGGAGTTTTGATGGTTTTGTTAGTTCCGTTGGGTGATTTTGGACTTAGGGTGCGGATTGTGATTTGGAGGTCCGTCGTTGAATTTGACTTGACATGGCGAAAGATGGATTTTTGGAAAGTTGGACCTGGAGTGAACTTTTTGATATCGGATTTGGGTTGTGGTTCCAGCAATTGGAATAGCTTCGTTATGTTATTTGGGCTTGTATGCAAAATGTTAGTTCATTATGGGTTGGTTTGCTTTGTTTCAACATGAGTTATGGAAGTTGAAAAGTTCAAAGTTCATCATGTTTGAATTGAGGTACAGTTCATCATTACGATGTTGTTATGTGTATTTTGATGCTTCGAGTAGGTTCATATTATGTTATGGAACTCGTTGGGATGTTCGTACGTGGTTCCGAGGGGCTCGGCGTGTTTCGGATTGATTTCGGGCAATGTTTCTTCATGTTTTCATTGCTGGTGTATTCTAGCATCTATTGTCGCATTTCTTCATCGCGATCGCCGAATGAGGTGGGAGTTGTAGCTAGAGGAATTTTTTCATCGCGTTCGCATAGTTGGAACCGCGTTCGCGTAGCTCTATCTCCTGTGTGTATCTTGTACGCGAGGCTTGTGCCGCGAAGGCGTAGAGTATTTTGGTGGCATTATATTTTTTGGTCATTGCGAACACGATGGTTTTGATGCCTCGACATATTATAAAGTACTTTATTTCGAGGGTTTCAGCCATTTTTACATTGTTGGACTTATGGAGCTCGGATTGAGGCGATTCTTGAAGCAATTTTCACCGTGTGGACTGGGGTAAGTGTTCTATACTCATTTTTTATTTTATATCACGAATTTATCTTCATTTTTAGCATTTGATTGTGGATTCCAAAAGAGAGAGATTGGGGATTTTGCCTAAGGTTTCATAATGTGAATTTTCGAGTTTTGAACATCAATTTGGAGTCGGATATGAGTAAAACTAGTATGGTTAGACTTGTAATTGAATGGGTTATTGGAGTTTGTGAGTTTTGTCGGTTTTCGAGGCGTGAGCCCGGGTTGGATTATTTGGTCGATATTTGGGCTTTGATTAATGATTCGACTTTTATCGATTGGGTTTGTTTCCTTTGGCACTATTTGAAGTATTTGAGTTTCTTTTGGCTAGTTTTGGGCCGTTAGGAGGCCGGTACGTGCGAGATGACATTTTTGGAGCATCGCTTTGCCTGCTCGGTATTGGAATTGGCTTGTTAGAGGTAAGTAACACATTTAAAAATGGTGTTGAGGGTATGAATCCCCGAATTACGTATTGAGGTGACGCACATGCTAGTTGACGGGTGTGTGGGTTTGTGACTCTGTTATTTCTATGGTATTTTGTAGTTATTTGATCTTCCATGTAACCATGAAATTTATACGTTCTCGAGCTATTGAGCCGTGATCCTTGTTAGAAATCATGTCTCGGCTACATGCTTATCCTGTTGGGACCCACTGAGGTCATTTCTGCTGTTGAGCTATCTGCTTTCATTGCATTACATATCTCAGTCTCTATTACCATTTACTGATACATCACATCATTATTTTTGGGGTGAAGGAGCCCTTACGGAGTCTGTACACACCCCCAATGAATGCAAGTGCTGAGTGCCGAGTGCCGAGTGCCGAGTGATTGAGTGACTGTGAGGACTGAGTAGTAGTGAGGACTGAGTGACTGGAAGGATTGAGTGAATTGATACTCTGAGAGTATACATATGGTTTTATAACTGTGTCGCATTGCATTTGGCATGCACACTTGACATACAGGCATAGAGACGTATTTTTTCTCATGCTATACGGTATCATGTAATTCATGACTTCTCACACATATTGATATATGGGCATAGAGATGTATTTTACACTTGCTATCTAGAAAGAAATTGAAACATCTTATTTACTGTTGAAAGGATTTTTGGAAAAAATTACAGTTTTCAAACTTATATTTTAGCAAATATTTGATAAAAGACTTGGGTTTTCATTGATATATTTGAAAAGCGGAACTATTTTCCGGAACTATGAATAAGTTGTGCATTTTATCTTCGAGTAATTTCTCTTATTACTTGCTTTACGTGTTATGAATTGTTGTTCGCTACTGGTGTTGGACCCGACCTTTGTTCCACCTCGTCACTACTTTTAACCTAAGGTTAGGTTTGTTACTTATTGAGTACATGTGGTCGATTGTACTCATACTACACTTTTGCATCTTGCGTGTAGATGTTGGTTGATGATGTTGCTGTGTTGGATAGGAGATGGATTTGAAGATGTACCTGCGTTCCGGTTGTAGCTGCCTCTTGTTCATGGTAGCCTTATATTAGTAAAAATCAATTTATGTACCTTTCGAGATGTATTTATTTCATACTATCTTTGTAAATTCTAATCTTAGAAACTCATGATATATACTATCAGTCCTTGGGAAATGTATAAAATTCAGATTTTTTCTTTTAATTATAGTTTCATAAAATTTTATTGAAATTGGATAGATGTTAATTGGCATACCTAGCGAGTTGGGTTAAGTGCCATTACGACTAGTTAGATTTTGGGTCGTGACAATGATATACTATAAATTGGTCATGGACACACCGTAATTGGGCAACACAATTTCTTAAAGCAATAACTATCACATATCAAAATAACTGCCATGGCTCCATCAAAAAATTTCTTGATTTTTCTTTTGGCTGCATTAATCGCAACCCCCGTTGCAGTTGCCCAACTTATTTCAATACGTATAAGTGGGGGGTATTTTGAAGTGTTAACGGCACTTTAGATGTCATCAATTGACTCACCCCCAAGTTTTTCCTAGTACGTTTGTTGTTTTGTTAAAATTTAGGCAGATTTCTTAATTTGAAGTCTAAGAGAAATAACATTGCATCTATTATTCCTTTCATAATAATGGGTGAGGATGGTATAAACATAGATTAACTTAAGTCGAATGAATTCCGCACTCGTAGTCATAAGATGCATATGGCTCCATCATAAAACGTTTCTGCATGTTGAACTGTATGATCATTTTATCTAAAAGTCTAAAAAGTGTGAGATAATATATTTTTATTTACATAACTTATTTTATTTTCAACATGTCAGATAAAATGCAAACTTGATCTAATTGCATAAATAATATTAATATCATTTAACTTTGCAGATGTATCAATGCAATTGCGGTGTGGATCAAGAAATGTGGTATCAAGTACAATAACAAATGGATCGGGAGTATTTTCTTTGGTGGTGGATCCTAGTGTAAATACTTTGCCATTGCTATTGTCCAACTGCCATTTAGTAGTTGCAAATCCACTCTCAACATGCAATGCGAGCTTACCATCTGTTGGGCTTTTGGTGTCATCCTTTAACCTTCTAAACATCAGTATTGGCGGTGTCGGCGGTGTTATTAGTGTCAGTTTAGGTCCTACTAATTTTTTACTTAATCTTAACCTCATTTTATAGTGAATGAGCTAGCCTGCTAGTGCTTAATTTGTACTACTACTACTATACATTAGCTAGTTAACCTTCTTGGCCAGCTGCTTACTGCATGAATAAGGACGGTTGTTTCTACTAGTGAATAAAGTGCAAATAATATTCGCAAGTCTTATATTAGAGAAATCTAATAGTATTGCGTGTGTTTCAATTTTTTTTATAGCTTTGTCTTGTTTATTACCCCTTCTTATTTTTTGTTTCATACATGCGGCAATGACTCTAGAATGAGCTTTGACCTAATGGCTCTACATAATAAGGACATATGAAATAAGAATGAAGGGACATAAAAAGAGAATATACTAAAAGCGGGATAAGATAAAATTAAGGAAGATACTGTAAGATGATAATGCCAATCAAACGATAATATAATAAATACTAATAAAAATAATGAATAAAAAAATAATAATATCGTATTCAAAGTTATATAATGATGGGACCCAATAAAGTATCTGACAAGGTATAATAACCCAAATAGGGGTATCATGCTTGGTGGGATTAATGAGAAAGAAGATATATATTATTAGTTCTATCAATATAATATCTAGGGAAGGAAAAATGAAAGTTTATCTCACGACCCAAATCCCAATCTATCATGATGACGCCTATCACATTAGTAGGAAAGACGAAAATCACATAATAACTATGCATTTTAAATTAAAAACATGATTTAATAGATCTAATAGTGAAAAGTCTTATAAATAACTGATAAAAATAATTGCAACTCAACTACAATAATTCAAAAATCCTAGTGTCACCGAGCACATGAGCTACTATTGTCAACATAGTCTAAAACTCTAGTATAAATGTCTGAGAAGATAGAACAGTACTGAAATAAAATGCAATAAAGGAGAGTCACGGTTTGCGGACGTCATCACGGCTACCTCAAGGTCTCCGAACAGGTACTATCACCACTCGAAGTGTAGAGTGTAGTATGAGTACAACCGACCCGATATACTCAATAAGTAACATGACTAACTTTGGGCTGAAAGCAGTGACGAGCTCAGAAAGATACAGTCTGAATAAAAATGATGACAACACTAATATAAGAAGATAATGACACTAATAACACAGAGAGTGTTTCATAAGGACCAGTGTTTGAATGGGGTCACGCATTGCAGCGGAGTCATGTTCAGATATGATCCTTTGTGTTAGATTCGTATGTTATGGTTCTACAGTGCATTATGGGTTTTTAGCATTGCATTGTGGCGGTAGTTGTTGAACTTGCAAGACGGTCCTCTCGTTTGAGTCATTTTTCCATGTTTGAGTACATTATTATTGTTGCATATTGGTGCACGGATTGCATGGTTTGTGGCTCTGGGTAGTATTGGTGTAGCATATCAATAGAGTAGCTGGTATTTGATAAGATGAGGTCGTCGAATCTTGGATGGGTGCCATCATATTTGATTGAGGTATATTTGGTAGGATAGTATCAGATGTCGCCTTAGAAATTGCTATAGTTATTGCCGAAAGAGAAGGGTCTCCGTGACATGTTGATCTTATGAATGGTTATGAGTTCTACATGTTTCTTTCATCGTCAACACTGTACGAAGGCTTTAAAATGAGGTTTTGTTTGATATGAGGTTTATTGCCGATATTGGGTTGTTTTGAGCAGCTACTATGATCGGAAATTTTGCTACGAGTATGCGAGTGGTGTGGTACGTCATGTGATTACATCTTGGGTTATGGATATGGCTTGATAGAAGTTGTTTAGACTTATACAGTGTGTACATGCGAGATTTTTATCTTATAGAATATTTCGGATGTTGGAAATTGGAAGAATTGACCAAGTTTGACTTTTTAGCATTTAACCTCGGATTGGAGTTTTGATGGTTTTGTTAGTTCCGTTGGGTGATTTTGGACTTAGGGTGCGGATTGTGATTTGGAGGTCCGTCGTTGAATTTGACTTGACATGGCGAAAGATGGATTTTTGGAAAGTTGGACCTGGAGTGAACTTTTTGATATCGGATTTGGGTTGTGGTTCCAGCAATTGGAATAGCTTCGTTATGTTATTTGGGCTTGTGTGCAAAATGTTAGTTCATTATGGGTTGGTTTGCTTTGTTTCAACATGAGTTATGGAAGTTGAAAAGTTCAAAGTTCATCATGTTTGAATTGAGGTACAGTTCATCATTACGATGTTGTTATGTGTATTTTGATGCTTCGAGTAGGTTCATATTATGTTATGGAACTCGTTGGGATGTTCGTACGTGGTTCCGAGGGGCTCGGCGTGTTTCGGATTGATTTCGGGCAATGTTTCTTCATGTTTTCATTGCTGGTGTATTCTAGCATCTATTGTCGCATTTCTTCATCGCGATCGCCGAATGAGGTGGGAGTTGTAGCTAGAGGAATTTTTTCATCGCGTTCGCATAGTTGGAACCGCGTTCGCGTAGCTCTATCTCCTGTGTGTATCTTGTACGCGAGGCTTGTGCCGCGAAGGCGTAGAGTATTTTGGTGGCATTATATTTTTTGGTCATTGCGAACACGATGGTTTTGATGCCTCGACATATTATAAAGTACTTTATTTCGAGGGTTTCAGCCATTTTTACATTGTTGGACTTATGGAGCTCGGATTGAGGCGATTCTTGAAGCAATTTTCACCGTGTGGACTGGGGTAAGTGTTCTATACTCATTTTTTATTTTATATCACGAATTTATCTTCATTTTTAGCATTTGATTGTGGATTCCAAAAGAGAGAGATTGGGGATTTTGCCTAAGGTTTCATAATGTGAATTTTCGAGTTTTGAACATCAATTTGGAGTCGGATATGAGTAAAACTAGTATGGTTAGACTTGTAATTGAATGGGTTATTGGAGTTTGTGAGTTTTGTCGGTTTTCGAGGCGTGAGCCCGGGTTGGATTATTTGGTCGATATTTGGGCTTTGATTAATGATTCGACTTTTATCGATTGGGTTTGTTTCCTTTGGCACTATTTGAAGTATTTGAGTTTCTTTTGGCTAGTTTTGGGCCGTTAGGAGGCCGGTACGTGCGAGATGACATTTTTGGAGCATCGCTTTGCCTGCTCGGTATTGGAATTGGCTTGTTAGAGGTAAGTAACACATTTAAAAATGGTGTTGAGGGTATGAATCCCCGAATTACGTATTGAGGTGACGCACATGCTAGTTGACGGGTGTGTGGGTTTGTGACTCTGTTATTTCTATGGTATTTTGTAGTTATTTGATCTTCCATGTAACCATGAAATTTATACGTTCTCGAGCTATTGAGCCGTGATCCTTGTTAGAAATCATGTCTCGGCTACATGCTTATCCTGTTGGGACCCACTGAGGTCATTTCTGCTGTTGAGCTATCTGCTTTCATTGCATTACATATCTCAGTCTCTATTACCATTTACTGATACATCACATCATTATTTTTGGGGTGAAGGAGCCCTTACGGAGTCTGTACACACCCCCAATGAATGCAAGTGCTGAGTGCCGAGTGCCGAGTGCCGAGTGATTGAGTGACTGTGAGGACTGAGTAGTAGTGAGGACTGAGTGACTGGAAGGATTGAGTGAATTGATACTCTGAGAGTATACATATGGTTTTATAACTGTGTCGCATTGCATTTGGCATGCACACTTGACATACAGGCATAGAGACGTATTTTTTCTCATGCTATACGGTATCATGTAATTCATGACTTCTCACACATATTGATATATGGGCATAGAGATGTATTTTACACTTGCTATCTAGAAAGAAATTGAAACATCTTATTTACTGTTGAAAGGATTTTTGGAAAAAATTACAGTTTTCAAACTTATATTTTAGCAAATATTTGATAAAAGACTTGGGTTTTCATTGATATATTTGAAAAGCGGAACTATTTTCCGGAACTATGAATAAGTTGTGCATTTTATCTTCGAGTAATTTCTCTTATTACTTGCTTTACGTGTTATGAATTGTTGTTCGCTACTGGTGTTGGACCCGACCTTTGTTCCACCTCGTCACTACTTTTAACCTAAGGTTAGGTTTGTTACTTATTGAGTACATGTGGTCGATTGTACTCATACTACACTTTTGCATCTTGCGTGTAGATGTTGGTTGATGATGTTGCTGTGTTGGATAGGAGATGGATTTGAAGATGTACCTGCGTTCCGGTTGTAGCTGCCTCTTGTTCATGGTAGCCTTATATTAGTAAAAATCAATTTATGTACCTTTCGAGATGTATTTATTTCATACTAGCTTTGTAAATTCTAATCTTAGAAACTCATGATATATACTATCAGTCCTTGGGAAATGTATAAAATTCAGATTTTTTCTTTTAATTATAGTTTCATAAAATTTTATTGAAATTGGATAGATGTTAATTGGCATACCTAGCGAGTTGGGTTAAGTGCCATTACGACTAGTTAGATTTTGGGTCGTGACAATGATATACTATAAATTGGTCATGGACACACCGTAATTGGGCAACACAATTTCTTAAAGCAATAACTATCACATATCAAAATAACTGCCATGGCTCCATCAAAAAATTTCTTGATTTTTCTTTTGGCTGCATTAATCGCAACCCCCGTTGCAGTTGCCCAACTTATTTCAATACGTATAAGTGGGGGGTATTTTGAAGTGTTAACGGCACTTTAGATGTCATCAATTGACTCACCCCCAAGTTTTTCCTAGTACGTTTGTTGTTTTGTTAAAATTTAGGCAGATTTCTTAATTTGAAGTCTAAGAGAAATAACATTGCATCTATTATTCCTTTCATAATAATGGGTGAGGATGGTATAAACATAGATTAACTTAAGTCGAATGAATTCCGCACTCGTAGTCATAAGATGCATATGGCTCCATCATAAAACGTTTCTGCATGTTGAACTGTATGATCATTTTATCTAAAAGTCTAAAAAGTGTGAGATAATATATTTTTATTTACATAACTTATTTTATTTTCAACATGTCAGATAAAATGCAAACTTGATCTAATTGCATAAATAATATTAATATCATTTAACTTTGCAGATGTATCAATGCAATTGCGGTGTGGATCAAGAAATGTGGTATCAAGTACAATAACAAATGGATCGGGAGTATTTTCTTTGGTGGTGGATCCTAGTGTAAATACTTTGCCATTGCTATTGTCCAACTGCCATTTAGTAGTTGCAAATCCACTCTCAACATGCAATGCGAGCTTACCATCTGTTGGGCTTTTGGTGTCATCCTTTAACCTTCTAAACATCAGTATTGGCGGTGTCGGCGGTGTTATTAGTGTCAGTTTAGGTCCTACTAATTTTTTACTTAATCTTAACCTCATTTTATAGTGAATGAGCTAGCCTGCTAGTGCTTAATTTGTACTACTACTACTATACATTAGCTAGTTAACCTTCTTGGCCAGCTGCTTACTGCATGAATAAGGACGGTTGTTTCTACTAGTGAATAAAGTGCAAATAATATTCGCAAGTCTTATATTAGAGAAATCTAATAGTATTGCGTGTGTTTCAATTTTTTTTATAGCTTTGTCTTGTTTATTACCCCTTCTTATTTTTTGTTTCATACATGCGGCAATGACTCTAGAATGAGCTTTGACCTAACGGCTCTACATAATAAGGACATATGAAATAAGAATGAAGGGACATAAAAAGAGAATATACTAAAAGCGGGATAAGATAAAATTAAGGAAGATACTGTAAGATGATAATGCCAATCAAACGATAATATAATAAATACTAATAAAAATAATGAATAAAAAAATAATAATATCGTATTCAAAGTTATATAATGATGGGACCCAATAAAGTATCTGACAAGGTATAATAACCCAAATAGGGGTATCATGCTTGGTGGGATTAATGAGAAAGAAGATATATATTATTAGTTCTATCAATATAATATCTAGGGAAGGAAAAATGAAAGTTTATCTCACGACCCAAATCCCAACCTATCATGATGACGCCTATCACATTAGTAGGAAAGACGAAAATCACATAATAACTATGCATTTTAAATTAAAAACATGATTTAATAGATCTAATAGTGAAAAGTCTTATAAATAACTGATAAAAATAATTGCAACTCAACTACAATAATTCAAAAATCCTAGTGTCACCGAGCACATGAGCTACTATTGTCAACATAGTCTAAAACTCTAGTATAAATGTCTGAGAAGATAGAACAGTACTGAAATAAAATGCAATAAAGGAGAGTCACGGTTTGCGGACGTCATCACGGCTACCTCAAGGTCTCCGAACAGGTACTATCACCACTCGAAGTGTAGAGTGTAGTATGAGTACAACCGACCCGATATACTCAATAAGTAACATGACTAACTTTGGGCTGAAAGCAGTGACGAGCTCAGAAAGATACAGTCTGAATAAAAATGATGACAACACTAATATAAGAAGATAATGACACTAATAACACAGAGAGTGTTTCATAAGGACCAGTGTTTGAATGGGGTCACGCATTGCAGCGGAGTCATGTTCAGATATGATCCTTTGTGTTAGATTCGTATGTTATGGTTCTACAGTGCATTATGGGTTTTTAGCATTGCATTGTGGCGGTAGTTGTTGAACTTGCAAGACGGTCCTCTCGTTTGAGTCATTTTTCCATGTTTGAGTACATTATTATTGTTGCATATTGGTGCACGGATTGCATGGTTTGTGGCTCTGGGTAGTATTGGTGTAGCATATCAATAGAGTAGCTGGTATTTGATAAGATGAGGTCGTCGAATCTTGGATGGGTGCCATCATATTTGATTGAGGTATATTTGGTAGGATAGTATCAGATGTCGCCTTAGAAATTGCTATAGTTATTGCCGAAAGAGAAGGGTCTCCGTGACATGTTGATCTTATGAATGGTTATGAGTTCTACATGTTTCTTTCATCGTCAACACTGTACGAAGGCTTTAAAATGAGGTTTTGTTTGATATGAGGTTTATTGCCGGTATTGGGTTGTTTTGAGCATCTACTATGATCGGAAATTTTGCTACGAGTATGCGAGTGGTGTGGTGCATCTTGTGATTACATCTTGGGTTATGGATATGGCTTGATACAAGTTGTTCAGACTTATACATTGTGTAGATGCGAGATTTTTATCTTATAGAATATTCCGGATGTTGGAAATTGGATTCTAAGGCTCATGGGCTAGGTTGAATTAAGAAATTTATGTTATGTTGTGTAATCAGACCTATATGGGATAGGGTGACTTGGGATCGCCCCCGTGTATGTGCATGGTAAGGTTACACAGCGGTTTGGCAGCTTTGGAACGACTCTGGGCACGTTCGAGGACGAACGTATGTTTAAGTGGGGGAGGATGTTACGACCCAGCCAGTCGTTTTGAGAATTTTGACTTTTCTCGGGAGTTTACAGACATGTGTAGCTCCGTATGATGTATTATGAGTTATGTGAATCGTCGGTTTTGGCTTTCAGGTTATTTGAAATTGATTTCGAAGAATGATTCTCAACTAGAAAGTATTAAATTGGAAGAGTTGACTAAGTTTGACTTTTTAGTATTCGACCTCGGATTGGAGTTTTGATAGTTCCATTAGCTCCCTTGGGTGATTTTGGACGTAGGGTACGGATTGTGATTTGGAGGTCTGTAGTTGAATTTGACTTGACATGGCGAAAGTTGGATTTTTGGAAAGTTTGACCTGGAGTGGACTTTTCGTTATGTCATTTGGGACTTGTGTGCAAAATTTTAGTTCATTATGGGTTGATTTGCTATGTTTCGGCATGAGTTATGGAAGTTGAAAAGTTCATCAAGTTTGAATTGAGGTGCGATTCATCGTTACGATGTTGTTATGTATGTTTTGAGGCCTCGAGTAGGTTCATATTATATTATGGAACTTGTTGGGATGTTCGTACGTGGTCCCGAGGGGCTCGGCGTGTTTCGAATTGATTTCGGGCTATTTTTCTTCATGTTTTCATTGCTGGTGTATTCTAGCGTCTAGTGTCGCATTTCTTCATCGCGATCGCTGAATGATGTGGGAGTTGTAGGTGGAGGCCTTTCTTCATCGCATTCGCGTAGTTGGAACCGCGTTCGCGTAGCTCTGTCTCCTGTGTGTATCATGTTCGCGAGGCTTGTGCGGCGAAGGCGTAGAGTATTTTGGTGGCATTATATTTTTGGTCATTGCGAACATGATGGTTTTCTCGCGTTCACGTAAGATGGATGCCTCGGCATATTATAAAGTACTTTATTTCGAGGGTTTCATCCATTTTTATATTTTTGGAGTTGTGGAGCTCGGATTGATGTGATTCTTGAAGCAATTTTCACCGTGTGGACTGGGGTAAGTGTTCTTTACTTATTTTTTATTTTATATCACGAATTTATCTTCATTTTCAGCATTTGATTGAGGATTCCAAAAGTAGAGAGATTGGGGATTTTGCCTAAGGTTTCATAATGTGAACTTTTGAGTTTTGAACATCGATTTGGAGTTGGATTTGAGTAAAACGAGTATGGTTGGACTCGTAATTTAATGAGTTATCGGAGTTTGTGAATTTTTTGGGGTTCCAAGGCATGAGCCCGGGTTGGACGTTTTGGTCGATATTTGGTCTTTGATTAATGATTCGACTTTTATCGATTGGGTTTGTTTCCTTTGGCATTATTTGAAGTATTTGAGTTGCATTTGGCTAGTTTTGGGCCGTTAGGTGGCCGGTACATGCGAGATGACATTTTTGGAGCATCGCTTGGCTTGCTCGGTATTGAAATTGGCTTATTAGAGGTAAGTAACACATTTAAACATGGTGTTGAGGGTATGAATCCCCAAATTACGTGTTATATGATTAATGTTGAGGTAACACACATGCTAGTTGACGGGCGTGTGGGTTGGTGACTCTGTTATTTCTATAGTATTGTGTAGTTACTTGTTCTTACCTGTAACCATGAAATATCTACATACTCGAGCTATTGAGCCGTGATCCTTGTTAGAAACCATGTCTCGGCTACATGCTTATCCTGTTGGGACCTACTGAGGTCATTTCTGCTGTTGAGCTATCTGCTTTCGTTGCATTACATACTCAGTCATACGCACTCATATGCATATCACATCTCAGTCTCTGTTACCATTTATTGATACATCACATCATTATTTTTTGGTTAATTCTTCATGACATTGAGAGCCCAAGAGACTGAAGAGATTGATGACTGAGTGAGGTCGAGGGCCTGATTGTGAGGATTTTGATACTATAGCACGTGAGTTGTCCGTGCAGCACGTGAGTTGTCCGTGCAGCACATGAGTTGTCCGTGCAGTTATAGAACTTTGGCTGAAGGAGCCCTTACGGAGTCTGTACACACCCCCAATGAGTGCAAGTGTTGAGTGCCGAGTGCCGAGTGATTATGAGAATTGAGTGACTGTGAGGACTGAGTAGCTGTGAGGACTGAGTGACAGGGAGGATTGAGTGAATTGATACTCTGAGAGTATACATATGGTTTTATCACTGTGTTGTATTGCATTTGGAATGCACACTTGACATATAAGCATATAGACGTATTTTTACTCCTGCTATACGATATCATGTCATTCATGACTTCTCACACATATTGACATATGGGTATAGGAATGCATTTTACACTTACTATCTGGAAAGAAAATGAAACATCTTATTTACTATTAAAAGGATTTTTGGGAAAAATTACAGTTTTCAAACTTACTTACACTTTAGCAAATATCCGATAACAGACTTGGATTTTTATTGATATATTTAAAAAGCGGAACTATTTAATGGAACTATGAATAAGCTGTGCATTTTATCTTCGAGTAATTTCTCTTATTACTTGCTTTACATTGTTATGAATTGTTGTTCGCTACTGGTGTTGGACCCGACCTTTGTTCCAGCTCGTCACTACTTTTAACCTAAGGTTAGGTTTGTTACTTATTGAGTACATGGGGTCGGTCGTACTCATACTATACTTTTGCACCTTGCATGTAGATGTTGGTTGATGATGTTGCTGTGTTGGATGGGAGCTGGATTTGAAGATGTACCTGCGTTCCGGTTTTAGCTGCTTCTTGTTCATGGTAGCCTTAGATTATTAAAAATCAATTTATGTACCTTTCAAACAGATGATGTATTTATTTCATACTAGCTTTGTAAATTCTAATCTTAGAAGCTCATGATTTGTACTATCAATCCTTGAAAATGTATAAGATTCAAATATTTTCTTTTATTTATAGTTTAATAAACTGTTATTGAAATTGGATATATATTAATTGACATACCTAGCGAGTTGGGTTAGGTGCCATTACGACTAGTTGGATTTTGGGTCGTGACAATGATATACTATAAATTGGTCATGCACACACCGTAATTGGGCAACCCAATTTCTTACAGCAATAACTATCACATATAAAAATAACTGCCATGGCTCCATCAAAAAATTTCTTGATTTTACTTTTGGCAGCATTAATCGCAACCCCCGTTGCAGTTGCCCAACTTATTTCAATACGTATAAGTGGGGTGTTATTTTGCAGCGTTAACGACACTTTAGATGTCATCAATGGACTCACCCCTCAAGTTTTTCCTAGTAAGTTTGTTATTTTGTTAAAATTTAGGCAGATTTCTTGATTTGAAGTCAAAGAGAAATAACACTGCATCTATTATTCCTTTCATAACAATGGGTGAGGATGGTATAAATATAGAGTAACTTGAGTCGAATGAATTCCACACTCATAGTCATAAGATGCATATGGCCCCATCATAAGACGTTCTGCATGTTGAACTATATGATCATTTTATCTAAAAGTCTAAAAAGTGTGAGATAATATATTTTTATTTACATAATTTATTTTATTTTCAACATGTTAGGTAAAATGAAAAGTTGATCTAATTGCATAAATAATATTAATATCATTTAACTTTGCAGATGTATCAGTGCAATTGCGGTGTGGATCAAGAAATGTGGTATCAAGTACAATAACAAATGGATCAGGAGTATTTTCATTGGTGGTGGATCCTCGTGTAAATACTTTGCCATTGCTATTGTCCAACTGCAATTTAGTAGTTGCAAATCCACTCTCAACATGTAATGCGAGCTTACCATCTGTTGGGCTTTTAGCGTCATCCTTGAACCTTCTAAATATTGGTATTGGTAGTGTCGACAGTGTTATTAGTGTCAGTTTAGGTCCTACTAGTTTTTTACTTAATCTTAATCTCATTTTATAGTGAATGAGCTAGCCTGCTAATGCTTAATTTGTACTACTACTACTACTACTACTACTACTACTATGCATTAGCTAGTTAACCTTCTTGGCCAGTTGCTTACTGCATGGATAAGGAAGGTTATTTCTACTAGTGAATAAAGTGCAAATAATATTCGCAAGTCTTATATTGGAGCCATCTAATAGTATTGGGTGTGTTTTAATTTTTTTTATAGCTTTGTCTTGTTTATTACCCCTTCTTATTTTTTGTTTTATACATGCGACAATGACTCTAGAATGAAGTTCGACCTAACGGCTCTACATAATAAGGACATATGAAATAAGAATGAAGAGACATAAAAAGAGAATATAGTAAAAGCGGGATAAGATAAAATTAAGGAAGATACTGTAAGATGATAATGTCGATCAAACGATAAGATAATAAATACTAATAAATATAACGAATAAGACAAAAATAATATCATATTCAAAGTTATATAATGATGGGACCCAATAAAGTATCTGACAAGGTATAATACCCTAAATAAGGGTATCATGCTTGATGGGATTAATGAGAAAGAAGATATATATTATTAGTTCTATCAATATTATCTCTAGGGAAGGGAAAATGAAAGTTTATCTCACGACCCAAATCCCAACCTGTCGTGATGGCGCCTATCACATTACTATGAAAGATGAAAAATGCATAATAACTACGTATTTTAAATTAAAAACATGATTTAATAGGTCTAATAGTGAAAAGTCTTATAAATAACTGATAAAAACAACTGCAACTCAATTACAATAATCCCAAAATCCTAGTGTCACTGAGCACATGAGCTACTAATGTCAACATAGTCTAAAACTCTAGTATAACTATCTGAGAAAATAGAATAGTACTGAAATAAAATGCAATAAAGGAGAGTCAAGGTTTGTGGATGTCATCATAGCTACCTCGAGGTCTCCGAACAGGTACTATCACCACTCGAAGTGTGGAGTGTAGTATGAGTACAACCGACCCGGTATACTCAATAAATAACATGACTAATTTTGGGCTGAAAGCACTGACGAGCTCAAAAAGATACAGTCCAAATAAAAATGACGACAACACTAATTTAACAAGATAATGACACTAATAACTCAGAGAAGTTCCATATTCAACTTGTACATAGTACAAAAATTTAGGCATGCTTTCAAGTTTAACAATTTAAGCTCAGCACTGATAAAATATGCCAAGTACAACTAGTATGAGAAATGTTACATCTCTATGCCTACATGTCAAATATGCATGTCAAATGCAATGCATCATAGTGATAATCCCAGGTACTTACACTAATTAATATGTCTATCTCAAACTCGTACTCATCACACATAATCACTCAGCATTGTACGATACCTACGCTAACTGCTGGTATGTCACACTCTAGAAGGGCAAATCTTACCCAAGAGCTAATATAAAGTCAATATGGCCTGCTGAGGCGTGCAACCAAATCTAATAATAATAAATAATCCAATGAAGTCTGCTGCGGTGTGTAGGCCTATCCATAATAATAATAATAATAATAATAATAAATATAAAGCCAATATGGCATGTTACGACATGCAACCCGATCCATAATATCACATACAACACAGCTCTCACGCCTAAACTAAGTCATCAATATCTCCAGTCTCACGGTCTCATATATCTCATACCACTCAACCCAAACAATGATAACATGATGTAATCGTGAATGATAACAGATACTGAGATATGTTATGCAAATGAATGAATATGACTGAGTACATAATTGCAACTTAAGTAAGTAACTCAACAATAGAAATAATCTTAGTGGATCCCAACAGAATAAGTACGTAGACTAAACATGATTTCTAATATGATTCACAACTCAATTACTCTAACACGTAGGAATTACACAGTTAGAAACAAGACTAGATAACTACACAGTATTACAGAATCAACCCAATCATAATTACCACGGTGCTCGCCCATACATTGTCACGACCCTAGTTTCCCTCTGTATGATATCGTGATGGAACCTAGTCTATACGACTAGCTAAGCCTAACAGTTAATGAACACTTGGCATAAATAATTAACAAAATACAAAAAACAAAGCTGAATATCTGATATAAACTTCCAAAATCAGAATCCATAAAAATACACTCCCCAAGACCGGTGGAACTGAGTCATAATCTCTAGAGAGTGAAACTATAATATACTACATCACTATTTGAAAGAAAATACACAGTAATTAAGGATAAGGGAAGGTGACTCTGAGGCTTGGGGACGCCGAGTAGGCATACCTTGTGTAATGACCCAGCCAGTTGTGTTGAGTATTTTAGCCCCGATTTCCTATTTATTGACTCCTATATGTTGTATTGTTGTTATGTGACTTTTGGGGTAGTTGATTTTGGTTTCGGGTGAGTTTCGAATTGAAAAGGGACATATAGTCCCAAAGTTGGAAGTTAAGTTCAAGAAATTCACCGTAGTTTGATTTTTGTGTAAATGACTCCAAAATGGAGTTTTGACGATTCCAATAGCTTTGTATGGTGATTTTGGACTTAGGAGCATGTCCGGATATTGATTTGGAGGTCCGTAAGTCGTTTCAACTTAAATTAGCAAAATTTAGAAAGTTGAAGGTTTGGAAGGTTGAGAAGTTTAACCAGGAGTTGACTTTATTGATATCAGGGTCGAATTCCAATTCCCGAAGTTGTAATAGGTCCGTCATATAATTTATGACTTGTGTACAAAATTTGAAGTCAATCGTACTTGTTTTGGTATGATTCGACGTTAGTTTTCGAAGTCGGATGTTCATAGTTTCAATAAGATTGAATTGTGTTGCGATTCATAGAATCGATGTTGTTTGATGTGATTTTTTTGCCTCGAGTAGGTCCGTTATGTGTTATGGAACTTGTTGGTATATTCAGACGGGTTCTGAGTGTCCCGAGTGTGAGTCCGATTGAAATTGGATCATTTTTGGACTTGATTGAATTGTTGAAGCTGTTGGTTTTCTGTTCTGGTTTTCTTATATGCGTTCGCGAAGGTTCTCTAGCGATCGCGTAGAGTCATCAGCGACTACTGGTATTTTTCTCTTCGCGTTCACGAAGGTAAGGGTGCGATCGCGAAGTTTGCTGAGCTTGTTAATCGCTTACATTTTGTTTCTCTTTAAAGATTGCAACTTTATTGTTTGGAATAGCTTCATATAGTTTGTACTTATATTATGAAGTTGTTTTGGCTAGATTCCACCCGTTCCGAGTTGGATATTCATAGGAAAAGCTTACTAGTGGATTGAGTTAGCGTGTTTTGAGGTAGGTGTCTTGCCTAACGTTGTGTGGGGGAATTAAACCTTAGAATTGGTGTTGTTTTGTGATATTGTGATATATGGAAGCTGTGTACGCAAGGTGAAGAGTACGTACATGTCACGATCCGAAATTTCCTATCGACGGGACCGTGATGGCGCCTAACATTTCACTTGCCAGCAAGCCAACATTAGAGAATTATTAAACAATTTCCTTATTTCGATTCAGTAAATAACAATAATTAACTCAAATGAAAATAATATGTGCGGAATTTAATAAAACTGTATTAATTACTACTACCCAGATCTAGAGTCATAATTCACGAGTATTCTAGAATTTACTACAAGTAATAGTCTGAAAGAAATACAACTGTCTGAATGAAAGAAAATAGTAGAAAATAAAAAGATAGACGGGGACTTCAAGGTTTGTGAATACCGACAGATCTACCTTGAGTCTCCGGACAGCGGACCAAAACCGAATATCAACCTGAGCCGGTATTAAAATCTGCACAGAAAGTGCAGATTGCAGCATCAGTACAACCGACCTCATGTACTGGTAAGTGTCGAGCCTAACCTCGACGAAGTAGTGACGAGACTAAGGCAAGGAACCTACGATCAACTTGTATAATTTAACAATGTATGCGCAAATAACAGGAATAAAGAACTAAATAGCAAATGTCGGGAGGGGAGACATACTGAGGGGAATACAAGATATAGAACTAACAGGAATGAAGAACCCTTCGTGCATTAACACTCACAATATGATACGACATCACCCTTCGTATATTAATACTCACAATATGGTACGGCATCACCCTTCGTGCATTAATACTCACAATATGGCACGGCATCACCCTTCGTGCATTAACACTCATAATATGGCACGACATCACCCTTCGTGCATTAACACTCTCCCTTACCATAATGCAATGCATAAATAATATACGGGAGATAGAATAACAAGTACAAACCTTACTTCAACATTTGGTTCCATAATATCAATCTCAACTTTGAAATAAAAACTCAATTATCACAAGAAAATTCCGTAAACATGATAAGAACGATAATTTGAACAACACTAGTATAACACGTAACAATTTGGCATAGTAATGAGACAATATCAGAAAAAAATAGACAAAAATGGAAAAACAGGTAAATTGGCGGGGTATAGGTACTCGTCACCTCACATACACGCCGCTCACATGAATTTAACTTAGCAAATAATCTAAGGTTCCTAATTCCCTCAAGTCAGGGTTAGACACAACATTTACCTCGCTACGAAGGCCACTTAATTCTCAATCACAGCTTTTCTTTTGGAATTCGCCTCCAAACCACCCGTATCTATTCAAAAATGACTCAATAATATCAAATATTAATAAAAGAATCAATTATATTGCATAAATTAAATTTCTCAATTTTCCCTCCAAAAAGTCGAAAAATCGACCCCAGGCCCGCTTGGTCAAAATCCGAGGCTCGGATAAAAATCCTTTTACCCATTCACCCTCGAGCCCGAATATGTAATTAGTTTTGGAATCCGACCTCAAATTGAGGTCTAAATATCCAAATTTCCGAAATCCCTAGTTTCTACCCTAACCCCTAATTCTACCATGAAACTCTAGATTTTTAGGTTGAATTCTAGTAAAATGAAGTAAAAGATTGAAAGAAACAAGTCAAGGAACACTTACCTATGATTTGGGGAAGAGAATGTCTTTGAAAAATCGCCCTAGGCCTCCTACCCTTTTGAAAACAAGAAGAAAAATGGTTGGAGTCTGAAATAAATGCCCATTGCCCAGCGACCTTCACACCTGCGCATCCGCATGTGCGGACGGAATATGCGCTTCTACGGAGAAGGACTGGGCCAACTGGGGCCGCACCTACAGACAGGGTTCCGCTTCTGCGGTCCCGCTCCTGTGGAGAAAAGTCTGCATCTACGGAAAAATGAAGTCTAGGCCTGGGTCGCATCTTCGGGGCTTTCGCTCGCACCTATGAGCTCGCACCTGCCACCAAAGGCTCGCACGTATGAGAACACCAGATTTGGTGCACGAGCAGCCTTGTTGAGGTTTGAACTCAACTCGCGCATCGCTCGAATGGTACCCGAGCCCTCGGGTGCTCCAAACCAAACATGCACGCAAGTCTAAAAATATCATACAGACCTGCTCGTGCAATCAAATCGCCAAAATAACACCTAGAACTCTAAATTTAGCACCAAATCAAATGAAAATCTCAAGAACACTTTAAAATTTCTATTTCCTCAACAGGACGTCCGAATCACGTCAAATCAACTCCGTTACTCACCAAATATTTCACAGACATGTCTTAAATATGATAATGAACCTGTACCGGGCTTCGAAACCAAAATACGGACCCGATACTAACAACGCCAAATATCAATCAATTCTTAAAAACAAATAATTTCCAAACTTTTAATTTTTATCAATAATTCATAACTCAAGCTAGGGACCTCCGAATTTGATTCCGGGCATACGCCCAAGTCCCATAATTCGATACAGACCTACCGGGACCGTTAAAGCACAGATCCGGGCTCGTTTACCAAAAATATTGACCGAAGTCAATTAAAATCAACTTTTAAGGAAAAAATTCTTATTTGCATTGGTTTTCAACATAAAAGCTTTCCAGAAACCTGTCCGGACTATGCACGCAAATCGTGGAGGGTAAAAATGATTTTTTAAGGCTTAAGAGTGCAGATTCGAGTTCTAAAATATAAGATGACCTTTTGGGTCATCACAGTACACTGTGTAAATGTGGTAATTGACCGGGTTTAGATATGTAGATTCCTTTCATGTTTTTAATTGAGTTGCCATAATATGTTATACTCATCATCATTAGTCTATCTTCACATGCTTTACTTGACATCGCTAATACTTGTCTTACCCTTACTTGCTAATTGTCTTTGCATGTTTAGTTCAAGTTATTGTTCTCTATTTTCCTTATTCATTATTTAACCATTGAGTTCCTTATTTGAAATTGTTATTTCATGGAATATCTTATTGTTGAATTTAGTATTGAGTTGTAAAGGTCGTGATTCACATTGAGGCAAAGTGGTAAATTTGTTGAAATACTATTCTTGTGAGTCATTCACTTTCGGTTGTTATTTTGAGACTCTTGTACATATTGTGGTAGTCATGTGCTATTTATTGTGGAAATACTATTATTTTTGACTTCTTTGGCTAGTTGTGATATTGAGTACTTGAGGTGCGATTTGTGATATGTTGTGATATTGATATACATGCGGTGGAATAAGAATTGGGGGATGAAACGCATACGGTACGATAAGGTGGGATTGATATGCGTGTTGCTGGTAGGAGAACTAAGAGTCCTACCCCAAACCCTCGCCCGAACCCTCGGATCACGTAAAACAACATCCAAACTAAGAGTCCTACCCCAAACTAAATCGAATCAACTTATGAACTTCAAGTTCTTCCAACATACTCCGAACGCACTGAATCATACTTAAACTGCAGAAAATGACACCAAATTTAAAGAACTTGAAAACCATTAATTAGCGAATTTCAATATTAAGCGCAAAAATGCTTTCGGGTGATCCGAAACCCGATCAGAACACACGCCCAAGTCCAAAATCATTATACGAACCTATTGGGACCATTAAATCCTGGTTTTGGGTTCGTTTATTCAAAATATTGACTCAAGTCAAAATTAACCATTCTAAGCCATTATTAAGGAGTCAAGTATTCTGATTTTCACCCAAACCCATCCCAATTCGAACAAACCGTCCCCGCAAGTCATAAAATAGTAGAAACACATACAGGGAGTTATAATTAGGGAACATGGATCTAGAATGCAAAATAACCGGTCGGTTCATTACATTCTTCAAATCAATTTTCAAGGTAATCTTAGTAGTGACAACTTTCATATTCATGACTTCAGAGATAATTTATTGGATGTCAATTGCATCATCACTAACCCTTATAAGGAAACTAACTTGATAAGGGCTAATAAGTTCATTATGAAATTTATTTGCTTCTGTTGGTGAACATATCTCACTACTGAAAAGCGTCTATTTTTCGACTGAAAAAATTCTAATTTCAAAACAATTTTACGCTAGATACTTCGACCATATTTGTCCAAAACTTTGGCATAAAATACCTCAAAATATATTTTGGTGATTTTTCTAACTGTTTTGGTCGTAAAAATAAAAAAAAACAAATTGTGACCGATTCAGCCGCAAAATGTTTCATTTACGAGGTCTGACTAGTTTGACCCAGATTACAGCTGAGTCGCTCTATCAAAATTTTAGAAAATTGATAAGAGGTAGATTTTCATCCCAACTTCTTTTAAAATACAACACACATGCTCATAACATATCCTCGAGCATATGAATTGTGCACTTGGCTTGTCCATCAGTCTGTGGATGAAAAGTTGTGTTGTGATTCACTTGAGTCCCTAGACCTCTCTGAAATGACCTTGAGGTCATGTGTCGGATAATATCTCTCGTGGTTCCTCAACTGCCTTGATCCATACGCAATTACCTTCTCATATTGCATTAGGACACATCCTAACCCTACACCCGAGGCATCACATTACACGGTATAACCCTCTAGACACTCTAGAAGTGTTAGAAGTGGCGCTGAGGTCAACTTATTCCTAAGCTCTTGAAATCTCCATTCGCAAGCCTTTATCCAATGACACTTAGCTGCTTTCCGAGTCAGCTTCGTCAATGGTGCCGAAAGGGAAGAAAAACCCACTACGAACCTCCGGTAGTATCCTACTATGCCTAGAAAGCTACGGACCTCTGTCAGAGTGGTAGGTCTAGGCCAGTATTTCACGGCCTCAATCTTATGAGTGCCTACCTTTATACCTTCATCGGATACAATATGTCCCAAGAATGCTACAGACTTCAACCAGAACTCACATTTAGAAAACATAGAATATAACTTACGATCATAGAGTCTTTGGATTACCGCTCGCAGGTGGTCTGCACGTGAGCGTGAATAAACTAGAATATCATCAATTAATACTATCATGAACATCAATAGTACCTAGACCAATCTTCAATGACTTCGAGGTCATGGATCAGATAATACCTCTCGTGCTTCCTCAACTGCCTTGAACCATACGCAATTATCTTATTTTTAATAGTTACCCTGTTGAGCTGCCTATAATCGATACACATCCTCAGCGAGCCATCTTTCTTCCGCACAAATAGTACTGGTGGAACCTAAGGTTAGGGTACTGGGCCTGATGAAACCTTTCTCCAGCAAATCTTTTAACTACTCCTTTAACTCATTCAATTCAGCAGGTGCCATTCGATAAGGAAGGATTGATATTAGTTAAGTTCCCAGAAGCAAATCGATGCTAAAATCAATCTCTCGCTCTAGAGGAATACTTGGAAGCTCATCTAGAAACACATCTGCATACTCTTTGACTACTGGAATAGACTGAAGTGTAGGTATCTCAACATCTGCATCTCTAACTCGCACAATATGATAAATGCACCCTTTTGCAATCATTTTCCTCGCCTTCAGATAGCAAATAAACCTATATTTGGGTGTCGTTGTATTACCTACCCATTCATGGACTAGCTCACCCAGAAAATGAAATCTGTCTACCTTTGCTCGACAATCAACTATAGCTTAGGAAGCTGCCAACCAGTCGATGCCCATGATAACATTAAAATCCATCATCTCTAGCTCAACTAGGTCGGCTGAGGTCTGACGACTACAAACTGTCACTGTACAAGCACGGTAAACCCGTCTAGCAATAATCGGTTCTCCGACTGGTGTTGATACAGCAAAAGGATTACTTAGTATTTCTGGCACTATACCAAACTTTCCCACGACAAATGGAGTAATATACGATAAAGTAGATCCTGGGTCTATCAAGGCATAAGCTTCGTGAGAGCAAATGGTCAATATACCTGTCACAATATCTGGTGAAGACCATAACTATCACACTGTGGCGGAAATGACCATGTCTGCCGTGAATCTCACTCTCGCTGCAAAACCGGTGCTCGTGAGCTCCCACCTGGTCCTGACTGAGTATAGAGGTCATACATGTAACCTTGTAACTAAGGTGGCAGAGGCCTAGGTGGCCGTTCGAAGTACTGGGGCTTATAAGTACCCTGAGACAAATCTTATCCTCTTATCTTGCCCTTACTCAGTCCTCTCTGTACCTTTTTGCCGACGCCTACCCCTTTCTATATTTCGGGTGAATGCCTGAATACGGGAGATATCCATACTATCCTACAATGTAGGTGGCACATGCCTCGGTCAACTCTTGTGCCAAACCTATGAATCCTGTCCCACATAGTAGAAATTATGGGTGGCGCATATCTGGCCAATGAGTAAAAACAGAGACTATACTCTCGAACACTCATACTGCCCTACTTGAGGGCTAGAAACTGAGCGACTCAAGCATGTCAGATCTCCGGCAGTAAGTACTCGTCAAGGAAGGTATCTGAAAAATTCTCCCAAACAGCTGAAGGTGCATCACGTCCCCTGGACCTTTCCCATCCCTCGTACCAAAGGATGGCTATATCTCGTAGTCGAAAAGCTGCTAGCTCAACTGCCTCTTTCTCCATGGCATGCATAACCCGAAAGATCCTATGAAATTGATCTATGAAATCCTGTGGGTCCTCCCTCTGAACTATCCTCACTCCCAGACCCCTTAGAAGATCCTGCACAAGCTGAAGCCCTAGCATGTTGCTGGGTAACTACCAACTATTTCAACAAATGCACTGCACTCCTCAAGTCCTGACTTGATGGAAATGGAGGGGGAACATGATGTAAGGTATCCCTAGGAATCTCCTCAGGTGGTGGAGGAGTCGGTAATAGCTGAGTATGGGTCTCGCCCAAGGCCTCAGACTGGGCCCCGTATACTTGAGGTATCGTGATGGTTCCCTCACCTGCTACTGTTACTGACTCAACTCTCTCGATATAGTAAGTAAAATAGTTGTCCGGCCCTACAAGGCTCGGTATGTGTAACTGCTATGCCGTTGTAGGCTCGCTCGTAGGCGCTCGGCCATACTAGGCTATTTATCTCTGCCATTATGGGCTCGCTCATACGCGCTGGACCATAGTAGGTTCTGTATATAACTTACCATCTAATCAACGGTTGCCCAATAGAGGCCTGCCCACCAATTATAGCTCTGTGGTGGTGAAAATACTATAATACTATATATATACAAACCCTATACCCTCCTGAGTGAAAGAAGATAATACTTAACTGAATAGAAAGTCCCAATAAGGGAGAATACTGTAACTTCTGAGACTGATAATGTAAATAAATTCAGGAATACGAACTTCTCTTCATGTCTCGTTATCAAACTCATGTAGTTACGGGATCATGCCAAAATGAAGGAAAGGTTTAGCCTTAACATACCTTATGACAATATTCCAATCACCAAGTTGAACTCGCCTCTTTGCACCTTAATCTACAACAACGATAATAATACTATCATTAATTTATGAAAGGTACAACTACCGCACAACGAACAACAAGCTTATTTTGTATTAAAACGGGCATCATCTTGCCTATAATCCTTACTTCCTCCAAATTCGAGATATCACAAAACAAAACAATAAAACAACAATAACAACATATATACATTATTTTCCAACCTTATATACACCACAAAATACAACAAAACAGCCCAACACATCCCAATCTCTTCATACACAAAATGACCATTGTAGTAGTGTCAGACAACCCGAAAATATTATGACGAACGACCAACCCACCACCCTGCATTTATATGGTATTTCTGATCACCCTTTCTACTCCAAAATTCCCTAAAATACTAGCAAAACATGCAATCCAATAGCAACACAGATCTATCCACAAAACAGTCCGCTACAAGTAAATAACTCGAACTCACGACTTCTGATCACCGTCCCGTGAGTTCTTACAATTATAGAACGACTTTACATACATATCCAGCAGAAAAAATTGATTAAAGAGAAAAGTAAACTTACCTTATTTGTTGAATAACTCAGCTCCTATCTTGGTTCTTCAAACTCAAGGTTTTTCCTCCAACTAGAAATTGAAAAGGAGAGAAATTCAATTTGGGTTTGTGTGCAATTTTTGGGAGGGTGTTTGCAGGGGTTTAGGTCTGGTTATTGTGCCCTCTTATCAGTGTATTATATGAAATAATTAGGCCTTTAAAAGTTCTCTTTGGACGACCCTAAATGGCCCATTTTTGGATATATATAATCCTCTCATTTAAGCAAGTAGGTGACACACCTACTTGTCACCTATCAGTATGCAAAGTATTACAGAAACGCAGATATCTCCCTACTCCAATGTTGTATTGACAAACGGCTTAATGAGTTAGAACGTAGACTCATAGATCTTAAATTTGATGGGTATAACACCTCATAACTTATGAACGTTATATTTCACCCAAAGTTCAATAAAATGTATGAACGTAACATGTGATGACTTTCATCGTCTTTTGTTCCACAACTCGCTTGACCTAAAAATATAACACACGACTATCATACGACTAACATAACTCATAACATAACTTTCTTATCATGTTAAGAACCCTAGTCTCACCCAAAGGTACAGGTTATAACATTCCCAACTTGTCGACTTTCAACGAAACATTATTTTCTTTAATTCCTTAGCTTCTAAACCTTCCAACCCTCTTTGTACTTGTTGTTCATGATCTTCAATATATGTAACATCCGAGGTAACGTGATAACTTACTTTATATACTTTCAAAGATGATCTCATTTTGGTCTTAGATAAGTTTAATTACGATGCACTTTTACGTACGAAAATATGGGGTGTTACATCATTCCCCCTTAGGAACATTCGTCCTCGAATGTTTACTCTTAGAGACTTGGGAGAATTTTTCCAGCCATAAAACATACTACACATGCCACACATGGCCAATTTCTATAAATAGCAACACTTGGCCTCACACAGTCTCCAATTATAAATACTCAAATTCAAAAATAGGAGCTTACCTAATGACCTACTGGCATGAATAGAGATGTGCTGAAGTATCCTATCTCGATCCATATCTTCAGTTTGAAATGGGTGGGGATATTTAGACTTCATTTCTCCCTCCACTTCCCACGTCATCTCTTCCACGTTCTTGCTTCTCCATAAAACTTTCACGGAGGCTACCTCCTTATTTCGTAATTTGCGGATTTGTCGGTCTAGGATGGAAACTGGAACATACTCGTACTATAAGTCCTCCATGATCTGTACATCATCATTGGGTACCACTCGGGTAGGATCCCTAATGCACTTCCATAACATAGATACGTGAAAAACCTGATGGACAAACTCTAATTCCAAGGGAAAATCTAACTCATATGCTACTTGGCCCACTCTTCGAATAATCCTATAAGACCCAATATACTGTCGGCTAAGCTTTCCTTTCTTACCAAACTGCATCAGGCCCTTCATAGGTGACACCGTTAAAAATACTGAATCATCAACCCCAATCTCTAATTCTTGTCGCCGCACATTAGAATATGACTTCTGACGACTCTGATCTATCAACAGTCGCTCCTGGGTAAATTTTACTTTCTCTACGGCTTACTGAACTAGGTCTAGCCCATGTAACCCAATTTCTCCAACATCAAACCACCCTATAGGAGATATGCACTTACGGCCATAAGAGGTAGATCTTCATCCCAGCTTCTTTTAAAATCCAACACACATGCTCGTAACATATCCTCGAGCATCTGAATTGTGCGCTCGGCTTGTCCATCAGTCTGTGGATGAAACATTGTGCTGAGATTCACTGAGTCCCTAGACCTCACTGAAATGACCTCCAGAAATATACTATAAACTGGGCCACACCGTAAGATATAATAGATATTAATACTCCTTATAGCCGCACTATCACCTTAATATATAACTTCACATAATCCTCGGTTGTATATGTAGATCTGACCGATAGAAAATGGGTTGATTTCGTGAGTCTATCGACTATCAACCATATAGAATCGAACTTATGATGAGAATGAGGCAAACCCCTGACAAAGTCCATGTTTATCGCCTCCCATTTCCACGTCGGGATCTCTATAGTCTGCATTATCCCTCCGGGCTTCTGGTGCTCTACCTTCACCTACTGGCAAATAGGACACTAGGCGAAAAACTCAGCAATGTTCTTCTTCATATCGTTCCACCATAACACATCCTTGATGTCATGATACATCTTCGTCGACCCAGGATGAATGGAGTACTACAAATAGTGTGCCTATGACATAATCCTGTCTCGTAGCCCTGCTACATCTAGGACACACAAACGAGACCCCTGTATCTAAGAAACCCATTTTCCTTGAGATCTAACAATGGCTTCTTCTGCTGCGGAACTTGCTCTCTCAACTCAACCAACTCTGGGTCCTCGTACTGCCTTTCCTTGACTTCAGTTATGGGAGATGATTTTGCAATGTTTTGGACTACAACTCCACCATCATCAGAATCTACTAACCGAACCCCCAAATAAGCCAATTGATGAATCTCTCTAGCTAATTCTCTTTTCTCAGCCTTCACATGTGCTAAGCTACCCATAGATCGGCGACTTAAGGCATCTGCTACAATATTAACTTTCCCTGGATGGTAGAGAATATTAACATCATAATATTTCAATAACTCTAGCCATCGCCTCTTTCACAAATTCAACTATTTTTTCTTGAAGATATATTGCAGGCTTTTATGATCGATAAATACATCAACATGAACACCATATAAATAATGACTCCATATCTTAAGTGCATGGACAACCGCAGCTAACTCGAGGTCATTGGTCGGATAATTCCTCTCGTTCTTCCTCAACTGCCTTGAAGTATATGCAATTACCTTCCCATGTTGCATCAGGACACATCCTAACCCGACACTTGAGGCATCACAATACACGGCATAACCCTCTGGACCCTTTGGAAGTTTTAGAACTAGCGCTGAGGTCAACTTGTTCTTAAACTCTTGGAAACTACACTCACAAGCTTTTGTCCACTGAATCTTAGCTGCTTTCTGAGTCAGCTATATCAATGGTGCCGAAAGGGAAGAAAAACCCTCTACGAACCTCCGGTTGTATCCTGCTAAGCCTAGAAAGATACGGAGTGGTAGGTCTAGGCCAGGATTTCACGACCTCAATCTTATGAATGTCTACTTTTTTACGTTCATCGGATGCAATATGCCCCATGAATGCTACAGACTTCAACCAGAACTCACATTTAGGAAAAATTGCATACAACTTACGATCACAGAAGTTTTGGAGAACCGTTCGTAGGTGGTCCGGATGCTCCACCTCTGAATGTGAATAAACTAGAATATCATCAATAAATAATATCACGAACAGATCTAATAATGGACGGAATAGGCTATTCATCAAGTCCGTAAATACGGCTGGTGCATTCGTCAACCTGAAGGACATGACAAGGAACATGAAGTGGCCATATCAGGTTCTGAAGGCTGTCTTCAGAATATCTTTCTCCCAAACTCTTACCTGGAGGTACCCCGACCTCAAATCTATCCTTTAAAAGCATCTATCCCCCTAAAACTGATCAAAAAAGTCATTGATCCTTGGAAGTGAATACTTATTCTTAATAGTTACCTTGTTCAGCTGCCTATAATCGATACACATGCTCAGCGAGCCATCGTTCTTTCGCACAAACAGTACTGGTGCACCCCAAGGTGAGGTATTGGGCCTGATGAAACATTTCTTCAACAAATCTTTTAATTGCTACATTAACTCTTTCAATTCAGCAGGTGCCATTCTATAAGGAGGGATTGATATTGGTTGAGTTCCCGGAAGCAAATCTATTCTAAAATCAATATCTCTTTCTGAAGGAATACTGGGAAGATCATATGGAAATACATTTACGTACTCTTTGACTATTGGAATAGACTGAAGATTAGGTATCGCAGCATCTGCTTCTCTAACTCGCACAATATGACAAATGCACCCTTTTCGGATCATTTTCCTCACCATCAGATAGGAAATAAACCTACCGTTGGGTATCGTTGTATTATCTACCCATTCAAGGACTAGCTCACCCAGAAAAATAAATTTGTCTACCTTTGCTCGGCAATCAACTGTGGCATAACAAGCTGCCAACTAATCCATGCCAATAATAGCATCAAAATCCATCATCTCTAGATCAACTAGGTCGGCTGAGGTCCGACGACTACAAATTGTCACCGTACAACCTCGGTAAACCCGTCAAGCAATAATCGGTTCTCTGACCAGTATAGATACCGCAAAAGGATCACTTAGTATTTTAGGCACTATACCAAACTTCCCCACGACAAATGTTGTAATATACGATAAAGTATATCCTGGGTCTATCAAGGCATAACCATCATGAGAGAAAATGGTTAATATACCTGTCACAACGTCTGGTGAAGACTCCTGGTCCTGTAGACACGCTAAAGAATAGATACAGTTCTACTTACCACCTGAACTGGAACCTCTACCTCTGCTTTGACCTCTACCAGCCAAAGACTAAGACTCGCGCCTTGATGGATGCACGAACATAGATGATCCTGTTGCCGAATATGCTGGTTGTGCCATACCCCCGTAATCTCTATTTGGGCAATCTCGCATGATATGCCCTGAATTCCCAAATGTATAACAAGCATCGGAACCTAAGTGCACTCTACCACAGATGCCACACCATGGTAGAAATGACCATGTCTGCCTTGAACCTCACTGTCGCTGCAAACTCGACGCTCGTGAGCTCTCACTTGGTCCTGACTGAGTATAGCGGTCATACTTGTAACCCTGTAACTGAGGAGGCGGAGACCTAGGTGGCCATCCAGAGTGCTGGGGACTATAACTACCCTTATACTTATCGTGAGACTTGGCAAATCTCATCCTCTTACACTGCCATTGCTCATTCCTCTCTGTACCCTGCTACCGACGCCTACCCCTTTCTATATTCTAGGCGAATTCCTAAATCCGGGAGATATCCATACTATCCTGAAATGGAATGATGGCACATGCCTCGGTCAACTCTAGGGCCAACCCTGCTATAAACATATGAATCCTTCCCCGCATAGTAGCAACTATGAATGGTACATATCTGGCCAATGAGTCAAAATGGAGATTATACTCTTGAACACACATATTGCCCTGCTTGAGGTCCAGAAAATGATCGACTCTAGCCTGTCGTATCTCCTACGGTAAGTACTAGTCAAGAAAGGAATCTAAAAAATTCTCCTAAATAGCTGAAGGTGCATCATGTCCCGTAGAACTCTCCCTTCCCTCGTACAAATGGATGGCTATATCTCGAAGTCAAAAAGCTACTAGATCAACTGATCTATGAAATCCCGTGGGTCCTCCCTTTGATCTGTCCCCGTGAACTCTGGGGACTCAAAGCAATAAATTCTCGGACCCTTGAACTCCCAGGTCCCTCAGAAGATCCTGCACTAGCTGATGCACTAGTCAATTGCTGGGTAGCTACCAACTGTGTCAACAAATGCAACACACTCCTCAAGTCCTGATCTGATGGAAGTAGAGGGGGAACGGGATGTGTGGTATACCTAGGAATCTCCTCAGGTGGTGGAGGACCCAGTAATAGATGAGTAGGGGTCTTGCCCAAGGCCTCAAACTGGGCCCCATCTACTGATGTGTCCTGATGGTCCCCTCACCTACTGTTGTACCTTTCCTCTAGCTAGCCGTAGTCTTCCTAGCCATCGTTATCTGTGTATTCAAACACAAACACGTAAGTTTAACTCAAATTTCCTATAACTCAGTTTTACAGCATGATTTATATTTGAAAAAAGGGTAACGAACTCCTAAATGCCATGTAGTTCCCTGCTTATATAATGTGGTACAGAAAACATCTATAAATAAGACCCTACTAGACACGACTTGTAAACTCCCTAGGATAGAATTGCTCCAATACCAAGTTTGTCACGCCCCAAACCCGAAGAGGCATGGCCGGCACCCGGTGCCATACACGGTCCGAGCGTACCACTCTGTAACTGTGAACTATGCAGGTGTAACCCTCAACTTAGGCAGATAAGGCCATATTCTGAATTATCTAAAAATAACATCTCTCTCATATGAGGGGTAAACATACCCAAAAGCTGATATATATAAATGTGCAGGTTGATGAAGCCATCATGAAAATATAATGATATACAAAATATACAGGACTTTTCTACAAGCCTCTAGAGATGACTGTATCATGGTCAAGACAGGGCCTCGACCTACCCATCCACCTGTATAAGAAAATGGACTCCAAGGTCTAGATCTGGTAACACCGAGGAAATGGAGCTTACCAACCAAGCTAATATTTGACTCTGTTTTCTAGGAGGGTCTGTCCAACTGTCTATCAGGACATGCATGCATAAAATACATGAAACGGACATCAGTGCAAAATAATGTACCGAGTATGTAAGAAAATAGGATAACTGAAAGCTGCAACTGAACTGATAATATAATAACTGAAAGTAATTGGAAGTCAAAGATAATCTGAAGATAATACTTACCTACCGTTACTGGCACAACTCTCTCAATATAGTAAGTAAAATAGTTGTTCGGCCCTATAAGGCTCGATATGTGTAACTGCTCTGCCGTAGTAGGCTCGCTCGTAGGCGCTCGGCCATACTAGGCTCTGTATCACAGACATTCTGGGCTCGCTCATAGGCGCTTGGCCATAGTAGGCTCGGTATATAACTTACCATCTGATCAAAGGTTGTCCAATATGGGCCTGCCCATGATTATAGCTCGGTGGTGGTGAAAAGACTATAATACTGTATATATATATATACACCATATATCCTCTTGACCGAAAGAATATAATACTTAACTGAATAGAAAGGCCTAATAAGGGAGAATATTGTAACTTCCGAGACTAGGATAATGTGAATAAATTCAAGAATACGAACTTCTATTTATGTCTCATTATCAAACTCATGTAGTTACTGGATCATGCCAGAATTAAGGAAAGGTTTAGCCTTAACATACCTTATCATAATCTTTCCAACCACCAAATTGAACTCGCCTCTTCGCACCTTAATCTACAACAACAATAATAATACTATGATTATGTTATGAAAGGTACAACTCTCACACAACAAATAACAAGCTTATTTTTTATTAAAACGAGCAGCATCTCCCCTATAGTCCTTACTTCCTCCAAATTCAAGATAACACCAAAAACACAAGAACACAAAAATAACAACATATATACATTATTTTCCAACCTTATATACACCACAAAATACTACTCCCTATGTTTTAATTTATGTGAACCTGTTTGACTGGACACGGTATTTAAGAAAAAATGAAGACTTTTGGAATTTGTGGTCCTAAACAATTCGAAAAGGGGCCCAGAGTATTTGTGTGGTTATAAAAGCTTCTCATTAAGGGTAAAATTATAAGTTTAAGCAAAATTATTTTCAAATTTAGAACGGGGTCATTCTTTTTGGAAAAGACCAAAAAGGAAATAGGTTCGCATAAACTCGAACTGAGGTAGTACAAAATAGCCTAACAGACCCCAAACTCTTTATACACAAAACGACCACCGTAGTAGTGTCAAACAACCCAAAAATATTACGACGAAAGACCAACCTACCGCCCTGAATTTATGTGGTGTTTCTCCACACCATTTCTCCTCCAAAACTCCCTAAAACAGTAGCAAAACACGCAATCCAACAACAACACAAAACAATCCAGAAAACAGTCCGCTACAAGTGAATAACTTGAACTCACGGCTTTCGATCACCATCCCGTGAGTTCTTACAATTATAGAACGACTTTCCATACATCTCCAGCAGAAAAAAATGGATGAAAGAGAGCAGTAAACATACCTTATTTGTTGAATAACTCAGCTCCTATCTTGGTTCTTCAAACTCAAGGTGTTTCCTCCAACTACAGCTTCAAAAGGAGAGAAATTCAATTAGGGTTTGTGTGCAAATTTTGGGAGGATGTTTGCAGGGGTTTATGACTGGTTATTTTTCCCTCTTATCAGTGTGTTATATGAACAATATAGACATTTAAAAGGTCTATTTGGACGACCCTAACAGTCCCATTGTTGGATGTATATAATTCTCTCATTTAAGCAAGTTGGTGATTCACCTACTTGTCACCTAGCAGTATGCGCAGTCTCGCAGAAATGCACACATCTCTCTACTCCGATGTCATATTGACAAGAGGTTTAATGTGTTAGAAAATAGACTCATAGATATTCCATTTGATGGATGTAAAACCCCATAACTTCAAGGATATTGGGAGAAAAGTGCAGCTACATTTGACCTAAATTTCAGTAAAACTTATGAACGTAACATGTGATGACTTTCATCGACTTTTGTTCCACAACTCGCTTGACCTCAAAACATAACACACGACTATCATACAACTAATATAACTCATAGAATAACCTTCTTATAATGTTAAGAACCCTGGTCTAACCCCAAAGGTACAGGTTATTACATTCCCAACTTGTCGACTTTCGACGAAATATTATTTTCTTCAATTCCTTAACTTCTAAACCTTACAACCCTCTTTGTACTTGATATTCATGATCATCAATATATGTATTATCCTAGGTTATGTGATAACTTACTTTCTATACTTCTAAAGATGATCTCATTTTGGTCTTACATTAGTTTACTTACGACACACTTTTACGTACGAAAATATGGGTTGAAACAACAACGTTTATGAAGCAAGAGGTGTAATGATTTAGAGAAACCGTAGTTTTAGAGAAAACCCGTACAAAAATATGCAGTGTAACAACAACGTTTTAGGTGTAGTGATTTCTTCTCCAACGTTTACAATGAGATTTGATGTATAAAAAATAGAACTTTAGTATTTATATTGGTAGTTAGCTTTGATTTATGAAGCACGAATATTTAAACATCCTCTGGTATCTGGAGAGCTTATGATTGCTTTAAAAACACAAATTAGCTATAAGTATAGTAGAATTTGAATGATTATGATATGGAAAAGAGAAATAACGATTATAGAAGATACACATAATTGATTCCAAATTTGTTTGGGACAGAGGAGTTATTAGTTGAATTGATTGGATATTGGTTCATTTATGAATAGAGAACTTAAACTAGAGAAAAAATATAATTTTATGGGGGGAAATGAGTCTAAATTGGTGAATAATTCTCATTATGGAGCAAATTGTGAACCGAAAAAGTTAATTATGTTACTGTGAACAAATTTACTAGTAATTTGTTACTACCAGAATTTTTGGTTATTCCACAATTATTATAGTGGTTGTTAGACTCCTCTATGTAGGTGTTTGTTTTGTTGCATCTTGTTGTAGTAGATTGAATTTTCTGAAATTTATCTTCAGCAGCATAAAGAATGATTTTTTCCAATCATGATAGGATTATAGCAAGTTGTCTGAGAAGTTAGAAAAGCATGGATTGGTGAAACCCCAACAGACCGTGAGAAGCTTAAAAATTTCACTAAGAATGTTTGAGGAATCTAATTGTGACGAGGAGGCTGATTCTGAATAGGAGTAGCTATTTGAGTTGTATGTTATGACGTGATTGCAATATGTAGACTTGTCTTGGTATATTTATGTTTTATACTTGAATAATCATATTATATTTTATACTTGAATGTGGATGTTATGTTTTAGACTTGATTATGATTTGGTTAGTATGTGAGTTAGTATTCTGGTAATTGAATGTTATTTTGTTGTGATTTAGGTGTTTCATTTGGTTTGTTTGTAATATTAGGTGTTTGATTATGAATTTATGGATTTTTTAAATTATTTTATTCTCACATTCTGCGAGAGTTTTGATCTAATATTTTAATTAATTATTTAATTTTCAGACCTAATCTGTTTTATTCAACGCGTCTCAGATTATCCATTTTGTGATTAATTCGATCGAAAATTTCTGATCATTCGGACTACAAAATTTTTACGATCATGTATTTTCTGACCGACCCATGTCAAATGAGGATTATGAAGAAGAAAACTATGTCAACAATTCTCAAGGAGGTTATCAAAGACAACCCTACCAAGGTTCAGGACAACAAAACCAATGAAGGTATAACACGCAAGGGCAAGGCAACCAACAGTGGCAAAATGACCAAGGTAGTTCAAATCAAGGAAATTTGAGTAACAACAACAACTTTTCAAATCGGAGTTCAAACCCCTATGTTCCACCAAAGGGGCAATATTCTAACTCCCCGCATTGGAAGGAAAGTTCTTCAAGTGAGTCCAAGTTAGAAAACATGCTTGAACGAGTATTGCAAAATCAAGAGAGATCTGACACTTCAATGAAGAAAATGACGGAGCTTGTGGGTTCTCATACCGCATCCATTCAAAAGTTGAAAATGTAAATGAGAGATCTCTCAAGAGAAAAAATTTTAAAGCATAAAGGCACACTCCCAAGCGACACAATTGCAAACCCAAAAGGTAGTGGGAGTGATCCTACTTCTCATTGTATCGCAATGACAACTCGAAGAGGAAAATTACTTCAAGGAGAGAATGAACAAGTGGTATGAGTGGAAGATTCTGAACAAGAAGTCGAGGCACAAGTTGAGGTTCCAATTGTTGTTGAAGTTGAAAGGCTCCCGAAGAAGGAAAGAACTCAATAAGTGGACCATGAAAAGTTATGAAAAAGGTAATAGAGGAACCAAAAATTCTAGCACAGATTCCCAGGACTCCTCCTACTTTACCACAATGACTTGCTAGAAAGGTTGATGATAGCAAACTCGAGAAGTTCTATGACATTCTCAAGCAATTATCAGTGAACATTCTATATAATGACCCGGCCGGTCATTTTAAGAGTTATAGCCCTGATCCCCTATTAACTGCTTCTCCCATATCTATTTCTTCTATTGTGACCTGTCGGGAGGTTTCGTTTTGGCTCTTGGAGGGTTTTGGGACACTTAGTCCATAAAATGGAGGTTTAAGCCTTAGGATTTGGACCGTAGTTGGAACTATGTGAAGACGACTTCAGAATAGAGTTTCATCGATTCCGTTAGCTCAGTTAGGTGATTTTGGACTTAGGGGAGAGTCCGAATTGTGTTTTGGATGTTCGCAGCTTATTTAGGCTTGAAATGGCGAAAGTCAATTTTTTGGAGATTTGGACCAGTAGTGGAATTTTTTTATATCATGGTTGGATTCTGATTCCGGAAGTTGGAGTAGGCCCGTAATGTTGAATATGACTTGGGTGCAAAATTTGGGGTCAATCGGATGTGGTTTGATAGATTTCGGCATCGGTTGTCAAATTTGGAAGTTTCAAGTTCTTTAAGTTTGAATCGGAGGATGATTCACGATTTTAACTGTATCTATTCTCGGTATGTTTGGTTAAGGCCCTGGGGGCCTCGGGTTGATTTCGGATGGTTAACGAACCTTTTGAACTTAAGACAAGATAGCAGATTTCTGGTGTTTTTGTTGCAGACATTTCTTCATCGCATTCGCGAGAGAGGTCTCGTGATCGCATAGGGAATATGGGAGGCTAGCTCAAGTTTGTTCCTTGCATTCGTGCAAATGAGCCCACGTTCGTGAAGGTATGTTAAGTGGAAGCATCGCGAACGCGAAGAGTGGAACACGTTCGCGTAGAGGTAGTGCGGCAGTTGGGGACCCCAGTCATTTGGTCTACGCGTTCGCGAAGGACCAGGAAGTGAATGGTATGCGTTCGCGAGAGGTCCCTTGCCTTTACGAAGGAGAAAATTTGGTCAGTGGAATTTGTGTTATACGCGAACGCGAGATAGTGGACGAGTTCGCGAAAAAGGGAACACCTGCCAGATTTAAAAGTTCTAAATCGAGGGTTTATGTCATTTTTCACCATTTGGACTTGAGAGCTCGGAATTAGGCAATTTTTGGAAGGATTTTCACGTGAGTGTTTGGGGTAAGTGATTCTTACCTAGTTTTGGTTAATTTCCATAATTATGTCATTAATTTCATCAATAAATTAGTGATTGGGGAAAATTTGAGAAAAGTTCTTAGGCCGCATTTCGGGATTTTGATCGATATTTTGTCATCGAATTTGGATAATTTTGGTACGAGTAAACTTTTGAGTGAATGGGTATTCATATTTTGTGACTTTTACGCGATTCCGATACGTGGGACGAGGAGGTATTTTGGGGCAATTTTCCTCTTACGTGCTTTAGCTTTGATTTCAGTAGCTAGATTAGTTCCTTGTAGTTATATTTATGTTCTGTAATAGACTTTGGCTAGATTTGGGCCATTCAGAGTCAGATTTTTGTGGAAAGAGCATTGTTACAGATTGACTAAGCTTGATTCGAGGTAAGTGGCTTGCCTAAACTTGTGTGGCAGAAATCCCCTTGGAATTTGTGTTGTTACGATATGTGACTGTTATGTGAGCACCGTGTACGCAAGGTGACGAGTGTGTACACGGGCTATTTGTGGAAAAACCTAATTTTTACCGAGTAATAACCTGTTTTCATCTTATCTAAGTATACTAGCATGTGTAGTTATCCTGTTACCCTAGAATAACATGCCCACATGTCTTAACTGCCTACTTGAACTCTTTGCAACATGTTTAGTGAATCCTGCTTCTTTCTTGACTTGTACTTAGACTAAATGGTAGGTTTTCTTGCTGTAACTATTATATTCATTTGCTTGAGCTGCATATTTACTTTGGGACTACGGGACGGTATCCCGGGAGACCTCCCTGCATATTTACTTTTAAGACTACGAAGCGGTTCCTCGGGAGTTCTCCTTGCATATTTACTTTTGAGACTACGAGGCGGTAACTCGGGAAATCTCCTTGCACTTTTATTTTGGGACTACGAGACGGTATCTCCTTGTGAGATTTACATCGATCATCGGAGTTTGCAGCAACTGTTCAAGCAAAAGGATCTTAGCTTGCGTCAGCGGAGGTGGTTGGAGATACTTAAGGACTATGATATTAACATTTTGTACCACCCGGCAAAGGCCAATGTGGTGGCCGGCGCTTTGAGTTGCTAGGAGGAGAGCTTGGGGAGTTTAGCATATCTTCCAGCAGCATAGAGACCCTTAGCATTGGATGTTCAAGCCTTAGCTAGCTAGTTTGTTAGATTGGATATTTCTGAGCCTAGTCGAGTGTGGTCTTGTGTGGTCTCTCGATCGTCTGTTTATGATCAGACCAGGGAGTGTCAGTATGATGACCCCCACTTGCTTGTCCTTAAGGACACGGTTCAGTACAAGGATGCTAAGGAGGTCACTATTGGGGATGATGGCGTATTGAGGATGCAGGGCAAGCTGTGTGTGCCTAAAGTATATGGTTTGCGTGAGCTGATTCTTCAGGAGGCTCATAGCTCGCGGTAATCTATCCATTCAGGTGCCACGAAGATGTATCAGGACTTAAGGCAGTATTACTGGTGGAGGAGGATGAAGAATGACATAGTGGAGTATATGGCTCGGTGCCTAAATTGCCAGCAGGTGAAGTATGGGCATCAGCGACCGGGTAGGTTGCTTTGGAAGTTAGAGATTCTGGAGTGGAAATTGGAGCGGATCACTATGGATTTCGTTTTTGGACTCCCACGGACTCAGCGGAGGTTTGACGCAGTTTGGGTGATTGTGGATATGCTGACCAAGTTAGCTCATTTCATTCTTGTGATGACTACTTCTTCTTCCGAGCAGCTGGCTCGACTTTAAATCCGCAAAATAGTCAGGATTCATGACGTACCTGTATCTATCATCTATGACCGGGGTACGTAGTTTACATCATGGTTCTGGAGGGTTGTACACTAGGAGCTGGGTACTCGGGTTGAGTTGAGCACAACATTTCACCCTCAGACAGACGGACGGTCCGAGCGCACTATTTAGATACTAGAGGATATGCTCCGCGCGTGTGTGTTAGATTTTAGGGGTGCTTGTGATCAGTTATTGCCACTTGCGGAGTCTGCCTACAACAATAGTTATAAGTCGAGCATTCAGATGGCAACATATGAGGATATGTATGGTAGGCGGTGCCGGTCTCCAGTGGGTTGGTTCGAGCCGGGCGAGGCTAAATTATTGGGTATAGACTTGGTTTAGGATGCCCTAGATAAGGTGAAGGTGATTCAGGATCGACTTCGCACAGCCCAGTCGAGACAGAAGAGTTATGCGGTTGCATTCATGGTTGGAGATGTTGCATTCATGGTTGGAGAGCGGGTCTTGCTCCGAGTTTCTCCTATGAAGGGCGTTACGAGGTTCAGAATGAAGGGCAAGTTGAGCCCAAGGTTTATCGGCCCATTTGAGGTGTTACGGCGTGTTGGGGAGGTTGCTTATGAGCTTTCCTTACCTCCCAGTCTTGCAGGGGTCCATCCAGTATTTCACTTTTCTATGCTCCGGAAGTATCACGGTGATCCAACTCATGTATTGGATTTTAGCTCAGTACAGTTGGTCAAGGATCTATCTTATGTTGAGGAGCCAATGGCTATTTTTGACATGCATGTTTGAAAGCTGAGGTCAAAGAACATTGCTTTCGTGAAAGTCCAGTGGAGGGGTCAGCCAGTCGAGGAGGCGAGTTGGGAGACCAAGCATGATATGCGCAGCCGTTATCATGATCTTTTCACCACTTTAGGTATGTCTTTATCCTCGTTCGAGGACAAATGATTCTTTTAAGAGGGGAAGAATGTAACGACCCGGCTGGCCGTTTTGATAGTTATTGCCATGATCCCCTATTAACTACTTCTCCCATGTCTATTTCATCTATTGTGACTTGCCGGGAGGTTTCATTTTGGCTTTTGGACTGTTTTGGGACCCTTAGTCCCTAAATAGTGGTTTAAGCCTTAGGATTTTGACGGTAGTCAGAATTGTGTGAAGACGACTCCGGAATGGAGTTTCATCGGTTCCGTTAGCTCCATTAGGTGATTTTGGATTTAGGGGCGTGTCTAGATTATGTTTTGGAGGTCCGTAGCTTATTTAGGCTTGCAACGGCGAAAGTCAAATTTTTGGCGATTTAGACCGAGAGTAGAATTTTTGCTATCGTGGTCGGATTTAGATTCCGGAAGTTGGAGTAGGTCTGTAATGTTGAATATGACTTGTGTGCAAAATTTGGGGTCAATCGGACGTGGTTTGTATATTTTGGCATCGGTTGTCGAATTTGGATGTTTCAAGTTCTTTATGTTTGAATCGGAGGATGATTCGTTATTTTAGCATTGTTTGATGTACTTAGAGGGCTCGACTAAGTTCGTATGGTTTTTTAGGACTTTTCAATATGTTTGGTTGAGGTCCAGGGAGCTTTGGGTTGATTTTGGATGCTTAACGGATCTTCATCGCATTTGCGAGAGAGGTCTCGTGATCGCGTAGGACATCTGGGAGGCTATCTTAAGTTTGTTCTTCGCGTTCGCGCAAAGTATCAAGCTTTCGCAAAGGTATGGTCAGTGGAAGCATCGCGAATGCGAAGAGTGGAACGCGTTCGCGTATAAGAAGTGAGGCAGCTAGGGACCCCAGTCATTTGGTCTATGCGTTCGCGTATTGGGTATCGTATTCGCGAAGGACCAAGAAGTGAAGGGTACGCGTTCGCGAAGGAGGAAATTTGGTCAATGGAATTTTTGTTATACGCGAATGCGAGATAGTGGACACGTTCGCGAAGAAGGGAACACCTGGGCAGATTTAAAAGTTCAAACTCGAGGGTTTATGTCATTTTTCATCATTTGCACTTGAGAGCTCGGAATTAGGCGATTTTTGGAGGGATATTTACGTGGGTGTTTGGGGTAAGTGATTCTTACCTAGTTTTGATTAATTCCCATGATTATGTCTTTAATTGCATCATTAAATTAGAGATTTATGTTGGAAAATTGGGAAAATGTTGAGAAACGTTATTAGGCCGAATTCTGGGATTTTGATCGAGATTTTGGCATCGGATTAGGATAATTTTGGTACGTGTGGACTCGTGAGTGAATGGGTGTTCATATTTTGTGACTTTTACCGATTTTGAGACGTGTGCTCGGGGAGACGTTTTGGGGTAATTTTTTAGTTTCGTGATTTAGCTTTGATTTCTATAGCTAGATTAGTTCCTTGTAGTTATATTTATGTTATGTAATTGATTTTGGCTAGATTTGGGCCGTTCCGAATCAGATTTTCGTGGAAAGAGCATTGTTACAGATTGACTGAGCTTGGTTCGAGGTAAGTGGCTTGCCTAACCTTGTGTGGGGGAAATCCCCTTAGGACTTGGAGTTGTTATGATATGTGAGCGTCATGTACGCGAGGTGACGAGTGCGTACACGGGATATTTGTGGAAAAACCTGATTTTTACTGAGTAACAACCTATTTTCATCTTATCTGAGTATACTAGCATGTGTAGTTATCCTGTTAGCCTAGAATAGCATGTCTACGTGTCCTAATTGCCTACTTGAACTCTTTGAAGCATGTTTAGTAAATCCTACTTCTTTCTTGACTTGTACCTAGTCTAAATGGTAGGTTTTCTTGCTGTAACTATTATATTCATTTGTTTGAGCTGTGTAGTTACTTTGGGACTACGGGACGGTATCCCGGAATATCCCCCTGCACATTTACTTTTGATACTACGAGGCGGTTCCTCGGGAGTTCTCCTTGCATATTTACTTTTGAGACTACGAGGCGGTACCTCGGGAGAGCTCCCTGCACATTTACTTTTGAGACTACGAGGAGGTTCATCGGGAGTTCTCCTTGCATATTTACTTTTAATACTACGAGGCGGTACCTCAGGAGATCTCCTTGCACTTTTATTTTGGGACTACGAGACGGTATCTCGGGATATCCCCTGCTGTTTATCCCTATGTTCTTTGTTGCTACTTTGGTATGTTCTCTTTGTTTAAATTTCAGTCTCTTATTATATTGTTATACTCTCCTGCTTATTTATTATATACCAGTAGGGCATTGACCTGACCTCATCATTACTCGACCGAGGTTAGGCTTGGCACTTACCGGGTACCGCTGTGGTGTACTCACACCCTTTTGTGCACATGTTTTTCGTGTGCAGATCCAGGTTCCTCTTACCAGCCTCGTCCTTAGTTGCAGTCGCTACTGTTTTATGGAGAACTTCAAGGTATATTTGCCTGCGACCGCATATCCTCAGAGTCCCCCTCTATCCCCTATATTGATTTTTCTCTTATTTCTATAGACACTGATGTATAGAACAGTTAGGACTTCGTAGAAGTTTGTGACTTACGGTGTTCTGGGTCTTGGGAGTTTTATGTATATTTCGATTGTTGATTATTGTATATGCCGAGCGGCATCTCAATTGCTTATTAAAAATGTCTGCTACTGTTAGTTGTTAATTCTCAGGTATTTTTTACCTAGTCGTAGAGACTAGGTGCCGTCACGATGATTCACTGAGCAAGAATTTGGGTCTTGACATTCCATTTGTGGAAGCATTTCAAGAGATGTCGGGTTTTGTTAAATACTTGAAGGATGTGATAACTAAAAAGAGAACCACCAAGAATGAAGTGGTGAATGTGACTCACCGGGTTAGTTCAATCATTGCAACAACCACCGTCCAAAAGAAAGAGGACCCGAGAGCCTTCACCATTCCATGCACTACTGGATTGCACGATTTTGCACGAGCCCTTTGTGATAATGGGGCTAGCATCAACTTAATTCCCCTTGCTATTTACAAGCAAGAAAGATTAGGTATGCCTAGGACTACAAGTATGAGGTTTCAAATGGCTGACCGTTCAATAAAACGACCGGTGGGAATTGTTGATGGTGTTCTTGTGAAAGTGGGGAAGTTTCTCCTTCATGCCCACTTTGCTATCCTCGATTGTGCTATTGATAAAGAAATGCCTATCATCTTGGGGAGACCATTCCTTGCTAACGGGAGGGCACTCATGGACCCGGAACGAAATGAGATCTAGTTCCGAGTTAATGATGAAGAAGTTACCTTTCAAGAAAGTAAGGGTAGGAAATTACCACATGCATACGAATGTATCTAAGTCATTGATGTTGTTTATGAGGTAGAGGATGCAGTCGAGGTGACGATGGAAGAGGAATGCCTTGGTGAGGCATTAGCGGCTACTTTGGTGAATTTTGATGGTGAAGATATGGAAGGATACACGGAATCGTTGAATGCAATTGAAGGGCTTAGGTCCTACACTTATGCACCAAATAAGCTTTTTGACTTAGAGAATAAAGTCACCCCTCCCACTAAGCCTTCAATTATCGAACCGCCACAACTTGAGCTCAAGCCACTCCCAGCGCACTTAAGGTATAAATTTCTTGGCTCTAATGAAACTCTACCAGTAATTGTTTCTTCTTTATTGAATGATGCGCAGGTTGAACATTTATTGGATGTCTTGAGAGATCATAGGCAAGCCATTGGTTGGAATATAGAGGATATTTGAGGGATTCCCGCCGGAATTTGTGAGCACAAGATACAATTGGATGAAGAGAGCAAAACCTAGCGTGCAGCATTAAAGAAGGTTAAATCCTTCCACCAAGCAAGAGGTGGTGAAGAAAGAAATCATAAAATGGTTGGATTCCGGGGTTGTCTATCCTATTGTCGATATTCCGTCGGTGAGTCCGGTGCAATGTGTGCCTATGAAAGGAGGCATGACCGTGATTAAAAATGACAAAAATGAACTCATCCCAACAAGGACAGTAACCGAGTGGAGAGTTTGCATGGACTACCGGAAGCTCAATAGTGCTACTTGCAAATACCATTTCCCTTTGACGTTTATTGATCAAATGCTTGATCATCTAGCGGGAAGGTCATTTTATTTCTTTTTATATGGTTATTCCGGCTACAACCAAATCAACATCGCCTTAGAGGATCAAGATAAGACAACATTCATATGTCCGAATACGACCTTTGCCTTTAGCCAGATGCCATTCGGGCTATGCAATATCCCGGCTACTTTTCAACAATGCATGATGCCAATCTTCTCGGACATGGTGGAGGATTTCTTAGAGGTATTAATGGATGAATTTTCTGTAGTAGGTGATTCCTTTGAGCATTGCCTTCACAACCTTAGGCAAGTGCTCAAAAGATGTAAGGAAACAAACCTTGTGCTCAATTGTGAAAAATGTCACTTCATGGTGGACTAGAGTATTGATCCGGGCCACAAAATTTCCAAGCAAGGTATAGAGGTTGATCCAGAAAAGATCGAGATCATTTTCAAGCTTCCTCCTCCCACTTCGGTAAAAGGTGTTCGGAGCTTTTTGGGGCATGCCGGTTTTTATAGGCGATTTATCAAAGACTTCTCAAAAATTGCAAGTCCCATGTGCAAGCTCATTGAAAAGGATGCAAAGTTTGAGTTCAATGAGAAGTGCCTCAAAGCTGTTGAGGAATTGAAAGCAAGGCTCAACACGTCACCTATTATTGTCACACCCGATTAGTCTCTTCCATTTGAACTCATGTGTGATGCCAGTGGTGTAGCTATTGGAGCAGTACTTGGTCAACGGCATAATAAATTTCTTCATCGTGTCTACTACGCAAGCAAGACACTCAATGGCGCACAAATGAATTACACTGTGACGGAGCAAGAGCTGCTTGCTATTGTCTATGCTTTTGAAATATTTCGGGCCTAATTCATGGGCTCCAATGTGATAGTCTACACCGATCATGCTTCTATCCACTACCTTATGGAAAATAAGGATGCTAAACCAAGATTAATTAGGTGGGTTCTTTTGTTACAAAAGTTTGACTTTGAAGTCAAAGATCGAAAAGGAACACAGAACCAAGTTGCGTATCACTTGTCTAGGCTTGAAGAGGCAGGGATACCAAAATAAGATCTTGAATTTAATGATGCCTTCCCAGATGAACACATATTGTCACTATCTAGCACCTTCACTCCTTGGTATGCCGACATCGCTAACTTCTTGGTCAGTGACCCTATCCCCGACGATTTGGAAGCTTATCAAAAGAAAAAGTTCTTGTGGGAGTGTAGGCAATACTATTGGGAGGAACCATTTTTGTTCCGGATTTGCGCCGAAAATATCATTCGGCATTGAGTTCTAGAAGATGAGGTAATTCAAATTCTCAAAGCATGTCATGACTCCACAGTGGGGGCCACCACAGTGGAAATCGTACTGCAGCAAAAATGCTTGAATGTGGCTATTATTGGCCATCGATCTACCAAGATGCAAACCAAATGGTCAAGGCATATGATCAATGTCAAATACAAGGGTCAATTTCTAGAAGGCGTGATAGGCCTATGAACATTGTGATGAAGGTCGAGATATTTGATGTGTGGGGGATAGATTATATGGGTCCCTTCGTAAGCTCTTACGACATGACATATATCTTGGTGGCACTAGATTATGTCTATAAATGGGTCGAGGCAATTGTCTTGTCGAAAAATGAGGCCAGGAGTGTAACCGACTTCTTGAAGAAGAACATATTTACTTGGTTTGGAACCCCAAGGGCCATCCTTAGTGATGGTGGTTCTCACTTTTACAACAAAGTTTTTTCCCGGGCTGCTCGAAAAATATGGAGTTAAGCACAAGGTGGCCACCCCCTATCATCCTCAATCGAGCGGTCAAGTTGAAGTTTCCAACCGGGAGATCAAAAATATTCTAGCAAAAACTTTTAATGCAAAGAGGGCCGATTGGTCAAATAAGCTATATGATGCATTGTGGGCATATCACATAGAATTTAAGACTCCCATTGGCACCTCACCATACCGGTTGGTATTTGCTAAGGCGTGTCACTTGCCAATGCAAATTGAACACAAAGCTATATGGGCATTGAAAAATTTAAATCTTGACTGGGCCGAAACTACTAATCTAAGGATGACACAACTCAACGAGATGGAAGAATTCCGCTTTCATGCCTATGAGAATGCAGCCATATATAAGGAAAGAATGAAGTTTGTACATGACAAGAAGATTTTGAAGCAGAAATTCAAATCCGGTGATTTGGTCTTACTCTTAAACTCAAGACTGATGTTCTTTCTAGGAAAACTAAAATCCAAATTTTCTGGCCCGTTCAAAGTTGTGAATGTATCTTCCTATGGCGCTATTGATTTGAAATCCGAGGATGGGACTCGAATCATCAAAGTAAATGACCAAAGGATCAAGCATTACCTCAGAACCATTGGAGAAAGGCACTTGGTAGAACAATTCACACTCAGAGATGGTCCTACACCAACCCCCACCACTGATTAGCCTAAATGGGGGAAACATCGTCGTGTCGCGACGTTAAATCAAGCGCTTCGTGAGAGGCAACGCATGTGTAGTAACACTTTTTGGTTAGATTTTAATTTCGGTAAGTTTATTTGTAAGTGTTGAGCAGTTTGACATGTGTGTTAGAATGCAGGTGACATAAAATACAAGGAGACATGATGCAAAGGCAGAGGAAAATGAAGGAAAGCAAGCCAAGCTTCACCTGTATTATGCGGCAACATATAGGACCGCATAATGGTCGCAGAAACAAGCAGAAAAAATTTAAACTAGACTGTAATAAATGCGGTGAAAATGCACTTTCTGCGGCCCGCATAATGATTATGCAACCGAATAAATGGTCGCAAATCTGTGCGCAGCACTCAGTCACTAACCCATCGCATAACACATATGTGGCCGCATAATATGTTATGCGATGCACTGCTTCACCGCGAAATTCTCAGGTATTAAGCCATAAGTCCCTCGCTCATTTTCGTCTTTCATTTATACTCCTACACGCACGGGCATGGAGCATAACCCAAAAGAAAAGAAATAAAATACTAAAAACACTGAGAAAAAAAATGGAATTGAAAAGGAGAGGCTTACCTTGCTCGCGTTTCACACCGCAATTCTCAACCTTATGATATCTGGTATGCTCATCTACAACCATTCTCTTGCTTAGTCAATCTGGTATATTCATGATTGTCTGCTTTCACCCATATACCTTCCTATTTATTCCCAACTCATTGATGTGAGAAATCAAATTTGAATGCTTATAGTGGAATGCAACGCTGGGGGAAACCATAGGTTGTGGGTAAATCCAATTTTGGGGTTAGCATTAGGGGGATTGATTTGAGTAGAGGGATTGGTACTTTGTGCAAATAAGCAGTAGGTATTGGTGTATAATGCTTTTTTTCATGACTTTAAAAAACAATTGCTACAGAATGTGCAACAAGGCATGTGAGTGTATTTTTAAGTTGAGACGATAATCTTTGCGGGTTGCATAACTATTTTGCAGTCCGCAGAGTCATCGCATTATGCATGATAGGAAGATCTCTAAAAGGTCCATATGCGGTTGAGTTTACGGCCGCAGAAACGGTTTGCGGACCGCACATTGGTCGAGATAGAGGAAGAAAAAAGGCTAAATTTGAAGAACAAAATGTGACTGATCTGCGGTCGAACAAAATACGACCGATCTGAGGGTTGTAATATGCAAAATGTTTTGCGGCTCGCAAAATTATTTTGCGATCGCATAACTGGTCACAAAACCTTTTTTGTTTTTCCTTTCTTTTTGAAAATTTTACCCATGCCATATCTTGTACTTGCTCCTTGATTAATTGACATGACCTTGTGCCACCAGTTGACCTCCATGCCGAAACACGCTGAAAAAGTGGTGAAGATCTCAGGTTTGAGATTTCTTGCTCTTTGACTCTGTACAGAGATGGCCTGGCAAAAAGAAAAATCCTCGAAGGAAAGTATATAGGCTTGAACAATTTAAAAGAACACTCCCCCTATGTGCTGGAAAACATCAAAAAGAGGGGTTGAGAGTCCTTTACTCATGTTCCGGGGGAGTACAACGAGACGCTCGTTAGGGAATTTTATGTTGTATATGTTGCATCTAGGAACGCAAAACAATAGAGAAACCATAGATTCTTAGGCTCTGTCGTAGTCTGAAGAGTTGAAATGAAATACTCCGTGATGCCTCATCAATCAATGATGTATATTTCGAGGAATGGGATCCAAGCACCGAAGAATTTGACGCAAAGATTGAAAACAAGCAATACGAGCATGCTTGGGTAGCCTCTATCATAGCCAAGGGAACTCCATCCTGGATTGCACCACGCCAAAGGATTTACAAGAGGGATGTTACCCAAGAAGGCCAGTATTGGCTATGTTTTGTCTGTTCTCGTATAATACCCTCGAGAAATGAAATCGACATAATTACTGAGAAGGCGATCCTCGTTGCTTGCATCATGTCGGGTATCAAGATTGATGTGGGAGAGCTTATTTTCCATGAGATTGGAGTCCGGGCAAACCAGAAAGAAACTTCGCTCCCTTTTCCATGCTTAATCCATGCTTTGAGTAAAGCTAGGACAGTTCCTCCTTTCCCCATACATGACCGCATAGAAAACGTTGTTCAGGATATTGACATCACTCGGATCAATGATGTTGCGGATAAAGTGGCCGAAGATCAACCAGAGTAATCACTCACTCCCCTTCCAGCCTCAGCAGCACCTGCTGCCTCATCAGTGCCAGACACTTTGTCTGCTTCGGCTACCTCCACATCCACTCCTAGACCAGCCACTGTGACACAACTTATATCATTGCATGCACACTCAAATCTTGGTCTACTTACACGACATACAAATTCCAAAGTAGACAAATTGGCAAAAGAACTTCCATCTCTCATCCGGCAAGCATTGGCCCTGCTTCAAACCTCAGTGAGTGATCTTCAAAAATAACATCTATCATATGAGGAACGAATCAAGCATTTTTTAGTACACCTTGAGAGGGTTGAGAGAGATGGAGCTGGGGACATACCTCAACTGAAAAAGGATGTAGCTGAGTTCAAGTCAGAACTGCAGAAGATGCAGACACTGGAGTTTGATTTGACCTCCCTTCTTCCGATGGAAGGGGGGCTGGGCACTGGCACCTCACATGTACCAAGCCTGGATTTGGATTTCACAAATCTCATATCAGTTGAGGTAGCCTATGGTACTGAGACCTCATAAGCTCCGGGCTCCGTTGTGCACATTGATGATCATTCAGAAGAGGAATCTGGAGGGTTTGACGAGGAAACTGATGAGGAGGGGCTACTTGAGGAGGGTGATGTTCATAGGTACTGTTACACCCTATATTTTCGTACGTAAAAATGCGTCGTAAGCAAACTAATGTAGGACCAAAAATGAGATAATATTTAAAAGTATATAAAAGTAAGTTAATCATGTTACCTCTGAGGTTACAAATATTGAAGATCATGAACAACAAGTACAAAGAGGGTTGGACGGTTCAGAAGCTAAAGCAATTGAAGAAAATAATGTTTCGTCGAAAGTCGACAAGTTGGGAATGTTATAACATATACCTTTGGGGTGAGACTAGGGTGCTTAACATGATAAGGAGATTATGTTATGATTTATATTAGTCGTATGACATCCGTGTGTTATGTTTTGAAGTCAAGAGAGTTGTGGAACAAAAGTCGATGAAAGTCATCACAAGTTACATTCATAAGTTTTACTGAAACTTTGGGTCAAATGTAACTGCGATTTTTTCCCAATATACTTAGATTTATGGGGTGTTCCACCTATAAAATTAAAGATCTATGAGTCTATTTTCCAACGCATTAAATCGTTTGTCAATACGATATTGGAGTAGAAAGATATGGGCATTTGTGCGATACTGCGCAAGCTGCTAGGTGACAAGTAGGTGTGTCACCTACTTGCTTAAATGAGAGCCCAAAAAAATGGGCCATTTCGGGTCGTCCAAAGAGGCCTTTTAAGGGCCTATTTTCTTCATATATTAGACTTAAAATAGAGCATAATAACCAGACATAAGCTCTGCAAAGAATCCTCCCAAAAATTTCCCACAAACCCTAATTGATTTTCTCTCCCTTTCAAGTTCCAATTGGAGGTAAAACCTAGAGTTTGAAGAACCAAGATAAGAGCTGAGTTATCCAACAAATAAGGTGAGTTTACTTCTCTCTTTCATCCAATTTTTCTTCTGTAAATTCATGGTAAGTCGTTCTATACTTGTAAGAACTCACGGGACGGTGATCGGAAGCCGTGAGTTCGAGTTATTCACTTGTAGCGGACTGTTTTGTGGACTGTTTTGTGTTGCTGTTGGGCTGCGTGTTTTACTACTATTTTGTGGAGTTTTGGAGGAGGAAGGGGGTTTATAAACACCATATAAATGTAGGGTGGTTGGCTGGTCGTTCGTCATAACATTTTCGGGTCGTTTGACACTACTACGGTGGTCGTTTTGTGTACGAAGAGATTAGGGTGTGTTGGGCTATTTTGTAGTATTTGATGGTGTATATAGGGCTGGAAAATGATGTATATATGTTGTTATTGTTCTGTTCTTGTATTGTTGGTGTTATCTTGAATTTGGAGGAAGTAAGAATTATAGGGGAGATACTGCCCGTTTTATTACAAAATAGGTTTGTCGTTCGTTGTGCGATAGTTGTACCTTTCGTAACTTAACGATAGTATTATTATCATTCTTGTAGATTAAGGTGCAAAGAGGTGAGTTCAACTTGGTGATTGGAAAGATTGTGATAAGGTATGTTAAGGCTAAGCCTTCCTTCATTTTGGCATGATCTCGTAGCTACATGTGTTAGTAATGAGACAAAAAGAGAAGTTCATATTCATGAATTTATTCACACTATTCTAGTCTCATAAGTTACAATATTATTCCTTATCGAGACTCTATATTCAATTTTAGTATTGTCTTCTTCCATTCAAGAGAGCAGCAAGCCTATATATACAGTATTACAGTATTTTCATTACCATCGAGCTATAATCGATGGGCAGGCCCCTATTGGGCAATCTCTGATCAGATGGAAAGTTATATACCGAGCCTACTGTGGCCGAGCGCCTATGAGCGAGCCCAGCATGGTCGAGATACATAGCCTAGTATGGCCGAGCGCCTATGAGAGAGCCTACTATGGCAGAGCAGTTATATATACCGAGCCTTATAAGGCCGTACAATTATTTTACTTACTATATTGAAGGAGTTGAGTCAGTATCAGCAGGTAAGTATATATCCAGATCATCTTTGACTCCCAGTTACTTACAGTTATTATATTATCAGTTCAGTTTCGATTTTCAGTTATGTTATTGCCTTACATACTCGGTTCATTATTTCATACTGACGTTCCTTTTCCGGGGACGCTACATTTCATGCATGCAGGTTCAGATAGACAGACGAGTAGATCTCCTCAGTAGGTGTTTCCCGAGTTCAGCCTGATCGGTAAGCTCCACGCCTTTCAGAGTTGCCAGGTCTAGAGTGTTGTGTACATCTTATGTATATCTGTATATATGTTATGGGTAGGTCAGGGCCCTGTTCCGATCATAGTACATCTATCAGTAGAGGCTTGTAGACATATCCTATTGGTTAGTGCAGTATGTTGGGTTTGTAGGCCTGGTATGTATAATTTGGTGGTTTGTCAGCTGTAGTAGCTATGACGGCCTTTTTAGCCTAGCTTTATATTGATGTTTAGTTAGCACTAGTTTCAATTCAGTTTTATATTTTGCTTCGCAAATTATCTTACAAGGTGGCCCCATGGCCAAAATATGACATCATGTGTTCAGAGTCCCTTCGTCGCAATTTGGTACGCCAGGTTAGGTGAGGCACCGGGTGCTTGTCTCGCTCCTAGGTTCGGGGCGTGACAAACTTGGTATCAGAGCAGTTCTGTCCTAGGAAGTCTACAAGCCGTGTCTAGTAGGGTCTTGTTTATAGATGTGTTGTGCACCACATTATATAAGCAGGGAACTACAGGGCATTTAGGAGTTGGTTACCCTTCTTTGAAATCTAAATCGTGCTATAGAACTGAGTTATAGGAAATTTGAATTAAACTTATGTGTTGGTATTTGCATGCACAGATGACGGTGACTAGGAAGACTACGGCTAGCCAGAGGAGAGATACAGCAGAAGGTGAGGGGACCAGCAGGGTACCCCCAGTAGATGGGGCCCAGTCTGAGGCTCAAGGTGAGACCCCTACTCAGCCATTACCGGCTCCTCCACCAACTACGGAGATTCCTAGGGAAACCGCACATCCAGTTCCCCCTCCACTTCCATCAGATCGGGACTTAAGGAGTGCGGTGCATTTGTTGACACAGTTGGTAGCTACCCAGCAACAGGCTAGGGCATCAGCTAGTGCAGGAACTTCTGAGGGGTCTGGGAGTTCAAGGGTCCGAGAGTTTATTGCTTTGAGTCCCCCAGAGTTCACAGGGACAGATCAGAGGGAGGACCCACAGGATTTCATAGATCAGCTTCACAGGATCTTTCGTGTTATGCATGCCACGGAGAAAGAGGCAGTTGAGCTAGCAGCTTTTCGACTCCGAGATATAGCCATCCTTTGGTATGAGGGATGGGAGAGGTCCAGGGGACGTGATGCACCTCCAGCTATTTGGGGGAATTTTTCAGATGCCTTCCTTGACCAGTACTTACCACGGGAGATCCGACAGGCTCGAGTCGATCAGTTTCTAGCCCTCAAGCAGGGTAATATGAGTGTTCGAGAGTATAGTCTCCGTTTTGACTCATTGGCCAGATATGCACCATCCATAGTTGCTACTATGCGGGACAGGATTCACAGGTTTATAGCAGGGTTAGCCCCAGAGTTAACCGAGGCATGTGCCACCGCTGCATTGCAGGATAGTATGGATATCTCCCGGATTCAGGCATTCGCCCAGAATATAGAAAGGGGTAGGCGTCGGCAGCAGGGTACAGAGAGGGCTGAGCAAGGGCAACATAAGAGGATGAGATTTCCCAGGTCTCAGGAGCATTCTCAGGGTAGTTATAGGACCCAGTACTTCGGACGGCCACCTAGGCCTCCGCCACCTCGGTTACAGGGTTACAAGTATGACCGCTATACTCAGTCAGGACCAGGTGAGAGCTCACGGGCATCGGGTTTGTAGTGACAGCGAGGATCTGCGCAGACATGGTCATTTCCTCCACGGTGTGACATCTGTGGTAGAGGACACTTGGGCCAATGCCGAGCAGGTTCTGATGCTTGTTATACATGTGGGCGTCCGAGGCATATGATGCGAGATTGCCCAAATAGAGATTCTGGGGGAATGGCACAACCAGCGAGTTCAGCAACAGGATCATCTATGTCCGTGCATCCTTCAAGGCGCGAGTCTCAGTCTTCGGCTGGTAGAGGTCGAGGCAGAGGTAGAGGTTCCAGTTCAAGTGGTAATCAGAACCGTATCTATGCTTTAGCGGGTCGACAGGACCAGGAGTCTTCACCAGACGTTGTGACAGGTATATTAACCATTTGCTCTCACGATGCTTATGCTTTGATAGACCCAGGATCTACTTTATCGTATATTACCCCATTTGTCGCGAGGAAGTTTGGTATAGTGCCTGAAATACTAAGTGATCCTTTTGCGGTATCTACACCGGTCGGAGAATCGATTATTGCTAGACGGGTTTACCGAGGTTGTACGGTGACAATTTGTAGTCGTCAGACCTCAGCTGACCTAGTTGAGCTAGAGATGATGGATTTTGATGCTATCATGGGCATGGACTGGTTGGCAGCTTGCTATGCCACAGTTGATTGCCGAGCAAAGGCAGCCAGATTTTATTTTCCGGGTGAGCCAATCCTTGAATGGGTAGGTAATACACCAACACCCAGAGGTAGGTTTATTTCCTATCTGAAGGTGAGGAAAATGATCGCAAAAGGGTGCATTTATCATATTGTGCGAGTTAGAGATGCAGATGCTGAGATACCTACACTTCAGTCTATTCCCGTAGTCAAAGAGTATGCAGATGTGTTTCCAGATGAGCTTCCAGGTATTCCTCCAGAGCGAGAGATTGATTTTAGCATCGATTTGCTTCCAGGAACTCAACCAATATCCGTCCCTCCGTATAGAATGGCACCTGGCAAATTGAAGGAGTTGAAGGAGCAGTTAAAAGATTTGCTGGAGAAAGGTTACATCAGGCCCAGTACCTCACCTTGGGGTGCACCAGTACTATTTGTGCGGAAGAAAGACGGCTCGCTGAGGATGTGTATCGATTATAGGCAGTTGAACAAGGTAACTATTAAGAATAAGTATCCACTTCCAAGGATCGATGACTTGTTTGATCAGTTGCAGGGGGCTAGATGCTTTTCAAAGATAGATTTGAGGTCGGGGTACCACCAGGTCAGAGTTCGGGAAAAAGATATTCCGAAGACAGCCTTCAGGACCCGATATGGCCACTTCGAGTTCCTTGTCATGTCCTTCGGGTTGACTAATGCACCCGCTGTATTTATGGACTTGATGAATAGCCTATTCCGGCCATTTTTAGATCTGTTCGTGATAGTATTTATTGATGATATTCTGGTTTATTCCCGTTCAGAGGATGAGCATGCGGACCACCTACGAGCGGTACTCCAAACCCTCCGTGATCGTAAGTTGTATGCTAAGTTTTCTAAATGTGAGTTCTGGTTGAAGTCTGTAGCATTCTTGGGGCATATTGTATCAGATGAAGGGATAAAGGTGGACACTCAGAAGATTGAGGCCGTGAAATATTGGCCTAGACCTACCACTCCGACAGAGGTTCGTAGCTTTCTAGGCTTAGCAGGATACTATCGGAGGTTCGTAGAGGGTTTTTCTTCCCTTTCGGCACCATTGACGAAGTTGACACAGAAAGAAACTAAGTTTCAATGGACAGAGGCTTGTGAGCGGAGTTTCCAAGAGCTTAAGAACAGGTTGACCTCAGCTCCAGTTCTAACACTTCCAGAGGGTCTAGAGGGTTATGCCGTGTATTGTGATGCATCAGGTGTCGGGTTAGGATATGTCCTGATGCAACATGGGAAGGTAATTGCGTATGCTTCAAGGCAGTTGAGGAAGCACGAGAGGAATTATCCGACCCACGACCTCGAGTTAGCTGCAGTTGTCCATGCACTTAAGATATGGCGGCATTATTTATATGGTGTTCATGTTGATGTATTTACTGATCATAAAAGCCTACAATATATCTTCAAGCAGAAAGAGTTGAATTTGCGACAGAGGCGATGGCTTGAGTTATTGAAAGATTACGATGTTAACATTCTCTACCATCCAGGGAAAGCTAATGTTGTAGCAGATGCCTTAAGTCGCCGATCTATGGGTAGCTTAGCACATGTAGAGCCCAAGAAAAGACAATTAGCTAGAGAGATTCATCAATTGTCTTCGTTGGGGGTTCGGTTAGTAGATTCTGAGGATGGTGGAGTTGTACTCCAAAACACTACAAAATCATCCCTCATAGCGGAAGTCAAGGAAAGGCAGTACGAGGACCCAGAGTTGGTCGAGCTGAGAGAGCGAGTTCCGCAGCAGAAGAAGCCACTGTTAGAGCTAAAGGGAGATGGGGTTCTCAGATATAGGGGTCGTTTGTGTGTTCCAGATGTAGCAGGGCTACGAGACAGGATTATGTCAGAGGCACATTATTCATGGTATTCCATCCATCCTGGGTCGACGAAGATGTATCATGACATTAAGGATGTGTACTGGTGGAATGATATGAAGAAGAACATTGCTGAGTTTGTCGCCCAATGTACTAGTTGCCAGCAAGTGAAGATAGAGCACCAGAAGCCTGGAGGGCTAATGCAGACTATAGAGATCCCGACATGGAAATGGGAGGCGATAAACATGGACTTTATCACGGGTTTACCTCGTTCTAATCGTAAGTTCGATTCCATATGGGTGATAGTCGATAGGCTCACGAAATCAGCTCACTTCCTACCGGTCAGATCTATATATACAGCAGAAGATTATGCAAAGTTATATATTAAGGAGATAGTGCGGCTACACGGAGTACCAGTTTCTATTATATCTGACCGTGGGGCTCAGTTTACAGCACATTTTTGGAGGTCATTTCAGAGAGGTCTAGGGACTCAGGTGAATCTCAGCACAGCTTTTCATCCACAGACTGATGGACAAGCCGAGCGCACAATTCAGACGCTCGAGGATATGTTACGAGTATGTGTGTTGGATTTTAAAAGAAGTTGGGATGAACATCTACCTCTTGTCGAGTTTGCATATAATAACAGTTACCACTCCAGTATTCAGATGGCTCCGTACGAGGCTTTGTATGGGCGTAAGTGCAGATCTCCTATAGGGTGGTTTGATGTTGGGGAATCTGGGTTATATGGGCCAGACCTGGTTCAACAGGCCATAGAGAAAGTAAAGCTTATCCGGGAGCGACTGTTGATAGCTCAGAGTCGTCAGAAGTCATATTCTGACGTGCGGCGACGAGACTTAGAGTTCAGGATTAATGACTGGGTATTCTTAAAGGTATCACCTATGAAGGGCGTGATGAGGTTTGGCAAGAAAGGCAAGCTTAGCCCACGGTATATTGGGCCTTATAGGATCATTCGAAGAGTGGGCCAAGTAGCTTATGAGTTAGAGTTGCCCTCAGAATTGGAGTCTGTCCATCCGATTTCTCACGTAACTATGCTACGGAAGTGCATTGGCGATCCTACCCGAGTGGTGCCCACGGATGATGTACAGATTACAGAGGACTTGTCATACGAGGAAATTCCAGTTGCCATCCTAGACCGACAAATCCGCAATCTACGAAATAAGGAGGTAGCTTCCGTAAAGGTTTTATGGAGGAGCAAGAATGTAGAAGAGATGACGTGGGAATCGGAGGAAGAAATGAAGTCTAAATACCCCCACCTATTTCAAACTGAAGATATGGTTCGAGATGGGACGCTACAACATAGCTCTATGTAGGCTAGCAGGTCATCAGGTAAGCTTTTATTTTTCACTTTCAATATTTATGATTTACGGTCGGTGAGGCAAATTGCTGCTATTTATAAAGATTGGCCATATGTGGCATGCATAGTATGTTTCTGGCTACGTGCAGGTTGGTTTTAACCTAGTGTACGAAGGATACTTTGGCAAAATTTTCCAAAGTCTCTAAGAGTAAACATTCGAGGACGAATGTTCCCAAGGGGGAGTGATGTTACACCCTATATTTTCGTACGTAAAAATGCGTCGTAAGCAAACTAATGTAGGACCAAAAATGAGATAATATTTAAAAGTATATAAAGTAAGTTAATCATATTACCTCTGAGGTTACAAATATTGAAGATCATGAACAACAAGTACAAAGAGGGTTGGACAGTTCAGAAGCTAAAGCAATTGAAGAAAATAATGTTTCGTCGAAAGTCGACAAGTTGGGAATGTTATAACATATACCTTTGGGGTGAGACTAGGGTGCTTAACATGATAAGGAGATTATGTTATGATTTATATTAGTCGTATGACATCCGTGTGTTATGTTTTGAAGTCAAGAGAGTTGTGGAACAAAAGTCGATGAAAGTCATCACAAGTTACATTCATAAGTTTTACTGAAACTTTGGGTCAAATGTAACTGCGATTTTCTCCCAATATACTTAGATTTATGGGGTGTTCCACCCATCAAATTAAATATCTATGAGTCTATTTTCCAACGCATTAAACCGTTTGTCAATACGATATTGGAGTAGAAAGATATGGGCATTTGTGCGATACTGCGCAAGCTGCTAGGTGACAAGTAGGTGTGTCACCTACTTGCTTAAATGAGAGCCCAAAAAAATGGGCCATTTCGGGTCGTCCAAAGAGGCCTTTTAAGGGGCTATTTTCTTCATATATTAGACATAAAATAGAGCATAATAACCAGACATAAGCTCTGCAAAGAATCCTCCCAAAAATTTTCCACAAACCCTAATTGATTTTCTCTCCCTTTCAAGTTCCAATTGGAGGTAAAACCTAGAGTTTGAAGAACCAAGATCAGAGCTGAGTTATCCAACAAATAAGGTGAGTTTACTTCTCTCTTTCATCCAATTTTTCTTCTGTAAATTCATGGTAAGTCGTTCTATACTTGTAAGAACTCACGGGACGGTGATCGGAAGCCGTGAGTTCGAGTTACTCACTTGTAGCGGACTGTTTTGTGGACTGTTTTGTTTTGCTGTTGGGCTGCGTGTTTTACTACTATTTTGTGGAGTTTTTGAGGAGGATGGGGGTTTATAAACACCATATAAATTTAGGGTGGTTGGCTGGTCATTCGTCATAATATTTTCGGGTCATTTGACACTACTACGGTGGTCGTTTTGTGTACGAAGAGATTGGGGTGTGTTGGGCTATTTTGTAGTATTTGATGGTGTATATAGGGCTGGAAAATGATGTATATATGTTGTTATTGTTCTGTTCTTGTATTGTTGGTGTTATCTTGAATTTGGAGGAAGTAAGGATTATAGGGGAGATGCTGCCCGTTTTAATACAAAATAAGTTTGTCGTTCGTTGTGCGATAGTTGTACCTTTCGTAACTTAACGATAGTATTATTATCATTCTTGTAGATTAAGGTGCAAAGAGGTGAGTTCAACTTGGTGATTGGAAAGATTGTGATAAGGTATGTTAAGGCTAAGCCTTCCTTCATTTTGGCATGATCTCGTAGCTACATGTGTTAGTAATGAGACAAAAAGAGAAGTTCATATTCATGAATTTATTCACACTATTCTAGTCTCATAAGTTACAATATTATTCCTTATCGAGACTCTATATTCAATTGTAGTATTGTCTTCTTCCATTCAAGAGAGCAGCAAGCCTATATATACAGTATTACAGTATTTTCATTACCATCGAGCTATAATCGATGGGCAGGCCCCTATTGGGCAACCTCTGATCAGATGGAAAGTTATATACCGAGCCTACTGTGGCCGAGCGCCTATGAGCGAGCCCAGCATGGTCGAGATACATAGCCTAGTATGGCCGAGCGCCTATGAGCGAGCCTACTATGGCAGAGCAGTTATATATACCGAGCCTTATAAGGCCGTACAATTATTTTACTTACTATATTGAAGGAGTTGAGTCAGTATCAGCAGGTAAGTATATCTCCAGATCATCTTTGACTCCCAGTTACTTCCAGTTATTATATTATCAGTTCAGTTTCGATTTTCAGTTATGTTATTGCCTTACATACTCGGTACATTATTTCGTACTGACGTCCCTTTTCCGGGGACGCTGCATTTCATGCATGCAGGTTCAGATAGACAGACGAGTAGATCTCCTCAGTAGGTGTTTCCCGAGTTCAGCCTGATCGGTAAGCTCCACGCCTTTCGGAGTTGCCAGGTCTAGAGTGTTGTGTACATCTTATGTATATCTGTATATATGTTATGGGTAGGTCGGGGCCCTGTTCCGATCATAGTACATCTATCAGTAGAGGCTTGTAGACATATCCTGTTGGTTAGTGCAGTATGTTGGGTTTGTAGGCCTGGTATGTATAATTTGGTGGTTTGTCAGCTGTAGTAGCTATGACGGCCTTTTCAGCCTAGCTTTATATTGATGTTTAGTTAGCGCTAGTTTCCATTCAGTTTTATATTTTGCTTCGCAAATTGTCTTGCAAGGTGGCCCCATGGCCAAAGTATGACATTATGTGTTCAGAGTCCCTTAGTCGCAATTTGGTACGCCAGGTTAGGTGAGGCACCAGGTGCTTGTATCGCTCCTAGGTTCGGGGCGTGACAAACTTGGTATCAGAGCAGTTCTGTCCTAGGGAGTCTACAAGCCGTGTCTAGTAGGGTCTTGTTTATAGATGTGTTGTGCACCACTACTACTACGACCACACATCCATCATTGGGTGAGGCTAGCAGCTCCCAAGTCCATGATCCAGCTTCGCAAATGGCGGAGCTTCCTACTTTGGTCTCGGACACCACTATTCAGTAAGAGGTTCCGCCCACTGCCTCCACAGTGTCAGCTTCCGGTCCCATGGCTGCCTCGGATGTTCCATACACTGTCCAGTCATAGGATCCACCCAATGCCTCCACAGTGTCAGCTCCCAGCCCCACAAGCACCTAGTGCGGCCCAGGAAGCCCCTAAACTTTGCTATTACTTTCTGAATGCATTGGGGACAATGCATGCTCTTCGGTTGGGGTGGGTTATTCAACTTTTAGCAACTTGTATATAAACTCTTAATCTTAATAGTGTAGATTTGTATATAACAATGAATTTGTAACACCCCAAAAAGTTTCAAAGAGTTTTAAGACCATTAAGGAGATTGATGGGTGCTAATTATATTAATTCGGGTATGAACAAGACTGATAATTTGAATGATATTAATTGATAATGATAATATATCTATGAGGTGCATTAATAACGGTTTATGGTCCAAAAAGAGCCCTAAGGCTAAGTCAAGTTGAAAATTATATGATGTGTTAAAGTTTCAAGTAAGTTCGCATGAGACCTAACTTCAAACAAGCATAACTCTCAAGATATTAAGATTTATATGGTGTAAAACCTATCAAACGAAACATCTATGTGTCTAGTTTCTAATGCTTCAAACCGTTTGTCATTTGGAGATTCCTACAAGACGTTATGACCTTTTTACTAAAAGGGGACAAAATAGCTACTCCAGTCTTGCGTAGCCTACATAGCATAGCAGCGTAGCCTATGCACCATTGCGTAGCCAAATCCAGTAGCTTCAAGGTTCATTTTAAGACCTGAAAAATATGGGTTTAGTGGGAGAATGAGTTAGTCTTCATCTTGGAATGGATTTCTAGAGAGAAGGAGGAGCTCTTCCACCATGGATACACTTCAAGGTAAGTTATTTTGGTACAAGGATGATTATATAACATCATTTAGTGATAATACTAACATTAATATGGATCAAATCCATATGAAATGGGTTAAATCTTCAACAACACCAAAAAAGGAAAAAGTTAGATTCTTCCACCAAAAGGTAATCCCTTCACTTAAGCTTCATATATATATATATATATATATATATATATATATATATATATATATATATATATATATATATGTCATATTAGAGTATGTGTAACATGTTTATGAGTTTTATTTGAAGTTGTAATGGGATATTGTATGAACCCTAAGGGAGGGTCTTGGAAATGATATTTTGGGCAAATAAGAAGATGAATAGTGATGAATTAATATAAAAGGAATTGTTTTGAGTTTCTAATGATTCGAATAGACTTGATAACTTAATTGATGAACGAATTGAATAGGGAGTCACCATTTTGACTAAGATACAACACTAATTCTTGAAATGAGTGTTCTTGAACATAGGATTTTGTTGGAGAAGACAATGAATAGTGACTTAATGATGTTGGGTAATTAACATAGTATTATTAATGACTCCAAATGAGTATTAAAGGATAATAATGGAATTGAATAGGCTAATAGATTAGCCTATTGGATAATTTGGGATGGTTGAAGGCTTGTTGCCGAATTATGAAGCCTAAATGGATATTTATGAATCTTTTCTTATTTATTTTGATGTAGTTGGGATATCTAATGGCAGGTTTAGAATTGTGGGTATTATTTGGACATTTTAATCAATTGGAGCATTGTAGCATTATCGAAGCTTGAAGATTTGAGGGTCGAGTTGAGGCCAGATTTTGTTAAAATTAGTATGGCTAGACTCGTGGTTAAATGGGCTATCGGATTTTGTAACCTTTGTCGGGTTCCGAGACGTGGGCCCCACGGGTATTTTTTGGGTATAATTTCTGATTTTGTGAAAAATATTAGTATTTTGATATGGAATTATTTCTTATAATTTTGTTGACTGTATCCAATTAATTATGGCTAGATTCGAGCTGTTCGGAAGTTGAAGCGCACTGAATGGAATTTCTTGAGCATTGTTTAGCTTGCTCGACATTGGATTCGTCTTGTTCAAGGTAAGTAACTCTTCTAATCTTGGAGCTGAGGGTATGAACCCTGAATATATGTATTATGTGAATTGCTGGGAGGTGACGCACATGCTAAGTGACGGGCGTGTGGGAGTGCACCATAGAAATTGTGACATAATTGTTTCCGTTGAATTTTGTAGTCAAATAATCTTGGCATTTTCTATATAATTTTATGTGCTAAAGAAATTGAGCTGAGAATCATATTAAAAATCGTGTTGAGGCTATGTGCCAATATTATTTGGACCCACAAAGATCATATTGCTGTGAATTATTTGTTTTAAATTGAAAATTCATACTCAGTCATATTCATATCATTACATATCATATCTCATTCTCTGTTGTTATTTATTGATATATCATATCATCATTTTCGGGCTATTTTCATGACATTTTGAGCCGGAGAGACTGGAGAGATTGATGACTGAGTGAGGCCGAGGGCCAGATTGTGAGGATAATTATGGAATCGGGTTGCATGCCGAAGCAGGCCAGATTGGCTTATTATAGCACATGAGTTGTCCGTGCGGATCCAGATGTTGATACTATAGCACGTTAGTTGTACGTGCAGTACGTGATTTGTCCGTGCGGATCCAGATATTGATACTATAGCACGTGAGTTGTTCGTGCAGATCCAAATATTGATACTATAGCATTGTGAGTTATCCATGCAGCACGTGAGTTGTCCGTGCAGATTGTAGCGTTTGGGCTGAAGGAGCCCCTCCGGAGTTTGTACACACCCCTAGTGAGGGCAGGTACCTACTGAGTGCGAGTGCCAAATGCGAGTGCCAATTGGGAGGATTGAGTGACTGTGAGGACTGAGTGATGGGGATGACTGAGTGATGGGGATGACTGAGTGAATTGATACTCTGAGAGTATGCATATGAGTTCATCTCTGAGATACATTGCATTGACATGCACACATGACATACAGGCATAGATATGTATTTTTTCTCATGATGCACGATATTACATCATTCATGATTTCTCACACATGTTGGCAGATGGGCACAGTGATTCATTTGTTTTACACTGGTTATCTGGAAAGGAATTTGAAACATCTTATTTATTGTTGAAAGGATTTTGGGAAAATTATTGTTTTCAAATTTATTCATATTTTTGGCAACTCCTGTATACGATTTGGGTTTTCATTGATGTACTTGAAAGGCATAACATTTTTTAAAAATCATGTTTTTGCTGAGCATTTGATTGTTGAGTTACTTCTGGTATTATTTGTTGAAGTTGTTATGAACTATTGTTGGTTATTGAAGTTGGGAACCGACCTTGGAACAAGCTCGTCATTACTTTCAACCTAAGAGTAGGTATATTACTTCTTGAGTACATAGGGTCGGTTGTACTCATACTACACTTCTGCACCTTGCGTGCAGATGTTGGGTGTTCATGTTGTTGTGTTCGTTAGGAGCTGGATCTGAAGATATACCTGCATTGTGGTTGTAGCTGCCCCTTGTTCATGGTAGCCTTAAATTCATAAAACTCTGTTTATGTACTTTTCAAACAGATGATGTATTTACTTCATACCAGCTTTGTAAACTCTATTCTTAGAAGTTCATGATTTGTACTACGAGTTCTTGGGGAAATGTATTGGTTTTAGATATTTTCATTTAATTAATTGCCTTATTAATTTCATTTGAATTGGATAGTTGGTAATTGTCTTACCTAGCGGGTTGGGTTAGGTTCCATCATGACTAGTTTGATTTTGGGTCGTGACAGAATTCCCCTTGTAATAGTAGAACCATGGCGGTAGCACAAAACGTTTTGACTTGTTTGTTGATTTTGTTCTACCTTCAAGCATGTGATAAGTTTCTGTTGAATAAATTGCACCCTTCAAATTTTGTTAAAAAACGGTTAGTCATTCTGGTTAAATCGAGGCTCGCTCTTTGACTTTTTAGTACTTTGAATATCAAATTTCATGTGATGAATCTTTGAGTTGCCTTGTATTATCTTAAGGGCTAAAATTATGCCGATTTGAACTGTTCAGGCATTGTGAGTGGGTGAGAACTTTTGTAAACAATGCATGTGATCAACTTGTAATGTCTAGAATTTGCCCGGTTGGTTTCTCAATGCAAATATCAGGTCGATGATTGGTTGTTGAAATGATCTTAAGTTCTATTTTTGATTGCTAACTAATTTTTGACAGAATTGACTTCTAGCTGTGGGTAGCACTCTGTCATTGCTCTTGAGGCTGGAAGCTTACAAACTGATTAATAGAACTATTTAATGATCTTTGTCTTCGAAGAAGGGTGAATAAAAGTAGTTACATGCTTGCTATCTAAAAGTCAGCATCATCCATAATCACTGCTGCTTTTTGATCAGTCAGAAGTAGATAAGTATTTGGTAGGCTGACTTTGTTTTAGTTGCTTGAGGGAAAGCAAAAGTCTAAGTTGGGGTGTTGATATGCCGTAATTACATAGACTTTAGCTCGTCTTTTAAAGCATATTGAGTCATATCTTATGTAGTGTTTGTGTTTTGCAGAAAACCAGGCTTGAAGAACCAATAACATGGAAAAGATGACAAAAACCCATAGAAGGGCAGAAATGCGGCAAGTTTGCGACCGCAAAAGTGATATGCGTGCCGTAGACCAACCGCAGAGTGAAATAGTCCATCCCAGTTCTGAGAGTAGATTCTGCTGTCTATTATACGGTCGCATAATGCTTGTGAGGACCGCATAATGATAGCAGAAATGCAAAAAGAGTTTCTGTAAAAATGATTTTGCTGTACCAAATGTTGTCACAAAATCAATGTGCAGACCCCAAAACAGAAGTGCGATGGAAAGCTGTAGAACTGATAAATCAACTCTACGAAGGAATTAGAGATGTGCGGGTCACGAAGTCGCGATAGTGTTCTGCGACCCATTCTGTGGTCGCAGACTTGATCTGCAGGGTTATTTTTGTCACTTTTTGACCATTATAAATATAATAACAAGGGTTTTTGTGCGACATCTTGTCAAAAAAGGGGCTACACTTAGAGCATTGAATGCACCATTATTTTGAAAGCTGTTGAAGAGATAATCTTGTTATCTTTATAAGCTTTATAACTTTATTTAATACTTTGTTCTTGGATTCTAGTATGAGTAGCTAGTTTTAAATACTAAGGTTGTGGACCCTAAATGGGTGTAATGTTAATGGGTGTTTACCATTGAATTTATATATAATGGTTGATATCTATTCATTTCTCATGCTTCATTTATTGGTGATGGTTGCAAACATTGACTAATGCCATTTCACTCTATCTTTACTAAGAAAAATGGGTTAGGGTTTTGTAGAATTGAATAGCAAAAACTTAAGGCTTTAAACCCTATTTAATAGAATCGCTTAGGAATAAGTGAGTTCTATTTGGCATATATTGGTTGTTCTTAATTGTAACTCTTTTATATTTGGAAAATCATAAAGAGAAAATACTACCTAACTATCGGAAAATATTGGGTAGTCATTTAGGAACCATTTGCATATCAAAGGACCTTCTATTAGCAATATATCATATTAACACCGATAGCATTACATTCCATTGATGGGAACACAACCTTGGTTTCCTTAATCAAATTAATTACATTCTTGTAACAAAATAGTTTTCTTGATAATTCACAATTACAACACTCGCTTTATAAACTAACGGGGTAGGATTACGACTTAAGTCAAGTTTCACACTATTCAAATAACCTTTTCACACCTACTCCCTGTGGGATTCGACCCCAACCTAGTTGGGTTATTATATTTGACATCGACCGCCTTACACCATTTATTTAGGTGTAATTTGAGTGTATCACAAACCCAGGAAGCTCCGAATCTCTGTAGCTGAAGTAGGTATAGGCCAGTTCTGAACTGACTCAATGTTCTTAGGACCTACTCTTATGCCGTATGCAGATACAACATGCCCCAAGAAGGCGACTGAGTCCAACCAAAATCCACACTTTGAAAACATGGCATATAAGTAACTATCTCTCAGGATCTAAAGTACAATACAAAGATGTTGCTCATACTCCTCTCAACCACAGGAATAGATCAAGATATCATCAATGAATACGATCACAAATGAATCAAAATAGGGCTTGAATACCCGGTTTATCAAATCCAGAAATGTTGTTAGGGCATTTGTCAACCCAAATGACATCACTAGGAACTCATAATGACCATCATTTCAGATCGAGGCATGTAGTTTACATCACAGTTTTGGAGAGTCGTGCAGCGAGAGTTGGGAACCCAAGTTGAGTAGAGTATATCATTTCACCCTTAGACGAACGGACAGTTCGAGCGCACAATTCAGATATTGGAGGACATGCTATGCGTTAGTGTCATTGATTGGGTTCATGGGGTCAGTTTCTACCACTCGCAGAGCTTTTTTACAACAACAACAACTATCAGTTGAGAATTCATATGGCTCCGTATAAGGATTTGTTTGTGAGACGGTGTTGATCTCCTGTGGGTTGGTTTGAGCCGGGTGAGGCTACACCATTAGGTATTGACTTGGTTCAGGATGCATTGGACAAGGTTAAATTGATCTAGTAGAAGAGCTATGATGATCCAAAGGCCCGTGATGTGTCTAACTTGGTTGGAGAGAAGGTTCTGCTAAAGGTTTCACCCATGAAGGGTGTTATGAGGTTCGGGAAGAAGGGCAAGTTGAGCCCTTGGTTTATTGGGCCATTTGAGGTACTTCAGAGGATTGAAGAGGTAGCTTACAAGCTCTCCTTGCCACCTATTTTGTCGAGTGTGTATCTAGTATTTCATGTTTCTATGCTCCGAAAGTATGTCGGCGATCTGTCTCATATTTTGGATTTCAGCACAGTTTAGTTGGATGGTGATATGACTTATGATGTGGAGCCGGTGGCCATTTGTGATTGCTAGGTTCGACAGTTGAGGTCAAAGGATATAGCTTCAATGAAGGTGCAGTGGAGAGGTTATCCCATGGAGAAGGCTACTTGGGAGATCAAGCGAGAGATGCAGAGTAAAAATCCACACCTAGTTTTGACTCCATGTATGCTTCTAGACCTGTTCGAGGACAAACGTTTGTTTAGGGGGGATGTAACGGCCCACCAGTCATTTCAAGAGTTGTAGCCCCGTTCCCCTACTTACTGCTCCCTTTGTGCTTTACAATTGTTATGTGACTTACCGAGTTAGTTGGTTCGGGTCCGGAGAAATTTTGGAGTGTAATGAGACACTTAGTCTCATAATGGAATGCCTATTTGGAAAAGTTGACCGGATGTTGAATTATGTGTAAATGACCCCGGAATGGACTTTTGATGCCTCTGTTAGGTGATTTTGGACTTAGGAACATGTGCAGATTGTGATTTGGAGGTGCGTAGTAGAATTAGGCTTGAAATGGCGAAAATTGAATTTTTGGGAAGTTTAACCCGGAGCGAACTTTTTGATATCAGAGTCAGGTTGGGATTCCTGAAGTTGGAATAGGTTCGTGGTGTCATTTGTGACTTGTGGGAAAATTTTGATGTCCAACAGATATGATTTGATAGGTTTCGGCGTCGTTTATAGATTTTGGAAATATTAAATTGCGGTGCGATTTGTATTTTTGATGTTGTTTGAGGTGATTTGAAGGCTCGACTAAGTTAGTATCATATTTTGGGACTTGTTAGTATGTTTGGTTGAGGTCCCGGGGGCCTCGGGTTGATTTCGGGTAGTTAACAGACTTGGAATATAGTTTTAGAAGCAACTGATGTTTGGTTTATGATGGTATGGTCGCACCTGCGAGGGTCTTGGCCGTAGGTACGATGCTACTAGTGCGACAGGTGGAGCGCAATTACCGAGATGAAGGGAGTCAGTTGAGGTCGCAGGTGTGATGGGTTTTCCGCATATGCGATTGCGTAGAAGCGGATGTAGTTAGGATTACTGACTTCCGCAGTAGCAAAGTTTTCACCGCAAAAGCGGGACGGAAAAAGCGGATTCTTGAACCGCAGTTGCGATTTGACTGGGCAAACATATAAATGCTAGGATTCATTATTTTGGCTTCATTTTAACATTTTGAACTCGGCATTGGGCGACTTTTTGAGAGAGATTTGGAAGGGATTCTTGAGGTAAGTCACTTGTGGTTAAATTGTTTCAATAATTATGTTTCCCCCATTGATTTTTCCACCTAGTTGGTGTGTTTTTAGGTGTAATTTGGGGATTTGAGGCTAGGGATTTGGAGAGTTGATTTTGGGGATTTGAGTGTCGATTTGGTGTCGGATTTTGATGAATTTAGTATGGTTAGATTCGTAGTTGAATGGCCTTTCCGATTTTGTGATTTTTATTAGATTTGGAGACATGGACCCGGGGGTCGGTTTGAAGCCGATTTTAGAGTTTGATTCGTAATTTTGTATTTTTCTTGTGGAATTGATTCCTTTAGAGTTAGCCTTCTTGGCGGTTTGAGGCCATGAGCAGCTTCACTTCAGGTATTATGACTTGTACGCATGGTCGGGATTGAATTTCGGGAAGTTCTGAGTAAAAATAGAAAGCAAAATTCTCATTTCGAAAGCTTTAAGTTGGAAGAATTGACTAAGATTAGATTTTAAAGTAAACAACCTAGGAATCGTAGGATGATTTCGGACTTGGTCATATGTTTGGATTGGGTTTTGGATACCCCGGAGCATTTCAGCACCTATTGTGGAATTTAGCAATTTGGAAGAATTCCATAAATTTGGGCTGAAGTGCATTTCATGAATTTGACGTTGTTTGGTGTGATTTGAAGGCTCGACTAAGTTCTAAATGTGTTTTGGGACGTGTTGGTATAATTGGATGAAGTTCCGAGGGCCTCGGGTGGATTTCACATGGTTAACGGATCGAGTTTGGACTTGGAAGAAACAATGAGGCAGATGATATCTGGTGTGATCGCACCTGCGCAATAAGGGCCGCATGTGCGAGGTCACAGGTGCGAGCTAGTGGTCGCAAGTGCTGTTTGGGCGAAGCTGGGCAACAATCGGAGGTGCGAAAGGTTGTCCGCACCTGCGAGGTCATAGATGCGGAGGTGCGTCGCAGGTGCAAGAGTGGGGGAAGGGTCTGGGAGCACAGGGGAGAGGGTATGTCCGCACCTGCGAAAGCGCATATGCGGAAGGAAAATCGCAGGTGCGAAGAGTGCTAGGCAGAAGGAATGCGCAGGTGTGAGGTTTTGGCCACACCTGCGAAGCCGCAGGTGCGGAAATGTCGCTGAGCATAAGCGCTTTTATAAACGGGACTTGGCCCATTTTTCTCCCATTTGCATTTGGTTTGGACGATTTTGGAGAGCTTCAAGGGTAGGATTTCATCAAGAAATTCTAGGTAAGTGGTTTCTTCCCATTGTGAGTTAAATACGTGAATTATACATGGGTTGGAACATGGAAACTAGTATAAAAATGGGGCTTTGGTAGAAGACCTAGAATTTGGTATTTTTAGATTTTGACCACAAAATTGGGCATGGAATTGAGAATAAACTATATATTTGAGTTTGTGAGGTTATGGGTAAAGTTATCTTCGAATATGTTTTGAATCCGGGCAAGTGGGCCCGAGGGTGATGTTTATCGACTTTTCGATCGGGGTTAGAAATTGTTATAAATTGGATTATATTGAGTATTTGAGTATATATTAATGGGTTTGCATAATTATTGCCTAATTTTATAGAGATGTGCATCGATTCAAGTTACGGAAGCCGGTTATGGAACTTTGGAGCAAAGTAAGTCCCCTTTCTAACCGTGTAAGAGGGAATTTACCCTATAGGTGAAATAAATGAATGCGTGCTCCTATTTGTGGGGGCTATGTACGCACGAGATGACGGGAGTCCGTGCGTAACTACTATTATGCTTGAGTTCGGGTAGCTTAGGACCCAAAAACATGCTTTACTTGTAATATTTGCAATCTTGTTGTCAATTTAAAATGCTTAAATCATATCGAACTTTGCTAGTAAGTTTCTAAAAGGCTAGACATCGTTTTCTTGACTTTTAAAAGAGAAATTGCCTTTTTCCTTGGCTAATTGCCCATTGATGAATTCTTGATTGACTATTTGAATGTGTTATCTTTTGTGGATCGGCCCGAATTCCTCGGTAGATTAAATAGATGCATCTATGGTTCGCTCTATTCGACCCTATGGCAGTGCACAGTTTAAATAATTATTGGATCGGTTCGTACGACCTCGTCATGACTTGCGCATGCTTGTATTGCTTGCCTTGAAATTTATAAATAACGATATTGCCTCCCTGGTTTGAGATAAACTGATAATTTGATATGGCCTCACTGGCCGGAGATATAATCGTTAAATAATGAGAGATACAATTTGGAGATTCCTTAATTATGAAAGAACTGTTTACTTACTTCAGACTAATGGACTTGCAACCGTATTAATTAATCCATATCTAATTTAATGATATTATTCCATTTATTTATAGCCTATAGTAAGTGTCAAAGACGACGCCTCGTCACTACCTCTTCAGGGTTAGGCGGGATACTTACTCGGTACGCATTTATTTGCGTACTCGTGCTACACTTGCTGCATATTTTTGTGCATGTACACATATGTTTAGCGGTCTTGTAGGCGCAGAGGCGCGATTATGGCAGGGACTTAGCTGAGCTGCATTCTATACGACGATCCGCAGCTAAAAAAGTCTCCCTCAGAGTACTTACATTTTTCCTGTCCAATTTATATTCCGGACAGCTGTTGTATTTTATTTTACATTCCTTGTTAATGCTCATGCACTTGTGACAACGGGTTTTGGGAGGATTATGGGTTGTGTTGTATTGGAAATTTTAAATATATTATTATTTATCTTGTAAACTTCATCTTTTATGATTTAAATTGAAGGAAAAATATGTTTTCAAAAGTAACAAAATGAGAACCCAATTAAGTACTTATTGTTGGCTTGCCTGAAAGTGGTGTCCGGCACCATCACGACCTTTATGGATTTTGGGTGGTGACAACATGGTATTAGAGCACTAGGTTTACTTAGGTCTCACAAGTCATGAGAGAGTCTAGTAGAGTCTTGCGGATCGGTACAGAGATATCTGTTCTTATCTTCGAGATGCTACAGGGCTGTTAGGAGCATTTCCCTTCTTGATTCCTAGTCGTGCGATTTGATTCCTTTGAAGCTTATGCCTTCACTTCCTTCCTATTTAATCTTACGCGAAGCGCTTACTATAAGTTGGAATCAAGGAATTTTAATAGCACTAATGATGTAGAGCAGGATGTTTCCCCCTAGGTATTCTATTAGGTCTAACGTCATCGCCTTGTGGAAGGATGTTCTGTCATCTCAGTTCAGTAGCTGTATTTCTGATGGTTTTGGGGCTATGCACCAATTGGTATGACGATTCGTGCGTTGCTTTCGCACCATGTTTGCTTTCGAAACATTGAATGGCTTGGAAGGAGGTTTACTCAGTGCATGATTCAGAGATCCAGTATTTTATTTCCAGCAAAGGAAAGGCAATCAGACCAGGAATGTTTATATTTTAGTTGATGGAATAACGAGATTTAGTATTTTCGAGGGTGGTAGAATTTTTCATCAATAGTGTGATGTCTTCGCCCTTGATTAAATATGTTATGTTTGCCGGTGTTACGGTCTTCATCAATTCACCTTCAGGGCAGGGTAGTGTAAAACAATGTCGGGGAAGCGGCTGTCAGAGATCGCAGTGTGCAGTGGTTCAGGACTTTATCTGTGGTACATGTGTTGAGGGCTCAATGAATATAATCTTTGGAAAGGTTTAAAGTTGGTAGAGGTCTATCGGTTCAAGTGCTACAAAGGTAGATTTTGATTTAAGGCAACAAATGGGCAGCGAATGATGAGGAAGGACATGTGAGAGGTGTCTTGTTGTGGTTAATTTCCTAGAAGGCCAAGTGTGAGAAACAGAAGTTGAGTACTTGCTTAAATGAGAGGGTTTAACCTAAGTGGGAGAGTGGCAGAGTAACATGTGGGTTCTGTGATAGGATAGCTACAGACCTTGAGGAATGTTTAGAGTGATTTGGGAATTGTGGTGGATGGTGATTGGGTCTACGGACATAAATTTAAAATATTGGCTATTATACGGCGGGAGATTGGAAACAACAGAAAGGAGTTTCTTGATATGAAGAAGGTTACAACATGATTTTTGATAGGAATGTACTGTCGCACCTTTCAGTTGATGTCCATGAGGAGTGAATGGACTTGTACAGCTGGTGAATGAGCACGGGCTCAGGATGGGTTATTGATTATGTAGTAAGTGTACCCAGTGCAGCGACGTTGGAAGACGTCGGCATGTAATTTCCACAAGTGGGTTGTCTCCTGTGAGCAGGTCAGCGGTCGCGTAGCTGACGAAGCTTCTACGAAGAATGCTACTGGCTATTCGGTGAGAGGTTGAATATGAAGACGTGGCTTATGATTCAGTGTGTTCATGAAATGGTTAACAGGAAGATTTTTAGGGAAATTGGCGGGTTGATTGTGCAAGATCATGTCAATAGGGGATAAGGAGTCTTGGTGGATTCCGGAATTATGCAATGGTAGCTTCAGGCTAAGTGGGAGAGCCCCACCGCCAACGATGGGATCGCATGGTTGTCTACTTGTGAGATTTCCGGTTATTGGCACATTAGTGGGTTATTACTAATAAGGAAAGAGAACAACATCAGTAATTTGAGCAAAGGATTGAGCAATGTCTACTATAGTTGGCCTTATTGAGTCATGTTCAGGTTTTGGGAAGATTCAGGATTTATGCTTCATGTAAAGGTGATTAACAAGGAAAGTGATTCAGCCGGGTGCTTTTTGAGAGGGCGTTCCTGTGCTAGTAGAGCCTTGGAGTTGATTATGTTTGGGACCAAGTCAGAGTGGGTGAATCTTAATAACGGTCCTAGTGGATTCAAACGTTAAGGCATTGTGCCTAAGGATTTTGAGTCCATAGTACTGTTGAATATCGAGCTTATGCAGCGGATTATGATAAAGGAGCTTGGAGTGTTCCATGCTATCTTTGGTCTATGGAGTATCTTGAGAGGAAAGAGAGCATGTAACTTTGGATTTATGTTAGAATTATCAGAATAAGTATATCAGTTGAAGGCGCGATTATGCGCACAAGGAGGGTATGAAATGGTTCGTGGGTTTTGGAGACAATGTGGTCTTGTGAAATTGGGTCACTCGGGATGAGTGCGGATTGAGTTCGTTATATTGATAAAGGAACTGTTGTTATTTCGAAAGAAGATCCAGAGTAAGTTAGGAGAATTTGGGTGTGGTTAGCAATGGTTGAATTGGCATAATGAGGGCAATGATCAGCTTCTTCAGTGTGTCGGGTTACTCATGTGATTGGTGAAGGTATGTGCGAGGTTTGATGGTCGCCGTAACTGATCTTATTTGGAGAATTTCGAGTATTATGGCTTGTTATGTGCAGATGGATCCCAGAAGAATTATGGTGGTTTAGACCACTACTTGAGGTTGGTATTTTCTGCAGATATGATAATTTCGTCACGTGTTGCAGTGGTTCCCTTGAAATGAGTTAAGTAAAAGGTTTCTATATGATGAAGTGTCTACCCTATTAGTGGTTCAGGAGTTATTGTGAGATTCTTGCACTCTTGCGCATTGGCATGATTAAGTGCAGTGATCGTCATGGGATTCAGAAGTTGATGTTGCACCTCATATTTTCGTATGTGGAAGTTCCCCATAAATAAATTGATGAAAACTCGAAAATGAGATGTTACATCTCGCATTTTTTTGTACGTTAAAGTTTTGTCGTAAGTTAATCGACGTAAGCTCGGGAATGAGATTATAAGTATTATGTTATTTCAAACAAGGGATAAGTAAATTCATGAAGGAGGGAGGGTAAGCGAATCGAAGAAAATGAATTTCGTCGAAGTTTGACATTTTGGGATAAAAAACCGCCCGAGCTAAAATACCCGGTATTTATGGACTAGTGCCATACAAGGTACTACATAACCATGATAGTAAGATGTATAAAGTATGACAAAAGTGAGTAGTATTTTAAGTAATTTTAGATAATTCTTAGTTATGTGGATTTTTGGTGGAAGATTAACCATGTAATTAAGAAAATGGGTGGACAAACTTTGGATAAGCTTAAATCCACCCCAACGTGGAAGCAACCCATGTCTAAAGTAATGACTATTGAATTACAAAACAAAGTGTCATATTTGGAGGAAATTGCTGGCCAAGTAAGCCTTATAAAATGGGTCCCACATCCATTATAATAAAAGACATCTCTAACAAATAGAGATGATACGAAATGTGAGATTTCCATAAAAAATTTTCAGCAAGGTTCATTCCCCATTTCAAAAATGAAAGTATACTATGTTAGTCATCTTTAAAATTGTGTTCAATTAATATCAAAAATCCATTTTTGGAGGAGATTTTGGAGTTCATATGGGACTTTATGTTAAAATAGGAACGGCCCTTAAAATTGTGAAGAATTCATACCAAATTATACTGCGTAATAGCAACGGGATATTGCGATTCTAAGGGAGTACGGTGCAACCTTTACCAAGAATATCATACAGATTTTTCCCTACTCTAGGTATGTTGAGGCTAGGCTCTTCCTTTATTTTGCATGATCTCGTAATTACACGAGTTTGATAACGAGGCATAAAGAAAAATTCATAACTCGAAATTTACGTATATTTTCCTAGTCTTGTAAGTTACAGTATTCTCCTTATCAGGACTTAATGTCCAATTGACTATTTCCTTTTTTCCAGTCATGAGAGAAAAGAATCTATATTTACAGTATTACAGTATTTTCATTACTATCGAGCTATAATCGATGGGCAGGCCCCTATTGGGCAACCTCTGATCAGATGGTAAGTTATATACCGAGTCTAGTATGGCCGAGCGCCTATGAGCGAGCCTACTATGGTAGAACAGTTATATATATACCGAACCTTATAAGACCGGACAACTAATTTACTTACTATGTTGAGAGAGTTGAGTTAGTATCAGCAGTTAAGTATATCTTCAGATTTTCATTGACTTCTAGTTGCTTTCAATTATTATATTATCAGTTCAGTTTCAGCTTTCTGTATAAGTGCCTTACATACTTGGTACATTATTTCGTACTGACGTCCCTTTTTGCCTAGGGATGCTACGTTTCATGCCCGCAGGTCTCGATAGACAGTTCGATAGTCCTTCAAGTGGGCGAATAGCTCAGCAGAAGATATTGGTGCACTCTATTTGCTCCGCAGTTGCTTGTTTGGTCAGTATGATTTATATATGTATGGTTTGGTATGGCGGGGCTATGTCCCGACCTTTATGACAATTATGTACTCTTAGAGACTTGTAGACATATGTCGTGTACGTCAAAGATTGTACGGCCTTGTCGGCCTATGTTTTGAGTTTATAAATGAACATGATGGCCTATTAGGCTCGTATGTCACGTGTATATGATGAAGTAATAAGAAATTTACGTTATATTGGTACTCGGTTGAGTAAGGTACCAGGTGCCCGTCGCAGCCCATCAGTTTGGGTCATGAAAAAAGTGGTATCAGTGTATTCTGTCCTAGGGAGTGTACAAGCCGTGTCTACTAGGGTCTTTTTTATGGGTGTGTTGTGCACCACACTTATAAGCAGGAGGCTACAGGGCATTTAAGACTGTCACTGTTTCTTCTTACTCTAGATCGTGTGCTAGAGCTCCATTGTAAGAACTCAATATCCTAAACTCTTTCTTATTCATAATACGACGATACCTACATCCAGAAAGATGATTGGTAGAGATATAGCTATGGAAGAATTGAGTTAAGAGAAACTCGAGTTTGCATTATTCCTATGATGGATAAATGTGAGGTCTACAACAGAACATATGTGTACCTTACGTGTAAGCTTCTTGAAAAGGATCCTTAAGGCAAGAATATCTATCCACCTTTATGGTGAAAGGCAATGAGAGATCTAGAAGATAAATACATGTTTCAAGAAGTAAAAGAAGCAAGATGAAAAAGGTAGAGGTATCCAGTTAATAAAGATTATCATTATTTACGATTCAGGAAGGGAGATATAAGTATTTTGAATTACCTTCAGCAGTGACAGATGTATGTATAATCGGCCACATCAATATCAGTTTTGCCCTATGGGTGGTAACAAACATAGTTTAAGAGAAGGACGAGTTATTAGGATCCGGCTGGGGATAGAGTGACCCAAAATAGTGGATGGATTGGTAGAGTTAGTTGATGTTTCCGAAGGATAGAGCAAAAGTGGTAATGGATCTCCTTGTGAGACACCTCGATGGTGCACCATAAAATAGTACAGCTAGATATGAGTACTATAAAGATAAGCACTGGAAGCCTGAAAGGGATAAATATTACCTTAGTGTGGCTCCCATCCCTGATAGAAAGAGAATGTTAGGAAATTTGAGGAGCCAATGGATGGAGCAAGATGGGCTAAAAGCAAAAGAATATTTTATTCGAGTTTTTAGAATAAAGTGATGGGCAGGAATGTTAGCAGGAAAATAAGATGAGAGGTAATGGAGCAGTATGAGTAAAATGTGGTACATGGATGACACCGTTAGATCAAAAAATGATAGTACTACAGAGTTTATAGACAAGTAAAGGGAAAAACAAGAGGTGATAGGCCTTGAGAAAACAAAAGAGTATAGGCCATAAAGTCATATCCTCACTTCGAAAAATAAGTTCTTGACTCCAACGCAACTACCGGAAGGAAAAGTTAGACCCAGAGTAATAGAAATCAGTATGGACTGGTGAACAAGATAAACTAAACATAAATTAGGGACTGAGTGATTTGATAATAGTCGGCATCATGGGAGATTCAGGGATTGCGTTCTGGCAATAATAGAATGGATGGCAGAAGAATAACCCTTAAAAGGTCATTCAGGAAGATGCTTCCCAAAAGCAAGCAATGTGAGCAAAGTTAAGCGCAAGAGACTGTGTGTGCTAGTCACACTAGGTGTCTCCCTCGTGAGTAAGGAATTTTGTTATCCTTGGTACAGAAGGATTACCGCAAGGCAAGTAAGGGTCATCAATGATGTGAAAAGAAGCCAAAGATAAAGAGGTAAAACATCTATGGGTAGATCGTCGTATCGCTAAATCTTAAGTACTCCCCTAAAGGGGGGAATATGAAGTTATGTGGCATTAGGTCAGAATTAAGTAGTTCTAGTAACTATGGAAATGGTAAAGGAAGAATGTGATAAGAATGAGAAAGGGATAAGATTGCACTTATTCAAGTCCTGCAGATACGCTACGATTCCAGAACATTATGCAAACATGACGTCAAGGAGATGAGGTAAGGGTTCCTGCCTGAGATGTTATTGATTGATAAGGAGCCAGTGCGGGACGTAAGTTAAGATAAAGGAAATGACCCATGAAATATTACGCAGAATATTGATATGAGAATGAGCCAATGAGTAGTTAGTAGTTGATTCAGGAAGAGCCTAGTTATGGCTAGACAAGAGGATACAGACAAATCAATAGATCGTGCAAGATAAACGGAGTGAACTCCAACATGGGAAATTTAGTCTCGCAGATATGACATCGTGACCTTGAGAAATATTCGGATAGGAGTTGGGGTAGTTAAAGATATTGTATATGTGTTAAGGGAAGACAGTTAAAACTTCAGATCGGGAGCAACCGTACAAGCATATAATTATGGAGGTAAGTAATTGAGGAATTTTATATGTGAGTACGAACATCAAAAATTCTGTCGAGTATACGATGTAATAAGCTTGCAGCCTTGCAAGAATCAGAGGGACCTCCCTAAGTACTACAGTGAAAGACTAGCGAAGGAAATAAGGAAGAAGGATTTAACCAAGCATAGTCACCTAAAGAGGAAATGGTCATGTAACAACAATCTCACAACAACATTGTATACACTCCATCCGCAGGTGGCACCTATCGTGGCTAATGAACGGGAAGAAGGAAAAAAACATATATATCAAAATCAAAAGGTGATATTCAAGATCATATGGGTTGTATGGAATTCCAATATGTGTGGGAACTAAAATAAGCTAAGTATGCACGCAACAAGGAGGCAGAACGACCAGGAAAAGTAATTGCTTGCATTTAAAGAAAGTTGAGAAGGAATGAAAGGAATTATTCGATCAATGATCCAGAGATAATTACATAATGAATGTACCAAAGATTTAGGAGTATTATCTATGTGGCATAAATGTTGACAATCATACAGCCGTAGATGATTCCGGTATAGGTTAAAAGAAAGAATTGAGCCCGGAATATAGAAAAAAGATTGAATTGTTATAAGATTGTATCATGGATATTCCATAGAGTCCATGAAGGGCTAAAGTAATAACTACTACCATGAGCCTCAGATCGGAAGATAGATTAAGTCTACATAAAGGTTGATCAGAAGGAAGAGGAAACTAAAGAGTTACAACAACGAAGTAAATCAAGAGTTTGATTATTGGACCTAGAAAATTATAGAAATTAAGCTTGAGAACATGGTAGAATCACTCTTAATATCAGAGGTGCAACAGAGATAATGCAACAACCATTTTCGATAATGGCTCTATAAGGAAGCTAGTTAGAAAAAGTACCAACCTTATAAGAAGTCGGTATGAAGTTCTCACCGGATTGTGTATGCACCAAAGGTGCAAGTATTATAATAGAGCTTCAATTTATGGACGTGAATTATACTTATGTGGAAGGGAGGTCAGGAAAGAGATAGAAGATTCGATGCAAGATTTTAAGGTAAGTAAGGTAAAGGTGAACAACGTACAAGATACTCAAAGGTAGAAGATCGTGAATAGTCCATGCTTTAGATAGAAGGTTAGAAGCACTGGGATTTTATATCCAAGAACGATAGCAGCATCGTCAGTGGCTTGCCTTCCAGCCTATGGTTTCTAAGAACCAAGAGATCTAGTCAAGAGAGTAAAGAAGAGTTGGAGATGATGTAATGTCTCGCTTAATGTTCCAGAATAACATAAGGGAATCAATGATGCAAGCAAGTTGAATGAAGGTTGTGAATAGTATAAATAGATACGTAGAGGTCGCACGCTAAATTATAGTAAAGAGACAATGTTTTATGACAGGAGTAAGGATGAGAAAGGGCGAGTAAGAAGGTGACGAGAATGGGTCAGTTCTCGGGATTAAGCCCATGAAAACATGAGAGCCGATGTGTTATCTAAGTTATAGAAGGCTCAGTATAGCATGAATGAACTCAAATGAGTCTAAGACAAGTAGAATTTAGAAGAGATGGAATGTTGCCCTGGTAGAGAAATGAAGGTGCAATTGTGACAAATAAAAGATAATGGTTGGGCCTTCGACTGAATAATGATTTGAAGAAAGAAAAAAGGGAGAAAGAGAAAAGATTTCGCGAATGGAACGAGATCAGAATACCCTCATAAGGCGAATCACATCGAGAACTGTGAAATACGATTACAAAAATCACTTCAAATATTCCTCGATGCAACATAAGCCCTAGGGGCAAGGTTTTACGTAAAAAGTATCAAATTATTAGTGGTATATTGTAGATCAATATTGAAGCAAATCATAATGGATGGACAAAAGTCACAAAGTATAAGTTGATATTAGGTCGTCATTCTTAAGATGAACAGTAATGGGGACGCATTAAAGGACTTAGATTTATACATATGGGATAAGAAACAAGAGTAAGCTGGAATTTGGTAGCAAACCTCCGCAGCGATAAATCGAAGTAAGAATTATGGTATAGTATGGCTTAAAGCTAATGACGCCCAGAGGGACAGCTTGACCTAATTTTGTATATGTTCACAAAGTGAAGCCTAGAGATTGGCTAAAAGCTGGAGGAAAGAGAAGAGAACAGTCGCATAGGCGCACTTACAAAGTCAAAGTCATACAAGCTGCATGATAGAAGGTAGCAACAGTTACGAGATTGAAAAGATTCCGACTACAAGTCGTGGTATTAGAAAGAGGCCTAAAAGGGGGAATGACTTGGCCTTTGGGATTCATTCACAGAACAATTGCCTAGATGGCAAGAGGAGTACTAAGTAATCGGAAGGCATAAGTCATGAAAATGATAAGTGCATCAGTCAACACTCGAGGACAAATGTTCCAAAGCGGGGGATGATGTTACACCCCATATTTTTGTATGTGGAAGTTCGCCATAAATAAATTGATAAAAGCTCGAAAATGAGATGTTACATACCGCATTTGTTTTGTACGTTAAAGTTTCGTTGTAAGTTAATCGACGTAAGCTCGGGAATGAGATTATTTTGAGATTATAAGTATTATGTTATTTCAAACAAGGGATAAGTAAATTCGTGAAGGCGAGAGGATAAGACAATCGAAACAAATAAATTTCGTCGAAGTTTGACATTTTGGGATAAAATACGGCCCGAGCTAAAATACCCGGTATTTACGGACTAGTGCCATACAAGGTACCACATGACCGTGATAGTAAGATGCATAAAGTATGACAAAAGTGAGTACTATTTTAAGTAATTTGATATAATTCTTAATTATGTCGCTATTTGGTTAATTGTGTATTTTTGGTGGAAGATTAATCATGTAATTAAGGAAATGGGTGGATAAACTTTGGATAAGCTTAAATCCACCCCAACATGGCAGCAACCCATGTCTAAAGTAATGACTATTGAATTACATAACAAGGTGTCATATTTGGAGAAACTTGTCGGCAAAATAAGCCTTGTAAAGTGGGTTCCACATCCATTATAATAAAAGACATCTTTAACAAAGAGAGATGATATGAAATGTACGATTTCCATAAGAAATTTTCAGCAATGTTCATTCCCCATCTCAAAAATGAAAGTATACTATGCACTTAGCCCTAAAAAACGTGGAAAGAATGACTATGTTAGTCATCTTAATAATTGTGTTCAATTGATATAAAAAATTAATTTTTGGAGGAGATTTTGGAGTTCATATGGGACTTTATGTTAAAATAGGAAGGACAGTTCTTAAAATTGTGAAGAAATTAATACCAAATTATACTGCATAATAGCAACGAGATTTTGTGATCCTAAAGGAGTACGGTGCAACCTTTTCCAAGAATATCATACGGAGTTTTTCCTACTCCACGTATGTTAAGGCTAAGCTCTTCCTTCATTTTGCATGATCTCATAATTAGACGAGTTTGATAACGAGGCATAAAGAAAAATTCATATCCCAAAATTTACGTATATTTTCCTAGTCTTTTAAGTTTCAGTATTCTCCTTATCGGGACTTTATATCCAATTGAGTATTTCCTTTTTTCCACTCATGAGAGCAGAGAATCTATATTTACAATATTACAGTATTTTCATTACCATCGAGCTATAATCAATGGGCAGGCCCCTATTGGGAACCTCTGATCAGATGGTAAGTTATATACCAAGCCTAGTATGGCCGAGCGCTTATGAGCTAGCCCACTACGGCAGAGCAGTTATATATATACCGAGCCTTATAAGGCCGAACAACTATTTTACTTACTATATTGAGAGAGTTGAGTCAGTATCAGCAGATATGCATATCTTCAGATTTTCATTGACTTCCAGTTGCTTTCAGTTATTATATTATAAGTTCAGTTTCACCTTTCAGTATAAGTGCCTTACATACTCGGTACATTATTTTGTACTGACGTCCGTTTTTGCCTGGGGACGCTGCATTTCATGCCCGTAGGTCTCGATAGACAGGTCGAGAGTCCTCTAAGTGGGCGATCAGCTTAGCAGAAGATATTGGTGCACTCCATTTGCTCCGGAGTTGCTTGTTTGGTCAGTATGATTTAGATGTGTATGGTTTGGTATGGCGGGGCTCTGTCCCGACCTTATGACAATTATGTACTCATAGAGTCTTGTAGACATATGTCGTGTACGTGAAAGATTGTACGGCCATTTCGGCCTATGTTTTGAGTTTATAAATGATCATGTTGGTCTATTAGGCCAGTATGTCATGTATATATGATGAAGTAATAAGAAAGATACATTACATTGGTACTCGGTTGAGTAAGGTACCATGTTCCCGTCGCGGCCCATCGGTTTGGGTCATGACAGTTGAGGATCAAGGTTGCGGTTTGGTGTCGACAAGAATGTCGGGAGCTCAGATGAGCGGGAAAGGATTTAGATGGTTAGAGTAAGCTGGTATTGTCTTTAGCGTCACCTGAGATCGGTCTTATGTGTAACAAGCTTTGAGTAGTGACTTCGAATATTTTTTTTATGGGTGTGCAGACTTGTTACCTGGTGCGGAAGGTCATGGGAGCATATCCCACGGGAAGATTGTATAAGTGTGACATGTAGTCACTTGATTGATTGAAGAATGGGAACTAAGTATGAAGATTTTATTAATATCGCTAATTAGGAATTTATGCCTGGAGGGCGCTCGGTTCATTTGGTTGAGGATTGTGGAAGTTGTTCCGGATATGATGGTTTTTCTTGTGTGTTATGGGGGTAAAGGGTTACTATTAGCCCTTGAAATATTATTAGACTAGTACGGTGTGATCCGAATCGGCTTGAGGTCCATGGATGGATTTCGATATGAAGGTGGGCTCTATGTCAGGCCGGATGTGTTCATTTCAGCATAGCGCTCCTTATGGAGGAGTATTCAGACGTTGGATGTTATTTCATCATCGGATATTTCATGTAATACTATATTGTGCTGTGTGAGTTGTGAAACGGCTTGTTAATTTCATATGTGTTGAGGTTCCGCATGGCGATGATGTTATGTGACCAAGATGGCTCTCGATATTTAGATCATATAGCGCACCTTAGTTGTGCTTGACTTTTGTAGCGTATGGCAATATATGTCTCCTCAGGGATGGTATTATGCTCTTAGCATGCTCAGGGCCGATATTCGAGTATTTGGTAATAATGAGCATTCTAGCTGGATAAGTATCTCCTTATATAGATTTTATTTTCGGATCGGGTTGCGTGCCGCAACAGTGTGATGTGAGTACAGTCCCCTATATCTATTTTCGTGTGTTTTGTGTTCCATTTTCTGAGGAAGGTTCGTAACACTTTTTCGATTGTCTAGTTAGTTACGCGGGTTGAGTAGTTCTTTCCAGAGATCGATTTCCTTATGTATCACATTCAAGTTTGTAGTTGTTGGCATATTGTGGCATCACATGAGACTTTTGGCAGCGTCTGAGGTGGCTTATTGCCTGAACAACTTATACTGGGAAAGACGGGATTATTGGACCCAGAGTCAGTGTGATCAGATCAGTATGAGGCATAGTTAAAGAGTAAGTATCGGTATTCAGTCCAGAATGAGGTAATGGTTCTTGTCAAGGGGAGAAACTCAATGAATGGTTGACTCGGCAGTTGGTTGTAAATTTCTACGCATCTTTTCCACTGCGGCAGTATTTCAAGAGTTGGAACTAGACTTATATATGCCATGAGGAGCATGGTAAGCATCATGTTCGTGGAGTTTCGGCTATTGTTATCAGAGGATGTTATTATGGTCATGTGAATGTTGCGGTGCATGGTATGATTATGGCAAAGGTATGCAGTCATGTTCTGGTACATCGTGTGGTGATTGATACGGTGTTCGTATGTTAGAAGCAGGCCGGGCCTAGAATCACGGATGTTGGAACTGAGCTCTAAGGCTTATCTACCTAAATAAAAGAGAATATCTTCATATTTGATTGAGCTAATGTGCTCAATTGAGTTGTGGTAGCATGGGTAAGTGCATGAGATATTAAGCAATTATTTCAGACAAGTGCAGCGCAGTTCTTAGCACGTTCGAGGATGAACGTATGTTTAAGTATGAGAGAATATAACAACCCGACCGGTCGTTTTGAGATCTAGCGCATCATTTGGCGGTTTGAGGCCATGAACAACTTCACTTCAGGTATTATGACTTGTACGTGTGGTCGGGATTGAATTTTCGGATGTTCAAAGTTAAATTGGAAAGAAACATTCACATTTCAAAAGCTTTAAGTAGGAAGAATTGACTAAGATTGGAATTTAGAGTAAACGGCCTCGGAATCGGGATTTGAATGTTCCAGCAGGTTCGTATGATGATTTCGTACTTGGGCGTATGATCGGATCGGGTTTTGGATACCCCAGGAGTGTTTCAACACCTATTGTGGAAGTTATTAATTTGGAAGAATTCCATAAATTTGGGTTGAAGTGCATTTCAATGTTATCGATGTTCGTTTGGAATTCTAAGTCTGAGAATAGCTCCGTATGGTGATTCTGGTATTGGTAGCGCGCCCAGAAGTGGATTTGGAAATCCGTAGGACATTTTGGAGTCGTTTGGTGAAAGTTAGGAAATTGAAGGTTTTTGAGAAGTTTGACCGGAAGTGGACTTTTTGATATCTGGGTTGGATTCTGATTCCGGATGTTGGAGTAGGTCTGTAATGTCAAATGTGACTTGTGTGCAAAATTTAAGGTCAATCGGACGTGATTTGATAGGTTTCGGCATCGATTGTAGAAGTTGAAGTTTCAAAGTTCATTAATCTTGGAATGTGGTGTGATTCATGAATTTGACGATGTTTGGTAAGATTTGAAGGCTCGACTAAGTTCGTAATGTGTTTCCGGAAGTGTTGGTATTATTGGTTGAGGTTCCGAGGGCCTCGGGTGGATTCCGCATGGTTAACAAATCGAGTTTGGACATGGAAGAAAAAATGAGGCATCTGATATCTGGTGTTATCGCACCTGCCCAATTAGGGCCGCAGGTGTGAGGTTGTAGGTGCGAGCCAGTGGTCGCAGGTGTGGTTTGGGCAAAGTTGGGCAATGATCGCAGGTGCGAAAGATTGTCCGCACCTACGAAGTCGCAGATACGGAGGTGCATCGCAGGTGCGAGAGTGAGAGAAAGATCTAGGAGCGCAGGTGCGAGGGTACGTCCGCACCTGCGAAGGCGCAACTCATTATCGAATGCGTGTTCATATTTTGTAATTTTTGTCGAGTTTCGAGACGTGATTCTAGGGTTGACTTTATGAGTTGGCATTGTGTTTCTCTTTTAAGATTGCAACTTTATCGTTTGGAATGGCTTCATATAGTTTGTATTTATGGTATGAAGTTGTTTTGGATAGATTCGAGCCGTTCAGAGTTGGATAATTGTGGGAAAAGCTTACTAGTGGATTGAGTTAGCATGTTTTGAGGTAAGTGTCTTGCCTAACGTTGTGTGAGGAAATATACCTTAGAATTGGTGTTGTTTTGTGTTATTGTGATATGTGGAAGCCGTGTACGCAAGGTGACCAGTACGTACACGGGCTAAATATGCTAATTGACCAGGTTTAGCTATGTAGATTCATTTCATGTTTTTAATTGAGTTGCCATAATATGTTATACTCATCACCATTAGTGTATCTTCACATGCTTTACTTGACATCGTTAATACTTGTCTTACCCCTTACTCGTTAATTGTCTTTGCATGTTTAGTTCAAATTATTGATCTCTATATTCCTTATTCATTAATTAAGTTGTGAGTTCCTTATTTGAAGTTTTTATTTCATGGAATATCTTATTGTTGGATTTGGTATTGAGTTATAAAGGTCGTGATTAACATTGAGGCAAATTGGTAAATTTGTTGAAATACTATTCTTGTGAGTCATTCACTTTCGGTTGTTATTGTTGAGACGTTTGCACATTTTATGGTAGCCATTGGCTATTTATTGTGGATATACTATTATTTTTGACTTTTTGGCAAGTTGTGATAATGAACACTTGAGGTGCGATTTGTGATACGTTGTGATATTGATACGCATGCGGTGGTATAAGGATTGGGGGTTGAAACACATGCGATAAGATGAGGTGGGATTGATGCGCATATTGCTGGTAGGAGAACTACTTGAAGCCATGCGATGTGATAAGGTCGACTAAAACGCAGGAAGCTATTTTGCGGAAAAAATAATTTTTAAACTAAATCCAAGGCTCCCCCGGAGATATAAAGAAAGATTGTGATTTGATTCGTGAAATGAGACGACTAGGCGATACCTCAGTAGTGATTCTTGTTGATTCTTTTCTATTACATCATTTGTGTTTTGGTTGCTTTGTTTCCTTGACATACTATTCCTTGTTTTCTTCCATGATGCCTTATTTGCCTTAGTTCAGTATAGCTATTTTTGTATATTTCTTCATTTGTTTCATTTCCACTGTTTATCATTATCACATTGTCTTATATATGTTCAGTTTTCTTATTTATTCCAGTAGGACCTTGACCTGACCTCGTCATTCCTATATTGAGGTTAGGCTTGGTACTTACTGAGTACCATTGTGGTGTACACATGCTACGCTTCGGCATATCATTTTGTGCATATCCAGGTACCAGCCTAGGCACTAATGAGTCGAGCTCGGATTTGGAGACTTCAAGGTATACCTGCCGGCATCCACAGGCCTCAGAGTCACCCTTTATCAAGTTCTATTTCATTTTCCATTCTTTAAAGATATTGTTGTATAGGGATGTTCAGTATACTCCTGTAGAGCGTATGACTTCCTATTACTGGTTTTTGGGAGTTTTGTTTTGTTGAATTGCATAGTTCATTTATGATAGTTGTTGAGTTGTTTGAATGTTTTTATCATTCTCTCAGTTAAATTCTATATTTATGTTAGGCGTACCCAATCTTAGAGACTATGTGCCATCACGACACCCTATGGAGGGAATCTGGGGTTGTGATAAGTTGGTATCAGAGTTGGAGGTTCATCGGTTTTACGATTCACAAGCAGGTTTAGTAAGGTCTCGCGGATCGGTGCAGAGACATCTGCACTTATCTTCGAGAGGCTACAAGACTGTTAGGAAACTTCACTTCATTGATACCTTATCATATGAATTTGTTGACTTCAAATTCTGAATCGTTGTTTTTCTATTCACTTACAGATGGTGAGGATACGCATCGCTAGATCTGATGACCAGACACCCGCACCCCCTGCTAGAGCTGCTGGAGGCCTGGTCTAGGGTAGAGGTCGAGGAGGGGCACGTGGTGGAGCCCAGAGCACCGCCACGGGGGGCTGGCACCTAATGCGATAGTTGCTACCCCTACACTTCAGGAAACTCTCATATAGTTCTTGAGTAGGTTTGGTACTCTAGCTAAGACGGGGTTGATCCCACTTGCACTGCCCACATCTCATGCTGGGGGAGAAGCACAAACTCCCGCAGCCCATACAACAGAGCAGCGGGTCCATGTTGACCAGATCCTAATGGTTATAACAATGTAGCTGGTTGTCCCAATTCAGCCTGGTGTTAGGGCAACAACATATGAGGAGGAGGAGCTCATGCTTGATAGCTCCAAAAAGTACCATCCTCCTACTTTCAGTGGCCTAGCTACAGAAGACGCACACGGCTTTCTAGAGAAGTGCCACCATTTTCTCTGTACCATGGGTATAATGGCGACTAGCTGGGTGGAATTCACTACTTTCTAGCTGTTGGGACCAGAGTACTAGTGGTGGCGGACTTACGAGGAGGGTAGCCCCGCCGATGCACCTTCACTCACATGGGATCCATTTTCAGAGATGTTCTTGAGGGAGTTTGTTCCCAGAGCCTTCAGGATGCAGGGCGTGCAGAGATTTAGTAGTTGCACCAGTGTGCTATGACCATATCAGATTATGCTGTCAAGTTAAGTGAGTTGTCCAGACATGCACCTACCTTAGTTTCCACAGTCAGATAGCGAGCCCACCAATTTATCGTGGGCCTCAACTATGGTAGTAGATTCAGCATGGCTCGAGAGTTGGAGATTGATACTCCATAACAGTAGGTGTAACAGATCGCATGGAGATTGGAATATATGCAGGGCTGGGAGAGAGAGGACAGGGAGGACAAGAGGCCTCGAGATTCTAGCACATATAGTGGTTCACGTGCCCCAATCGCAGCCCGTCATGGTAGAGGCTATGTGAGTTGTCCAGTTCATTCAACACTTCCAGCTTCCAATGGTATTCCGGCTACTCCCAGGTCTCACGTTGGCTATTATGCACCGCTACTATCTAGTGTACCTCCTGCACAGGGTGCTTTCAGTGGTCAGTCCAACCGACCAGGCCCGAGCCAGTTTCAGCATCGACATCCTCTGAGAGCTTGTTTTGAGTATGATGATACCTTTCATATGGAAATGGACTTCCGCAGACTCAGGAGGGGTGCACCTCCACAGACTACTCAGGATCCACTTATTCCATAGGTTCCCCACACTTGTTAGGTTATTGTTACCGCACCAAAACCCATTCCACCTGCTCAGCCAGCTAAGGGTATAGGTCAGGCGGGTAGGGGTTGCCCTAGAAGGGGAGGTCAGGCCAGATGTTATACTTTTTCGAGTAGGACTGAGTCGGTTGCATTAAACTCAAAAATCATAGGTATTATTCCGATTTGTCATGGAGATGCATCAATCTTATTTGATCTAGGCTCCACTTATTCATATGTATCATCTTGCTTTGCTCCGTATTTCGGTATATCCCATAATTCTTTGATTTCTCGTGTCTATGTGTCCACGCCTGTTGGAGATTCCATTGTTGTTGACCATGTGTATCAGTCGTGTTTAGTTGTTCTTGGTGGTTTTGAGACCAGTGTTGATCCTTTTTTCCTATGTATAGTAGATTTTGATGTTATTTTGGGCATAAATTGGTTGTTTCCCTATCATGCTACTCTTGATTGTCACGCCAAGACGGTGACATTGGCTATGCCAGGTTTGCCGCGGTTGGAGTGGAGGGCTACTTTGGATTATGTTCCTAGTATGGTGGTTTCTTTCATTAAGCCAAAGCGGATGTTTGGGAAGGAGTGTGATGCATATCTAGCCTTTGTGAGATATGTCAGTGTTGATACTCATACTGTTGAGTCAATTACGATGGTGAGAGACTATCCAGATATATTTCTGGCTGATCTTTCGGGCATGCCACCTGATAGGGATATGGAGTTTTTTATTGACTTATTGCCGGGCACTCAGTCTATTTCTATTCCACCATATCGTATGCCCCACATAGAGTTGAAGGAGTTAAAAGATCAGTTGCAAGAGTTAATTGATAACGGTGTCATCCAACCTAGTGTGTCACCTTGGGGTGCTCCGATCTTGTTTGTAAAGAAGAAGGACGGTTCTTTGCACATGTGTATTCATTATCAGCAATTGAAAACGTAACAGTGAAGAACCGGTATCCATTGCCACACATTGATGACCTATTTGATCATCTACAAGGTTTTAGAGTATTCTCAATGATTGATTCGCGGCCAGGTTATCACTAGCTAAAGATTAGGGATCTAGGTATTTCGAAGACTACCTTGAGGAATAGGTAAGGTCGTTACGAGTTCCTTGTGATGTCATTTGGGCTGACCAATACCGTAGCAACACTCACGCACTTGATGAACAATGTATTCCAGTCCAATCTTGACTCATTCGTCATTGTGTATTGACGACATCTTGGTGTACTCCCGGAGCTGGGAGGATCATGAGAAGCATTTGAGGATTGTACTCCAGACGTTGAGGGAAAATAAGTTGTATGCAAAATTTTCAAAGTGTTAATTCTGGCTTGATTCGGTGGCATTTGGGGATCATGCGGTGTCGAGTGAGGGGATCAAGGAAGATTCGAAGAAGATTGAAGCAGTGCAGAGTTGGACAAGACCGTCTTCAGCCATTGCGATCCGGAGTTCTATTGGATTGGCAGTGTATTACCATAGTTTCGTAGAGGGTTTCTCATCTATTATTGCACCTATGACCAGATTCACACAGAAGGGTGCTCTGTTCAGATGGACTAAGGAGTGTGAAGAGAGGATTCAAGAACTCAAGACGACTTTGACTACAGACCAGTGTTGGTATTGCTTACAGGTTTGAGGTCTTACACTGTGTACTGTGATGTGTCACATGTTGGCCTCGATGCGATGTTGATTCAAGATAGTATGGTGATTGCCTACGTGTCTAAACAGCTGAAGGTGCATGAGAAGAATTATCCTATCCACGACATGGAATTAGAAGTTATTTTTCATGCCTTAAAGATTTGGTGGCACTATTTGTACGGTGTCCCTTATGAGGTATATACCGACCACCAGTGTCTGCACCATCTTTTCAAACAGAAGGATCTCAACTTGTAGCAGCGAAGATGATTATAGTTTCTTAAGGACTTTGATATCACCATTCTATATTATCCCGGGAAGGCCAATGTGGTAGACGATGCGTTGAGTCCAAAGGCGGAGAGCTTGGGCAGTTTAGCAAATCTGTTGGCAAAAGAGAGGTCATTACCATTCGTTGTTTAGGCCTTGGCTAACCATTTTGTTAGACTGGATGTTTTAGAGCCGAGTCAAGTTCTGGCTTGCATGGTTTCTCTGTCTTCTCTATATGATCATATCAAAGAGCGTCAGTATAACGATCCCCATTTGCTAGTCCTCAAGGACACAGTTCATCACGGCGATGCCAAAGAGGTTACTATTGGGGATGACTGTGCGTTACATATGCAAGACTGGCTATGTGTGCCAATTTGGGTGGGCTGCATGAGTTTATTTGTTAGGAGGCCCATAGTTCGCGGTACTCTATTCATCCGGATGCCGCTAAGATGTATCAGGACTTGAGGCAACACTATTGGTTGAGGAGGATGAGGAAGGACATAGTGGTATTATAGCTTGGTGCCTAAATTATAAGCAATTGAAGTACGAGCACCAGAGACCAGGTGGGTTGCTTCATTGTGTCAGAAGAAGCTTGACGCAGTATGGGTGATTGTGGATAAATTGACCAAGTCGGCTCATTTCATTCCGATGGTGACTACTAATTCTTCAGAGCACCTGGCTCATGTCTATATTCGCGAGATTGTCCGACTTCATGGCATGATGGTATCCATCATCTCTGATTGGGGTACGTAGATGACATCGTGATTCTAGAAGGCCTTATAACATGAGTTAGGCACACAGATTGAGTTGAGTACATCGCTCCACCCTTAGACGGATGGACAATCCAAGCGCATTATTCATAAATTGGAGGATATGCTTTGTGCATGTGTTATGGAGTTCGGGGGTTCTTAGGATCGGTTCTTGCCGCTTGTGGATTTTTCCTACAATAATAGTTACAATTTGACTCTTCAGATGGCTCCATATGAGGCATTGTGTGGGAGGAGGTGTAGGTCTCCGGTCTGGTTTAAGTCAGACGAGGCCAGGCTATTGGGTACTAACCTGGTCGAGGATGCTTTGGAAAAAGTTAAGTTGATTCAGGATTGACTCCGTACATTCCAATCTAGATAGAATAGTTATGCGGATCGGAAGGTTTGCGACGTTGCATTCATGGTTGTAGAGCGGGTCATGCTCCGGGATTCTCCCATGAAGGGTGTTATGAGGTTCGGGAAGAAGGAAAAGGTGAGCCCTAAGCATATCGAACCTTTTGAAATTCTTGAGAGGATTGCTGAGGTGGCCTACAAGCTTGTATTGCCACATAGTCTAGCTGCAGTTCATCCGAGATTCCATGTTTTTATTCTCCGGAAGTATCATGGTGATCCGTCCCATGTGTTAGATTTTAGCTCAGTCCAATTGGATAAGGATTTGTCTTATTTTGAGGAGCCGGTGGCCATCTTGGAAAGGCACGTCCCAAAGTTGAGGACGAATAGCATTGCTTCAGTAAAGGTTTAGTGGAGGGGTCAACCAGTTGAGGAGGTGACTTGGGAGACCAAGCATAATATGTGTAGCCGCTATCCTGATATTTTCACCACTTCAGGTATGTCTCTAAACTCTTTCGAGAGCTGATATTTGTTTTAAGAGGGGGAGGATGTAACGACACGGCACACTTTCAATCACAATATTTTCTTAAGCCGTCGTGTGAGTATAACATTTGAAATAGGTTTTGAAAACAGTTTTCCCAAAATAGCTACAGGCACTTGAGCCCACCTTATGAGACCGTGTGGGTTCACGTAATTTCCCTGCAAGTAACACGGACATAAGTCCCACCTCATACTGCTGCATGTGCGTCAATAACATGTCACAACAAAAACTCTCACCACAAGTGCCCATATATCATAACTTGCCAATAAATTATAATATCGGTGTTTTCACAACAATAGACCACAACTCCACCACAAGATTATCAACTACAATAATAAATGTAAAGATGCTCAATAAGGAAGATGTTTCAACAATAACAGTTTTGCCTAAAAGTGATAACGATTTTCACAATTTCAACACCAATAACTCAACAATGAGGGATAAGGTATAACCACGTTATTAAATAAGGATAACTCACAAGGGAAGAGATAACGTATAACTATGACTTATAATAATAGAAATCGACAAGGAAAGAGATAACATGAACAATAACTTCAAGTAATGACAAACAATAATGGAAGAGATAACATGAACAATAACTTCAAATAATGATAATCAACAATGAAATAGATAACATGTAACAATAATAGAGGAAGCAAGTTGAACTAAAACATGAGAGCAATTTATCAAGTATGATGTAGAACATGTGTTAATGAAATTATACAAGGCATGTAAGGATAGACTAACATAAGTAGGAATAGATTGACTATGAGAATTTAGAACATGATACTACAATTCAATTAAAGAATGGAAAGAGTCTAAGTAGCCTGAATCGGTCAAATACCTCGTATAACCCATGTACCCACTCGTCACCTTGGGTACACGGCTTTCACACAGCACAAATGAATCAATCAATACCAATCCTAAGATGTATCCCCCCCCCCCCACAAAGTTAGGAAAGATACTTAGCTCAATTAGACCAATTCAACACCCAGAAAAGAGCTTTTTCCTTCAAATTCTCCTCCACACGGCTCAAATCTAATTACAATTGACTTAATATAATCAAATAATGCAAGGGAAATCAATTACAATAAATAAATCTATGATCTTTACATTTTCCAAAAAAGACAATAAAATTCAACTAGGGGCCCGCCCAGTCATATATGTGATTAATAAAACTCGGGTCCAATGATGGATTTCGACTACCCATGACCCCACGAGTTCATATATGTGATTAGTTTCAAAACTCAGTTTCTTATTTTTCAAAAACATGACAGTTTTATAAATTCTTACTTTGATTTACATGATTTTGATATTAAAATCTAAGATATATTGATGGAATATGATTAAAAATAGATTAGAAACACTTAGCCAAAGTTGTTGGTGAAAATACCTCTACAAATCCCCTCCTATCGAGTCTAGGTTTCCAAAATGAAAGAATGAGAGATAAAATCCCAACTTTCAGCCCTTATGTTCAGCTGCAGTTATCGCAATTGCAATATGGGTTCACAATTGTGGCACTGAAGGCCCAGGAAGCTCTTCGCAAATGCGAAGATGGGTTCTCAATTGTGAACCCTGCTGCCCTCGCAAATGTTACATTTTATTCGCAAATGCCAACTACCCAAAGACCAAACCACTTTGCAATTGTCAGCCTGGCATCACCATTGCGACACCAAAGGCTGCTACACACCAGATTTCTGGTTTTAAATCCAAAACACTCTGATACATGTTCGAAACTCATCCGAGCCCTCGAGGCTCCTAACCAAACATCCACACAAGTAAAAAAAATGTCATACAAACTCGCTCGTGCTATCAAAATAGAAAAATAACATCTAAAACTATGCATCGAACACTAAAATGCATGAATTTCAAAGTAAAGTTCAAGAATCGTTAGAATTGTAACCAAATGTCTGAATTCTATCAAATCAACTTCAACTAATACCAAATTTTGCAAAAAAATTCTAAATACAATAACGGACTTAGTCTAAGTCCCAAAATTAAATTCCGGGCTCGATAGCTAAAATTCAACCAACGGTCAAACTTTTCAACTTTAGATTGCCAAATCTCAGCAAATAACCGTTAATCAATGTACGGACTTCCAAAATCAATGTCGGGCATACGCTCGAGTCTGAAGTTACTATTTAAAGATATCAGATCCATCAAAACACAGTTCCGGGGTCGTTTTCACAAAAGTCAAAGTTTGGTCCACATTCTATAATTTAAACTTCTAAGTCAAAAAATCAAGGGTCTGAATAAACCCGAAAGCTTCCCGGAATGAAACTAGCCGACCATGCAAGTCATAAAATCATAAACACACATATGTGAAGCATAAAAAGGGATAACGGGGAGGAATTACACAAAATGAATGATCGGGTAATTACATTTTCCCCCTCTTAAAACTAACATTCATCCTTGAACGTGTATAAGGACATACTTTAAGTGTTGAATACATGAGGATAACGACTTCGCATGTCATGCTCGATCTCCTAGGTCGCCTCCTCGACCGGATGACCCCTCCATTGAACCGTCACTGAAGAAATATTCTTTGATCTCAACTTCATGAGTTGTCAGTCCAAGATAGCCACATGTTTCTCAATATAAGTCAAATCCTCGTCTAATTGGACTGTGCAGAAATCTATAATATGAGATGGATCGACATAATACTTCCAGAGCACAGAAACATGGAACACTAGATGAACTACAGATAGACTAGGTGGAAATGCAAGCTTGTAGGCCACCTCCCCAATTTTCTCAAGGATCTCAAAAAGTTTGATATACGTAGGGCGCAACTTGACCTTTTTGCATTCCTGGAGCAACAATCGCTCTCCAACCAGGAATGCAACATCACGAACCTTCAGATCCGCATAACTCTACTACCTAAATTGGGTTGTACGACCGATCCTAGATCAACATGACTTTCTCCAAGGCATCTCGAAACAAATCCGTGCCTAATAACTTTGCCTTTCCCGGCTCAAACCAACCAACTAGAGAACGACACCATTTCGCATATCAAAAGCCTTCTTTGTCACGACCCAATTTCCACTATAGTCCATGATGGCGCCTAACGTCGCCGTTAGGCAAGCCAACAGTAATCTACCCAAAATCCGCATATTAAACTCACGCTAAGTATGAATACATACCTTACGATGTTAGGTGAAAAAATCCCAGCCGCTCCTGCGCTCGTTGGCTTGCACATGCGTCTAGTTTCTCGCAGGTGTGAATGCAGTAGAACTGCGGCTGCATCAACAATGATTCCATGTCCAAGCATGTTCCGCACATCCAGCGAATAGCACCCGAGGCCCCCGTGGCCTCGCCCAAACATAACAACAAGTTCACAAACATAAGACGGACTTGCCCGAACACTCAGAAGGCGTAAACCAACATCAAAACTAAGAATCACACCTAAACCAAATCGAATCAACTTATGAACTTAAAGTTTTTCCAAATTACCCTGAATGCGCCGAATCATACTTAAACTACTCAGAATGACACCAAATTTTGCGTGCAAGTCATAAATCACCATACGCAACTATACCTAGGCTCAAAATCCAAAACAAACCTCGATACCACAAAAACCTACTTCAAACCAAATTTAAAGAACTTGAAAACCTTCAACGCACCAACTTTCAATAATAAGCACCGAAACGTTCCCGGGTCATCTGAAACCTGATCCGAACACACGAACAAGTCTAAAATCACCATACAAACCTATTGCGAGCGTCAAATCCAAGTTCCGGGGTCGTTTACTCAAAATGTTGACTTAAGTCAAACTTAGCCTATCTAAGCCACTATTAAGAAGCCAAGTGTTTTGATTTTAATACGAACCCTTCTAAACCACGAACTAAACGTCCCCTCAAGTCATAAAATAATAAAAGAACATACGGGGAGTCATAATTAGGGGAATGGGGTTCTAGAAAGCAAAATAACTAGTCGGGTCGTTACATTCTCCACCTCTTAGACAAACGTTCGTCCTCGAACGGATCTAGAATCATACCTGGAGTGCCGAATAGGTGTGGATATATTCTCCGCATGTCCTCCTCGGTCTTCCAAGTCGCCTCCTCGACTAGTTATCCCCACCACTAAACCTTTACCGCAACAATCTTCTTACTTTATCTAGTGAACCTACCTGTGAACAATGACAATTGTCTCATCCTCATAACCCAAACTCTCATCTAGCTGAATCATGTCGTAATCTAGTACATGCAACCTGTCGGCATAATACATCCGGAGCATAGAAACATAGAAGACCGGATGAACTCCTGATAGACTAGAGGCAAAGAAAGCTCACAAACAACCTCCCCAACTCACCCAACACCTCAAATTGACCTATAAACCTTGGGCTCAACTTGCCCTTCTTCCCGAACCTCAAGATTCCCTTCATCGGCGAGACCTTCAAGAGAACCTTCTGGCCCACCATTAATTAAAAATCACGCGCCTTATGATCCACGTAACTCTTCTATCTTGAGTGTGATGTGTGATTCTGCTACTAAATCAACTTTACCTTTTCTAAGGAATCCTTTACTAAATCATTACCATATAACTTAGCCTCGATGGGCTTGAAGTATCCGATGGCGAACGACATCGCTGACCGTATAAATCTTCAAAAAGAGCCATCTCAATGCTCGAATGATAACTGTAATTGTACGAAAACTCAGCCAATGGTAAGAAACAGGTAGACCGTGTAACCGAACAATCTCCTGAATGTAAATCTGGCCTAATCTCCTTGAAGAATACATAGTCACAACAAGAATAAGGTGTGCCGACTTGGTTAACCTATCGACAATGACCCAAACTGCATCAAAATTCCTCAAAGTCCACGGGAACCCAACTACGAAGTTCATAGTAATGTTCTCCCATTTCCACCCAAGCATAACCATCTGCTGAAGTAGGCCACCTGGCCTATGGTGCTCACACTTGACATGCTGGCAATTTATGCATATCGCCACATACTCAACTATGTCTTTCTTCATCCACCGCCACCAATAATGCTGCCTCAAGTCGATAATACACATTTGTTGCACTTGGATGAATAGAATACTGAGAACTGTGTGCCTCCTCTAGAATTCTCTCCCTCAATCCATCAATATTAGGAACACATAGGCGACCCTAGAGCCCCAGAACACCATCCTCGCCGATAGGAACCTCCTTGGCACCACCCTATTATACTGTTTCTCTGATAACCAACAAGTGTGGATCATCGTACTGCCGGTCCTTGATCCGCTCAAATAATGAAGACTGAGCCACGACACACTCACAAAGTCGACTAGGCTCTGAAATATCCAATATCACAAGCTTGTTAGCCAAGCATTGGATGTCCAAAGCCAATGGTATCTCCTCTGCTGCAATGAATGCCAAACTACCCATACTTTAAGCCTTTCTGCTCAAGGCATCTTTAAGCACATTCGCCTTGACATGATTATAAAGGATGGTAATATCATAGTCCCTCGGTAACTCAAGCCACCTGAGCTGCCTTAAATTGAGATTCCTCTGCTTGAACAAATGCTGCAAGCTGCGATGATCGGTGTAAACCTCACAGGACACCCCATAATGATAATGCCTCCAGATCTTAAAAGCATGAAGTATCGCGATCAACTCCAAATCATGTACACAACATGCATCAGTTCTTCTCATGGGACTTCAGCTGACGTGAAGCATTTGCAATAACTCACCCCTTCTACATCAATACACAACCAAGGGCAATGCGTGAAGCATCGCAATACACAGTATACACCCCTGAATTGGAAGGAAATACTAAGATCGGTGATGTAGTAAAAGTTCTCTTGAGCTTATGAAAGCTCGCCTCGCAATCATCAGACTATCGAAACAGAGCACCCTTATAAGTCAATCTAGTCAAAGGTGCTGCAATATATGAGAAGCCCTCTACAAAACTGGCTATAATAACCTGATAACCCCAAGAAACACCTGATCTCGGTCGCTGTGGTCGGACGAGGTCAATTCTGGACTGTCTCAATCTTCCTTGGATCTACCTTAATACCCTCTCCTAATATAACACGTGCCAAGAATTCCACAAAATCTAACTAGAACCCGCACTTGGAGAACTTAGCATATATCTTATGTTCCTGCAAGGTCTGAAGCACTAATCTCAAATGCTGCTCGTGCTCCTCCATACTGCGCGAGTAGATCAATTTGTCGTCAATGAATACATTGACAAATAAATCAAGATACGACCTGAAAACCCGGTTCATCAAATCCATAAACATCACCGAGGCATTACTCAAGCCGAAGGACATCACCAAAAACTCATATTGGCCATATCTAGTCCAGAAGGCCATCTTCAGAACATTCGACGTATGAATCCTCAGCTGATGATACCCAAATCTCAAGTCAATCTTAGAGAACACCCTGGCACCCAACAACTAGTAAAACAAATCATCAATACGTGGCAACGGGTACTTGTTCTTAATGGTAACTTTGTTCAACTAGCGGTAATCAATGAACATCTGTATAGTCCCATCCTTTTTCTTCACGAACAAAATGGGTACACCTCAAGGCGACACACTCGGTCTGACGAACAACGCTTTTCGACCATGTGTCGATCTTTCAAGAATGAAATAACCTGAATGGGTGCACCGATGGAAGAACCCTTCCACTCCAATCTAGGAAACTCTGGTCGCGCCAAGGTAATAATCTTACCATTGAAGTAAAGGATGGCATGGTACAGATACAATCAGTCCATGCCTAGGATGACCTCAAAGTCAGTGAGGTCGAGCAACAGAAGATCTGCTCGGGTCTCATAACCACCAAAAATCACAATACATGACCGGTACAACAGAATCGCTCACGGGTATGGACAAATAAACAGGAACATATAAGGAATTATGAGGGAAATCCAGACTAGGTGACGGGCGTGTGGGCGTGCACGTGGAAATTATGACTTGGTCCATTTCGTGAAATTGTAAAGTTGAATAACTTGTTGTTAGCTATGTGCTCTCCGTATGTTATTGAAATTTGACTGTAAATCATGTTAGAAATCATGTTAGGCTATGTGTTGGTCATGTTATTGAAAATTACCTGCTAATTGCTACTTATACTCATTCATAGTTTTACTTGCATATCATACCTCAGTCTCTGTTATTCCTTGTTGATACATTATATCATTTCTGTTTTGGTATGATTTTCATGATTTCTGAGAGCCCGTGAGACTAGATAGGTTGGTGACTGAGTGAGGCCGAGGGCCTGATAGTGAGATATTGATACCATAGCACGTGAGTTGTTCGTGTGGATCCAGATATTTATACTGTTGCACATGAGTTGTCTATGTGGATCTTGATTTTATACTATAGCACGTGAGTTATCTGTGCAGTACGTGAGTTGTTCGTGCGGATATAGTGCTTGGGCTATAAGAGCCCCTCTGGAGTCTGTACACCCCTAGTGAGCGCATGTACCTACTAAGTACAAGTGTTGAGTGCCGAGTGCTAAGCTATTGAGAAAGATTGAGTGACTATTGCTTAGAGAGAATGCTCTTGACTTAATTATTGTTGCACTTAGCTGCTATATGTCACTGATTTGAAACATCTGAAAGATATTATATCCGGTTTTTACTTGAACTTGGCATGTACAAACTGATTTGACTTAAATTGCCGGATTAGAAAGCATGTCTACTTTCCTTGTTGAGACTACAGAAATTGAACTATAAATGTGTAGCTCGTCATTATCTTTCAGTTCTTTATTTAGTATTGTTACTCTGAGAGAATGCTCTTGACTTTATTATTGTTGCACTTAGCTGCTATATTTCACTGCTTTGAAACATCTAAGGCATATTATATTCGGTTTTTACTTGAACTTGGCATGTACAAACTGATTTGACTTAAATTACCGGATTAGAAAGCATGTCTACTTTCCTTGTTGAGACTACAGAAATAGAACTATAATTGTATAGCTCGTCACTATCTTTCAGTTCTTTATTTAGTATTGTTACTTAGTGAGTTAGTTGTACTCACGTTACACCCTGCACTTCGTGTACTGATCAAGGTATTTCTGGACACGGTACGTGTTGATAATTCCCACAGCTGATCGTTGGAGACTTCGAGGTAGCTGCCTGGCGTTCGCAATCCTTGTTTCTCCTTCCTTATCTTTTCTTTTATTGTATTTGATCCAGACTTTCATTGACATTTCTTCTCTAGACTGGTGATGTATAGATGCTCATGACCTTAGTGACACCCCGATTTGGGAGTTGTTTTTCGCATTTGTGTTTTGGGTTTTTACCCCGTTTATGAGAATTGTCATTTAAAAACTCCTTTTATTCATCTTCTGTTAAATTTTGGAAATTTCGGCTTGCCTAGCATTACGATAGGCGCCATCACGACAGGTTAGGATTTGGGTCGTCACAATATGTCAAGATCTATTTAATTCGTATATGTTTTTCAAATTTGAAGTGGCATTTCGATAATTTAAAATTAAATAGAAAATAATTTAGGTATCATATTAATTTTTATGTTTAATTATTAAATATGGTTAACCTTAAAATTGTACATTAAGAAAAATTTATTGTGAGACGTTAAAAAAATAACTATTATATGTTACTGAGAAAATTCTCCCATAAAATTATTTTAAAGATCATATGTTTTTTAATTTTTTTAATTGTTACTAGATATATATTTACATATCAAAAATTTAACAAAATAAGATGAAATAAAATTTATATAACAAAAAAATACTGAAAACCAGACAAAGCCGAACCAATCCAAACCGATATAAATAGTTTGATTTTAATAGAAACCGAACCAACCCGGTTCATGTACACACCTTACTAAATAGTAAGGTTTTCATTACTAAATTATACTTATATTTTCGAGGCCTTACAAATTGTTTGTCATGACCACTTTATTCCCAACTCGATCTTTGTCACTAACAAAAAGAACTAATATTATCTCTCCTAGATTATTTAAAAAAATACAGCTATAGTGATAAAATAAAATTTATACCTTGCTATCACGGTTGAGTTGTAACTTCAAAGAATATTTCACTCTTTCTAGCTCTCTAAGTTCATTCCATCAACGGTTCAAGAGAATCCCTACCACTGCCGAAAAGCCCTATACATTGTAGTGAATTTCTCTTGGTTATCTAAATTTAATTATTCACTGAGTATTTGTCACTTTAGTTTTCTCCCTTCAAGGTCTTGCATGTAACTAGCCTACTGGGCTTGGCTCACTCTATTATTATATAGTAATTATTAAATTATCATTTGACTAGGCATCATTAATTGGACCATCAACCATGTATTAGTTCTAGGTACTTCATACCTATGTAAATAATAATTCCAATTAAAATAATATATGTACATGCATATTAATACCTATGAAAATGAAATAAATTATAACTAACAAAATAACTTTAAAGTTCACTCTTAAGTTATCAGTTTAATACATGTCCAAACACAATTAGTTTAACATATACTTTCAAAATAATTTGCCAAATATAAATTATTTTTCTCCAAAACTACTTATGAAATACTATATATGTTGATAAAATACTTTCAAAGTAAGTAACTTATAGAAGTAATGAACAAGTGGATTAGGGCTTTTGAAATTTCAATTAGTTCTTTCAAATATATACGTAATAGCATTACAATACACTTTCACAACATGTGGATTAGGGGTTTTGAAATTTCAGCCGATGATATTTACTATAAATTAGTCATGCACACACCTTAATTGAGCAACATAATTTCTTACAGCAATAACTATCACATATCAATATAACTGCCACGGCTTCAGCAAAATTTTTATTTTTATTTTTTTGGCTTCATTAATCGCAACCCCCATTGTTGTTAGACCAGCTTGTTTCAATACATATAAATGGGGTTAACGACAATTTAGACGTCATCAACGGACTCACCCCCCAAGTTGTTTCTAGTAAGTTTTTTATTTTGTACGTAGACCTATTTTATATATATATATATATATATATATATATATATATATATATATATACCAAAAGGGAACTCTCCCCAATCGAATAATAAGTTAGCTCTATATATATACTAAATCCTATGATAGATGTCGTAAGTGGCATTATTAACCTATGATATATGAGTATATATACACTGTCAGATGATCTAAGAGATAACTACAAGTAAACGTTCTTAATATTTAGGCAGATTTAATGATTTGAAGTCTATGAGAAATAACACTACATCTATCATTCGTTTCATAACAATGGGTACGGATGGTATAAATATAGAGTAACTTGAGGCGAATGAATCCTACACTCACACTCACAGTCATAAAATGCATATGGCCCGATCATAAGAAGTTTCAACATGTTGAACTGTATGATCATTTTATTTAAAAGTCTAAAAAGTGTGAGATAATATCTTTTTATTTACATAATTAATTTTATTTTTAACATGTCAGCTAAAATAAAAAGTTGATCTAATTGCATAAATAATATTAATATCATTTAACTTTTCAGATGCATAAGTGCAATTGCGGTGTGGAACAAGAAATGTGGTATCAAATACAAATGGATCGGGAGTATTTTCCTTGGTGATGGATCCTCGTGTAAATACTTTGCCATTGCTATTGTCCAACTGTCGTTTAGTAGTTGCAACTCCACTCTCAATATGTAACGCGAGCTTACTATCTGTTGGGCTTTTGGCGTCATCCTTGAACCTTGTAAATATCGGTATTGGCGGTGTCGGCGGTCTTATTAATGTCGTTTTAGGTCCTACTAGTTTTATACTTAATTTTAACCTCATTTTATAGTGAACGAGCTAGCCTGCTAGTGCTTAATTAGTATTACTACTATGCATCAGCTAGTTAACTTTCTTAGCCAGTTGTTTACTGCATGAATAAGGACAGTTATTTCCACTAATGAATAAAGTGCAAATAATATTTGCTATGTCTTATATTGGATCCATCTAATTGTATTGTGTGTATTTTTATTTTGTTCAAAGCTTTGTCTTGTTTATTACCCCTTCTTATATTTTGTTTCATACATACGGTAATGACTCTAGAATTAGCTTCGACCTAACGTCTCTACATAATAAAAACACACGAAATAAAAATGAAGGGACATAAAAAGCGAATATAGTAAAAGCGGGATAAGATAAAATTAAGGAAGAGACTGTAAGATGATAATGTCGGTCAAACGATAAGATAATAAATACTAATTAAAATAATGAATAAAACAAAAATAATATCTTATTCAAAGTTATATAATGACGGGACCCAATAAAGTATCCGACAAGTTATAATACCCCATATAGAGGCATATTATTAATGATGGGACCTAAGAAAGAAGATATATATTATTAGTTCTATCAGTAACATCTCTAGGGAAGGGAAAATAAAAGTTTATCTCACGACCCAAATCTCAACATGTCGTGATGGCGCCTATCCCATTACTAGGTAAGCCGAAAATAACATAATAACTACACATTTTAAATTAAAAACATGATTTAATAGGTCCAATAGTGGAAAGTCTCATAAATAACTGATACAAATAACTGCAACTCAACTACAAAATCCCAAAATCCTAGTGTCACCGAGCACATGAGCTACTAATGTCAACATAGTCTAAAAAAACTAGTATAATTGTCTGAGAAGATAGAATTGTACTGATATGAAATTAAAGAAAGGAGAGTCAAGGTTTGCGGACTTCATCACAGCTACCTCGAGGTCTACGAACAGGTACTATCACCACTCAAGCAATCACCGCATCCATATGTACTTGGATCTACACACGAAGTTTAGAGTGTAGTATGAGTATAACCGATCTAATATACTCAATAAGTAATAGGACTAACTTTGGGCTGAAAGCAGTGACGAGCTCAGAAAGATACAGTCTTGTGATGACTCGATAGGTCATCTTATATTTTAGAACCTAATTCTGCGTTTCGAGGTCTCAAAAACCTCATCTTAGCCTTCCTCGATTTGCATGCGCAGTCCGAGTGTTCTTCCTGAAAGCTTATATGTTAAAAATTGATAAAAAGAGAATTTTTTCCTTAAAAATCAATTTAAGTTGACTTCGAACAATATTTTTAGCAAACAGACCCAGATCCATATTTTGATGGTCCTGGTAGGTCCGTATCGTAATTTGGGACTTGGGCATATGCCCGTAATCGAATTTTGAGGTCCATTGCTCGAGATATGGAATTTTGATAAAAACTTAAAAGTTTGAAAGTTTAATAATTTTTGGAATTGATTGATGTTTGGTATTATTGATATCAGGTCCGTATTTTAGTTCCAGAGCCCGGTACAGGTCCACTATAATATTTAAGACTTGTCTGTAAAATTTAATGAGAAATAGAGTTGATTTGATGTGATTCGAACATCCGGTTGTGAAAATAAAAGTTTTAAAGTTTTCATGAAAATTTCATTTGATTTGGCATTCCATTCATATCTCTAGGAGTTATTTTGGCAATTTAATTGCGCGAGCGAGTTCGTATGATGTTTTGGAACTTGCGTGCATGTTTGTTTTGGTGCCCCGAGGGCTCGGGTGAGTTTTGGATAGGCTACGTGAAGATTTGAACTTAGGAAAATCTGGTTTATCTGCAGTTTCAGGTGCCTTCTGGTTTCATTCTTCGCCTTCGCGAAGGCACTCTCACAGACGCAAAGTAGAAACTGGGATGGCTGAGTTTTCTTCTTCGCGAACGCAAAGGCTGTGTCGCGAACGCGGAGAGATGGAGGCTTTACCCTTCGCGAACGCGACCAGCTCAACGCGAACGCATAGTGTTAGGGACCTAGCGTAGGGGTCGGTCTTTCCTTCATCGCGAACGCGAGCAAGGGCTCGCGAACGCGAAGTCCAGGGGGATTATGCTTCGCAAACGCAAAGTGGGACTCGTGATTGCATAAGCTTCACAAGCTCTGCTCTTCGCGAACGCAACAGTGTCCTCGCGAATGCGACAGTGTCCTCGCGAATGCGATGAACACTCTCGCCCAGCTATTAAACAGTCCCATTACAGGACTTAGGCCATTCCTTCAAATTTTTAAAATTTAGACGGTCTAGAGGCGATTTTCAGAAGACATTTTCTTCCCTAAAGTGTTGGTAAGTAATTCTAAACCACTTTCTTTCAATTACCCATTACATTTCATGAATGTTCAACCTAAAACCTATAGTTTTGATGGTAGAATTGAGGGTTTTGGGTAGAAACTAGGAATTTGGAAAAAAATGGAAATTTACACCTCAAATTGAGGTCGGATTCGAAAACCAATTATATATCCGGGCTCAGGGGTGAATGGGTAAATGGATTTTTGTCTGAACATCGTGTTTTGACCAAGCAGGCCCGGGGTCGATTTTTGACTTTTTGGGGAAAAGTTTGGGAAATCTAAATTTTTGCAATGTAATTGATTCCTTTAGCAATATTTGATATTATTAAGTCGTTTTTGAATAGATACTAGTGGTTTGGAGGTGGATTCTCGAGGAAACTTTGTGATTGAGTATTGAGTGGCCTTCGGAGTGAGGTATGTGTCGTGGTTAACCTTGACTTGAGGGAATTAGGAACCCTCGGACTATTTGCTATGTGAAGTTCATGTGAGCGGTGTATATGTGAGGTGACGAGTACTTATGCGCCACCAATTTACCTGTTTTCCATGTTTCTCCCATTTTTCTCATATTGTCTCCTTCCATGCCTAATTTCTACGTGTTCAGACTGGTGTTGTTAAATTGATCATTCTTATTATGTTTACGGATCTTCTGGTGATAATTGAGTATTGATTTCGAAGTTGAGGTTGATATTGTGGAACCAAATGTTGAAGTAAGGCTTGTACTTGTTATTCTATCTCCCTGTTGTTATTTGTTCATTTCATTATGGTAAGGGAAAGTATTAATGCACGAAGGGTGATGTCATGCCGTATTGTGAGTGATAATGCATGAAGGGTGATGCCGTGCCGTATTGTGAGTGTTAATGCATGAAGGGTGATGCTGTGACATATTGTGAGTGTTAATGCACGAAGAGTGATGCCGTTCCATGATATGAGAGCTAATGCATGAAGGGTGATGCCATGCTGTTTCTATTGATTTTATGGTGAGGTTAAGTGTAAAAGCACGAAGGGTGATGTCGTGCATATTTCCTTTACTGTATTCACTGCTCCTGTTGGTTCATAGTATATTGGTTTTTCTAGTCATCATTTTGTTGTAGTTCTTTATCTCGTATTTCCCTCAGCATGTTTCCCCCTCCCGATATTTCCTGTCTAGATCTTCATTGTTGTTATTGGTATATACACTGTTAAATTGTACCGGTTGATTTGTAGGTATCCTGTCTTAGCCTCGTCACTACTTCGTCGAGGTTAGGCTCGACACTTACCAGTGCATGGGGTTGGTTTTACTGATACTGCACTTTGCACTTTCTTTGCAAATTTTGGTACCGGCTCGGGTTAATCGAGATTTAGCTGTTGGACCATCTATCCCGAGACTCAAGGTAGATCTGTCGGCATTCACAGACCTTGAAGTCCCCGTCTATCTTTTCTGTTTTACTATTTCTTTCATTCAAACAATTGTATTTCTCTCAGACTATTATTTGTAGTGAATTCGAGAATGCTCGTGAATTGTGACTCCAGATCCATGTGGTAGTAATTAATGTAGTTTTTATATTATTCCGCACTCGCTATATTTCATCTTAGCTTATTTGTTGTTATTTACTGAATGGAATAAGGATTGGTTTAATGATTCTCTAATATTGGCTTGCCTAGAATGTGAAATATTAGGTGCCATCATGGTCCTGACGGTGGAAATTTCGGGTCGTGATAGTTGGTACTAAAGCACTAGGTTGCCTAGGTCTCACGATTCACGAGCGAGCTTAGTAGAATCTGGAGGATTGGTATGGAGATGTCTGTGCTTATCTTCCAGAGGCTATGAAGTTTAGAAACAAATTTCACTTTTGTTCTTCTCTGTCATGCGATTTTGTTTTCTCAATACTGATTGAATGTTTCTACACTTATTCGCTCGCAGATGGTGAGAACATGTACCGCTTCTTCAGTTGAGCAGCAGCTAGAGGCCCCAGTGGCAGCTCCTGCGCGTGGCAGAGGTCGAGGCCGAGGTAGGTGTAGGGCTCAGCCCAAAGCCCGAGTAGCAGCGCCAGCAGTGGAGCCTCAAGTAAAGCTTGACGAGGAGGTTCCAGCCCAGAATGTTCCTGCCAGGCTAGCTCAGGTTCCAGAGGGGTTCATTGCCACCCCAGTGCTTCAGGACGCTTAGGTCCATTTGGGGGGCCTCATCGAGAGTGTGGCCCAGACTGGTGCATTTCCCATGGCACCAGCTATCTCTCAAGCTATAGGAGGAGCCCATACTCCCACTACTCCCGCTCTGGAGAAGATAGCTTCCCAGTATCAGGCTCCAGCAGCTCAGCCAGTCAGAGCAGTTCAGCCGGTTATTGCGGCTCAGGCCGAAGATGGGTCAGCTATGTCTTCCGAGGCTTTGTGGAGATTGGACATGTTTACCAAGCTCTTCCCTGTTCACTTCAGTGGTGCTACTTCAGAGGATCCCCAGTAATATCTTGACATCTATCATGAGGTGCTACGAAACATAGGTATATTAGAGATCAATGGGGTCGACTTTGCTGTATTTCAGATGTCTGGTTCCGCCAAGAAATGGTGGAGAGATCTTTTGTTGACCAGACCAGCTGGGTCGCCTGCTCTTACTTGGGACTAGTCCTCTCAGCTCTTTCTAGAGTAGTTTCTGCCTATCACATTGAGAGAGGACCATCGCCGTCAGTTTGAGCGTCTCCAACAGGCAGTATGACTGTTACTTAGTATGAGACATGTTTTGTAGATTTGGCCCATCATGCTATTCTTCTGCTTCCCACCGAGAGAGAGAGGGTGAGCTGGTTTATTGATGGACTTGCTCAGCCTATTAGATTGCAGATGGCAAAGGAGACTGGGAGTGATATTTCTTTTTAGGCGGCTGCCAATGTCGCCAGATGAGTCGAGATGGTTCTTGCTCAGGGTGGTCAAGGATCTGACAAGAGACCTCGTCATTCCGGTGAGTTCAATAGTGCCTCATCTAGTGGTAGGGGTACTATTGGTAGAGGCCATCCTCCCAGGCCATTTCATTTCGCACTCCAGACATCCCACGGTGCCACAGGTGGTCGTGGTCCTCATATGCCTTATTCTGACCAGCTATCCTACAGTAGACCACCATATCATATTAGTTCACATCCACTCCAGAGTTATCAGGGTGGTTACTCAGGTCAACAGGGTCAGTTTCACGGTCACAAGTCACAAGAGCCGACGTCATGTTATACTTGTGGTGATCCGAGGCATATTGCTAGGTTTTTCCCTCGGGCATCGGGAAGCTCACAACATCAGAGTTCTCGTGCTATGGTTCTGGCACCAGTTGCTACACCATCTACTCAGCCAGCCACACGTAGGGTCAGGCAGCCAGAGGTAGAGGCCAGATTGTTAGAGGTGGAGGTCAAGTCATTAGAGGTAGAGACCAGCCAGGTAGTGGTTGTCCCAGGGACGTAGTTTAGAGTGATGGGGCCCAGCCTCGGTGTTATGCTTTCCCAGCCAGGCCTGAGGCTGAGTCATCTGATGTTGTTATCACAGGTACTGTTTCAGTTTGCAGTAGAGATGCTTCAGTTCTATTTGATCCGGGATCTACTTACGCCTATGTGTCATCCTATTTTGCTTCATATTTAGTCGTGCCTCATGATTCTTTGAGTGCTCCTGTGTATGTGTCCACACCAGTGGGAGATGCTATTCTTGTAGATCGTATTTATTGGTCGTGTGTGGTCACCATTGGGAACCTTGAGACTCATGTAGATCTCCTACTTCTTGATATGATTGATTTTGATATCATTCTGGGTATGGATTGGCTATCACCTTATCATGCTATATTAGATTGTCACGCAAAGACGGTGACCTTAGACTTGTAGGGGATGCCTTGATTAGAGTGGAGAGGGACTCCCGGCCATTCTACCAGCAGGGTTATCTCTTATGTGAAGGCTCAGCATATGGTCGAGAAGGGGTTTCTAACTTATCTGGCTTATGTCCGTGATTCTAGTGCAGAGGTTCCTTCCATGGATTCAGTGCCGGTTGTTTGTGAGTTTCTAGATGTGTTTCCTGCAGACTTGTCGGGAGTGTCACTCGACATGGATATTGATTTCTGCATTGATTTGGCTTCGGGCACTCAGCCCATTTCCATCCTGCCATACCGCATGGCCCCGAGAGAGTTGAAAGAATTGAAGGAGCAGTTGTAAGATTTCCTTGATAAGGGCTTCATTAGACATAGAGTCTCGCCTCGGGGTGCAACTGTTTTGTTTGTGAAGAAGATAGATGGATCGATGAGGATGTGTATAGATTATCGGCAGTTGAACAAAGTCACCATCAAGAACATGTATCCATTGACGAGGATTGATGATTTATTTGATCAGCTTCAGGGTGCCAAGGTGTTTTCGAAGATGGATTTGAGATCCAGCTACCATCAGTTGAGGATTAGGGCATCCGATGTCCCTAAGAAATCTTTTCGGACTCGGTACGGGCATTATGAGTTTCTGGTGATGTTATTTGGGCTGACAAATGCCCCATCAGTATTTATGGAAGTGATGAACCGGGTGATCAAGACCTGATTGGATTCCTTTGTGATTGTGTTTATTGATGATATCTTGATCTACCCTCGCAACCGAGAGGAGCATGCGTAGCATCTTCGAATCATTCTTCAGACTCTGAGAAATAGCCAGTTATATGCTAAGTTTTCAAAATGCGAGTTTTGTTTGACTTCAGTTGCTTTCTTGGGTCACATTGTATTAGAAGGGGGTATTCAGGTGGATTATAGGAAGATTAAGGCTGTTCAGAACTAGCCTAGACCCACATCAGCTACAGAGATCTGTAGTTTCTTGGGATTGGCGGGTTATTACCGTTGGTTTATGGAGGGGTTCTCATCTATAGCAACCCCGTTGACCAGGTTGACCCAGAAGGGTGCCCCATTTAGGTGGTCAGATGAGTGTGAGGCGAGCTTCCAGAAGCTCAAGACAACATTGACTACGACACCAGAATTGGTGTTACCCTCAGGTTAAGGATCTTATACAGTATATTGTAACACATCTCGTATTGGTATGGTGCGGTATTGATGCAGGGGGGGCAAGGTTATTGCATATGCTTCCCACAACTGAAGGTTCACGAGAAGAATTACCTTGTTCATGATCTAGAATTGGCAGCCAATGTTCACATACTGAAGATTTGGAGGCACTATCTTTACGGCGTGCCATGTGAGGTATTCACGGATCATCGGAGCTTGCAGTATTTGTTCAAGCAGAAGGAGCTCAATTGGAGGTATAGGAGGTGGTTGGAGCTATTGAAAGACAGTGATATCACCTTATTTTTTCATCCCGGGAAGGCCAATGTGGTGCCAACGCTTTGAGTAGAAAGTCAGCTAGTATGGGTAGCCTTGCATATATTCCAATTGGGGAGAGACCGCTTGCATTGGATGTTCGGGCCTTCGCCGATCAGTTCGTGAGGTTGGATGTTTTTGAGCCCAACCGTGTTATAGCTTGTACAATTGCTCGGTCTTCTTTGTTTGAGCACATCATAGATCGGCAGTATGACTGTCCTTATTTGCTTGTCCTTAGAGACACAGTGCGGCACGGTGGTGCCAAGAAAGTTACTATTGGAGATGATGCAGTTTTTAGGATGCAGGGTCGTATTTGTGTGCCTAATGCATATGGACTTCGTGAGTTGATTCTTGAGGAGGCCCATATTTCTCGGTATTCTATCCATCCTGGCACCGCCAAGACGTATCAAGACTTGCAGCAACATTATTGGTGGAGGAGAATGAAGAAGGATATAGTTGCTTATGTAGCTCGGTGTCTAAATTGTCAGCAAGTAAAGTACGAGCATCAAAGACCTTGTGGTTTTCTTCAGAAGATAGATATTCCTGAGTGGAAGTGAGAGCGTATCACTATGGATTTTATTGTTGGACTACCACGGATTCATAGGAAGTTCGATGCCATTTGGGTCATTGTGGACAGACTGACTAACTCAATGCATTTCATTCATATGGCAGCTACCTATTCTTCGGAGCGGTTGGAAGAGATTTACATCCACGAGATCGTCCGTCTTTACAGTGTGCCCGTGTCTATCATTTCTGATCGAGGTACACAGTTCACCTTGCACTTTTGGAGGGCAGTACCGTGTGAGTTGGGCACGCGGGTTGAGCTGAGCACATTGTTTCATCCTCAGACGGAGGGGCAGTACGAAAGAACTATCCAGATCTTGGAGGATATGCCCCTCTCATGTGTTATAGATTTCGGAGGATCATGGGATCAGTTCTTTCCCTTTGCAGAGTTCTACTACAAAGACAGATACCAGTCTAGCATTTAAATGGCTCTCTCCAAGGCACTATACAGTAGACAGTGTCGATCGCTGATCGGATGGTTTGAGCCGGGGGAGGCTCGGTTATTGGGGGTAGACTTGGTACAGGATGCCTCGAACAAGGTCAAGATTATTCAGGATAGACTTCGCACAGCTCAGTCTAGGCAGAAAAGTTATGCCGACCATAGAGTTCGAGATGTTGCATTCATGGTCGGGGAGACAGTGTTGCTTCGGGTATCACCCATGAAGGATGTAATGAGGTTCAGAAAGAAGGGCAAGTTGAGCCCTAGGTATATCAGACCTTTTGAAATTCTGGAGAGAGTAGGAGAGGTGTCTTACACGCTTGCGTTACCACCGAGGTTATCATTAGTTCATCCGGTGTTCCCGATGTCCATGCATCGAATGTATCATGGCGATCCATCCCATGTGTTACTCTGTCCAATTGGACAAGGATTTGACTTACGAGGAGGAGCTAGTGGCTATTCTAGCCCGTCAGGTTCGCCAGTTGAGATCAAAGAGTTATCCTTCAGTTCGAGTGCAGTGGAGAGGTTAGCCTGTCGAGGCAGCTACTTGGGAGTCAGAGTTGGACATGCGGAATAGATATCCACATCTTTTCAGCAGCCCAGGTACTTTTCTATGTCCGTTCGAGGACGAACGGTTGTTTTAGAGGTGGAGAATGTGATGACCCGATAGGTCATCTTATATTTTAGAACCTAATTCTGCATTTCGAGGTCTCAAAAACCTCATCTTAGCCTTCCTCGATTTGTGTGCCAGTCCGAGCGTTCTTCTGGAAGGCTTATATGTTAAAAACTGATAAAAAGAGAATTGTTGCCTTAAATATAAATTTAAGTTGACTTCGGGCAACATTTTTGCAAACGGACCCGGATCCATGTTTTGATTGTCCCGGTAGGTCCATATCGTAATTTGAGACCTGGCGTATGCCCGAAAATGATTTCTGAGGTCCCTAGATCGAGATATGGAATTTTGATGAAAAATAAAAAGTTTGGAAGTTTAATGAGTTTTATAATTGACTGATGTTTGGTCTTGTTGATACCGGGTCCGTATTTTGGTTCGGGGGCCTGGTACAGGTCCACTATACATTTAAGACTTGTCTGTGAAATTTGGTGAGAAACGGAGTTGATTTGACGTGATTCAGACGTTCGGTTGTGAAAATAGAAGTTTTAAAGTTTCCATGAAAAATTCATTTGATTTGCCGTTCAATTCATAGTTCTAGGTGTTAATTTGGTGATTTGATCATGCGAGTATGTTCGTATGATGTTTTGGGACATGCGTGCATGTTTGGTTTGGAGCCCCGACGGCTCGGGTGAGTTTCGGATGGGCTACAGGATGATTTGAAATTAGGAAAATCTTGTTTTTCTACAGGTTCAGGTGCCTTCTGCTTTCCTTCTTCGCGTTTCCGAAGGCCCTCTCGTGAGCACAAAGTAGAAACTGGGATGGCTGAGTTTTCTTCTTTGCGAACGCGAAGGCAGTGCCACGAACGTGGAGCAATGGAGGCTTTACCCTTCGCGTGGGGGAGGGGTCGGTCTTTCCTTCATCGTGAACGCGAGCAAGCGCTCGCGAACACGAATGCCAGGGGGAGTAACCTTCGCGAACGCGAAGTGGGACTCGCGAACGTGTAAACTTGACAAGCTCTACACTTCGCGAACGCGACAGTGTCCTCGTGAACGGGATGAACACTGTCGCCCAGATATTAAACAGTCCCATTACGGGACTTAAGCCAATCCTTCAAATTTTCAAAAGCTAGACGGTCTAGAGGCGATTTTCAAGAGACATTTTGCTTCCCTAAAGTGTTGGTAAGTGATTCTATACCACTTTCATTCAATTACCCATTACATTTTATGAATTTTCAACCTAAAATCTAGAGTTTTGATGGTAGAATTGGGGGGGTTTTCGGTGGAAACTAGGGATTTGGAAAAAAATGGTAATTTAGACCTCAAATTGAGGTCGGATTACCAAACCAATTTTATATCCGGGCTCGGGGTGAATGGATAAATAAATTTTTGTCCGAACCTCGGGTTTTGACCAAGCGGGCTCGGGGTCGATATTTGATGTTTTGGGGGAAATTTGGGAAATCTAAATTTATGCAATGTAATTGATTCCTTTACCAATATTTGATATTATTAATTCGTTTTTGAATAGATACGGGTGGTTTGGAGGTGGATTCTAGAAGAAAAGGTGTGATTGATTATTGAGTGGCATTCAGAGCGAGGTAAGTGTCGTGGTTAACCTTTACTTGAGAGAATTAGGAACCCTTGGACTATTTGCAACATGAAATTCATGTGAGCGGCGTATATGTGAGGTGACGAGTACTTATACGCCGCCAATTTACCTGTTTTCCATGTTTTTCCAATTTTTCTCATATTGTCTCCTTTCCATGCCTAATTGCTTAGTGTTTAGACTAGTCTTGTGAAATTGGTCATTCTTATTATGTTTACGGATCTTCTAGTGATAATTGAGTATTGATTCTGAAGTTGAGGTTGATACTGTGGAACCAAATGTTGAAGTAAGGCGTATACTTATTATTCTATCTCCCTGTTGTTATCTGTTCATTTCATTATGGTAAGGAAGAGTGTTAATGCACGAAGGATGATGTCGTGCCGTATTATGAGTGTTCATTTCATTAGCTCTTCATTGATGTTATTTGCATGTACACTGTTAAATTGTACAGCTTGATTTGTAGGTGTCTTATCTTAGCCTCATCACTACTTCGTCGAGGTTAGGCTCGACACTTACCAGTACACAGGGTCGATTGTACTAATACTGCACTTTGCACTTTCTGTGCAGATTTTTGAACCGGCTCGGGTTGATCGAGATTTAGCTGTTGGACCAGCTATCCGGAGATTCAAGGTAGATCTGTCGGCGTTCGCAGACCTTGAAGTCCCCATCTATCTTTTCTGTTTTACTGTTTCTTTCATTCAAACAGTTTATTTCTCTCAAACTATTACTTGTAGTGAATTCTAGAATGCTCGTGAATTGTGACGCCAGATCCAGGTGGTAGAAATTAATGCAGTTTTTATATTATTCCGCAATGGCTATATTTCATCTTAGCTTATTTGCTGTTATTTACTGAATGGAATAAGGATTGGTTTAATGATTCTCTAACATTGGCTTGCCTAGCAAGTGAAATGTTAGGCACCATCACGGTCCCGACGGTGGGAATTCCGAGTCGTGACAAGTCCGAATCAAAATGACGATAACACAAATATAACAAGATAATGACAGTAATAACTCAGAGAAGTTCCATATTCAACTTGTACATAGTACAGAAATTTAGGCATGCTTTCAAGTTCAACAATATAAGCTCTGCACTGATAACGTATGCCAAGTACAACTATTATGAGAAATGTAACATCTCTATGCCTACATGTCAAATATGCAAGTCAAACGCAATGCATCACAGTGATAATCACAGGAACTTACACTCTAAGAGTGCTCAATCTGTCTATCTCGAACTTCTACTAAACATACATAATCACTCATCACTGTACGTTACCTACGCTCACTTCTGGTATGTCACATTCTACAGGGGCAAATCCTACCCAAGAGATAATATAAAGCCAATATGGCCTGCTTGTGGTGAAACCCAATCCAATAATAATAAATAATGCAATGAGGTCTGCTGCGACATGTAGACCGATCCATAATATAAATAATAGATATAAAGCCAATATGGCCTGCTGCGTCGTGCAACCCAATCCCCAATATCACTCACAAAACGGCTCTCTTTCAAGCCCCGAGCCTGGGGCGAGACCGGCACCCAGTGCCTCATCTATCCTTGCGTACCAACTTGAGACTAAGGGACGCTAGACGTATAATGTCATACTTTGGCCAGGGGCTACATTGCAAGACAATTTGTGAAGAAAAATATAAAACTGAATAGAAACTACCACTGACTAAATATCAAAATAAATGTGGGCTGGCAAGGCCATCATAACTACTACAGCTAGTAAGCCAACAAAATATACATATAGGGCCTACAAGCCCAACATACTGCACTAACTGACCGGATATGTCTACAAGCCTCTACTGATGGATGTACTATGATCGGAACAGTGCCCCGACCTTCCCATAGCCTATATACTTATATACACAAGATGTAGACAAAACTTCTAGACCCGGCAACTCCGAGATGTGGAGCTTACCGATAAAGCTGAATTCGGGCAACACTTACTGAGGACGTCTACCCGTCTGTCTGTCTGAACCTGCATGCATGAAATGTAGCGTCATGAACTCTTGTAATGGATTTCCTTATCATTTAATCATTCATTTTTTTAAGTAACGATGTATGGTGTTTGTAAGCTTATGCTCGTTAACTAACCAGGATTATTTTACACTTTGGTATAACTTATGCCGAAATCGTAAAAGTATCAGTGTGTTAGTAATAAAGGTATCTCAACACCTTCAATTAGGAAATCCTTACATAATAATCCACATATTATTGTTCCCTCATTATTTTCCACTGCATAAACAATTTCTGCATTATTACAATTCGGCATAATTTCCAAGATTTTTGGTATTACGGGATCATGCCAAAATGAAGGAAGAGCTTAGCCTAAACATACCTGGAGTAGGAAAATATTCGTGTGATATTCTTGAGAAGGTTTACACCGTAGTCCCTTAAAATTGCAAAAATCTCACGTTACTTACGATACTACGAAATCTCTGTTTGAATTATTAAAGATCCTTAGCTTCAGATGGCCTTCAACATTAGCTTCAGATGCCTTTTTCGTTGCCTTCAGATGGGCCTTTTATATTCTCTCAATGTTGAAGATATACACCTTCTAATTATTAAAAGATATCTAGCCTCCTAATGTTAAAAGATCTATTTCAGAGATATGTTTACTTCTCTCAAATGTTGAAGGCTTTCCATTTAATTTATTGCCACCTACCCAACTTGAGTAATGAGTCATTTGCTTTGGGTAGTGTCTTGCTTCCACATGAGGGGTGGGGATGGGTTATGATATTTATCCAACTTATTAGTTAATTAGGTAATGTCCCGTTACCCGGTAATTAACCAATTATCCGTATAATTAAGAATTGTCTCAAATTACTTAAAATCCTACTCATTTAATATACCTCGTACATCATACTATCAGGGTCATATGGTACCTTGTATGGTACTAGTCCATAAATATCGGGTATTATAGCTCGGAATTTTATCTCATATCGACAACCTTCAACGAAACTCATTTTCTTTAATTCGTGTACCCTTTATCATTCATGGCACTTAATTATCGCTTGTTATAAATAGCATTAATATGCTAATCTCATCCTCGAGTCTATGTCAATTAACTGAAGACGAAACTTTAACGTACGAAAAACGTGAGATCAAACATTCTTCCCCCCTTACAAACATTCGTCCTCTAATGTCTACTCTTAGATTATTTGGGAAATTTTTTGCTAGAGTCTCCACCGTACACTAGACTAAAACCACCCGGCACGCAGCCAGAAAACATGCTATACATTCCACACTTGGCCTCACATAGCTGTCTATTATAAATTCTGAAATTCAAAGATAAGAGCTTACCTGATGACCTACCGGCCTGAATAGAGCTGTGCTGAGGTATCCCACATCGAGCCATATCTTCAGTTTGTAATAAGTGGGGGGTATTTAGACTTCATTTCTTCCTCTGCTTCCCACATCAACTCTTCCACATTCTTGTATCTCCATAACACCTTCACGGAGGTGCGATTCATTGTTACGATATTATTATGTGTGTTTTGAGGCCTCGAGTAGGTTCGTATTATGTTATGGAACTTGTTGGGATGTTCGTACGTGGTCCCGAGGGGCTCGACGTCTTTCAGATTGATTTCGGGCAATTTTTCTTCATGTTTTCATTGCTGGTGTGTTCTGGCGTCTAGTGTCGCATTTCTTCATCGCGATCGTGAAATGAGGTGGGAGTTGTAGCTGGAGGCCTTTCGTCATCGCGTTCGCATAGCTCTATCTCCTGTGTGTATCATGTTCGCGAGGCTTGTGCCATGAAGGCATAGAGTATTTTGGTGGCATTATATTTTTTGGTCATTACGAACACGATGGTTTTCTCGCGTTCTCATAAGAGGGATGCCTCGGCATATTATAAAGTACTTTATTTCGAGGGTTTCAGCCATTTTTACATTTTTGAAGTTGTGGAGCTCGGACTGAGGCGATTCTTGAAGCAATTTTCACCGTGTGGACTAGGGTAAGTGTTCTCTACTTATATTTGATTTTATATCATGAATTTATCTTCATTTTGAGCATTTGATTGAGGATTTCAAAAGAGAGATATTGGAGATTTTGCCTAAGGTTTCATAATGTGAATTTTTGAGTTTTGAACATCAATTTGGAGTCAGATTTGAGTGAAACTAGTATGGTTGGACTCGTAATTGAATAGTTTATCGGAGTTTGTGAGTTTTGTCAGTTCCAAGGCGTTACCCCGTGTTGGACCTTTTGCTCTATATTTGGGCATTGATTAATGATTCGACTTTTATCGATTGGATTTGTTTCCTTTGGCATTATTTGAAGTATTTGAGTTGCTTTTGGCTAGTTTTGGGCCGTTAGGAGGTCGGTACGTGCGATATGACATTGTTGGAGCATCGCTTGGCTTGCTTGATATTGGAATTGGCTTGTTAGAGGTAAGTAACACATTTAAACATGGTGTTGAGGGAATGAAACCCTGAATTACGTATTATGTGATTAGTGTTGAGGTGACGCACATGCTAGTTGACGAGCGTCTGGGTTTGTGACTCTGTTATTTCTATGGTATTGTGTAGTTACGTAGTCTTACCTGTAACAATGAAATTTCTACGTACTCGAGCTACTGAGCCGTGATCCCTGTTAGAAACCATGTCTCATCTATATGCTTATCCTGCTGGGACCCACTAAGGTCATTATTGCAGCCAAACGCACACACAAGTATACACGGGCGTCAAGTAATAAAGTGACTAAAAGTCGGATGTCGAACCCACGAGGACTTGTGATTAACTATTAACTAAATTAGACTATCCTAATTATCTAAACAAGAATTAAACCTTAAAATATTTTATTCTAAACTAATTAAATAAAAAAATATAAATAATGAACTTTGAACAGAGAAAGAGCAGATTTTTATGATATCAATGTAATGAAAACGATCTAGGGTTATGGGCTATCTAGCACTCCTATTGTATTCTTCAATTGAATTGACCGACTAATTTATCTAGCTTATTGGTTGACAGGGTTAATATTGCTCATAAGAATCTGTCGATTTCTTACTCTCCTATTCAAGCTAACCTAACGCCTATATGTCTATGGAGTTAGAATCAACAAGAACGCATTTATAATTCCTGTAAAACAACCAAGCAAGGCAATTAGGTATATGTCTATCCTAACCATGAATATGTTCCCCGATGCTCGAGTTCAAGAACTTGCTCTACTCAATCCTATATGCAATCTAGAATTTTCACTTTCGAGTTCAATTCTAGATTCTTAGATAGTATTCAATTGGTGATCAAGCAATTAAATAATTAAGCGCAAGATTGAATAAATAAACCAATATGATAAACCAAGAAGGCAAAATCAATATCAGAATAACAATAATCATGAAAGAACCACAACCCTAGAACGTGAAGTTTAGCTCCACATAGACATGGTAGCCAAACAACAAATCATACAAAGAAACATAAAAATTACTAAGTTTGGTGAGAGAAAGATGGAACTTGATGAATTTCGGCCTCCATGGCGGCTTTGTGCTTGTATTTTTTCTCTCAAAACATCCTCTCCTTCAAAAATAGGTTTAGGTTGGCTTTTATATGAGTTGGGGGCGTCTAGGGGTCAAAATAACCGAGTCCTAGTCGAAAAAGAACACTTTCCCGTCTTGAGCGTCCAGGGCAGCGTGGGGCGCTGGCCCTGGCGCTCAAATATTTTGGCTGCTGTAAATTGCGCCACAGCCAGCGCCCCACGCTGGCTGTGGCCCTCAAATTTTACTTTTTGCCTTTTTGTCCCTATTTTGCTCCAATTCGTGCCATTTCGTCCAAAATTGCATCCGAATGATCCCTACACATAGAAATACCAAAATGTAGCACAAATAATCATATTAAACATCTCAAATCGTCGAGACATGAGCAAAATGTGAGGCGGTATATATCAAACTATGCATACATTAAGCCGATTATCAACACCCCACACTTAGACTCTTGCTCGTCCTCGGGCAATGGAACTATATTAGCACCCCAAAACGTATTTAGCACTATGAAAGAGGACCTCACAATTAACTCAATCAAACACCCTACCTTTTGACTATGATCGATGTCGGCAATTAAGCATGAACACACAAATTTCACATTCTTCCCGTTTTTAAATAGCCCAAGTATACTCAATGTTTTTCAACCAACTCAATCAACTCAAGCAACCTCTCCACAACCACCTTACCTCAAGAGACGACTCGTTACCACTAAGCATCCTCAACTCATGCACTCACCCAACACAAGAAAGTGTACAATATCACCAATCCGTCATGAGATCAAGTGCCCTCACCACAAGCTAAAGAGTGAATATCAAAGTAGTCCACAAATTTAAATATGTCATTGAACATAAATTAAGGACATCACACAATTGAACAACATTCACTCACTCTCATAAAGAATTCATGTGCATCCCGTGGTCGTACCATAAGCTTGCCCGTAGTGTACATCTCTACTAATCTAAGCTAGCTAGATCTAGGATCAATTAGGACTTTAAGGTTGTAATGTAGGCTAAGAGATAGGTAGGATACATTTAGGAATAGTGACTAACCCTCCTAAGCACTTTAATACACTACACTCACAATTCAAGCGCAATTGCTTCGCAACCCATTCACTTGTCATAGACCATAACTAACATAGCCCTCTTTTCCATCAAACACCTCTATGGTTTCACCAGCACGAGTGAGAAGGATTCGGAGGTGTGTCTTTCTACATTATTTGAACTTTTGTTTGCTCTTTCTTGCAAAAAAATTCCTCTTTTTTTTTTGTACACACTCCATACATTGAAGTTCATAAGCTAGTGACCTTTATTCACAATTTTAGTGCACCTTAAGGGCCCTTCCATGGTTCCACTCGAAAGCCACTTCCCAATCTCTCACCTTACTTCTTATAGCGACTAAGTGTCTTAGGAGGTAAAGGTTCAACAATCTCACATTAAGAACAAAGTAAGAGTACGACTTGTAATGTGGGTGCCAAGGAAACGGTCTATAGGTTCGAAGGGGATAGCAATGGGAAAATTCTATTTGTCAGTGACAAATACCTTTATGGTCAAGCAAAAAAACGCCTACTTCATCTCCTAGACTAGCACAACTTAATAATTTCGCATTGATTAACACATAGGGCAAGTTCTAGACTATACAAGATAGCACAGAGTATCAACAATCCTTACACATACATGGCACTTGACTCACTCAAGACGGTTCGTGTGACTCTCACGTCAAACAAGCATATCAAGTTGAGAATTTTTTAAGCAACACTGCACTAGGTGGCATACAAGTCAATCAACTGAGAAAAAGGCGTCAAAGAGTAGGTTACTTAATTTACTTGGGCATTAAAATTCAAATCATATATGCAGGAAGACTGAGCGCATGCTCTAACTTAACTTGCCAACACCAAACATATCAAAAGGTATCTCCGAGCACCTCAGTTTTCTCCCTTATCCTACTAAAAAAAATAAAATAAAATACCCGATTCGAGCTATACCCTTGGAAAAGAACCGGCGTCCTAAGAAAAATCAAGGGATACTACCTAACTATCAAAAATAAAATAAAAGAAAATCTTTTTGGTATTTTTAATCGGACTTTAATCCCTCAAGAAAATTGTCCAACAGATCCAATGTCGGAAAAAGTCCAAAAACAAAATTTTAATTTTTTCTCAATTGTTTTATGTTTTTTTTAAATATTTTTTTAATTACTACTACTACTATACTACACTATTAATTCTACTAACTATGCTATTAAAACTAAGAAGCTAGCTAACAATAAAAAGATAAGAAACTAACAATACACTAATATAATACTTTAGAAAGAATAGAAAATCTTCCACCCCACACATAAAAGAGTGCAGTGTCCTCAATGCACAAATAAAGTAAAAATAACAAGGGTGGACAAGAAACTCCCTGAAACACCAAAGGCCGAAGCAATAGCATCTCACGGGATACACAGACTTCTCCTATGGATGGTCCTTTGTGCGGGTACCTCACACTAGTTCCAACCATCTGGCTCGCTTTTGCACGCTTCTAGTGACTTTTCTTCTTATGCTCATAATCCTACAAAACAAAATAACACTACAAAAATAATAAAATAAACAAAAATAAATAAAGCAGTAAAGCTGGGTTGTCTCCCAACAAATGTCTAATTTAATGTAGCGGCACGATGTGAACGGCTTTTTGCCTCCACCTCGAACTTATGAATTGAGCCCCTAACATGGCATCTAGTCTGCGGCCGTGCTCTAGTGGTGGGGCTACAAAGATAACCAGGAAACGTAATAAATTTTTCACTCTACACTTCTCGGCTTTTAGATGAGGAATATAATTTTTGCTTTTTGGCACAACAAATTCAAGAATATAGGCACTCTTATCCTCACCCTTTGACTCCCCCATAGGCTCAGATGGCTTGATTACTATCTTACTATCTAAACACAATGTGGAAAAATGATTGGAATGAGGACCAATACGCCCTAACTCTAGAATTGTATTACTCTTTACATCCTCATATTTACATACACAAGAATCTTCAAATATAACATTATTTACTTCCTCACATGGCTCTAGTGTACTTTTCTCAACATGGGCATTATCAACAAAAATATGCTCGAGTGATTGGCTCTCCACTTTTAGCTCCTCAATTTGGCGTATAAGCTCATTTTCAGCTTTACACAACTCATTAGTGTTTTGTTGGGCGTTAGACGCATCAACCTTTGTATTCAATTGAGCCTCTAAGTCGTGAATAGTAGTGCCAAATTTATCGATCTCTTGTCCCAATTCGGCTCTTCCTTCTATAAAGTATCTCATCTCATTTGTAATTTCCTCATGTTGAGCCTCATATATTTCTAATCTTTCGGATTGTTCCACCAGCGACATATGGCTCAAAATCTCCACTTTTTCAAAATTATCTTTTTGCAGATACTCGCTCTCTTCATTCAATTCTTCCATATTGGCCTTCATTCTTGTGATTGTTGCCCTCATTCTTTTCATATCTTTTTTGAGTTCATCCTGTTGCTCTGCTACTTGCCTCAGAATATCCCTGATATATGCATCATGTTCCATATCCTGCACTTTATTGCCCTATCAAACTCAGAAACATCATTAGAAAGATCATAATAAGGGCTCAGAGAAGGATGAACAGGATTAGGACAACCATCCCAATGGCCATCTTGACCACCACACATATTCTGACAATTTTTTCACTAGTGGGGCCCTCCACAATATGGACAAGGATCATCAAAATAATAATAACCATCATTTGAATAATTTTCATTCCAAGATGCCATGTTAAAATAAATAACAAATACTAACTAAACTAAAAAAAATTAATAGATAAAAAAAATGTCTAATCTAGAAAAATAGCTAATTTCTAAGTCCCCGGCAACGGCGCGAAAAACTTGTTGCAGCCAAACGCACATGCAAGTATACGCGGTCGTCAAGTAATAAAGTGACTAAAAGTCGGATGTTGAACCCACGAGGACTTGTGATTAACTATTAACTAAATTAGACTATCCTAATTATCTAAACAAGAATTAAACCTAAAAATATTTGATTCTACACTAATTAAGTAAAAAGATATAAATAATGAACTTTGAACAGAGAAAGAGCAGATTTTTATGATATCAATGTAATGAAAATGATCTAGGGTTATGGGCTATCTAACAATCCTATTTTATTCTTCAATTGAATTGACCGACTAATTTATCTAGCTTATTGGTTGACAGGGTTAATATTGCTCATAAGAATCTGTCGAGTTCTTACTCGCCTATTCAAGCTAACCTAACGCCTATATGTCTATGGAGTTAGAATCATCAAGAACGCATTTATAATTCCTGTAAATCAACCAAGCAAGGCAATTAGGTATATGTCTATCCTAACCACGAATCTGTTCCCCGATGCCCGAGTTCAAGAACTTGCTCTACTCAATCCTATATGCAATCTATGATTCCCACTTTCGAGTTCAATTCTAGATTCGTAGATAGTATTCAATTGGTGATCAAGCAATTAAATAATTAAGCGCAAGATTGAATAAATAAACCAATATGATTAACCAAGAAGGCAAAATCAATATCAGAATAACAATAGTCATGAAAGAACCACAACCTTAGAACGTGAAGTTTAGCTCCACATAGACATGGTAGCCAAACAACAAATCATACAAAGAAACATAAAAATTACTAAGTTTGGTGAGAGAAAGATGGAACTTGATGAATTTCGGCCTCCACGGCAGCTTTGCGCTTGTTTTTTTCCTCTCAAAACATCATCTCCTTCAAAAATAGGTTTAGGTTGGCTTTTATATGAGTTGGGGGCGTCTAGGGGTCGAAATAACCGAGTCCTAGTCGAAAAAGAACACTTTCCCGTCTTGAGCATCCAGGGCAGCATGGGGCGCTGGCCCTGGCACTCAAATATTTTGGCTGCTGTAAATTGCGCCACAGCCAGCGCCCCACGCTGGCTGTGGCTCTCAAATTTTACTTTTTGCCTTTTTGTCTCAATTTCGCTCCTATTCGCTCCTACACATAGAAATACCAAAATTTAGCACAAACAATCATATTAAACATCTCAAATCATCAAGACATGAGCAAAATGTGAGGCGGTATATATCAAAATATGCATACATTAAGCCGATTATCAGTTATTTCTGCTATTAAGCTATCTACTTTCATTGCATTACATACTCTGTCATGCACATTCATATGCATATCATATCTCAGTCTCTATTACCATTTATTTATACGTCACATAATTATTTTTGGGATAGGACATTGAGAGCCCGAAAGACTGGAGAGATTGATGACTGAGTGAGGTCGAGGGCCTGATTGTGAGGATATTGATACTATAGCACGTGAGTTGTCTGTGCAGTTATAGCACTTGGGCTGAAGGAGCCCTTACGGAGTCTGTACACACCCCTAGTGAGTGCAAGTGCTGAGTGTCGAGTGCTGAGTGCTGAGTGTCGAGTGATTGTGAGGATTGAGTGACTGTGAGGACTGAGTAGCTTTGAGGACTGAGTGACCGGGAGGATTGAGTGAATTGATACTTTGAGAGTATACATATGGTTTTATCACAGGGTCGCATTGCATTTGGCATGCACACTTGACATACATGCATAGAGACGTATTTTTCCTCATGCTATACGATATCATGTCATTCATAACTTCTCACACATATTGACATATGGGTATAGAGATGAATTTTACACTTGCTATCTGGAAAGAAAATGAAACATCTTATTTGCTGTTGAAAGGATTTTTGGGAAAAATTATAGTTTTCAAACTTACTTACATTTTAGCAAATATTAGATAAAAGACTTGGGTTTTCATTGATATATTTGAAAAGTGGAACTATTTTCCGGAACTATGAATAAGCTGTGCATTTTATCTTCCAGTAATTTCTCTTATTACAAGCTTTACGTTGTTATGAATTGTTGTTCGCTACTGGTGTTGGACCCGACCTTTGTTGCAGCTCGTCACTACTTTTAACCTAATATTAGGTTTGTTACTTATTGAGTACATGGGGTCGGTTGTACTCATACTATACTTTTGCACCTTGCGTGTAGATGTTGGTTGATGATGTTACTGTGTTGGATGGGAGCTGGATTTGAAGATGTACCTGCGTTCCGGTTGTAGCTGTCTCTTGTTCATGGTAGCCTTAGATTATTAAAAATCTATTTATGTACCTTTCGAATAGATGATGTATTTATTTCATACTATCTTTGTAAATTCTAATTTTAGAAGCTCATGATTTGTACTATCAGTCCTTGGGAAATGTATAGGATTCAGATATTTTCTTTTATTTATAGTTTCATAAAATTTTATTGAAATTGGATAGATGTTAATTGGCATACCTAGCGAGTTGGGTTAGGTGCCATTACGACTAGTTGGATTTTGGGTCATGACAATGATATACTATAAATTGGTCATGCACGCACCGTAATTGGGCAACACAATTTCTTACAGCAATAACTATCACATATCAAAATAACTGCCATGGCTCCATCAAAACATTTCTTGATTTTCCTTTTGGCTGCATTAATCGCAACCCCCATTGCAGTTGCCCAACTTATTTCAATACGTATAAGTGGGGTGGTATTTTGCCGCGTTAACGGCACTTTAGATGTCATCAACGGACTCACCCCCTGCCCCCCCCTCCCCCCAAGGTTTTCCTAGTAAGTTTGTTATTTTGTTAAAATTTAGGCAGATTTCTTGATTTGAAGTCTAAGAGAAATAACACTGCATCTATTATTCCTTTCATAACAATGGGTGAGGATGATATAAACTTAGAGTAACTTGAGTCGAATAAATTCAACACTCACAGTCATAAGATGCATATGGCCCCATCATAAGACGTTTCTGCATGTTGAACTGTATGATCATTTTATCTAAAAGTCTAAAAAGTGTGAGATAATATATTTTTATTTACATAATTTATTTTATTTTCAACATGTAAGCTAAAATGCAAGGTCGAACTATTTGCATAAATAATATTAATATCATTTAACTTTACAGATGTATCAATGCAATTGCGGTGTGGAGCAAGAAATATGGTATGAAGTACAATAACAAATGGATCAGGAGTATTTTCCTTGGTGGTGGATCCTCGTGTAAATACTTTTCCATTACTATTGTCCAACTGCCATTTAGTAGTTGCAAATCCACTCTCAACATGTAATGCGAGCTTACTATCTGTTGGGCTTTTGGCGTCATCCTTGAGCCTTCTAAATATCGGTATTGGCAGTGTCGTAGGTGTTATTATTGTCAGTCTAGGTCCTACTAGTTTTTTACTTAATCTTAACCTTATTTTATAGTGAATGAGCTAGCCTGCTAGTGCTTAATTTGTACTACTACTACTATGCATTATCTAGTTAACCTTCTTGGCCAGCTGCTTACTACATGAATAAGGACGGTTGTTTCTACTAGTGGATAAAGTGCAAATAATATTCGCAAGTTTTATATTGGAGACATCTAATAGTATTGCGTGTGTTTTAATTTTTTTATAGCTTTGTCTTATTTATTACCCCTTCTTATTTTTGGTTTCATACATACGGCAATGACTCAAGAATGAGCTTCGACCTAATGGATCTACATAATAAGGACATATGAAATAAGAATGAAGGGACATAAAAAAAGAATATAGTAAAAGCGGGATAAGATAATATTAATGAAGATACTGTAAGATGATAATGTCGATCAAACGATAAGATAATAAATACTAATAAAAATAACTAATAAAAAAAATTAATATCATATTCAAAGTTATATAATGATGGGACCCAATAAAGTATCTGATAATGTATAATACCCCAAATAGGGGTATCATGCTTGGTGGGATTAATGAGAAAGAAGGCATATATTATTAGTTCTATTAATATTTTCTCTAGGGAAGGGAAAATGAAAGTTTATCTCACAACCCAAATTCCAACATATCGTGATGATGCCTATTACATTACTAGGAAAGACGAAAATCACATAATAACTACACATTTTAAATTAAAAACATAATTTAATAGGTCTAATAGTGAAATGTTTTATAAATAACTGATAAAAATAACTGCAACTCAACAACAATAATCCCAAAATCCTAGTGTCAGCAAGCACATGAGCTACTAATGTCAACATAGTCTAAAACTCTAGTATAACTATCTGAGAAGATAGAACAGTACCTCGAGGTCTCCGAACAGGTACTATCACCACTCAAAGTGTAGAGTGTAGTGTGAGTACAACCGACCCGATATACTCATTAAGTAAGATGACTAACTTTAGGCTGAAAGTAGTGACAAGCTAAGAAAGATACAGTCCGAATAAAAATGACGACAACACTAATATAACAAGATAATGACACTAATAACTCAGAGAAGTTCCATATTCAACTTGCACATAGTATATAAATTTAGGCATGCTTTCAAGTTCAACAATTTAAGCTCAACACTTATAAAATATGCCAAGTACAACTAGTATATGCCTACACTATGTGCAAGTTGCATATGCCTACATGTCAAACATGTATGTCAAATGCAATGCATCATAGTGATAATCCCAGGTACTTACACTCTAAGAGTAATTAATATGTCTATCTCAAACTCGTACTCATCACACATAATCACTCATCATTGTACGGTACTTGCGCTAACTGCTGGTATGTCACACTCTAGAAGGGCGAATCCTACCCAAGAGTTAATATAAAGTCAATATGGCCTGCTGCGGCGTGCAACCCAATCTAATAATAATAAATAAGCTAATGAGGTCTGTTGCGGTGTGTAGGCCGATCCATAATAATAATAATAATAATAATAATAATAATAATAAATATAAAGCCAATATGGCATGTTGCGACATGTAACCCGATCCACAATATCACACACAACACAGCTCTCACGCCCTAACTTAGTCATCAATCTCTCCAGTCTCACGGGCTCACATATCTTATACCACTCAACCCAAATAATAACATGATGTAATCGTGAATGATAACTGATACTGAGATATATTATGCAAATGAATGAATATGACTGAGTACATAATTGCAACTTAAGTGAGTAACTCAACAATAGAAATAACCTCACTGGATCCCAACAGAATAAGCACATAGACTTAGCAGGATTTCTAATATGATTCGCAACTCAATTACTCTAACACGTAGAAATTACACAGATAGAAACAAGACTAGATAACTACACAGTATCACAAAATCAACCAAATCATAATTACCACGATGCACGTCCACACGTTCTCACGACCCTAGTTTCCCTCTGTATGATGTCATGATGGAACCTAGTCTATACGACTAGCTAAGCCTAACAGTTAATGAACACTTGGCATAAATAATTAACAAAATACAAAAAACAAAGCTGAATATCTGATATAAACTTCCAAAATCAGAATCCACAATAATACACTCCCCAAGACCGGTGGAACTGAGTCATAATCTCTAGAGAGTGAAACTATAATATAATACATCACTATTTGAAAAAAAATACACAGTAATTAAGGATAAGGGAAGGTGACTCTGAGGCTTCGGGACGTCGAAAAGGCATACCTTGTGTAATGACCCAGCCAGTCGTTTTGAGTATTTTAGCCCTGATTCCCTATTTATTAACACATCTATGTTGTATTGTTGTTATGTGACTTTTGGGGTAGTTGGTTTTGGTTTCGGGTGAGTTTCAGAGTGAAATGGAACATATAGTCCCAAAGTTGGAAGTTAAGTTGAAGGAATTGACCGTTGTTTGGTTTTTGTGTAAACGACTCCAAAATGGAGTTTTGACGGTTCCAATAGCTTTGTATGGTGATTTTGGACTTAGGAGCATGTCCGGATATTGATTAGGAGGTCCGTAGGTCGTTTCGTCTTGAATTGGCAAAATTTAGAAAGTTGAAAGTTTGGAAGATTGAGAAGTTTAACTAGGAGTTGACTTTATAGATATCAGGGTCGAATAAGTTGTAATCGGTCCGTCATGTAATTTATGACTTGTGTGCAAAATTTGATGTCAATCGGAGTTGTTTTGGTATGATTCGGCGTTAGTTTTCGAAGTCGGATGTTCATAGTTTCATTAAGATTGAATTGGGTTTCGATTCATAGAATCGATGTTGTTTGATGTGATTTTTGGCCTCGAGTAGGTCCGTTATGTGTTATGGAACTTGTTGGTATATTCAGACGGGTTCCGAGTGTCCCGAGTGTGAGTCAGATTAAAATTGGATCATTTTTGGACTTGATTGATATGTTGAAGCTGCTGGTTTTCTGTTCAGGTTTCCTTATATGCGTTCGCGAAGGTTCTATTGTGATCGCGTAGAGTCATAAGCGACTACTGGGATTTTTCTCTTCGCGTTCACGAAGGTAAGGGTGCGATCGCGAAGTTTGCTGAGCTTGTTAATCGCTTACTTTTTGTTTCTCTTTAAAGATTGCAACTTTATTGTTTGGAATAGATTCATATAGCTTGTACTTGTGTTATGAAGTTATTTTGGCTAGATTCGAGCCATTCAGAGTTGGATAATCACGGGAAAAGCTTTCTAGTAGATTGAGGTAGAGTATTTTGAGGTAGGTATCTTGCCTAACGTTGTGTGGGAGAATTACCCCTTAGAATTGGTGTTGTTTTGTGATATTTTGATATGTGGAAGCCGTGTACGCAAGGTGAAGAGTACGTACACGGTATAATGTGGTAATTGACCGGGTTTAGATATGTAGATTCCTTTAATGTTTTTAATTGAGTTGCCATAATATGTTATACTCATCATCATTAGTCTATCTTCACATGCTTTACTTGACATCGTTAATACTTATCTTACACTTACTTGCTAATTGTCTTTACATGTTTAGTTCAAGTTATTGTTCTCTATTTTCCTTATTCATTATTTAACCATTGAGTTCCTTATTTGAAGTTGTTATTTCATGGAATATCTTATTGTTGAATTTGGTATTGAGTTATAAAGGCCGTGATTCACATTGAGACAAAGTGGTAAATTTGTTGAAATACTATTCTTGTGAGTCATTCACTTTCGGTTGTTATTTTTTAGACTCTTGTAGATATTGTGGTAGCCATGTGCTATTTATTGTGGAAATACTATTATTTTTTACTTCTTTGGCAACTTGTGATATTGAGCACTTGAGGTGTGGTTTGTGATACGTTGTGATATTGATACGCATGCGGTGGTATAAGGATTGGGAGTTGAAACGCATGCTGTAAGATAAGGTGGGATTGATATGCGTGTTACTAGTAGGAGAACTAAGAGTCCTACACCAAACCCTCGCCCGAACCCTCAGATCGCGTAAAACAACATCCAAACTAAGAGTCCTACCCCAAACTAAATCGAATCAACTTATGAACTTCAAGTTCTTCCAACTTACTCCAAACGCACTGAATCATATTTAACTACACAAAATTTAAAGAACTTGAAAACCATTAATTAGCGAATTTCAATATTAAGCGCCAAAACGCATCCGGGTGATCCGAAACCCGATCAGAACACACGCCCAAGTCCAAAATTATCATACGAACCTATTAGCACCATGAAAATTAGGGAACATGGATTTGGAATGCAAAATAACTGGTCGGGTCATTACATTCTTCAAATCAATTTTCAAGGTAATCTTAGCAGTGACAACTTTCATATTCATGACTTCGAGGATAATTTATTGGATGTCAATTGCATCATCACTAGCCCTTATAAGGAAACTAACTTGATATGGTTGATGAATATGGTTGATGAATAAAAGTTATTCGCTATGTTTTTATTATCATTTTAATTGAATATAAATTTAAACTTTATTGTTTATATTGACAACTGTCACGCCCCCAACCTGAAGAGTCCGACACCGGGTGCCATACTCGGCCTAAGCGTACCACTCTATAACTGTGAACTCTAGAGGGGTAACCCTCAACTTAGGCCAATGAGGCCATATTTTGAATCATCTGAAAATAATATCTCTCTCATATGAGGGTTAAACCTACCCAAAAGCTGATATATATAAATGTTCAGGATGACGAAGCCGCCATGAAAATCTACTGATATACAAATATACAGGACTCGTCTACAAGCATTTAGAGATGACTATATCATGGTCGGGATAGGGCCTTGACCTACCCATCAACCTGTATAAGAATATGGACTCCAAGGTCTAGACCTGCTAACTTCGATGAAGTGGATCTTACCAACCAAGCTGATGTTTGACTCTATCTGCTAGGAGGGTCTGTCCAACTGTCAATCAGGACCTGCAGGCATGAAATGCAGCATCCCCGCAAAAAGGGACATCAGTATGAAATGATGTACCGAGTATGGAAGACAATAAAATAACTGAAAGCTGCAATTGAACTGATAATATAATACCTGAAAGTAACTGGGTGTTAAAGATAATCCGAAGATATGAGTACCTGCTGTTACTGACTCAACGCTCTCAATATAGTAAGTAAAAATAGATGTTCGGCCCTATAAGGCACGGTATGTGTAACTGATCTGCCGTAGTGGGTTCTCTCGTAGGCACTCGGCCATACTAGACTATGTATCTCGGCCATTCTGGGCTCGCTCATAGGTGCTCGGCCACAGTAGGCTTGGTATATAACTTACCATCTAATCAGAGGTTGCCCAATAGGGGCCTGCCTAACGATTATAGCTTGGTGGTGGTAAAAATACTGTAAAACAGTATATATATATAGACATTATACCCTCTTGACTAAAAGAAGATAATACTTAACTGAATAGAAAGTCCCAAGAAGGGAGAAAACTGTAACTTCCGAGACTAGGATAATGTGAACAAATTAAGGAATACGAACTTCTCTTTATGTTTTATTATCAAACTCATGTAGTTACGGGATCATGCCAAAATGAAGGAAAGGCTTAGCCATAACATACCCTATCACAATCATTCCAATGAACAAGTTGAACTCGCCTTTTTGCACCTTAATCTACAACAACGATAATAATACTATCATTAAGTTACGAAAGGTACAACTATCGCACAACGAACAACAAACTTACTGTGTATTAAAATGGGGAGCATCTCCCCTATACTCATTACTTCCTCCAAATTCAAGATAACACCAAAAACACAAGAAAAAAATAATAACAACATATGTACATTATTTTCCAACCTTATATACACCACAAAATACGACAAAATTGCCCAATATACCCCAATCTCTTCAACCACAAAACGACCACTGTAGTAGTGTCAAACAGCCTGAAAATCTTACGACGAACGAGAAGCCCACCACCCTCAATTTATGCGGTGTTTCTCCGCAATATTTCTCCTCCAAAACACCCTTAATCAGTAGCAAAACATGCAATCCAACAGAAACATAAAATAGTCCGCTACAAGTGAATAACTCGAACTCACGGCTTCCGATCACCGTCCCGTGAGTTATTACAATTATAGAACGACTTTCAATACATCTCCAGCAGAAAGAATGTATGAAAGAGAGTAGAAAATGTACCTTATTTGTTGAATAACCGAGCTCCTATCTTGGTTATTCAAAGTCAATGGTTTTCCTTTAACAAGAAGTTGAAAAGGAGAGAAATTCAATTAGGGTTTGTGTGAAATTTTTTGGGAGGGTGTTTGCAGGGGTTTAGGTATGGTTATTTTGCCCTCTTATCAGTGTATTCTATGAAATAAATAGGCATTTAAAAGTTCTTTTTGGACGACCCTAACTGGCCCATTTTTGGATATATATAATCCTCTCATTTAAGCAAGTAGGTGACACACCTACTTGTCACCGTCCCGTGAGTTATTACAATTATAGAACGAATTTCCATACATCTCCAGCAGAAACAATGGATGAAATAGAGCAGAAAACTTACCTTATTTGTTAAATAACCCAGTTCCTATCTTAGTTATTCAAAGTCAATGTTTTTCCTCCAACTAGAAGTTGAAAAGGAGAGAAATTCAATTAGGGTTTGTGTGCAATTTTTGGGAGGGTGTTTGCAGGGGTTTAGGTCTGGTTATTGTGCCCTATTATCAGTGTATAATATGAAATAAATAGGCCTTTTAAAAGTTCTCTTTGGATGACCCTAACTAGCCCATATAATCCTCTCATTTAAGCAAGTAGGTGACACACCTACTTGTCACCTACCAGTCTGCATTGTCTCACAGAAACGCACATATCTCTTTACTCCGATGTCGTATTGTCAAATGGTTTAATGCATTATATAATAGACTCATATATATTACATTTTTTGGGTGGAACATATCGTAACTGTAAGTATATTGGGAGTAAATTACAGTTAAATTTGACCAAAAGTTTAGTAAAACTTATGAATGTAACATGTGATGACTTTCATCGACTTTATTTCCACAACTCGCTTGACTAAAATAACTCATAACATAACCTTCTTATGATGTTAAGAACCCTAGTCTCACTCCAAAGGTATGGGTTATAACATTCCCAACTTATCGACTTTCGATGAAATATTATTTTCTTCAATTCCTTAGCTTCTAAACCTTCCAACTCTCTTTGTACTTGTTGTTCATGATCTTCAATATACGTAACATGCGAGGTAACGTGATAACTTACTTTATATACTTCCAAAGATGATCTCATTTTGGTCTTACATTAGTTTACTTACGACACGCTTGGACGTACTAAAATATGCGGTGTAACATCATTCCCCCCTTAGGAACATTCATCCTCGAATTTTAACTCTTAAAGACGTTGGAAAATTTTGCAGAAGTCTCCTCCATAAACTAGATTAAAACAAACCTACACGTAGCCAAAAAACATACTATACATGCCTCACATGGCCAATGTCTATAAATAGCAACATTTGGCCATACACATCCATCAATTATAAATAATTAAAGTAAAAAATAAGAGCTTACCTGATGACCTACTAGCCTGAATAGAGTTGTGCTGAAGTATTCCATCTCGAGCAATATCTTCAATTCGAAATAAGTGGGGATATTTAGACTTCATTTCTCCCTCCTCTTCCCACGTCATCTTTTCCACATTCTTTTGTCTCCATAAAACTTTCACGGAGGCTACCACATTATTTCGTAGCTTGCAGATTTGTCGGTCTAGGATGGCAACCAGAACTGCCTCGTACGATAAGTCCTCTGTTATCTATATATCATCAATGGACACCACTCGGGTAGGATTCCCAATGCACTTTCATAGCATAGATACATGAAAAAATGGGTGGACATACTTCAATTCCTAGGGCAAATCTAACTCATAAGTTACTCGGCCCAATCCAACCCCGAACTCTAAGTCACATCGCTGCACGTCAGAATATGACTTTTAACGACTCTGAGTTGTCAACAATCGCTCATGTATAAGCTTCACTTTCTCTACGGCTTGCTGAACTAGGTCTGGCCCATGTAACCCATATTCTCCAACATCAAACCATCCTATAGGAGATCTGCATTTACGGCAATACAAAGCCTCGTACAGAGCCATCTGGATACTGGAGTGGTAACTATTATTATATGCAAACTTGATAACAGGTAGATGTTTATCCCAACTTCTTTCAAAATCCAACACACATGCTCATAACATATCCTTTAGCATACGAATTGTGCACTCGGCTTGTCCATCAGTCTGTGGATGAAAAGTTGTGCTGTGATTCACTTGAGTCCCTAGACCTCTCTGAAATGACCTGGAGGTCATGGGTCGGATAATACCTCTCGTGCTTCCTTAACTACCTTGAAACATACGCAATTACCTTCTCATATTGCATTAGGACATATCCTAACCCTACACCCGAGACATCACAATACACGGTATAACCCTCTGGACCTTCTAGAAGTGTTAGAAGTGGCGCTGAGGTCAACTTGTTCCTAAGCTCTTGAAAACTCTGCTCGCAAGCCTATATCCAGTGAAACTTAGCTGCTTTCCAAGTCAGCTTCGTCAATGGTGCCTAAAGGGAAGAAAAACCCACTACGAACCTCCGGTAGTATCCTACTAAGCCTAGAAAGCTACGGACCTCTGTCGGAGTGGTAGCTCTAGGCCAGTATTTCATGGCCTCAATCTTATGTGTGTCTACCTTTATACCTTCATCGGATACAATATGTCCCAAGAATGCTACAGACTTCAACCAGAACTCACATATAGAAAACTTAGAATATAACTTACAATCACAGAGGGTTTGGATTACCGCTCACAGGTGGTCTGCATGCTCCTCCTCTGAACGTGAATAAACTAGAATATCATCAATAAATAATATCACGAACATCAATAGTCCATAGACCTATCTGAAATGACCTCGAGGTCATGGGTCAAATAATACCTCTCGTGCTTCCTCAACTGCCTTGAACCATACGTAATTATCTTGTTCTAAATAGTTACCCTATTCAGCTGCCTATAATCGATACACATCCTCAGCGAGCCATCTTTCTTCCGCACAAACAATACTATTGCACCCTAAGGTTAGGTACTGGGCCTGATGAAACCTTTCTCCAGCAAATCATTTAACTACTCATTTAACTCATTCAATTCAGCAGGTGTCATTCTATAAGGAGGGATTGATATTGGTTGAGTGCCCAGAAGCAAATCGATACTAAAATCAACCTCTTGCTCTAGAGGAATATCTGGAAGCTCATGTAGAAACAATGTCGTCAGGGATCTAATGTATGCTATACCTGTGGAGACCGTAGTCATTACATGAGGGATTGTCCTATAAATGACGGAAGCGAGATGGTTCAACCCACCAGATCTATAACAGTCTCCTCCTCTTCAGTACCCTCTCTAAAGCGAGGCCCTTAGGCATCCGCTGGTAGAGGTAGAGGCAGGGGTGGAGCATCTAGCTCCGGCGGTAGTTAGAATAGTATATATGCTTTGGCAGGTCATCAGGACCTAGAGGCTACACTGGATAATGTGTCAGGTACTGTGGGAGTATACTCTCGAACACTCATATTGCCCTACTTGAGGGCTAGAAACTGATCGATTCAAGCATGTCGGATCTCCCGCAGTAAGTACTCATCAAGGATGGCATCTGAAAAAGTCTCCCAAACAGCTGAAAGTGCATCACGTCCCCTAGACCTCTCCCATCCCTTGTACCAAAGGATGGCTATATCTCGGAGTCGAAAAGCTGCTAGCTCACTTACCTCTTTCTTCGTGGCATGCATAACCCAAAAGATCCTTTGAAATAGATCTATGAAATCCTGCGGGTCCTCCCTCTGAACTATCCTCACTCCCAAACCCCTTAGAAGATCCTGCACTAGCTAATTCCCTAGAATGTTGATGGGTAGGTATCAACTGTTTCAACAAATACACCGCACCCCTCAATTCCTGACTTGATGGAAATGGAGGGGGAACTGGATGTGCGGTATCCCTAGGAATCTCCTCAGGTGGTGGAGGAGCCGGTAATAGCTGAGTATGGGTCTCGCCCAGGGCCTCAAGCTGGGCCCCAACTATTGGGGGTATCATGTTGGTTTCCTCACATGCTGCTTTTACTGACTCAACTATCTCAATATAGTAAGTAAAATAGTTGTCCGGCCCTATAAGGCTTTGTTTATGTAACTGCTATTCCGTCGTAGGCTCGCTCGTAGGCGTTCGTCCATATTAGGCTATTTATCTCAGCCATTATGGGCTCGCTCATACGCGCTCGATCATAGTAGGTTTCGTATATAACTTACCATCTAATCAGAGGTTGCCCAATAGAGGCCTACCCACCGATTATAGATCGGTGGTGGTGAAAATACTATAATACTGTATATATATAGACCCTATACACTCATGAGTGAAAGAAGATAATACTTAACTGAATAGAAAGTTCCAATAAGGGAGAATACTTTAACTTCTGAGCTGATAATGTGAATAAATTCAGGAATACAAACTTCTCTTTATGTCTCGTTATCAAACTCATGTAGTTACGGGATCATGCCAAAATGAAGGAAAGGTTTAGCCTTAACATACCTTATGAAAATCTTTCCAATCACCAAGTTGAACTCTCCTCTTCGCACCATAATCTACAACAACGATAATAATACTATCATAAATTTACGAAAGGTACAACTACCGCACAATGAACAACAAGCTTATTATGTATTAAAACGGGTAGCATCTCCCCTATAGTCCTTAATTCCTCCAAATGCGAGATATCACCAAAAACACAAAAAAAACAACAATAACAACATATATACATTATTTTCAAACCTTATATACACCACAAAATACAACAAAATAGCCCAACACACCCCAATCTCTTCATACACAAAATGACCATCGTAGTAGTGTCAGCCAACCCGAAAAAATTATGACGAACGACCAACCCACCACCCTGCATTTATATGGTGTTTCTGATCACCATTTCTCCTCCAAAACTCCCTAAAATAGTAGCAAAACATGCAATCCAATAGCAACACAGAACAGTCCACAAAACAGTCCGCTACAAGTAAATAACTCGAGCTCATGACTTTCGATCACCGTCCCGTGAGTTCTTACAATTATAGAACGACTTTACATACATCTCCAGCAGAAAAATTCAATTAGGGTTTGTGTGAAATTTTTGGGAGGGTGTTTGCAGGGGTTTAGGTCTGGTTATTGTGCCCTCTTATTAGTGTATAATATGAAATATATAGGCCTTTAAAAGTTCTCTTTGGACGACCCCCACGGATGATGTACAGATTACAGAGGACTTGTCATATGAGGAAATTCCAGTTGCCATCCTAGACCGACAAATCCGCAATCTACGAAATAAGGAGGTAGCTTCCGTAAAGGTTTTATGGAGGAGCAAGAATGTAGAAGAGATGACGTGGGAATCGGAGGAAGAAATGAAGTCTAAATACCCCCACCTATTTCAAACTGAAGATATGGTTCGAGATGGGACGCTACAACATAGCTCTATGTAGGCTAGCAGGTCATCAGGTAAGCTTTTATTTTTCACTTTCAATATTTATGATTTACGGTCGGTGAGGCAAATTGCTGCTATTTATAAAGATTGGCCATATGTGGCATGCATAGTATGTTTCTGGCTACGTGCAGGTTGGTTTTAACCTAGTGTACGAAGGATACTTTGGCAAAATTTTCCAAAGTCTCTAAGAGTAAACATTCGAGGACGAATGTTCCCAAGGGGGGAGTGATGTTACACCCTATATTTTCGTACGTAAAAATGCGTCGTAAGCAAACTAATGTAGGACCAAAAATGAGATAATATTTAAAAGTATATAAAGTAAGTTAATCATGTTACCTCTGAGGTTACAAATATTGAAGATCATGAACAACAAGTACAAAGAGGGTTGGACAGTTCAGAAGCTAAAGCAATTAAATAAAACAATGTTTCGTCGAAAGTCGACAAGTTGGGAATGTTATAACATGTACCTTTGGGGTGAGACTAGGGTGATTAACATGATAAGGAGATTATGTTATGATTTATATTAGTCGTATGACATCCGTGTGTTATGTTTTAATGTCAAGCGAGTTGTGGAACAAAAGTCGATGAAAGTCATCACAAGTTACACTCATAAGTTTTACTGAAATTTTGGGTCAAATGTAACTACGATTTTCTCCCAATATACTTAGAGTTATGGGGTGTTCCACCCATCAAATTAAAGATCTATGAGTCTATTTTCCAACGCATTAAACCGTTTGTCAATACGATATTGGAGTAGAAAGATATGGGCATTTGTACGATACTGCACAAGCTGCTAGGTGACAAGTAGGTGTGTCACCTACTTGCTTAAATGAAAGCCCAAAAATGGGCCATTTCGGGTCGTCCAAAGAGGCCTTTTAAGGGCCTATTTTCTTCATATATTAGAATTAAAATAGAGCATAATAACCAGACATAAGCTCTGCAAAGAATCCTCCCAAAAATTACCCACAAACCCTAATTGATTTTCTCTCCCTTTCAAGTTCTAATTGGAGGTAAAACCTAGAGTTTGAAGAACCAAGATAGGAGCTGAGTTATCCAACAAATAAGGTGAGTTTACTGCTTTCTTTCATCCAGTTTTTCTTCTGAAAATTCATTGTAAGTCATTCTATACTTGTAAGAACTCACGGGACGGTGATCGGAAGCCGTGAGTTCGAGTTATTCACTTGTAGCAGACTGTTTTGTGGACTGTTTTGTGTTGCTGTTGGGCTGCGTGTTTTACTACTGTTTTGTGGAGTTTTGGATGAGGAAGGGGTTTTATCACCATATAAATGTAGGGTGATTGGCTGGTCATTCGTCATAACATTTTCGGGTCGTTTGACACTACTACGGTGGTCGTTTTGTGTATGAAGAGATTGGGGTGTGTTGGGCTGTTTTGTAGTATTTGATGGTGTATATAGGGCTGGAAAATGATGTATATATGTTGTTATTGTTCTGTTCTTGTATTGTTGGTGTTATCTTGAATTTGGAGGAAGTAAGGATTATAGGGGAGATGCTGCCCGTTTTAATACAAAATAAGTTTGTCGTTCGTTGTGCGATAGTTGTACCTTTCGTAACTTAACGATAGTATTATTATCGTTCTTGTAGATTAAGGTGCAAAGAGGTGAGTTCAACTTGGTGATTGGAAAGATTGTGATAAGGTATGTTAAGGCTAAGCCTTCCTTCATTTTGGCATGATCTCGTAGCTACATGTGTTAGTAATGAGACAAAAAGAGAAGTTCATATTCATGAATTTATTCACACTATTCTAGTCTCATAAGTTACAATATTATTCCTTATCGAGATTCTATATTCAATTTAGTATTGTCTTCTTCCAGTCAAGAGAGCAACAAGCCTATATATACAGTATTACAGTATTTTCATTACCATCGAGCTATAATCGATGGGCAGGCCCCTATTGGGCAACCTCTGATCAGATGGAAAGTTATATACCGAGCCTACTGTGGCCGAGCGCCTATGAGCGAGCCCAGCATGGTCGAGATACATAGCCTAGTATGGCCGAGCGCCTATGAGCGAGCCTACTATGGCACAGCAGTTATATATACCGAGCCTTATAAGGCCGTACAATTATTTTACTTACTACATTGAAGGAGTTGAGTCAGTATCAGCAGGTAAGCATATCTCCAGATCATCTTTGACTCCCAGTTACTTCCAGTTATTATATTATCAGTTCAGTTCCAACTTTCAGTTATGTTATCGCCTTATATACTCGGTACATTATTTTGTACTGACGTCCCTTTTCCGGGGACGCTGCATTTCATGCATGCAGGTTCAGATAGACAGACGGGTATACCTCCTCAGTAGGTGTTTCCAGAGTTTAGCCTGATCGGTAAGCTGTACGTCTTTCGGAGTTGCCAGGTCTAGAGTTTTTGTGTACATCTTATGTATATCTGTATATATGTTATGGGTAGGTCGGGGCCCTATTCCGATCATAGTACATCTATCAGTAGAGGCTTGTAGACATATCCTGTTGGTTAGTGCAGTATGTTGGGTTTGTAGGCCTGGTATGTATAATTTGGTGGTTTGTCAGCTGTAGTAGCTATGACGGCCTTTTCAGCCTAGCTTTATATTGATGTTTAGTTAGCGCTAGTTTCCATTCAGTTTTATATTTTGCTTCGCAAATTGTCTTGCAAGGTGGCCCCAGGGCCAAAGTATGACATTATGTGTTCAGAGTCCCTTAGTCTCAATTTGGTACACTAGGTTAGTTGAGGCACCGGGTGCCAGTCTCGCTTCCAGGTCGGGGCGTGACAAACTTGGTATCAGAGCAGTTCTATCCTAGGGAGTCTACAAGCCGTGCTATAGAATTGAGTTATAGAAAATTTGAATTAAACTTATGTATTGGTGTTTGCATGCACAGATGACGGTGACTAGGAAGACTACGGCAAGCCAGAGGAGAGATACAGTAGTAGGTGAGGGGACCAGCAGGGTACCCCTAGTAGATGGGGCCCAGTCTGAGGCTCAAGGTGAGACCCCTACTCAGCCATTACCGGCTCCTCCACCAACTACGGAGATTCCTAGGGAAACCGCACATCCAGTTCCCCTCCACTTCCATCAGATCGGGACTTAAGGAGTGTGGTGCATTTGTTGACACAGTTGGTAGCTACCCAGCAACAGGCTAGGGCATCAGCTAGTGCAGGAACTTCTGAGGGGTCTGGGAGTTCAAGGGTCCGAGAGTTTATTGCTTTGAGTCCCCCAGAGTTCACGGGGACAGATCAGAGAGAGGACCCGCAGGATTTCATAGATCAGCTTCACAGGATCTTTCGTGTTATGCATGCCACGGAGAAAGAGGCAGTTGAGCTAGCAGCTTTTCGACTCCGAGATATAGCCATCCTTTGGTATGAGGGATGGGGAGAGGTCCAGGGGATGTGATGCACCTCCAGCTATTTGGGAGAATTTTTCAGATGCCTTCCTTGACCAGTACTTACCACGGGAGATCTGACAGGCTCGAGTCGATCAGTTTCTAGCCCTCAAGCAGGGTAATATGAGTGTTCGAGAGTATAGTCTCCGTTTTGACTCATTGGCCAGATATGCACCATCCATAGTTGCTACTATGCGGGACAGGATTCACAGGTTTATAGCAGGGTTAGCCCCAGAGTTAACCGAGGCATGTGCCACCGCTGCATTGCAGGATAGTATGGATATCTCCCGGATTCAGGCATTCGCCCAGAATATAGAAAGGGGTAGGCGTCGGCAGCAGGGTACAGAGAGGGCTGAGCAAGGGCAACGTAAGAGGATGAGATTTCCCAGGTCTCAGGAGCAATATCAGGGTAGTTATAGGACCCAGTACTTCGGACGGCCACCTAGGCCTCTGCTACCTCAGTTACAGGGTTACAGGTATGACCGTTATACTAAGTCAGGACCAGGTGAGAGCTCACGGGCGTCGGGTTTGCAGCGACAGCAAGGATCTGCGCAGACATGGTCATTTCCTCCACGGTGTGACATCTGTGGTAGAGGACACTTGGGCCAATGCCGAGCAAGTTCTGATGCTTGTTATACATGTGGGTGTCCAGGGCATATGATGCGAGATTGCCCAAATAGATATTCGGGGGGAATGGCACAACCAGCGAGTTCAGCAACAGGATCATCTATGTCACTGCATCCTTCAGGGCGCGAGTCTCAGTCTTCGGCTGGTAGAGGTCAGGGCAGAGGTAGAGGTTCCAGTTCAAGTGGTAATCAGAACCGTATCTATGCTTTAGCGGGTCGACAGGACCAGGAGTCTTCACCAGACGTTGTGACAGGTATATTAACCATTTGCTCTCACGATGCTTATGCTTTGATAGACCCAGGATCTACTTTATCGTATATTACCCCATTTGTCGCGAGGAATTTTGGTATAGTGCCTGAAATACTAAGTGATCCTTTTGCGGTATCTACACCGGTCGGAGAATCGATTATTGCTAGACGGGTTTACCGAGGTTGTACGGTGACAATTTGTAGTCGTCAGACCTCAGCTGACCTAGTTGAGCTAGAGATGATGGATTTTGATGCTATCATGGGCATGGACTGGTTGGCAGCTTGCTATGCCACAGTTGATTACCGAGCAAAGGCAGCGAGATTTCATTTTCCGGGTGAGCCAGTCCTTGAATGGGTAGGTAATATACCAACACCCAGAGGTAGGTTTATTTCCTATTTGAAGGCGAGGAAAATGATCGCAAAAGGGTGCATTTATCATATTGTGCGAGTTAGAGATGCAAATGCTGAGATACCTACACTTCAGTCTATTCCCGTAGTCAAAGAGTATGCAGATGTGTTTCCAGATGAGCTTCCAGGTATTCCTCCAGAGCGAGAGATTGATTTTAGCATTGATTTGCTTCTAGGAACTCAACCAATATCCGTCCCTCCGTATAGAATGGCACCTGGCGAATTGAAGAAGTTGAAGGAGCAGTTAAAAGATTTGCTGGAGAAAGGTTACATCAGGCCCAGTACCTCACCTTGGGGTGCACCAGTACTATTTGTGCGGAAGAAAGACGGCTCGCTGAGGATGTGTGTCGATTATAGGTAGCTGAACAAGGTAACTATTAAGAATAAGTATCCACTTCCAAGGATCGATGACTTGTTTGATCAGTTGCAGGGGCTAGATGCTTTTCAAAGATAGATTTGAGGTCGGGGTACCACCAGGTCAGAGTTCGGGAAAAAGATATTCCGAAGACAGCCTTCAGGACCCGATATGGCCACTTCGAGTTCCTTGTCATGTCCTTCGGGTTGACTAATGCACCCGCTGTATTTATGGACTTGATGAATAGCCTATTCCGGCCATTTTTAGATCTGTTCGTGATAGTATTTATTGATGATATTCTGGTTTATTCCCGTTCAGAGGATGAGCATGCGGACCACCTGCGAGCGGTACTCCAAACCCTCCGTGATCGTAAGTTGTATGCTAAGTTTTCTAAATGTGAGTTCTGGTTGAAGTCTGTAGCATTCTTGGGGCATATTGTATCAGATGAAGGGATAAAGGTGGACACTCAGAAGATTGAGGCCGTGAAATATTGGCCTAGACCTACCACTCCGACAGAGGTTCGTAGCTTTCTAGGCTTAGCAGGATACTATCGGAGGTTCGTAGAGGGTTTTTCTTCCCTTTCGGCACCATTGACGAAGTTGACACAGAAAGAAACTAAGTTTCAATGGACAGAGGCTTGTGAGCGGAGTTTCCAAGAGCTTAAGAACAGGTTGACCTCAGCTCCAGTTCTAACACTTCCAGAGGGTCTAGAGGGTTATGCCGTGTATTGTGATGCATCAGGTGTCGGGTTAGGATGTGTCCTGATGCAACATGGGAAGGTAATTGCGTATGCTTCAAGGTAGTTGAGGAAGCACGAGAGGAATTATCCGACCCACGACCTCGAGTTAGCTGCGGTTGTCCATGCACTTAAGATATGGCGGCATTATTTATATGGTGTTCATGTTGATGTATTTACTGATCATAAAAGCCTACAATATATCTTCAAGCAGAAAGAGTTGAATTTGCGACAGAGGCGATGGCTTGAGTTATTGAAAGATTACGATGTTAACATTCTCTACCATCCAGGGAAAGCTAATGTTGTAGCAGATGCCTTAAGTCGCCGATCTATGGGTAGCTTAGCACATGTAGAGCCCGAGAAAAGACAATTAGCTAGAGAGATTCATCAATTGTCTTCATTGGGGGTTCGGTTAGTAGATTCTGAGGATGGTGGAGTTGTACTCCAAAACACTACAAAATCATCCCTCATAGCGGAAGTCAAGGAAAGGCAGTACGAGGACCCAGAGTTGGTCGAGCTGAGAGAGCGAGTTCCGCAGCAGAAGAAACCACTGTTAGAGCTAAAGGGAGATGGGGTTCTCAGATATAGGGGTCGTTTGTGTGTTCCAGATGTAGCAGGGCTACGAGACAGGATTATGTCAGAGGCACATTATTCATGGTATTCCATCCATCCTGGGTCGATGAAGATGTATCATGACATTAAGGATGTGTACTGGTGGAATGATATGAAGAAGAACATTGCTGAGTTTGTCGCCCAATGTACTAGTTGCAAGCAAGTGAAGATAGAGCACCAGAAGCCTGGAGGGCTAATGCAGACTATAGAGATCCCGACATGGAAATGGGAGGCGATAAACATGGACTTTATCACGGGTTTACCTCGTTCTAATCGTAAGTTCGATTCCATATGGGTGATAGTCGATAGGCTCACGAAATCAGCTCACTTCCTACCGGTCAGATCTACATATACAGCAGAAGATTATGCAAAGTTATATATTAAGGAGATAGTGCGGCTACACAGAGTACCAGTTTCTATTATATCTGACCGTGGGGCTCAGTTTACAGCACATTTTTGGAGGTCATTTCAGAGAGGTCTAGGGACTCAGGTGAATCTCAGCACAGCTTTTCATCCACAGACTGGTGGACAAGCCGAGCGCACAATTCAGACGCTCGAGGATATGTTACGAGTATGTGTGTTGGATTTTAAAAGAAGTTGGGATGAACATCTACCTCTTGTCGAGTTTGCATATAATAACAGTCACCACCCCAGTATTTAGATAGCTCAGTACGAGGCTTTGTATGGGCGTAAGTGCAGATCTCCTATAGGGTGGTTTGATGTTGGGGAATCTGGGTTATATGGGCCAGAACCTGGTTCAACAGGCCATAGAGAAAGTAAAGCTTATCCGGGAGCGACTGTTGACAGCTCAGAGTCGTCAGAAGTCATATTCTGACGTGCGGCGACGAGACTTAGAGTTCAGGATTAATGACTGGGTATTCTTAAAGGTATCACCTATGAAGGGCGTGATGAGGTTTGGCAAGAAAGGCAAGCTTAGCCCACGGTATATTGGGCCTTATAGGATCATTCGGAGAGTGGGCCAAGTAGCTTATGAGTTAGAGTTGCCCTCAGAATTGGAGTCTGTCCATCCGGTTTTTCACGTATCTATGCTACGGAAGTGCATTGGCGATCCTACCCGAGTGGTGCCCACGGATGATGTACAGATTACAGAGGACTTGTCATACGAGGAAATTCCAGTTGCCATCCTAGACCGACAAATCCGCAATCTACGAAATAAGGAGGTAGCTTCCGTAAAGGTTTTATGGAGGAGCAAGAATGTAGAAGAGATGACGTGGGAATCGGAGGAAGAAATGAAGTCTAAATACCCCCACCTATTTCAAACTGAAGATATGGTTCGAGATGGGACGCTACAACATAGCTCTATGTAGGCTAGCAGGTCATCAGGTAAGCTTTTATTTTTCACTTTCAATATTTATGATTTACGGTCGGTGAGGCAAATTGCTGCTATTTATAAAGATTGGCCATATGTGGCATGCATAGTATGTTTCTGGCTACGTGCAGGTTGGTTTTAACCTAGTGTACGAAGGAAACTTTGGCAAAATTTTCCAAAGTCTCAAAGAGTAAACATTCGAGGACGAATGTTCCCAAGGGGGGAGTGATGTTACACCCTATATTTTCGTACGTAAAAATGCGTCGTAAGCAAACTAATATAGGACCAAAAATGAGATAATATTTAAAAGTATATAAAGTAAGTTAATCATGTTACCTCTGAGGTTACAAATATTGAAGTTCATGAACAACAAGTACAAAGAGGGTTGGACAGTTCAGAAGCTAAAGCAATTAAATAAAACAATATTTCGTCGAAAGTCGACAAGTTGGGAATGTTATAACATGTACCTTTGGGGTGAGACTAGGGTGATTAACATGATAAGGAGATTATGTTATGATTTATATTAGTCGTATGACATCCGTGTGTTATGTTTTAATGTCAAGCGAGTTGTGGAACAAAAGTCGATGAAAGTCATCACAAGTTACACTCATAAGTTTTACTGAAATTTTGGGTCAAATGTAACTGCGATTTTCTCCCAATATACTTAGAGTTATGGGGTGTTCCACCCATCAAATTAAAGATCTATGAGTCTATTTTCTAACGCATTAAACCGTTTGTCAATACGACATTGGAGTAGAAAGATATTGGCATTTGTGCGATACTGCGCAAGCTGCTAGGTGACAAGTAGGTGTGTCACCTACTTGCTTAAATGAAAGCCCAAAAATGGGCCATTTCGGGTCGTCCAAAGAGGCCTTTTAAGGGCCTATTTTCTTCATATATTAGACTTAAAATAGAGCATAATAACCAGACATAAGCTCTGCAAAGAATCCTCCCAAAAATTTCCCACAAACCCTAATTGATTTTCTCTCCCTTTCAAGTTCTAATTGGAGGTAAAACCTAGAGTTTGAAGAACCAAGATAGGAGCTGAGTTATCCAACAAATAAGGTGAGTTTACTGCTCTCTTTCATCCAGTTTTTCTTCTGAAAATTCATGGCAAGTCGTTCTATACTTGTAAGAACTCACGGGACGGTGATCGGAAGCCGTGAGTTCGAGTTATTCACTTGTAGCAGACTGTTTTGTGGACTGTTTTGTATTGCTGTTGGGCTGCGTGTTTTACTACTGTTTTGTGGAGTTTTGGAGGAGGAAGGGGGTTTATAAACACCATATAAATGTAGGGTGATTGGCTGGTCATTCGACATAACATTTCCGGGTTGTTTGACACTACTACGGTGGTCGTTTTGTGTATGAAGAGATTGGGGTGTGTTGGGCTGTTTTGTAGTATTTGATGGTGTATATAGGGCTGGAAAATGATGTATATATGTTGTTATTGTTCTTTTCTTGTATTGTTGGTGTTATCTTAAATTTGGAGGAAGTAAGGATTATAGGGGAGATGCTGCCCGTTTTAATACAAAATAAGTTTGTCGTTCGTTGTGCGATAGTTGTACCTTTCGTAACTTAACGATAGTATTATTATCGTTCTTGTAGATTAAGGTGGAAAGAGGTGAGTTCAACTTGGTGATTGGAAAGATTGTGATAAGGTATGTTAAGGCTAAGCCTTCCTTCATTTTGGCATGATCTCGTAGCTATATGTGTTAGTAATGAGACAAAAAGAGAAGTTCATATTCATGAATTTATTCACACTATTCTAGTCTCATAAGTTACAATATTATTCCTTATCGAGATTCTATATTCAATTTAGTATTGTCTTCTTCCAGTCAAGAGAGCAACAAGCCTATATATACAGTATTACAGTATTTTCATTACCATCGAGCTATAATCGATGGGCAGGCCCCTATTGGGCAACCACTGATCAGATGGAAAGTTATATACCGAGCCTACTGTGGCCGAGCGCCTATGAGCGAGCCCAACATGGTCGAGATACATAGCCTAGTATGGCCGAGCGCCTATGAGCGAGCCTACTATGGCAGAGCAGTTATATATACCGAGCCTTATAAGGCCGTACAATTATTTTACTTACTCTATTGAAGGAGTTGAGTCAGTATCAGCAGGTAAGTATATCTCCAGATCATCTTTGACTCCCAGTTAATTTCAGTTATCATATTACCTTATATACTCGGTATATTATTTTGTACTGACGTCCCTTTTCCGGGGACGCTGCATTTCATGCATGCAGGTTCAGATAGACAGACGGGTATACCTCCTCAGTAGGTGTTTCTGGAGTTCAGCCTGATCGGTAAGCTCCACGTCTTTCGGAGTTGCCAGGTCTAGAGTTTTTGTGTACATCTTATGCATATCTGTATATATGTTATGGGTAGGTCGGGGCCCTATTCCGATCATAGTACATCTATCAGTAGAGGCTTGTAGACATATCCTGTTGGTTAGTGCAGTATGTTGGGTTTGTAGGCCTGGTATGTATAATTTGGTGGTTTGTCAGCTATAGTAGCTATGACGGCCTTTTCAGCCTAGCTTTATATTGATGTTTAGTTAGCGCTAGTTTCCATTCAGTTTTATATTTTGCTTCGCAAATTGTCTTGCAAGGTGGCCCCAGGGCCAAAGTATGACATTATGTGTTCAGAGTCCCTTAGTCTCAATTTGGTACACTAGGTTAGTTGAGGCACCGGGTGCCAGTCTCGCTTCCAGGTCGGGGCGTGACATTTACGTACCAAAATATGGGGTGTAACATCATTCCCCCTTAGGAACATTCGTCCTCGAATGTTTACTCTTCGAGATTTGGGAGAATTTTTCCAGAGTCACCTCCGCATACTAGATTAAAACCAACCTACACCCAGCCATAAAACATACTATACATGCCATACATGGCCAATTTCTATAAATAGCAACACTTGGCCTCACACAACCGCCAATTATAAATACTTAAAGTCAAAAATAAGAGCTTACCTAATGACCTACTAGCATGAATAGAGATGTGCTGAAGTATCCCATCTCGATCCATATCTTCAGTTTGAAATGGGTGGGGATATTTAGATTTCATTTCGCCCTCCGCTTCCCACGTCATCTCTTCCATGTTCATACTTCTCCATAAAACTTTCACGGAGGCTACCTCTTTATTTAATAGTTTCGGATTTGTCGGTCTAGGATGGCAACTGGAACATACTCGTACGATAAGTCCTCCGTGATCTGTACATCATCAGTGGGCACTACTCAGATAGGATCCCTAATGCACTTCCGTAACATAGATACGTGAAAACCCGGATGGACAAACTCCAATTCCGAGGGAAAATCTAACTCATATTCTACTTGGCCCACTCTTCGAATAATCCTATAAGGACCAATATACCGTGGGCTAAGCTTTCCTTTCTTGCCAAACCTCATCAAGCCCTACATAGGTGACACCGTTAAAATTACCCAATCATCAACCCCCAAACTCTAATTCTCATCGCCGCACATCCGAATATGACTTATGACGACTCTGATCTTTCAACAGTCACTCCTGGATAAGCTTTACTTTCTCTACGGCTTGCTGAACCAGGTCTAGCCCATGTAACCCAGTTTCTCCAACATCAAACCACCCTATAGGAGATATGCACTTACCGCCATACAAAGACTCGTACAGAGCCATCTGGTTACTGGAGTGGTAACTGTTATTATATGAAAACAGGATAAGAGGTTGATGTTCATCCCAAGTTCTTTTAAAATCCAACACACATGGTCGTAACATATCCTCGAGTGGCTGAATTGTGCGCTCGGCTTGTCCATCAGTCTGTGGATGAAAAGTTGTGTTGAGATTCACTTGAGTCCCTAGACCTCACCGAAATGACCTCTAGAAATGTGTTGTAAACTGGGCCCCACCGTAAGATATAATAGATATTGGTACTCCTTATAGCCGCAGTATCTCCTTAATACATAACTTCGCATAATCCTCAGTTGTATATGTAAGTGTAACCGGTAGGAAATGGGTTGATTTCGTGCGTCTATAGACTATCAACCATATAGAATCAAACTTATGATGAGAACGAGGCAAACCCGTGACAAAGTCCATGTTTATCGCCTCCCATTTCCACGTCGGGATCTCTATAGTCTGCATTAGCCCTCTGGGCTTCTGGTGCTCTACCTTCACCTACTGGCAATTAGGACACTGGGCGAAAAACTCAGCAATGTTCTTCTTCATATCGTTCCACTAGAACACATCCTTGATGTCATGATACATCTTCGTCGACCCAGGATGAATGGAGTACCAAAAATAATGTGCCTCTGACATAATCCTGTCTCGTAGCCTTGCTACATCTGGGACACACAAACGACTTTTTTGCTTGAATATATATTGCAGGCTTTTATGATTTGTAAATACATCAATATGAACACCATATAAATAATGATGCCATATCTTTAGTGCATGGACAACCGCAGCTAACTCGAGGTCATGGGTCAGATAATTCCTCTCGTGCTTCCTCAACTGCCTTGAAGCATATGCAATTACCTTCTCATGTTGCATCAGGACACATCCTGACCCGACACCTGGGGCATCACAATACACGGCATAACCCTCTGGACCCTCTAGAAGTTTTAGAACTGGCGCTGAGGTCAACTTGTTCTTAAACTCTTGGAAACTCCACTCACAAGCCTTTGTGCACTAAAACTTAGTTCCTTTTCGAGTCAGCTTCATCAATTGTGCCGAAAGGGAAGAAATACCCTCTACGAACCTCCGGTAGTATCCTGCTAAGCCTAAAAAGCTATGGAGTGGTAGGTCTAGGCCAGGATTTCACGGCCTCAATCTTTTGAGTATCTACCTTTATACCTTCATCGTATACAATATGCCCCATGAATGCTACGGACTTTAACCAGAACTCACATTTAGGAAAAATTGCATACAACTTACAATCATAGAAGGTTTGGAGAACCGCTCGTAGGCGGTCCGCATGCTCCTCCTCTGAACGTGAATAAACCAGAATATCATCAATAAATAAAATCACGAACAGATCTAAAAATGGACGGAATAGGCTATTCATCAAGTCCATAAATACGGCGGGTGCATTCGTCAACCCGAAGGACATGACAAGGAATACGAAGTAGCCATATCAGGTTCTGAAGGCTGTCTTCAGAATATCTTTCTCCCGAACTCTTTCCTGGAGGTACCCCCGACCTCAAATCTATCTTTCAAAAGCATCTATCCCCCTACAACCGATCAAACAAGTCATCGATCCTTGGAAGTGGATACTTATTCTTAATAGTTACCTTGTTCAACTACCGATAATCAATACACATCCTCAGCGAGCCATTGTTCTTTTGCACAAATAGTACTGGTGCACCCCAAGGTGAGGTATTGGGCCTGATGAAACCTTTCTTCAACAAATCTTTTAATTGCTCCTATAAATCTTTCAAATCGGCAGATGCCATTCTATAAGGAGGGATTGATATTGGTTGAGTTCCCAGAAGCAAATCGATTCTAAAATCAATCTCTCTCTCTGAATAAATACTTAGAAGCTCATATGGAAACATATTTGCGTACTCTTTGACTACTGGAATAGACTGAAGATTAGGTATCGCAGCATCTGCATCTCTAACTTGCACAATATGACAAATACACCCTTTTGCGATCATTTTCCTCACCATCAGATATGAAATAAACCTACCTCTGGATGTCGCTGTATTACATACCCATTCAAGGACTGGCTCACCCGGAAAATGAAATTTGTCTACCTTTGCTCGGCAATCAACTATGGCATAGCAAGCTGCCAACCAGTCCATGCGAATAATAACATCAAAATCCATCATCTCTAGCTCAACTAGGTCAGCTGAGGTCCAACAACTACAAATTGTCACCGTACAACCTCGGTAAGCCCGTCTAGCAATAATCGGTTCTCTAAGGCCATCCGGAGTACTGGACTATAACTACCATGAGACATATCCTGAGACCAGGCAAATCTCATCCTCTTACACTGACATTGCTCATTCCTCTCTGTACCCTGCTACCGATGCCTACCCCTTACTATATTCTAGGCGAATCCCTGAATCCGGGAGATATCCATACTATCCTGAAAAGTAATGGTGGCACATGCCTCGGTCAACTCTAGGGCCAACACTGCTATAAACATGTGAATCCTGCCTCGCATAGTAGCAACTATGGATGGTACGTATCTGGCCAATGAGTCAAAATGGAGATTATACTCTCAAACACTCATATTGCCCTGCTTGAGGTCCGGAAACTGATCGACTCTAGCCTATCGTATCTCCCGCGTTAAGTACTAGTCAAGCAAGGGATCTAAAAACTTCTCCCAAACAGCTAAAGGTGCATCACGTCCCGTAGACCTCTCCCATCCCTCGTACCAATGGATGGCTATATCTCGGAGTTGAAAAGCTACTAGCTCAACTGCCTATTTCTTTGTGGCATGTATAACCTGAAAGATCCTGTGAAGATGATCTATGAAATCCCACGGGTCATCCTTCCGATATGTCCCCGTGAACTCTGGGTACTCAAAGAAATAAATCCTCGGACCCTTGAACTCCCAGACCCCTCAGAAGATCTAGCACTAGTTGATGCCCTAGCCTATTGCTGAGTAGCTACCAATTGTGTCAAGAAATGCACCACACTCCTCAAGTCCTGATCTAATGTAAGTGTAGGGGGAACGGGATGTGTGGTATACCTAAGAATCTCCTCAGGTGGTAGAGGACCCGGTAATAGATGAGTAGGGGTCTTGCCCAAGGCCTAAGACGTGTGGGGGGGGGGGGGGGGACGGGATGTGTTGTCCCCTCGTCTGCTTCTGTACCTTTTCTCTAGCTAGTCGTAGTCTTCTTAGTCACCGTCATCTATGTATGCAAACACAAACACGTAAGTTTAACTCAAATTTCCTGTAACTCAGTTTTACAGCATGATTTATATTTGAAAGAAGGGTAACGAACTCCTAAATTCCATGTAGTTCCCTGCTTATATAATGTGGTGCATAATACATCTATAAATAAGACCCTACTAGACACGACTTGTAAACTCCCTAGGATAGAACTGCTCTGATACCAAGTTTGTCACGCCCCAAACACGAAGAGGCATGGCCAGCACCCTTTGCCATACACGGTCTTAGCGTACCACTCTGTAATTGTGAACTCTGCAGGTGTAACCATTAACTTAGGCAGATGAGGCCATATTCTGAAATATCTAAAAATAACGTCTCTCTCATATGAGGGGTAAACATACCCAAAAGCTGATATATATAAATATGTAGGCTGACGAATCCGCCATGAAAATATACTGATATACAAAATATACATGACTTTTCTACAAGCCTCTAGAGATAATTGTATCATGGTCGGGACAGGGCCTCGACCTACCCAACAACCTGTATAAGAAAATGGACTCCAAGGTCTAGACCTGGTAACATCGAGGAAGTGGAGCTTACCAACCAAGCTGATGTTTTATTCCATTTGCTATGAGGGTCTGTCCAACTGTATATCAGGACCTGCATGCATTTCATGCATGAAACGGACATCAGTACGAAATAATGTACCGAGTATGTAAGATAATAGAATAACCGAAAGCTGCAACTGAACTGATAATATAATAACTGAAAGTAATTGGGAGTCAAAGATAATCTGAAGATAGGCTTACCTGTTGTTAATGGCATAACTCTCTCAATATAGTAAGTAAAATAGTTGTTCGGCCCTATAAGGCTCGATATGTGTAACTGTTCTGCCATAGTAGGATCGCTCTTAGGCGCTCGGCCATACTAGGCTCTATATCTCTTCCATTCTGGGCTCGCTCATAGGCGCTTGGCCATAGTAGGCTTGGTATATAACTTACCGTCTGATCAGAGGTTTCCCAATATGGGCCTGCCCACCGATTATAGCTCGGTGGTGGTGAAAATACTATAATACTGTATATATATATATATATATATATATATATATATATATCATATACCCTCTTAATAGAAAGAATATAATACTTAACTGAATAGAAAGTCCCAATAAGGGAGAATACTGTAAATTCTGAGACTAGGATAATGTGAATAAATTCAAGAATACGAACTTCTATTTATGTCTCATTATCAAACTCATGTAGTTACTAGATCATGCTAGAATGAAGGAAAGGTTTAGCCTTACCATACCTTATCACAATCTTTCCAATCACCAAATTGAACTCGCCTCTTCGCACCTTAATCTACAACAACGATAATAATACTATCGTTAAATTACGAAAGGTAAAACTATCGCACAACGAACGACAAGCTTTTTTTGTATTAAAACGAGCAGCATCTCCCCTATAGTCCTTACTTCCTCCAAATTTAAGATAACACCAAAAACACAAGAACACAAAAATAACAACATATATACCTTATTTTTCAACCTTATATACACCACAAAATACTACTCCCTATGTTTTAATTTATGTGAACCTATTTGACTAGACACGGAGTTTAAGAAAAAATGAAGACTTTTGGAATTTGTGGTCCTAAACAATTCGAAAAGGGGCCCCGAGTTTTTGTGTGGTTATAAAAGCTTCTGATTAAGGGTAGAAGTGTAAGTTTAAGCAAAATTATTTCAAAATTTAGAAAGGGGTCATTATTTTTGGAACAGACCAAAAATATGTTCACATAAACCGGAACGGATGTAGTACAAAATAGCCTAATAGACCCCAAACTCTTCATACACAAAACGACCACCATAGTAGTGTCAAACATCCCAAAACTATTACGATGAACGACCAGCCCACCACCCTGAATTTATGTGGTGTTTCTCCACACCATTTATCCTTCAAAACTCCCTGAAATAGTAGCAAAACACAAAATCCAACAACAACACAAAACAGTCCAGAAAATAGTCCGCTACAAATGAATAACTCGAATTCACGACTTCCGATCACCATCCCGTGAGTTCTTACAATTATAGAATGACTTTCCATACATCTCCAGCAGAAAAAAATGGATGAAAGAGAGCATTAAGCGTACCTTATTTGTTGAATAACTCAGCTCCTATCCTGATTCTTCAAACTCAAGGTTTTTCCTCCAACTAGAGCTTGAAAAGGAGAGAAATTCAATAAAGGTTTGTGTGCAAAATTTGGGAGGATATTTGTAGGGGTTTACAACTGGTTATTTTTCCCTCTTATCAGTGTGTTATATGAATGATATAGACATTTAAAAGGTCTATTTGGATGACCCGAACAGGCTTATTTTTGGATATATATAATCCTCTCATTTAAGTAAGTTGGTGATTCACCTACTTGTCACCTAGCAGTATGCGCGGTCTCGCGGAAACGCACATATCTCTCTACTCCGATATCGTATTGACAAATGGTTTAATGCGTTAGAAAATAGACTCATAGATATTCCATTTTATGGGTGTAAAACCCCATAACTCTAAGGATATTGGGAGAAAAGTGCAGCTACATTTGACCCAAATTTCATTAAAACTTATGAACGTAACATGTGATGACTTTCATCGACTTTTGTTCCACAACTCGCTTGACCTCAAAACATAACACACGACTATGATACAACTAATATAACTCATAGCATAACCTTCTTATCATGTTAAGAACCCTGGTATCATCCCAAAGGTATGGGCTATAATATTCCCAACTTGTCGACTTTCGACGAAACATTATTTTCTTCAATTCCTTAACTTCTAAACCTTACAACCCTCTTTGTACTTGATATTCATGATCATCAATATATGTAACATCCTAGGTAATGTGATAACTTACTTTATATACTTCGAATGATGATCTCATTTTGGTCTTACATTAGTTTAGTTACGACACACTTTTACGTACGAACATATGGTTTGAAACAACAATGTTTATGAATCAAGAGGTGTAATGATTTAGAGAAACCGTAGTTTTAGAGAGAAACCGTACAAAAATATGGCGTGTAACAACAATTTTTTAGGTGTAGTGATTTTTCCTGCAACGTTTACAACGAGCTTTGATGTATAAAAAATAGAACTTTAGTATTTATATTGGTAGTTAGCTTTGATTTATGAAGCACGAATATTTAAACATTCTCTGGTGTCTGGAGAGCTTATGATTGCTTTAAAAACACAAATTAACTATAAGTATAGTAGAATTTGAATGATTATGATATGGAAAAAAGGAATAACGATTATAGAAGATACACATAATTGATTCCAAATTTGTTTGGGACTGAGGAGTTATTAGTTGAATTGATTGGATATTAGTTCATTTATGAATAGAGAACTTAAACAAGAGAAAAAATATAATTTTATGGGGGAAAATGAGTCTAAATTGGTGAATAATTCACATTATGGAGCAAATTATGAACCGAAAAAGTCAATTATGTTACTGTGAACAAATTTACTAGTAATTTGTTACTACCAGAATTTTTGGTTATTCCATAATTATTATAGTGGTTGTTAGACTCCTCTATGTAGGTGTTTCTTTTGTTGCATCTTGTTGTAGTAGATTGAATTTTCTAAAATTTATCTTCAGCAACATAAAAAATGATTTTTTCCAATCATGACAGGATTATAGCAATTTGTCTGAGAAGTTAGAAAAGCATGGATTTGTGAAACCCCAACAGACCGTGAGAAGCTTAAAAAGGCCACTGAGAATGTTTGATGGAATGTTTGAGGAATGTGATTGTGACGAGGAGGCTAATTCTGAATAGGAGTAGCTATTTGAGTTGTATGTTATGATGTGATTGTTATATGTAGACTTGTCTTGAGGAATCATGTATTTTCTGACCGACCCATGTCAAATGAGGATTACGAAGAATAAAATTATGTCAACAATTCTCAAAAAGTTTATCAAAGACAACCCTACCAAGGTTCAGGACAACAAAACCAATTGAGGTCTAACCCGCAAGGGCAAGGCAACCAAAAGTGGCAAAATGACCAAGGTAGTTCAAATCAAGGAAATTGGAGTAACAACAACAACTTTTCAAATCGGAATTCAAACCCTTATGTTCTACCAAAGGGGCAATATTCTAACTCCCCGCATTGGAAGGAAAGTTCTTCAAGTGAGTCCTAGTTTGAAAACATGCTTGAACGAGTTTTGCAAAATCAAGAGAGATCTGACACTTCAATGAAGAAAATGATGGAGTTTGTGGGTTCTCATGCTGCATCCATTCAAAAGTTGGAAATGCTAATGAGAGATATCTCAAGAGAGAAATATTTGAAGCCGAAAGGCACACTCCCAAGCGACATAATTGCAAACCCAAAAGGTAGTGGGAGTGGTCCGACTTCTCATTGTATCGCAATCACAACTCGAAGAGGAAAATTACTTCAAGGAGAGAATGAACAAGTGGTCTGAGTGAAAGATTATGAACAAGAAGTCGAGGCACAAGTTGAGGTTGCAATTGTTGTTGAAGTTGAAAGGCTCCCGAAGAAGGAAATAACTCAATAAGTGAACCATGACAAGTTATGTAAAAGGTAATATAGGAACCAAAAATTCTAGCACCAATTCCTAGGCCTCCTCCTACTTTCCCACAATGACTTTCTAGAAAGCTTGATGATAGCAAACTCGAGAAGTTCTATGACATTCTCAAGCAATTATTAGTGAACATTCTATGTAATGACCCGGACGATCATTTTGAGATTTATAGCCCTGATCTGTTATTAACTACTTCTCCCATGTCTATTTCTACTATTGTGACTTGCCGGGAGGTTTCGTTTTGGCTTTTGGAGGGTTTTGGAACACTTAGTCCCTAAATGGAGGTTTAAGACTTAGGATTTGGAAAGTAGTAAGAACTATGTGAAGATGACTTCGGAATGGAGTTCCATCAATTCCATTAGCTCAGTTAGGTGATTTTGGACTTAGGGGCGTGTCCGGATTGTGTATTGGTTGTTTGTAGCTTTTTTAGGCTTGAAATGGCGAAAGTCGAATTTTTAGAGATTTGGACCAGTAGTGGAATTTTATATATCGGGGTCGGATTCTGATTCCGAAAGTTGGAGTAGGTCCGTAATATTGAATATGACTTGTGTGCAAAATTTGGATAAATTTTTTATAGTAGGTGATTCCTTTGAGCATTGCCTTGACAACTTTAGGCAAGTGCTCAAAATATGTAAGGAAAAAAACCTTATGCTCAATTGTGAAAAATGTCACTTTATGGTGGACTAGAGTATTGATCTGGGCCACAAAATTTCCAAGCAAGGCATAGAGGTTGAGCAGGAAAAGATCGGGATCATTTTCAAGCTTCCTCCTCCCACTTCGGTAAAAGGTGTTCGGAGCTTTTTGGGGCATGCCAGTTTTTATAAGCGATTTGTCAAAGACTTCTCAAAAATTGCAAGTCCCATGTGCAAGCTCATTGAAAAGGATGCAAAGTTTGAGTTCAATGAGAAGGGCCTCAAAGATTTTGAGGAATTGAAAGCAAGGCTCACCACGTCACCTATTATTGTCACACCCGATTGGTCTCTTCCATTCGAACTCATGTGTGATGCCAGCGGTGTAGCTATTGGAGCAGTGCTTGGTCAACGACATAACAAGATTCTTCATCCTGTCTACTACGGAAGCAAGACACTCAATGGCGCACAAATGAATTACACTGTGACAGAGCAAGAACTGCTTGCTATTGTCTATGCTTTTGAAAAATTTCGGGCCTAATTGATGGGATCCAATGTGATAGTCCACACCGATCATGCTGCTCTCCGCTACCTTATGGAAAATAAGGATGCTAAACCAATATTAATTAGGTGGGTTCTTTTGTTACAAGAGTTTGACTTTGAAGTCAACGATCGGAAAGGAACACAGAACCAAGTTGCGTATCACTTGTCTAGGCTTGAAGAAGCAGGGAGACCAAAATAAGATCTTGAATTTAATGATGCCTTCCCAGATGAATACATATTGGCACTATCTAGCACCTTCACTCCTTGGTATGCCGAGATCGCTAACTTCTTGGTTAGTGACCTTATCCCCGACGAATTGGAAGCTTATCAAAAGAAAAAGTTATTGCGGGAGTGTAGGCAATACTATTGGGAGGAACCATTTTTGTTCTGGAATTGCGCCGACAACATCATTCGGCATTATGTTCTAGAAGATGAGGTAATTCAAATTCTCAAAGCATGTCATGACTCCTCAGTGGGGGGCCACCAGGGTGGAAATCGTACTGGGGAAAAAGTTCTTGAATGTGGCAATTATTTGCCATTGATCTACCAAGATGCAAACCAAATGGCCAAGGCATATGATCAATGTCAAAGATAAGTGTCAATTTCGAGAAGGCATGAGATGCCTATGAACATTGTGATAAATTTCGAGATCTTTGATGTGTGGGGGATATATTTTATGGGTTCCTTCGTAAGCTCTTACGGCATGACATATATCTTTGTGGCACTAGATTATGTCACCAAATGGGTCGAGGCAATTTCCTTGTCGAAAAATGAGGCTAGAAGTGTAACCGCCTTCTTGAAGAAGAACATATTTACTTGGTTTGGAACCCCAAAGGCCATCCTTAGTGATGGTGGTTCTCACTTTTACAACAAAGTGTTTTCTCGGGCTGCTCGAAAAATATGGAGTTAAGCACAAGGTGGCCACCCCTTATCATCCTCAGTCGAGCGGTCAAGTTGAAGTTTCCATCCGGGAGATCAAAAATATTCTAGCAAAAACTTTTAATGCAAAGAGGACCGACTGGTCAAATAAGCTTTATGATGCATTGTGGGCATATCACATAGCATTTAAGACTCCCATTGGCACCTCACCATACCGGTTGGTATTTGCTAAGGCGTGTCACTTGCCAATGCAGCTTGAACACAAAGCTATGTGGGCATTGAAAAATATAAATCTTGACTAGGACGAAACAGCTAATCTAAGGATGGCACAACTCAACGAGATGGAAGAATTCCGTTTTCATGCCTATGATAATGCAGCCATATATAAGGAAAGAATGAAGTTTGTACATGACGAGAAGATTTTGAAGCGGGAATTCAAATCCGGTGACTTGTTCTTACTCTTAAACTCATGACTGATGTTCTTTATGGGAAAACTAAAATCCAAATGTTCTGGCCCGTTCAAAGTTGTGAATGTGTCTTCCTATGGCGCTATTGAGTTGGAATTCGAGGATGGGACTCGAACCTTCAAAGTAAATGGCCAAAGGATCAAGCATTACCTCAGAACCAGTGGAGAAAGGCACTTGGTAGAACAATTCACACTCAAAGATGGTCCTACACCAACCCCCACCACTGATTAGCCAAAATGGGGGCAACATCGTCGTGTCGCGACGTTAAATCTAGCGCTTCATGAGAGGCAACCAATGGGTGGTAACACCTTTTGGTTAGATTTTAATTTCGGTAAGTTTATTTGTAAGTGTTGAGCAGTTTGACGTGTGTGTTAGAATACAGGTGACATAAAATGCAAGGAAACATAATGCAAAGGCAGAGGAAAATGAAGAAAGCAAGCCAAGCTTCAGCTGTATTCTGCGGCAACATATGCGACCGCATAATGGTCGCAGAAACAAGCAGAAAAATGCAAACTGGGCTGTAATAAATTCTGTGAACATTCACTTTCTGCGGCCCGCAAAATGATTATGCAACTGCATAAACGGTCACAAATCTGTGCGCACCACTCAGTCACTAACGAATCGCATAACACATATGCGGCCACATAATATGTTATGCGATGCACTGCTTTACCGTGAACTTCTCAGGTATTAAGCCTTAAGTCTCTCACTCATTTCCGTCTCTCATTTATACTCATACATGCACGGTCAAGGAGCATAACCCAAAAGAAAAGACATAAAATACCAAAAACACTGAGGAAAAAAAATGGAATTGAAAAGGAGAGGCTTACCTTGCTAGAGATTCACACCACAATTCTCAATCTTATGATATCTGGTATGCTCATCACCAACCATTCTCTTGGTTAGTCAATTTGGCATATTCACGATTGTCTTCTTTCACCCATATACCCTCCTCTTTCTTCCCAAATCGTTGATGGGAGAAATCAAATTTGAATGCTTATAGTGAAAATCAATGCTGGGGGAAACCATAGGCTGTGGGTAAATCAAATTTTGGGGTTAGTATTAGGGGGACCGATTTGAGTAGAGGGATTGGTACTTTGTGCAAATAAGCAGTAGGTATTGGTGTATAATGCTTTTTTTTTTCATGATTTTAAAAACAAATTGCTACAGAGTGTGCATCAATGCCTGTGAGTGTATTTTTAAGTTGAGACGATGATCTTTGCGATCTACATAACTGTTTTGCAATCCGCAAAGTCATCGCATTATGCATGCTAGGAAGATTTCTAAAAGGTTCATATGCGGTTGAGTTTGCGGCCGCATAAACGGTTTGCGGACCGCACAATGGTCGAGATAGAGGGAGAAAAAGGGCTAAATTTGAAGAACAAAATGCGACCGATCTGCGGTCGCACAATTGTTCTGTGGCCACTTCTGCGGACTACATAATTTGCTTTTCTTCTAAGGGCTGTAATATGCAAAATATTTTGCGGCTCACAACATTATTTTGCGATCTCATAACTGGTCGCAGAACCTTAGTTGTTTTTCATTTCTTTTTTAAAATGTTACCCATGCCATATTTTGTAGTCGCTCCTTGATTAATTGACATGACCTTGTGCCACCAGTTGACCTCCATGCCGAAGCAAGCCGAAAAAGTGGTGAAGATCTCAGGTTTGAGATTTCCTGCTCTTTGACTCTGTACAGAGATGGCCTGACAAAAAGAAAAATCCTCAAAGGAAAGTATCTAGGCTTAAACGGTTTAAAAGAACACTACCCCTATGTGCTAGAAAACATCAAAAAAGGGGGATGAGAGTCCTTTACTCATGTTCCGGGGGTGTACAACGAGACACACGTTAGGGAATTTTATGTTGTATATGTTGCATCTAGGAACGCAGAACAACAGAGAAACCGTAGATTCTTGGGCTCTGTCATAGTCTGAGGAGTTGAAACTATATGATGCCTCATCAATAAATGATGTATATTTCGAGGAATGGGATCCAGGCACCGAAGAATTTGATGCAAAGTTTGAAAAAAAGCAATCCGAGCGTGCTTGGGTAGCCTCTGTCATAGCCAAGGGAACTCCATACTGGATTGCACCGCGCCAAAAGATTCAGAAGAGGGATCTTACCCAAGAAGGCCGGTATTGGCTAAGTTTTGTCTGTTCTCATATAATACCCTCGAGATATGAAACCAACATAATTATCAAGAAGGTGATCCTCATGGCTTGCATCATGTCCGGTATCAAGATTGCTGTTGGAGAGCTTATATTCCGTGAGATTGGAATCCAGGCAAACCAGAAAGAAACTTCGCTCCCTTTTCCATGCTTAATTCATGCTTTGAGTAAAGCTAGGACAATTCCTTCTTTCCCCAAACATGACCACATAGAAAACGTTGTTCAGGATATTGACATCACTCGGATCAATAATATTGTGGATAAAGTGGCCGAAGATCGACCAGAGCAATCACTCATCCCTCTCCAGCCTCAGCATCACCTGCTGCCTCATCAGTGCTAGACACTTTGTCTGCACCGGCTACCTCCAGATCCACTCCCAGACCAGCCACTGCAACACAACTTATATCACTGCATGCACACTCAAAGCTTGGTCTACTTACACGACATACAAATTCCAAAGTAGACAAATTGGCAAAAGAACTTCCATCTCTCATCCGGGAAGCATTTGCCGTGCTTCAAACCTCAGTGAGTGATCTTGAAAAATAACATCTATCATATGAGGATCAAATCAAGCATTTTGAAGTACGCCTTGAGAGGGTTGAGCGAGATGGAGCTGGGGACATACCTTAACTCAAAAATGATGTAGCTGAGTTCAAGTCAGAACAACATAAGATGCAGACATTGGAGTTTGATTTGAGCTCCCTTCTTCCGGTGGAAGGGGGCAGTGCACTGACACCTCCCATGTGCCAAGCCTAGATTTGGATTTCTCAAACCTCATATCAGTTGAGGTGGCCCATGGTAGTGAGACCTCACAAGCTCCGGTCTCCGTTTTGCACATTGATGATGATTCAGAAGAGGAATCCATAAGGTCTGATGAGGAAACTGATGAGGAGGGGTTACTTGAGGAGGGTGATGATCATAGGTACAATAGAGGCAAACATGTTGTTGTTTCTACAGAGGAACTAGGTGAGGGAGAGGAAGATAGCCATCTCACACTCCCTTGCAGATATGGTCACAAAAGCTACTACTACGACCACACAGCCATCATCGGGTGAGGCTAGCAGTTCCCAGGTCCATGATCCAGCACCGCAAATGGCGGAGCATCCTACTTTCGTCTCGGACACCACTATTCAGTAAGAGGTTCCGCCCACTACCTCCACAGTGACAGCTTCCGGCCCCATGGCTGCCTCGGATGTTCCATCCACTGTCCAGTCAGAGGATCCACCCAATGCCTCCACAGTGTCAGCTCCCAGCCCCACAAGCACCTAGTGCGTCCCAGGAAGCCCCTAAACTTTGCTATTACTTTCTCAATGCATTGGGGACAATGCATGCTCTTTGGTTGGGGGTGGGTTATTCAACTTTTAGCAACTTGTATATAAACTCTTAATATTAATAGTGTAGATTTGTATATAGCAATGAATTTGTAACACCCCGAATATTTCGAAGTGTTTTAAGACCAATTAAGGAGATTGGCGAGTGCTAATTATATTAATTCAGGTATGAACAAGACTGATAATTTGAATGATATTAATTGATAATGATAATATATGTATGAGGTGCATTAATAATGGTTTATGGTCTAAAAAGAGCCCTAAGGCTAAGTTAAGTTTAAAATTATATGATGGGTTAAAGTTTCAAGTACGTTCGCACAAGACCTAACTTCAAACAAGCATAACTCTCAAGATATTAAGATTTATATGGTGTAGAACCTATCAAACGAAAAGTCTATGTGTCTAGTTTCTAATGCTTCTAAATGTTTATCATTTGGAGATTCCTAGAAGACGTTATGACCTTTTTACTAAAGGGTGACAGAACAGCTACGTGAGTCTTGCGTAGCCTACGCACCATTGCGTAGGCAAATCCAGTAGCTTCAAGGGTCATTTTCAGACCTGAAAAACGTGGGTTTAGAGGGAGAATGAGTTAGTTCTTCGTCATGGAATGGATTTCTAGAGAGAAGGAGGAGCTCTTCCACCATGGATACACTTCAAGATAAGTTATTTTTGTACAAGGATGATTGTATAACATCATTTAGTGATATTACTAGCATTATTATGGATCAAATCCATAGGAAATGGGTTGAATCTTCAAGAACACCAAAAAAAGAAAAAGTTAGATTCTTCCACCAAGATGTAATCCCTTCACTTGAGCTTCATATATATGTCATATTGGAGTATGGGTAGCATGTTTGTGAGTTTTATTTGAATTTGTAATGGTATATTGTATAAACCCTAAGGGAGGGTCATGAAACTGATATTTTGGGCAAAGAAGAAGATGAATAGTGATGAATTAATATAAAAGGAATTGTTTTGAGTTTCTAATGATTCCAATAGACTTGATAACTTAATTGATGAACGAATTGAATAGGGAATCACCGTTTTGACAAGATACAACACTAATTCTTGAAATGGTTGTTCTTGAACATAGGGTTTTGTTGGAAAAGACAATGAATAGTGACTTAATGATATTGGGTAATTAACATAGTATTATTAATGACTCCAAATGAGTATTAAAGGATAAGAATGGAATTGAATATGCTAATAGATGAGCCTATTGGATAATTTGGGATGGTTGAACGCTTGTTGCCAAATTATGAAGCCTAAATGGATATTTATGAATCTTTTCATATTTATTTTGATGTAGTTCGGATATCTAATGGTAGGTATTGAATTGTGGGTGATATTTGGACATTTTAATCAATTGGAGCATTGTAGTATTTTCGGAGCTTGAAGATTTGAGGGTTGAGTTGAGGCCAGATTTTGATAAATTTAGTATGGCTAGACTCGTGGTCAAATGGGCTATCGAATTTTATAACTTTTGTCAGGTTCCGAGATGTGGGCCCCACGGGTATTTTTGGGGTATAATTTTTGATTTTGTGAAAAATATTAGTATTTTAATATGGAATTATTTTCTATAATTTTGTGGACAGAATCAAATTAATTGTGGCTAGATTCGAGCCGTTCGAAAGTTGATACGCGCAGAATGAAATTTCTGGAGCATTGTTTTGCTTGCTCGACAATGGATTCGTCTTGTTCAAGGTAAGTAACTCTTCTAATCTTGGAGCTGAGGGGTGACGCTCATGCTAGGTGACAGGCGTGTGGGAGTGTACCATAGAAATTGTGACATAATTGTTTCCGTCAAAATTTGTAGTCAAATAATCTTGGCATTTTCTATATAGTTTTATGTGCTAAAGAAGTTGAGCTGAGAATCATATTAAAAATCATGTTGAGGCTATGTGCCAGTATTATTGGGCACAAAGATCATATTATGTGTGGGAGTGTACCATAGAAATTGTGACATAATTGTTTCCGTCAAAATTTGTAGTCAAATAATCTTGGCATTTTCTATATAGTTTTATGTGCTAAAGAAGTTGAGCTGAGAATCATATTAAAAATTATGTTGAGGCTATGTGCTAGTATTATTGGGCACAAAGATCATATTTGTCACGACCCAAAATTTTCCACCGACAGGACCGTGATGGCGCCTAACATTTCACTTGCAAGGCAAGCCAACGTTAGAAAATCATTAAACCAATTCCTTATTTCCATTCAGTAAATAAAAATAATTAACTAAAATTAAATATAATAAGTGCGGAATATCATAAAACTGTATTAATTACTATCACCCAGATCTGGAGTCACAATTCACGAGCATTCTAGAATTTACTACAAGTAATAGTCTGAAAGAAATACAACTGTCTGATTGAAAGAAAACAATAGGACATAAAAAGATAGACGGGGACTTCAATGTCTGTGAACACCGACAGATCTACCTTGAGTCTCCGGACAGCGGACTAATAGCAAATCTCGATCAACCTGAGCCGGTATCAAAATATGCACAGAAAGTGCAGAGTGCAGCATCAGTACAACCAACCCCATGTACTGGTAAGTGTCGAGCCTAACCTCGACGAAGTAGTGACGAGGCTAAGGCAAGGCACCTACAATCAACCTGTACAATTTAACTGTGTATACGCAAATAACAGGAATGAAGAACTAAATAGGAAATGTCGGGAGGGGAGACATACTGAGGGGAATAGAAGATAAAGAACTACAACAGAATGATCACCGGAGCAGTCAATATACCATTAATTAACAGGAATAGTAAATACAGTAAAGAAAAATGCACGACATCACCCTTGGTGCTTTTACTCTCATATCATCGCACGGCATCACCCTTCGTACAGTAACACTCACAATATGCCAAGGCCTCACCCTTCATGCATTAACACTCACAATATGGCACGGCATCACCCTTCGTGCATTAATACTCACAACATGGCACGACATCACCCTTCGTGCATTGCTACTCACAATATGGCACAGCATCACCCTTCGTGCATTAACACTCTCCCATACCATAATGCAATGCATAAATAACAACAGGAAGATCAAATAATAAGTACAAACCTTACTTCAACATTTGGTTCCATAATTTCAAACTCAACTTGAAATAAAAACTCAATTATCACCAGAAAATTCCATAAACATGATAAGAACGATAATTTGAACAACACTAGTACCACACGTAGCAGTTTGGCATAGGAATGAGACAATATCATAAAAACAGAGAAACATGGAAAAATAGGTAAATTGGCGGCGCATAGGTACTCGTCACATCACATATACGCCGCTCACATGAATTTTACTTAGCAAATAATCTAAGGTTCCTAATTCCCTTAAGTCAGGGTTAGACACAACACTTGCCTCGCTCCGAATGCCACTTAATTCTCAATCATAGCTTTTCTTTTGGAATTCACCTCCAAACCATTCGTATCTATTCAAAAATGACTCAATAATATCAAATATTGCTAAAGGAATCAATTATATTGCATAAATTAAATTTCCCAAATTTTCCTCAAGTCGAAAAATCGACCCCGGGCCCGCTTGGTCAAAACCCGAGGTTCGAACCAAAATCCTTTTACCCATTGACCCCCGAGCCCCAATATGTAATTAGTTTTGGAATCCGACCTCAAATTGAGGTCTAAATCCCCAAATTCTCGAAATCCCTATTTTCTACCCTAACCCCTAATTCTACCATGAAAACTCTAGATTTAGGTTGAAAATTCAAGAAATGTAATGGGTTATTGAAAGAAGATGGTTTAGAATCACTTACCCAAATTCGGGGAAGGAATGACTATTGAAAAATCGCCCCTCACCGTTTGGTTTTTGAGAAAAATGAGTTTTTTGGAAAAAATCCCGTTTTGGGTTCTGTTAAGTGCTGGGCGACAGTGTTCATCGCGTTCGCGAAGGGTACTGGCTGCCAAGCCTTCGCGTTCGTGAGTCCCAGCTCGCGTTCACGATGATCACTCCCCTCTGGCCTTCGCGTTCGCGAGGAATGGCTCGCGTTCGCGCTGAAGGAACGACCAACCCCTCCCCCCCCCATGCTTCGCACATGCTTCGCGTTGAGCCGATCGCGTTCGCGAAGGGTAAATCCCCCATCACTTCGCGTTCGCAACCAGGACTTTGCGTTCGCGAACAAGAAGTCTCAGCCTCATCAGATTACTCTTCTTGTTCGCGAGAGGACCTTCGCGAGAAGGATGTGGCAGACACTAGAATCTGCAGAAACTAGATTTTTCCCAAGTACAAAACATCCCGTGGCCTATTCGAAACTCACCCGAGCCCTCGGGGCTCCAAACCAAACGTGCACACAAGTCAAAAAATATCATACGAACTTGCTCGCATGATCAAATCGCCAAAATAACACCTAGAACTCTAAATTTAGCACCAAATCAAATGAAATTCTCAAGAACACTTTAAAACTTCTAATTTCTCAACTGGACGTCTGAATCACGTCAAATCAACTCCATTTCTCACCAAATTTCACAGACATGTCTTAAATATCATAATGAACCTGTACCGGGCTCTAGAACCAAAATACGGACCGATATTAACAATGCCAAATATCAATAAATTCTTAAAAATAAATAATTTCCAAACTTTTAATTTTCATCAAAAATTCATAACTCAAGCTAGGGACATCCAAATTCGATTCCAGGCGTACGCCCAGATCCCATAATTTGATACGGACCTACTGGGACCGTCAAACCACGGATCTGGGCCCGCTTACCAAAAATATTGACCGAAGTCAACTAAAATCAACTTTTAAGGAAACAATTCTTATTTTCATTAGTTTTCAACATAAAAGCTTTCCGAAAACCTGCCCGGGCTGCGCACGCAGATCGAAGAGGGAAAAATGAGATTTTTAAGGCTTAAGAGCACAGATTCGAGTTCTAAAACATTAGATGACCTTTTGGGTCATCACATTCTCCACTTCTAAAACAACTATTCATCCTCAAATGGACATAGAAAAATACCTGGGCTGGTGAAAACGTGGGGATATCTACTCTACATATCGAACTCGGACTCCCAAGTAGCTTCCTCAATAGGCTGACCTCTCCACTGCTCTTGAAGTGAAGGGTAACTCTTTGACCTCAACTGACAAACCTGGCGGTCTAGAATGGCCACCGACTCCACCTCGTAAGTCAAATCCTTATCCAACTGGACAAAGCTGAAATCTAACATGTGGGACGGGTCACCATGATATTTCTGGAGCATAGACACATGGAATACCGGATGAACTGAGGATAACCCTGGAGGCAACGCTAGTCGATAAGCTACCTCCCTCACTCTCTCGAGGATAATGGACCGATATACCTAGGGCTCAACTTACCCTTCTTCCCAAATCTCATAACACCCTTCATGGGCGATACCGGAAGCAATATTCCTTCTCCAACCATGAATGCAATATCACGAACTTTACGGTTAGCATAACTCTTTTGCCTGGACTGAGCTGTAGGAAGTCGATCATGTATAATCTTGACCTTGTCCAAGGCCTCCTGAACTAAATTTGTACCCAATAACCGAGCCTCCCCCGGCTCGAACCACCCAACTTGTGACCTACACCGTCTACCATATAATGCCTCGTAGGGAGCCATCTGAATGCTCGATTGGTAGTTGTTATTGTAGGCAAACTCCGCTAACGGCAAAAACTGATCCCAATAACCTCCAAAGTCAATAACACAGACGCAAAGCATATCCTCCAAGATCTGAATAGTACGCTCAGACTGCCCGTCCGTCTGAGGATGAAATGCTGTGCTCAACTCAACCCGCTTACCCAACTCACGCTGAACTGCCCTCCAAAAGTGCGAGGTAAACTGCGTACCTCGATCAGAAATAATAGACACGGGCACATCGTTAAGATAGACGATCTCACGAATATAAATCTCTACCAACCACTTCGAGGAATAGGTAACTGTCACAGGAATGAAATGCGCTGACTTAGTCAGCCTGTCCACAATGACCCAAACTGTATTGAACTTCCTCTGAGTCTGTGGGAGTCTAAGAACAAAGTCCATAGTGATACGCTCCCACTTCCACTCAGGAATGTCTCTAATGATCACACTTTACCTGCTTGCAATTTAGGCACCGAGATACATAGGCAACTATGTCATTCTTCATTCGCCCCAACCAATAATGCTGCCTCAAGTCCTGATACATCTTGGCGGTGCCCGGATGAATAGAATACCGGGAACTGTGGGACTCCTCAAGGATCAACTCACGAATTCCATCCACATTAGGCACACAAATACGACCCTGCATCCTCAAAACTCCGTCATCTCCAACAGTAACCTGGTTGGCACCACCGTGCCGTACTGTGTCTCTAAGGACAAGTAAATGCGGATCGTCATCCTGCCGATCTCTGATGCGCTCAAACAAGGAAGACCGAGGGACTGTACAAGCTAGAACATGGCTGGGCTCAGAAACATCTAGCCTAACGAACTGGTTGGCCAAGGCCTGAACATCCAATGCAAGCGGTCTCTCACCAACTGGAATATATGCAAGGCTACCCATACTGACTAACTTTCTACTCAAAGCATCGGCCACCACATTGGCCTTCCTGGGAAGATACAATATGGTGATATCACAGTCTTTCAATTGCTCCAGCCACCTCCTCTACCTCAAATTGAGTTCCTCCTTCTTGAACAAATACTGCAAGCTCCGATGATTAGTGAATACCTCATATGGCACGCCGTAAAGATAGTGCCTCCAAATCTTCAGCGCATGAACAATGGCTGCCAGCTCTAGATCACAAACATGGTAATTCTTCTCGTGAACCTTCAGCTGCCGTGAAGCATATGCAATAACCTTGCCACCCTGCATCAATACCGCACCCAGACCAATACGAGATGCGTCACAATATACTATATAAGATCCTGAACCTGTGGGTAACACCCATACCGGTGCCGTAGTCAAAGCTGTCTTGAGCTTCTGAAAGCTCGCTTCACACTCGTCTGACCACCTGAACGGGGCACCCTTCTAGGTCAATCTTCTCAACGGGGCTGCTAGGGATGAAAACCCCTTCACAAATCGACGGTAATAGCCCGCCAAACCCAGGAAACTATGGATCCTTGTAGCTGATGTGGGTCTAGGCCAATTCTGGACTGCCTCAATCTTCTTAGGATCCACCTGAATACCCTCTGCTGATGTAACGTGACCCAAGAAAGTAACTAAACTCAACCAAAACTCGGATTTTGAGAACTTAGCATATAACTGGCTGTCTTTCAGAGTCTGAAAAATGATCTGAAGGTGCTGCTCATGCTCCTCTTGACTGTGGGAGTAGATCAAGATATCATCAATAAACACAACCACAAAGGAATTCAGGTAGGGTTTGAACACCCGGTTCATCAAATTCATGAATGCTGCTGGGGCATTTGTCAGCCCAAATGACATCACTAGAAACTCATAATGCCCATACCGAGTCCGAAAAGCTGTCTTAGGAACATCGAATGCCTTAATTCTACCATGAAAATTCTATATTTTAGGTTGCAATTTCAAGAAATGTAATGGGTAACTGAAAGAAGATGGTTTAGAATCACTTACCAATAATTTGGGGAATGAATGACTCTTGAAACATCGCCCCTCACTGTTTGGTTTTTGAGAAAAATGATTTTTTTGGGCAAAAATCTCGTTTTGGGTTATGTTAAGGGCTGGGCGACAATGTTCTTCGCGTTCGCGAGAGCACTGTCGCATTCGCGAAGGATACTGGCTGCCAAGCCTTCTCGTTCGCGAGACCCAGCTCGCGTTCGCGATGATCACTCCCCTCTGGCCTTCGCGTTCGCAAGGAATGGCTCGCGTTCGCACTGAAGGAACGACCAACCCCCGCCCCCCAAGTCCCCACAAGCTTCGCGTTCGCATTTAGCAGGTCGCGTTCGCGAAGGGTAAATCCCCTATCACTTCGCTTTCACGAAGAAGAAGTCTCAGCCTCATCAGATTACTCTTCGCGTTCGCGAGAGGACCTTCGCGAATGCGAAGAAGGATATGACAGACACCAGAATCTGCAGAAACTAGATTTTTCCCAAGTCCAAAACATCCCGTGGCCTATCCGAAACTCACCCGAACCCTCTGGGCTCCAAACCCAAACATGCACACATGTCCAAAAACATTACATGAACTTGCTCGCGCGATCAAATCGCCAAAATAACACCTAGAACTCTAAATTTAGCAACAAATCAAATGAAATTCTCAAGAACACTTTCAAACTTCTAATTTCTCAACTAGACGTCCGAATCACGTCAAATCAACTCCATTTCTCACCAAATTTCACAGACATGTCTTAAACATCATAATGAACTTGCACCGAGTTCTGGAACCAAAATACGGACCCGATACTAACAATGCAAAATATCAATAAATTATTAAAAACAAATAATTTTCAAACTTTTTATTTTCATCAAAAATTCATAACTCAAGCTAGGGACCTCTAAATTCGGTTTCGAGCATACGCCTAGGTACCATAATTCGATACTGACCTATCGGGACCGTCAAAGCACAGATCCGGGCCCGTTTACAAAAAAATTGACCGAAGTCAACTAAAATCAACTTTTAAGGTAGAAATTCTTATTTTCATTAGTTGTCAACATAAAAGCTTTTCGAAAACCTGCCCGGACTAAACACGCAAATCGAGGAGGGTAAAATGAGATTTTTAAGGCTTAAGAGCGCAGATTCGAGTTGTCAAACATAAGATGGCCTTTTGGGTCAGCACAATATTGCTGTGAATTATTTGTTTTAAATTGAAAATTCATACTCAGTTATATTCATGTCATTACATATCATATCTCATTCTTTGTTGTTAGTTATTGATACATCATATCATTATTTTCGGGCTATTTTCATGAGATTATAAGCCCGAGAGACTGGAAAGATTGATGACTGAGTGAGGCCGAGGGCCTGATTGTGAGGATAATTATGAATCGGGTTGCACGTCGCAGCAGGCCAAATTGGCTTATTATAGCATGTGACTTGTCTGTACGGACCCAGATGTTGATACTATAGCACGTGAGTTGTCCTTGCAGCACATGAGTTGTCTATGCGGAACCAGATATTGATATTATATCAAGTGAGTTGTCCGTGCGGATCTAGATATTGATACTGTAGTACGTGAGTTGTCCGTGCAGATTGTAGCGTTTGGGCTGAAGGAGCCACTCCGGAGTCTGTACACACCCCTAGTGAGTGCAGGTACCTACTGAGTGTGAGTGCCGAGTGCGAGTGCCGATTAGGAGGATTGAGTGACTGTGAGGACTGAGTGAATTGATACTCTGAGAATATGCCTATAAGTATATCTCTGAGATACATTGCATTGACATGCACACATGACATACAGGCATAGAGATGTATTTTTCCTCATGATGTACGATATTACTTCATTCATGATTTCTGACACATGTTGGCAGATGGGCACAGTGATGTTTTTGTTTTACACTGGTTATCTGGAAAGAAAAATGAAACATCTTATTTATTGTTGAAAGGATTTTGGGAAAATTATTGTTTTTAAACTTATTCATATTTTTGGCAACTCCTGTATACGATTTGGGTTTTCATTGATGTACTTGAAAGGCATAACATTTTTCAGAAATAATGTTTTTGCTGAGCATTTGATTGTTGAGTTACTTCTAGTATTATTTATTGAAGTTGTTATGAACTATTGTTGGTTATTGAAGTTGGGACCCGACCTTGAAACAAGCTCGTCGCTACTTTCAACCTAAGAGCAGGTATGTTACTTATTGAGTACATGGGGTCGGTTGTACTCATACTATACTTCTGCACCTTGCATGCAGATGTTGGGTGCTAATGTTGTTGTGTTCGTTGGGAGCTGGATCTGAAGATATACCTGCATTATGGTTATAGTTGCCCCTTGTTCATGGTAGCCTTAGATTCATAAAACTTTGTTTATGTACTTTTCAAACAGATGATGTATTTACTCCATACCAGTATTGTAAACTCTATTTTTAGAAGTTCATGATTTGTACTACTAGTTTTTGGGAAAATGTATAGGTTTTAGATATATTTTTTAATTAATTGCCTTATTAATTTCATTAAAATTGCATAGTTGGTAATTGGATTACCTAGCGGGTTGGGTTAGGTTCCATACGACTAGTTGGATTTTGGGTCGTGACAGAATTCCCCTTGTAATAGTAGAACCATGGCGGTAGCACAAAACGTTTTGACTTGTTTGGTGCTTTTGTTCTATCTTCAAGCATGTGATAAGTTTTTGTTGAGTAAATTGCACCCTTCAAATTTTGTTAGCAAATGGTTTGTCATTCTGGTGAAATCGACGCTCGCTCTTTGACTTTTTGCTTACTTAGAATATCAAATTTCATGTGATGAATCTTTGAGTTGCCTTGTATTTGCTTGAGGGCTGAAATTATGCCGATTTGAACCGTTCAGGCGTTGTGAGTGGGTGAGATTTTTTGTAGAAAATGCATGTGCTCAACTTGTAATGTCTAGAACTTGCTCGGTTGGTTTCTCAATGCAAATATCAGGTTAACGATTGGGTGTTGAAATGATCTTCGGCTCTCTTTGTGATTATTTACTAATTTTTGACATAATTGACTTGGTGCATTTATTATCCTAGTTTTCTCCCGTTGAGCCTTTAACATTTTATTTGGCTACTACATTACAAACCTTTACACCGTTGTGAAATAATTCCCTCTTTTAAACCCATACCTCCTTGAATAATTAAGAATGAGGCTAAAAACAAAAGTTGGGGGTGTTGGTGTTAATTGAAAATTGGTAAGGTTATACACTGTGTGTATAAGCAAATACCTCAAAGTTGTGTAGATGAAGATATTCAATCTCCAAAAGAAAAACAAAAGAAAACATATGTATATATAAAAAACTAATATGTGTGTGGAGTCTTGTGAAAACTGAAGAGATACATTGAGGTGGTTCTAGGTAGGTAACTAGAAGTCAATAAGGGCTATGTGGTTCAAAAATAAGCAAAGTGTATGCAGCGTTCATGGAGGGTACAGTCACTATATTCCTAAATATTTGTCCAACTCTTCCCGAAGTCTACACTACAACCCTTAAAAAGTCCTTTGTGATCTGCAACAACTTATTCCTAAGATAGCAATGAGTTAAAAGAAGGGAAAGCATATGGACTTTTACTTGTAGCACTTAGCACTCTTTATGAGTGCATGAGTGTTTGATTGTATCCCCTGCACATATTTGTTGAGTTGGAGATTTTCTTTGATGTGAGCACGCATGAATTATAAGATTTAGCATAATTTAGGACTTTGAAGTAGGATACAAGTGCATGTCTAGTTGTGGGTAGTGCTCTGTCATTGCTCTTGAGGCTCGAAGCTTACAAACTGATTAATCGAACTGCTAAATGATCTTTGTCTTCGAAGAAGGGTGAATAAAAGTAGTTACATGCTTGCTAGCTAAAAGTCAGCACCGTCCATAGTCAGTGCTGCTTTTTGATCTGTCGGAAGTAGATTAGTATTTGGTAGGCTGACTTTGTTTTAGTTGCTTGAGGGAAAGCAAGAGTCTAAGTTGGGGTGTTGATATGCCGTAATTACATATACTTTAGCTCGTCTTTTAAAGCATTTTGAGTCATTTCTTATGTAGTGTTGGTGTTTTGCAGAAAACCAGACTTGAAGAACCAAGAACACGGAAAAGATGACAAAAACCCATAGAAGGGCAGAAATACGGTAAGTTAGCGACCGCAAAAGAGATGTGCGGGCCGTAGACCTACCGCATAGTTAAATTGTCCATCCCAGTTCTGAGAGTAGATTCTGTGGTCCATTATACGGTTGCATAATGCTTGTGAGGACCGCATACTGATCGCACAAATGCAAAAAGAGTTTTTGTGAAAATGTTTTTGCGGTACCAAATGTTGTCGTGAAATCAATGTGCGGACCCAAAACAGAAGTGCGATGGAAAGCTGGAGAACTGATCAATCAACTCTACAAAGGAATTAGAGATATGCGATAGTGTTCTGCGACCCATTCTGTGGTCGCAGACTTGATCTGCAGGGTTATTTTTTTCACTTTTTGACCCCCGACATTTAGCCCATTATAAATATAACAACTAGGGTTTTTGTGTGACATCTTGTCAAAAAAAGGGGCTACACTTAGAGCATGAAATGCACCATTATTTTGGAAGCTTTTGAAGAGAGAATCTTGTCATCTTTATAAGCTTTATGACTTTATTTAATACTTTGTTCTTGAATTCTAGTATGAGTAGCTAATTTTAAATACTAAGGTTGTGGACCCTAAATGGGTGTAATGTTAATGGGTGTTTACCATTGAATATATATATAATGATTGGTATCTATTCATTTCTCATGCTTCATTTATTGTTGATGGTTGCAAACATTGACTAATGCGATTTCACTCTATATTTACCAGGAAAAGTGGGTTAGGGTTTTGTAGAATTGAATAGCAAAAACTTAAGGCTTTAAACCTTGTTTAATAGAATCGCTTAGGAATAAGTGGGTTCTATTTGGCATATATTGGTTGTTATTAATTGTAACTCTTTTATATTTGGAAAAATCATAAAGAAAAAATATTACCTAACTATTGAAAAATATTGGGTAGTCATTTAGGAATTATTTGCATATCAAAGTACATTCAATCAGCAATATATCATATTAACGCCGATAGCAATACATTCCATTGATGGGAACACAACCTTGGTTTCCTTAATCAAATTAATTACATTCTTGTGACAAAATAGTTTTCTTGGTAATTCACAATTACAACACTCGCTTTATAAACTAACGGGGTAGGATTACTACTTAAGTCAAGTTTTACACTATTCAAATAACCTTTTCACACCTATTCCCTGTGGGATTCGACCCCAACCTAGTTGGGTTCTTATATTTGATATCGACCACCTTACACCATTTATTTAAGTGTAATTTGAGCGTATCACAAACACAGGAAGCTCCGAATATATGTAGCTGAAGTAGGTATAGGCCAGTTCTGAACTGACTCAATGTTCTTATGACCTACTCTTATGCCCTATGCAGATACAACATCCCTCAAGAAGGCAACTGAGTCCAACCAAAACCTACACTTTTAAAACATGGCATATAACTAGCTATCTCTCAGGATCTAAAGTACAATCCAAAGATGTTGCTCATGCTCCTCTCAACTACGGGAATAGATCAAGATATCATAAATGAATACGATCACAAATGAATCCAAATAGGGCTTGAATACCTGGTTTATCAAATCCAGAAATGTTGTTGGGGCATTTGTCAACCCAAAGGACATCACTAGGAACTCATAATGACCATCATTTCAGATCGAGGCACGCAATTTACATCATAGTTTTGGATAGTCGTGCAGCTAGAGTTGGCAACCCAGGCTGAGTTGAATATATCATTTCACTCTCAGATGAACGGACAGTCCGAGCACATAATTCAGATATTGGAGGACATGCTACGCATTTGTGTCATTGATTTCGGGGGTTCATGGGGGCAGTTTCTACTGCTCGCGGAGTTTTTTTACAACAACAACTATTAGATGATAATTCATATGGCTTCATATAAAGATTTGTATGCGAGACGCTGTAGATGTCTTGTGGGTTATTTTGAGCCGGGTGAGGCTACACTATTGGGTACTGACTTGAGCCATTTGAGGTACTTCAGAGGATTGAGGAGGTGCCTTACAAGCTCTCCTTGCCACCTATTTTGTCGAGTGTGCATCCAGTATTTCATGTTTCTATGCTCCGGAAGTATGTCGGCGATCCGTCTCATGTTTTGTATTTCAGCACAATTCAGTTGGATGGTAATATGACTTATGATGTGGAGCCGGTGGCCATTTTTGATCGGCAGGTTCGAAAGTTGAGGTCAAAGGATATAGCTTCAGTGAAGGTGCAGTGCAGAGGTCATCCCATGGAGAAGGCTACTTGGGATACCAAGCGAGAGATGTAGAGCAGATATCCACACCTATTTTTGACTCTATGTATGTTTCTAGACCTGTTCGAGGACGAACGTTTGTTTAGGGGGGGATGTAACGACCCACAGGTCATTTCAAGAGTTGTAGCCCCGTTCCCCTACTTACTGATCCTTTTGTGCTTTACAATTGTTATGTGACTTACCGGGTTAGTTGGTTCAGGCCCGGAGAAATTTCAGAGTTAAATGAGAGACTTAGTCTCATAATGGAATGCCTAAGTTGGAAAAGTTGACTAGATGTTGATTTATGTGTAAACGACCCCGGAATGGAGTTTTGATGCCTCTGTTAGGTGATTTTGGACTTAGGAACGTGTGCAGATTCAGATTTGGAGGTGCGTAGTAGAATTAGGCTTGAAATGACAAAAAATAAATTTTTGGAAAGTTTAACTCGGAGCGGACTTTTTGATATCAGAGTCTGGTTGGGATTCTGAAAGATGGAATAGGTACATGGTGTCATTTGTAATTTGTGGGAAAAATTTGAGGTCAATCGGACATGATTTGATATGTTTTGGCGTCGTTTGTAGATTTTGGAAATTTCAAATTGGGGTGCAATTCGTATTTTTGATGTTGTTTGAGGTGCTTTCAAGGCTCGACTAAGTTCGTATCATGTTTTAGGACTTGTTAGTATGTTTGGTTGAGGTCAAGGGGGCCCAGGGTTGATTTCGGGTGGTTAACAAACTTGGAATATAGTTTGAGAAGCAACTGATGTTTGGTTTATGATGGTATGATCGCACTTGCGAGGGTCTTGGCCGCAGGTACGATGCCATGGGTGCGAGAGGTGGAGCGCAGGTGCGGAGTTGAAGGGAGTCAGCTGAGGTCATAGGTACGATGGATTTTCCGCACCTGCGATTGCATAGAAGCGGAGGTAGTTGGGATTAGTGACTTCTGCAGTAGCGAAGTTTTTACCGCAAAAGCGGATTCTTGAACCGCAGTTACGATTTGACTGGGCAAACCTATAAATGATAGGATTCACGATTTTGCCTTCATTTTAACATTTTGAACTCGGAATTGGGCGACGTTTTGAGAGAGATTTGGAAGGGATTCTTAAGGTAAGTCACTTGTGGTTAATGTTTTTCAATAATTATGTTTCCCCCATTGATATTTCTACCTAGTTGGTGTATTTTTAGGTGTAATTCGGGAATTTGAGGCTAGGGATTTGGAGAGTTGATTTTGGGGATTTGAATGTCTATTTGGTGTCGGATTTTGATGAATTGGTAGGGTTAGACTCGTAGTTGAATGGGCTTTCCGGTTTTGTGACTTCTGTTGGATTTCGAGACGTGGGCCCAAGGGCCGGCTTGAAGCTGATTTTAGAGTTTGATTCATAATTTTATATTTTTCTTTTTGAATTGATTCCTTTAGCCTATATTGATTGTATTATACGGCTTGTGGCTAGATTCGGGACATTTGGAGGCCGATTTATGAGGCAAAGGCATATTGGAGTGGAGTTTGGCTCGGATTGAGGTAAGTAATAGTTCTAAATATGGTTCTAAGGGTATGAAACCCCGGATTATGTGTTATGTGATTGTTTTGGAGGTGACACAATTGCTAGGTGACGGGCGTGTGGGCGTGCACCGTGGGAATTGTGACTTGGTCCATTCTGTGAAACAGTAAAGTTGAATAACTTATTGTTAGCTATATGCTCTCCATGTGTTATAAAAATTTGACTGTAAATCATGATAGAAATTATGTTTAGGCTATGTGTTGGTACTGTAGAGACCCATAAAGGCCGTGATACCTGTTGAATTACGTGCTAATTGCTACTTGTACTCAGTCGTAGTTTTACTTGCATATCATACCCCAGTCTCTGTTATTCCTTGTTGATACGTTATATCATTTCTGTTTTGGGCTGATTTCTATGATTTCAGAGAGCCCGTGAGACTAGAGAGGTTGATGACTTAGTGAGGCCGAGGGCCTGATTGTGAGATATTGATACCATAGCATGTGAGTTGTCCATGCGGATCCATATATTTATACTGTAGCACGTGAGTTGTCCGTGCGGATATTAATATAAAACTATAGCACGTGAGTTGTCCGTGCGGATATAGCTCTTGGCTTGTGGGAGCCCCTCCGGAGTCTGTACAACCCTAGTGAGCGCATGTACCTACTGAGTATGAGTGTTGAGTATTGAGTGCCGAGTGCTGAGCTATTATGAAAGATTGGGTGGTTGTTACGTTGAGAGAATGCTCTTCACTTCATTATTATTGCACTTAGATGCTATATTTCACTGCTTTGAAACATCTGAGACATATTATATTCGGTTTTTACTTGAATTTGGTATGTACAAACTGATTTGACTTAAACTGCCAGATTTGAAAGCATATCTACTTTCATTGTTGAGACTACTGAAATTGAAATATAATTGTGTAGCTCGTCACTATCTTTCAGTTCTTTATTTAGTATTGTTACTTAGTGAGTCGGTTGTACTCACACTACACCCTACATTTCGTGTGCAGATCCAGGTATTTTTGGACACAGTGGGTGTTGATATTTCTCACAGCTGATCATTGGAGACTTCGAGGTAGCTGCCTGGCGTTCGCAACCCTTGTTTCGCAACCTTTGTATTTCACCCAGACTTTCATAGACTTTTCTTCTCTAGACTGGGGATGTATAGATGCTCATGACCTTAGTGACATCCCGATTTGGGAGTTATTTTATGCATTTGTGTTTTGGATTTTTATCCCATTTATGAGAATTTTGTCTTTTTAAAACTCCTTTTATTCATCTTCTGTTAAATTTTGCAAATTTCGGCTTGACTAGTATCATGATAGGCGCCATCATAACAGGTTAGGATTTGGATCGTGACAATATGTCAAGATCTATTAAATTCGTATATCTTTTTCGAATTTGAAGTGGTATTTCGATAATTTAAAATTAAATATAAACTAATTTAGGTATCATATTAATTTTTATGTTTAATTATTAAATCTGGTTAACCTTGAAAGTGTACATTAAGAAAAATTTATTGTGAGACGTTAAAAAAATAACTATTATATGTTACTGAGAAAATTCTAGCATAAAATTATTTTAATAGATCATATGTTTATTAATGTTTTTTAATTTTTACTAGACATATATTTACATATCAAAAATTTAACAAAATTAGATGAAATAAAATTTATATAACAAAAAAAATACTAAAAACCCGACAAAGCCGAACCAATCCAAACCGATATAGTTGGTTTGATTTTAACAGAAACCGAACCAACCCTGTACATGTACACCCCTAACTAAGGTTTTCATTACTAAATTATACTTATATTTTCGAGGCCTTACAAATTGTTTGAAAAAGTAAAACCATACAATCTAGGAGATAAACAATTAACCATAACATACAAAGATAAGAAAATAATAATAAAAAGAACAGAAGAATGAAAATATATATACTCGCAAAAATCATAGTAGAAGGATATTATAATAGATACTATAGATTAAAAAATGAACAAAGAAGAATTTGCAATAGATGAAAAAATCTATGAAAACCAAGACGGATTAAAAATAAAAATAATATTTTCAAACTTAGGCAGAAGATATAAAAAAATAGGAGACCAATTATACTTAATGATAGAAAAAGAAACAGCAAGATTAGAAGATAGCTTAACAGCTATGACAAGAATAAGTAGAGAAAATGAGGAAATTGATAAGAAAAAAGAAATTGAAATTATTAAAAAACAAGCAAGCAAAGAAATACAACAATTAGAAGAAACCAAAAATACAAAGATTATAGCATTAGAAAAAGAATTAAATATGTTAAAAGCACTATATGAAAACAAGCAAAGAGAAAAGAATAAAGAAATAGAATTAACAGATGAAATAAATAAATTTAAACAAATATTACAAACAGAAGAAACTCTCAGAATTGAAGAAATAGATAATAATATAGATGACCAAGAGTCAGAATCAAGCGAAATAAGTGAAACATATACAGAACTTTTAGAAAGTATAGAAAAAACAAAAAATGTAGAAGTAAATACAGGAGATGTAAATATGGATGAAAAACCTAGTACATCAGGTGTAAAAAATCCAAAAGGATTATACCCAAATTATTATACAGCTAATTATGAACAACATGATAGATATAATACACTATGGGATAGTAGATTAAATAAAAAATGGACACCAAAACCAATATCAGAACAATATAACTTTTTAGATTTAGATTGCGTAGCAGATATAAATAAAACAATCCAACTATGGATAGGATATGTATCCTAAACAATTGGTAGATAATAAAATAGGAATGACAGAAACACCAGGATATATAGAAAGAACACTCATAGGAACGGTAAAATTATGGTTACAAAATTTAACTAGAGAAAGTGTAGATACCTTAAGAAGCAATAAAAAATTTAATGGTGAAATAGCAACAACAAATATAGAAATATTATACAAATATGAAATAGCTATAAGAAACGAATTTAGTAGCATGACTACAGAAATTGAAGAACAAAATAAGGAAAAACAAATAAATAGAAATCTAATAACAAAATTAGCAATATGTAATATGTGTTATATAGACGAATATACTTGTGCATTCAGAGAATATTATTATAAAGGAACATATAATGCAGAAGAAAGCAAAGAAATAAGAAAATTATATTTCACAAAACTACCAGAACCTTTTAATTCTAAAATAATAAAAGAATGGAATGAAGCAGGATTAGCAGATACTTTAGGAGCTAGAATAAAATTTCTACAACAATGGTTTGTACAATTATGTGAAAAATATAAAGAAGAAACAAAAATGGAAAAAATATTAATAAAAAACTTAAGATGTTGTAAAAATAAAACAGCACCACAATTTGGATGTACAGATAAATATTATAATAAAAAATGGAAAACAAAGAAATATAATAAATACAAGTCAAAATATAAAAATAAAAAACCAAGAAAAAGATATTATGTAAAAAATTATCAGAATAAAAGACCATTTAGACCAAAAAAGAAATTAACAGAATGTACTTGTTATAACTGTGGAAAATTAGGACATATAGCTAAAGACTGTAAAGCACCTAGAAACTTAAAGAAAAAACAAATAACTGAAATCATAATTGATGATGAAGAATATATGCAAATGGAATATATAGACTATGAACTAGATAGTGAAGATAGTGTATATGAAATATCAGATATAGAAGATGAAATAGGAGATGAAATAACTAAAGAAGATGATGAAACCTAATGACTGAAAAAGAAATAAAAATAATAACACGAGAAGAATATAAAGATGAAGAATCCTCAGAACAAAAGATTATATTTGATAATAGTATATTTGAACAAATAAAAGGAAAAGAATTAGACCTCAGTGTCGAAAAAATATTTGAAGTACCTACAATAAAAAATTGGTTCAAAAGACAAAGAGAAGAATACTACGTAGTTAGCCAAAAAGAACATATAATTGACTGTAAATATACAAAAGGAAAAGCCAAAATACCAATAATAAACAAAAGAATAATAAATAAAGAAATACAAGATATAAAGGCAAAAAACCCAATTAAATATGTACACCTAGGAGGAACTGAAATATTAATAAAAGCATGTTTTAGAGAAGGAATAGATACCCCTATAGAAATATATTTAGCAGATGATAGAATAATCCAACCTATAGAAAAAAGCATAATAAGTGCAATAAAAGGAAATCTTATATACCAAAAATTTAAATTCATAATAAGTGCCAATTATTCAATAGCAATAAACGATAGGAATATAGATAAATCATTAGTATTATACTGGAAAATGTCAGGAATAGAATTAACACCTGGAAGTAAGATATTTACAGCTAGATGTAAAAACCTATACGTTTTAACAACAAAACATAAAATAGCAGCAAAAAATAAAATTAATAAAATAAAAAATAGAAAATCCATTTGAAAGAATAGTTACAGTTATAGATAATAATGAATATAGTTATAAAGAAATTGACATGAAAGAAGACTTAGAAATAGTAAAAGAAAGATTAAGTACATTAAGTATACCAGACTAAAAATTGTTTGTCATGACCACTTTTTTCCCAACTTCATCTTAGTCACTATAACAAAAAGAACTAATAATATCTCTCCTAGATTAATTCAAAAAATACAGCTATAGTGATAAAATAAAATCTATACCATGCTATCACGGTTGAGTTCTCACTTGCAATAGTATTTCACTCTTTCTAGCGCTCTAAGTTCACGCCACCAACGGTTGAAGAGAATTCCTGTCACTGCCGAAAAGCCCTCTACATTGTAGTGAATTCCTCTTGGTTATCTAAATTAAATTATTCACTTAGTATTTGTTACTTCAGTTTTCTGCCTTCTAGGTCTTGCATGTAACTAGACTGATGGGCTTGGCCCACTCTATTATTATATAGTAATTATTAAATTGTCATTTGATGAGGCATTATTAATTGGACCATCAACCAAGTATTAGTTCTAGGTACTTCATACCTATGCAAATAATAATTCCAATTAAAAATATATATATATATGTACATGCATATTAATACCTATGAAAATTAAATAAATTATAACTAAAAATAACTTTAAAGTTCTCTCTTAAGTTGTCGGGTTATTAAATGATCAAACACAATTTGTTTATCAAATACTTTCAAAATAATTTGCCAAACATAAATTATTTTTCTCCAAAACTACTTATGAAATACTATATATGTTGATAAAATACATTTCAAAGTAAGTAACTTTTAGAAGTAAAGGATGGGCTACTATTGATTATTGAAGTTTGTAGAAATTGTATATAGTTATAGCTAGAGTGGCCACCGATATCTCATATAGCAACGAACAAGTGGATTAGGGCTTTTGAAATTTCAATTAGTTCATTCAAATATATACATAATAGAATTATAATCCACTTTCACAACAAGTGGATTAGGGGTTATGAAATTTCAGCCGATGATATTTACTATCACATATTGAGCAACACAATTTGTTACAGCAAAACTATCACATATCAAAATAACTGTCATGGCTTCAACAAATATTTTCTTGATTTTTCTTTTGGTTGCATTAATCGCAACCCCCGCTGATGTTGCCCAACTTGTTTCAATACGTATAAGCGGGGTTGTACTTTGCAGCGTTAACGACAATTTAGATGTCATCAACGGACTCATCCCCCAAGTTTTTTCTAGTAAGTTTTTTATTTTGTACGTAGACCTATTTATATATATATATATATATATATATATATATATATATATATATATATATATATATATATATATATATATACCAAAAGGAAACTCTCCCTAATCGAATAATAAATTAGCTCTATATATACACTAAATTATAAGATAGATGTTGTAAGTGGCATTATTAACCTATGATATATGAGTATATATATACATTGTCAGATGATCCACGAGCTAACAAGAAGTAAACTTTCTTAATATTTAGGAAGATTTAACGATTTCAAATATAAGAGAAATAACACTACATCTATTATTCCTTTCATAATAATGGGTGAGGATGGTATAAATATAGAGTAACTTAAGGCGAATGAATCCTACACTCGCAGTCATAAGATGCAAATGGCCCGATCATAAGAAGTTTCAGCATGTTGAATTGTGTGATCATTTTATTTCAAAGTCTAAAATGTGTGAGATAATATCTTTTTATTTACATAATTAATTTTATTTTCAACATGTCAGCTAAAATGCAAAGTTGATCTAATTGCGTAAATAATATTAACATCATTTAACTTTGCAGATGCATCGGTGCAATTGCTGTGTGCAACAAGAAATATGGTATCAAGTACAATAACAAATGGATCGGGAGTATTTTGCTTGGTGGTGGATCCTCGCGTAAATACTTTGCCATTGCTATTGTCCAACTGCCGTTTAGTAGTTGCAACTCCACTCTCAACATGTAACACGAGCTTACCATCTATTGGGCTTTTGGTGTCATCCTTGAACCTTGTAAATATCGGTATTGGCGGTGTCGGTGGTCTTATTAATGTCGGTATAGGTCCTACTGGTTTTATACTTAATCTTAACCTCATTTTACAGGGAATGAGCTAGCTTGCTAGTGCTTAATTAGTACTACTACTATGCATCAACTAGTTAGCCTTCTTGGCCAGTTGCTTACAACACGAATAAGGACAGTTGTTTTCACTAGTGAATTGTAACGACCCGACCGGTCGTTCGGCGGTTTGAGGCCATGAACAGCTTCACTTCAGATATTATGACTTGTACGCGGGGTCGGTATTGAATTTCGGGAAGTTTAGAGTTAAATTAGAAAGGAAAATTCTCATTTCGAAAGCTTTAAGTCGGAAGAATTGACTAAGATTGGATTTTAGAGTAAACAACCTCAGAATCGGGATTTGAAGGTTCCAGCAGGTTCGTATGATGATTTCGGACTTGGGCGTATGTTCGGATCGGGTTTTGGATACCCCAGGAGCATTTCAGCACCTATTGTGGAAGTTAGCAATTTGGAAGAATTCTATAGATTTGGGTTGAAGTGCATTTCAATGTTATCAATGTCCAGTTGAAATTCCGAGTCTGAGAATAGCTCCGTATGGTAATTCTGTTATTGGGAGCCCGTTCGGAAGTGGATTTGAAGGTCCGTAGATCATTTTGGTATCATTTGGCGAAAGTTAGGAAATTGATGGCTTTTGAGAAGTTTGACTGGAAGTGAACTTTTTGATATCGGGGTCGGATTCCTATTCCAGAAGTTGGAGTAGTTCCGTAATGTCAAATGTGACTTGTGTGCAAAATTTGAGGTCAATTGGACGTGATTTGATAGGTTTCGACATCGATTGTAGAAGTTGAAGTTTTAAAGTTTATTAAGCTTGGAATGGGGTGCGATTCATGAATTCGACGTTGTTTGATGTGATTTAAAGGCTCGACTAAGTTCGTAATATGTTTTGGGACGTGTTGGTATAATTGGTTGAGTCCCGAGAGCCTCGGGTGGATTCTGGATAGTTAACAGATCGAGTTTGGACGTGGAAGAAAAAATGAGGCATCTGATATCTTTTATGATCGCACCTGCGCAATAAGGGCCGCAGGTGCGAGGTCGCAGGTGCGAGCCGGTGGTCGTAGGTGCAGTTTGGGCAAAGCTGGGCAATGATCGCAGGTGCGAAAGGCTGTCCACACCTGCAAGGTCGCAGATGCAAAGCTGCATCGCAGGTGCGAGAGTGAGAGAAGGGTCTGGGAGCGCAAGTGCGAGGGTATGTCCGCACCTGCGGAGGCACAGATGCGGAAGGAAAGGTGAAAGTGCAGAGAGTGCTAGGCAGAGAGAATGCACAGGTGCGAGGTTTTGGCCGCACCTGTGAAGCCGCAGGTGCGGAAATGTCGCTGGGCAGAAGGGTTTTTATAAACGGGACTTGGCCCATTTTTCTCCTATTTTCATTTGGTTTGGACAATTTCGGAGAGCTTCAATGGAAAATTTTCATCAAGCAATTCTAGGTAAGTGGTTTCTTCCCATTGTGAGTTAAATACATGAATTATACATGGGTTGGAACATGAAAATTAGTATAAATTGTGGGATTTTGGTAGAAGACCTAGAATTTGGTATTTTTGGATTTTGACCACGAAATTAAGTATGGAATTGAGAATAAACTATATATTTGAGTTCGTGAGGTTCTGGGAAAAGTTATCATCAAAACTTTTTGGAATCCGGGCAAGTGGTCCCGAGAGTGATTTTTATCGACTTTTCGATCGGAGTTAGAAATTGTTATAAATTAAATTATATTTAGTATTTGAGTATATATTAATGGGTTTGCGTAATTATTGGATAGTTTTGGAGCGTTGTGCATCGATTCAAGTTGTTTGAAGGGCTTAGAAGCCGGTTATGGAACTTCAGAGCGAAGTAAGTCTCCTTTCTATCCTTGTAAGAGGGAATTTACCCCATAGGTGAAATAAATCGATGTGTGCTCCTATTTGTGGGGGCTACATACGCACGAGGTGATGGGAGTCCGTGCGTAGCTACTATTATGCTTAAGTTCGGGTAGTCTAGGACCCAAAAGCATGCTTTACTTGTAATATTTGCAATCTTGTTGTCAATTTAAAATGCTTAAATCGTATCGAACTTTGTTAAGAAATTTCTAAAAGGCTAGACATCGTTTTCATGACTTTTAAAAGAGCAATTGCCTTTTTCATTGGCTAATTGCCCCTTGATGAATTTTTGATTGATTATTTGAATGTGTTATCTTTTGTGGAACGGGCCGATCGCCTCGGTAGATTAAATAGATGCATCTATGGTTCGCGCCATTCGACCCTCTAGCAGTGCACAATTTAAATAATTATTGGATCGGGCCGTACGACCTCAGCATTACTTGCGCATGATTGTATTGCTTGCCTTGAAATTTATAAATAACGATATTGCCTCCCTGATCTGAGATAAACTAATAATTTGATATGGCCTCATTGGCCGGCGATATAATCGTTAAATAATGAGAGATAAAATTTGGAGATTCCGTAATTATGAAAGAACTATTTACTTACTTCAGAATAATGGGCTTGCAACCGTATTAATTAATCCATGTTTAATTTAATGATATTATTCCATTTATTTATAGCCCATAGTAATGGTCGAAGTCGACCCCTCGTCACTACCTCTTCGGGGTTAGGCGGGATACTTACTTGGTACACGTTGATTTACGTACTCATGCCACACTTGCTGTACATTTTTGTGCACGTATACATATGTTTAGCGGCCTTGTAGGCGCAGAGGCGCGATTATGGCAGGGACTTAGGTGAGCTGCATTCTATACGACGATCCGCAGCCAACAGAGTCTCCTTCAGAGTATTTACATTTTTCCTGTCTAATTTTTATTCCGGACATCTGTTGTATTTTATTTTACATTTCTAGTAATGCTCATGCACTTATGATACCGGATTTTGGGAGGATTATGGGTTGCGCTATATTGGAAATTTTAAAGATATTATTATTTATCTTGTAAACTTCAACTTTTATGATTTAAATTGAAGGAAAAATATGTTTTCAAGAGTAACAAAATGAGTACCCAATTAAGTACTTATTGTTGACTTGCCTGATAGTGGTGTCCGACGCCATCACGACCTTTATAGATTTTGGGTCGTGACATGAATATTGTGCAAATAATATTTGCAAGTCTTATATTTGAGCCATCTAATAATATTGCGTGTGTTTTTATTTTGTTTATAGATTTGTCTTGTTTATTACCCCTTCTTGTATTTTGTTTCATACATGCGGCAATAACTCTAGAATGAGCTTCGCCCTAAAGGCTCTACATAATAAGGACACATGAAATAAGAATGAAGGGACATAAAAAGAGAAAATAGTAAAAGCGGGATAAGATAAAATGAAGGAAGGGACTGTAAGATGATAACGTCGGTCAAATGATAAGATAATAAATACTAATAAAAATAACGAATAAAACAAAAATAATATCTTATTCAAAGTTACATAATGATGGGATCCAATAAAGTGTCTGACAAGGTATAATACCCCATATAGAGGCATCATACTTGGTGGGATTAATGAGAAAGAAGATATATATTATTAGTTCTATCAATAACATCTCTAGGGAAAGGAAAATGAAAGTTTATCTCACGACCCAAATCTCAACCTGTCGTGATGGTGCCTATCATATTACTAGGTAAGCCTAAAATAACTAACTACGCATTTTAAATTTAAAACATTATTTAATAGGTCTAACAGTGGAAAGTTTCATAAATAACTGATAAAGACAACTGCAACTCAACTACAATAATCCCAAAATACTAGTGTCAGCGAGCACATGAGCAAATAACGTCAACATAGTCTAAAACTCTAGTACAACTGTCTAAGAAGATAGAATATTACTGATATAAAATGAAAGAAAGGAGAGTCAAGGTTTGCGTACGTCATCACAAGTACCGCGAGGTCTACGAACAGGTACTATCAGCACCCAAGAAATCACCGCATCCATATGTACTTGGATCTGCACACAAAGTGTAGAGTGTAGTGTGAATACAATCGATCCAGTATACTCAAAAAGTAACAGGACTAACTTTATGATGAAAGCAGTGACGAGCTCAGAAAGATACAATCCTAATAAAAATGACGACAACACAAATATAACAAGATAATGACAGTAATAACTCAGAGAAGTTCCATATTCAACTTGTACATAGTACATTACGTTAGGCACGCTTTCAAGTTCAACAATACAATCTCAGCACTGATAACATATGCCAAGTACAACTATTATGAGAGATGTTACATCTCTATGCCTACATGTCAAATAGGAAAGTCAAATGCAATGTATCACAGTGATAATCCCAGGCATTTACACTCTAAGAGTGCTCAATCTGTCTATCTCAAACTTCTACTCATAACACATAATCACTCAGCACTGTACGGTACATGTGCTCACTTCTGGTATGTCACACTCTAGAGGGGCGAATCCTACCCAAGCGATAATATAAAGCCAATATGGCCTACTGCGGCATACAACCCAATCCAATAATAATAAATAATCCAATGAGGCCTGCTGCGACACGTAGGCCGATCCATAATACAAATAATAGATATAAATCCAATATGGCCTGCTGCGATGCGCAACCCGATCCACAATATCACTCACAACACGACTCTCAGGCCCCAACTCAGTCATCAACCACTCCAGTCTAACAGGATCACATATCTCATACCACTCAACCCAAATAATTATAACATGATCTAACCGTGAATGATAATAGATACTGAGATATGATATGCAAATGAATAAATATGACTGAGTACATAATTGCAACTTAAGAAAATAACTCAACAACAGAAATAAACTCAGTGGATCCCAACAGAATAAGCATATAGCCTAAACATAATTTCTAACATGATTCACAACTCAATTACTCTAACATATAGGAAATACACTGATAGAAACAAGACTAGATAACTACACAGTATCATAGAATCAACCGAATCATAATTACCATGGTTCATGACCACATATTGTCGCGACCCTAATTTCCCTCTGTAGGATGTCGTGATGGAACCTGGTCTATACAACTAGGTAAGACTAACAGTTAATGAAAACTTGGCATAAATAATTATCAAAATACTAAAAAAAAGTTGAATATCTGATATAAACTTCCAAAATAAGAATCCACAATAATACATTCCCCAAGACCGGTGGAACTAAGTCATAAGCTCAAGAGTGTGAAACTAGAATATATACTACATCACTATCTAAAAGAAAATACACATTAATTAAAGATAAGGGAAGGTAACTCTAAGGCTTGCGGACGCCGAGAAGGCATACCTTGTGTAATGACCCAGCCAGTCGTGTTGAGTATTTTAGCCCTGATTCCCTATTTATTGCGTCCTCTATGTTGTATTGTTGTTATATGACTTTTTGGGGTAGCTGGTTTTAGTTTCGGATGTGTTTCAGAATGAAATGGGACACATAGTCCCTTTGTTGGAAGTTTAAGTTAAAGGAATTTGTTGTGGTTTGACTTTTGTGTAAACAACTCCGAAATGGAGTTTTGACAGTTTCAATAGCTCTTTATGGTGATTATGGACTAAGGAGCATGTACAAATAATGATTTGGCAGTCCGTAGGTTGTTTCGACTTGAATATTAAAAAGTTAGAAAGTTGAAGGTTTGGAAGGTTGAGAAGTTTTAGCAGGAGTTGACTTTATTTATATCGGGGTCGAATTCCAATTCCCGAAGTTGTAATAGGCCCGTCATGTTATTTATGACTCGTGTGCAAAATTTGAAGTTAATCTTTGGTATGATTCGGCGTTAGTTTTGGAAGTCGGATGTTCATAGTATCAATAAGCTTGAATTGCATTGCGATTCATAAAATTGATGTTGTTTGATGTGATTTTTGGTCTCGAGTAGGTCTGTTATGTGTTATGGAACATTTTGGTATATTTTGGACAGGTTCTTAGGGTCCCGGGTGTGAGTCAGATTGAAATCAGATCATTTTTGGACTTGATTGAATTGTTAAAGTTGCTGGTTTTCTGTTAGGGTTTCCTTCTATGCATTTGCGAAGGTTCTCTCGCGATCGCGTAGAGTCATCAGCAACTACTGGGATTTTTCTATTCGCGGTCGTGAAGGTAAGAGTGTGATCGCAAAGTTTGTTGAGCTTTTTAATCGCGACCTCGTGAGGTATATCGCATTCGCGTATAAGGAATATGTGTTGGGAATGAGGCACGATTGTGCATCGCATTTGCGTGACCTAGGATAAGATTGCATGGGTGGAGGAAGCTTGTCATCACGTTCGCGACTTGCTTCATGCGATCGCGTAGAGTGTTTTATTAAACTGGGGAGAATTGTTCTACACAATCGCGAGTCTTTGTCCGCGGTTGCGATAGAGGACGACTGGGCAACAATATCCGAATATCAAAATGAGGGTTTCATCTCGTTATTAATTTTTTGGACCTAGAGAGATCAATTTATTTTTGTTGTATAATTAGTAATTTGAGTTAAAGAATTTGAGGAAATTTTTTGAAACTTATTAAACTAAATTTTGAGATTGAAATCGGATTTGAGTAGTTATTGTACGGTTTGACTCATTATCGAATGCTTGTTCATATTTTGTAATTTTTGTCGAGTTTCGAGACGCGATTCTAGGGTTGACTTTTTGAGTTGGCCTTCTGTTTCTCTTTAAAGATTGCAACGTTATTGTTTGGAATAGCTTCATATAGCTTTTATTTATGGTATGAAGTTGTTTTGGATAGATTCGAGCCGTTCAGAGTTGAATAATCGTGGGAAAAGCTTACTAGTAGATTGAGTTAGTATGTTTTGAGGTAAGTGTCTTGCCTAACGTTGTGTGGGAAAATACCCCTTAGAATTGGTGTTGTTTTGTGTTATTGTGATATGTGGAAGCCGTGTACGCAAGGTGACGTGTACGTACACGGGCTAAATGTGCTAATTGACCAGGTTTAGCTATGTAGATTCATTTCATGTTTTTAATTGAGTTGCCACAATATGTTATACTCATCACCATTAGTCTATCTTCACATGCTTTACTTGACATCGTTATTAATTGTCTTACCCCTTACTTGTTAATTGTCTTTGCATGTTTAGTTCAAGTTATTGATCATTATATTCCTTATTCATTAATTAACCATTGAGTTCCTTATTTGAAGTTGTTATTTCATGGAATATCTTATTGCTCAATTTGGTATTGAGTTATAAAGGTCGTGATTAACATTGAGGCAAAGTGGTAAATTTGTTGAAATACTATTCTTGTGAATCATTCACTTTCGGTTGTTATTGTTGAGACGCTTGTACATATTGTGGTAGCCATGGGCTATTTATTGTGGAAATACTATTATTTTTGACTTTTTCGCAAGTTGTGATATTGAACACTTGAGGTGCGATTTGTGATACGTTGTGATATTGATACGCATACGGTGGTATAAGGATCGGGGGTTGAAACGCATGCGGTAAGATGAGGTGGGATTGATTCGCGTGTTGCTAGTACGAGAACTACTTGAAGCCACACGATGTGATAAGATTGACTAAAACGCAGGAAGCTATTTAGTGGAAAAAATAATTTTTTAACTAAATCCAAGGCTCCAGCGGAGATATAAAGAAAGATTGTGATTTGATTCGTGAAATGAGACGACTAGGTGATACCTCGGTAGTGATTCCTGTTGATTCGTTTCTATTACATCGTTTGTGTTTTGGTTTCTTTGTTTCCTTGGCATACTATTCCTTGTTTTCTTCCATGATGCCTTATTTGCCTTAGTTCAGTGTAGCTATTTTTGTATATTTCTTCATTTGTTTCATTTCCACTGTTTATCATTATCACATTGTCATATACATGTTCAATTTTCTTATTTATTCTAGTAGGGCCTTGACCTGACCTCGTCACTCCTATATTAAGGTTAGGCTTGGTACTTACTGCGTATCGTTGTGGTGTAGACATGCTACGCTTCTGCATATCTTTTTGTGCATATCCAGGTACCAGCCTAGTCACTAGTGAGTCGAGCTCGGATTTGGAGACTTCAAGGTATACCTGCCGACATCCACAGGCCTCAAAGTCACCCTCTATCAAGTTCTATTTCATTTTCCATTCTTTGAAGATAATGTTGTATAGGGATGTTCAGTATACTCTTGTTGAGCGTATGAGTTCATATCACCGGTTTTTGGGAGTTTTGTTTTGTTGAGTTGCATATTTCTTTTATGATAGTTGTTGAGTTTTTTGAAAGTTTTTATCATTCTCTTAGTTAAATTCTTCATGTATGTTCGGCTTACCCAATCTTAGAGACTATGTGCCATCACGACACCCTATGGAGGGAAATTGGGGTCGTGACAAGTTGGTATCAGAGTTATAGGTTCATCGGTTTTACGATTCACAAGCAGGTTTACTAGAGTCTCGCGGATCGGTACAGAGATGTCTGTACTTATCTTCGAGAGGCTACAAGACTGTTAGGAAAATTTACTTCATTGATACCTTATCGTGCGAATTTGTTGACTTCAAATTCTAAATCATTATTTTTCTATTCACTTACAGATGGTGAGGATATGCATCACTGGATCTGATGACCAAACACCCGCATCCCCTGCCAGAGCCGCGGGAGGCTAGGTCTAGGGCAAAGGTCGAGGAGGGGCATGTGGTGGAGCCAGCGCACCGCCACGGTGGGCAGGCACCTAATGCGACAAGTGCTACCCCTACACTTCAGGAAACTCTCATCTAGTTCTTGAGGAGGTTTGGTTCTCTAGCTAAGACGGGGTTGATCCCCCTTGCACCGCCCACATCTCATGCTGGGGGAGAACCACAAACTCCTGCAGCCCATACAACAGAGCAGCGGGTCCATGTTGACCAGGTCCCAAAGGTTATAACAATGTAGCTGGTTGTCCTAATTCATCCTGATGTTAGGGCAACAACATATGAGGAGGAGGAGCTCATTCTCGATAAGTACAAAAAGTACCGTCCTCCTACTTTCAATGGCCTAGCTACAGAAGACGCACATGGCTTTCTAGAGAAGTGATACCATATTCTCTATTGTCAGGACCATGGGTATAATGGAGACTAGCGTGCTGGAATTCACTACTTTCCAGCTGTCGGGACCAGAGTACTAGTGGTGGCGGGCTTGTGAGGAGGGTAGCCCCGCCGATGCACCTTCACTCACATGGGATCCATTTTCAGAGATGTTCTTGAGAGAGTTTGTTCCCCAGAGCCTTCAGGATGCATGGATGCAGAGTTTTAGTAGTTGCAACAGTGTGCTATGACCATATCAGAGTATGCTGTCAAGTTCAGTGAGTTGTCTACACATGCACCTACCTTAGGTTCAACAGTCAAATAGTGAGCTCGCCAATTTATCGAGGGGCTCAACTATGGTAGTAGATTCTACATGGCTCGAGAGTTGGAGATTGATACTCTATATCAGTTGGTGGGTGACATCGCATAGAGATTGGAATATATGCAGGGCTGGGAGAGAGAGGACAAGGATGCCAAGAGGCCTCGAGATTCTGGCAAATATAGTGGTGCCCGTGCCCAGTCGCAGCCCGTCATGGTAGAGGATATGTGAGATGATGTGAGATGTCCAATTCATTCAACACTTCCAGCTTCTAATGGTATTCCGGCTACTCCCAGGTCTCACGTTGCCTATTATGCACCTCCACTATCTAGTGCACCTCCTACATGGGGTGCTTTCAGTGGTAAGTCCAGCCGACCAGGCCCGAGCTAGTTTCAGCAGCGACATCCTCTGAGAGCTTGTTTTGAGTATGATGATACAAGTCATATGGTGAGGGACTTCCACAGACTCAGGAGGGGTGCACCTTCACAGTCTACTCAGGATCCACGTATTTCACAGGGTCCCCAGACTTGTCAGGTTGTGGTTACCGCACCAGTTGCCCTTCCACCTGCTCAGCCAGCTAAGGGTGGAGGTCAGGCGGGTAGGGGTTGCCATAGAAGGGGAGGCAGGCCAGATGTTATACTTTTTCAAGTAGGATTGAGGCGGTTGCATCAAACTCTGAAATCAAAGGTATTGTTCCGATTTGTCATAGAGACGCATCAGTCTTATTTGATCCAGGCTCCACTTATTCATATGTATCATCTTACTTTGCTCCGTATTTCGGTATACCCTATGATTTTTTAAGTTCTCATGTCTATGTGTCCACGCCTGTCAGAGATTCCATTGTTGTTGACCGTGTGTATCAGTCGTGTTTAGTTTTTCTTGATGGTTTTCACACCAGAGTTGATCCATTGTTACTGTGTATAGTAGATTTTGATGTTATTTTGGGCATAAACTGGTTGTTACCCTATCATACTACTCTTGATTGTCACGCTAAGACAGTGACGTTGGCTATGCCAGGTTAGTCGCGGTTAGAGTGGAGGGCTACTTTGGATTTTGTTCCTAGTAGGGTGGTTTCTTTCCTTAAGCCAAAGCGGATGTTTGGGAAGGAGTGTAATGCATATCTATCCTTTGTGATATATGTTAGTGTTGATACTGATACCGTTGGGTCAGTTCCGGTGGTGAGAGACTATCCAGATGTATTTATGGCGGATATTTCGGGCATGCCGCCTGATAGGGATATAGATTTTTTTATTGACTTATTGCCGGGCACTCAGTCTAGTTCTATTCCACCATATCGTATGCCCCCCACAGAGTTGAAGGAGTTAAAGGATCAGTTGCAAGAGTTACTTGATAACAGTGTCATCCAGCCCAGTGTGTCACCTTGGGGTGATCTGGTCTTGTTTGTAAAGAAGAAGGATGGTTCTATGCGCATGTGTATTGATTATCGGCAATTGAAAAAGTAACAGTGAAGAACCGGTATCCATTTCCACACATTGATGATTGATTTGTGGCCAGGTGATCACTAGCTAAAGATTAGGAATCCAGGTATTTTGAAGACTACCTTGAGGAATCGATAAGGTCATTACGAGTTCCTTGTGATGTCATTTGGGCTGACCAACGCCGTAGCAACACTCATGCACTTGAGGAGCTGGGAGGATCATGAGCAGCATTTGAGGATTGTACTCCAGACGTTGAGGGAAAATAAGTTGTATGCAAAATTTTCAAAGTGTCAATTCTGGCTCAATTCGGTGGCGTTTATGGATCATGCAGTGTAGAGTGAGGGGATCAAGGAAGATCCGAAGAAGATTGATGCAATGCAGATTTGGACAAGACCTTCTTCAGCCATTGCGATCCAGAGTTCTCTTGGATTGGCAGGGTATTACCATAGTTTCGTAGTGGGTTTCTCATATATTGTTGCACCTATGACAGGATTGACCCAGAAGGGTGCTCTATTCAGATGGACTGAGGAGTGTGACGAGAGGATTCAAAAACTCAAGACGACATTGACTACAGACCTAGTGTTGGTATTGCTTACAAGTTGGAGCTCTTACACTGTGTACTGTGATGCGTCACGGGTTGGCCTCGATGCAGTGTTGATTCAAGACAGTATGGTGATTGTCAACGTGTCTAGACAGCTGAAGGTGCATGAGAAGAATTATCATATCCACGACATGGAATTAGAAGTTATTGTTTATGCCTTAAAGATTTGGTGGTACTATTTGTACGGTGTCCCTTATGAGATCTATACCGACCACCGGAGTCTGCACCATCTTTTCAAATAGAAGGATCTCAACTTGTAGCAGCGAAGATGGTTATAGTTTCTTAAGGACTTTAATATCACCATTCTATATTATCCTAGGAAGGCCAATGGGGTAGACGATGCGTTGAGTCCAAAGGTGGAGAGCTTGGGCAGTTTAGCAAATCTGTTGCCAGCAGAGAGGTCATTACCATTGGATGTTTAGGCCTTGGCCAACCATTTTGTTAGACTGGATGTTTTAGATCCGATTGAAGTTCTATCTTGTGTGGTTTCTCTGTCTTCTCTATATGATCGTATCAAAGAGCGTCAGTATAACGATCCCCATTTGCTAGTCCTCAAGGACACAGTTCAGCACGGCGATGCCAAAGAGGTTACTATTGGGGATGACAGTTTGTTACATATACAAGGCTGCCTATGTGTGCCAATGTGGATGGGTTGTGTGAGCTTATTTGTCAAGAGGCCCCTTGTTCGGGATACTCTCTTCATTCGGATGTCGCTAAGATGTATCAGGACTTAAGGAAACACTGTTGATGGAGGAGGATGAGGAAGGACATAGTGGAGTATATAGCTCAGTGCCTAAATTGTAAGCAGTTGAAGTACGAGCACCAAAGACCAGGTGGGTTGCTTCATAGTCAGAAGAAGCTTGACGCAGTATGGGTGATTGTGGATAGATTGACCAAGTCGGCTCATTTCATTCCGGTGGTGACTACTAATTCTTCAGAGCACCTGGCTCATGTCTATATTCGCGAGATTGTCCGACTTCATGGCAGGATGGTATCCATCATCTCTGATTGGGGTACGCAGATGACATTGCGATTCTAGAAGGCCTTACAACATGAGTTAGGCACACAAATTGATTTGAGTATATCACTCCACCTTCATACAGACGGACAGTCCGAGCGCACTATTCATAAATTGGAGGATATGCTTTGTGCATGTGTTATGGAGTTGGGGGTTCTTAAGATCAGTTCTTGCCGCTTGTGGATTTTTCCTACAATAACAGCTACAATTAGACTATTCAGATGGCTCCGTATGAGGCATTGTATGGGAGGAGGTGTAGGTCTCCGGTGGGTTGGTTTGAGTCAGACGAGGCTAGGCTATCGGGTACTGACTTGGTTGAGGATGCTTTGGAAAAGGTTAAGTTGATTCAGGATTGAATCCGTACCTCCCAATCTAGATAGAATAGTTATGTGCATTGGAAGGTTTGCGATGTTGTATTCATGGTTGGAGAGCGGGTCTTGCTCCGGGATTTGCCCATGAAGTGTGTTATGAGGTTCGGGAATAAGGGAAAGCTGAGCCCTAAGTATATCGAACATTTTGAATTTCTTGAGAGGATTGGTGAGGTGGCCTACAAGCTTGTATTGCCACCTAGTCTAGCTGCAGTTCATCCGGTATTCCATGTTTATATTCTCTGGAAGTATCATGGTGATCCGTCCCATGTGTTAGATTTCAGCTCAGTCCAATTGGACAAGGATTTGTCTTATTTTGAGGAGCCGGTGGCCATCTTGGACAGGCACGTCCGAAAGTTGAGGACAAATAGCATTGCTTCAGTAATATGTGTAGCCTCTATCCTCATACTTTAACCACTTCAGGTATGTCTCTAAACGCTTTCAAGAGCGGATGTTTGTTTCAAGAGGGGGAGGATGTAATGACACGGTCGGTCGTTTTGATTATTCACATTTCACACTTTCAATCACAATATTTCCTTAAACCGTCGTGTGAGCATAACATTTGAAATAGGTTTTGAAAACAGTTTTCCCAAAATAGCTTCAGGCACTTGAGCCCACCTTATGATGCCGCGTGGGTTCATGTAGTTCCCCTACAAGTAACACACACATAAGCACCACCTTATACCGCCACATGTGCGTCAATAACACATCACAATAAAAACTCGCACCACAAGTGCCCATATATCACAACTTGCCAATAATCAATAATATCGGTGTTTTCACAACAATAGACCACAACTCCACCACAAGAATATCAACTACAACAATAAATGTAAAAATACTCAATAAGGAAGATGTTTGAACAATAACAATTTTGCCTCAAAGTGATAACTATTTTCACAATTTTATCACCAATAACTCAACAATGAGGGATAAGGTATAACCACGTTATTAAATAAGGATAACTCACAAGGGAAGAGATAATGTATTGCAATGACTTCTAATAATGGAAATCAACAATGAAAAAGATAACATGAACAATAATGGAAGAGATTACATGAACAATAACTTCAAATAATGATAATCAATAATGAAAGAGATAACATGTAACAATAATAGAGGAAGCAAGTTGAACTAAAACAAGAGAGCAATTTATCAAGTATGATGTAGAACATGTGTTAACGAAATTATATAAGGCATGTAAGGATAGACTAACATAAGTAGGAATAGATTGACTATGAGAATTTAGAACATGATACTACAATTTAATTAAAGCATGGAAAGAGTCTAAGTAGCCTGAACCGGTAAAATACCACGTACAACCCGTGTACCCACTCGTCACCTTGGGTACACGGTTTTCACATAGCACAAATGAATCAATCAATGCCAATCCTAAGGGGTATCCCCCCTACCCACAAAGTTAGGCAAGATACTTACCTCAATTAGGCCAATTCAACGCTCAGAAAGAGCTTTTTCCTTCAAATTCTCCTCCAAACGGCTCAAATCTAAGTACAATTGACTTAATATCATCAAATAATACAAGGGAAATCAATTACAATAAATAAAGCTATGATCTTTATGTTATCCCAAAAAGACAATAAAAATCAACCCGGGGCTCGCCCAGTCGAAACTCAGGTCCAATGATAGATTCCGACTACCCATGACCCCACGAGTTCATATATGTGATTAGTTTCAAATTCCGAGTCCAAATCGACTATCAAAACTCAGTTTCTTATTTTTTTAAAAACATGATAAAGTTTTACAAATTTTAACTTTGATTCATATGATTTTGATGTTAATATCGAAGATATATTGATGGAATATTATTAGAAATAGATTAGAAACACTTAGCCAAAGTTGTAGGTGAAAATCCCTCTACAAATCCCCTGCTACAGAGTCTAGGGTTCCAAAATGAAAGAATGAGAGATAAAATCCCAACTTTCAGCCCTTATGTTCAGCTGCAGTTATCGCAATTGCAATATGGGTTCACAATTGCGGCACTGAAGGCCTAGGAAGCACTTTGCAAATGCAAAGATGGGTTCTCAATTGTGAACCCTGCTGCCCTCGCAAATGTCACATTTTATTCGCAAATGCGAACTACCCAAAGCCTAGACCACTTTGCAATTGTGAGCTTCGCATCACCATTGCGACACCAAAGTGTGCTACACACCAGATTTCTGGTTTTTAATCCAAAACACTCTGATACATGTCCGAAACTCATCCGAGCCCTCGGGGCTCCGAACCAAACATCCACTATGAATTGAACACTAAAACGCATGAATTTCAAAGTAAAGTTCAAGAATCGTTAGAATTGTAACCTAATGTCTGAATCCTATCAAATCAACTTCAACTAATACCAAATTTTGCAGACAACTTCTAAATACAATAACAGACCTAGTCTAAGTCCTAAAATCAAATTCCGGGCTCGATAGCTAAAATTCAACCAACTGTCAAACTTTTCAACTTTAGATTGCCAAATCTCAGTAAATAACCATAAATCAATGTACGGACTCCCAAAATTAATGTCGGGCATACGCCCGAGTCTGAAATCACTATATGAAGATATCGGATCCATCAAAACACAATTTCGGGGTCGTTTTCAAAAAAGTCAAAGTTTGGTCCACATTTTATAATTTAAACTTCTATGTCAAAAATCAAGGGTCTGAATCAACCCGAAAGCTTCCCGGAAGGAAACTAACTGACCCTGCAAGTCATAAAATCATAAACACACATGTGTGAAGCATAAAAAGGGATAACGGGATGCAATTACACAAAATGACCGATCGGGTCGTTACATTCTCCCCCTCTTAAAACAAACATTCGTCCTTGAACGTGCATACTTGAAGTGTTTAATACACGAGGATAACGACTCTGCATGCCATGCTCGGTCTCCTAGGTCGCCTCCTCGATCGGATGACCCCTCCATTGAACCGTCACTGAAGAAATATTCTTTGATCTCAACTTCATGACTTGTCAGTCCAAGATAGCCACATGTTCCTCAATATAAGTCAAATCCTTGTCTATTTGGATTGTGCTGAAGTATATAATATGAGACGGATCGACATAATACTTCCAGAGCATAGAAACATAGAACGCTAGATGAACTACAGATAGACTAGGTGGCAATGCAAGCTTGTAGGCCACCTCCCCCATTCTCTCAAGGATCTCAAAAGGTTCGATATACCTAGGGCGAAACTTTCCCTTCTTGCCAAACCTCATCACATCCTTCATGGGTGAAACCTGGAGCATGAATCGCTCTCCAACCATGAATGCAACATCACCAACCATCAGATCCGCATAACTCTACTACCTAAATTGGGTTGTATGACCAATCCTAGATCAACATGACTTTCTCCAAGGCATCTCGAACCAAATTCGTGCCTAATAACTTTGCCTCTCCCGGCTCAAACCAACCAACTACAGAACGACATCATCTTGCATATCAAAAGCCTTCTTTGTCACGACCCAATTTCCACTATAGTCCTTGATGATGCCTAACGTTGCCGTTAGGCAAGCCAACAGTAATCTACCCAAAATTTGCGTATTAAACTCACGCTAAATATGAATACTTACCTTACGATGTTAGGCAAAAAACTCCTCTCCAAGAGCTCCAAAGTTGACCTTTGTAAGTGAAAATGGAAAAGAAAAGAGCCTAAGTCTGAATTAAATAAACCACCCATCGCATAAGCGAGCCCTCTTCTGTGGACACTGGCCAGTCCACTCCCAGTCGCTCATGCGCTCGTTGGCTCGCACCTGCGTCTAGTTTCTCCCAGGTGCAAATGAACCAGAATAGCGGCTGCATCAGCAATGATTCCGTGTCCAAGCATGTTCCGCACATCGTGCGAATAGCACCTGAGGACCCCAGGGCCTCGCCCAAACACACCAAAAAGTTCAAAAACATAAGATCGACTCGCCCGAACACTTAGAACGCGTAAACCAACATGAAAACTAAGAATCACACCCAAGCCAAATTGAATCAACTTATGAACTTAAAGTTTTTCCAAATTACCCCGAATGCGCCGAATCATACTTAAACTACTCGGAATGTCACCAAATTTTGCGTGCAAGTCATAAATCACCATACGCAACTATTCCTAGGCTCGAAATCCCAAACGAACCTCGATAACACCAAAACCTACTTCAAAGAAAGTTTAAGGAACTTGAAAACCTTCAATGCGCCAACTTTCAATAATAAGCACTGAAACGTTCCCGGGTCATCCGAAACCTGATCCGAACACACGAACAAGTCTAAAATTATCATACAAACCTATTGGGACCGTTAAATCTCAGTTCCGGGGTCGTTTACTCAAAATGTTGACTCAAGTCAAACTTAGCCATTCTAAGCCACTATTAAGGAGCCAAGTGTTTCGATTTCAACCCGAACACTTCCAAACCATGAACTAAACGTCCCCTCTAGTCATAAAATAATAGAAGAACATACAGGGAGTCATAATTAGGGGAATGAGGTTCTATAAAGCAAAATGACTGGTCGGGTCGTTATATTCTCCACCTCTTAAACAAATGTTCGTCCTCAAACGAGTCTAGAATCATACCTTGATGCCGAATAGGTGTGGATATCTTCTCCGCATGTCCTCCTCGGTCTTCCAAGTTGCCTCCTCGACTAGTTAACCCCATCACTGAAACTTTACCGCAACAATCTTCTTGCTTTATCTACAAACCTACCTGTGAACAATGACAACTGGCTCATCCTCAAAACCCAAACTCTCATCTAGCTTAATCGTGTCATAATCTAACACATACGACGTGTCGGCATAATACCTCCGGAGCATAGAAACATGGAAGACCGGATGAACTCCAGATAGGCTGGAGGCAAAGAAAGCTCACAAGCAACCTCCCCAACTCACCCCAACACCTCAAATGGACCTATAAACCTTGGCCTCAACTTGCCCTTCTTCCCGAACCTCAAGATTCCCTTCATCAGCGAGACCTTCAAGAGAACCTTCTCGCCCACCATAAATTACAAATCACGCGCCATATGATCTGCGTAACTCTTCTGTCTTGAGTGTGATGTGTGATGCTGCTCCAAAATATACTTTACCTTTTCCAAGGCATCCTTCACTAAATTATTACAATATAACTTTGCCTCGATGGGCTCAAAGTATCCGATGGGCGAACGACATTGCCAACCGTATAAAGCCTAAAATGGAGCCTTCTCAATGCTGGACTGATAACTGTTATTGTAAGAAAACTCGGCCAATGGTAAGAATTTATCCCACTGATTTTCGATGTCAATGACACATGCTCTGAGCATATCCCCAAGAATCTCAATTGTCCGCTCCGACTCCCGTCGTTCTGCAGGTGAAAGGCTGTGTTAAGCTCCACCCGGGTACCCAACTCGCTCTGAATTACTCTCCAAAAGTGTGAAGTGAACTGAGAGTCTCTATCTAAAATGGTGGAAATAGGTACACCGTGTAACCGAACAATCTCCTGAATGTAAATCTAGGCCAATCTCCTTGAAGAATACATAGTCACAACCGGAATAAAGTGTGCCGACTTGGTCAACCTATCGACAATGACCTAAATTGCATCAAAATTCCTCAAAGTGTGCGGCAACTCAACTACGAAGTCCATAGTATTGTGCTCCCATTTCCACTCAGGCATAATCATCTACTGAAGTAGGCCACCTGGCCTCTTGTGCTCACACTTGACCTGCTAGAAATTTAGGCATATCACCACATACTCAACTATGTCTTTCTTTATCCGCTGCCACCAATAATGATGCCTCAAGTCGAGAATACATCTCCATTGCACTTGGATGAATATAATTCTAAAAACTGTGTGCCTCCTCTAGAATTCTCTCCCTCGTGCCACCAACATTAGGAACGCATAGGCGACCCTGGAGCCGCAGAACACCATCCTCACAGATAGTAACCTCCTTGGCACCACCCTATAGTAATGTTTCTCTAATAACCAACACGTGTGGATCATCGTACTGATGGGCCTTGATCCGCTCAAATAATGAAGAATGAGCCACGACACATGCACAAACTCGGCTAGGCTCTAAAATATCCAATATCTCAAGCTTGTTAGCCAAGCATTGTATGTCCAAAGCCAATGGCCTCTCCTCTACTGCAAAGAATGCCAAACTACCCATACTCTAAGCCTTTCTACTCAAGGCATCTGCAAGCACATTCGCCTTGACCTGATTATAAAGGATTGTAATATCATAGTCCCTTAGTAACTCAAGCCACATGCGCTGCCACAAATTGAGATCCCTCTACTTGAACAAATACAGCAAGCTGTGATGATCGGTGTAAACCTCACAGGACACCCCAGAAAGATAATGCCTCCAGATCTTAAAAGCATGAAGTATCGCGATCAACTCCAAATCATGTACACAACGTGCATCAATTCTTCTCGTGGGACTTCAGCTGACGTCAAGCATATGCAATAACTCACCCCTTCTGCATCAATACACAACCCAGGGCAATGCGTGAAGCATCGCAATACACAGCATACACCCCTGAACTGGAAGGAAATACTAAGATCGGTGATGTAGTCAAAGTTCTCTTGAGCTTCTGAAAGCTCGCCTCACAGTCATCAGACTGTCAAAACAGAGCACCCTTCTAAGTCAATCTAGTCAAAGGTGCTGCGATATACGAGAAGCCCTCCACAAACCGGCTATAATAACCTGATAACCCCAAGAAACACCTAATATCGGTCGTTGTAGTCGGACGAGGTCAATTCTGGACTGTCTCCATGTTCCTTTGATCAACCTTAATACCCTCTCCTAAAACAACATGCGCCAAGAATGCCACAAAATCTAACCAGAACCCGCACTTAAAGAACCTAGCATATATCTTATGTTCCTGTAAGGTCTGAAGCACTAATATCAAATGTTGCTCGTGCTCCTCCATACTGCGCAAGTAGATCAATTTGCCGTCAATGAAGACATTAACAAATAAATCAAGATACGGCCTAAAAACTCGGTTAATCAAATCTATAAACGTCACTGAGGCGTTACTCAAGCCGAAGGACATTACCAAAAACTCATATTGGCCATATCTAGTCCAGAAGGCCATCTTCAGAACATTCAAAGCACGAATCCTCAGCTGATGATACCCAAATCTCAAGTAGATCTTATAGAACACCCTGGAACCCAACAACTAGTAAAACAAATCATGAATACGCGGCAACGAGTACTTGTTCTTAATGGTAACTTTGTTCAATTGGCGGTAATCAATGCACATCTGTATAGTACCCATCCTTTTTCTTCACAAACAAAATGGGTGCACCTCAAGGCGACACACTTGGTCTGACGAACCCCTATGCTAGCAACTCCTCAAGTTGTTCCTTCAACTCTTTTGGAGCCATGGAGTATAGTGAAATAGAGATAGGCTGAGTACCTGGTGCCAAATAAATACTGAAATCGATATCACGATCTGGTGGCATGCCTTGTAGATTAGAAGGAAACACATCGGAGAAATCCCACACTACGAGCACGGAATCAATCCTCGGGATCTCTATAGCAGTATCCCGAACATAAGCTATATAAGCCAAACAACCCTTTTAGACTATGTGTCGAGCCTTCAAGAATGAAATAACCTAACTGGGTGCACTGATGGAAGAACCCTTCCACTCCAATCTAGGCAACTCTGTTAGCGCCAAGGTAACAGTCTTGCCATTGAAATCAAGGATGGCATGATACAGATAAAATCAGTCCATGCTTAGGATGACCTCAAAGTCAGTCATGTTGAGCAACAGAAGATCTGCTCGGGTCTCATAACCACCAAAAATCATAATACAGGATCGGTAGACCCGATCGACCACAACAGAATCGCTCACGGGTGTGGACAAATAAACAGGAACATACGAGGAATTATGAGGGAAATCCAGGTAAGGGTAAATAGAGAATAGTCATATGAATAGGTAGACCCTAGAACGAATAATACTAACACATCTCTACTGCAGACAGAGATAATACCTGTGATCATGGCATCTAAGGATAATGCATCTAGTTTGGCCGGAATAGCATAGAACCTAGTTGGAGCACCTCCTGCTTGGCCTCTACCTTTCGGGTGACCCCTACCCACCTTCCCTCCGCCTCTGGCAGGCCGGACGGCCGGTGCAATAGATGGTGTAGACATTATGGTATGATGACCCTGCTAGCATTGCTGCACTGCTTTGCCCAAAAACCTAGGGCAATATCTCCTCATATGACAAAGATTCCTGCACTCATAGCAACCTCTCAGTGCGGAAGTTAGAATAGGTTTGTAGTGTCATTTGTGACTTGTTGGAAAAATTTGAGGTCAATTGGATGTGAGTTGATAGGTTTCAGCGTCGTTTGAATAATTTGGAAATTTTAAAGTTCATCTTGTTTGAGGTGGTTTGAAGGCTCTACTAAATTCGTATCATATTTTGGGACTTGTTGGTATGTTTGGCTGAGGTCCTGGGGGCCTCGGGTTGATTTCAGGTGGTTAACGAACTTGGAATTTAATTTGAGAATCATTTGAACTTTGGTTTCTGCTGGTAAGATTGCACCTGCAAGGGTCTTGGCCGTAGGTGCGGCAGGTGGAGTGCATGTGCGGAGTTAAAGGGAGTCAGTAGAGGTTGTTGGTGCGATGGGTTTTCCGCACCCGTGATTGCGAAGATACGGGTAAGGGGTCGTAGAAGCAGAGGCTGCTGGGATTAGTGACTTCTGCATAAGCGGAGTCTTCACCGTAAAAGCGGTACTGCTGGTGCGGTTTGACTGGGCAGAACATATAAATGCTAGGGCTCGCGATTCTGGCTTCATTTGAACACTTTCTTTCAATTACCCATTACATTTCATATTAGGGATCAAGGGTGAATGGGTAAATCCAAACCTCGGGTTTTGGGGGAAAGTTTGGGAAATCTAAATTTATGCAATGTAATTGATTCCTTTAGAAAAAATTGATATTATTAAGTCATTTTATAATAGATACGAGTGTTTTGGAGGTGGATTCTAGAGGAAAAGTTGTGATTGAGTATTGAGTGGCCTTCGTAGCAAGGTATGTGTCGTGGTTAACCTTGACTTGAGTGAATTAGCAACCCTCGGACTATTTTATCTATGAAGTTCATGTGAGCGGTGTATATATGAGGTGACGAGTACTTATGCACCTCCAATTTACCTGTTTTCCATGTTTCTCCCATTTTTCTCTTATTGTCTCCTTCCCATGCCTAATTGCTACGTGTTTAGACTAGTGTTGTTAAATTGATCATTCTTATTATGTTTACGGATCTTCTGGTGATAATAGAGTATTGATTCCGAAGTTTAGGTTGATATTGTGGAACCAAATATTAAAGTAAGGCTTGTACTTGTTATTCTATCTCCCTGTTGTTATTTGTTTATTGCATTATGGTAAGGGAAAGTGTTAATGCACGAAGGGTGATGCCGTGCCGTATTGTGAGTGTTAATGCACGAAGGGTGATGCCGTGCCGTATTGTGAGTGTTAATGCACGAAGGGTAATGCCGTGACGTATTGTGAGTGTTAATCAATAAAGGGTGATGTCATGCCATGATATGAGAGCTAATGCACGAAGGGTGACGCCATGTCGTTTCTATTGATTTTATGGTGAGGTTGAGTGTAAAAGCACGAAGGGTGATGCTGTGCATATTTCCTTTACTATATTCACTGCTCCTGTTGGTTCATAGTATATTGGTTGTTCTAGTCATTATTCTACTGTAGTTCTTTAATCTCGTATTTCCCTCAGCATTTTTTCCCCTCCCGATATTTTCTGTCTAGATCTTCATTGTTTTTATTGGTATATACACTGTTAAATTATACCGGTTGATTTGTAGGTGTCTTGTCTTAGCCTCATCACTACTTCATCAAAGTTAGGCTCGACACTTACCAGTGCATGGGGTCGGTTGTACTGATACTGCACTTTGCACTTTCTGTGCAGATTTTGGTACCGACTCGAGTTGATCGAGATTTAGCTATTGGACCAGCTATCCGGAGACTCAAGGAAGATTTGTCGGCATTCACAGACCTTGAAGTCCCCGTCTATATTTTCTATTTTACTATTTCTTTCATTCAAACAATTGTATTTCTCTCAGACTATTACTTGTAGTGAATTCTAGAATGCTCGTGAATTTTGACTCCAGATCCGGGTGGTAGTAACTAATGCAGTTTTTATATTATTCCACACTCGCTATATTTCATCTTAGCTTATTTGTTATTATTTACTGAATGGAAAAAGGATTTGTTTAATGATTCTCTTACGTTGGCTTGCCTAGCAAGTGAAATGTTAGGCGCCATCATGATCCCGACTGTGGGAATTTCGGGTCGTGATAGTTGGTATTAGAGTACTAGGTTGCCTAGGTCTCACGATTCACGAGTGAGCTTAGTAGATTCTTGAGGATCGGTACGGAGACGTCTGTGCTTATCTTCGAGAGGCTATGAAGTTTAGGAACAAATTTCACTTTTGTTCTTCTTTGTCATGCGATTTTGTTTCCTCAATACTGATTGAACTTACTCTTATTCTCTCGCAGATGGCGAGAACACGTACTACTTCTTCAACTGAGCAGCAGCCAGAGGCCCCAGTGGCACCTCCTACGCAAGGCAGAGGTCGAGGCCGAGGCCGGGACAGAGGCCGAGGTAGGTGCAGGGCTCAGCCTAGAGCCCGAACAATGGAGCCTCAGGTAGAGCTTGACGAAGAGGTTCCAGCCCAGACTGTTCCTGCCGGGCCATCTCAGGTTTCGGAGGGGTTCATTACCACCCAAGTGCTTCAGGACGCTTTGGTCCGTTTGGGGGGCCTCATGTAGAGTGTGGCCCAGACTTGCGTATTTCCCATGGCACCAGTTGTCTCTCAGGCTGGATGAGGAGCCCAGACTCCAACTACTCCCGCTCCGGAGCAGATAGCTTCCTAGTATGAGGCTTTGTGGAGATTGGACAGGTTTACCAAGCTCTTCCCAGTTCACTTCAGTGGTGGTACTTCAGAGGATCCCCAGCAGTATCTTGACATCTGTCATGAGGTGCAACGGAACATGGGTAAATTGGAGATCAATGGGGTCGACTTTGCTGCATTTCAGATGTCTGGTTCTTCCAAGAAATGGTGGAGAGATTATTTGTTGACCAGACCAGCTGGGTCGCCTAATCTTACTTGGGACCAGTCCTCTCAGCTCTTTCTAGAGAAGTTTATGCCTATCACATTGAGAGAGGAGCATCGCCGTCAGTTTGAGCGTCTCCAGTAGGGCAGTATTACTGTTACTCAGTACGAGACCCGTTTTATGGATTTGGCCCGTCATGCTATTCTTGTGCTTCCCACCGAGAGAGAGACGGTGAGGTGGTTTATTGACGGACTTGCTCAGCTTATCAGATTGCAGATGGCTAAGGAGACTGGGAGGTCAGGGATCTGACAAGAAACCTTATCATTCTGGTGAGTTCAGCGGTGCCTTATCTAGTGGTAGGGGTACTTTTGGTAGAGGCCATCCTCCAAGGCCATTTCATTCCGCATTCCAGACATCCCATGGTGCCGCAGGTGGTCATGGTCCACATATGACTTATTTCGACCAGCTATCCTACAGTACACCATCATCTCCTATTAGTGCACATCCACTCCAGAGTTATCAGGGTGGTTACTCAGGTCGACAGGGTCAGTTTAAGGGTTAACAATCATAGGAGCCAAGGTCATGTTATACTTGTGGTGATCCGAGGCACATTGCTAGGTTTTACCCTCGGGCATCGGGAAGCTCACAGCATCAGAGTTCTCGTGCCATAGTTCCGGCACCAGTTGCTACACCACCTACTCAGCCAGCCACATGTAGGGGTCAGGCAGCCAGAGGTAGAGGCCAGACTGTTAGAGGTGGAGGTCAGGCCGTTAGAGGTAGAGACCAGCCAGCTAGAGGCCATCCCTGGGACATAGTTTAGAGTGATGGGGCCCAACCCCGGTGTTATGCTTTCCCAGCTATAGTTGAAATAATTGAAGGAACAGTTGCAAGATTTCCGTGATAAGGGCTTCATTAGACCTAGTGTCTCGCCCTGGGGTGCACCTGTGTTGTTTGTGAAGAAGAATGATGGATCGATGAGGATGTGTATAGATTATTGGCAGTTGAACAAGTCACCATCAAGAACAAGTATCCATTGCCGAGGATTGATGATTTATTTGATCAGGATCAGGGTACCAAGGTGTTTTCGAAGATGGATTTGATATCTGACTACCATTCGTTGAGGATTAGGGAAACCGATGTCCCTAAGATAGCTTTTCGGACTCGGTATGGGCATTCTGAGTTTTTGGTGATGTCACTTGGGCTGACAAATGCCCCTGCAAAATTTATGGATTTGATGAACCGGGTGATCAAGACCTGCTTGGATTCCTTTGTGACTGCGTTTATTGATGATATCTTGATCTACTCCCGCAGCCAAGAGGAGCGTGCGCAGCATCTTTGGAACGTTCTTCAGACTCTGGGAGACAGCCAGTTATATGCTAAGTTCTCAAAATATGAGTTTTGGTTTATTTTATTTGCTATCTGGGGTCACATTGTATCATTGGGGGTATTCAGGTGGATCATAGGAAGATTGAGGCTGTTCAGAACTGGCCTAGACCCACATCAGCTTTAGAGATCCGTAGTTTCTTAGGATTGGTGGGTTATTACCATCGGTTTGTGGAGAGGTTCTCATCTATAGCAGCAACGTTGACCAGCTTGACCCGGAAGGGTTCCCCGTTTAGGTGGTCAGACGAGTGTGAGGCGAGCTTCCAGAAGCTCAAGACAGCTTTAACTACGGCACCGGTATTGGTGTTACCCTTAGGTTAAGGATCTTATACAGTATATTGTAACATATCTCATATTGGTTTGGTGCGGTACTAATGAAGGGTGGCAAGGTTATTGCATATGCTTCGTGGCAGCTAAAGGTTGACGAGAAAAATTACCCTATTCATGATCTAGAGCCGGCAGCCATTGTTCACGCATTGAAGATTTGGAGGCACTATCTTTACGGCATGCCATGTGAGGTATTCACGGATCATCGGAGCTTGCAGTATTTGTTCAAGCAGAAGGAGCTCAATTTGAGGCAAAGAAAGTGGTTGGAGCTATTGAAAGACTATGATATCACCATATTGTATCATCCCGGGAAGGCCAATGTGGTGGCCGGCGCTTTGAGTAGAAAGTCAGCTAGTATGGGTAGCCTTGCATATATTCCAATAGGGGAGAGACCGATTGCATTGGATGTTCAGGCCTTGGTCGATCCATTCGTGAGGTATGATGTTTCTGAGCCTAGCCATGTTCTAGCTTGTACAGTTGCTCGATCTTCTTTGTTTGAGCGCATCAGAGATCGGCAGTATAACAATCCTTATTTGCTTGTCCTTAGAGAAATAGTGCGGCACGGTGGTGCTAAGAAGGTTATTGTTGGAGATGATGTAGTTTTGAGGATGCAGGGTCGTATTTGTGTGCCTAATGCAGATGGACTTCGTGAGTTGATTCTTGAGGAGGCCCACATTTCTCGGTATTCTATCCATCCTGGCGCCGCCAAGATGTACCAAGACTTGCGGTAGCATTATTGGTGGAGGATAATGAAGAAGGATATAGTTACTTATGTAGCTCGATGTCTAAATTGTCAGTAAGTAAAGTACGAGCATCAGAGACCTGGTGGTTTTCTTCAGAAGATAGAGATTCCTGAGTGGAAGTGGGAGCGTATCACTATGGATTTTGTTGTTGCACTCCCATGGACTCAGAGGAAGTTCGATGTTGTTTGGGTCATTGTGTACAAGCTTACTAAGTCAGCGTATTTCATTCATGTGGCAGCTACCTATTCTTCGAAGCGGTTGGCAGAGATTTACATCTGCGAGATCGTCCATCTTTATGGTGTGCCCGTGTCTATCATTTCTGATGGAGGTACATAGTTCACCTTGCACTTTCGGAGGGCAGTACAATGTGAGTTGGGCACGCGGGTTGAGCTGAGCATAACGTTTCATCCTCAGACAGACGGGCAGTCCGAGAGCACTATCCATATCTTGGAGGATATGCTCCGCTCATGTGTTATAGACTTCGGAGGATCGTGGGATCAGTTCTTGCCCTTTGCAGTGTTCGCCTACAACAACAGATACCAGTCGAGCATTCAAATGGCTCCCTACGAGGCACTATTCGGTAGACGGTGTCGATCGCCGGCCGGATGGTTTGAGCCGGGGGAGGCTCGGTTATTGGGGGTAGACTTGGTACAGGATGCCCCCTGGACAAGGTCAAGATTATTCAGGATGCACTTCGCACAGCTCAGTCCAGGCAAAAAAGTTATGCCGACCGTAGAGTTCAAGATGTTGCATTCATGGTCGGGGAGAGAGTGTTGCTTCGGGTATCACCCATGAAGTGTGTAATGAGGTTCGAAAAGAAGGGCAAGTTGAGCCCTAGGTATATCAGACCTTTTGAGATTATGGATAGCGTGGGAGAGGTGTATTATAGGCTTGCGTTACCACCGGGGTTAGATTGGGAGAGTGGGAGAGTGGGAGAGGTGTCTTATCGGACCATTCTTCGAAAGTATCACGGAGATCCATCCTATGTGTTAGATTTCACCTCTGTCCAGTTGGACAAGGATTTGACTTATGAGGAGAAGCCGGTGGCTATTCTAGCCCGTCGGGTTTGCTAATTTAGATCAAAGAGTTATCCTTCAGTTCGAGTGTAGTGGAGAGGTCAGCCCATCGAGGCAGCTACTTGGGAGTCCGAGTCGGACATGTGGAGTTGATATCCATATCTTTTCACCAGCCCAGGTACTTTTCTATGTCCGTTCGAGGACGAATGGTTGTTTAAGAGGTGGAGAATGTGATGACCCGATAGGTCATCTTATATTTTAGAACCTAATTCTGCGTTTTGAGGTCTCAAAAACATCATCTTAGCCTTCCTCGATTTGTGTGCGTAGTCAGAGTGTTCTTCCGGAAGTCTTATATGTTAAAAAGAAATAAATTTAAGTTTACTTTGGGAAACATTTTTATCAAACGGACCCGAATCAGTGTTTTGTTGGTTTCGGTAGGTCCGTATCGGAATTTGGGACCTGGGCGTATGCCCGAAAATGAATTCCGAGGTCCCTAACTTAAAATATGGAATTTTGATGAAAAATAAAAAGTTTGCAAGTTTAATGATTTTTAGAATTGACTGTTGTTTGATCTTGTTGATACCGGGTCCATATTTTTGTTCTGGAGCCTGGTACACGTCCACTATAACATTTAAGACTTGTCTCTGAAATTTGGTGAGAAACATATTTGATTTGACGTGATTAGGATGTCTGGGTGTGAAAATAGAAGTTTTAAAGTTTTCATGAAAATTTCATTTGATTTGGCATTCAATTCATAGTTTTCAGTGTTATTTTGGCGATTTGATTGCATGAGTGAGCTCGTATGATGTTTTGGGACATGCGTGCATGTTTTGTTTGGAGCCCCGATGGCTCGTGTGAGTTTCGGATGGGCTACGGGATGATTTGAACTTAGGAAAATCTGATTTTTCTGCAGGTTCAGGTGCCTTTTGGTTTCCTTCTTCGCATTCGCGAAGGCACTCTCGCGAACACGAAGTAGAAATTGGGATGGCTGAGTTTTCTTCTTTGCGAACGCAAAGGCTGTGTCGTAAACGCGGAGCGATGGCATCTTTACCCTTTGCAAACGCGACCAGCTCAATGCGAACGCATAGTGTTAGGGACCTGGGGGAGGGGTCGGTCATTCCTTCATCGCGAACGCGAACAAGGGCTCGCGAACGCGAAGGCCAGGGGGAAGTAGCCTTCGCGAAAGCGAAGTGGGACTCGCGAACGCATAAGGTTGACAAGCTCTGCACTTTGCGAACGCAACAGTGTGCTCGCGAATGGGATGAACACTGTCGCCCAGCTATTAAACAGTCACATTACGGGACTTAAGCCATTCCTTCGAATTTTCAAAAGCTAGACGGTCTAGAGGCGATTTTCAAGAGACATTTTGCTTCCCTAAAGTGTTGGTAAGTGATTCTAAACCAGTTTCATTCAATTACCCATTATATTTCATGAATTTGGAACCTCAAATCTAGAGTTTTCATGGTAGAATTGGGGGTTTTGGGTAGAAACTAGGGTTTTGGAAAAAATGGGTATTTAAATCTCAAATTGAGGTCGGATTCCAAAACTAATTATATATCCATGCTCGAGGGTGAATGGGTAAATGCATTTTGGTCCGAACCTCGGGTTTTGACCAAGCGGGCCCGGGGTCAATTTTTGACTTTTTTGGGGAAATTTGGGAAATCTAAATTTATGCAATGCTATTGATTCCTTTATCAATATTTGATATTATTAATTAATTTTTGAATAGATACAAGTGGTTTGGAGGTGGATTCTAGAAGAAAAGCTGTGACTGAGTATTGAGTGGCGTTCGGAGCGAGGTAAGTGTCGTGGTTAACCTTGACTTGAGAGAATTAGGAACCCTCAGACTATTTGCTATATAAATTTCATGTGAGCGGCGTATATGTAAGGTGACGACTACTTATGCACCGCCAATTTACCTGTTTTCCATGTTTCTCCCATTTTTCTCATATTGTCTCATTCCCTTGCCTAATTGCTTTGTGTTTAGACTAGTCTTATGAAATTGATCGTTCTTATTATGTTTACGGATCTTCTAGTGATAATTAAGTATTGATTCCGAAGTTGAGGTTGATATTATGGAACCAAATGTTGAAGTAAGGCGTGTACTTGTTATTCTATCTCTCTATTGTTATTTGTTCATTTCATTATTGTAAGGGAGAGTATTAATGCACGAAGGGTGATGTCGTGCCGTATTGTGAGTATTAATGCACGAAGGGTGATGCCGTGCCGTGTTGTGAGTGGTAATGCACGTAGGGTGAGTTTTCATTTCATTAGCTCTTCATTGCTGTTATTTGTATATACAGTGCTAAATTGTACAGGTCTTAGCCTCGTCACTACTTCGTCGAGGTTAGGCTGGACACTTACCAGTACATGGGGTCAGCTGTACTGATACTGCACTCTGCACTTTCTGTGCAGATTTTGGTATCGGCTCTGGTTGATCGAGATTTAGCTGTTAGACCAGCTATCCGGAGACTCAAGGTAGATCTGTCGGTGTTCACACACCTTGAAGTCCGCGTCTATCTTTTCTGTTTTGCAGTTTCTTTCATTCAAACAGTTTATTTCTCTCAGACTACTACTTGTAGTGAATTCTAGAATTCTCATGAATTATAACTCTAGATCCAGGTGGTAGTAACTAATGCAGTTTTTATATTATTTCGCACTCGCTATATTTCATCTTAGCTAATTTGCTGTTATTTACTGAATGGAATAAGGATTGGTTTAATGATTCTCTAACGTTGTCTTGCCTAGCAAGTGAAATGTTAGGCACCATCACGGCCCCGATGGTGGGAATTCCGGGTCGTGACAAGTCCGAATAGAAATAACGACAACACAAATATAACAAGATAATGACAATAATAACTCAGGGAAGTTCCATATTCAACTTTTATATAGTACAGAAATTTTGGCATGCTTTGAAGTTCAACAATATAAGCTCAGCACTAATAACATATGCCAAGTAAAACTATTATGAGAAATGTTACATTTATATGCCTACATGTCAAATATGCAAGTCAAACGCAATGCATCACGGTGATAATCCCATGCACTTACACTCTAAGAGTGCTCAATCTGTCTATCTCAAACTTCTACTAAACATAAATAATCACTCATCATTGTACGTTACCTGTGCTCACTTCTGGTATGTCACATTCTAGAGGGGCAAATCCTACTCAAGCGATAATATAAAGCCAATATGGCCTGCTGTGTCATGCAACCCAATCCAATATTAATAAATAATCCAATGAGGCCTACTGCGACATGTAGGCCGATCCATAATAAAAATAATAGATGTAAAGCCAATATGGCCTGCTGCGTCGTGCAACCCGATCCACCATATCACTCACAACACGGCTCTCTGTCAAGACTTGAGCCTGGGGGCGAGACCGGCACCCAGTGCCTAATCTATCCTTGCGTACCAACTTGCGACTAAGGGACGTTGGACGTATAATGCCATTCTTTGGCCAGGGGCCACATTGCAAGACAATTTGCGAAGCAAAATATAAAACTGAATTGAAACTACTGCTGACTAAATGTCAATATAAAGTTGGGCTGGCAAGGCCGTCATAACTACTAGAGCTAGGAAGCCAACAAAATATACATACAGGGCCTACAAGCCCAACTTACCGCACAAACTTACAGGATATGTCTACAAGCCTTTACTAAGGGATGTACTGTGATCGGAACAGGGTCCTGGCCTGCCCATAGCCTGTATACTTATATACACAAGATGTACACAAAACTTCTAGACCCGGCAACTTGGAGATATGTGGAGCTTACCGATAAAGCTAAATTCGGGAAACACCTACTGAGGAGGCCTACCCGTCTGTCTGTCTGAACCTGCACATATGAAATGCAGCGTCCCAACAAAAAAAGGACATCAGTGCGAAATAATGTACCCAGTATGCAAGGCAATAATATAATCGAAAGCTGAAACTGAACTGATAATATAATAACTGAAAGCAACTGGGAGTCAAAGATAATCTGAAGGTACGCTTACCTAATGATATTGATTCAATTCTCTCAATATAGTAAGTAAAATTGTTGTCCGGCCTTATAAGGCTCAGTATATGTATATATCTTCTTAGCCGTAGTAGGCTCGCTCATAGGCGCTCGACCATACTAGACTATGTATCTCGGCCATGCTGGGCTCGCTCATAGGCACTCTGCCAAAGTGGCTTGATATATAACTTACCATCTGATGAGAGGTTGCCCAATAGGGGTCTGCCCATCGATTATAGCTCGATGGTAATGAAAATACTGCAATACTGCATATATAGTCTCTCAGCTCTCTTTACTAGAACAAGACAATACTCAATTGAATATGAAGTCACGATAAGGGAGAATACTGTAACTTATGAGACTAGAAAAATGTACATAAATTCCGGAATATGAATTTCTCTTTGTGTCTCGTCATCAACTCTTGTAATGGATTTCCTTGTTATTTAATCATTCATTTTTTTAAGTAATGACATATGGTGTTTGTAAGCTTATGCTCGTTAACTAACCAGGATTATTTTACACTTTGGTATAACTTATGCCGAAATCGTAAAAGTATCAGTGTGTTAGTAATAAAGGTATCTCAACAACTTCATTTAGGAAATACGTACATAATACTCCACATATTATTGTTCCCTCATTATTTTCCACTTCATAAACAATTTCTGCATTATTACAATTTGGCATAATTTCCCAAATTATTGGTATTACGGGATCATGCCAAAATGAAGGAAGGGCTTAGCCTTAACATACCTGGAGTAGGAAAACATCAGTGTGATATTCTTTAGAAGGTTTACACCATACTCCCTTAAAATTACAAAATCTCACGTTACTTACGATAATACAAAATCTCTGTTTGAATTATTAAAGATTATTAGCTTCAGTTGGCCTTCAACGTTGGCTTCAGATGCCTTTTTCTTTACCTTCAGATGGGCTTTTTCTATTCTCTCAATGTTGAAGATATACACCTTTTGATTCTTAAAAGATATCTAGCCTCCTAATGTTAAAAGATATGTTTAAGAGATATGTTCACTTCTCTCAAATGTTGAAGGCTTTCCTTTTAATTTATTGACACCTACCCAACTTGACTAATGAGTCACTTGCTTTGGGTAGTTGCTTGCTGCCACATGGGGGGTGGGGATGGGTTATAATCTTTATCCAACTTATTAGTTAATTACGTAATATTTCGTTATCCGGTAATTAACCAATTACCTTATAATTAAGAATTGTCTCAAATTACTTAAAATACTACTCATTTAATATACCTCATACATCATACTATCACGGTCATATGGTACCTTATATGGTATTAGTCCATAAATATCGGGTAATATAGCTCCGACCGAAGTTTATCCCAAATCGGCAACCTTCAACGAAACTCATTTTCTTTAATTCGTGTACCCTTTATCCTTCATGGGACTTACTTATCGCTTGTTAAAAATAGCATAAATATGCTAACCTCAAGATAATCTCATCCCCGAGTCTATGTCAATTAACTGAAGACGAAACTTTAACGTACGAAAAACGTGAGATGTAACATCCTTCCCCCCTTAGAAACATTCATTCTCGAATGTCTACTCTTATATACTTTGGGAATTTTTTTGCCAGTCTCCTCCGTACAGTAGACTAAAACCACCCTGCACACAGCCAAAAAACATGTTATACATGCCACACTTGGCCTCACATAGCTATCTATTATAAATTCTGAAAGTCAAAGATAAGAGCTTACCTGATGACCTACCGGCCTGAATAGAGCTGTGCTGAGGTATCCCACCTCGAGCCATATCTTCAGCTTGAAATAGGTAGGGTTATTTCGACTTCATTTCTTCCTTCGCTTCCCACGTCAAATCTTCCACATTCTTGCATCTCCATAACACCTTCACGGAAGCTATTTCCTTATTTCGTAGCATGCGGATTTGTCGGTCTAGGATGGTAACTGGAATTTTATCGTATGACAAGTCCTTTGTAATCCGTACATCATCTATGGGCACCACTCGGGTAGGATCGCCAATGCACTTCTGTAGCATGGATACGTGAAAAATCGGATGGACACACTCTAATTTGGTGGGCAATTTTAACTTATAAGCTACTTGTCCCACTCTCCGAATGATCCTATAAGGCCCAATATACCGTGGGATAAACTTGCCTTTCTTGCCAAACCTCATCTCACACTTCATAGGTGACACCTTTAAGAATACCCAGTCATTAACCCCGAACTCTAAATTTCGTCGCCGCACGTCAGAATATGACTTCTTATGACTCTGAGATGTCAATAGTCGCTCCCGAATAAGCTTTACTTTTTCTATGTCCTGCTGAACCAAGTCCGGCCCATGTAATCCAGATTCTCCAACATCAAACCACCCTATAGGAGATCTGCACTTACGCCCATACAAAGCCTCATACGGAGCCATTTGGATACTGGAGTGGTAACTATTATTATATGCAAACTCGATAAGAGGTAGATGTTCATCCCAACTTCTTTTAAAATCCAACACACATGCTCGTAACATATCCTCAAGCGTCTGAATTGTGCGCTAGGCTTGTTCATCAGTTTGTGGATAAAAAGTTGTACTGAGATTCACCTGAGTTCCTAGACCTCTCTGTGGGCCCCACGATCAGATATAATAGATACTGGTACTCTGTGTAGCCGCACTATCTCCTTAATACGTAATTTTGCATAATCTATTACTGTATATGTAGATCTGACCAGTAGGAAATGAGCTGAATTCGTGAGCCTATCGACTATCACCCATAGTCTGCATTAGCCCTCCGGTCTTTTGGTGCTCTGTCTTCACCTGCTGGCAACTAGGACACTAAGCGACAAACTCATCAATATTCTTCTTCATCTCGTTCCACCAGTACACATCCTTAATGTCATGATACATCTTCGTTGACCCAGGGTAAATGAAGTACTACGAATAATGTTCTTCTGACATAATCTTGTCCCGTAGCCCTGCTACATCTAGAACACACAAACGACCCCTGTATCTGAGAACCCCATCTCCCTTGAGTTCTAACAATGGCTTCTTCTCCTACAGAACTCGCTCTCTCAAATCGACCAAATCTGGGTCCTCATACTGCCTCTCCTTTACTTCAGCTATGAGAGATGATTTTGCAGTATTTTGGAGTACAACTCTACCATTGTCAGAGTCTTCTAACCGAACCCCCAGACAAGCCAACTGATAAATCTCTCTAGTTAATTGTCTTTTCTCGGCCTCTACATGTGCTAAGCTACCCATAGATCGGCGACTTAAGGCATCTGCTACAACATTATCTTTCCCTGGATGGTAGAGAATGTTAACATCGTAATCATTCAATAACTCAAGCCATCGCCTCAGTCGTAAATTCAATTCTTTTTGCTTGAAGATTTATTGTAGGATCTTATGATCTGTGAATGCATCAACATGAACACCATATAAATAATGCAACCATATTCTAAGTGCATGGACAACCGCAGCTAACTCGAGGTCGTGGGTCAGATAATTCCGTTCGTGCTTCCTTAACTTCCTTGAAGCATACACAATTACTTTCCTATGTTGCATTAGGACACATAGTAACCCGACACCTGAGGTATCACAATACATGGCATAACCATCTGGACCCTCTAGAAGTGCTAGAACTAGCGCTGAGGTTAACCTGTTCTTAAGCTCTTGGAAACTCTGCTCACAGGCCTCTGTCCACTGAAACTTATTTGCTTTCTGCGTCAACTTTGTTAATGGTGCTGAAGGAAAAGAAAAACCCTCTACGAACCTCCGGTAGTATCCTGCAAATCCTAGAAAGCTACGAATCTCTGTCGGAGTGGTAGGTCTAGGCCAGGATTTCACAGCCTCAATCTTCTGGGTGTCTACCTTTATACCTTTATACAATGTGCCCCAAGAATGCTACAGACTTCAACCATAACTCACATTTAGAAAACATAGCAAACAATTTACTATCACGGAGGGTTTGGAGTACCGCTCGCAGGTGGTCCACATGTTCATCCTCTAAACGTGAGTAAATCAGAATATCATCAATAAATACTATCACAAACAGATATAAAAATGGCCGGAATAGGCTATTCATCAAGTCCATAAAACGACAGGTGCATTCGTCAACCCGAAGGACATGACAAAGAACTTGAAGTGGCCGTCTCGGGTCCTGAAGGCTCTCATGGGAATATCTTTCTCCCGAGCTCTTACCTGGTGGTACCCCGACCTCAAATCTATCATTGAAAAGAATCTTACTCCCTCCAACTGGTCAAATAAGTCGTTTATCCTTGGAAGTGGATATTTATTCTTAATAATTACCTTGTTCAGTTGCCTATAATCAATACACATCCTTAGCGAGCAGTCTTTCTTCCGTACAAACAGTACCGGTGCACCCCAAGGTGAGGTACTGGGCCTGATGAAACCTTTCTCCAGCAAATCTTTTAACTGCTCCTTCAACTCTTTCAATTCGGTAGGTGCCATTCTATACGGAGGGATGGATATTGGTTGAGTTCCCGGAAGCAAATTGATGCCAAAATCAATTTCTCGCTCTGGATGAATATCTGGAAGTTCATCTTGGAATACATCTGCGTACTCTTTGACTACTAGAATAGACTGAAGTGTAGGTATCTCCACATCTGCATCCCTAACTCGCACAATATGATAAATGGACCCTTTGGCGATTATTTTCCTCACCTTCAGATAGGAAATAAACCTACCTATGGGTGTCGCTGTATTACCTACCCATTCAAGGACTGGCTCACCAAGAAAATGAAATCTAGCTATCTTTACTCGACAATCAATTGTGGCATAGCAAGCTGCCAACCAGTCCATGCCCATGATAGCATCAAAATCCAACATCTCTAGCTCAACTAGGTCGGCTGAGGTCTGATGACCACATACTGACACCGTATAACATCGGTAGACCTGTCTAGCAATAATCGATTCTCCGACCAGTGTAGATACCACAAAAGGATCACTTAGTATTTCAAGCACTATACCAAACTTCCCCGAGACAAATGGGGTGATACACGATAAAGTAGATCTTGGGTCTAATAATGCATAAGCATCGCGAGAGCAGATGGTCAACATACTTGGCACAACGTCTGGTGAAGACTCTTAATCCTGTCGACCTGCTAAAACATAACTACGATTCTGGTTACCACCTGAACTGGAACCTCTACCTCTGCCTCAACCTCTACTAGCCGAAGACAGAGACCCACACCCTGAAGGATGCACAGACATAGATGATCATGTTGTTGAATTCACTGATTGTGCCATACCCCCAGGATCTCCATTTGGGCAATCTCGCATCATATGCCCCGGATGTCCACATGTATAACAAGCATCAGAACCGGCTCGGTATTGGCCCAAGTATCCTCTACCGCAGATGGCACACCACTACGGAAATTACCATGTCTGCCCTAGACCTCGCTGTCGCTGCAAACCCGATGCCTGGGAGCTCTCACCTAGTCCTGACTGAGTGTAACAGTCATACATGTAACACTGTAACTGAGGTGGCAGAGGCCTAAGTGGCCGTTTGAAGTACTGGGGCCTATAACTACCCTGAGACATGGAAAATCTCATCCTTTTATGCTGCCCTGACTCAGTCCTCTCCGTACCCTGCTAACGATGCCTACCCCTTTATATATTCTAGGCAAATGCCTCAATCTAGGATATATCCATACTATCCTGCAATGCAGCGGTGGCACATGCCTCGGTCAACTCTAGGGCCAACCCTACTATAAACTTGTGGATCCTGTTCTGCATAGTAGCAACTATGGATGGTGCATATCTGGCCAATGAGTCAAAATGGAGACTATACGTTCAAACACTCATATTGCCCTGCTTGAGGGCTAGAAACTAATCGATCGAGCCTGTCGGATCTCCCGCGCTAAGTACTGGTCAAGGAAGGCATCTGAAAAATTCTCCCAAATAGCTGGAGGTGCATCACGCCCCCTGGACCTTTCCCATCCCTTGTACCAAAGGATGGTTATATCTCGGAGTGGAAAAGCTGCTAGCTCAACTGCCTCTTTCTCCGTGACATGCATAACCCGAAGGATCATGTGAAGCTGGTCTATGAAATCCTGCGGGTCCTCCCTCTGATCTGTCCCCATGAACTCTGGGGGAATCAAAGCAATAAACTCTCGGACCCATGAACTCCCAGATACCTCAGAAAGTCCTGCACTAGCGGATGCCCTAGCCTATTGCTGGGTATTTACCAACTGTGTCAACAAATGCACCGCACTCCTCAATTCCTTATCTGATGGATGCGGAGGGGGAACTGGATGTGCGATTTCCCATGGAATCTCCTCTGGTGGTGGAGGGGCCGGTAATGGCTGAGTAGGGTTCTCTCCCTGGGGCCTCCGATTGGGCCCCATCTACTGGGGGTACCCTGCTAGTCCCCTCACCTACTGCTGTATCTCGCTTCTGGCTAGCCGTAGTCTTCCTAGTTACCGTCATTTGTGCATGCAAACATCAACTCGTAAGTTTAACTCAAATTTTCTATAACAAAATCCACGTAATCTACCCAAAATCCGCGTATTAAACTCACGCTAAGTAGGAAAACTTACCTCATAATGTTAGGCGCAAAGTCGACCTCCGTAAGTGAAAATGGAAAAGAAAATAGCCTAAGTCTGAATTAAATAAACCACACTTCCTCCAGTGATTTTCCACATGCGGCAGCTTCGCCGCTTCTGCGAGAAAATGTCCGCTTCTGCGGAACACTCATAATCTAACACTGGTCACACCCACGAGAAAACTCCGCATCTGCGAGTCCGCTTCTGCAGCTCTCCTTGCGCACCTGCGACCATGCCAAGCTGCCCTCCCTTCCGCATTTGCTATCCACCTATCGCATAAGCGAGTCCTCATCTGCGGACATTGGCTAGTCCACTCCCAACAGCTCCTACGCTTGTTGGCTCACACATGTGTCTAGTTTCTCACAGGTGCAAATGCACCAGAACTGCAGCTGCATCAGCAATGATTCCATGTCCAAGCGTGTTCTGCACATCGTCCGAAAAGCACCCGAGGCCCCCGGGGCCTCGCCCAAACATACTAACAAGGTCGCAAACATAAGACAGACTCGCTCGAACACTCAGAATGCGTAAAACAACATGAAAACTAAGAATCACACCCGAACCAAATCGAATCAACTTATGAACTTAAAGTTCTTCCAACTTACCTCGAATTCGCCGAATCATACTTAAACCACTCGGAATGACACCAAATTTTCCACGCAAGTCATATATCACCATACGGAACTATTCCTAGGCTCAGAAACCCAAACAAACCTCGATAACACTAAAACCTAATTCAAACAAAATTTAAAGAACTTGAAAACCTTCAATGCGCCAACTTTCAATAATAAGTACCGAAACGTTCCCGGTTCATCCAAAACCTGATCTAAAAACAAGTACAACACTAAAATCATTATACAAACATATTGGGACAGTCAAATCCCAGTTCCGGGGTCATTTACTCAAAATGTTGACTCAAGTCAAACTTAGCCATTCTAAGCCACTATTAAGGAGCCAAGTGTTTCGATTTCAACCTGAACCCTTCCAAACCACAAACTAAACGTCCCCTCAAGTCTTAAAATAGTAGAAGAACATACGGGGAGTCATAATTAGTGGAACGGGGATCTAGAAAGCAAAATGACTGGTCGAGTCGTTACATTCTCCACCTCTTAAACAAACGTTCCTCCTCAAACGGATCTAGAATTATACTTGGAGTGCCGAATAGGTGTGGATATCTTCTATGCGTATCCTCCTCGGTCTTCCAAGTCGCCTCCTCGACTAGTTGGCCCCACCACTGAACCTTTACCATAACAATCTTCTTGCTTTATCTAGCGAAACCGCCTGTGAATAATGACAACTGCTCATCCTCATAACCCAAACTCTCATCTAACTGAATCGTGCCGTAATCTAGCACATGCAACCTGTCGGCATAATACATCCTGAGTATAGAAACATGGAAGACCGGATGAACTCCCAATAGACTAGAGGCTAAGAAATCTAACAAGCAACCTCCCCAACTCACCCCCAATACCTCAGATGGACCTATAAACCTCGGGCTCCACTTGCCCGAACCACACGATTCAGTACCATATAACTTAGCCTCGATGGGCTCGAAGTATCCGATGGGCGAACGACTTTGCCGACCATATAAAGACTCAAATGGAACAATCTCAATGGTAGACTGACAATTGTTATTGCGAGAAAACTTGGCTAATGGTAAAAATCTATCCCACTAACCTCCAAAGTCAATGACACATGCTCTGAGCATATCCCCAAGAATCTGAACTGTCCACTACGACTGCCCGTTATTCTACGAGTGAAAGGATTTGTTGAGATCCACCCGGCTACCCAACTCACTCTGATTTACTCTCCAAAAGTGTGAAGTGAACTGAGGGCCTCTATCTAAAATGATGGAAGCGGGTAGACTGTGTAATCGAACAATCTCCTGAATGTAAATCTGGGCCAATCTCCTTGAAGAATACATAGTCACAACCGGAATAAAGTGTGCCAACTTGGTCAACCTATCGACAATGACCCAAACTGCATCAAAATTCCTCAAAGTTCGCGGCAACCTAACTACGAAGTCCATTGTAATGTGCTCCCATTTCCACTCAGGCATAACCTTCTATTGAAGTAGGCCACCTGTTCTCTAGTGCTCATACTTGACCTGCTGGCAATTTAAGCATCTCGCCACATACTCAACTATGTCTTTATTTATCCGCCGCCACCAATAATGCTGCCACAAGTCGAGAATACATTTTCGTTGCACTTGGATGAATAGAATACCGAGAACTATGTGCCTTCTCTAGAATTCCCTCCCTTAAGCCATCAACATTGGGAACACATAGGCGACCATGGAGCCGCAGAACATCATCCTCACCGATAGTAACCTCCTTTGCACCACCCTATAGTACTGTCTCTGTAAGAACCAACAAGTGTGGATCGTCGTACATACGATCCTTGATCCGCTCAAATAATAAAGATTGAGCCACGGCGCACGCAATAAATCGACTAGGCTCTGAAATATCCAACATCTCAAGCTTGTTAGCCAAGCACTGGATGTCCAAATCCAATGGCCTCTCCTCTGCTGCAATGAATTCCAAATATCCCATACTCTATGCCTTTCTGCTCAATGCATCTGCAAGCACATTCGCCTTGACTTGATTTTAAAGGATGGTAATATCATAGTCCTTCAGTAACTCAAGCCACCTGCACTGCCTCAAATTGAGATCCCTTTGCTTGAACAAATGCTGCAAGGTGCGATGATCGGTGTAAACCTCACAGGACACCCCATAAAGATAATGCCTCCAGATTCTAAGAGCAGGTATAATCGCGGTCAACTCCAAATCGTGTACACAACCTACATCAATTCTTCTCGTGGGGCTTCAGTTGACCTAAAGCATATGCAATAAATCTCCCCTTCTACAACAATACAAAACCCAAGCCAGTGCGTGAAGCGTCGCCATACACAGTATACACCCATTAACTGGAAAGCAATACTAAGATTGGTGATGTAGTCAAAGCTGTCTTGAGCTTCTGAAAGCTCGCCTCGCAATCATCAAACCATCGAAACAGACCACCCTTCTAAGTCAATCTAGTCAAAGGTTCTGCAATAAATGATAAGCCCTCCTCAAACCGGCTACAATAACCTGATAACCCCAAGAAACTCCTGATGTTGGTCGCCGTGGTAGGACGAGGTCAATTCTGGACTGTCTCGATCTTCGTTGGATCTACCTTAATACCCTCTCCTAATACAACATGCACCAAGAATGCCACAACATCCAACCAGAACCCCCACTTGGAGAACTTAGCATATATCTTATGTTCCCGCATGGTCTGAAGCACCAATCTCAAATGCTGCTCGTGCTCCTCTATACTGCATGAGTAGATCAATATGTCGTCAATGAAGACAATGACAAATAAATCAAGATACGTCCAGAAAACTAGGTTTATCAAATCCATAAACATCACCGAGGCATTAGTCAAGCCGAAGGATATCACCAAAAACTCATATTGGCCATATCTAGTCCAGAAGCCCGTCTTCGGAACATTCAAAGCACGAATCCTCAGCTGATGATACCCAAATCTCAAATCGATCTTAGAGAACACCCTGGCACCCAACAACTAGTAAAACAAATCATCAATACGCGGCAACGGGTACTTGTTCTTAATGGTAACTTTGCTCAACTGGCGGTAATCAATGCACATCCGTATAGTCCCATCCATTTTCTTCATGAACAAAATAGGGGCACCCCAAGGCAACACACTCAGTCTGATGAACCCCTATGATAGAAACTCCTCAAGCTGTTTCTTCAACTCTTTCAACTATTTCAGAGCCATGCAGTATGGTGAAATAGAGATATGCTGAGTACCTGGTGCTAAATCAATGATGAAATCGATATCACGATCAGGCGGCATGCCATGTAGATTAGAAGGAAACACATCGAAGAACTCCCGCACTACGAGGACTAAATCAATCCTCGGGGTCTCTACCGCAGTATCCCGAACATAAGCTATATAAGCTAAACAACCCTTTTCGGCAATGTGTCCAGCCTTCAAATAACCCGGCTGGGTGCACTGATGGAAGAACCCTTCCTCTCCAATCTAGGCAACTCTAGTAGTGCCAAGGTAATAGTCTTACCATGGAAATCAAGGATGGAATGATACGGAGACAACCAGTCCATGCCCAAGATGACCTCAAAGTCAGTCATGTCGAGCAACAGAAGATCCGCTCGGGTCTCATAACCAGCAAAAGTCACAATGCAGGACCGGTAAACCCGATCCACCACAACAGAATAGCTCACAGGTGTGGATAAATAAACATGAACATACAAGGACTCACGATTGAAATCTAGATAAGAGCAAATAAGGATAAAACATATGAATAGGTAGAGTCTAGAACGAATAATACTAACGCATCCCTACTGCAGGTAGAGAAAATAAATGTGATCATGGCATCTAAGGCTACTGCTTCTGGTCTGGCTAGAATAACATATAACTTAACTGGAGCACTACCTGCCTGGCCTCCACATCTAGGGTGACCCCTACCACCCTTCCCTCCATCTCTGGCAGGATGGACGGCCAGTGCTATAGCTGGTGCAGACATTATGGGCAGATGGCCTTGCTAGACTTGCTGCACTGCATTGCCCAGAAACCTGGGGCAAGATCTCTTCATATGACCAAGATTCTCGCACTAATAGCAACCTCTCAGTGCAAGAGTTGGAATAGGTTTTGTGGTGTCATTTGTGACTTGTGGGAAAAATTAGAGGTCAATCGGACGTGATTTGATAGGTTTCGGCGTCGTTTGTAGAATTTGTAAATTTCAAAGTTCTCTAGGTTTGAATTGAGGTGTGATTCATGTTTATCATCTTGTTTGAGGTGGTTTGAAGGCTGTACTAAGTTCGTATCGTATTTTGGGACTTGTTGGTATGTTTGTCTGAGGTCCTAGGTTCCTCGGGTTGATTTTAGGTGGTTAACGGACTTGGAATTTAGTTTGAGAAGCATCTGAAGTTTGGTTTCTGTTGGTGTGATCGCCCCTGCGAGGGTCTTGGCCGCAGGTGCGGCAGGTGGAGTACACGTGGGGAGTTGAAGGGAGTCAGTAGAGGTCGTAGGTGCGATTGATTTTCCGCACCTATGATTGCGCAGATGCGGGTAAGGGATCGTAGAAGCGGAGGCAACTGGGATTTGTGACTTCTGCAGAGGTGGAGTCTTCACCGCAAAAGCAGCACTGCATGTACGGTTTGACTGGGTAGAACATATAGATGCTAGGGCTCGTAATTTTGGCTTCATTTTAACATTTTGAACTCGGAATTGGGCAATGTTTGAGAGAGATTTCGAAGGGATTCTTGAGGTAAGTTACTTGTGGTTAAATTTCTTCAATAATTATGTTTCCCCATTAATTCTCCGACCTAATTAGTGTGTTATTGAGATTTAATTTGGGGATTTGAGGATAGCGGTTTGGAGAGTTGATTTTGGGGATTTGAGTATCGATCTGGTGTCGAATTCTGATGAGTTTGGTATGGTTAGACTCGTAGTTGAATGGACTTTAAGGTTTTGTGACTTTTTGTTGGATTTTGAGATGTGGGCCCGGGGCCCGGCTTGGAGTTGATTTCGAATTTTGATACATAATATCGTATATTTTCTTGTGGAATGGATTCCTTTAGCCCTTGTTGATTGTATTATATTGCTTGTGCTAGATTCGGGGCATTTGGAGGCTGATTTGCGAGGATACGGTATATTGGAGTAGAGTTTTGGCTCGTATTTTGGAAAGTAATAGTTCTAAATCTGGTTTTGAGGGTATGAAACCCGGATTATGTGTTATGTGATTGTTTTAGAGGTGACGCACATGCTAGGTGATGGGTGTGTGGGCGAGCACCGTGGGAATTTTGATTTTGTCCATTTCGTTGAATTGTAAAGTTGAATAACTTGTTGTTAGCTACATGATCTCCATATGTTATAGAATTTGACTGTAAATCATGTTAGACTATGTGTTGGTACTGCAGGGATCCACAGAGGCCGTGATGCCTCAGTCTCTATTATTCCTTGTCGATACATTATATCATTTCTATTTTGGGATGATTTCCATGATTTCTGTGAGCCCGTGAGAATAGATAGGTTGATGACTAAGTGAGGCCGAGGGCCTCATAGTAAGATATTGATACCATAGTACGTGAGAGGTCCATGCGAATCCAGATATATATACTGTAGCACATGAGTTATCTGTGCGGATCCTGATATTATACTATAGCACGCGAGTTGTCCATGCAGAACATGAGTTGTCCGTGCGGATATAGTGCTTGGGGTGTAAGAGCCCCTCTGGAGTATGTACACCCTTAGTGAGCGCAGGTACCTACTGAGTACGAGTGTTGAACTATTGAGAAATATTAAGTGATTGTTGCTTTGAGAGAATGCTCTTGACTTCATTATTTTTGCACTTAGATTCTATATGTCACAGCTTTGAAACTTCTTAGAGATATGATATCCGGTTTTTACTTGAACATGGCATGTACAAACTGATTTGGCTTAAATTGTCGGATTTGAAAGCATATCTACTTTCATTGAGACTAATAAAATTGAACTATAATCGTGTAGCTCATCACTATCTTTCAGTTCTTTATTTTGTATTGTTACTTACTGAGTTGGTTGTAATCATGCTACACACTGCACTTTGTGTGCAGATCTAGGTGTTTCTGGACATGGTGGGTATTGATATTTCGCACAACTGATCATTGGAGACTTCGAGGTAGCAGCCCAGCGTTCGTAATCCTTAATTCTCCTTCCTTATCTTTTCTTTTATTGTATTTTACCACGACTTTCGTAGACATTTCTTCTCTTGACCGTTAATGTATAGATGCTCATGAGCTCAGTGACATCCCGATTTGGGAGTTGTTTTTCGCATTTGTATTTTGGGTTTTTACCCCGTTTATGAGAATTTTGTCTTTTAAATACTGCCTTTATTCATCTTATGTTAAATTTTGCAAATGTCGGCTTACTTAGTACCACAATAGGCGCCATCACGATAGGTTAGGATTTGGGTCGTGACAAGTTGGTATCAGATCCTAGGTTACATAGGTCTCACGAGGCATGGGCAGGTTTAGTAGAGTCTTGCGGATCGGTACGAAGACTTCTGTACTTATCTTCGAGAGGCTGACGAACCCTTAGGAAACTTCACATTCTTGAATTCTTATCGTGCAAATCTGTTGACTCTAGTAACTAAACTTCTATTATATTATTCTCTCACAGATGGTTAGGACATGTATTACTGTGCAGGATGGATAGTCGCAGTACTACCAGTTAGGGACGCGAGAGGTCGATGTCGCGGTAGAGGCCGAGGTAGGGGCAGAGGTGTAGCTCGTACAATAGCTAGGGCAGCACCTGTAGGTCAACCAACTGCCCCATTTTAGGAGCATGTTCCAGTTGTGGAGGAGCCAGTGGGACCAACTCAATAACGAACTGTGCCCATTGTGATCTCAGGCCTTCAAAAGGCCTTAGCTCAAATTCTAACCGTGTGCACCAGTTTTGCTCATACGGTTGCAATTCCGGCCACAACAGCATGTAATGGAGGGACTCCATACACCGAGGGCACTGCTAGCCCAGCCGGTTGTAGCTGCTCAGGCCCATGTGGTTCCTTTTATGACTGATGATGAGCAGCGAAGACTAGAGAAGTTTGGGAGACTCTAGCCTTAATCTTTCAGTGGGATAGAGGCGGTAGATGCCCAGGATTTCTTGGACAAGGGTCATAGAATTCTCCATACAATAGGTTTCTGGAGACTAGTGGGGTCTCGTTCACTACTTTTCAGTTCACTGGGGCTGCCTTCACATGCTGGGAGGCTTATGAGAGGCCCAGGCCGGTTGGTTCAACACCATTTACTTAGAAGGAGTTCTCCGTTCTCTTCTTGGAGAAGTTTGTGCCGCAGTCTCGCAGAGAGAAGCTGCACAGACAGTTTGAGTAGTCATGTCAGAATGACATGTCTTTGACGCAGTACGAGATGAGTTTTTCAAAGTTGGCCCATCATGCAGTTTGGATAGTTCCCACTAATAGGGAGAGGAACAGGAGGGTCATTGATGGCCTCATATACCAGCTACAGTTGCTTATGCTTCGGGAGGGGGTATCTAGTACTATTTTTTGATAAGGTGGTTGACATTTCTTGGCATATAGAGGTGGTTCATATCTAGGAGCATGTTTAGAGGGAGGCCTCATGGATCGGGTGGTTTTAGTGGTGGTCCTTCCGTGGGTCAGTTCCACCACGGTAGGTGTCGTCCTTACAAGCATGCTCAGACAGATTTACCAACTCAACGTAATGCATCATTTGGCCACGATTCTTACAGTGCTCGCTCGTGCTAGTCTTCATTCAGTGCACTACCAGTGCATAGTTCTCACCATGCCTCGTCTGCTTTGGTTTTTACGGGTAGTTCCTAGGTGTATTAGGAGCTGCAGTTCCGTCAGAGAAATGGTTGTTTCGAGTGCGGAGATATTGGTCATATCAAGAGAGATTTCCCTAGGTTATTGAGTGGGACTCCACAATAGAGTTCTCGGCCGATGGCACCAGTACTAGTAGCTTTATTCCCCACTCTTTAAGCTCGGGGTGGGTCTCAGTCAGCTATAGATCGTCGTAGAAGAGGAGGCCGATCAGTTGGCGGTCATGCCCGATTCAATGCTCTTCACGTCATACCAGATGCCATTGTTTCAGATGTGGGATCACATGTATGGTTTGAGTTTTCCACAAGGATGCCTCTGTATTATTTGACACTGGTTCCACTTATTTGTATGTATCATTGTATTTTGCTCATAATCTGGATATGCCCCATGAGTCCCTACTTTTATCTGTTCATGTATCTACGCCACTGGGCGATAATATTGTTGTGGACCGTGTATATCAGTCATGTGTACTGACTGTCGGGGGATTGAATACTAAAGTTGATGTCTTGTTCCTTAGTATGGTTGATTTTGATATGATCTTAGGCATGCACTGATTGTCTCCATGTCATATTGTTCTGCATTGTCACGCTAAGACCATGACGTTGGCAATGCTGGGGTTTCCACGGATTGAGTGGCGAGGTTCTCTAGACTATATTCCCAGTAGATTGATTTCCTATTTGAAGGACCAGCGGATTGTTTGGAAGGGTTGTTTATCATATTTGGCCTTTGTGAGGAATGTTGGTGCTGAGACCCCTACGGTTGATTTGGTTCTAGTGGTGAGAGGTTTTCCGAATGTGTTTCTTGCAGACCTGCCGGACATGCCAACCAACAGGGCCATTGACTTTAGTATTGATTTGGTGTCGCGCAGTTAGTCCATTTCTATTCCTCCAAACTGCTTGGAACTAGCCGAGTTGAATGAGCAACTTTGGGAACTCCTTGATAAGGGGGTTATTAGGCCTAGTGTGTCACCTTGGGGTGCACCGGTTCTGTTTGGGAAGAATAAGGATGGCACTATGAGAATGTACTTTGATTATAGGTAGTTGAACAAAGTCACAATAAAGAACAAGTATCATTTGCCGTGTATTGGTGATCTATTTGACCAGCTTCGGGGAGCGACGATGTTCTCTAAGATTGATTTGCAGTCTGGGTATCACCAGCTGAAGATTCGGGTCTCGGATATTCTTAAGACAACATTCAAGACCCGTTATGGTCATTATGAGTTCCTTGTGATTTCTTTTGGGCTGACCAATGCCATAGTAGCGTTCACGCATTTGATGAACCATTTATTTGAGCCTTATCATGACTCGTTTGTCATTGTATTCATTGATGATATACTGGTGTACTCTCGTAGCAAGGAGGAGCATGCCCAGTATTTGAGGATTGTGTTGCAGCGGTTGAGGGAGGAGAAGCTTTATGCCAAGTTCTCCAATTATGAGTTTTGTCTCTGTTCAGTGGCGTTCTAGGGGCACGTGGTGTCAAGTGATGCCAAGTTCTCCAAGTGATTGGCCCAGATCATCTTCAGCTATGGAGATCCGGAGCTTTATAGGGTTGGCTGGTTATTACCGTCACTTCGTAGAGGGTTTCTCATCTATTGCATCGCCCTTGACCAAATTGACCCAAAAGGGTGCTCCTTTTAGGTGGTCGGATGAGTGTGAGATCTTTCAGAAGCTTAAGACTGCTTTGACCACAGCTCCAGTTCTAGTCCTACCATCAACTTCTGAATTTTATATGATGTATTGTGATGCTTCTCGGATTGGTATTCGGTGTGTCTTGATACAGGAGGGTAGAGTGATTACTTATGCTTCGCGCCAGTTAAAACCTCATGAGAAGAACTACCATGTGCATGATTTGGAGTTAGCTTCCATTGTCCATGCGTTGAAGATTTAGATGCACTTTATCTCTATGGTGTGTCTTGTGAGATATTTACAGATCCTAGGATCCTCTAGCACTTGTCAAATAGAAGGATCTAAATTTGAGGCAGCGGATATGTTTGTAGCTGCTAAAGGACTATGATATTACTATTATGTATCATTTGGAGAAGGCCAATGTGGTGGCCGAGGCCTTTAGTAGGAAGGCAGTGAGTATGGATAGCCTTGTATTCATTCCTGTTTGTGAGAGACCTCTTGCAGTTGACGTTCAGGTCTTGGCCAACCCGTTCGTGAGATTAGATATTTCGGAGCCCAGTCGGGTTCTAGCCTGTGTGTTTTCTCGGTCTTCCTTGTTTCATCCCATCAGAGAGCGCTAGTATGATGATTCTCATTTACTAGTCCTCTAGGACAAGGTTCAACGTGGTGATGCCAGAGATGTTACTATTGGAGATGGTGGGGTGTTGAAGATGCAGGGTCCGATATGTGTGCCCAATATAGATGGGCCACAGCTCGCAGTATTCCACCCATTTGGGTGACACAAAGATGTACCGGGACCTAAGGCAGCATTATTGGTGGAGGAGAATGAAGAAAGATATAGTGGGGTTTGTAGCTCAGTGTCTTAACTGTCAGCAGGAAAAATAGGAGCAACAAAGACCAGATGTATTGGTTTAGATGATAAAGATTCTAGAGTGGAAGTGGGAGCGGATAACCATGGATTTTGTAGTTGGGATCCCATGGACTTCGAGGATGTTCGATGCTATTTGGGTGATTATGGATGCTGACCAACTCCGCGCACATCATTCTAGTTGGTAATACTTATTCTTCAGATCGGTTGGCTGAGATTTACATCCGAGAGATTGTTCGCCTTCACGGTGTGACAGTGTCCATCATTTCAGATCGAATGATAGGGCAACCCGTCATATAGTGGTGCCCGTGCCCCAGTCGCAACCCGTCATGGTAGAGGCTATGTGAGTTGTCCAGTTTATTCAACACTTACAACTTCCAACTGTATCCTAGCTACTCCCAGGTCTCACGTTGCCTATTATGCACCACCACTATCTAGTGCATCTCCTGCATGGGGTACTTTCAGTGGTCAGTCCAGCCGGCCAGGCCCGAGCCAGTTTCAGCAGTGACTTTCTCTGAGAGCTTGTTTTGAGTATGATGATACTCGTCATATGGTGAGGGACTTCCACAGACTCAGGAGGGGTGCACATCCACAGACTACTCAGGCTCCACGTATTCCACAGGGTCCCCAGACTTGTCAGGCAGATGTTATGCTTTTTCGAGTAGGACTGAGGCAGTTGCATCAAACTCAAAAATCATAGGTATTATTCTGATTTGTCATAAAGATGCTTCAGTCTTATTTAATCCAGGATCCACTTATTCATATGTATCATCTTACTTTGCTCCATATTTCGGTATATCCCATGATTCTTTGAGTTCTCGTGTCAATGTGTCCATGCCTGTTGGAGATTCCATTGTTGTTGACCGTGTGTATCAGTCATGTTTAGTTGTTCTTGGTGGTTTTGAGACTAGAGTTGATCCATTATTGCTGTATGTAATAGATTTTGATGTTATTTTGGGCATAAACTGGTTATTGCCCTATCATGCTACTCTTGATTGTCACGCCAAGACGGTGACGTTGGCTATGCCAGGTTTGCCGTTGTTGGAGTGGAGGGCAACTTTTGATTATGTTCCTAGTAGGGTGGTTTCTTTCCTTAAGCCAAAGCGGAAGTTTGGGAAGGAGTGTGATGAATATCTAGCCTTTGTGAGATATGTCGGTGTTGATACTCATACCGTTGAGTCAGTTCCAGTGGTGAGAGACTATCCAGATGTATTTTTGGCGGATCTTTCGGGCATGCCGCCTGATAGGGATATAGATTTTGGTATTGACTTTTTGCCGGTCACTCAACCCATTTCTATTCCACCATATCGTATGCCCCCCATAGAGTTGAAGGAGTTAAAGGATCAGTTGCAAGAGTTACTTGATAACACTGTCATCCAGCCCAGTGTGTCACCTTGGGGTGTTGCGATCTTGTTTGTAAAGAAGAAAGATGGTTCTATGCCATGTGTATTGATTATCGGTAGCTGAAAAAGTTACAGTGAAGAACTGGTATCCATTGCAACACATTGATGACCTATTTGATCATCTACAGGGTGCCAGAATGTTCTCAATGATTGATTTGCGGTCAGATTATCACTATCTAGAGATTAGGGATCCGGGTATTTCGAAGACTACCTTGAGGAATCGGTAAGGTCATTACGAGTTCCTTGTGATGTCATTTGGGCTGACCAACGCCGTAGCAACACTCATTCACTTGATAAACAATGTATTCTAGTCCTATCTTGACTCATTCATCATTGTGTTTATTGAAGACATCTTGGTGTACTCTCGGAGTTGGGAGGATCATGAGCAGCATTTGAGGATTGTACTCCAGACATTGAGGGAAAATAACCTGTATGCAAAATTTTCAAAGTGTTAATTCTAGCTCGATTCGGTGGCATTTTTGGATCATGCGGTGTCGAGTGAGGGGATCAAGGAAGATCCAATGAAGATTGAAGCAGTGCAGAGTTTGACCAGACTGTCTTCAGCCATTGCGATCCAGAGTTTTTTTGGTTTGGTAGGGAATTACCATAGTTTCGTAGAGGGTTTCTCATCTATTTTTTCACCTATGACCAGATTGACCCAGAAGGGTATGCTGTTCAGATGGACTAAGGAGTCTGAAGAGAGGATTCAAAAACACAACACTACTTTGACTATAGAACTAGTATTGGTATTGCTTACGGGTTCGAGGTCTTACACTGTGTACTATGATGCATCACATGTCGGCCTTGATGCGGTGTTAATTCAAGACGGTATGGTGATTTTCTACGTGTCTAGACAGATGAAGGTACATGAGTTGAATTATCCTATCCACGACATGGAATTAGTAGTTATTGTTCATGCCTTAAAGATTTGGTGGCACTATTTGTATGGTGTCCTTTATGAGGTCTATACCGACCACCAGAGTCTGCACCATCTTTTCAAACAGAAGGATCTCAACTTGTAGCAGTGGAGATGGTTATAGTTGGTTAAGGACTATGATATCACCATTCTATATTATCCCATGAAGGGCAATGTTTGTAGAGGATGCCTTGAGTCCAAAGGCGGAGAGCTTGGGTAGTATAGCAAATCTGTTGGCAGTAGAGAGATCATTGCCATTGGATGTTTAGGCCTTGGCCAACCAGTTTGTTTGATTGGATGTTTTAGAGCCGAGTCAAGTCCTGGCTTGCGTGGTTTCTCGATCTTCTATATATGATCGTATCAGAGGGCGTCAGTATGACGATCCCCGTTTGCTTGTCCTCAAGGACATGTTTCAGCACGGCGATGCCAAGGAGGTTACTATCGTGGATGACTGGGTTTTACATATGCAAGGCTGGCTATGTGTGCCAATGTGGATGGGTTGTGCGATTTGATTTTTCAGGAGGCCCATAGTTCGTGATACTCTCTTCATTTGGATGCTGCTAAGATGTATCAGGACTTGAGGCAGCACTATTGGTGGAGGAGGATGAGGAAGGACATAATCGAGTATATAGCTTTTGCCTAAATTGTAAGCAGTTGAAGTACGAGCACAAGAGACTAGGTGGGTTGCTTCATAGGCTTGAGCTTTCCAAGTGGAAATAGGAGCGAGTTACCACGTATTTCATTGTTGGGCTCCCAAAGAGTTAGAATAAGCTTGATGCAGTATGGGTGATTGTGGATAGGTTGACCAAGTTGGCTCATTTCATTCTGGTGGTGACTACTTATTCTATAGAGCACCTGGCTCATGTCTATATTCACGAGATTGTTTGACCTCATGGCATGATGGTATCCATCATCTCTGATTGGGGTACGATGACATCGCGATTCTGGAAGGCCTTACAGCGTGTGTTAGGCACTCAAATTGAGTTGAATACATCGTTCCACCCTCAGACGGACAGACAGTCCGATCGCACTATTCATAAATTGGAGGATATGCATTGTGCCTGTGTTATTGAGTTCGAGGGTTCTTGGGACCAATTCTTACCACATGTGGATGTTCCCTACAATAACAGCTACAATTCGACTATTGAGATGGCTCCGTATAAGGCATTATATGAGAGGCGGTGTAGGTCTCCGGTGGGTTGGTTTGAGCCAGGTGAGGCTGGGCTATTGCCTATTGACTTGGTTCAGGATGCTTTAGGAAAGGTTAAGTTGATTCAGGATTGATTCTGTACATCCCAATCTAGATAGAATAGTTATGCGGATCGGAAGGTTTACGATGTTTCATTCATGGTTGGAGAGCGGGTCTTGCTCCGGGATTCTCCTACGAAGGGTGTTATGAGGTTCGGGAAGAAGGGAAAGCTGAGCCCTAAGTATATCGAACCTTTTGATATTCTTGAGAGGATTGGTGAGGTGGCCAACAAGCTTGTATTGCCACCTAGTCTAGCTGCAGTTCATTCGGTATTCCATGTTTCTATGCTCCGGACGTATCACCGTGATCCGTCCCATGAGTTAGATTTCAGCTCAGTGCAATTGGACAAGGATTTTTCTTATTGTGAGGAGCCGGTGGCCATCTTGGACAGGCACGTCCGAAATTGGAGGACGAAGAGCATTGCTTCAGTAAAGGTTTAGTGGAGGGGTAAACCAGTCGAGGAGGTGACTTGGGAGACCAAGCATGATATGCGTAGCCGGTATCCTTATATTTTCACCACTTCAGGTATATATCTAAACTCTTTCGAGGACGGATGTTTGTTTTAAGAGGGGGATGATGTAACAACACGGCCTGTTGTTTTGATTATTCACATTTCACACTTTCTATCACAATCTTTCCTTAAACCGTCGTGTGAGCATAACATTTGAAATAGTTTTTGAAAACAGTTTTCCCAAAATAGCTACAGGCACTTTAGCCCACCTTATGACGCCGCGTGGGTTCACATAGTTCCCCTACAAGTAACACGCACATAAGTCCAACCTTATACCGCCGCATGCACATTAACCCTAAGCCTTATACCGCCACATGTGCGTCAATAACACATCACAATAACAACTCGCACCACAAGTGCCCATATATCACAACTTGCCAATAATCAATAATATCGGTGTTTTCACAACAATAGACCATAACTCCACCACAAGAATATCAAATACAACAATAAATGTAAAAATGCTCAATAAGGTAGATGTTTCAACAATAACAATTTTGCCACAAAGTGATAATGATTTTCACAATTTCAACACCAATAACTCAACAATAAGGGATAAGGTATAACCATATATTTAAATAAGGATAACTCACAAGGGGAGAGATAACATATAACAATGACTTCTAATAATGGAAATCAACAAGGAAAGGGATTACATGAACAATAACTTCAAGTAATGACAAATAATAATGAACGAGATAACATGAACAATAACTTCAGATAATGATAATCAACAATGAAAGAGATACAATGTAACAATAATAGAGGAAGTAAGTTCAACAAAAACATGAGAGCAATTTATCAAGTATGATGTAGAACATGTGTTAATGAAATAATATAAGGCATGTAAGGATAGACTAACACAAGTAGGAATAGATTGACAATGAGAATTTAGAACATGATACTACAATTCAATTAAAGCATGGAAAGAGTCTAAGTAGCCTGAACCGGTGAGATACCACGTACAACCTGTGTACCCGCTCGTGACCTTGGGTACACGACTTTCACATAGCACAAATGAATCAATCAATACCAATCCTAAGGGGTATCCCCCCCTCCCCCACAAAGTTAAGCAAGATACTTACCTTAATTAGGCCAATTCAACAGTCAGAAAGAGATTTTTCCTTAAGATTCTCCTCTACATGGTTCAAATCTAAGTAAAACTTACTTAATATCATCAAATAACGCAAGGGAAATCAATGACAATAAATAAATCTACGATCTTTACACTTTTACCAAAAATACAATAAATATCAACGCGGGGCCCGCCAAATCAAAACTTGGGTCCAATTATAGATTCTGACTACCCATGACCCCACGAGTTCATATATGTGATTAGTTTCAAATTCCGAGTTCAAATCGACTATCAAAACTCAATTTCTTATTTTTCAAAAACATGACAAAGTTTTACAAATTTTCACTTTGATTCACATGATTTTGATGTGAAAATCCCTCTACAAATCCCCTCCTACCGAGTCCAGGGTTCCAAAATGAAAGAATGAGAGATAAAATCCCAACTTTCAACCCTTATATTCAGCTGCTACCGTGTCATTTGTGACTTGAGGGAAATATTTGAGGTCAATTAGACATGATTTGATATGTTTCGGCGTCGTTTGTAGAATTTGGAAATTTCAAAGTTAACTAGGCTTGAATTGCGGTGCGATTCATGTTTTTCATCTTGTTTAAGGTGGTTTGAAGGCTCTACCAAGTTCATATCATATTTTGGGACTTGTTGGTATGTTTGGCTGAGGTCCTGGGGGCCTCGGGTTGAATGTAAGTGGTTAACAGACTTGGAATTTAGTTTGAGAAGCATCTGAAGTTTGGTTTTTGCTGGTGTGATCGCACCTGCGAGGGTCTTGGCCGGAGGTGCAGCAGGTGAGGTGCAAGTGCGGAGTTGAAGGGAGTCAGTAGAGGTCGCAGGTACGATGGGTTTTCCACACCTGCAATTGCACAGATACGGGTAAGGGGTCGTAGAAGTTGAGGCAGCTAGGATTAGTGACTTCTGCAAAAGCGGAGTCTTCACCACAAAAGCGGGATTGTAGGTGCGATTACACTGGGTAGAACATATAAATGCTAGGGCTCACGATTTGGCTTCATTTTAACATTTTCAACTAAGAATTGGGCGATTTCTTGGAGAGATTTCGAAGGGATTCTTGAGGTAAGTCACTTGTGGTTAAATTTCTTCAATAATTATGTTTCCCCATTAATTTTCCCACCTAGTTGGTATCTTTTTGAGATATAATTTGTGGATTTGAGGCTAGGGGTTTGGAGAGTTGATTTGAGTGTCAAATTGGCGTTGAGTTTTGATGAGTTTGGTATGGTTAGACTCGTAGTTGAATGGGCTTTCTGGTTTTGGACTTTTGTTGTATTTTGAGACGTGGGCACGGGGGCTAGTTTGGAGCCGATTTAGGATTTTGATTCATAATTACATATATTTTCTTGTGGAATTGATTCCTTTAGCATGCATTGATTGTATTATATTGCTTGTGGCTAGATTCGGGACATTTGGAGGCCTATTTGTGAGGTAAAGGTATATTGGAGTAGAGTTTTGGCTCGGATTAAGGTAAGCTACAGTTCTAAATTTGGTTCTGAGGGTATGAAACCCGGATTGTGTGTTATCTGATTGTTTTAGAGGTGAGGCACATTCCGTGGAATTGTAAAGTTGAATAACTTGTTGTTAACTAGATGCTCTCCATATGTTATAGAAATTTGACTGTAAATCATGTTAGAATTCATGTTAGGCTATGTGTTGGTATTGTAGGGATCCACAGAGGCCGTGATACCTGTTGAATTACCTGCTAATTTCTACTTATACTCAGTCATAGTTTTACTTGCATATCACACATTAGTCTTTGTTATTCCTTGTCGATACGTTATATCATTTTTGTTTTGGGATGATTTCCCTGATTTAAGAGAGCGAGTGAGACTAGATAGGTTGAAGACTAAGTGAGGCCAAGGGACTAATAGTGAGATATTGATACCATAGCACGTGAATTGTCCGTGCGGATCCAGATATTTATACTGTAGCACATGAGTTATTTGTGCGGATCCTGATATGATACTATAGCACGTGAGTTGTCCGTGCAGATATAGCGCTTGGGCTGTAAGAGCCCCTCCGGAGTCTGTACACCCCTAGTGAGCGCAGGTAACTACTGAGTACTAGTGTTGAGTGCCGAGTGCTGAGCTATTGAGAAAGATTGAGTTACTGTTGCTTTAAGAGAATTCTTTTGACTTCATTATTGTTGCACTTAGCTGCTATATGTAACTGCTTTGAAATTCCTTAGAGATATTATATCCGGTAATAACTTGAACTTGGCATTTACAAACGGATTTGGCTTAAATTGTCGGATTTGAAAGCATGTCTACATTCTTTAAGATTACTTAGTTGGTTGTACTCACGCTACACACTGCACTTCATGTGCAGATGCATGTGTTTCTGGACATAGTGGGTGTTGATTTTTCGCACACCTGATCATTGAGAACTTCGAGGTAGTTGCCTGGCGTTCGCAGTACTTGTTTCTCTTTCCTTATCTTTTCTTTTATTGTATTTGACCCCGACTTTCATAGACATTTCTTCTCTAGAATGTTGATGTATAGATGCTCATGAGCTCAGTGACACCCTGATTTGGGAGTTGTTTTCCGTATTAGTGTTTTTGGGTTTTTACGTCGTTTATGAGAATTGTCTTTTAAAAACTGCTTTTTTATTCATCCTCTATTAAATTTTGGAAATGTCAGCTTGCCTAGTACCATGATAGGCACCATCACGCTTGGTTAGGATTTGGGTCCTGATAAGTTGGTTTCAGATCCGAGGTTACATAGGTCTCACGAGTCATGAGAAGGTTTAGTAGAGTCTTGCGGATCAGTACAGAGACGTCTGTACTTATCTTCGAGAGGCTGCCGAACACTTAGGAAACTTCACATTCTTGAATTCTTATCGTGCGAGTCTATTGATTCCGGTAATAAACTTCTGTTATTCTATTCTCTCTCAGATGATGAGGACACGTACTACTGGGCATAATGGACAGACGCCAGTACCACCAATTAGGGCCGCGAGAGGCCAAGGTCGCGGTAGAGGCCGAGGTAGGGGCAGAGTTGCAGCTCATACAACAACTAGGGAAGTACCTACAAGCCCACCAATTGCCTAATTTCAGGAGCAGGTTCCAGTTGTGGAGGATCTAGTGGGGCCAGTTCAGGCACCAGCTGTGCCCATTGTGATCCCAAACCTTCATGAGGACTTAGCTCAAATTTTGACCGTGTGCACCAGTCTTGCTAAGGAGGTCGCAGTTCTGGCCGCAAAAGCTACTTCTCAGGCCAGGGGAGGTACTCAGACTCCTGCCGTCCGTAGACCAAAGCATGTGATGCAGGGACTCCAGACACCGGGGGAACTACCAACCCAGCCGGTTGAAGCTGCTTAGGCCTATGTGGTTCCTATTATGACTTATGATGAGTAGAGGAGACTAGAGAGGACTGAGAGACTCCAGCCTCCATCTTTCAGTGGGATAGATGTGGAGGATGCACAAGGTTTCTTGGACAAGGGTTAGAGGATTCTCCGTACAGTAGGTTTCTGAGACTAGTAGGGTCTCGTTTACTACTTTTCAATTCACTGGGGCTGAGCTATTGAGAAATATTGAGTGACTGTTGCTTTAAGAGAACGCTTTTGACTTCATTATTGTTGCACTTAGCTGCTATATGTAACTGCTTTGATATTTCTTAGAGATATTATATCCAGTTATTACTTGAACTTGGCATGTACAAACGGTTTTGGCTTAAATTGTCGGATTTGAAAGCATGTGTACTTTCTTTGAGACTACTAGTTGGTTGTACTCATGCTACACAGTGCACTTCATGTGCAGATGCACGTATTTCTGGACATAGTGGTTGTTGATATTTTGCACACCTGATCATTGAGAACTTCGAGGTAGTTGCCCAGCGTTCGCAGTCCTTGTTTCTCCTTCCTTATCTTTTCTTTTATTTTATTTGACCCTCACATTCATAGACATTTCTTCTTTAGACTGTGATGTATAGATGCTCACGAGCTTAGTGACACCCCGATTTGGGAGTTATTTTTCATATTTGTGTTTTTGGGTTTTTACGTCGTTTATGAGAATTTTGTCTTTTAAAAACTGCTTTTATTCATCTTCTGTTAAATTTTGGAATTATCAGTTTGCCTAATACCATGATAGGCACCATCACACTTAGTTAGGATTTGGGTCCTGACAAGTTGGTTTAAGATCCGAGGTTACGTAGGTCTCACGAGTCATGAGAAGGTTTAGTAGAGTCTTGCGGATCAGTACAGAGACGTCCGTACTTATCTTCGAGAGGCTGCCGAAAACTTAGGAAACTTTACATTCTTGAATTCTTGTCGAGCGAGTCTGTTGATTCTGGTAATTAAACTTCTGTGATTCTATTCTCTCTCAAATGGTGAGGACACATACTACTGGGCATGATGGATAGACGCAAGTACCACTAGTTAGGGCCGCGATAGCGGCTGAGGTAGGGGCAGAGGTGCAGCTCATTAAACAGCTAGGGCAGCACCTGCAGGCCCACCAATTGCTTAATTTCAGGAGCAGGTTGCAGTTGTGGAGGATCTAGTGGGGCCAATTCAGGCACCAGCTGTGCCCATTGTGATCCCAAACCTTCAAGAGGACATAGCTCAAATTTTGACCGTGTGCACCATTCTTGCTTAGGAGGTCGTAGTTCCGGCCGCAGCAGCCACTTCTCAGGCCAGGGGAGGTGCTCAGACTCCCACCGTCCGTACACCGAAGCATGTGATGCATGGACTCCAGACACCGGGGGCACTACCAGCCCAGCCGGTTGTAGCTGCTCAGGCCCATGTGGTTCCTATTATGACTTATGATGAGCAGAGGAGATTAGAAAGGATTGGGAGACTCCCGCCTCCATATTTCAGTGGGATAGAGGCGGAGGATACCCAAGGTTTCTTGGACAAGGGTTAGAGGATTCTCCGTATAATAGGTTTCTAGGACTAGTAGGGTCTCGCTTACTACTTTTCAGTTCACTGGGGCTGCCTTCAGATGGTGGGAGGCTTATGAGAGGTGCAGGCCGGTTGGTGCAGCGCCACTTACATGGTAGGAGTTCTCCGTTCTCTTCTTGGAGACGTTCATGCCACAGTCTCGTAGAGAGAAGCTGCGTAGACAATTTGAGCAGTTGCATTAGGATAGCATGTCTGAGACGCAGTACGAGATGAGTTTTTCTGTGTTGGCCTATCATGCGATATGGATGGTTACCACTGATAGGGAGAGGATTAGGAGGTTCGTTGATGGCCTCACATATCAGTTGCGGTTGCTTATGACTCGGTAAAATGTATCTGGTACTACATTTGATGAGGTGGTTGACATTGCTCGACAATTAGAGATGGACTGTATCTAGGAGCGGGTTGAGAGGGAGGGCTCATGAATCATGTGGTTTTAGTGGTGTTCCTTCCGCGATTTAGTTCCACAACTGTAGGGGTCTTCCTTACAGGCATGCTCAGATGGCCCGACTAACTCATCGTTGTGAATCCGTTTGCCAGGGTTCTTATAGTGTTCGCTCAGGCCAGTCTTCATTTAGTGCACTACCAGCGCATAGTTCTCACCATGCCTCGTCTTCTCAGGTTTCAGGAGCAGCAGTTCCATTAGAGGAGGGGTTGTTTCGAGTGTGGAGATCTTGGTCATATCAAGAGAGATTGCCCTAGGTTGTTGAGTGGGACTCCACAACAGTGTTATTGACCGATGGCTCCAGCACCAGTAGCTACGCCCCCTCTTAGCCAGCTCGGGGTGGGGCTCAGTCGGCTAGAGGGGGAAGCTGATCAGGTGGTGGTCAGGCCCGATTCTATGCTCTTCACGTCAGACCAGATTCCATTGCTTCAGATGCAGTGATCACATGTATGGTCTCAGTTTTCCAAAAGGATGCCTCTGTATTATTTGACACTAGTTCCACTTATTCGTATGTATCATCGTATTTTGCTCATTATTTGGATATGCCCCATGAGTCCCTACTTTCATCTGTCCATGTATCTACACTGGTGGGTGATAGTACTGTTATGGACCGGGTATATAAGTCTTGTGTAGTGACTGTTTGGGGGATTGGAGCCTAGAGTTGATCTCTTGTTCCTTAGTATGGTTTATTTCAATGTGATCTTAGGTATGGACTGGTTGTCTCCATGTCATGTTGTTCTGCATTGTCACGCTAAGACCGTGACGTTGGCGATGCTGGGGTTTCCACGGATTGAGTGGCGAGGTTCTCTAGACTATGTTCCCAGTAGAGTGATTTCATACTTGAAGGAACAACGAATGGTTGGGAAGGGTTGTTTATCTTATTTGGCCTTTGTGAGAGAGGTTGGTGCTGATACCCCTATTATTAATTCGGTTCCGGTGGTGAGAGATTTTTCGGATGTGTTTCCTGTAGAATTATCGGGCATGCTGCCCGACAGGGATATTGACTTTGGTATTGACTTGGTGCCGGGCACTCAACCTATTTCTATTCCTCTGTACCGTATGGAACCAACTGAGTTGAAGGAGTTGAAGGAGCAACTTCAGGAACTCCTTGATAAGGGGTTTATTAGGCCTAGTGTGTCACCATGGGGCTCACCGATTCGGTTTGTGAAGAAGAAGGATGGCACTATAAGAATATGCATTCATTATAGGCAATTGAACAAAGTCACAATAAAGAACAAGTATCCTTTGCCTCGGATTGATGATCTATTAGACCAACATCAGGGAGAGAGGATGTTCTCTAAGATTGATTTAAGGTCTAGGTATCACCAGCTGAAGATTCGGGTCTCGGATATTCTTAAGACAACTTTCAAGACCCGTTATGATCATTATGTGTTCCTTGTGATTTTCTTTGGGCTGACCAATGCACCAGCAGCGTTCATGCATCTGATGAACAATGTATTTTAGACTTATATTGACTCGTTTGTCATTGCATTCATTGATGATATCCTGGTGTACTCTCCTAGCCATGAGCACCATGTCCAACATTTGAGGATTGTGTTGCAGTGGTTGAGGGAGTAGAAGCTTTATGACAAGTTCTCCAACTGTGAGTTTTGTCTCAGTTCAATGGCATTCTTGGGGCACGTGGTGTCCAGTGAAGGGATTCAGGTGGATCCGAAGAAGATAGAGGCAATTAGAGTTGGCCCAGATTATCCTCAGCTACGGAGATCCGAAGCATTCTAGGGTTGGCTGGTTATTACCGTCGTTTCGTATAGGGTTTCTCGTCTATTGCATCACCCTTGACCAAATTGACCCAAAAGGGTGTTCCTTTTAGGTGGTCGAATGAGTGTGAGACGAACTTTCAAAAGCTTAAGTCTTCTTTAACCACATCTCTAGTTCTAGTCCTACCTTCAGCTTTTGGTTTTTATACGGTGTATTGTGATGCTTCTCGGATTTGTATTGGATGTGTCTTGATGCAGGAGGGTAGAGTGATTGCTTATGCTTCACTCTAGTTAAAGCCTCATGAGAATAACTACCATGTTAATGATTTGGAGTTGGCTTCCATTGTCCACGCATTGAAGATTTGGAAGAACTATCTCTATGGTGTGTCTTGTGAGGTATTTACTGATCAGCGGAGCCTCCAACACTTATTCAAATAGAAGGATCTAAATTTGAGGCAGCGGAGTTAGTTGGAGCTACTAAAGGACTATGATATTACTATTCTATATCATCCGGGGAAGGCCAATGTAGTAGTTGATGCCTTGAGAAGGAATGCAATGAGTATGGGTAGCCTTGCATTCATTCCTGTTTGTGAGAGACCTCTTGCGGTTGATGTTCAGGCCTTGTCCAACCTGTTCGTAAGATTAGATGTTTCGGAGCCCAGTCGGGTTCTAGCTTGTGTGGTTTCTCGGTCTTCATTATTTGATCGCATAAGAGAGCGTCAGTATGATGATCCTCATTTGCTTGTCCTCAAGGACAAGTTTTAGCACAGTGATGCCAGAGATGTTACTATTGGAGATGATGAGGTGTTGAATATGCAGGGTCTGATATGTGTGACCAATATAGATGGGCTATGGGAGTTGATTCTGGAGGAGGCCCACAGCTCGCGGTATTCAATCCACCGGATTCCGCGAAGATGTACCAGGACCCGGTGCAGCATTATTAGTGGAGGAGATAAATAAAGATATAGTCGGGTTTGTAGCTCGGTGTCTTAACTGTCAGCGGGAAATATATGAGCATCAGAGAATGGGTCTATTGCATCAGAGGATAGAGATTCCAGAGTGGAAGTGGGAGCACATCACCATGGATTTCGTATTTGGGCTCCCACGGACTTCGAGGAAGTTCGATGCTATTTGTGTGATTGTGGATCGGCTGACCAAGTCCGCGCACTTCATTCCAGTTGGTACTACTTATTCTTCAAATCGGTTGGCTGAGATATACATCCGAGGGATTGTTTGCATTCACGGTGTGCTAGTGTCCATCATTTAAGATCGAGGCATGCTATTTACATCGCAGTTTTAGAGAGTCATGCAGCGAGAGTTGGGAACCCAGGTTGAGTTGAGTACACCATTTCATCATCAGACGAACGGAAAGTCCGAGCGCACTATTCAAATATTGGAGGACATGCTACGCGCTTGTGTCATTGATTTCGGGTGTTCATGGGGCCAGTTTCTGCCGCTCGCGGAGTTTGCTTACAACAACAACTATCAGTTGAGCATTCAGATGGCTCCATATAAGGATTTGTGTGAGAGACGGTGTAGATCTCCGATGGGTTAGTTTGAACCGGGTGAGACTAGACTATTGGATACAAACTTGGTTCAGGATGCATTCGACAAGGTTAAATTGATCCAGGAGCGGCTTCGCATGGCAAAGTCTAGGTAGAAGAGCTATGCTGACCGAAAAGTACGTGATGTTTCTAACATGGTTAGGGAGAAGGTTCTGCTGAGGGTTTCACCCATGAAGGATGTTATGAGGTTCAGTAAGAATGGCAAGTTGAGCCCTCGGTTTATTGGGCCATTTGAGGTACTTCAGAGGATTGAAGAGGTGGCTTACAAGCTCTCCTTGCCACCTATTTTGTCGAGTGTGCATCCAGTATTTCATGTTTTTATGCTAAGGAAGTATGTCGGCGATCCGTCTCATGTTGTGGATTTCAGCACAGTTCAGTTGGATAGTGATATGACTTATGATGTGGAGCCGGTGGCCATTTTGGATTGGCAGGTTGGAAAGTTGAGGTCAAAGGATATACCTTCAGTGAAGGTGTAATGGAAAGGTCATCCCGTGGAGAACGCTACTTGGGAGACCGAGCGGGATATGTAGAGCAGATATCCACACCTATTTATGACTCTATGAATGTTTTTAGACTTGTTCGAGGATAAACGTTTGTGTAAGGGGGGGATGTAACGACCCGACCGGTCGTTTCAAAAGTTGTAGCCCCATTCCCCTATTAACTTCTCCAGTTTTGCTGTACAGTTGTTATGTGACTTATCGGGTTAGTTGGTTCTGGTCCGGAGAAATTTCAAAGTGAAATGAGACACTTTGTCTCATAATGGAATGCCTAAGTTAGAAAAGTTGACCGGATGTTGAATTATGTGTAAACGACCCCGGAATGGAGTTTTGATTCCTATGTTAGGTGATTTTAGATTTAGGAACGTGTCTAGATTGTGATTTGGAGGTGCGTAGTAGAATTAGGCTTGAAATGGCAAAAAATTAATTTTTGGGAAGTTTAACCCGGATCAGACTTTTTGATATCGGAGTCGGATTGAGATTTCGGAACATGGAATATGTTCGTGGTTTCATTTGTGACTTGTGGGAAAAATTTGAGGTCAATCAGACATGATTTGATAGGTATTGGCGTCGTTTGTAGAATTTGGAAATTTCAAATTAGGGTGCGATTCATATTTTTGATGTTGTTTGAGGTGGTTTGAACACTCGACTAAGTTCATATCATATTTTGGGACATGTTAGTATGTTTGGTTGAGGTCTCGGGGGCCTCCGGTTGATTTCGGGTGGTTAACGGACTTGGAATTTAGTTTAAGAAGCAGCTGATGTTTTTCTTCTAATGGTATCATTGCACCTGCGAGGGTCTTGGTCGCAGGTGTGAGGCCACAGGTGGAGCGCAGGTGCGAAGTTGAAGGGAATCAATAGAGGTCGCATGTGCGATGAGTTTTCTGCACCTGCGATTTCATAGAAGCGGAGGTAGTTGGGATTAATGACTTCTGCAGTAGCGGAGTTTTCACCGCAAAAGTGTATTCTTGGACCGCAGTTGCGGTTTCACTGGGCAAACATATAAATGCTAGGATTCACGATTTTGGCTTCATTTTAACATTTTGAAGTCGGAACTGGGCGAATTTTTTAGAGAGATTTCGAAGGGATTCTTGAGGTAAGTCACTTGTGGTTAACCTTTTTCAATAATTATGTTCCCCCCATTGATTTTTCCACCTAGTTGGTGTGTTTTAGAGGTGTAATCTAGTTCTGAGCATATGAAACCTCGGATTATATGTTATGTGATTATTTTGGAAGTGATGCACATGCTATGTGATAGGCGTGTGGGCGTGCACCGTGGCAATTGTGACTTGGTCCATTCCGTGGAACAGTAAAGTTGAATAACTTATTGTTAGCTATATGCTCTCCATGTGTAATAGAAATTTGAATGTAAATCATGTTTAGGCTATATGTTGGTACTGCAGGGGCCCATAAATGCAGTGGTACCTGTTGAATTACCTGCTAATTGCTACTTGTACTCAGTCATAGTTTTACTTTCATATCATACCTCAGTCTCTATTATTCCTTATCTATACGTTATATTATTTCCGCTTTGGGCTTATTTCCATGATTTCAGAGAGCCCGTGAGACTAGAGAGGTTGATGACTGAGTGAGGCCGAGGGCCTAATTTTGAGATATTGATACCATAGCACGTGAGTTGTCCGTGCAGATCTAGATATTTATACTGTAGCACGTGAGTTGTCCGTGCAGATATTGATATGATACTATAGCACGTGAGTTATCCGTACGGATATAACGCTTGGGGTGTAGGAGCCCCTCCTGAGTCTGTACATCCCCAGTGAGCACATGTACCTACTGAGTATGAGGGTTGAGTGCTGAACTATTGAGAATGATTGAGTGGTTGGTGCTCTAAGAGAATGCTCTTAACTTCATTATTGTTGCACTTAGCTGCTATATGTCACTGCTTTGAAACATCTCAGAGATTTATATCCGGTTTTTACTGGAACTTGGCATGTACAAATTGATTTGACTTAAATTATCGGATTTGAAAGCATGTTTACTTTCTTTGTTGAGAGTACTTAAATTGAACTATAATTGTGTAGCTCGTCACTATCTTTTAGTTCTTTATTTGGCATTGTTACTTACTGAGTCGGTTGTACTCACGCTACACCCTCTATTTCGTGTGCAGATCCAGGTGTTTCTGGACACGGTGGGTGTTGATATTTCATACAGCTGATCGTTGGAGACTTCGAGGTAGCTGCCTAGCGTTCGCAGCCCTTGTTTCTCCTTCCCTATCTTTTCTTTTATTGTATTTGACCCAAACTTTCATAGACATTTCTTCTCTAGACTGGTGATGTACTCATGACCTTAGTGACACCCCGATTTGGGAGTTGTTTTCTGCATTTGTATTTTCGGTTTTTACCCCGTTTATGAGAATTTTGTCTTTTAAAACCTCCTTTTATTCATCTTCTCTTAAATTTTGAAAATTTTGGCTTGCCTAATATTATGATAGGCGCCATCATAACAGGTTAGGATTTGGGTCGTGACAATATGTTAAGATCTATTAAATTCGTATATCTTTTTTCGAATTTGAAGTGGTATTTCAATAATTTAAAATTAAATAGAAAATAATTTAGGTATCATATTAATTTTTAAGTTTAGTTATTAAATCTGGTTAACCTTGAATGTGTACATTAAGAAAAATTTATTGTGAGACGTTAAAAAAATAACTATTATATGTTACTGAGAAAATTCTACCATAAAACTATTTTAATAGATCATATGTTTATTATTTTTTTAATATTTACTAGATATATATTTACATATAAAAAATATAACAAAATAAGATGAAATAAAAATATAACAAAAAAATACTGAAAATCCGACAAAGCCGAACCAATCCAAACCGATATAGTTGGTTTGATTTTAATAGAAACCAAACCAATCCGGTCCATATACACCCCTAACTAAATAGTAAGGTTTCCATTACTAAATTATACTTATATTTTCGTGGCCTGACAAATTGTTTTTCACGACCACTTTGTTCCCAACTCAATCTTTGTCACTCTAACAAAAAGAACTAATAATATCTCTCCTAGATTAATTTAAAAAATACAGCTATAGTGATAAAATAAAATATGTACCTTGCTATCATGGTTGAGTTGTAACTTGCAAGAATATTTCACTCTTTCTAACACTCTAAGTTCATGCCACCAACGGTTCAAGAGAATCCACTGCCGAAAAGCCCTCTACATTGTAGTGAATTTATCTTGGTTATCTAAATTTAATTATTCACTTAGTATTTGTTACTTCAGTTTTCTCCCTTCTAGGTCTTGCATGTAAGTAGACTGATGGGCTTGGCCCACTCTATTATTGCATAGTAATTATTAAATTGTCATTTGACTAGTCATCATTAATTGGACCATCAACCAAGTATTGGTTCTAGGTACTTCATACCTATGCAAATAACAATTCCAATTAAAACAATATATGTACATGCATATTAATACCTATGAAAATTAAAAAAATTATAACTACCAAAATAACTTTAAAGTTCACTCTTAAGTTGTCGGGTTATTACATGACCGAACACAATTTGTTTATCAAATAGTTTAAAAAATAATTTGCCAAACATAAATTATTTTTCTCCAAAACTACTTATGAAATACTATATATGTTGATAAAATACTTTTCAAAGTAAGTAACTTTTAGAACTAAGGGATGGGCTGCTATTGATTATTGAAGTTTACAGAAATTGTATGTAGTTATAGCCGGAGTGACCACCGATATCTCATATAGCAATGAACAAGTGGATTAGGGCTTTTAAAATTTCAATTAGTTCATTCAAATATATATGTAGTAGTATTATAATACACTTTCACAACAAGTGGATTAAGGGTTTTGAAATTTCAGCCGATGATATTTACTATAAATTGGTCGTGCACACACCATAATTGTGCAACACAATTTCATACAACAATAACTATCACATATCAAAATAACTGCCATGGCTTCAACGAATATTTTCTTGATTTTCCTTTTGGCTGCATTAATCGTAACCCCCGTTGTTGTTGCCCAACTTGTTTCAATTCGTATAAGTGGGGTTGTACTTTGCAGCGTTAACGGCAATTTAGATGTCATCAACGGACTCACCCCCCAAGTTTTTTCTAGTAAGTTTTTTATTTTGTACGTAGACCTATTTTATATATATATATATATATATATATATATATATATATATACCAAAAGGGAACTCTCCCAAATCGAATAATAAATTAGCTCTATATATACACTAAATCATATGATAGATGTCGTAAGTGGCATTATTAACCTATTATATATGAGTATATATATACACTGTCAGATGATCCAAGAGATAACTACAAGTAAACTTTCTTAATATTTAGGCAGATTTAATGATTTGAAGTCTAAGAGAAATAACACTACATCTATTATTTCTTTCATAACAATGGGTGAGGATGGTATAAATATAGAGTAACATGAGGCGAATGAATCCTACACTCGCAGTCATAAGATGCATATGGCCCGATCATAAGAAGTTTCAGCATGTTGAACTGTATGATCATTTCATTTAAAAGTTTAAAAAGTGTGAGATAATATCTTTTTATTTACATAATCAAGTTTATTTCCAACATGTTTGCTAAAATGCTAAGTTGACCTAATTGCGTAAATAACATTAACATCATTTAACATTGCAGATGCATCGGTGCAATTACGGTGTGGAACAAGAAATGTTGTATCAAGTACAATAACAAATGGATCGGGAGTATTTTCCTTGGTGGTGGATCCTCGTGTAAATACTTTGCTATTGCTATTGTTGAACTGTCGTTTAGTAGTTGTAACTCCACTCTCAACATGTAACGCGAGCTTACCATCTGTTGGGCTTTTGGTGTCATCCTTGAACCTTGTAAATATCAGTAATGGCGGTGTCGGCGGTCTTACTAATATCGGTTTAGGTCCTACTGGTTTTATACTTAATCGTAACCTCATTTTATAGTGAACGAGCTAGCCTGCTAGTGCTTAATTAGTACTACTACTGTGCATCAGCTAGTTAACCTTCCTGGCCAGCTGTTTACTGCATGAATAAGGACAGTTGTTTCCACTAGTGAATAAAGTGCAAATAATATTTGCAAAGTCTTATATTGGAGCCATCTAATCGTATTGCGTGTGTTTTTATTTAGTTTATAGCTTTGTCTTATTTATTACCCCTTCTTATATTTTGTTTCATACATGCGGAAATGACTATAGAATGAGCTTCGACCTAACGGCTCTACATAATAAGGACACATGAAATAAGAATGAAGGGACATAAAAAGAGAAAATAATAAAAACGGGATAAGATAAAATTAAGGAAGAGACTGTAAGATGATAATGTAGGTCAAACGATAAGATTATAAATACTAATAAAAATAACGAATAAAATAAAAATAATATCTTATTCAAAGTCATATAATGATGAGACCCAATAAAGTATCTGACAAGGTATAATACCCCAAATAGGGTTATCATGCTTGGTGGGATTAATGAGAAAGAAGATATATATTATTATTCTATTAATAATATCTCTATGGAAGGAAAAATGAAAGTCTATCTCACGACCCAAATCTCAACCTGTCGTGATGGCGCCTATCACATTACTAAGTAAGCCAAAAATAACATAATAACTACGCATTTTGAATTAAAAACCTGATTTAATAGGTCAAACAGTGAAAAGTCTCATAAATAACTAATAAAAACAACTACAACTCAACTACAATAATCCTAAAATCCTAGTGTCACCAAGCACATGAGCTACTAATGTCAACATAGTCTAAAACTCTAGTACAATTGTGAGAGAATATAGAATAGTACTGATATAATATGAAAGAAAGGAGAGTCAAGGTTTGCGGACATCATCACAACTACATCGAGGTCTACGAACAGGTACTATCACCATCCAAGCAATCACCGCATCCATATGTACTTTGATTTGCACACAAAGTGTAGAGTGTTGTGTGAGTACAACCGATCCAATATACTCAATAAGTAACAGGACTAACTTTGGGCTGAAAGCAGTGACGAGCTCAGAACGATAGCGTCCAAATCAAATTGACGACAACACGTATATAACAATATAATCACAGTACTAACTCAGAGAAGTTCCATATTTAACTTGTACATGGTACGAAAATTTAGGCATGCTTTCAAGTTCAAGAATATAAGCTCAGAACTAATAACATATGCCAAGTACAACTATTATGAGAAATGTTACATCTCTATGCCTACATGTAAAATATGCAAGTCGAATGCAATGTATCATAGTGATAATCCCAGGCATTTACAATCTAAGAGTGCTCAATCTTTCTATCTCAAACTTCTACTCATCACACTTGGCATAAATAATTATCAAAATACTAAAAACAAAGCTGAATATCTGATATAAACTTTCAAAATTAGAATCCACAACAATACACTCCCCAAGACAGGTGAAACTAAGTCATAAGCTCAGTAGAGTGAAACTAGAATGTATACTACATCACTATCTAAAAGCTAATACATAGTAATTAAGGATAAGGGAAGGTGAATCTAAGGCTTGCGGACACCGAGAAGGCATACTTTGTGTAATGACCCAGCCGGTCGTGTTGAGTATTTTCCCCCCAATTCCCTATTTATTGCCTTCTCTATGTTGTATTGCTGTTATATGACTTTTTGGGGTAGCTGGTTTTTGTTTCGAGCGAGTGTCGGAGTGAAATGGGATACATAGTCCCTTCGTTGGAAGTTTAAGTTGAAGGACTTGACCGTGGTTTGACTTTTGTGCAAACAACTCAGAAATATAGTTTTGACGATTCCAATAGTTCTATATGATGATTTTTGACTTAAGATCATGTACAAATATTGATTTGGAGGTCCGTAGGTTATTTCAGCTTGAATATTCAAAAGTTAGAAAGTTGAAGGTTTGGAAGGCTGAGAAATTTTACCAGGAGTTGACTTTATTTATATCTGGGCCGAATTCCGATTACCGAAGTTATAATAGACCCGTCAAGTCATTTATGACTTGTGTGCGAAATTTGAAGTCAATCTGAGCTATTTTCGTATGATTCGACGTTAGTTTTGGAAGTCGGATATTCATAGTTTCAATAACCTTAAATTGGATTGTGATTCATAAAATCGATGTTGTTTGATGCGATTTTTGGCCTCGAGTAGGTCCGTTATGTGTTATGGAACTTGTTCGTATATTCGGACATGTTCCGAGGGTCCTGGGTGCGAGTAAGATTGAAATCAGATCATTTCTGGACTTGATTGAATTGTTCAAGCTGTTGGTTTTCTGTTGGGGTTTCCTTCTACGCGTTTGCGAAAGTTCTCTCGCGATCACGTAGAGTCATCAGCAACTACAGGGATTTTTCTCTTCGCGTTCGCGAAGGTAAGGTGCGATCGCGATGTTTGCTGAGCTTGTTAATCGTGACCCCGTGAGGTATATCGCATTCGCGTATAAGGAAGGTGAGGTTGGGGCTGAGGCACGCTTTTCATCACATAGGATGCGGTCATGTGTGTGGAGGAAGCTTTTCATCACGTTCGCGATTGGCTTCACGTGATTGCATAGAGTGTTTTATTGAGCTGGGGAGAATTGTTCTACACGATCGCGAGTCGTTGTCCGCGATCGCGATAAAGGACGACTGGGCAGCAGTATTCGAATTTCAAAATGAGGGTTTCATCTTGTTATTATTTTTTGGACCTAGAGAGCTCGATTTATTTTGGTTGTATAATTAGTGATTTGAGTTAAAAAAATTGGAGGAAAAATCGTGAAACTTTTTAAACAAAATTTTGAGATTGAAGTCGAATTTGAGTAATTATTGTATGGTTGGACTCATTATCGAATGCATGTTCATATTTTTGTAATTTTGGTCGAGTTTCGATACGCGAGCCAAGGGTTGACTTTTTTAGTTGACTTTTTGTTTCTCTTTAAAGATTGAAACTTTATTGTTTGGAATAGGTTCATATAGTTTGTATTTATGGTATGAAGTTGTTTTGGATAGATTCGAGCCATTCGGAGTTGGATAATCTAGGGAAACGCTTACTAGTGTATTGAGTTAGCATGTTTTGAGGTAAGTATCTTGACTAACGTTGTGTGGGAAAATACCCCATAGAATTGGTGTTGTTTTGTGCTATTGTGATATGTGGAAGCCGTGTATACAAGGTGACGAGTACGTACACGTGCTAAATGTGCTAATTGACCAGGTTTAGCTATGTATATTCATTTCATGTTTTTAATTGAGTTGGCATAATATGTTATAATCATCACCATTAGTCTATCTTCGCATGCTTTACTTGATATCGTTAATACTTGTCTTACCACTTACTTGCTAATTGTCTTTGCATGCTTAGTTCAAGTTATTGATCTCTATATTCCTTATTTATTAATTAACTGTTGAGTTCCTTATTTGTAGTTGATATTTCATGGAATATCTTATTGTTGAATTTGGTATTGAGTTATAAAGGTCGTGATTAACATTGAGGCAAAGTGGTAAATTTGTTGAAATACTATTCTTGTGAGTCATTCACTTTCAGTTGTTGTTGTTGAGACTCTTGTACATATTGTGGTAACCATGGGCTATTTATTGTGGAAATACTATTATATTTTACTTCTTTGACAAGTTGTGATATTGAGCACTTGAGGTGTGATTTGTGATACATTGTGATATTGATACGCATGTGGTCGTTTAAGGATTGGGGGTGAAATGCATGCGGTATGATGAGGTGGATTGATACGCGTGTTTTTGGTAGGAGAACTACTTGAAGCCACGCGATGTGTTAAGGTTGACTAAAACGCGGGAAGCTATTTTGCGGAAAAACTAATTTTTAAACTATATCCAAGGCTCCCACGGAGATATAAAGAAAGATTGTAATTTGATTTGTGAAATGCAACAACGAGGCGATACCTCGGTAGTGATTCTTCTCTATGACATGATTTGTGTTTTTGTTGCTTTGTTTCCTTGGCATGTTATTCCTTGTTTTCTTCCGTGATGCCTTATTTGCCTTATTTTAGTGTAGCTATTTTTGTACATTTCTTCATTTGTTTCATTTCCACTGTTTATCATCATCACATTGTCATATACATGTTTAGTTTTCTTATTTATTCCAGTAGGGCCTTGACCTGATCCCATCACTACTATATTGAGATTAGGCTTGGCACTTACTGAGTACCGTTGTGGTGTACACATGTTACGCATTTGTATATCTTTTTGTGCATTTCCAGGTAACAGCCTAGGCACCAGTGAGTCAAGCTCAGATTTGGAGACATCAAGGTATACCTGCCGGCATCCACAGGCCTCAGAGTCACCCTCTATGAAGTTATATTCCATTTTCCTTTCTTTATAGATATTGTTGTATATGGATATTTAGTAAACTCTTGTAGAGCGTGTGACTTCATCTCACCGGTTTTGGGGAGTTTTATTTTGTTGAGTTGCATAGTTCTTTTATGATAGTTGTTGAGTTGTTTGGAAGTTTTTATCATTCTCTCAGTTAAATTCTACATGTATGTTAGGCTTACCAAATCTTAGAGACTATGTGTCATCACGACACCGTATGGAGGGAAGTTATGGTTGTGACAAGTTGGTATCAGGGTTGTAGGTTCATAGGTTTTACGAGTCACAAGCAGGTTTAGTAGAGGCTCGCAGAGTGGTAAAGAGACTTCTGTACTTATCTTCAAGCGGCTATAGAACTGTTAGGAAACTTCACATCATTGATTCCTTATCGTGCGAATTAGTTGACTTCAAATTCTGAATCGTTGTTTTTCTATTCACTTACAGATGGTGAGGATACGCATCGCTAGATCTAATGACCAGACACCCGCACTCCCTGCTAGAGCTGCGAGAGGCCAGGTCCAGGGGAGAGGTCGAGGAGGGGCACGTGGTGGAGCCAGAGCACCTACCCGAGCTGCGACATAGGGGCCTCCAGTAGCTCCAGTTTGGGGGGCAGGCACATAATGCGACAATTGCTACAACTAAACTTCAAGAGGCTCTCATCTAGTTCTTGAGCAGGTTTGGTACTCTAGCTAAGACAGGGTTGATCCCACTTGAACCGCCAACATCTCAGGCTAGGGGATGAGCACAAACTCCCGCAGCCCATACCCTAGAGCAGCGGGTGCATGTTGACCAAGTCCCAAAGGTTATAACAATGTAGTTGGTTGTCCCAGTTCAGCCTGATGTTAGGGCAATAACATCTGAGAAGTGTCACCATATTCTCCGTACCATGGGTATAATGGAGACAAGTGGGGTGGCTATCACTACATTCCAACTATCGGGACCAGAGTACTAGTGGTGGCGGGCTTATGAGGAGGGTAGCCCCGCCGATGCAGCTTCACTCACATAGGATCTATTGTCAGAGATGTTCTTTAGGGAGTTTGTTCCCTAGAGCCTTCAGGATGCATGACGTGCATAGCTTTAGTAGTTGCACCAGGGTGCTATGACCATATCAGAGTATGCTGTCAGGTTCAGTGAGTTATCAAGACATGCGCCTACCTTAGTTTCCACAGTCAGATAGCGAGCTCGCCAATTTATCTAGGGGCTCAACTATGGTAGTAGGTTCTGCATGGCTCGATAGTTGGAGACTGATACTCCATATCAGTAGGTGGATGAGATCGCATGGAGATTGGAATGTATGTAGGGCTAGGATAGAGAGGACACGGAGGCCAGGAGGCCTCGAGATTCTGACACATATAGTGGTGCTCGTGCCCCAGTCGCAACCCGTCATGGTGGAGGCTATGTGAGCAGTCCAGTTTATTCAACACTTCAAGCTTCCAATGGTATTCCGGCTACTCCTAGGTCTCACGTTGCCAATTATGCACAGCCACTATCTAGTGCACCTCTTTCACTGGGTGCTTTCAGTGGTTAGTCCAGCACGCCAGGCTCGAGCCAGTTTCAGCAGCGACATCCTCTAAGAGCTTTTTTTGAGTATGATGATACTCGTCATATGGTGAGGGACTTCCACAAACTCAGGAGGGGTGCACCTCCACATACTACTCAGGATCCTTGTATTCCACAAGTTCCCCAAACTTGTCAGGCCATGGTTACCGAGCTCCAAAGTTGACCTCTGTAAGTGAAAATGGAAAAGAAAAGAGCTTAAGTGCGAATTAAATAAACGACACTGCCTCCAGTGATTTTGCATATGCGGCAGCTTTGCCGCTTCTGCGGGCAAATGTCTACTTCTGCGGAACATGCATAATCCAACACTGGTCGCATCTACGGAAAAACTCAGCATCTGCGAGTCCGCTTTTGCAGCTCGCCTTGCGCACCTGCGACCATGCCAAGCTTCCCTCCCTTCCGCATCTGCGATCCACCCATCGCATAAGCGATTCCTGTTTTGCGGACATTGGTCAGTCCACTCCCAGCCGCTCCTGTGCTCGTTGGCTCAAACCTGCATCTAGTTTCTCGCAAGTGCAAATGCACCAGAACTGCAGCTGCATTAGCAATGATTCCATGTCCAAGCATGTTTCGCACATCGTTCGAATAGCACCCGAGGCCCCCAGGGCCTCGCCCAACAATACCTACAAGTTCACAAACGTAAGAAGGACTCGTCCGAATACTCAGAACGCGTAAAACAACATCAAAACTAAAAATCACACCCAAACCAAACTGAATCAACTTATGAACTTAAAGTTCTTCCAACTTACCCGGAACACGCCGAATCATACTTAAACTACTCGGAATGACACCAAATTTTGCGTGTAAGTCATAAATCACCATACAGAACTATTCCTAGGCTTGGAATCCCAAACGAACCTCGATAATACCAAAACCTACTTCAAATCAAATTTAAAGAACTTGAAAACCTTCCATGTGCCAACTTTCAATACTAAGCAATGAAATGTTTTCGGGTCATCCAAAACCTGATTCGAACACACGTACAAGTCCAAAATCATCATACAAACCGATTGGGACCGTTAAATCCCAGTTTCTGGGTCGTTTACTCAAAATATTGACTCAAGTCAAACATAGCCATTCTAAGCCACTATTAAGGAGGCAAGTGTTTCGATTTCAACCCGAACCCTTCCAAACCACGAACTAAACGTCCCCTCATAACATAATAGAAGAGCATATGGGTAGTCATAATTAGGGAAACAGGGATCTATAAAGAAAAATGACTGGTCGGGTCATTACATTCTCCACCTCTTAAACAAACATTCGTCCTCGAACGGGTCTAGAATCATACCTGAAGTGCCGAATAGGTGTGGAATTTTCTCTGTATGTCCTCCTCGATCTTCCAAGTCGCCTCCTCGACTAGTTGACCCCACCACTGAACCTTTACCGCAACAATCTTCTTGCTTTATCTATCGAACATGCCTGTGAACAATGGCAACTGGCTCATCCTCATAACCAAAACTTTTATCTAGCTGAACCGTGTTGTAATCTAGCACATGCGACCTGTAGGCATAATACCTTCGGAGCAAAGAAAGCTCACAAGCAACCTCCCCAACTCTCCCCAACATCTCAAATGGACCTATAAACCTTGGGCTCAACTTGCCCTCCTTTCCGAACCTCAAGATTCCCTTCATCGGCGAGACCTTCATAAATGATAAATCACGCGCCTTATTATCCCCTTGACTCTTTTGTCTTGACTGTGCTGTGTGAAGCCTCTCCTATATCAACTTTAGCTTTTCTAAGGCATCCTTCACTAAATCAGTACCATATAACTTAGCCTCCATGGGCTCGAAGTATCCGATGGGCAAACTACATCCCCGACCATATAAAGCCTCAAATGGAGCCATCTCAATGCTGGACTAATAAATGTTATTATAAGAAAACTCGGGCAATGGTAAGAATCTATCCCACTGACCTCCGAAATCAATGACACGTGCTCTGAGCATATCCCCAAGAATTTGAATTGTCCGCTCCGACTGCTCTTCGTTCTGCCGGTGAAAGGCTGTGTTGAGCTTAACCCGGGTACCCAACTCGCTCTGAATTGCTCTCCAAAAGTGTGAAGTAAAATAAGAGCCCCTATCTAAAATTGTGGAAACAAGTAGACCGTGTAACCAAACAATCTCTAGAATGTAAATCTGAGCCAATCTTCTAGAAGAATACATAGTCATAACCGGAATAAAGTGTGCCGACTTGGTCAACCTATCGCCAATGACCCAAACTGCATCAAAATACCTCAATGTCTGCGGCTACCCAACTACGAAGTCCATAGTAATGTTCTCCCATTTCCACTCAGGCATAACAATTAGCTAAAGTAGGCCACCTGCCCTCTGGTGCATAAACTTCACATGCGGGCAATCTAGGCATCTCGCCAAATTCTCAACTATGTCTTTCTTCATCCACCGCCACCAATAATGTTACCTCAAGTCGAGAATACATCTTCGTTGCACTTGGATGAATAGAATACCAAGAACTGTGTGGCTACTCTGGAAATCATCAACATTAGGAACTAACAAGTGTGGATAGTAACCTCAGAACACCATCCTCACCGATAGTAACCTCCTTGGCACCACCCTATAGTACTGTCTCTCTAAGAACTAACAAGTGTGGATCATCGTACTGACGAGCCTTGATCTACTCAAATAATGAATACTGAGCCACGACACATGCAAGAACTCGACTGGGGTCTGAAATATCCAACATTACAAGATTGTTAGCCAAACACTGGATGTCCAAAGCCAATGGCCTCTCCTTTACTCCAATGAATGCCAAACTACCCATACTCTAAGCCTTTCTGCTCAAGGCATCTGCAAGCATATTCGCCTTGACCTGATTATAAAGGATAGTAATATCATAGTCCTTTAGTAACTCAAGCCACCTGCGCTGCCTCAAATTGAGATCCATTTGCTTGAACAAATACTGCAAGCTACGATGATCGGTGTAAACCTCACAGGACACCCCATAAAGATAATGCCTCCAGATCTTAAAAGCATCAAGTATCGAGGTCAACTCCAAATCATGTAAAATAACTAGTAAAACAAATCATCAATACGCGGCAACGGGTACTTGTTCTTAGTGGTAACTCTGTTCAACTAGCGGTAATCAATGCACATCCGCATATTCCCATCCTTTTTCTTCACGAGAAAAATGGGTGCACCCCAAGGCGACACACTCGGTCTGACAAACCCCTATGCTAGTAACTCTTCAAGTTGTTCCTTCAACTCCTTCAACTCTTTCGGAGCCATACAGTATAGTGAAATAGAGATAGGCTGAGTACCTGGTGCCAAATCAATGCTGAAATCGATATCACGATCTGGCTGCATGCCCTGTAGATTAGAAGAAAACACATCGGAGAACTCCCGCACTATGAGCACTGAATCAATCCTTAGGGTCTCTAAAGCAGTATCCCAAACATAAGCTTTATAAGCCAAACAACCCTTTTCGACCATGTGTCAAGCCTTCAAGAATGAAATAACCCGACTAGGTGCACTGATGGAAGAACCCTTCCACTCCAATCTAGGCAACTCTGGTAGCGCCAAGGTAACTATCTTACCATGGAAATCAAGGATGGCATGATACGGAGACAGAAGATCCGCTGGGGTCTCATAACCACCAAAAGTCATTCATGTCGAGCAACAGAAGATACGCCCAGGATGACCTCAAAGTCATTCATGTCGAGCAACAGAAGATCCGCTGGGGTCTCATAACCACCAAAAGTCACAATACAGGACCGCTAGACCCGATCCACCACAACAAAATCGCTCACGGGTGTGGACAAATAAACAGGAACATAGAAGGACTCATGAGGGAAATCCAAATAAGAGTAAATAAGGAAGAAACATATGAATAGGTAGACCTTGGAATGTATAATACTAATGCATCCCTACTGCAGACATAGATAATACCTATGATCACGACATCTAAGGCTACTGCATCTGGTCTGGCAGGAATAGCATAAAACCTAGCTGGAGTGCCACCTCCTAGCCTCCACCTCTTGAGTGACCCCTACCCACCTTCCCTCCACCTCTTGTAGGCCAGATGATCGGTGCAGTAGCTGGTGTGGACATTATGGGTTGATGGCCCTGCTAGCCCTGCTACACTGCCTTGCCTAGAAACCTGGGGCAAGCTCTCCTCATATGACCAAGATTCCTCCACTCGTAGCATCCTATTAGTGTGAAAGTTGGAATAGGTTCGTAGTGTCATTTGTGACTTGTGGGAAACATTTGAGGACAATCGGACATAGTTTGATAGGTTTCGACGTCGTTTGTAGAATTTGGAAATTTCAAAGTTTATTAGGGTTGAATTGCAGTGCGATTCATGTTTTTCATCTTGTTTCAGGTGGTTTGAAGGCTCTTCTAAGTTCGTATCGTACTTTGGGACTTGTTGGTATGTTTGGCTAAGGTCCTGGGGGCCTCGAGTTGATTTCATATAGTTAACGGACTTGGAATTTTGTTTGAGAAGCATCTGAAGTTTGGTTTCTGCTGGTGTGATAGCACCTGCGAGTGTCTTAGGCGCAGGTGCGGCAGGTGGAGTGCAGGTGTGGAGTTAAAAGGAGTCAGTAGAGGTCGCAGGTGCGATGGGTTTTGCACACCTGCGATTGCGCAGATGCGGGTAAGGGGTCGTAGAAGCGGAGGCAGCTGGGATTAGTGAGTTCCGCATAAGCGGAGTCTTCACCGCAAAGGCAGGACTACAGGTGCAGTTTGATTGGGCAGAACATATAAATTCTAGGGCTCACGATTTTGTCTTCATTTTAACATTTTGAACTCGGAATTGGACGATTGTTGAGAGAGATTTATAAGGGATTCTTGAGGTAAGTCACTTGTGGTTAAATTTCTTCAGTAATTATGTTTCCCCATTAATGTTTCCACTTATTTGGTGTGCTTTTGAGATGTAATTTGGGTATTTGAGGCTAGGGATTTGGAATGTTGATTTTGGGGAATTGAGTTTCGATTTGGTGTCGAATTGTGACGAATTTGGTATTGTTTGACTCGTAATTGCATGGTCTTTCGTGTTTTGTGACTTTTGTTGGATTTCGAGACGTAGGCCCGGGGGCCGGGGTCAGCTTGTAACCGATTTCGGATTTTGATTCATAATTTTATATATTTTTTTGTGGAATTGATTCCTTTAGCCCGTATTGATTGTATTAGATTGCTTGTGGCTAGATTCGGGACATTTGGAGGACGATTTGTGAGGCAAAGGTATATTGGAGTAGAGTTTTGGCTCAGGTTGAGGTAAGTAATAGTTCTAAATCTATTTTTGAGGGTATGAAACCCGGATTATGTGTTATGTGATTGTTTTAGAGGTGACTCACATGCTTGGTGACAGGCGTTTGGGTGTGGTCCGTGGGAATGATACCTGTTGAATGACCTGCTAATTGCTACTTGCACTCAGTCATAGTTTTACTTGCATATCATACCTCAATATCTGTTAATCCTTATTGATACGTTATATCATTTCTATTTTGGGATGATTTCCATGATTTCTGAGATCCCGTGAGACTAGATATGTTGATGACTGAGTGAGGCCGAGGGCCTGATAAGGAGATATTGATAGCATAGCACGTGAGTTGTCCGTGCAGAACTAGATATTTATACTGTAGCACATGAGTTATCTGTGCGGATCCTGATCTGATACTATAGCATGCGAGTTGCCCGTGCAGCACATGAGTTGTCCGTGCGGATATAGCACTTGGGCTGTAAGAGCCCCTCCGGAGTCTGTACACCCCTAGTGAACGCAGGTACCTACGGAGTACGAGTGTTGAGTGTGGAGTGCCGAGTGGTGAGTTATTGAGAAAGATTGAGTGAATGTTGCTTTGAGAGAATGCTCTTGACTTCATTATTGTTGCACTTAGCTGTTATATGTCACTGCTTTGAAATTTGTTAGAGATATTATATCCGGTTTTTACTTGAACTTGGCTTAAATTGTCGGATTTGAAACCATGTCTACTTTCTTTGAGACTACTGAAATTGATCTATAACTGTGTAGCTTATCACTATCTTTCAGTTTTTTATTTATTATTGTTACTTACCAAGTTGGTGGTACTCATGCTACACACTGCACTTCGTGTGCAGATCCAGGTGTTTCTGGACATGGTGGGTGTTGATATTTTGCACAGCTGATCGTTGGAGACTTCGAGGTAGCTGCCCGACGTTCGTAGTAATTGTTTCTCCTTCCTTATATTTTCTTTTATTGTATATAACCCAGACTTTCATAGACATTTCTTCTCTAGACTGGAGATGTATAGATGCTCATGAGCTCAGTGACACCCCGATTTCGGAGTTCTTTTCCGCATTTGTGTTTTGAGTTTTTACCCCATTTATGATTGTCTTTTAAAAACTGCTTTTATTAATCTTCTGTTAAATTTTGAAAATATCGGCTTGCCTAGTTACACGATAGGCGCCATCATGATAGGTTAGGATCTGGGTCGTGACAAGTTGGTATCAGATCCTTGGTTACATAGGTCTTACGAGTCATGAACAGGTTTAGTAGAGTCTTGCGGTTTGGTGCGGAGTCATCTGTACTTATCTTCGAGAGGCTGACGAACCCTTAGGAAACTTCACATTCTTGATTTCTTGTCCTTAAAATCTGTTGATTTTGGTAACTAAACTTATTCTATTCTCTTACAGATGGTTAGGACACGTACTACTGGGCAGGATGGATAGTTGCCAGTACCGGTAGTTAGGGACGTGAGAGGCCGAGGTCGCGATAGAAGCCGAGGTAGCGGCTGAGGTGCAGCTCGTATAGAAGCAAGGGCAGTACCTGCAGGTTTCCCAATTGCCCCATTTCAGAAGCAGGTTCCAGTTGTGGAGGAGCCAGTGGGGCCAGCTCGGGTACCAGTTGTGCCCATTGTTATCCCAGACCTTCAGGAGAATGTGGTTCCTGTTATGACTGATGATGAGCAGCGAAGACTAGAGAGGTTTGGGAGACTCCGGCCTCCATCTTTTAGTGGGACAGAGGCGGAGGATGCCTAGGGTTTCTTGGACAAGGGTCAGAGGATTCTCCAAACAGTAGGTTTTTGGAGACTAGTGGGGTCTCGCTCACTACTTTTCAGTTCACTGGGCCTACCTTCAGATGGTGGGAGGCTTATGAGAGGCGCAAGCCAGTTGGTGCAGCACCACTTACTTGGCAGGAGTTCTCTGTTCTCTTCTTCGAGAAGTTCGTGCTGCAGTCTCGCAGAGAGAAGCTGCACAGACAGTTTGAGCAGTTGCGTCAAGATGACATGTCTCTAACGCAGTACGAGATTAGTTTTTCTAAGTTGGCCCGTCATGCAGTCTATATGGTTCCCACTAATAGGTAGAGGATCAGGAGGTTCATTGATGGCGTCATATATCAACTGCGGTTGCTTATGCTTCGGGAGAGGGTATCTGGTACTACTTCTGGTGAGGTAGTCGATATTGCTCGGCATATAGAGATGGTCCATAGCTAGGAGCGGGTTGAGAGGGAGTCCTCATGGATCGAGTGGTTTTAGTGGTGTTCCTTCCGGGGGTCAGTTCCACAATGGTAGGGGTCGTCCTTACAGGCATGCTCAAAAGGATCGACCAACTCATCGTGATGCATCAGTTAGCCACGGTTCTTATAGTTCTCTCTCAGGCCAGTGTTCATTCAGTGCACTACCAGCGCATAGTTCTCACCATACCTCGTCTACTCAGGTTTCTACGGGTAGTTCCTAGGCGTATTTGGAGCAGTAGTTTAGTCAGAGGAGAGGTTGTTTCGAATGAGGAGATCTTGGTCATATCAAGAGATATTGCCCTAGGTTATTGAGTGGGACTCCACAACAGAGTTCTCAACCGACGGCACTAGCACCAGCAGCTACACCCCCACTCTGCCAGCTCAGGGTGGGGATCAGTCAGCTATAGGTCGCCCTAGATGGGGAGGCCGATCTGTTGGCGGTCAGGCCAGATGCCATTGCTTCAGATGCAGTGATCACATGTATGGTCTCAGTTTTCCACAAGGATGCCTCTGTATTATTTGACACTAGTTCCACTTATTCGTATGCATCATCATATTTTGCTCATTATCTGGATATGCCCCACGATACCTACTTTTATCTGTTCATGTATCTACGCTAATATGTGATAGTATTGTTGTGGACGGTGTATATCGGTCGTGTGTAGTGACTGTTGGGGGATTGGAGACTGGAGTTGATCTTTTGTTGCTTAGTATGGTAGATTTTGATAAGATCTTGGGTATGGACTGGTTGTATCCATGTCACGCTTTTCTGGATTGTCACGCTAAGACTGTGAAGTTGGCAATGTTGGGGTTGCCACGGACTAAGTGGCGAGGTTTTCTAGACTATGTTCCCAGTAGAGTGATTTCATACTTGAAGGCCCAACGGATGGTTGGGAAGGGGTGTTTATCTTATTTGGACTTTATGAGGGATTTTGGTGCTGAGACCCCGACTGTTGATTCGGTTCCTATGGTGAGAGATTTTCCGGATGTGCTTCCTGGAACGAGCTGAGTTGAAGGAGTTGAAGGAGCAACTTCAGGAACTCCTTGATACGGGGTTTATTATTCCTAGTGTGTCACCTTGGGGCACACCGGTTCTGTTTGAGAAGAAGAAAGATGGCACTATGAGAATGTGCATTGATTATAGGTAGTTGAACAAAGTCACAACAAAGAACAAGTATCCTTTGCCGCGTATTGATGATCTATTTGACAAGCTTCACGGAGCGATGATGTTCTCTAAGATTGATTTGAGGTCTGGGTAACACCAGCTGGAGATTCGGGTCTCAAATATTCTTAAGACAACTTTCAATACCCGTTATGGTCATTATGAGTTCCTTGTGATTTCTTTTGGGATGACCAATGCCCCAGTAGCGTTCATACATCTGATGAATAATGTATTTCAGCCTTATCATTACTCGTTTCACATTGTATTCATTCATGATATCTTGTTGTACTCTCGGAGCCAGGAGGAGCATGCTCAACGTTTGAGGATTGTGTTGCAGCGGTTGAGGGAGGAGAAGCTTTATACGAAGTTCTCCAACTGTGAGTTTTGTCTCAGTTCAGTGGCGTTCTTGGGGCACGTGGTCTCTGGTAAGGGGATTCAGGTGTATCCTAAGAAGATAGAGGCGATTCAGAGTTGACCCAGATCATCCTTAGCTACAGAGATCCGGAGCTTTCTAGGGTTGGCTGGTTATTACCATCGCTTTGTATAAGGTTTCTCGTCTATTGCATCGCCCTTGACCAAATTGACCCAAAAGGGTACTCCTTTTAGGTGGTCGGATGAGTGTGAGGAGATCTTTCAGAAGCTTAAGACTGCTTTGACCACAGCTTTAGTTCTAGTCCTACCTTTAACTTCTGGATTTTACACTGTGTATTGTGATGCTTCTCAGATTGGTATTGGGTGTGTCTTGATGCAGGAGGGTAGAGTGATTGCTTATGCTTAACGCTAGTTAAAGCCTCATGAGAAGAACTACCATGTTCATGATTTGGAGTTGCCTTCAATTGTCCATGCGTTGAAGATTTGGAAGCACTATCTCTATGGTGTGTATTGTGAGATATTTATAGATCATCGGAGCCTCCAGCACTTGTCAAACAGAAGTATCTAAATTTGAGGCAGCGGAGTTGGTTGGAGTTGCTAGAGGACTATGATATTACTATTCTATATCATCCGGAGAAGGCCAATATAGTGACCGAGGCCTTGAGTAGGAAGGCAGTGAGTATGGGTAGCCTTGCATTCATTCTTGTTTGTGATAGACCTCTTGCAGTTGATGTTCAACCCTTTGCCAACCAGTTCATGAGATTAGATATTTCGGAGCCCAGTCGGGTTCTAGCATGTGAGGTTTCGCGGTCTTCCTTATTTGATCGCATCAAAGAGCGTTAGTTTGATTATCCTGATTTACTTGTCCTCAGGGACAAGGTTCAGCATGGTGATGCTAGAGATGTTCTATTGGACATGGTGGGGTGTTGAAGATGCAGGGTCCGATATGTTTGCTTAGTATAGATGGGCTATGGGAGTTGATTCTGGAGGAAGGCCACAGGTCACGGTATTCCATCCATCCGGGTGGCGCGAAGATGTACCAGGACCTAAGGCAGGATTATTGGTGGAGGAGAATAAAGAAAGATATAGTGGGGTTCGTAGCTCAGTGTCTTAACTGTCAGCAGGAAAAATAGGAGCATCAAAGACCAGGTGTATTGCTTCAGAGGATAGAGATTCCATAGTGGAAGTGGGAGCGGTTAACCATGGATTTCGTAGTTGGGCTCCCTTGGACTTCGAGGATGTTCGATGTTATCTGGGTGATTTGTGGATTGACTGACCAAATCCGCGCACTTCATTCCAGTTGGTACTACTTATTCTTTAGATCGGTTGGCTGAGATTTACATCCTAGCGATTGTTCTCCTTCACAGTGTGCCGGTGTCTATCATTTTAGATCGAGGCACGCAGTTTACATCACAATTTTGGAGATCCGTGCAGCGAAAGTTGGGCACCCAGGTTGAGTTGAGTATAACATTTCACCCTCAGACGGACGGACAGTCTGAGCGCACTATTCAGATATTGGAGGACATGCTATGTGCTTGTGTCAATTATTTATGGGGTTCATGGGGCCAGTTTCTGCCGCTCGCGGAGTTTGATTACAACAACAACTATCAGTCAAGCATTTAAATGGATCTTTATAAGGATTTGTAAGGGAGACAGTATAGATCTATAGTGGGTTGGTTTGAGCCGGGTAAGGCTAGGCTATTGGGTACTGACTTGGTTCATGAGGCATTGGACAAGATTAAATTGATCCAGGAGCGGCTTTGCATAGCGCAGTCTAAGTATAAGAGCTATCCGACAGAAAGGTCCGTGATGTTTCTAACATGGTTGGGGAGAATATTTTGCTAAAGGTTTCACCCATGAAGGGTGTTATGAGGTTCGGGAAGAAGGGCAAGTTGATCCCTCGGTTCATTGGGCCGTTTGAGGTACTTCAGAGGATTGAGGAGTGGCTTACAAGCTTTCTTTGCCACCTAGTTTGTCGAATGTGCATCTAGTATTTCATGTTTTCATGCTCTAGAAGTATGTCGGCGATCTTTCTCATCTTTTGGATTTTAGCACAGTTCAGTTGGATGGTGATATGACTTATGATGTGGAGCTGGTGGCCATTTTTGGATCGGCAGGTTCGAAAGTTGTGGTCAAAGGATATTGCTTCAGTTAAGGCACAGTGGAGAGGCTAGCTCATGCCGGAGGCTACTTGGGAGACCGAGGCGGAGATGCAGAGCAGATATCCACACCTATTTGTGGCTCCATGTATGTTTCTAGACTCGTTCGAGGATGAACGTTTGTTTAAGAAGGGGGATATAACAACCCGGCCGGTCATTTCAAGAGTTGTATCCCTATTCGCCTATTTACTACTCCTTTACTGCTTTACAGTTGTTATGTGACTTACCGGGCTAGTTGGTTCGGGTCCGGCGAAATTTCGAAGTGAATTGAGACACTTATTCTCGTAATGGAATGCCTAAGTTGGAAAAGTTGACTGGATGTTAATTTTTTGTAATCGACCCCGGAATGGAGTTTTGATAGCTCCCTTAGCTCCGTTATGCGATTTTGGACTTAGGAACATGTCCAGATTGTGATTTGGGGGTCCGTAGTAGAATTAGGCTTGAAATGGCGAAAATTGAATTTTTGGGAAGTTTAACTCGGAGTGGAGCGCAGGTGCGGAGTTGAAGGGAGTCAGCAGAGGTCGCATGTGCCGTGGGCTTTTCCGCAACTGCGATTGCGCAGAAGCGGAGGTAGTTGGGATTAGTGACTTCCGCAGCAGCGGAGTTTTCACCGCAAAAGCGGGACCGCAAAAGCGGATTCTTGGACCGCAGGTGAGGTTTGAATGGGAAAACATATAAATGCTAGGGTTCACGATTTTGGCTTCATTTTAATATTTTTAACTCGGAATTGGGCGACTTTTTGAGAGAGATTTCGAAGGGATTCTTGAGGTAAGTCACTTGTCGTTAAATTGTTTCAATAATTATGTTTCCCCATTGATTTTCCCACCTAGTTGGTATTTGAGGCTAGGGATTTAAGGATTTGAGGCTAGGGATTTGGAGAGTTGATTTTGGGGATTTGAGTGTCGATTTGGTGTTTGATTTTGAATAATTTGGTATGGTTAGCCTCGTAGTTGAATGGGTGTCACGACCCAGTTTCCCCTCCGTATAACGTCGTGACAGCACCTAGTCTATACGACTAGGTAAGCCTAACAATTTCGGAATAATGAAATGAAAACATAAATTTAACAACTAACTGTTCAAAAATACACAGCAATCCCAAAACCCGGAACATCATGAATCACAAACTACAGAAGGAAAATCTAGTGTCTATATACATCAAAGTCTAACAAGGAAAAATACAGAAGACAATGGACATGAGAAAGAGTAGAAGGGGACTTCGATGTCTGCGAACGCGGTAGATTTACCTTGAAGTCTCCAAAGCTGTCCCGACTCATTGATAATGCACACGAAAAACATGCGCAGAAGAGTAGCATGAGTACCCCACAATCGGTACCCAGTAAGTGCCAAGCCTAACCTCGGTCGAGTAGTGACGAGGTTAGGTCAGGCCCCTCCTGGTATATATATAATAAAACAAGATAGAATGACATACCACAGTAAAATAAAGACTGAAATTTAACAAGAATGAAATCATAGAAGACAACAGCTCTGTACACAAAGATAACAATAGGGGATCTCCCGAGATACCGTCTCGTAGTCCCAAACGTAAATGTGCAGGGGGGATCTCCTGGAATACCGTTTTGTAGTCCCAAAGTAAATATGTAGAATAGGGGAATCTCTCGGAATACCGTTCCGTAGTCCTAAAGTAAATATGCAGTACAGGGGGATCTCCTGAAATACCGATTCTTAGTCCCAAAGTAAATATGCAGTACAGGGGGATGTCCCAGAATACCTTTCTGTAGTCCCAAATTAAATATGCAGAACAGGGGGATATCCCGGAATATCGTTCCGTAGTCCCAAAGTAAATATGCAGTACAGAGGGGATCTCCCGAAATACCAATCCGTAGTCCCAAAGTAAATATGTAGTACAAGGGGATCTCCCGCAATACCGTTCCGTAGTCCCAAAGTAAAATGCATCACATGGGGATCTCAATACCCTTCCATAGTCCCAAAGTCTCAACATAAGATAGATCCTTGTCCAATTAGACTGAGCTGAAGTCTAACACATGAGACGGATCGCTGTGATACTTCCGGAGCATCGAAACATGAAATACCGGATGAACTCCTGCTAGGCTGGGAGGTAAGGCAAGCTCATAAGCAACCTCCCTAACACGCCGCAACACTTCAACAGGACCAATGAACCTTGGGCTCAGCTTGCCCTTCTTTCCGAACCTCATAAAGCCATTCATAGGAGAAATCCGGAGTAAGACCCGCTCTCCAACCATGAATGCAACATCACGAACATTCCGATCCGCATAACTGTTCTGTCCGGACTGGGCTGTGCGAAGTCTATCCTGAATCACCTTAGCCTTCTCCAAGGAATCCTCGACAAAGTCCGTACCCAATAATCTGGCCTCGCCCGGCTCAAACCAACCCACCGTGGACCGATACCGCCTACCATACAGAGCCTCATACGGTGCCATCTGGATGTTGGACTGATAACTGTTGCTGTAAGCAAACTCTGCAAGTGGCAAAAACAGGTCCCAAGCAACCCCAAAATCTATCACACAAGCGCAGAGCATATCCTCTAGTATCTAAATAGTGCGCTTGGACTATCCGTCCGTTTGAGGGTGAAATGATGTGCTCAAGACTCGAGTACCCAGCTCATGCTGTACAGTCCTCCAGAACCGTGATGTAAACTGCGTACCTCGGTCAGAGATGATAGATACCGGTACACCATGAAGCCTGACGATCTCGTGGATATAAATTCGAGCCAACTGCTCGGAAGGATAGGTAGTCATCTCAGGAATGAAATGAGCTTACTTGATCATCCTGTCTACAATCACTTAAACTATATCAAACTTCCGTTGAGTCTGTGGAAGCCCAACAACAAAATCCATTGTGATCCGCTCCTATTTCCACTCCGGAATCTCTAACTTCTGAAGCAATCCACTGGGTCGCTGATCCTCATATTTTACCTGCTGGTAATTCAGACATCGAGCCACATACTCTACTATGTCCTTCTTCATTATCTTTATGGCACCCAGATGAATAGAGTACTGCGAACTGTGCGCCTCCTGGAGAATCAACTCACGTAAACCATCTACATTGGGCACACATAGCCTGCCCTTCTTCATCAATGCGCCATCATCTCCTATAGTGACCTCCTTAGCATCACCGTGCTGGACCGTGTCCTTAAGGAAAAGCAGATGGGGGTCATCATACTGACGCTCCCTGATATGATCATAAAGAGAAGACCGAGAGACCACTCAAGCCAATACTCGACTCGGCACAGAAATATCCAATCTCACAAACTGGCTGGCTAAGGCCTGAACCTCCAACACCATGGGTCGCTCTGCGGATGGTAGATATGCTAAACTCTCTGCCGGGCAACTCAAAGAATCGGCCACCATATTGGCCTTCCCCGAGTGGTAGAAAATGGTAATATCATAGTCCTTAAGTAGCTCCAACCACCTCCTCTGAGGCAAATTAATATCCTTTTGCTTGAACAGATGATGCAAACTTTGGTGGTCGGTGTAAATCTCACAAGGAACACCGTAAAAATAATGCCGCCAAATTTACAAGGCATGGACAATAGCTGCTAACTCAAGGTCATGGACAGGATTGTTCTTTTCATGTACCTTCAGCTGTCTGGATGCATAGGCAATCACCCTACTATCCTGTATCAACATTGCGCCAAGACCAATCTGCGATGCATCATAATATATTGTATAAGACCCCGAACCTTTAGGCAATACCAATACCGGGGTTGTAGTCAAAGCTGTCTTGAGCTTCTGAAAGCTCTCCTCACATTCCTCTGTCCACCTTAGCGGAGCACCCTTCTGGGTCAGCCTGGTCATAGGTGCTACAATAGATGAGAATCCCTCTACAAAGCGACGGTAATACCTCGCCAAACTAAGAAAACTTCGGATCTCTGTAGCTGAGGACGGTCTGGGCCAACTCTACACTGCTTCAATCTTCTTCGAATCCACTTTGATCCCATCACTCAATACTATATGACCCAAGAATGGCACTGAGTCTAGCCAAAACTCACAATTTGATGCTGCTCACGATCCTCCCTATTCCGGGAGTACACTAGAATGTCGTCAATAAACACAATGACAAATGAGTCAAGATAAGGTCGGAACACACTATGCACCAAGTGCATAAAAGCTACCGGGGCATTGGTCAGCCAAAAAACATAATAAGAAACTCATAGTGACCATATCTGGTCCTGAAAGCAGTCTTCGGGATATCTGGCTCCCGAATCTTCAATTGATGATAACTGAACGCAAGTCAATCTTGGAAAGAACTCTGGCACCCTGTAATTGATCAAATAAGTCATCATTACGAGGTAATGGATACTTGTTCTTCACTGTGACTTTGTTCAACTGGCGGTAATCAATGCACATACGCATAGAACTATCATTTTTCTTCACAAACAAGACATGAGCACCCCAAGGTGATACACTAGGCCGAATGAAGCCCTTATCAAGTAATTCCTGTAACTGCTCCTTCAACTCCTTTATCCCAGGAGGAGCCATACGGTACAGAGGAATAGAGATGGGATGAGTGCCCAGCAACAAATCAGTGCCAAAATCAATATCTTTGTCGGGGCGGCATGTCCGTAAGATCAGCTGAAAACACATCTGGAAAGTCCCTCACTACTAGAACTGACTCTACTGTATGGGTATCAATAATAACATCTCTCACATAATCTAGATACGCGTCATACCCCTTCTCAACCATTCATTGAGCTTTAAGAAATGAAATAACTCTGCTGGGAGTATACTCTAAGGTACCTTTCCACTCAAATCGCAGAAATCCTGACATAGCCAGCATCATGGTCTTAGCGTGGCAATCAAGAATAGCATAATGAGGTGACAACCAGTTCATGCCCAAAATAATGTCAAAGTCCACCATGTTGAGCAATAATAAATCGGCTCTATTCTCAAAACCACTAAGAGAAATGAAACACGACTGATACACGTGGTCCACAATAACAGAATCTCCCACAGGAGTAGACACATAAATAGGGGAACTCAAAAAATCTCGCGATTCGCCCAAATACGGGGCAAAATAAGAGGATACATAAGAATATGTAGAGCCTGGGTCAAATAATCACGATGCATCTCTATGATAGACTAGAACAATACCTACAATGACTGAATCAGAAGCAACTGCCTCTGTACAAGCAGGAAGGGCATAATATCTGATCTGTCCTCCCCTTTTAGGGCGACCTCTACCTCCCTGACCTCCACCTTGGGTTTGCTGAGCCGGTGGGGTGGCAGCTAGTGCTGTAATCATAGCCTGAGGACCCGGTGGAGCACGTTGTGGCTGAGAAGTCTGTGAAGGTTCACCCCTCCTAAATCTGGGGCAATCCCTCACCATATGGCGAGTGTCGCCACACTCAAAACAAGCTCTGGGAGGGTATGGCTGCTGTGATTGGCTCGGGCAAGGTCTGCTGGACTGGCTGGTAGGAACACCCCATGCAGGAGGCACACTAGATACTGGTGGTGCATAATAAGGCTCTTGGGGCTTAGGAGGATCTGGAACGCCACTAATGGCTGGAAGAGCTATGTGAATGGGGCGACCCACACAACCCTAACATGGCGAGCTACTGGGGCACGAGCACCAGAATAATAACCAGCCTCTCGAGACCTCGTGGCCTCTCTCTCCTGTCTATCCCAGGCAAGCGTGCCCTCTAATCTCCTGGCAATACTCACAACCTGCTGATAAGAAATATCCATCTCCAACTCCATGGCCATACTAATCTGGATGCTGGGGTGGAGTACCTCGATAAATTGTTGAACCCTCTCTCTAATTGTGGCAACCAAGGTCGGTGCATGTCAGGCCAAGTCACTGAAGCAAACTGCATACTCTGACACAGTCATATCACCCTGGCGCAGCTGCTCAAACTCCGCGCGCCATGAGTCCATGAGGCTCTGAGGGACATACTCTCTCAAAAACAAGTCTGAGAACTGAGTCCATGTAAGTGAAGCTGCCTCAGCCGGACTTCTCAACTCATAAGCACGCTACCACTAATAGGTTGCTCCCTTAAAATGAAATGTAGTAAAAGGAACCCCACTCACCTCCCCTACGCCCATAGTACGGAGAATACGATGACACTCCTCCAGAAAACCATGAGAATCATCTGTAGCCAATCCACTGAAGGTAGGTGGGTGGTACTTCTTGTACCTCTCAAGTCTGAGTTGGTCCACCTCAGAAGCTACTGCCCTAACCTTGGGCTGAGCTGGAGCTACCGGCTGCATTGGTACAATCTCTGGAACCTAGTCGACCTGAACCCGCTGCTCTGGAGTACCGACGATGAGAGTCTGTGCTCCTCCCCCGGTCTGAGAGGTGGCAGGAGCAAGTGGAATCAATCCAGCCTAAGCTAAGGTGCTGAACGTGCTCAGGAACAGGGCTAGAGTCTCTTGGAGGGTTGGTGCAGAAACAGGTACCACAATTGTCTGCCCTCCAGCTGGAGCTACTGGTGGCTCCTCTGTAGCAGCTCGTGCGGGTGCCCTGGCTGCACCACGTGGACGTCCTCGGCCTCTACCCCATCCCCGGTCTCTCGCGGCTCTAAAAGGAGACACGGGTTCCTGTTTATCAGATCCGCTTGTACGTGTCCTCACCATCTGTGAGAGAATAGAATCAAAGTAGTGAAATGTTTCTAACAGTTCCATAGCCTCTCGAAGATAAGCATAGACGTCTCTGTAGCGATCCGCGAGACTCTAATAAATCGGTTTGTGACTCACAACACCTATGAACCTAGAGCTCTGATACCAACTTGTCACGACCCAAATTTCCCCTTCGTATAACGTCGTTACGGCACCTAGTCTCTATGACTAGGTAAGCCGAACAATTTCGGAATAATGAAATGAAAACATAAATTTAATAACTAACTGTTCAAAAATACAAATCAATCCCAAAACCCGGAACATCATGAATCACAAACTATAGAAGGAAAATCTAGTATCTCTATATATCAGAGTCGAACAAAGAAAAATACATAATATAATGGACATGAGAAAGAGTATAAGGGGACTCCGAGGTCTGCGGATGCCGCAGATATACCTTGAAGTCTCCGAAGTTGTCTTGGCTCACTGATAGTGTAGCTGATAAGGAGCATCAGGATCTGCACACGAAAAACATGTGCAGAAGAGTAGCATGAGTACACCACAATCGGTACCCAGTAAGTGCCAAGCCTAACCTCGGTCGAGTAGTGACGAGGTTAGGTTAGGCCCCTCCTAGTATATATATATAATAAAACAAGATAGAATGAAATACCATAGTAAAATAAATACTGAAATTTCACCAGAATGAAATCATAGAAGACAACAACTCAGTAGACAGAGATAACAAAAGGAGATCTCCCGAGATACCGTCTCGTAGTCCCTAACTTAAATATGTGGGGGGGGGGATCACCCGGAATACCGTTCCATAGTCCCAAAGTAAATATGCAGAACAGGGGGTTCTCCCGGAATACCGTTTCATAGTCCCAACGTAAATATGCAGTACAGGGGGATCTCCTGAAATACCGTTCCGTAGTCCCAAAGTAAATATGCAAGACAGGGGGATCTCCCGGAATGCCATTCCATAATCCCAAAGTAATTATGCAGATCAAACGACAATTACCACAGTAAGATTTCTACGGCTATACGTCACGACCAAAATCCCAATCTATCGTGATGGCGCCTATCTCGATACTAGGCAAGCCGATAATCTCAATAAACCATAATTTTTCTTATGTTTGAAAATATAATATTTAATTACAACACAAAATCCCAAAAATACTGATACGAACACTCCCCAAAACCTCGTGTCACTGAGCAAAATGAGCATCTAATATGGATACAAGTCAAAAGAAAATGGTCTATATTAGTCTAAGACCAAATACTGTAAACGAGGAGATAGGGAAGGAGAGATAGGGTTTGCGAAACATGGCAGCTACCTCTAAATCTCCGGAAGATCAACTGTACGAGAGAATCAACACCCGCTATGTCCAGAAGAACCTGGATCTGCATACGAAGTGCAGGGTGCAGTATGAGTACAACCAACTCAGCAAGTAACAATAATAAACAAGGAATTGAAGATAGTGACGAGCTACACAATTAGAGTTCATTTTCAGTAATTCAAACAGAGAATATACATGCTTTCAGATCCAACAGTTTAAGTCAAATCAACTTATACAGTTCAAGTTCATGTAATCCAGATGTAAAATCTTTCAAAGAATTTTACAACAATGACAAATAGCAACTAAGTGCAACAACAAATGAAAAGCAAGTACAGCCTCTCAGGGCAACAGTCACCCAACTCGTCACATCAGCTCAACCACTCGGCTCTCAGTCCTCAGCAGTCACACTCAATGGGTACTCGTGCTCACTGGGGGTGTACAGACTCCGGAGGGGCTCCTATAACCAAAGCACCATAATCTGCACGGACAACTCACGTGCTATAATATCCTGCACGGACAACTCACGTGCCATAGTATCCTTACCTCACTGACAGGCCCTCGGCTTTACTCAGTCCTCAACCTATCTAGTCTCTCGCGCTCTCAGAAATCACAAAGATTAGCGCAAACAAAGATAACATAGTGTATCAATAAATAACCTGAAAGACTGAGGTATAATACGCAAGAAATATCAAGACTGAGTACAAGACAGCAATTTGCAAATAATTCAACAAGTACGCGACCTTTGCGGGTCCCAACAGTACTATAACATAGCCTAAGCATGATTTCTAACATGATTTACAGTTAAATTTCTTCAACACATAGAGAGCATGCAGCTAACAATAAATTATTCAACTATACAGTTTCCACAAGACGGACCAAGTCACAATCCCCTCGGTGCACACCCACACGTCCGTCACCTAGGAGGTGCGTCACTTCCAAAAACAATCACATGACACAAAATTCCGGGGTTTCATACCCTCAGGACAAGATTTAAAATTGTTACTTACCGTAAGTTGTGAAATTCTTATTCTGCAATGTCCTTTGCTCGTGAATTGGCCTCCAAATGCCTCGAATCTAGCCCTAAACAATTCATTTCAGTCAATAAAATTCACTGGAATTAATTAAATAAGAAAATTCTAGTTTTCCATATAAATCCGAAATTTAGCTCAAAAAATCTCTCGTGGAGCCCATGTCTCGAAACCCGACAAAAGTTACAAAATCCGAAAGCCCATTCAACCACGAGTCTACCCATACCAATTTTACCAAAATCCGACCTCAACTCGACCCTCGAATCCACAATTTAAACCAAGAGAGTTTTCTAACTTTTCCAACTTAATTAAATGATAAAAACAACCATGGATTCGGGTCAGGAGTTTCGGGAGTTTTACAAGGAAAACAACGGGTAAGTGTTCATAACTCAATCGCGGACGAAACCACGCGATCGCAAAGCACAAATGTGTGATTTCCATTTCTGCCCAATTTTCTCTATGCGAACGCGACCTTCTTCAAGCGTTCGTGAATAACAAACCCACATAGCTATGCGATCGCGTCCCGCTTCACGTGATCACGAAGCACAAAATGTCACTGCCTCAAATTAACCCTACGCGATCGCAGATATCCCCACGCGATCGCGTGTAACAAAGCCCCCATTTACCAACTAAGACTACGCAATCTCAGACGCATTCAGGAGATCGCGTAGAAGGAAAACAACATCAGATATTAGAAAATTCCACCAGCTTTTCAAGTCAAAAATTTTGAGTTATTAACCATCCAAAACTCTCCTGACCCCCTTGGGACCTCAACCAAATATACCAACAAGTCCTAAAAAATCATACGAACTTAGTCGAACCCTCAAATCAGCTCAAATAATGCTAAAATCATGAATTACACCCCAATTCAAGCATAATAAACTTTGAAATTTCTAAGTCATAAATTAAATAACGGAGGTATTCAAAGTTTCAAAATCGGATTCCGATAACGATATCAAAAAGTCAACCCCCGGTTAAACTTCTCAAAAATAAAACTTTCGGCATTTCAAGCCTAATTCCACCACGGACCTCCAAATAATTTTTCGGATACGCTCCTAAGTCCAAAATTACCATACGAAGCTATTGGAATCATCAAAATTCAAATCCAAGGTTGTTTACACATAGGTCCATATCCGGTCAACCTCTCTAACTTAAATTTTTAATTACGAGACTAAGTGTCTCATTTCACTCCGAAATCTTTTCGGACCCGAACCAACTAACCCGGTAAGTCATTAAATAACTGTAAAGTATAACTTGTGCAGTAAATGGGGGGAACGGGGCGGTAATACTTAAAATGACCGGCTAGATCGTTACACTATACTGATAAAGAACAAGGAAAAAGCAGAAATCAACTAGGCATTCTTCACAGAGTTCAAGTAAGCAATTAAAGCACGTAGACATGCGATATTAGACTAAACATGATAGTTACACAAATTGGAATAACTCAATTAAGAATGAAAATAGATTTAATACACATTAAAATGGTATAACTCAAAATAAAAGGAAAATAGGTTGCTGCTCAGTAAAAGATCGGGTTTTACAACAACTAGCCCGTGTACGTACTCATCACCACACGTACACGATGCTCACATATCACAATAGTTCCAAATCCTAAGGGGATTTCCCCCACACAAAGTTAGGCAAGCCACTTACCTCGAGTCAAGCTCAATCAATCGGTAACACTGCCTTTTCCAGGAATATCCGACTCTGAATGGCCCAAATCTAGCCAAAAACAATTACATATCATCAATAAAAATATAATAGACTAGTCTAATTAATGAAATCGAGATTTTAACAAAAATTTCGAAATTTGCCCTAAAAAGTCGACCCCGGCCCACGTCTCAGAATTGGGTAAAAGTCACAAAATCCAAAATCCCATTCACTCATGAGTCTAACCATATCAAATTTTCTAAAATCCAATACCAAAATCTCGATCAAAACCCCAAAAATTGACCTAAGAACGTTTCTCAATTTTCCTCAAATATTTCACCCCAAATCCGAAATTAAATGATGAATTCAAGCATAGATTAGTAGGATATAACCATAAAAGAGTTAGTAATCATTTCCCAATGACTTCATCTGAAAATCGCTAGAAATTGCGTCTTCTACCAAGCTCCCAATTCAATATTTGTGATATGAACTCAAGACCCTCTTTTTTTAACTCTAAATTCTGCCCAGGTATGCCCTTATTCCCAAACGCTATCAAAGCCTCTCGTTCGCGAAGCACAAGCTACTTCAGACCAAAAATATACTCATCGCAAATGCAAAGCATTGGTCGCGAACGCGAAGCTGAACTAGCCTGACCCTGCGCGAACGCGAAACACTCACCGGGAACGCGTAGCCTTAGTGTTCCATACCTTCGCGAACGCGTGAACGATGTCGCGAACGCGAAGAGAAAACTGAGCTGCCTTTCCCAAGTGCTCTACACGATTGCGAGACCTCTCTCGCGAATGCAATGAAGGATGTCTGCAACAAAAACACCAGAAATCTGCTGTCTTTCAAGTCCAAAAACTAATCCGTTAAGCACTCAAAACTAACCCGAGGCCCCCGGGACCTCGACCAAACATACCAACCAACCCTAAAACACCATACGAACTTAGTGGAGCCCTCAAATCACATTAAACAATGCTAAAATCACGAATCACCCTCCAATTCAAACTTAGAGAACTTGAAACTTCAAAATTCTACAACCAATGCCAAAATATATCAAACCACGTCCGATTCACCCCAAATTTTGCACACAAGTCATAATCAACATTACAGACCTACTCCAACTTCCGGAATCAGATTCCGAAGCCGATATAAAAAATTCCACAACCGGTCCAAAACTTCAAAAATTCGAATTGCGCCATTTTAACCCTAAATGAGCTACAGACCTCTAAAACACAATTCGGACACGCCCCTAAGCCCAAAATCACCTAACGGAGCTAAGGGAACCGACAAAACTCCATTCCTAAGTCGTCTTCACACAGTTCTAACTATGGTCAAAATTCTAAGACTTAAGCTTCCGTTTTTGGGACTAAGTATCCCAAAACACTTTGAAACCACAATAAAACCTCCCGATAAGTCACATAAGCAGAAAAAGATATGGGGGAAACAGTAAATAGGGGTTCGAGGCTATTACTTTCAAAACGACCGGCCGAGTCGTTACAGTGGGCTTTTGGGTTTGCTGACTTTTGTTGGATTTTGATTCATAATTCCGTATTTTTCTTGTGGAATTAATTCATTTAGCCCATATTGATTGTATTATACTGTTTGGTACTAGATTCGAGATATTTGGAGGCCGATTTGCTAGGCAAAGGCATATTAGAGTAAAGTTTTGGCTTGGATTGAGGTAAGTAATAGTTCTAAATCTGGTTATGAGGGTATGAAATCCCGGATTATGTATTATATGATTTGGACGTGACACACATGCTATGTGACGGGCGTGTGGGCGTGCACTGTGGGAATTGTGACTTGGTCCATTCCGTGGAACTGTAAATTTGAATAACTTATTGTTAGCTATATGCTCTCCATGTGTTATAGAAATTTGACTGTAAATCATGTTTAGGCTATGTGTTGGTACTGTAGGGACCCATAGAGGCGATGATACTTGTTGAATTATCTGCTAGTTATTACTTGTACTCAGTCATAGTTTTACTTGCATATCATTCCTCTGTCTCTATTATTCCATGTTGATACGTTATATCATTTCTATTTTGGGATGATTTTCATGATATTAGAGAGTCCATAAGACTAGAGAGGTTGATGACTGAGTGAGGCCGCAGGCCTTATTGTGAGATATTGATACCATAGCACGTGAGTTGTCCATGCAGATCCAGATATTTATACTGTAGCATGTGAGTTGTCCATGCGGATCTTGATATGATACTATAGCACGTGAGTAGTCCATGCGGAATAGCACTTGGGCTGTAGGAGCCCCTCCGGAGTCTGTACACCCCCAGTGAGCGCATGTATCTACTGAGTACGAGTGTTGATTGCTGAGTCCCGAGTGCTGAGCTATTGACAAAGATGGAGTGATTGTTGCTCTCAGAGAATGCTCTTAACTTCATTATTGTTGCACTTAGCCGCTATATGTCACTGGTTTGAAACATCTGAGAGATATTATATCCGGGTTTTACTTCAACTTGGCATGTACAAATTGATTTGACTTAAATTGCCGGATGAGAAAACATGTCTACTTTCTTTGTTGAGACTACTGAAATTGAACTATAATTGTATAGCTCGTCACTATCCTTCAGTTCTTTATTTAGTATTGTTACTTACTGGCTTGGAATTTAGTTTGAGAAGCATCTGAAGTTTAGTTTTTGCTAGTGTGATCGCATATGCGAGGGTCTTGGCCGCAGGTGCAGAGTTGAAGGAAGTCATTAGAGGTCGCAGGTACGATGGGTTTTTCGCACCTGCGATTGCGCAGATGCGGATAAGGGGTCTTAGAAGCGGAGGCATTTGGGATTAGTGACTTTCACACAAGCAGAATCTTCACCGCAAAAGCGGGACTGCAAGTGCGGTTTGACAGGGCAGAACATATAAATGTTAGGGCTCACGATTTTGGCTTCATTTTAACATTTTGAACTCAGAATTGGGCGCTTTCTGAGAGCGATTGTGAAGGTATTCTTGAGGTAAGTCACTTGTGGTTAAATTTCTTCAATAATTATGTTTCCACATTAATTATCCCACATAGTTGGTGTGTTTTTGAGATGTAATTTGGGGATTTGAGGCTAGGGATCTGGACAGTTGATTTTGGGAATTTGAGTGTCGATTTGGTGTCAAATTTTGATGAGTTTGGTATGGTTAGACTCGTAGATTAATGGGATTTTGGGTTTTGTGACTTTTGTTGTATTTCAATACATGGGCTTGGGGCCGGCTTGGAGCTGATTTCAGATTTTTGATTCATAATTTCGTATATTTTCTTGTGGAATTGATTCCTTTAGCCCGTATTGATTGTATTATATTTCTTGTGGCTACACTCGGGATATTTGGAGGCCGATTTGCGAGGTAAAGGTATATTGGAGTAGAGTTTTCGCTCGGATTGAGGTAAGTAACAGTTCTAAATCTGGGTCTAAGGGTATGAAACAAGGATTATGTGTTATGTAATTGTTTTAAAGGTCACGCACATGCGAGGTGATTGGAGTGTTAGCGTGCACCATGGGAATTGTAACTTGGTCCATTCCGTGGAATTATGTCACGCCCAAAACTTGGGGAGCGTGACCGGCGCTCAACTAAGATAACCCGGCCGAGGAAGCCTGCTAGATTTCCTTCTACCTAAAATCATCCATGAATAAAGAGGAGATGTACTCCATTAATCAAACACTGAAAAAATTTTATTAACAACTTCCTTTTCATTCACATTAGTAGCTTCATTCATAATATTCAAAATATTACGAGTTTATAGAATTAACGAAAAACATGATTTCCAAATACTGACATTTCTAGTTCAATTTCAAACATCAACCACAACCCACGACCTGTCTACGGAGCCTCTAAGTACAATAGAAGAGTAATATGGAAATGCTGACAATAAGTTCCCGTCTATACCTCAAAACACGGTACATGAGAAATAAAAGATACATGACCCTGAAATGAAGTGAGGCTCACCAAATCAGCCAGAAAGAGTGTACTGCTATCACTGATCAATGCCTCATATTATAGAACCACCTGCATCCATTTAAAGTTGCAGCGCCCCCGACAAAAGGGACGTTAGTACTGTCAAATAACACTAGTATGTATATCTAAAAGTCCTCTTTCAAAATAGAATGCCCATATAAGAAAAGGCAACACATAGAAACAACAAGTCACCATCCACAATATTCAATTGTCCGGTTAAAAACCTAATAGTTTTCAAAATACGAACTTCATATACAATTTTTGGTTGGGAGATCATTAGCACCGATATACCTGATCGGCTAGGCCATCTCCCCATGAACAATGTGGTTTTACATGTGATGCGAAAGAAAGTTGTTACCAAGAGTAGTACCACCATATGCACAATATGGCATCTGATCTCCACCCGATTAGCTAGGCCGCCTTCCCACATATGCCGTGTGGGTTGATATTTCCAATCCACAAAGGTTCCGTTTTAATCCCAATTAAGAGGAATAATATCACAATTTCCCAAAGGTTCTAATTTAATCCCAAATAAGGGGAATAATCCCAATCCACCCTTACACCGGCACGTGTAGTTTCAGGTGTGGGCCTTATGACCCACCCTTCCTCGATTTTGCAAATGTTGCTCCCAATTTTTTATTTATTTATACATAGAGATAACATAAATACAATTGTACTCACCTCAACATATTTCACATTTCCTACATTCTCATTAATATTTCCAGTCATTCATAACGACAATATTTGCTTGGCTCATTTGGCCATTCACAAGATTCTTTATTCCTAGCACGATGGCCGCATTTCATATTCCACATTTTCACCTCTTTCAACTTCAAAGATCACCATCAAATATTAACATATAGAAAATTTCAGAGGAAAAGTTGTAATTGAGTATTGAGTGGCCTTCAGAGCGAAGTAAGTGTCATAGTTAACCCTGACTTGAGGGAATTAGGAACCTCAGATTATTTGCTATGTTAAATTCATGTGAGGGGCATACATGTGAGGTGACGAGTACTTATACGCCGCCAATTTACCTGTTCTCCCTATTTACTCTCGTATTGCTCATATTATCTATTTCCCATGCCTAATTGCTACGTGTTTACACTAATGTTGTTAAATATATCGTTATTATCGTGTTTATGGATCTTCTGGTGATAATTGGGTTTTTATTTCAAAGTTGAGATTGATATTGTGGAAACAAATGTTGAATGTAAAGCTTTTATAATTATTATATCTCCATGTTGTTAATTGTTCATTGTATTATGGTAAGGGAGAGTGTTAATGCATGAAGGGTGATGCCGTGCCATATTGTGAGTGTTAATGCACGAACGGTGATGTCGTTCCATATTGTGAGTGTTGATGCACGAAGGGTGATGTTGTGCCATATTGTGAGTGTTAATGCACGAAGGGTGATGTCGTGCCATATTGTGAGTATTAATGCACGAAGGGTGATGTCGTGCCATGTTATGAGAGTTAATGCATGAAGGGTGATGCCGTGCCGTTTCTATTGACTTTATGGTGCGGTAGAGAGTAAAAGCACGAAGGGTGATGCCGTGGAGTTTTTTTCCTTTACTGTATTCGTTGTTTCTATTGATTCATAATATATTGGTTATTCCAGCTATCATTCTGTTGTAGTCCTTTATCTCATATTTCCCCCAGCATGTTTCCCCCTCCCGATATTTCTTGTCTAGCCCTTTATTACTGTTATTTGTATATACACTGTTAAATTGTACAGGTTGATTTGTAGGTGCCTTGCCTTAGCCTCTTCACTACTTCATTGAGGTTAGGATCGACACTTACCAGTACATGGGGTCGGTTGTACTGATACTGCACTCTATATTTTTTTGTAGACTTTGGTACCGGCTCGGGTTGATCGAGATTTTAGCTGTTGGACCCGTTATCCGAAGACTCAAGGTAGATCTGTCAGCGTTCACAAACCTTGATTAATTGTCGGCGTTCACAAACCTAGATTATACGGAGACTCAAGGTAGATCCGGAGACTCAAGGTAGATTTGTCTTATTGTTTCTTTCATTCAAACAGTTGTATTTCTTTCAAACTATTGCTTGTAGTGAATTCTAGAATGCTCATGAATTGTGAGTCCAGATCTGGGTGGTAGTAATTAATGCCATTTTTTTTATATTATTCCACACTCACTATGTTTCTTCTTGGTTAATTGTTGTTATTTACTGAATGAAATAAGGATTGGTTTAAATGATTCTCTAATGTTGGCTTGCCTAGCAAGTAAAATGTTAGGCGCCATCATGGTCCCGACTGTGGGATTTTTGGATCATGACATGTTGGTATCAAAGCACTAGGTTGCCTAGATCTCACGATTCACGAGCAAGTTTAGTAGAGTCTAGAGGATCGGTACGAAGACGTCTGTGTTTATCTTCCAGAAGCAGTGAAGTTTAGGAACAAATTGAACTTCTATTCTTCTCTGTCATGCGATTTTTGTTTCTCAATACTGATTGAACTCTTCTACTCTTATTCTCTCGCAGATGGCGAGAACACGTACCGCTTCGTCAGCTGAGCAACATCCAGTGGCAGCTCGTACGCGGGGCAGAGGTCGAGGCCGAGGCCGTGCTAGAGGCTGAGGTAGGAGCAGGGCTCAGCCCAGAGCCCGAGCAGTAGCCCCAGCAGTGGAGCCTCAGATTGAGCTTGGCGAAGAGGTTCCAGCCTAGACTGTTCCTGCTAGGCCAACTCAGGTTCCGGTGGGGTTTATTGCCACCCAAGTACTTCAGGATGTTTTGGTCTGTTTGGTGGGCCATATGGAGAGTGCGGCCCAGACTGGCATATTTCCCATGGCACCAGCCGTCTTTCATGCTGGAGGAGGAGCCCAGACTCCCACTACCACTCCGGAGTAGATGGCTCCCCAGTATCAGGCTCCAACAGCTCATACAGTCAGAGTAGTTCAGCTGGTTGTTGTGGAACAGGCCGGAGATGGGCCAGCTATGTCTTATGAGGATTTATGGAGACTGGACAAGTTCAACAAGCTCTTTCCAGTTCACTTCAGTGGTGATTTTTCAGACGATCCCCAGGAGTATCTTGACTGCTGTCACGAGGTTCTACAGAACATGGGTATAGTGGAAAACAATGGGGTCAATTTTGCTGCATTCCAGATGACTGGTTCCGCCACCAAATGGTGAAGAGATTATTTATTGACCAGACCAGCTGGGTCACCTGCTCTTACTTGGGTCCAGTTCTCTTAGCTCTTCCTAGAGAAGTTTCTGCCTATCACATTGAGGGAGGAGTGTCGCCGTCAGTTTGACTGTTACTCAGTATGAGACCTGTTTTGTGGATTTGGCCCATCATGCTATTCTTCTGCTTCCCGCCAAGAGAGAGAGGTTAAGGAGGTTTATTGACGGACTTTCTCAGCCTAATAGATTGTAGATGGCTAAGGAGACTGGGAGTGAGATTTCTTTTCAGATGGCTGCCAATTTCGCCAGACGAGTCGAGATGGTCCTTGCTTAGGGAGGCCAAGGGTCTGACAAGAGACCTCATCATTCCGATGAGTTCAGCGGTGCCTCATCTAGAGATAGCGGTACTTATGGCATAGGCCATCCTCCCAGGCCATTTCATTCAGCACTCCAAGCTTCCCACGGTGCCTCAGGTGGTCGTGGTCCTCATATGCCATATTCCAACCAGCTAGCCTACAGTGCACCACCAGCTCCTATTTGTGCACCTCCACTCTAGAGTTATCAGGGTGGTTACTCAGGTCGACCAGGTTAGTTTCAGGGTCAGCAGTCACAGCAGCCGAGGTCATGTTATACTTGTGGTGATCCGAGGCACATTGCTAGATTTTGCCCTCGGGCAACGGCCAGCTCACAGTATCAGAGTTCTCGTGCCATGGTTCCTGCACCAGTTGCTGCAACACCTGCTAAGCCAGCTAGAGGCAAGGGTCAAGTAGCCATAGGTAGAGGCCAGACTGTTAGAAGTGGAGGTCAGGCTGTTAGAGGTGGAGGTCAGGCTGTTAGAGGTGGAGACCAGCGAGCTTGAGGCCGGCCCAGAGACATAGTTCAGAGTGGTGGGGCCCAGCTCCGGTGTTATGCTTTCCCGGCCAGGCCTGAGGCTGAGTCATCTGACGCTGTTATCATAGGTACTATTTCAATTTGCAGTAGAGATGCTTCAGTTCTATTTGATCCGGGGTCTTCTTACTCCTATGTGTCATCCTATTTTGCTTCATATTTGGTTGTGCCCCGTGATTCCTTGAGTACTCATGTGTATGTGTCCACACCAGTGGGAGATGATATTGTTGTAGATCGTGTTTATCGTTTGTACGTGGTCACCATTGGGAGTCTTGAGACTCGTGTATATCTTCTACTTCTTGATATGGTTGATTTTGATGTGATACTGGGTATGGATTTGCTTTCACCTTATCATGCTATATTATATTATCACGCCAAGATGGTGACCCTAGCCTTGCAGGGGTTGCCTCGATTAGAGTGGAGAGGGACACTTGGACATTCTACCAGCATGGTTATCTCTTATGTGAAGACTCGGCATATGGTCGAGAAGGGGTGTCTAGCTTTTTTGGCTTATGTTCGCGATTCTAGTACGGAGGTTCCTTCTATGGATTCAGTGCCAGTTGTTCGTAAGTTTCTAGAGGTGTTTCCTGCAGACCTGCCGGGGATGCCACCCGACAAGGATATTGATTTCTGCATTGATTTGGCTCCGAGCACTGAGCACATTTCCATTCCGCCATACCGCATGGCCCCGCCATAGTTGAAAGAATTGAAGGAACAATTGCAAGATTTGCTTGATAAGGGCTGCATTAGACATAGTGCCTTACCCTGGGGTGCACCTGTATTGTTTATGAAGAAGAAAGATGGATTGATGAGGATGTGTATAGATTATCGACAGTTGAACAAAGTCACCATCGAGAACAAGTATCCATTGCCGAGGATTAATGATTTGTTTGTTTAGCTTCAGGGTGACAAGGTATTTTTGAAGATTGATTTGAGATCTGGCTACCATCAGTTGAGGATTAGGGCATCCGATGTCCGTAAGACAACTTTTCGAACACGTTATGGGCATTATGAGTGTTACGACCCAAATCGATGGGCCGCGACGGGCACCCGGTACCCTTACTCAACTGAGTACCAACGTAATGTATCTTTTCATATCATTCTATCATATATAACTGAGCCGGAGAGGCTGCCGTGACATAAGTAGAATACAACATGAAATACTAATTTATACATAAAATATATGGGCTTATAAGACCAAATTTTCACTGAACACAGGCGGACAAGGCCGTACAATTTTTCATGTACACGACATATGTATACAAGCTTCTAAGGATACATAAATGTCATAAAGGTTGGGACAGAGACCCGCCATACCAATCAACACATGTCCTAATCATACTGACCAAGGACTCTCGACCTGTCCATCGGGACCTGCGGGCATGAAATGCAGTGTCCCCAGTAAAAAGGGACCTCACAACAAATAATGTACCGAGTATGTAAGAAATGAAAATCAATAAACAATAGACATGAGAGAAACATTGAGTAAAAAACTCGACATATATGTTTGAATAACTCTGTGAATCACTTCATATTTATAATGTCATGCATATGCGTATAAATGTCATACCATTCATAGGTATATTCTTTCACAACATCATCAAGCCTATTAGGGCATCCCATCATATCATCTCGGCCACTGTGGGCAATTCATCAACATATACCAGCTGATCGGGTGGGGGTGCGTATATGACGCCGTAACTTTTTTTCATATCCCATATACATATAATATACATATATACACGTATACAATGCCATCGAGTCATGGGTAAATATAAATGAATGCAATGCATGAGAAGTATGTCAATAAAATCTTTTGGAGTATCATAAGACCATTATGCCTTTGAGTAATATCATGAAATAAACTTTATCAACTTACGTATTTTCTGAGACCCATGAACAGATGATAGAATAATATGACACATGGGGAATCAAGAACATAAGCATCTCTAGTATTTCTATGAATAGAGTCATTTATGAAAGTTGTGCATTTACTCGTTTCGTTTGTATCGTATGGATCATGTCAAAAGAAAGAAGGGATAGCCTTAACATACCTGAGTCGATTCTCCTGGCAATCCCTCTAACACACATCAATTGTGATAAAACACATAATGGCGGATCGAAGTAGGGAAGAATCCGTATGATATTCTTGAGATATTGTACCGTACTCCCTTAGAATCGCAAATCTCACGCTTTATCACATTATGAAATTCAAATGAAATATTTTGAGGCTCCATCGTTAGCAATCTTAGCAAACGTTGCTGGTCCAATTCTATGTATGCCATAACTTCTCTTATTTTCTAAAAAAAGAGACCAAGCAAATAACTTTTCTTACATCACCAAATAAAGAGATCAAGAAAGTGTTATTATCCAAAAAGACCTTTACGTGTAATCAAGGTACTAATGTGTCATGACTCATCATGCACTTTTGTGCCACCTTGGCCTAGTTTAGTGCCATGTGGCAACCCACACAAAATAAATATCTATCCATGTAATTGAATTTAATACCATCATTATCCCCACCATTAATCAATTATCTACATAATTAAGAATTATCTCCAATTACTTGTAATACTACTCACTTTTAACACACTTTATATATCTTACTATCATGGTCAGTGGTTCCTTGTATGGCATTAGCCCATAAATACGGGGTATTATAGCTTGGATAGTATTTTATCCCAAATTGCCAAACTTCTACGAGACTCATTTTCATAACATCATTCCCCCCTTTGGAACATTCGTCCTCGAATGTTGACTGATACACTTATCATTTTCATAACATTTGTCTTTCGAATACTTTAGTACTCTCCCTGCCTTCTATCATGCAACATGTATGACTCTGACCTTGTAAATGTGCCTATGCGACTCTTCTCTCCCTTTTCATAAATGTGCCTAGGCCTCACTTTATAAACATATACAGAGCTTGATAAGATATCCCTCTGGGCATCTATATGTATACCGATATTCTTCTCTCGGTACTTTGTCGAACTTACGAATATTGCTATATCTTATTTCATAGACCCAATAATCCATTCGTATGACTTTACTTCATCTAAGTAGGTCATACTATACCATAACTCTTACATCGATTTATCGTTACTGAGGTTTGCTACCAAACTCCAGGTTACTTTCATTGCTTATCCAATATGTATAAATCTATGTCTTTTAATGCTTCCACATTACTGTTAATATTAAGAATGACGGCCTAATCTCATTTCATACTTTATAACTTTTATCCATCCATTATTTATTCACCTCAATATTGATCTATAATCTACCACTGATAACTTAACTTTTTATGTAACACTGCCGCTAGGGTTCACGTCTCATCGGGGAACATCTAAAATGATTAGACTGATCCGCCTGGGACAATACCATGCTTTTATAACAGTGTCTCATAGCATCCTAATGTGATTCACCTTACCTGGGTATTTTAATCCTGTCGAATTCATGAAATCCCTTTCTTTTCATCTTCAGATCACTACTGAATCGAAGGCCCAAACGTCATCCTTTATCTATCACAATTACACCCTCATTCTACTACCAGGGCAGCATTCCCTCTCTCTTAAATGCTATTAGTCTTAGACTTCTTTTAGTTCATTCAGGATATAGTGAGCTTTGTATAACTTAGAAAAACCATCTGCTCTTCATGTTTTCATGGGGTCAATCCTAAGGACTTATCCATTTTCGTCACCTTCTCACTCACCCTTCCTTATCCTTACTCCTGTCTTCTATAACCTGTCCGCTTCACCATACAATAGCTTGCGACTTATACATATCTATTTATGTTACTCGTAACCTTTCAACTTGCTTGCATCATAGATTTCCTTATGTCATTCTGGAACATCAAGGGAGACATCACATCATCTCTAACTCTTCTTTACTCTCTTAATCAGGATTCTCGATACCTAGACCATAGGCTGGAAGATATGCTACTGACGATGCCGCTATTATTCCTGGATACTGAATCCCCGCGCTTCTAGCATTTTATCCAAAGTATGGACTATTCACAACTTTTTGCATTTGAGTATTTCGTACGTTGTTCACCTTTACCTTAATACCATAAAATCTTGCATCATATCTTCTATTTCTTTCATGACCTCCCTTCCATATAGGTATAATTAACGTCCATAACTTGAAGCTCTATTATAATACTTATACCCATGGTGCATACACAATTCGGTGGGAGCTTCGAACTGACATCTTATGAGGCTGGTACTATTCTAACTGGCTTTATCGTAGGACCGTTAAAGAATATGGTTGTTGTACTTTCTCTCTTATACCTCTGATATTAAGATTGATCCTGCAATGTTCTCAATCACGATATCTATCATTTTCTAGGTCCAATAATTTGACTCCTGATTTACTTGGTTGATCTAACTCTTTAGTTTCCTCTTCCTTCTAATAAGCCTTTAGGTAGGTTTAAGCTATCTTCGGATCTGCAGCTCCTGGTATTAGTTATTACTTTTGTCTTTCGTAAGCGTGATGGAATATCCATGATACAATCTTCTAACAACTCAATCCTTTGTCTATGCCCTGGGCTCAATTATTTCTTTTAACTTATACCGGAGTATTCCATATCTATATGATTGTCAACATATATGCTACATGTATAAAACTGCGAACTCTTAAGTGCGTTCATAACGTACTCGGGGTCATTAATTGAATAATTCTTTTCGTTCCTTCTCAACTTTTTTTTAAATGTAAGCAATTACTTTTCTTTGTCTTTCTGCCTCCTTGTTGTGCGCATACTTAGCTTACCTTAGTACCCACACACATTGGAATTCCATACAACTCATATGATCTTGAATATCACTTCTAATTTTACTTCCCGTTCATTAGCCACGGTAGGTGCCATTTTTTTATAGAGTGCATAGAATGTTGTTGTTAGACTGTTGTTATAAGACCATTTTCTCCTTTGGTTACTGAGCTTCGGTTTAAGTCTTGTTCCTTACTTCCTTAGCTAGTCTTTCATTGTAGTATCTAGGGAGGATCCTCTAACTCTTGTAAAGCTGTGAGCTTATTATATTGTATATTCGACGGACCTTTTGCTGTCCTTCCTTGCCTATAATTCTCTGTAGTTACTTACTTCCATGCCCTTGTGCTTGTAGGGTTGCTTCTGAACTGATATTTTGAATGTCTTCCCAGTGACACTCTCTTTTATACCCCTAACATTCATACAGTACCTTTAACTACCCCAAATCCTATCTGAATATATCTCAAGGGTCACGATGTCATATTTGCAAGACTGAATTCCCCATGCAGGGGTCCACTATGTTTATCTTGCATGATCTATTGATTTGTCTGTACCCTCTTATCTAGCCATAACTAGGCTCTTCCTGTATTGACTACTAAATACTCGTTGGCCCATTCTCATATCAATATTCCACGTAATCTTTCTTAAATTATTTCCTTTGTCTTAACTTACCTCTCGCACTAGCTCCTTATTTATCAATAAGATCTCGGGCAGGAACCCTTACTTCATCTTTTTGACGTCCTGTTTGCATAATGTTTTGGAATAGTAGCATATCTGTAGGCTTTGAATAAGTGCAATCTCATCCCTTTTTCATTTTATCGCATTCTTCCTTTACCATTCCATGGTTACTAGAACCACTTAATTTTGACTTAATGCCACATTACTCCATATTCCCCCCTTTAGGGGAGAACTAAGATTTAGGGTTACGATGATCAATGTATAGATGTTTTACCTTCGCATCTTTGGCATCTTTTCACATCATCGATAATCCTTACTCACCTCGCGGTAATCATTCTATACCAAGGATAACAAAATTTCTCACTCGCGAGGGTGAAACTTAGTGTAACTGGCACATATAGTCCCTTAAGCTTAACTTTACTCACCTTGCTTGCTTTAGGGAAGCATCTTCCGGAATGACCTTTAAAGGGTATTCTTCTGTCGTCCATTCTATTATCACTGGGACGCAATCTCTGAAACTCTCATGATGCCGACTATTACTCAGTCCCTAGTTCATGCTTAGTTTATCTTGTTCACCAGCCCATACTGATTTCTATTATTCTAGGGCCTAACTTTTCCTTCTAATGATCACGTTAGAGTCACGAACTTATTTCTCGAAATAAGGATATGGCTTTATGACCTATATTCTTTTGTTGCCTCAAGTCCTGTCACCTCTCGTCCTTTCTTTCACTTGACTATAGATTCTGTAATACTGTCATCATTTTGATCTACCGTTGTCATCCGTGTATCATATCTTACTCATAATGCTTCATTAACTCTCTTCTTATTTCCCGCTAACATTTATGTCTATCACTTTATTCTGAAAACTCGACCAAGACATTCTTTTGCTTTTAACTAACCTTTCTCCATCTACTGGCTCTTTGGGTTGCCTAACATTCTTTCTCCACTAGGGACGGAAGCTACACTAAGGTAATATTTATCCCTTCAAGGCTTCCAGTGCCTATCTTTGTAGTATTCATATCTAGCTGTACTATTTTAGAGTGCACCCTCTAGGTGTCTCACAAAGAGATCTATTAGCACATTTGCAATATCCTTCGGAAATGTCAGCTAATGCTAACAATCCATCCTCCAATTTGGGTTACCCTAACCCCAACTAGATCCTGACATCCTGCCTTCTCTTATACTAATTCTGTTAGCCCCCATAGGGCATAAATGAGATGGGTGTGACCAATTGTACATACCTCTATTTTTTTTGAAGGTAAATCAAAAGGCTTATATTCCTCTGGCTGAACTATAAATACTGATAATCTTCATTAACTGGGCGACTCGTACCCTTCTTCATCTTACTTCTTTTACATGTTGAAACTTGTATCTATCTTCTGAATCTCTCATTGCCTTTCACCATAGGGGTGGATAGATATTCCTGCCTTAAGGCTCCTTATTTAAACGGCTTACACGTCTTAGTATACATGTGATCTACTGAAGAGCTTACATTTATCCATCATAAGCATCATGCAAAACTGAGTTTCTCTGACTCAACTCTTTCACAGCCACATGCAATCTTTTACCGACCGTCATTCTAGACGCAGGCATCACCGTATTATGAATAAGATAGAGTTTAGGAAATTGAGTTCCTACAAACTGAGCTCTACCACACGATCTAGAGTAAGAAGAAAGAGTGACAGTCTTAAATGCCCTATAGACTCCTGCTTATAAGTGTGGTGCACAACACACCCATGAAGACGACTCTACTAGACACGACTTGTAGACTCCCTAGGACAGAACTGCTCTGATACCACTTTTGTCACGACCCAAACCGATGGGCCGCAACGGGCACCTGGTACCCTTACTCAACCGAGTACCAACGTAACGTATCTTTTCGCATCATTATATCATAGATAACTGAGCCGGAGAGGCTGCCATGAGATAAGTAGAATACAATATGAAATACAAATTTATACATAAAACAGACGGGCCTATAAGACCAAATTTTCACTGAACATAGGTCGACAAGACCGTACAATCTTTTACGTACACAACATATGTCTATAAGCCTCTAAGGATACATAAATGTCATAAAGTCGGGACAGGGCCCCACTATACCAATCAATACATGTCCTAATCATACTGACCAATAGCAACTCCGGAGCAAATGGAGCGCACCAACATCTTTCGCTGAGCTGATAGCCTACTTGGAGGACCCTCGACATGTCTATCGGGACCCGTGGGCATGAAACGCAGCATCCCCGAGCAAAAGGTATGTCAGTACAAATAATGTACCGTGTATGTAAGGAATAAAAATTAGTAAACAGTAGACATGCGAGAAACATGGAGTAAAAGACTCGACATGTATGTGTGAATAACTCCGTGAATCACTTCATATTTATAATGTCATGGATATGCATATAAATATCATACCATGCATAGGTATATTCGTTCATAACATCATCAAGCCTCCGAGGGCATCCCATTATTTCATCTCGGCCACTATGGGCAATTCATCAACGTATACCAGCTGATCAGGTGGTGGCACGTATATAATGCCGTAACCATTTTCCATATCCCATATACATATAATATACATATATACGCGTATATAACGCCATCTGGTCATGGGTCAATATAAATGAATGCAATGCATGAGGAGTACGTCAATAAAATCTTTTGGAGTGTCATAAGACCATTATGCCTTTTTGTAATATCATGAAACAAACTTTATCAACTTACCTATTTTCTGAGACCCATGAATAGATAATAGAATAACATGACACATGGGGAATCAATAACATACGCATCTCTAGTATTTCTATGAATAGGGTCATTTATGGAAGTTGTGCAATTACCCGTTTCATTTGTATCGTATGGATCATGCCTAAAAAAGAAGGGATAGTCTTAACATACCTGAGCCGATTCTCTTGGCAATCCCTCTAACATACGTCAATTGCAATAAAACACGTAATGGCAGATCGAAGTAGGGAATAATCCGTATGATATTCTTAAGAAAGCATGTATCGTACTCCCTTAGAATCGCAAATCTCACGCTTTATCGCATTATGTAGTTCAAACGAAATATGCTGAAGCTCCATCATTAGCAAGCTTAGCATACGTTGCTGGTCCAATTCTAAGTATGCCATTAGTTCTCTTATTTTCTAAATAAAGAGACCAAGCAAATAACTTCTCTTACATTACCAAGTAAAGAGACCAAGCAAATGTAGTTATCCAAAAAGACCTTTAGGTGTAATCAAGGCACTCACGTGTCATGACTCATTATGCACTTTTGTGCCACCTTGGCCTAGTTTAGTTCCATGTGGAATCCCACACAAAAGAAATCTTTATCCACTTAATCTAATTTAATACCATCAATTCGTTTATGGCGTACTTTCATGTACGAAAATATGGGGTGTAACAATGAGTTTCTAGTTATGTCATTTGGGCAGACAAATGCCCCAGCAGCATTCATGGATTTGATGAACCGGGTGTTCAAGCCCTACTTGGATTCCTTTGTGATTGTGTTTATTGATGATATCTTGATCTACTCCAACAACCAAGAGGAGCATGAGTAGTATCTTCGGATCATCCTTCAGACTCTAAGAGACAACCGGTTATATGCTAAGTTCTCAAAATGCGAGTTTTGGTTGAATTTAGTTTCTTTCTTGGGTCACATTTTATAAACAGAGAGTATTCAGGTGGATCCTAAGAAGATTGAGGCAGTCCAGAACTGGCCTAGACCCACATCAGCTATAGAGATCCGTAGTTTCTTGGGTTTAGCGTGCTACTACCGTCAATTCGTGGAGGGAACTTTATATATAGCAGCCCCATTGACCAGGTTGACCCATAAGGGTGCCCCGTTCAGGTGGTCACACGAGTGTGAGGCGAGATTCCAGAAGCTCAAGACAACTTTGACTACGGCACCGGTATTGGTGTTACCCTCAGGTTCAGGATCTTATACGCATCTTGTTTTGGTCTAGGTGCGGTATTGATGCAGGGTGGCAAGATTATTGCATATGCTTCGCGGCAGCTGAAGGTTCATGAGAAAAATTACCTTGTTCATGATCTAGAGCTGGCAGCCATTATTCACGCGCTGAATATTTTGAGGCACTATCTTTATGACGTGCCATGTGAGGTATTCACGGATCATCGGAGCTTGCATTATTTGTTCAAGCATAATGAGCTCAATTTGAGTCAGAGGAGGTGGTTGGAGCTATTGAAAGACTATGATATCACCATATTGTATCATCTCAAGAAGGCCAATGTGGTGGCCGATTCTTTGAGTAGAAAGTTAGCTAGTATGGGCAGCCTTGCGTTCATTCCAGTCGATGAGAGACCGTTTGCATTGGATGTTCAGGCCCTGGCCAACCAGTTCGTGAGGTTGGATTTTTCTGACCCCAGCCGTGTTCTAGCTAGTATAGTTGCTCGGTCTTTTTTTTTTTAGCGTATTAGAGATCGGCAATATGATGGCCCTCATTTGCTTGTCCTTAGAGAAACAGTACGGCATGGTGGTGCCAAGCAGGTTACTATTGGAGATGATAAAATTTTGAAAATGCAGGGTCTCAAATGGTCCACCAAAATGTATCAGGACTTGCGACAGCATTATTGGTGGAGGAGGATAAAGAAGGATATAGTTGCATATGTAGCTCGGTGTGTAAATTTCAAGTAGGTAAAGTGTGAGCATCAGAGACCTGGTGGTTTACTTCAGAAGTTGGAGATTCCTGAGTGGAAGTGGGAGCGTATCACCATGGATTTCATTCTTGGATTCCCACTGACTCAGAGGAAGTTCGATGTCATTTGGGTCATTGTGGACAGGCTGACTAAGTCAGTGCATTTCATTACTTTGGCAGTTACCTGTTCCTCGGAGCGGTTGGCAGAGATTTACATCCGCGAGATCGTCCATCTTCACGGTGTGCCCGTGTCTGTCATTTCTGATAGAGGTACACAGTTCACCTCGCACTTCTGGAGAGAAGTACAGCATAAGTTGAACACGCGGGTTGAGTTGGGCATAGCGTTTCATCCTCATACGGACGAGCAGTCCGAGCGTACTATTCAAATCTTTGAGGATATGCTCCGCGCGTGTGTCATAGACTTCAAAGGATCGTGGGATCAGTTCTTGCCCCTTGCAGAGTTCGCCTATAACAACTACCAATCGAACATTCATATGGCTCCCTATGAGGCACTATATGGTAGGCGGTGCCGGTCGCCAGTTGGGTGGTTCGAGCCGGGGGAGGCTCGGTTGTTGGGCACAGACTTAGTATAGGATGCCTGGAATCGAATTCGGAGGTCCCTAGGTCGAGTTATGAATTTTTGATTAAAATAAAAAAGTTTGAAAATTTAATTGTTTTTAAGAATTGATTGATATTTGACATTGTTAGTGCCGGGTCCATATTTTTGGTTCAGCGCACGGGACAAGTTCATTATAATATTTAAGACTTGTCTGTGAAATTTGGTGAGAAACGGAGTTGGTTTGACATGATTAGGACGTCCAGTTGAGGAAATAAAAATTTTAAAGTGATCTTGAGAATTTCATTTGATTTGGTGCTAAATTCGTAGTTATAGGTGTTAATTTGGTGATTTGATCGTGCGAGCAAGTTCGTATGATATTTTTAGACTTGTGTGCACCTTTAGTTTAGTGTCTCGAGGACTCGGGGCAGTTTCAGATAGGCTACAGAGTGAATTGAACATAGGAATCATAGTTGGTGTGCTTCAGGTCTGCACACTTCGCAATTTTGAGGTCTGGCTCACAAATCCGAGCATCGCATTTGCGAGCAGTGGGGTTGGAAGGGGACCTTCGCATTTGTGATGTTCAGGCTCGCAATTGCGATCATCACAGGCCGCATTTGCGAACGGTTGTTCGCATTTGCGAAGATGGGATGGGACTTGGATTCTCGCATTTGCGATGTTTTAATGTTGGCAATTGCGAACAAATGGTTCGCATTTGCGAAGGCAGCAGATGTGCGAGGAGTTCACATTTGCGATACTTTTCTCGCATTTGCGGGCTTCGCATTTGCAAACCCTAGGTCTCAAATGCGACATCTGTAGCTGATCAAAATGACTTTTGGACGGGAGTTTTGATTCATTTCTCAAATTTTCCAAAACCTAAAACACAAGAGGCGATTTTCCAAAGACCATTTCTTCCCCAAATCATAGGTAAGTAATTCTAAACTAGTTTATTTCAATCTTTCACTACATTTTAAAAGATTTCAACCTAAAATATAGAGTTTCATGGTAGAGTTGGAGATTTTTAGGTAGAAACTAGGGATTTTGAAATTTGGGGATTTAGACCTCAAATTAAGGTCGGATACCAAAAACAATTATATATCCGGGCTCGGGGGTGAATTGGTAAATGGATTCTGGTCTGAACCTCGGGTTTTGACCAAGCGGGCCCGGGGTCAATTTTTGACTTTTTGGAGGAAAATTTGAGAAATCTTAATTTATGCAATTGTAATTGATTCTTTTAGCAATATTTGATATTATTGAGTCATTTTTGATTAGATGCGAGTTGTTTGGAGGTGGATTATAGAGGAAGAGCTGTAATTGAGTATCGAGTGGCCTTCGGAGCGAGGTAAGTATCGTGGTTAACCCTGACTTAAGGGAATTAGGAACCTCAGATTATTTGCTATGTAAAATTCATGTGAGTGGCATATATGTGAGGTGGCGAGTACTTATACGCCACCAATTTACTTGTTTTCCCTGTTTCCTCCCGTATTGCTCATATTGTCTCTTTCCCATGCCTAATTGCTATGTGTTAAGACTAGTGTTGTTAAATTGATTATTCTTATCATGTTTATGGATCTTCCGGTGATAATTGGATTTTTATTTCGAAGTTGAGATTGATATTGTGCAACCAAATGGCGTATTGTACATTGTATTATGGTAAGGGAGAGTGTTAATGCACGAAGGGTGATGCCTTGCCATATTGTGAGTGTTAATGCACGAAGGGTGATACCGTGCCATATTGTGAGTGTTAATGCACGAAGGGTGATGCCGTTCCATATTGTGAGTGTTAATGCACGAAGGGTGATGTTGTGCCATATGGTGAGTGTTAATGCACGAAGGGTGATGTCGTGCCATATTGTGAGTGTTAATGCACGAAGGGTGATACCGTGCCATATTCTGAATGGTAATGCATGAAGGGTGATGCGTGCCATATTGTAAGTATTAATGCACGAATGATGATGTCGTTCCATGATATGAGAGTTAATGTATGAAGGGTGCTGTCGTGCCGTTTCTATTGACTTTATGGTGAGGTAGAGAGTAAAAGCATGAAGGGTGATGCCGTGCATTTTTTTTCCTTTACTTTATTCGCTGTTTATGTTGATTCATAGTATATTGGTTGTTCCAATTATCATTTTGTTGTAGTCCTTTATCTCCTATTTCCCCCAGCATATTTCCTGATCCCGATATTTACTGTCAAGCCCTTCATTACTGTTATTTGTATATACACTGTTAAATTATACAGGTTGATTTGGAGGTGCCTTGCCTTAGCCTCATCACTTCTTCGTCGAGGTTAAGATTGACACTTACCAGTACATGGGGTCGGTTGTACAGATACTGTACTTTGCACTTTCTGTGCAGATTTTGGTAACGGCTCGGGTTGATCGAGATTTTAGTTGTTAGACCCGCTATCCGGAAACTCAAGGTAGATCTGTCGGCGTTCACAGACCTTGAATTCCCCGTCTATCTTTTCTGCCTTACTGTTTCTTTCATTCAAACAGTTGTATTTCTCTCAGACTATTGCTTGTAGTGAATTCTAGAATGCTCGTGAATTGCAACTCCATATCTGGGTGGTAGTATTTAATGCAGTTGTTTTTTATATTATTCTGCACTCATTATATTTCATCATGGTTAATTATTGTTATTTACTGAATGGAATAACGATTGGTTTAAATGATTCTCTAACGTTGGCTTGCCTAGCAAGTGAAATGTTAGGCGCCATCACGATCCCGACTGTGGGAATTCTGGGTCGTGACATCTATACCGACCACTAGAGTCTACAACATCTTTTCAAACAGAAGGATCTCAATTTTCAGCAACGGAGATGGTTATAGTTGCTTAGGGACTATTATATCACCATTCTATATTATCTCAGGAAGGACAATGTGGTAGCCGATGCCTTGAGTCCAAAGGCGGAGGGCTTGGGCAGTTTAGCAAATCTGTTGGCAGTAGAGAGGTCACTACCATTGGATTTTTAGGCATTGGCCAACCAGTTTTATCGAATGGATGTTGAAGAGGCGAGTCAAGTTCTGGCTTGCATGGTTTCTCTGTCTTATCTATATGATCGTATCAGAGAGCGTCAATATGACGATCCCCATTTGCTTGTCGTCAAGTACACGGTTCAGCACGGCGATGCCAAGGAGGTTACTATTGGAGATGACGGTGTGTTACATATGTAAGGCTAGCTATGTGTGCCAATGTAGATGGGTTGCATGAGTTGATTTTTTAGGAGGCCCATAGTTCGCGATACTCCCTTCATCCGGATACCACTAAGATGTATCACGACATGAGGCAACACTATTGGTAGAGGAGGATGAGGAAGGACATATTCAAGTATATAGCTCGGTGCCTAAATTGTCAGCAATTGAAGTACAAGGACCAAAGACCATGGCTTTAGAGGCTTGAGCTTTCCAAGTGGAAATGGGAGCGAGTTACCACGTCCTTTATTGTTGGGCTCCCATAGAGTCAGAAGAAGCTTGATGTAGTATGGGTGATTGTGGATAGGTTGACCAAGTCGGCTCATTTCATTTCGGTGGTGACTACTTATTCTTCAGAGCACCTGGCTCATGTTTATATTCGCGAGATTGTCCGACTTCATGTCATGATGGCATCCATCATCTCTTACTGGGGAACGCAGAGGACATTGTGATTCTAGAAGGCCTTACAGCATGAGTTAGGCACATAGGTTGAATTGAGTACATCATTCCACCCTCATACGGACGGATAATTTGAGCGCACTATTCATAAATTGGAGGATATTCTTTGTGCCTGTGTTATGAAGTTCGAGGGTTCTTAGAATAAGTTCTTTCTGCTTACGTAGTTTGCCTACAATAACAACTACAATTTTACTATTCAGATGGCTCCGTATGAGGTATTGTATGATAGGCGGTGTAGGTCTCCGGTGGGTTGGTTTGAGCCAGGCGAGGCTACACCATTCGGTGACTTAGTTTAGGATGCTTTGGAAAAGGTTAAGTTGATTCAGTATTTATTTCGTACAGCCCAGTCTAGATAGAAGGGTTATACGGATCAGAAGGTTTGTGATGTTGCATTCATGTTTGGAGAGAGGGTCTTTCTTCGGGATTCACCCATGGAAGGTGTTATGAGGTTCGGGAAGAAGGGAAAGTTGAGCCCTAAGTATATCAAACCTTTTGAAATTCTTGAGAGGACTGGTGAGGTGGCAATACAAGTTTGTATTGCCACCTAGTCTAGTTGCAGTTCATCCGGTATTCCATGTTTCTATGCTCCGGAAGTATCATTGTGATCCGTCCAATGTGTTAGATTTCAGCTCAGTCTAATTGGACAAGGATTTGACTTATTTTGAGGTGCCGATGGCCATCTTGGTCAGGCACGTCCGAAAGTTGAGGACGAAAAGCATTGCTTCAGTAAAGGTTCAGTGGAGGGGTCAACCAGTCGAGGAGGCGACTTGGGAGACCAAGCATGATATGCGTAGCCACTATCCTCATATTTTCACCACTTCAGGTATGTCTCTAAACACACGTCCGGTCGTTTTGATTATTCACATTTCACACTTTTAATCACAATCATTCCTTAAACCGCAGTGTGAGCATAACATTTGAAATAGGTTTTGAAAACAGTTTTCCCAAAATAGCTACACGCACTTTAGCCCACCTTATGATGTCGCGTGGGTTCACGTAGTTCCCCTACAAGTAACACGCACATAAGTCCCACCTTATACAGCCGCATGCACATTAACCCCAAGCCTTATATCGCCGCATGCGCGTCAATAATATTTCACAATAACAACTCACACCACAAGTGCCCATATATCACAACTTGCGAATAATCAATAATATAGGTGTTTTCACAATAATAGGCCACAACTCCACCACAACGTGTAAAAGAATATCAATTACAACAATAAATGTAAAAATGCTCAACAAGGAAGATGTTTCAACAATAACATTTTTGCCTCAAAGTGTTAACGATTTTCACAATTTCAACACCAATTACTCAACAATGAGGGATAAGGTATAACCGCGTTATTAAATAAGGATAACTCACAAGGGACGAGATAGCATATAACAATGACTTCTAAAAATGGAAATCAACAACGAAAGAGATAACATGAACAATAACTTCAAGTAATGACAAACAATAATGGAAGAGATAACATGAACAATAACTTGAAATAATGATAATCAACAATGAAAGAGATAACATGTAACAATAATAGAGGAAAGAAGTTGAACTAAAACATGAGAGCAATTTATCAAGTATGATGTAGAACATATGTTAACAAAATTATTTAAGGCATGTAAGGATAGACTAACACAAGTAGGAATAGATTGACTATGAGAATTTAGAACATGATACTACAATTCAATTAAAACATGGAAAGAGTGTAGGTAGCATGAACCGGTCAAATACCACATACAACCCGTGTACCCACTCGTCACCTTACGTACACGGCTTTCACAAAGCACAAATGAATCAATCAATACCAATCCTAAGGGTAATCCCCCCCCCCCATACAAAGTTAGGCAAGATACTTACCTTAATTAGGCCAATTCAATACTCCAAAAGAGCTTTTTCTTTAAAATTCTCCTCCACATGGCTCAAATCTAAGTAAAATCGACTTAATATCATCACATAACGCAAGGGAAATCAATTACAATAGATAAATTTATGATCTTTATACTTTTCCCAGAAAGACAATAAAAGTCAACCCGAGGCCAGCCCAGTCGAAACTTGGGTCTAATGATAGATTCCGACTACCCATGACCCCACGAGTTCATATATGTGATTAGTTTCAGATTCCGAGTCCAAATCGACTATCAAAACTCAATTTCTTATTTTTCAAAAACATGATAAAGTTTTACTAATTTTCACTTTTGTTCACATGATTTTGATGTTATAATCTAAGATATGTTGATGGAATATGATTAGAAATAGATTAGAAACACTTAGCCAAAGTTGTAGGAGAAACTACCCTCTTCAAATTGCCTCCTACAGAGTCCAGTGTTCCAAAATGTAAGAATAAGAGATAAAATCCCAACTTTCAGCCCATATGTTAAGCTGCAGTTATCGCAATTGCAATATGGGTTCACAATTACGAACCCTCGCAATAGCGAAGAAAAGCTCGCAATTGCAGCACTAAAGGCCTAGGAAGCTCTTCCCTCACAAATGCGACATTTTATTCGCAAATGCGAAATACCCAAGAGCCCAGACCACTTTGCAATTGTGATCATGGCATCACAATTGCGACACCAAAGGCTGCTACACACCAGATTTCTGGTTTTCAATATAAAACACTCCGATACATGTCTGAAACTCATCCGACCCTTGGTGCTCCAAACCAAGCATACACACAAGTATAAAAATGTCATACAAACTCGCTCGCGCTATCAAAACACAAAAATAACATATAAAACTACAAATCGAACACTAAAATGCATGAATTTCGAAGTAAAGTTCAAGAATCTTTAGAATTGTAACCAAATGTCTGAATCCTATCAAATCAACTCCAACTGATACCAAATTTTGCAGACAACTTTTAAATACTATAATGGACCTAGTCTAAGTCCCAAAATGAAATTCTGAGCTCGATAGCTAAAATTCAACCAACGGTCAAACATCTCAACTTTAAATTGCCAAATCTCTGTAAATCAACATAAATCAACCTACGGACTTCCAAAATCAATGTCGGGTCACTAAAGATGTGTATTGACTACCAGCAACTCAACAAAGTCATAATAAAAAATAAGTACCCACTACCAAGGATAGATGATTTGTTTGATCAATTTCAAGGTGCTAAGTACTTCTCCAAATTTGATTTATGATCCGGGTATCACCAATTGAAGATAAGGTAGCAGGATAATTTTAAAATAGCTTTCAAGACCTGGTATGGGCACTTTGAATTTTTGGTGATATCTTTTGGGATAAAAAATGCCCCGGCAACTTTCATGGATCGTATGAATTGGGTTTCCAAGCCTTTTCTTGACTCATTCGTAATAGTGTTCATTGACGATATTCTTGTATATTCAAGAGGTCGAGAGGATCATGATGATCATCTCGAAGTAGTTCTGCAGACTCTATATCAACACAAGTTGTGTGCGATGTTTTTGAAGTGCGAATTTTGGCTTGTATCTGTCACATTCTTGGATCATGTTGTCTATAGAGTAGGAATTAACGTTGACCCTTAGAAGATTGCAGTTGTGAAGAATTGGCCTAGACCCACAACTCACACAGAGATTCGTAGTTTCTTGGGCTTAGCTGGATATTACATGAAATCTATAGAGGGGTTCTCTACTCTTGCCTCTCTGTTGACTAAATTGACGTAGAAGGCAATTAAATTTCAACGGTCTGATACTTGTAAAAAGAGCTTCCAGGAGCTGAAATCATGATTGACTACGGCGTCAGTCTGATACTTGTGTATGTATTAATGCAACATGGCAAGGTGATAGCTTATGCTTCCATGCAACTAAAGAATCATGAAAAGAACTACCCAACACATGACTTAGAACTGGCAGTAGTGGTTTTTGCATTATTTGTATGGGTTTAATGTGGATACATTCACGGACCATAAGAGCCTTCAAAATATTTACAAATAGAAGGAATTGAATTTGAGGTAGAGAAGATGGCTGGAGTTACTCAAAGATTACGACATCGACATTACATATCACCTGGGAAAAGCCAATGTTGTGGCGGATGCTCTTAGCCGGAAATCTATGGGTAGTTTGGCTCACTTGGAGGCATATCAAAGGCCTTTGGACAAAAAGGTACATTGGGTGGCTTGTTTGGGAGTTTTTCTTGCAGACTCTAGTGAAGGAAGGGTAATTGTGCAAAATATGGCAGAATCACCGCTTGCAGTCAAGGTAAAAAAGAATCAATACAACGATCCATTATTAGTACGATTGAATGAGGGGATTCATAAACATAATACTATGTATTTATCTCTTGGAATGGATGATGGTAGACTAAGGTACCAAGGGCGACTATGTGTCCCAAATGTAGATGGTCTTCGAGAAAGAATCATAACCGAGGCTCACACTTCTAGGAATTTCGAGCTCTAAAAAGATGTATCATGATCTTAAGGGAGTCTATTGGTGGAATGACATGCATAGGAATGTGGCGGACTTTGTAGTAAGATGTCCGAGTTATCAGAAAGTAAAGGCCGAACACCAACGACTCAGTGGGTTGGCACAAAACATAAAAATTCCAATGTGGAAGTGGGAGATGATTAATATGGACTTTGTGGTAGGACTACCGTGCACTCCGCACAAGTTTTACTCAATTTGGGTGATTGTGGATAGGCTCACAAAATCGGAACACTTCTTGCAAGTTAAATCTACCGACACAGCGAAATAATATGCTTAGTTGTACCTCAAGGAAATAGTTAGGTTGCAAGGCACTCCAGTTTCTATCTTTTCTGATCGGGTGGCATAGTTTACGGCTAATATTTGGAAGAAATTTCAGAAAGGTTTGGGTACTCAGGTTAATCTTAGTACAACCTTTCATCTACAAACCGATGGGCAGGCAAAGCGGACTATTCAGATGCTTGAGGATATGTTGCGTGCTTGTGTTCGTGACTTCAAAGGTAGCTGGGAGATGTAACCGTTCGAGGCTTTATATGGTAGTAGATGTAGATCTCTCATTAGGTGGTTTGAGATTGGGGAAGCAGAGTTGATATGACCAGATCTCGTGCATCGGGTTGTGGAGAAGGTTAAGATCACTAAGGAGCGGTTAAAAACTACTCAGTGTTGTTAGAAGTCCTATTCGCATGTGCATCGTAGGGATTTGGAGTTCAACAAAGATGATTGAATATTCTTGAAGGTTTCCCCAATGAAGGGTATAATGCAGTTTGGTAAGAAAGGAAAACTGAGTGTGAGGGTGTGATTCCTAGTGTGAGGGTGTGATTCCTAGTTCAGGCCCAGCCAGGATTCAATTGGTTTTGGGGTGTGATTCCTAGTTTTAATGTTGTTTTGGATGTCTCGAGAGTTCAAGCGAGTCCGTTTATTGATTCCAAACTTTTTGGTATGTTCGAGCGGGGCCCGGGCGGGAGGGCCTGAGTATTAATCTGATGAGGCCCGGACCAAGTTTGGACTTGGGAAGCAACAACTGTAGCATCAGGGTTCTGTCATAATCGCACCTACGCTTGGCCAGCCGCAGGTGCGAGCCTCGAGTCGCAGAAGCGAGAGACCAAGGGCAGTCCAAGAACCGCAGATGTGGAAGATTGGGCGCACCTACGCGACCGCATGTGCGAGAGCTGTGAACGTAGGTGTGACTAGGCCTGCAGAAGCGGCTCCTTATGTCCGTAGGTGTGGAGACTGGCCAGGTGAGGGAAAAGCGCACCTGCGAGGCATTTGCCACAGGTGCGAGAACGCAGATGCGGCCAAGGCACCGCAGGTGCGAAAGTCGCTGGGCGATTTGAGAGCTTTGAAGGAGGCGATTTTGAACTAGCTTTGTGAGGTAAGTAATTTTTACTTAATGTGAGTTAAATACATATTTTATGGGTAGATTGTAACATCTAAATTAGTGAAAATCATGGGTTTAGGTGAAAACCTAGGTTTTTTATAAAAATGAGATTTAACCACGAAATTTGTTATGGAATTTAGTAAAAATAATATATTTATGTTCCTAAGATTATGGGTAACTACTTTCTTTGAAAATTTCCGGAATCCGAGCCTGTGGGCCTGGGGGTGAATTTTAGAAATGTTACAATTTAGGTTGGGTAATCACTTAAATGGGGGAATTATGAACTTTTGAGCATAGATGGATTAGTTTATGTAATGTTTTACTAACTTCGAGTCCTTTGGCGTCAAATTTGGAGGTTTGAGCGAGTTCTTTAATTGGGAAGTCGGCCTTGAGATGAGGTAAGTCTCCTTTCTAACTTTGTAAGAGGGAATTAACACCATAGGTGAATTAAATAAATGTGTGCGCCTATTTGTGGGGGCTACGTACGTACGAGGTGACGAGAGTCCGTACGTAGCTACTATTATGCTATTTTCCGGGTAGTTTATGCTGCGTATCATGCCTTGCTCTTACTTGCTAATTCAATTACTCTAATCATGTTAGAATTTTACAAAAGAATTCGAAAAAGGGCTAAGTTCACCTATTTAAAGAGTTTATTAGAATACTTGATTGTAAATGAGAATTTGTGTTTCCTTAAAAATAATTGCTATTTGTGGATCGGGCCGAGCGCCTCGGTATTAAATAGATGCATCTATGGTTCGCGCCATTCGACCCTTCGGCAGTGCATGATTTAATATTATGTTGGACCAGGCCGTACGACCTCGGCATAATTGCGCATGTTAATTATTTGGAACTCTCAGTGATTTATACTACTTAAGTGCCTTGAAATGTAAGTTGTTAAATGATATGACCGAAATTGAAGTTTTTATTTTGAAAGAAGACCTTATCTCTTCCCGTTATTGAACTGTCATTATTATTCATGTTATCCATACTTAGCATAAAACTTTAATTACATTATTGCTGGCCCTTGTAAGTGTAAAGTCGACCCCTCGTCACTACTTCTTCGAGGTTATACATGATTCTTACTGGGTACATATTGTTTATGTATTCATACTATGCTTCTGTACTTAATTGTACAGGAACTGAGGCTGGTGCATCTAGTTACCCGCCCGGAGCACATACTTGATATTGGACTGAGACTTCACGGTGAGTTGCCCCCTTCTAAGCTGTTCATCAGCATGCGGAGTTTCTCTTTTGCTTTTGTTTGTGTATTCTATTTCAGATAGTAGGATAGTTATCTTTTGTACATTCTACTAGTTGCCCATACACATGTGACACTAGATCTTGGCACAAATTAGTAGACTTTGAATTTTTTGGGTTGTAGTTCAATAGTTATAACTTCTTTTAGATGTTTCCGTTATTTGCCTTAAAACTCCGTCATTTGTCAAATGCTTTAAATGTAAGTAAAGCTAGATGTTGGAATTGCTTAATTAAAAAAATGAGGGAAATCACTAAGTTGTTCACTGTTCACTTGTCCAGCAACGGTGCTGGACGCCATCACGGCCTGACATAGAGTTGGGTTGTGACAACATAGTTTCAGAGCACTAGGTTCACGTAGGTCTCACAAGTTATGGGCAGGCCTAGTAGAGTCTTGCGGATCGGTGTGGAGACATCTGTACTTATCTTCGAGAGGCTATAGGGTGTTAGAAAACTACTCATTATTCATCTCCTATCGTGCAATTGATGGTATACTAAATTTCCTTCTTCTACTCTCTCACAGATGGTGAGGACGTGTACGGAGGACGTTCCAAACCCGGGAGGGGGTGCTCCCGCCATTGTTAGAGGCCGAGGCAGAGGCTAGGGGAGGGCACCGGCCCGAGGTAGGGGAAGAGGGCGACCAAGAGCTGCCTTGGTAGCACCACCAGCAGATCCAGTGGAGGATCCTATTGTGGTGGAGCAGGTCGAGGTTCACGCAGCAGAGATAGCCCAGGTAGATTTTATGACAGCGCCGGGCTTTCAGGAGGTCATGGGCCGTATGCTGCAGTTCATGGATTCTATGACCCAGGCTGGTTTGACCCAGCCACATCTCAGGCAGGAGGGGGAGCACAGACCCCTAAAGCTCAGGCTCCTGGACATGCGGCTGCAGTGTATTAGACTCCGGGTACACTACCCGTGTACGGGGCCCAGCCAGTTGCAGCTATGGCACCCGAGCCTAGATTGGCTGTGGACGACGATCCGCAGAAGTTGTTGGACAGATGGACTAGGCTACACCATTCTGTCTTCCAAGGCGAGCTCCATGAGGATGCCTAAGATTTCATTGATAGATGCAGGGACAGACTGCACAACATGAGGATACAAGAGTCTCATGGGGTTGACTTCACTACTTTCCAGCTGGAGGGTAGGGCCCGTAGATGGTGGCAGTCTTATCTTCTTGGCAGACCGGCGGGTTCTCCTCCCGTGACTTGGGGTGAGTTCACACAGCTTTTCCTGGATAGGTATATTCCACCATCCAAGAAAGAGGAGCTGTGGTATAAGTTTGGGCAGTTTGAGCAGGGTCGGATGTCAGTGACCGACTATGAGGAGAGGTTTTCTGAGTCGTCTCGCCATGCACTTATGATACTTCCTACGGACGTAGAGAGAGTGCGGAGGTTTTTTGTGGGGCTGCACTCCGGTATTAGGGCCAATATGGCCCGAGAGGTTGAGATGGGGACTTCTTATCAGCTGGTAGTGATGATTGCTCGGAGGATTGAGGGCTACCGTCACAGAGGGAGAGAACAAATACAGCAGGATAACAGAGACCGCTTCTCTAGAGAGTTTAAAGGTGCCCCAGCTAGGGGCAGAGGTCAGTTTGGGAGGGTTCAGCCTAGCAGGCCCCAATATTCATCACCACCACCTACTCGAGGTGCTCCAGCGCGCCCCAATTTTAGCGTCACACCAGAGAGTTCTTACCGCCCACCAGCCAGCCAGGGTTCTTCCAGCGGGTACTCAGGTTACCAGGTTCTTCCAGCTCCTATTTTAGTGCCATACCGGAGAGTTCATACTGCCCAACAGCTATTTAGGTTTCTTCTAGTAGGTCTACAGGCCATCAAGGTCAGACATCAGGGGCAGCATATCACCGCACCGAGGGGCTGTTTTGAGTGCGGGGATCTCGGTCACATGAGGAGATCCTGCCCCAGGCTTCGGGGCAAGGCAGTGCAGCACGGTCAGCAGCCCATGATTACAGCACCGGATTTCCGGCCACCAGAGGCGGAGGGTAGGCTGGCAGGGGCCGTCCTAGAGGTGGAAACCAGGCAGGGGGAGGGCAGCCCACCGACGCTCCAGCCAGATTCTATGCTTTTACAGCCAGACCAGATGCATTGGCCTCAGATGCCGTGATCACAGGTATTATTTCTGCATGCGGTAGGGATGCTTCAGTATTATTTGATCCAGGGTTTATCTATTCATACGTGTCATCTCTGTTTGCTCATTTTCTGGATATTCCTCGTGAGTCCTTAGGTACTCCTATTTATGTGTCCACTCCTCTGGGCGATTCTGTGGTTGTGAATTAGATCTACCGTGTTACATCTCACATTGTTCGTACATTAAAGTTTCGTCTTCAATTAATTGATGAAGACTCGGGGATGAGATTTTCTTGAGATTATAAGCATTATGCTATATCAAACACGTGATAAGTAAATTCGTGAAGGAGAGAAGGTAAGCAAGAAGAAGAAAATGAGTTTCGTCGATGTTTGGCAATTTGGGGTAAAATACGGTCCAAGCTATAATACCCCGTATTTATGGACTAGTGCCATACAAGGTACCATATCACCATGATAGTATGATGTATAAAGTGTATTAAAAATGAGTAGTATTTTAAGTAATTTTAGATAATTCTTAATTATGTGGGTAATTGATTAATTATCGGGTAACAGGATATTACCTAATTAACTAATAAGTTATGGGATAAGATTAAACTCCCCCCCCCCATCCCCACATGGTAGCAAGCCATTGCCAAAGCATATGACTCTTAGTCATATTGGGATATGTGGCAACCAATTCAAACATATGCCTTTTAATTTAAAGAACGCTACATATCTTTTAGAAATAAAAAAAGATACATGTCTTTCAACATTTAACAGAATAGCAAAGGCTCTACATATTGGCAATCTGAGGCTAACGTAGAAGGCAATCTGAAGTTAACGTAGAAGGCAATCTGAAGCTAACGTAGAAGGCAATCTGAAGCTAATGTAGAAGGGTACGGATCTTCAATAATTCAAACAGAGATTTCATAATATCTTAAGCAACGTGAGATTTTTCAATATTAAGGGATTACGGTGTAATCCTTCTCAAGAATATCACAACGATTTTTCCCTACTCCATGTATGTTAAGGCTAAGCCCTTCCTTCATTTTGGCATGATCACGTAATTACATGCGTTTCATAATAAGACATAAAGAGAAATTCATATTCCGGAATTTATGTATATTTTCCTAGTCTCGTAAGTTACAATATTCTCCTTATCGGGACTTCATATTCAATTGAGTATTGTCTTGTTCTAGTAAAGAGAGCAGATAGCCTATATATGCAGTATTACAGTATTTTCATTAACATCGAGCTATAATCGATGGGGAGGCCCCTATTGGGAAACCTCTGATGAGATGGTAAGTTATATACCGAGCCTACTGTGGCCGAGAGCCTATGAGCGAGCCCAGTTGGTCGAGATATAGAGCCTAGTCTGGCCGAGCACCTATGAGCGAGCCTACTACGACAGAGCAGTTATATATATAATGAGCCTTATAAGGCCGGACATTTATTTTACTTACTATATTGAGAGAGTTAAGTCAGTATCAGCAGGTAACTATACCTTCAGATCATCTTTGACTCCCAGTTACCTTCAGTTATTATATTATCAGTTCAGTTGTATCTTTTAGTTATTTTATTGCCTTGCATACTCGGTACATTATTTGGTACTGACGTTCCTTTCTCTGGGGACGCTGCATTTCATATTGTGTATATATGTTGATAGGTTGTGGGTAGGTTGGGGCCCTATTTGATCACAGTACATCCATCAGTAGAGGCTTGTAGACATATCCTGTCAGTTAGTGCAGTATGTTGGGCTTATAGGCCCTGTATGTATATTTTGATGGCTTGCCAGTTGTAGTAGTTATGACGATCTTGCCGACCTAGCTTTATATTGACATTTAGTCAGCGTTAGTTTCCATTCAGTTTTATATTTTACCTAGCAAATTGTCTTGCAATGTGGTCCCTGGCCAAAGTATGACATTATATGTCCAGAGTCCCTTAGTCACAAGTTGGTACCCAAGGATAGATGAGGCACCGGGTGCCGGTCTCGCCCCAGGCTCGGGGCGTGACAAACCATTCCTGTAGGGTAGCACTCTATGGTTACGAGCCTAAACGGACCTTCTGTTGCTTGATATGATCTACTTTGAGGTCATCTTGGGCATGGACTGGTTATCCCCATATCACACCATTCCTTGATTGTTTTGCCAATACTATTACCTTAGCGATGCCAGAATTACCGAGATTGGAGTGGAAGGGTTCCTCGGTTAGTACAACTAGTCGAGTCATCTCTTTTCTAAAGGCTCGACATATGGTCGAGAAGGGTTGTTTGGCTTATCTAGCTTATGTTCGGGACACCACCGCAGAGTCTTTGATGATTGATTCAGTGCCAGTAGTCCGAGAGTTTGCCGATGTGTTTCCTTCTGACCTTCCAGGCATGCCGCAAGATCGTGATATTGTTTTTGTATTGATTTGGCTCCAAGAACCCAGCCTATATCTATCCCACCGTACCGTATGGCTCCGAAATATTCGTAGTTGAATGAGCAACTTGAGGAATTGTTAGCAATGGGGTTTGTAAGACCAAGTGCATCACCTTGGGGTGCACCAGTGTTTTTTTGAAGAAGAAAGATAGGACTATACAGATGTGCATTGATTACCGCCAGTTGAACAAGGTTACCATCAAGAACAAGAACCCGTTGCCGCGTATCGATGATTTGTTTGACCAGTTGCAGGGTGCTAGGGTGTTCTCAAATATCGACTTGAGGTCAGGGTACCATTAATTGAAGATTCATGACTCAGATGTGCCGAAGACGGCCTACCGTACTAGATATAGCCATTATGAGTTTCTAGTAATGTCTTTCGGCTTGACTAATGCCCCAGTGGCATTTATGGATCTGATGAACCGGGTGTCACGACCCAAATCAGAGGCCCACGACTGGCACCCGATTCCTACTCAATCGAGTGCCACGTACTTTATCTTTTTTTTCTATAAGACTTGTCACTGGCCATGATAGGCCACATCTATATATATATAATTAACAATATTATAACTTAACTCACATAACTAATTCAAAAGGATTTATATAGATACATAGGGGCCGACAAGGCCGTTGACATGTCATACCTAAAGCTATACACATGACACTGTCTGCAAAACCTCTAAGAAAACATGACCATAACATATAAGTCAGGACAAGGTCCCCGACATCCTCACAAAACAAAGTAACATATATAGAACGTTACTCGGCAATACTCCAGGAAGATGTGGACCTCACCAACCAAAAGTTGATATCTAGAGGCAGCCTACAGTAGATGGTCCTCACCTCACCTATCTACACCTGCGTGGCATGAAACACAGCGCCCCAGGAAAAGGGGCGTCAGTACGAAGAATGTACCGAGTATGTAAGGCAGAAATGAAACGTAATAATAATAAGATAGTATCTCGGGGAGAGATAATAATCAACTTATAACTTCTGACTTGCCGCTGAGGGCCGTAACATATAGAATAAAACCCATCTCTTATATATAAATAAAACTACAATACAATAGTTCTAGTTACCTCATTTTTGTGATGTTAACTGCCCAACTAATCAGTGGTAACTGCCCGACCGGCCGTAGCTCAGTGGTAAATGCATAACTGCCCAATCGGTGGTAAATAATAATACATAACTGCCCAACCAGTGGTAACTGCCCGCCCGGCCGTAGCTTTGTGGTAGATGTATAACTGCCCAACCGGCCGTAGCTCGGTGGTAGATGTACAATAAATATAATACCATTATGATATTATTGTTTTTATTAAATACCTCAGTAGGGAACTAGATACATACTTAGACATCATTAAGTGCTAAGAGTAGAAATAATTACGTAATAGAATTACGTTTACCTATCGTTACTTGGTTCATACCAAAAGAAAGAAGGATTAGCCTTAACATACCTTTAATGTGAACAATCTCTTCACTTTTGAGAAAAACCGATATGGAAATACACATCTACGTTCACAGCTTGTTCTAATGCAATGAGCGTTTCTAATCTCAAATCTATCTTTGTAGCTCAAATCCCTCCAAGACCGTTTCTAATCTCCAGCAACAAGCATTTTCTTTGCTAAATGCATACATATATGTACATAAATCCACTTTGTGCTATGTTGATATGTCTTTAGACTCTTGTTTATCTCCATCGGTAAAAATGAATCATATTAATATATTAATTTCACAAAAACAAGATAAGCATCTTGAAATGTGGTCCAATTATATTTTTTATTTTTTTTGTTTTTACATGGAGCAGATCATGTGCCTACACATATGGATATATTTGTGTTGGTAAAATCCATCCAAAAATATGAATTAGTGGAAAGTGGGGTCCACCTCACTTGCCACCATATTGAAAGATTAATACATTTAGCATAAATGTCACATATTAGTCTCATATCATTTTTGGAGGGGAGGCTGCCGCGTTTTGTCTTTAGCTAATCTTTTAATTAATCTTCCACTAAACTCATTAATTACCCAATTATCCTCATAATTAAGAATTATTTTGAATTACTTCAAATACTACTTACTTTTAACACACTTTATATATCCCACAATAATATACTTTACTATCATGGTCGTGTGTTGTATTGTATAGCACTAATCCATAAATACAGGGTATCACAAAACACCAAACTTCGGCAATACTCAATTTCTTCGATTCGTTAACCCTCTTACCTTTATAACACTTACTTATCACTTGTTACAAATAGCATAAATGCTTATGATCTCAAAATAATCTCATTCCTGAGTCTACGTCGATTAACTTACGATGAAACTTTAACGTATGAAACGTTGGATGTAACATCCTCGCCCCCCCCCCCAGAAACATTCATCCCCAAATGTTTAAACTTGCGAGATGTACATACATACTCATCAATTATAAATGTATATATCTTCCTGAGCTATATTCCAATGAAACAAATTCTACCCTCCGGCAGTGCACGATTTAATATTATGTTGGACCGGGCCAAACGACCTCGGCATAATTGCGCATGTTTATTATTTAGATCTCTCTATGATTTATACTGCCTAAATGCCTTGAAATGTAAGTTGCTAAATGATATGACTGAAATTGATGTTTAAATTCGGAAAGAAGAACTTATCTCTTCCCGTTATTGAACTGTCAGCATTATTCATGATATCTGCACAACACTTTAATTACATTATTGCTGGCCCTAGTAAGTGTCAAGTCGACCCCTCGTCACTACGTCTTCGAGGTTCGACTGGATACTTACTTGGTACATATAGTTTATGTACTCATACTACGCTTATGTACTTAATTGTACAGGATTTGAGGCTGGTGTATCTAGTTACCCGCCCGGAGCGCATACCTGATCTTGGACTGAGACTTCACGGTGAGTTGCCCCCTTCTTAGCCGTTCAGCAGCATGCCGGAGTTTCTCTCTTGCTTTTGTTTGTCTATTCAGTTTCAGACAATAGGATAGTTATCTTTTGTATATTCTACTAGGTCCCCACACACTTGTGACACTAGATCTTGGCACATATTAGTAGACATTGATTTTTTTGGGTTGTAGTTCAATAGTTATAACTGCTTTTAGATGTTTCTGTTGTTTTCCTTAAAAATCCGTTATTTTTCAAATGCTTTAAATGTAAGTAAAGTTAAATGTTTGAATTGGTTAATTAAAAAAAAGGGAAATCACTAAGTTGTTCACTGTTGGCTTGTCCAACAACGGTGCGGGACGCCATGGCATGAGATGGAGTTGGGTGGTGACAATCATTCATGTGAGGTTGGAAGTTATAGATTGTTTAAGAATGATGGTGGGATAAGTTGTTGCAAAATGGTGGTAGTTGGATGAAATAATCACATGGTTATGAGATGTAGAGACTTATGCCTACTAGGTGTTTGATAAAGTGTCTAAATGGCCTCAACTATGGAATTTGTTACTAATATTGTTCCTATTGGATATTGTTGTTGTAGATTGAAGTTGCTTAGGGTAGTGGATCATTGTAGTATCATTAAGGGTTGAAATTGAGGTATGTTGGCAAAACTCTTCTATTAGAATTGAACCCCACAATGTCCTTGTAAGTCCCGGGTTGCTCATTATGAATCGATTATCTTGTAATTTAGGTTGGGTAATCACTTAAATGGTGGAATTATGAACTTTTGAGCGTAGATTGATTAGTTTATGTAATGTTTGACGAGCTTCGAGTTGTTTGGCGTCAAATTTGGAGGTTTGAGCGCGTTCTTGAATTGGCAAGTAGGCGTTGAGATGAGGTAACTCTCCTTTCTAAACTTGTAAGAGGGAATTATCCCCATAGGTGAAATAAATAAATGTGGGCTCCTATTTGTGGGGGCTATGTACATACGAGGTGACGAGAGTCCGTACGTACCTACTATTATGCTATTGTTCGGGTAGTTTAGGGTCCGTATCATGCCTTATTCGAAATGTTTGTGCCCTCACTTGCTAATTCAATTATTCTAATCATGTTAGAATTTGACAAAAGAATTCAAAAAAGGGCTAAGTTCACCTATTTAAAGAGTTTATTAGAATACTCGATTGTAAATGCGAATTCGTGTTTCCTTAAAAATAATTGCTATTTGTGGATCGCGCCGAGCGCCTCGTTAGTAAATAGATGCATCTATGGTTCACGCCATTCTACCATCCGGCAGTGCACGATTTAATAGTATGTTGGATCGGGTCGTACGACCTTGGCATAATTGCGCATGTTAATTATTTAGAACTCTCTGTGATTTATACTGCTTAAATTCCTTGAAATCTAAGTTGTGAAATGATATGACCGAAATTGAAGTTTTAATTTTGAAATAAGAACTTATCTCTTCCCGTTATTGAACTATCAATATTATTCTTGATATCCGCTCAACACTTTAATTACATTATTGCTGGCCCTAGTAAGTGTCAAGTCGACCCATCGTCACTACTTCTTCGAGGTTAGACTGGATACTTACTGGGTACATATTGTTTATGTACTCATACTACGCTTCTGTACTTAATTGTACAGGATCTGAGGCTGGTGCATCTAGTTACCTGCCTGGAGCATATACCTGAACTTGGACTGAGACTTGACGGTGAGTTGTCCCCTTCTAAACCATTCACCAGCATGCCGGAGTTTCTTTTTTGCTTTTGTCTGTCTATTCTGTTTCAGACAGTATGATAGTTATCTTTTGTATATTATTCTAGTTCCCACATACTTGTGACACTAGATCTTGGCACATATTAGTAGACATTGATTTTTTGGGGATGTAGTTCAATAGTTATAACTGCTTTTAGATGTTTCTGCTGTTTGCCTTAAAAATCCATTATTTGTCAAATGCTTTAAATGTAAGTTAAGTTAAATGTTGTAATTGCTTAATAAAAAAAATGGGGAAATCACTAAGTTGTTCACTGTTGGCTTGTCCAACAAGGGTGTTGGACGCCATCACGGCCTGACATGGAGTTGGGTCATGACAATCATGCATTTGATGTTGGAAGTTATAGATTGTTTAAGAATGATGGTGGGATACGTTATTGGAAAATGGTGGTAGTTTGATGAACTAATCCTATGGTTATGAGATGTAGAGACTTATGCCTACTAGGTGTTTGATAAAATATCTAAATGCCCTCAACTATGGAATTTGTTACTAATATTGTTCCCATTAGATATTGTTGTTGTAGATTGAAGTTTGTTAGGGTAGTGGATTATTGTAGTATCATTAAGGGGTGAAATTGAGGTATGTTGGCAAAATTCTTCTATTAGAATTGAACCCTAAAATGTCCTTGTAAGTCTCGAGTTGCTCATTATGAATCGATTATCTTGCAATTTAGGTTGGGTAATCACTTAAATGGTGGAATTATGAACGTTTGAGCATAGATTGATTAGTTTATGTAATGTTTGATGAGCTTCGAGTCGTTTGGCGTCAAATTTGGAGGTTTGAGCGCGTTCTTGAATTGGCAAGTAGGTTTTGAGACGAGGTAAGTCTCCTTTCTAAACTTGTAAGAGGGAATTATCTCCATAGGTGAATTAAATAAATGTGGGCTCCTATTTGTGGGGGCTATGTACGTACGAGGTAACGAGAGTCCGGACGTAGCTAATATTATGCTATTGTTCGGGTAGTTTAGGGTCCGTATCATGCCTTATTCGAAATGTTTGTGCCCTCACTAGCTAATTCAATTATTCGAATCATGTTAGAATTTGACAAAAGAATTCAAAAAAGGGCTAAGTTCACCTATTTAAAGAGTTTACTATAATACTCGATTGTAAATACGAATTCGTGTTTCCTTAAAAATAATTGCTAATTGTGGATCGGGCCGAGCGCCTCGTTAGTAAATAGATGCATCTATGGTTGGCGTCGTTCTACACTCTGGCAGTGCACGATTTAATAGTATGTTGGATCGGGTCGTACGATCTCAGCATAATTGCTCGTGTTAATTATTTGGAACTCTCTGTGATTTATACTGCTTAAATTCCTTGAAATCTAAGTTGTGAAATGATATGACTGAAATTGAAGTTTTAATTTAGAAATAAGAACTTATCTCTTCCCGTTATTGAACTATCAGTATTATTCTTGATATCCGCACAGCACTTGAATTACATTATTGCTGGCCCTAGTAAGTGTCAAGTCGATCCCTCATCACTACTTCTTCGAGGTTAGACTGGATACTTACTGGGTACATATTGTTTATGTACTCATACTACGATTCTGTAGTTTATTGTACAGGATCTGAGGCTGGTGCATCTAGTTACCTGCCTGGAGCGCATACCTGATCTTGGACCGAGACTTCACGGTGAGTTGCCCCCTTCTAAACAATTCAACAGCATGCTGGAGTTTCTTTTTTGCTTTTGTTTGTCTATTCTGTTTCAGATAGTATGATAGTTATCTTTTGTATATTATACTAGTTCCCACATACTTGTGACACTAGATCTTGGCACATATTAGTAGACATTGATTTTTTGGGGATGTAGTTCAATAGTTATAACTGCTTTTAGATGTTTCTATTGTTTTCCTTAAAAATCAATTATTTGTCAAATGCTTTCAATGTAAGTTAAGTTAAATGTTGGAATTGCTTAATTAAAAAAATGGGGAAATCACTAAGTTGTTCATTGTTGGCTTTTCCAACAAGGGTGCTGGACGCCATCACGGCCTGACATGGAGTTGGGTCGTGACAGTCATGCATGTGAAGTTGGAAGTTATAGATTGTTTAAGAATGATGGTGGGATACGTTATTTGAAAATGGTGGTAGTTTGATGAACTAATACTATGGTTATGAGATGTAGAGACTTATGCCTACTAGGTATTTGATAAAATGTCTAAATGTCCTCAACGATGGAATTTGTTACTAATATTGTGCCCATTGGATATTGTTGTTGTAGATTGAAGTTTCTTAGGGTAGTTGATCATTGTAGTATCATTAAGGGGTGAAATTGAGGTATGTTGGCAAACCTCTTCTATTAGAATTGAACCCCAAAATGACCTTGTAAGTCTCGAGTTGCTCATTTTGAATCGATTATCTTGCCATTTAGGTTGGGTAATCACTTAAATGGTGGAATTATGAACTTTTGAGCAAAGATTGATTAGTTTATGTAATGTTTGACTAGTTTAGAGTCGTTTGGCGTCAAATTTAGAGGTTTGAGCGCGTTCCTGAATTGGCAAGTAGGCTTTGAGACGAGGTAAGTCTCCTTTCTAACCTAGTAAGAGGGAATTATCCCTATACGTGAATTAAATAAATATGGGCTCCTATTTGTGGGAGCTATGTACGTACGAGGTGACGAGAGTCCGTACGTAGCTATTATTATGCTATTGTTCGGGTAGTTTAGGCTCCGTATCATGCCTTATTCGAAATGTTTGTGCCCTTACTCGCTAATTAAATTATTCGAATCATGTTAGAATTTGACAAAAGAATTCGAAAAAGGGCTAAGTTCACCTATTTAAAGAGTTTATTAGAATACTTGATTGTAAATGAGAATTCGTGTTTCCTTAAAAATAATTGCTATTTGTGGATCGTGCCGAGCGCCTCGTTAGTAAATAGATGCATCTACGGTTCGCGTCGTTCAACCCTCCGGTAGTGCACGATTTAATAGTATGTTGGATCGGGTCGTACGACCTCGACATAATTGCGCATGTTAATTATTTGGAACTCTCCATGATTTATACTGCTTAAATGCCTTGAAATGTAAGTTGTTAAATGATATGACCGAAAATTAAAGTTTTAATTTTGAAAGAAGAACTTATCTCTTCCCGTTATTGAACTGTCAGTATTATTCATGATATCTGCATAACACTTTAATTACATTATTGCTGGCCCTAGTAAGTGTTAAGTCGACCCCTCGTCACTACTTCTTCGAGGTTAGATTGGATAGTTACTGGGTACATATTGTTTATGTACTCATACTATGCTTCTAACTTAATTATACAGGATCTGAGGCTGGTGCATCTAGTTACCCGCCCGGAGCGCATACCTGATCTTGGACTGAGACTTCACGGTGAGTTGTCCCCTTCTGAGCCGTTCAGCAGCATGCCGGAGTTTCTCTTTTGCTTTTGTTTGTCTATTCTGTTTCAGACAGTAGGATAGTTATCTTTTGTATATTCTACTAGTTGCCCACACACTTGTGACACTAGATCTTGGCACATATTAGTAGACATTGATTGTTTTGGGCTGTAGTTCAATATTTATAACTGCTTTTAGATGTTTCTGTTGTTTGCCTTAAAAATCCGTTATTTGTCAAATGCTTTAAATGTAAGTAAAGTTAAATGTTTGAATTGCTTAATAAAAAAAAAAGGGGAAATCACTAAGTTGTTCACTTTTGGCTTATCCAGCAATGGTGCTGGATGCCATCACGGCCTGACATGGAGTTGGGTCGTGACAGTCATGCATGTGAAGTTGGAAGATATAGATTGTTTAAGAATGATGGTGGGATAAGTTGTTGGAAAAAGGTGGTAGTTGGATGAACTAATCCTATGGTTATGAGATGTAGAGACTTATGCATACTAGGTGTTCGATAAAATGTCTAAATGTCCTCAACTATGGAATTTGTTACTAGTATTGTTCCCATTGGATATTGTTGTTGTAGATTGAAGTTGCTTAGGGTAGTGGGTAATTGTAGTATCATTAAGGGGTGAAATTATGGTATGTTGGCAAAACTCTTCTATTAGAATTGAACCCCACAATATCCTTTTAAGTCCCGAGTTGCTCATTATGAATCGATTATCTTGCAATTTAGCTTGGGTAATAACTTAAATAGTAGAATTATGAACTTTTGAGCATAGCTTGATTAGTTTATGTTATATTTGACTAGCTTCGAGTCGTTTGGCGTCAAATTTGGAGGTTTGAGCGCGTTCTTGAATTGGGAAGTAGGCTTTGAGACGAGCTATGTCTCCTTTCTAACCTCGTAAGAGGGAATTATCCCCATAGGTGAATTAAATAAATGTGGGCTACTATTTGTGGGGGGTATGTACATACGAGGTGACGAGAGTCCGTACATAGCTACTATTATGCTATTGTTCGGGTAGTTTAGGCTCCGTAACATGCCTTATTCGAAATGTTTATACCCTTACTTGCTAATTCAATTATTCGAATCATGTTAGAATTTGACAAAAGAATTCAAAAAAGGGCTAAGTTCTCCTATTTAAATAGTTTATTAGAATACTTGATTGTAAATGAGAATTCGTGTTTCCTTAAAAATAATTGCTATTTGTGGATCGGGCCGAGCGTCTCGTTAGTAAATAGATGCATCTACGGTTCATGTCGTTCAACCCTCTGACAGTGCACGATTTAATAGTATGTTGGATCGGGTCGTACGACCTCGGCATAATTGCGCATGTTAATTATTTGGAACTCTCCGTTATTTATACTGCTTAAATGCCTTGAAATGTAAGTTGTTAAATGATATGACCGAAATTGAAGTTTTAATTTTGAAAGAAGAACTTATCTCTTCCCGTTATTGAACTGTCAATATTATTCATGATATCTGCATAACACTTTAATTACATTATTGTTGGCCCTCGTAAGTGTCAAGTCGACCCCTCGTCACTACTTCTTCGAGGTTAGACTGGATAGTTACTGGGTACATATTGTTTATGTACTCATACTATGCTTCGGTACTTAATTGTACAGGGTCTAAGGCTAGTGCATCTAGTTACCCGCCCGCAGCGCATACCTGATCTTGGACAAAGACTTCGCGGTGAGTTGCCCCCTTCTGAGCCATTCAGCAGCATGCCGTAGTTTCTCTTTTTCTTTTGTCTGTCTATTCTGTTTCAGACAGTATGATAGTTATCTTTTGTATATTCTACTAGTTGCCCACACACTTGTGACACAAGATCTTGGCACATATTAGTAGACACTGATTTTTTTGAGTTGTAGTTCAATAGTTATAACTGCTTTTAGATGTTTCTGTTGTTTGCCTTAAAAATCCGTTATTTGTCAAATGCTGTAAATGTAAGTAAAGTTAAATGTTGTAATTGCTTAATAAAAAAAAGGGGAAATCACTAAGTTGTTCACTTTTGGCTTGTCCAGCAACGGTGTTGGATGCCATCACAGCCTGACATGGAGTTGGGTCGTGACAGTCATGCATGTGATGTTGGAAGTTATAGATTGTTTAAGAATGATGGTGGGATAAGTTGTTGGAAAAAGGTGGTAGTTGGATGAACTAATCCTATGGTTATGAGATGTAGAGACTTTTTCCTACTAGGTGTTCGATAAAATGTCTAAATGTCCTCAACTATGGAATTTGTTACTAATATTGTTCCCATTGGATATTGTTGTTGTAGATTGAAGTTGCTTAGTGTAGTGGATAATTGTAGTATCACTAAGGGGTGAAATTATGGTATGTTGGCAAAACTCTTCTATTAGAATTGAACCCCACAATGTCCTTTTAAGTCCCGAGTTGCTCATTATGAATCGATTATTTTGCAATTTAGGTTGGGTAATAACATAAATGGTGGAATTATGAACTTTTGAGAATAGATTTATTAGTTTATGTAATGTTTGACTAGCGTCGAGTCGTTTGGCATCAAATTTGAAGGTTTGAGCGCGTTCTTGAATTCAGAAGTAGGCCTTGAGATAAGGTAAGTCTCCTTTCTAACCTTGTAAGAGGGAATTAACCCCATAGGTGAATTAAATAAATATGTGCACCTATTTGTGGGGGCTATGTACGTACGAGGTGGATCATTGTAGTATCATTAATGGGTGAAATTGAGGTATGTTGGCAAAACTCTTCTATTAGAACTAAACCCCACAGTGTCCTTGTAAGTCCCGAGTTGCTCATTTTGAATCGATTATCTTGCAGTTTAGGTCGGGTAATCACTTAAATGGTGGAATTATGAACTTTTGAGCAAAGATTGATTAGTTTATGTAATGTTTGACTAGCTTCGAGTCGTTTGGCATCAAATTTGGAGGTTTGAGAGCGTTCATGAATAGGGAAGTAGGCTTTGAGACGATGTAAGTCTCCTTTATAACCTTGTAAGAGGGAATTAAACCCATAGGTGAATTAAATAAATGTGGGCACCTATTTGTGGGGTCTATGTACGTACGAGATGACGAGAGTCTGTACGTAGCTACTATTATGCTATTGTTCGGATAGTTTAGGCTCTGTATCATTCCTTATTCGAAATGTTTGTGCCCTTACTTGCTAATTCAATTATTCAAAACATGTTAGAAATTGACAAAAGAATTCGAAACAGGGCTAAGTTCACCTATTTAAAGAGTTTATTAGAATACTGGATTGTAAATGAGAATTCGTGTTTCCTTAAAAATAATTGCTATTTGTGGATCGGGCCGAGCACCTCGTTAGTAATTAGATGCATCTACGGCTCGCGTCGTTCAACCCTTCGGCAGTGCACGATTTAATAGTATGTTGGATTGTGTCGTACGACCTTGGCATAATTGTGTATGTTAATTATTTGGAATTCTCCATGATTTATACTACTTAAGTGCCTTGAAATGTAAGTTGTTAAATGATATGGCCGAAATTTAAGTTTTAATTTTGAAAGAAGAACTTATCTCTTCCCGTTATTAAACTGTCAGTAATATTCATGATATCTGTACAACACTTTAATTACATTATTGCTGGCCCTAGTAAGTGTCATGTCGACCCCTCGTCACTACTTCTTCGAGGTTAGACTGGATACTTACTGGGTACATATTGTTTATGTACTCATACTACTCTTCTGTACTTAATTGTACAGGATCTAAGGCTGGTGCATCTAGTTACCCGCCCGGAGCGCATATCTGATCTTGGACTGAGACTTCATGGTGAGTTGCCCCCTTCTGAGCCATTCAACAGCACGCCAGAGTTTCTCTTTTGCTTTTGTCTATCTATTATGTTTCAGACTGTAGGATAGTTATGTTTTGTATATTCTACTAGTTGTCCAAACACTTGTGACACTATATCTTGGCACATATTAGTAGACATTGATTTTTTTGGGTTGTTTTTCAATAGTTATAACTGCTTTTAGATGTTTTTGTTGTTTTCCTTAAGAATCCATTATTTGTCAAATGTTTTAAATGTAAGTAAAGTTAAACGTTGGAATTGCTTAATAAAAAAAAAGGGGGAAATCACTAAGTTCTTCACTGTTGGCTTGTCGAGCAACGGTGTTGGATGCCATCACGGCCTGATATGGAGTTGGGTCGTGACAGTCATGCATGTGATGTTGGAAGTTATAGATTGTTTAAGAATTTTGGTGGGATAAGTTGTTGGAAAATGGTGGTAGTTGGAGCAACGAATCCTATGGTTATGAGATGTAGAGACTTATGCCTAATAGGTATTTGATAAAGTGTCTAAATGGCCTCGACTATGGAATTTTGTACTAATATTGTTCCCATTGGATATTGTTGTTATAGATTGAAGTTGCTTAGTGTAGTGGATCCTTGCAGTATCATTAAGGGATGAAATTGAGGTATGTTGGCAAAACCCTTCTATTAGAATTGAACCCCACAATGTCCTTGTAAGTCCCGAGTTGCTCATTATGAATCAATTATCTTGCAATTTAGGTTGGGTAATCCCTTAAATGGTAGAATTATGAACTTTTGAGCATAGATTGATTAGTTTATGTAATGTTTGACTAGCTTTGAGTCGTTTGGCGTCAAATTTGGAGGTTTGAGCGCGTTCTTGAATTGGGAAGTAGGCTTTGAGACGAGGTAAGTCTCCTTTCTAACCTTGTTAGAGGGAATTATCCCCATAGGTGAATTAAATAAATGTGGGCTCCTATTTGTGGGGGCTATGTATGTATGTGTTGACGAGAGTCTGTACATAGCTACTATTATTCTATTGTTCGGGTAGTTTAGGATCCGTATCATTCCTTATTCGAAATGTTTGTGCCCTTACTTGCTAATTCAATTATTCGAATCATGTTAGACTTTGGCAAAAGAATTCGAAAAGGGCTAAGTTCACAAATTTAAATAGTTTATTAGAATACTTGATTGTAAATGAAAATTCGTGTTTTCTTAAAAATAATTGCTATGTCACGACCCAACTGGAGGGTCATGACTAGCACCCGGGCCATACTTGCCGAGCACCAACGTACATTTTATCTAACCTTCCTTATTATCTTTAAGGGCCGACAAGACCAATATAAATAAAAGACATGGATCATGAACATCCAACAATGAAAGATAATGTCATGAACATACGTAACATGGGACGACAAGACTGTCAAGAAACTATATATAAGGTACGAGCTACCATGGTGCCATGAAAGACTATACAACAAAAATCAGCCGACAAGGCATTCCAAACCATACATGAGTCGACACCTGTCTATGAGCCTCTAAAAGAACATAAGTGCTACAACATTGCCGGAACAGGGCCCCGACATACCCATAATGTCTATAACAAAAATGCATACCAAGACCACGGCAAGTCCGGAGAAAGGATCTTGCCAATAACGCTGAACCGGATAGCCTACTGTGATGGGGGAGCTGCGTCTACCCGTCTATCAGGACCTGCAGCACGACATGCAGCGTCCACAAATAAAAAGGACGTCAGTACGAATAAAGTACTGAGTATGTAAGGCAGAATAGCATAAGTAAGAACAATAATGTAAACAGTGATAGGGAATATACAACCTGTGACATCTGGGTACCTCTGAGGGCTACTGACATGAAATACATGATACATACATATATATATACATAAACGTTTAAAACATATGCCTTTGTGGGCATCATCATCATCATATCGTACCCGGCCATAATAGGCTCGGTAAAACGTACCCGGCCATCATAGGGCTCGGTAGAATCGTACCCGGCCACGTGGAGCTCGGTAAAACCCAACTGATCAGTGGTTGCACAATAGGTGCCATACCCGGCCGACTATAGCGCGGCTCGGTAGAGTAAAATAGATACATATATATGATGCATGCTGGACTCGTTGGAATCATATTTTGAACCTTTCGGAGTGACGTAAGGTCGGTATCCTTCGTACACGTTATTAGGATTAACTCTTCATCAAGAATCTTATAAGAATCAGGAACTACCAACAACATTGATAATATAAGAATAAGAGAAGTAACATCAATATCAATCGTTTCATAAGAAGGGCAGCAATGTAAGTACTGCTAGCTTCTAAGAGTAGAGTATCTTTGGGAGCTCGTTCATTACATTATGTACAATTGGAGTCGTGCAAAAGAATGAAGGGGATAGCCTCACATACCTTGTATATACTGCCCAACCTCAAGCTATGCAAATGTCACGACTCCTTAGTCTACAATAAAAGAAATGACACTATCATTATCGTTTAAGCGTCGTAACTATTATGTATCGACCGCAACCTATTTTACGATGAAACGGACAGCACCTCCCCTATTTATATGACTTCACACAAGTCAATACAATCACCAAACAGCCCAAACAACATCATTAATAATCATATTGAGCCTCCAAAACAGTCCACCAACTAACAACATTACTACCAAGCCTTTCGATATATATTTCACAAGTTCTAGCATCAACGACTTAGCCACAACTTGGATAATCTTAAATATATATAGAGTAAGAGGTTCATTACCTTTAAACAGAAAGAACAACTCCAATTTGACCTTAATTTTCCACGAAATATCCCTTCAATTCTGCCACAAGAACAAGGAAGCGAAACTAGCAATTAATTCGGGTTTTTCGGCACTAGAATTACTTTAGAAGACTTGAAATCACCTAGGGTTGATATTAAAAACTTAAAGGTGTATTTACAGAACATAAAGCACTTAAAACAACCTCCCACACGAGCTGGAACAACACAAAAATCAGCAACAACAAGAAAAACAAGAAACTTACTAGCACCACGGGATTCCCGACATTTGATTTGTGTTGTTTGCCCTTTGTTTGGGTCTTGGATCATGAGAGAACCTTGAGAGAATGTTTTTAGGGTTATAAGGTCTGAATATACTGAAAAATAATGACTTAAAACGGGGTTGAGTTATCTTATATATGTCCAAATGTCTTAAACCGCCTTTGTGGGCCCCATAGAGAGCAGCTTGGCGCACTCTCGCGAAAACGCAAATATCTCTCTATTCCGAGATCGTATCAACGAACGGTTTAATGCGTTGGAAACTAGACTCATAGATCTTCAAGTTGATAGGTAGATCACCCAATAATTCCAAGCACATTGGTAGTAAAATGCAGTAACATTTGACCTAAAGTTTAAGTAAAATTATAAACCTAAGTTGCGACAACTTTTATCGACTTTTATTTCATAACTCGCTTGACTTCAAGACTTATGATGCAGATATTATATGATTCAAATACATTAAAACAAGACCTCTTGGGACAGTTAATCACCTCTAGTGTTACCCGAAAATACGGGTTACAACATCCTTGATTAGCTTAACTTCAAATACTTGTTAACCACTCTTATACACCCTTGTATCGTTTAAGACCAATAGGATTAACTTATTATCATCTCAAAGATAATCTCTTCTTGGATTTACGTCGACTACCTTACGGCGTGATCTATGATATGCGAATTTGGGTTGTAACATCCTCTCCCCCTTAGGAACATTCGTCCTCGAATGTAAGGGTTTATGGGGTGTCTAACTCATCGTGGATTCCGACGGAGATTTCCGGCTGAGTTTCCCTTATAAAATGGACACTAGCCAAACTTGCAAGCAGTTAAACCCAACCTATGGCCTTACAAGACTATACAAAGCATTATGGATATGTACATTATCTGCATATCACCATTTTGTATTAAAAAAAGAGTATTCACAAGCTATTGCTTACCTCATAGAGCCGTTTCACCTTATAATGCGTCCTTCTTTCCCCCGACATCCTCGTTATCTTCACTCTGGAATAGGTAAGGGTATTTAGACTTCATCTCCTCTTCTGCTTCCCATGTCATTTCTTTTATATTCTTGTTCCTCCATAATACTTTCACGGAAGCTACATCCTTTGTTCTCAGCTTGCGGACTTGTCGATCTAATATAGCCACTGGCAGTTCATCATATGATAGATCCTTTGTAACTTGTACATCTTTGATAGGGACGACCCGAGAAGGGTCTCCAATACATTTCCTCAACATAGATACATGGAATACCGGGTGGACAAATTCCAATTCAGATGGCAATTCTAACTCGTAAGCAACCTGTCCAATTCGTCGAAGAATTTTGTACGGCCCAATATACCGCGGACTCAACTTACCCTTCTTCCCAAAACGCATAACACCCTTCATCGGCGAGATCTTCAGGAAAACCCAATCACCAACCTCAAATTCCAGATCACGACGTCGGACATCGGAATAAGATTTTTGCCTGCTTTGTGCCATCCTCAGTCGCTCTTGTATCACTTTCACCTTCTCAATGGCTTGGTGAATCAAATCTGGCCCATATAATTCTGTCTCACCGACTTCGAACCATCCAACTGGTGATCTACATCTCCTCCCGTACAGTGCCTCATACGGGGCCATTTTAATACTGGAATGATAGCTATTATTGTAGGCAAATTCTATAAGTGCCAGATGGTCATCCCAATTCCCCTTGAAATCTAGAACACATGCTCGTAGCATATCTTCAAGCATCTGGATGGTACGTTCAGCCTGTCCGTCAGTCTGCGGATGGAATGCAGTGCTGAGATTTACTTGTGTGCCTAAACCCTTCTGAAAAGACCTCCAAAAGTTAGCCGTAAATTGAGCTCCTCGGTCTGATATAATAGATACCGGCACACCATGAAGCCTAACAATCTCCTTGATATACAACTTCGCATAATCTTCAGCCGTGTAAGTTGTCTTAACTGGTAGAAAATGGGCAGATTTTGTAAGTCAATCAACTATCACCCAGATGGAGTCAAACTTATGATAAGAGCGAGGTAATCCAATAATGAAGTCCATATTAATCACCTCCCATTTCCAGGTCGGAATCTCTATATTCTGAATCAATCCACTGGGTTTCTGATGCTCGATCTTTACTTGTTGATAATTAGGACACTGGGCTACAAATTCTGCAATAGACTTCTTCATGTTATCCCACCAATACTGCTCCTTAACGTCATGATACATCTTTGTCGAGCCAGGATGGATAGAATATCGGGACTGGTGAATCTCAATCATAATCTTCTCTCGCAACCCTGCCACACTAGGTACACATAATCGGCCCTGGTATCTTAGTGTCCCATCTCCTCCGATCTTGAAAGCTGTAATCTTACACTGCTGAATTCCCTCTCTCAATCTTACTAAGGTAGGATCTTCATATTGCCGTGCTTTTACCTCGGCTACCAAAGATGATTCTGCTGTATTCTGTACAGTAACACCTCCGTCATCAGAGTCCAACAATCTGATTCTCATATTGGCCAGCAGGTGAAGCTCTTTGGTCAACCCTTGTCTACCTGCCTCAATATGTATTAAGCTTCCCATTCACTTACGGCTGAGAGCGTCTGCCACAACATTGGCTTTACCAGGATGGTGCAATATCTCGATGTCGTAGTCTTTCAGTAATTCAAGACACCTACGCTGCCTCAAATTCAACTCCTTCTGCTTGAAGATGTATTGTAAACTCTTGTGATCTGTGTAGATGTCAACATGGACGCCGTATAAGTAGTGCCGCCATATCTTCAAAGCATATATTACTGCAGCCAATTCCAAATCATGAGTCGGGTAATTCTTTTCATGCTTCTTCAATTGTCGTGATGCATAAGCAATCACCTTCCCACGTTGCATCAATACGCACCCCAAACCTATACCTGAGGCATCACAATATACCACATAACCTTCTGTTCCTTCTGGGAGAGTGAGCACTGGCGCAGATGTCAATCGATTCTTTAGCTCCTGAAAACTATGTTCACAAGAATCAGACCACTGGAACTTGGTAGCTTTCTGTGTTAACTTAGTTAATGGTGCTGATATAGAGGAAAACCCTTCTACAAACCGCCTATAATACCCTGCTAGCCCCAGGAAGCTGCGGACTTCTGATGGTGTTGTAGGTCTCGGCCAATTCTTCACTGCATCGATCTTCTGAGTGTCGACACTAATACCCTCATCAGATATCACATGGCCAAGGAATGCTACTGAGTTCAGCAAGAATTCACATTTAGAGAGCTTAGCATATAACTTATGATCCTGAAGGGTCTGGGCATAAGCCTGAATACGGGAAATATCCATGCCCTCTACCAAGGAGGCTGTTGTACACTCATTTATCAGATGTGGTCCCAACCCGTTCACGAACAGGTGCACCCTATCACTCATCTCGGCCACCATATGGGGAGTATACCTTGCTAAAGAATCAAACTGTATACTATACTCTCGTACATTCATATTACCCTGTCGAAGGTTCAAGAACTTATCAGCTCTAGCTCGTCGTATCTCAACTGGCAAGTAGTGATGAAGAAAGGCCTCAGAAAATTCCTTCCACACGGCTGGAGGAGCGTTCGGACCCCTAGATCTCTCCCAACTATCATACCAGAAAACCGCTAAATCCCGTAACCGATAAGAAGCTAACTCTACTGCCTCCGTATCACTAGCATGCATAACCCGCAATGTACGATGAATCTGATCAATAAATATTTGTGGGTCCTCCTTGGGGTCTGATCCGGTAAACACTGGAGGGTCTAGATTAATAAAATCACGAACTCTCGCACTAACCGGTTTATCAGCAGCACTGGTATTCTGCCTCTGAGCCTGAGCAGCTACTAAGCTACTCAACAACTGCACTGCACTGCGCATATCGTGGTCTGTAGTGCCAGACGGAGGAACTGGATGTACTGGGTGCCTCCTAATATCCTCTGGAGGAGACAGAGAGGTATGAGACGACATCTCACTCTGAGGCTCACTTTGGCCTGCTATGGCTGGAGGCACCTGAATGTTACCCTCTCCTACAGCTGTATCAAGCCGTTTACTAATCGCTTGCTTCCTAGTCGAAGGCATCGCTAAAAGAAAACAAGGTGAATATTAGATATGAACACTTACGACTCAACTCTACGCACGATCTAGATTCAGGAAGAAGGTAACAACCCTAGATGTCACGTAGCCTCCTGATTATAAATGTGGCGCGCTACACATCCATAATCAAAACTCTACTAGACACGGCTCATAGACAACCCCTAGGATAGACTTGCTCTGATACCAAGTTTGTCACGACCCAACTGGAGGGTCATGACTAGCACCCGGGCCATACTTGCCGAGCACCAACGTACATTTTATCTAACCTTCCTTATTATCTTTAAGGGCCGACAAGACCAATATAAATGAAAGACATGGATCATAAACATCCAACAATGAAAGATAATGTCATGAACATACGTAACATGGGACGACAAGACTGTCAAGAAACTATATATAAGGTACGAGCTACCATGGTACCATGAAAGACTATACAACAAAAATCAGCCGACAAGGCATTCCAAACCATACATGAGTCGACACCTGTCTATGAGCCTCTAAAAGAACATAAGTGCTACAACATTGCCGGAACAGGGCCCCGACATACCCATAATGTCTATAACAAAAATGCATACCAAGACCACGGCAAGTCCGGAGAAAGGATCTTGCCAATAACGCTGAACCGGATAGCCTACTGTGATGGGGGAGCTGCGTCTACCCGTCTATCAGGACCTGCAGCACGACATGCAGCGTCCACAAATAAAAAGGACGTCAGTACGAATAAAGTACTGAGTATGTAAGGCAGAATAGCATAAGTAAGAACAATAATGTAAACAGTGATAGGGAATATACAACCTGTGACATCTGGGTACCTCTGAGGGCTACTGACATGAAATACATGATACATACATATATATATATACATAAACGTTTAAAACATATGCCTTTGTGGGCATCATCATCATCATATCGTACCCGGCCATAATAGGCTCGGTAAAACGTACCCGGCCATCATAGGGCTCGGTAGAATCGTACCCGGCCACGTGGAGCTCGGTAAAACCCAACTGATCAGTGGTTGCACAATAGGTGCCATACCCGGCCGACTATAGCGCGGCTCGGTAGAGTAAAATAGATACATATATATGATGCATGCTGGACTCGTTGGAATCATATTTTGAACCTTTCGGAGTGACGTAAGGTCGGTATCCTTCGTACACGTTATTAGGATTAACTCTTCATCAAGAATCTTATAAGAATCAGGAACTACCAACAACATTGATAATATAAGAATAAGAGAAGTAACATCAATATCAATCGTTTCATAAGAAGGGCAGCAATGTAAGTACTGCTAGCTTCTAAGAGTAGAGTATCTTTGGGAGCTCGTTCATTACATTATGTACAATTGGAGTCGTGCAAAAGAATGAAGGGGATAGCCTCACATACCTTGTATATACTGCCCAACCTCAAGCTATGCAAATGTCACGACTCCTTAGTCTACAATAAAAGAAATGACACTATCATTATCGTTTAAGCGTCGTAACTATTATGTATCGACCGCAACCTATTTTACGATGAAACGGACAGCACCTCCCCTATTTATATGACTTCACACAAGTCAATACAATCACCAAACAGCCCAAACAACATCATTAATAATCATATTGAGCCTCCAAAACAGTCCACCAACTAACAACATTACTACCAAGCCTTTCGATATATATTTCACAAGTTCTAGCATCAACGACTTAGCCACAACTTGGATAATCTTAAATATATATAGAGTAAGAGGTTCATTACCTTTAAACAGAAATAAAACTCCAATTTGACCTTAATTTTCCACGAAATATCCCTTCAATTCTGCCACAAGAACAAGGAAGCGAAACTAGCAATTAATTCGGGTTTTTCGGCACTAGAATTACTTTAGAAGACTTGAAATCACCTAGGGTTGATATTAAAAACTTGAAGGTGTATTTACAGAACATAAAGCACTTAAAAAAACCTCCCACACGAGCTGGAACAACACAAAAATCAGCAACAACAAGAAAAACAAGAAACTTACTAGCACCACGGGATTCCCGACATTTGATTTGTGTTGTTTGCCCTTTGTTTGGGTCTTGGATCATGAGAGAACCTTGAGAGAATGTTTTTAGGGTTATAAGGTCTGAATATACTGAAAAATAATGACTTAAAACGGGGTTGAGTTATCTTATATATGTCCAAATGTCTTAAACCGCCTTTGTGGGCCCCATAGAGAGCAGCTTGGCGCACTCTCGCGAAAACGCGAATATCTCTCTATTCCGAGATCGTATCGACGAACGGTTTAATGCGTTGGAAACTAGACTCATAGATCTTCAATTTGATAGGTAGATCACCCCATAATTCCAAGCACATTGGGAGTAAAATGCAGTAACATTTGACCTAAAGTTTAAGTAAAATTATAAACCTAAGTTGCGATAACTTTTATCGACTTTTATTTCATAACTCGCTTGACTTCAAGACTTATGATGCAGATATTATATGATTCAAATACATTAAAACAAGACCTCTTGGGACAGTTAATCACCTCTAGTGTTACCCGAAAATACGGGTTACAACATCCTTGATTAGCTTAACTTCAAATACTTGTTAACCACTCTTATACACCCTTGTATCGTTTAAGACCAATAGGATTAACTTATTATCATCTCAAAGATAATCTCTTCTTAGATTTACGTCGACTACCTTACGGCGTGATCTATGATATGCGAATTTGGGTTGTAACATCCTCTCCCCCTTAGGAACATTTGTCCTCGAATGTAAGGGTTTATGGGGTGTCTAACTCATCGTGGATTCCGACGGAGATTTCCGGCTGAGTTTCCCTTATAAAATGGACACTAGCCAAACTTGCAAGCAGTTAAACCCAACCTATGGCCATACAAGACTATACAAAGCATTATGGATATGTACATTATCTGCATATCACCATTTTGTATTAAAAAAAGAGTATTCACAAGCTATTGCTTATCTCATATTATTCATGATATCTGCACAACACTTTAATTACCCTATTGCTGGCCCTAGTAAGTGTCAAGTCGACCCCTCGTCACTACTTCTTCTAGGTTAGACTGGATACTTACCGGGTACATATTGTTTATGTACTCATACTATGCTTGTGTACTTAATTGTACAGGATCTGAGGCCGGTGCATCTAGTTACCCGCCTGGAGCGCATACCTGATTTTGGACTGAGACTTCACGGTGACTTGCCCCTTTCTGAGTCGTTCAGCAGCATGCCGGAATTTCTCTTTTGCTTTTGTCTGTCTACTATGGTTCAGAAAGTAGGATAGTTATCTTTTGTATATTCTACTAGTTTCTCACAGAATCGTGACACTAGATCTTGGCACATATTAGTAGACATTGATTTTTTTGGGTTGTAGTTCAATAGTTATAACTTCTTTTAGATGTTTCTGTTGTTTGCCTTAAAAATATGTTATTTGTCAAATGCTTTAAATGTAAGTTAAGTGACATGTTGGAATTGCTTAATAAAAAAAAAGGGGCAAATCACTAAGTTGTTCACTATTGGCTTGTCTTGCAACGGTGCTGGACGCCATCACGGCCTGACATGGAGAGTGACAGTCATGCATGTGATGTTGGAAGTTATAGATTGTGTAAGAATGATGGTCGGATAAGTTGTTGGAAAATGGTGGTAGTTGGGTGAACTAATCCTATAGTTATGAGATGTAGAGACTTATGCCTACTAGGTGTTTGATAAAATGTCTAAATGTCCTCAACTATGGAATTTGTTACTAATATTGTTCCCATTGGATATTGTTGTTGTAGATTGAAGTTGCTTAGGGTAGTGGATCATTGTAGTATCATTAAGGGGTGAAATTGAGGTATGTTGGCAAAACCCTTCTATTAGAATTGAACCCCACAATGTCCTTGTAAGTCCCGAGTTGCTCATTATGAATCAATGATCTTGCAATTTAGGTTGGGTAATCACTTAAATTGTGGAATTATGAACTTTTGAGCATAGATTTATTAGTTTATGTAATGTTTGACTAGCTTCGAGTCATTTGGCGTCAAATTTGGAGGTTCGAGCATGTTCTTGAACTGGCAAGTAGGCTTTGAGATGAGGTATGTCTCCTTTCTAACCATGTAACCCATAAGTGAATTAAATAAATGTGTGCACCTATTTGTGGGGGCTATGGGAGATCTACATCTCCTACCATATAATGCCTAAAATGGTGCCATCTGAATACTTGTATGAAAGCTGTTGTTATAAGCAAACTCTATCAGTGGCAAATGATCATCCCAACTGCCCTTGAAATCAAGAACACAAGCACGCAAAATGTTCTCAAGCATTTGTATAGTCCGCTCTGCTTGCCCGTCGGTCTATGGATGGAAAGCTGTACAAAGATTCACCTGAGTACCCAAACCTTGCTGAACTTTCTTCCAAATATTTTCCGTGATTTGAGCCCCTCGATCAGAAATGATAGAAATTGGAGTACCATGTAGCCTGACTATTTCCCTCATATACAACTGAGCGTACTGTTCCACTGTGTTGGTAGATCTAATAGGCAATAAGTGTGCTGATTTTGTGAGTCAGTCCACGATCACCCAAATAGAGTCAAACTTTAGCGGAGTGCGTGGTAATCCTACCACAAAATCCATATTAATCATCTCCCACTTCCATATTAGAATTTCTATGTTCTGTGCTAACCCAGCAGGCCGTTGATGTTCTGCTTTCCCTTGCTGACAATTCGTACAACTTGCCACATAGTCCGCCACATTCCTTTTCATGTCGTTCCACCAATAGACTTCCTTGAGATCGTGATACATCTTTGTAGAACCTGGATGCACGGAATACCAGGAAGCATGAGCCTCAGTCATGATTCTCTCCAGTAGACCATCTGCATTCGGAACACATAGTCGCCCTTGGTACCTTAATGTACCATCATCCATGCCAAAGGCAAAAGCCATAGTCTCATGTATATGAATCCTCTCCTTCAGCTGTACCAATAATGGATCGATGTATTGCTTCTCTTTTACTTACACAACTAGCGATGATTCAGCCCTATTTTGCAAAATTACCCTTCCTTCACTAGACTCTGCAAGGCAAACTCCCAAACTAGCCAATCGATGGACTTCATTGGCCAATGTCCTTTGCTATACCTCTAAGTGTGCTAAACTACCCATAAATTTCCGGCTAAGAGCATCCGCCACAACATTGGCTTTCCCCGAGTGATATAGAATATCGATGTCATAATCCTTGAGTAACTCAAGCCATCTTCTCTGCCTCGGATTCAGATCCTTTTGTTTGAAAATATATTAAAGACTCGTGTAGTCCGTAAATACCTCCATATGGACCCCATACAAATAGTGACGCCAAAGTTTCAATGCAAAAACCACCGCCGCAAGTTCTAAATCATGTGTTGGATAATTTTTCTAATGATTTTTGAGTTGCCTAGAAGCATAGGCCATAACCTTGCCGTTTCGCATTAATACACACCCAAGCCTAATTCTTGAAGCATCGCAAAATACCACATACCCTTCTGTACCCTCTGGCAGGGTCAACACCGGTGCCGTAGTCAATTTCGATTTCAACTCCTGGAAGCTCCTTTCATAAGAATCAAACCACTGGAACTTAACTGCTTTTTGAGTCAATTTAGTCAACGGAGAAGTAAGAGTAGAAAACCCCTCCACAAGGAACTGCGAATCTTGGTTGGCGTTGTAGGTCTAGGCCAATTCTTTACTGATGAAAACTTTGGAGGATGAACCTTGTTCCTTCTCTAAAGACAACATGACCCAATAATGTGACAGATTCGAGGCGAAATTCACACTTTAAAAACTTTGTATAGAATTGGTGCTGATGAAGAGTCCGCAAAACTGCCTGAGATGATTGGCGTGGCCCAATGGACCTCGTGAATACACAAGAATATCGTCAATTAACACTATCACAGAGGAGTCGAGTAAAGGCTTGCAAACCCGATTCATAAGATCCATGAAAGCTGCCGGGGCATTTGTTGGCCCAAAAGACATTACCGGAAATTCAAAGATCCCATATCGGGTCCTGAAAGCTGTTTTCGGAATATCCTGCTCCCTGATCTTCAATTGGTGATACCCGAATCATAAATGAATTTCGGAGAAGTACCTAGCACCCTTTAACTGATTAAACAATTAATCTATTCGTGGTAGTGGGTATTTGTTTTTGATTGTGATTTTGTTGAGCTACCGGTAGTCAATACACATCCTCATTGATCCATCTTTCTTCCTCACAAAGAGGACCGGTGCGCCCTATGGTGACACACTCGGTCAGATGAAACCCTTTTCTAACAAATCCTTCAATTGTTCCTTTAATTCCTTCAATTCTGCTGGTGCCATCCTGTAGGGCGGAATAGATATAGGTTGTGTTCCTGGCATCACATAAATACCAAAATCAATCTCCTTGTGAGGCAGAATCTTAGGGAGCTCGTTATGAAAGCCCTCCAGAAATTCATTCACAACTGGCACTGACTCTAGTGTAGGTGCCTCAGCATCGCTATTCATAACCCAGACCATGTGATAGATACACCCCTTTTTAATCATCTTCATGGCCTAAAGGTAAGAAATAAGTCTACCCTTCATCACCACATCACCCACCTTCCATTCAACAACTGGATCACTAGGAAATTCAAACCTCACAGTTCTAGTTCGGTAATCGATCTTGGAAAAATATGAATAAAGCCAATCCATTCCCATAATTACATTAAAATCAACCATCCCCAATTCAATGAGATTGGCCACGGTGTCCCGATCACGCACTGTGACAACAGAACCCCTATAAACTCGTGCATCCACAATAGACTCGCCAACCGGAGTACATACAGAGAACGGCTCGGGAAGTTATTCCGGTTCTATCCCAAATTCCATAGCAACATAAGGGGTAACATAGGACAAGGTGGAACCGGGATCAATAAGAGCATATACAGCATGAGTTTGGATGGTCAATATACCTGTAATAACATCTAGAGAAGCCTCTGCATTCTGGCGACCACTCATAGCAAAGAAAGGGATGGGTCCTCCTGAACTCTGCGCATCACCCCTAGCTGCACTACACCCTACTGGTGTCGGAATGCCTCGAGTTGGAGGGGTGCTAAATAGGTAGCAGCTGCAAAAGTGGATGGCTATGTTGTGCCCCTGCCCGTACCCTGGCGGGATGAACGACACTGCCTCAGAATATGACCCCTCAATCTGCACCTGTAACATATGGGTAAGTCTATGTAGCAGATCCCCGAGTGCATCCTCCCATACCTGGGGCATGGGGGCCTCCGCTGCTGCGGGATTCTCCCTCCTGATCGGCCCTGATAGTGGGTCCCCTACTGCCCTGATTGGGCCTGAAGCGACTCCTCAACTGCTGACTATGCCCCATTGGCGGTGCACTGGCTGAAGACTGAGCATGAGACTGGGTTGGCCCTGATGACCCTCCCCTGAAAACTGATCTTCCCCCCACCAAGTGACTCCCCAAAGTTTCCCGCGGACTAGCCCTTGCTGGTACCCTCTCGCTCCGTTCTGTTATTCAACTTACGGTCCTCTGTAGCTTGAGCAAATGCTACCATCTTCCCATAATTCATGTTTAAATTCAAGGCAGCTTTGGCGGCCTCATTGATAACCAAGAGGCTAAGGCCCGGCACAATCCGGCACACTCTAGCCTCCATAGTATGCAACATGTGAATAACATATGTTGACAGGCACGCGGACTCCATGTGATACTTCCACACACTCTTACTCTTACTCCCTTGCTTAAGATTCTCAAACTCTGTAGCACGGGCTGCCATAATCTCGGCAGGCAAGAAATGGTCTATAAAGGCATTAGCAAACTCACTCCATCTCGCTGGAGGGCTCCCCTTCTTCTAGGAGTCCTCCCACAGCTCAAACCAATAATAGGCCACCCCTTTCAGGCAGTAGGCGGCCAACTCCAGTCCCTCCATCTCAGTAGCATGCATAATCCGGAGGGTCTTATGCATCTCATCAATAAAGTCTTATGGTTCCTCCTCGGGATTAGCACCGTGAACTCCGGAGGATCCAACTACAGAAACATGTTCACCCTAGAACCACTAGAATCCCCTTGTTGTCTAGAAGATATGGATGCAACATCCGACCTTTGGGCCTGAGAAGCCACTATCTAAGTCAGCATTTGAATAGCTCCCCTAAGACCTCCATCAGAAATACTACTGCCAAAAGCTGAGGCTGGAGGTGGAATCAGAATATCAGGTGGAGGAACCGTCGCACCCTCAGCAGGTGTAGGAACTATTGTGGCCTGGGCCGGTGTAGTGGAATCAGGTAGTGTAGCAGTCGGGGGGATTATCTTCACCCCTCGGGTGTTCACCCGCATCATCAAATAAAGGCTCAACTGCCACTCCTAAGGCAGCATTGGTTCCTTGGACAGTTCTTGCTCTTTTCTTAGGTGCCAATTACTAAAAGTTAAAGGAATGCACGAGTTAGAGGAGGAATTGTTGCAAATTTAGTTTCATCGCACGATCGAGAATATCAAAGAAGGGTATTGTTCCTAAATGTCCAAGTGTCGTTCCCCATTTTCTCGCGTGAGCGGGCTTCGGCATGTGACAACTCTTTTAAACAGAAGATAGGTATTAAAAGAGGAGAGTCGTCACCTAATGATTTTTAAGGTGCGTTAGGGCACCTATTTGCAAATAACTCTATTTTAACAAGTCAACGCCACCAAAGATCGGGTAAGGGCTCAAGTTACCTCAAAAAGAAGGTGTTAGGCACTCCTCGAGGTCCACAACTATGGGTCTCGGCCGAAGTTAAATTATATTGATTAGTCTATGTGATCAAGTAAGCAAAGAGAGTACAAAATCTAAGGATTTTATTAAAAGGAAATCTTGAATAAGGAGGTACCTCTATCTTTATATCCTAATAGAAAAGAAAAGAAAATGGTGGGGGTCCTATGATTGTTTGGCCTAAAGGATCACCCCATGCAACATAAATAATATTTCGTAACTCCCTTGAGATAGAGTGTTACTCATATTATCCAGCGGGCACAGACTATCATCCCCTGCTACCCAATTACTATGTTAAAGTTGTTTACCTAAGAGCGCTCTAATTCAATTCTATGTCGTACCCTACGCGTGCACTACCCATCCCATACCTATGGTCCAGGAGGTTTTGGACCTCTATTTGGATGGTTCTAGACCTTATCTAGGCTGCTTAAAAATGCAAAACTAGGCGACAAACAAAACATATATTGGACTTCAAATATAGGCAGTTAAGGTTCAGGTTTGCCTCCACACTTAAGCAACAAATGCGCGAAAGACAAACTTTATGTTAAGCAATTTAGAATTAAGAAACTTAAATCCCTATAGAAATTATTTCTACGTGACAAGGCATCAGGGCTTGCAAACAATTTCAAAGGCCAATCATTGCTCATAGACAGGATTATACAATTTACATGCTAATTAATGAAATTGCATATTTGCGATTATTAAGCCTCCTGTGTCTAGGTGACTCGTGTAGTAAGGAATAATGAAAGGACCATTCGGAAGATCCCAGAAGTGCATAATAAACAATTTTAAGAGGTACAACATTGTCTCTTATTAAGACGAAATAGTGTTGTCCTATAGACATGATCTCTAATGTTTAGCACTTGGAGCTGATTTTATAATTACACTCAATCCTATAGACATGTTTTCTAGGTGAACAGTGCGATACAGTAATTTATGAGATGATTAAAATCCTATAGGCATGGGTTCTAGTGAACAGTATGAGATAATAGCAAATGAGATGATCAAAATACTATATGCATAATTTCTAGGTGAGCAGCGCCAAGTAGAATAATTGCAATACTATAGGCACGATTTCTAGTAGGCGATGAGGATTGACAGAAACATCGATGAGAAACTAATTCCTATAGGCAGGTTCTCTAATAACACGTAGCAGTAAAAATAATTGCAGCATTTGACTTCATGTTGGCCAATAGACAGTGTGTCTCTGTGTGTGTGTGTTTGACACGGTTTCTATAGTGCACATATAAATTGAACGACACATGTAGCAAGTGAATCAATGGGTCCTATAGGTATGTTGTCTACCCCTTGTACACAAACCTTAAGAATCTACCCCTTCCCCATTTGTACTAACACCCCAATCGTTTATACAAAAAGTTATTACAGGCCCAATAATGAGTACGATACAAAATGTTATACAAATAATAACAATAGGCCCACAGCAGGCCCAAATGAAATACCCAGCACTGGCTGGGCCTTCAGAAATTCTCACATATGATACCCAGACATCTAATAAGGAGCCATATTCATCAACACAACCCCAGAATTCATAGAGGAGCCCAAAGTTATTTTATTCAACCATAGATCAACCATATTACCCAGGCATTAAATCACTTAAACCAACCAGATTACATGTTCATTAGACAATAGAAAGAAGGAATTGAGTGTGGTAGATCAAGTCTCAGTAGTAGAGAAAGTGACTAAAGACCCAAATCTTAGTGTGTCAGAGTTCACAAGGTCTCAAATGGACTCCGAGAAGTGCTTACACTAAGGAGGTCAGTAACAAGAGCCTTGGTGGCCTTGGCTTTTAGCTGGCTAAGAATGAGAGGTTCAGGATAGCATAAGTAACAAATGAGGGAGAATAGACAATGGTTGAGGGACATAAGATTAGGGGATACACTTATAACTTAAAGTAGACATAGCAAGGATGAAAACACAAAGCAACTAATCAAACAGGTCTCAAAACTTAAAAGTAGGTGCAGTCGGGACTTAGAAGCAGGTTCAACACTTAGTAAAATAACACATAGACAGCCACAGATTGAAAGAGTTAGGGGATAAACAAATTTGCAAGATTGACCAAGATTATCATGCACAAGTGCATAATACTAACAAGTTGAAACCTAGAGGGTCAAATTTATGCTAAGTATACATCCTAATGGCATAAGACAGACATGTTAACTTTCATCAGGAAATAAGACAACATTTAGACATGATAGGGGAACACACATTGTGACAAGTCAAGTGATCACCGAAGGAGTAGTGAATTAAGTGAGCCAAAGACATACTGGGGGACATATTAGCAGGGAAGCAAGGTCATAGTTGATAGAAAAAAATCTTTAACACAGATTGGAACACATTACATATATGCAAGATAATCATTGCAGAGATTCAGAACAAAGTGAAAATAAACTCATGTCAAATGGCAAACATAGGCTTTCAAATATTGACCAATAGAATAATTAACTAAGGAAGGTCTAAGTTATGCCAGGGATTCACCCTAATATCAAAATAGTTCAAACATGGTAGGGAAAACAAGTTGAGATAACTGTTCTAAAATTTAAAGCCATCATTAAAGGAGTATGAGATCAAGGGAGCGTGTTGAGTGACACAATGCCAGAGAAACAAGTCATAGTTAACACTGAAGGTCTTAACACAGGTTATTACAGATGTGAGGCATTCATTATAGAGATTCAAAGTAGAGTAGGAAAGCAAACTCATATAAAACAGTAAAGTAGACATTCAAGTACCAATACATTAGGCTAAATGAACTTAAGAGAGTATAAATTATTCAGGTGAAGCATATTCAAATAACATATCTCAAAAACTGGAGATTTTAAGTAAAAGGCCAAATACTAAAAAGATTCAAATCAGAATACGAGTGCAATGCTAGTAAATTACACATAGAGATGGTCTAAGAGCATATTTAGGTCATGGAATTCAGATGGGTGAATATACAGTACATGAACATAGAAGAATAAAACCTTAAAGCCAAGAGACATACCAGTTATCAGTTGAATAAACAAACAACAAGAAAGAACAAATCCCATAGTGCCCTGAATGTCAACAGAGAGCAAGAACCCAGATTCTTAGTGCGTCAGAGTTCCCAAGGGTTCAAATGAACCCCGGCCAGTGCTCGCACCAAGAAAAGTTAAAAATCGAATCCCGATGGTCTTGGTTTTTAGCCGGCCAAGAATCAGAGTGTAGAACAAGTGAATAAGAGAACAATAGAGTAATCGCTTCGATTTTTAGGCAATCCGGGTGATAGAAAGTCCGTATCTAAGGGGAAAGTGGAGGGGTTTATATAGTAGTAGGAATCAAGCAAACCAACAAACAAGGAAAAAAATTAGTCAAACATAAATATGGAAAGAAAGTACCATATGCTATCAGTAATGGACCTGGTAAAAGGAAAAGTATAAAATTTCGAACCCTAATTCGATAGAAATCAAGGAATCGACCAAATGTTTTGGTGAATCGGCTTCATATCGTCTTGCCATGAATGTATATAGATGGAATAATGATCATAATCAAAGGTTCAAACCACTTTGGTTCCATCTCAGGAGGTCTTGCTTGCCAAGCGTAGGCAAGCACTTAAGTAACACCACAAACGGACGACCAGTACCAAGGGGCTTCAAACATTGTAAGAAAATAATGGTCTAATCCCATTATCAGTGGGATTAGGAGAGGGAATTAAAGGAGGCAGCTTGCATTCTTCAGAAGAGAGAAGGGGAGGTTAAGAGCATTTAGGGGCGGCGAGTTAGAGTGGAATGGGTTAGGGTTTCAGGTCTAGGGTAATTAAAAAGGGTGGGGTGATTGTAGACCGTCGATCTTGATTAGGGGATAAGTGTGGCATATCGTTTGGAACAAGTATCGACCGAGTTAATTACAGGGGTCATTTGGATTGGGCTTTGTTTGGTCCGGAAATTGGCTCAAAATTTGGGCCAGCCTTTAAATAAGAAATTAAGGAACAAATATTTTAATAAAATAGTTAAATAAATTATAAAAATGTTGTTTATGAAAATTAATACCTTAAAACAATAGTATAAGATTATGAAAATGTAAGATCTTATTTTGACCCTAAATAAAATGATAAATGCAATACAATTGTAAAATATAGGCTATTATTGCGAGATTGTGCAAATAGTCCGAAACTACTAATGTAAATAAAAAAAAGAATAAAATACCTGAAGCAAATATTATAGATGCAAAAATAAGGATTTAGTTAATTGAGTCATCACAAAATAATTTGAAGGAAATATTAATAATTATTCATGCATTTTAAATACAAAGTATCAATTTAAAAGCTCTAAACATTATGGAAAATTATAGAAGATGCATGCATAAATCTTGTAAATTAAATAATGATGCAAGTTAATGTTTTGAAAGCATATACGCTTATTTGCAAAAATATGAGGGCAAAATTGTGTATCAATCGTTGTCCCTCTTTACCCGGGAATGATGAAAGAGTTGTCGGGTAAAGAAAATGATGACCAATTTTGGCCGAATTGAATAAAGGATGATGTGATTTGAAAATTGGGGGCTGAACCCTAGGTCCTGAGTTGCCTACATATCCCTGGTGTTACGGGAGTCAGGTCTTGTGTAGTTCTGGATCCAACGGTGAGCGAAACCGATGGAGTTGTTATAGGAATGCTCGTATGTTTCGGAAAGGGTTCCTTTGGGTAGGATAGTATCGGATGAATTTATGCGAAGTCATGAATGCGAATTTGAAACGTTATGGATGTATCACTGAGCAAATATCGGAACGGTCAAAGAGTAAAAGGCAGGTAATTGATGGTGGTTGGTTATGTTTGCAATAATTACAGGATGTGAGCATTGAACGGAAACCGGAGCAAAGATTGCTACCGTTAGGAGAGTGGTTACTTCCTGGATTACTTGCAAAACTTAAAACATGATGTATGCAAGTATGTATGGATTATTGTGAGAATTTAAACATGATGCAGATTCCCTTCGGACAATGAGGGTTGTCTTTGGACGGTGAGGATGGTGTCCTTAGACCATGTCGTCCTGGGCCATGAATCAGGTGATAAGGGATTCGCAGGCCATGCAATGATTGCCTCGAGCCATGAGAATGGTGCCTCCGAACCATGATGCCTTTGAATAATTATGTGCACTTTTAAGAGATCCTCGGGCCATGGAATGGTGTCTTCCAGCTATGAGGATGATGCCTTCATACCATATTTCAGCCCATGGAATGCAAAATATGATGTTTGGCCGTATGCGAAGATGAGACAAGACAAGGCTTAGTCTTGGGTAAAATGTGGGCAATGCTTAGCCCTGGGTGAGTAGAGTATAATGCTAGGTATTAGATGGCATAATGGAGATAGCATTTAATCACGAGGAAAAAGACAGTGCTTAGCCTTGTGGAATTAGGGAGGCAATGCTTGGACTCATGCAGGAAGATGAGACAATGCTTAGTGTCATGCAAGTAAGGGAAGCGGTGCTTAGCTTCATGCAGGAAAATGAGACAATGCTTAGTCTCATACAAGTAAGGGAAGCGGTGCTTGGCTTTCATGCAGGAAAGGCAGTGCTTAGCCTTATCCAATTAAGGAGGCAGTGTTTAGCCTCATGCAAACCGGAGACGATGCTTAGTCTCATGCAAAGAAAGGCAGTGCTTAGCCTTATGCAGTTAAGGAGGCAGTGCTTAGCCTCATGCAAAGAGGAGATGATGCTTAGTCTCATACGGGAAAAAGCAATGCTTAGCCTCATGCAAGAAGGGAGGCAGTGCTTAGCCTCATGCAAAGAGAGAGACAATGCTTAGTCTCATGCAGGAAAGGCAGTGCTTAGCCTTATGCAAGAAGGGAGGCAGTGCTTAGCCTCATGCAAAGAGAGAGACAATGCTTAGCCTTATGCAATTAAGGAGGAAATGCTTAGCCTCATGTAGGAAGAGGATACAATGCTTAGTCTCATGCAGGGAAAGGCAGTGTTTAGCCTTATGAAAGAAAAATGATGAGTGACAGTGAGAAAGTAAAGTATTTCTTAGATGGAAGTGTTTGCATTTGGTAACTTGTAATCATGAAGGTAGTGATTTGATGTATCTGCGGGTACTGTGTCTTATCCTGACTGCATCCAAAGAAAAATCGTGAGTTTGTGGGGGAAGGTTGGTTTGCGCTTTTGTGTTATGTTTTGCCTTTGCTCCTGTCTTGAGGTCCTATTTAAGTTACCCTGGGTAGTATATGGCTATCATAGAAATAATGTTTTCGAAAGATATTCATACATTTGATAAATATAGTTATTTGAAATGTAGTAGTATGCGATTTCAAATAATTTAGATGAACTGGTGACTGTGACATATTTTAGGGACATTGCGACGTCCTTTCTTTAGAATTTTGAGGGTCCCCCTCAAAATTCTGCCCCAGTTTAAATGCAATTCTTTGGCTGTTCCGTGTATGACGATGTCGGATGAACTTGCTTTAGAATTTTGAGGGTCCTCCTCAAAATTTTGCCCCAGTTTTTTGAACATGGCAAGATGAAGATTTTATTAAGATGTGACCAAACCCGCAGGGCTGCCTACGTAACCCCTCTTAAATGAGAATTAGGTCAAGCGTAGTTCAGTTACATCTGATAAAGAAATGTAAATAATCCTAAACATTGTATCTCTTGACTGCGTCTGAGTTGAAAGCTTTTGGCCAAATTTCTGTCCATTTTTTCAAGTATAAGTGCCCCTCCTGTTAGTACTTGATGAACCATGTAGGGCCCTTGCCAATTTGGTGAAAACTTCCCTTTGCCCAAGTGTGAATTGTCTAGACCTGACCCTTTTGTTGAAAGCTCTGTCCATTCTGTTTTGGTATAGTTGACTGTGACATACTGCACTCATTCTTTTCCCATCAATGAGGGCCAGCTACTCATATTGGCTCTGTACCCATTATGTGTCGCTGAGCTCGGCTTCTTGTATGATTCTCAGAGAAGGGATTTCTACTTCGGTAGGGATAACCGATTCAGTACCATAAACCAACAATTAAGGAGTTGCCCCAGTTGATGTGCCAACCGTGGTACGATATCCGAGCAAAGCAAACGGTAGCTTCTCATTCCACTATTTGTAATTATCTACCATATTCCTCAATATCTTCTTGATGTTCTTGTTAGCGGCTTCTACAGCTTTATTCATTTGCAGCATGTATGCTGTGGAATTCGTATGCTTGATATTGAAGGTTTCACACATGGATCTCATCAAATCACTGTTAAGGTTGGCGGCGTTATCGGTGATGATTGATTCTGGCACCCCAAACCGACAAACAATACGATCCCTAATGAAATCTGCGATGAACTTCTTAGTTACAGCCTTGTAAGATGCGGCTTCAACCCATTTTGTGATATAGTCTATGGCCACTAGAATGAACCTGTGCTCATTTGAAGCGGCGGGTTTGATTGGAACGATGACATCCATCCCCCAAGAGGAGAAAGGACAAGATACATTGGTTGCATTGAGTTCATTGGGTGGCACTCGTATCATATCGGCATGTACTTGGCGTTGATGATACTTTTGGACATACCTAATGCACTCTCTTTTCATAGTCATCCAAAAATATCCTGCTCTTAATATCTTCTTAGCTAAGATAAAACCATTCATGTGCGATCCGCAAGTTCCGGCATGTATCTCTTCGAGCAATTTGGATTCTTCCTTGGCATCGACACACCGTAATAATCCCAGATCTGGAGTCCTTCTACATAGAATTCCTCTGCTTTGTAAGAAGTGGTTGGATAATCTTCGGAGTGTGCATTTTTGAGTATGATTTCTGTGCTCCTGGTACTATCCTTTTGCCAAATATTCTTTGATGTTGTGGAACCATGGATTTCCATCCATTTCCTCTTCAACATGAGTACAATAAGCTGGTTGATTATGAATCCCTACTGGGATGGGATCAATGAAACTTTTGTCTGGGTGTTGTATCATGGAAGATAAAGTGGCCAATGCATATGCGAACTCATTCTTGATTCTCGGGACATGTTTGAACTCTATTTTTGTGAATCTCTTCATCAACTTTTGTACACAATACAAATATGGTAGTATCTTAGTGTTCTTCGTGGCCCACTCTCCTGAAACCTGATATACCAAGAGATCGGAACCTCTAATCACCAGCAACTCTTAAACATTCGTGTCAATGGCCAACTTGTGTCCTAAGATGCAAGCCTCATATTCTACCATATTTTTGGTACATGCAAACCTGAGTTTTGTGGATACTGGATAGTGTTGACCCGTTGCTGCCACTAAAACTGCTCCAATACCCACTCCTTTGAAATTCGCATCCCCATCGAAGAACATTCTCCAACCACCATAGGCTTCAGTGATATTTTCTCCTATGAATGATACTTCTTCGTTGGGAAAATATGTATTCAGTGGTTTGTACTCTCCGTCTATAGGATTTTCTTCCAGATGATCTACCAATGCTTGCCCGTTGACCGCCTTTTGAGTTACGTAGATGATGTCGAACTCACTCACTACTATCTGCCATTTTGCCAACTTTCCCATAGGCATGGGTTTCTGGAAGATATATTTTAGTGGATCCATGGTTGATATGAGATATGTGGTGTAGGCATAAAAGTAGTGGCTTAACGTTTGAGCTATCCATGTCAAAGCGTAGCAGGTGTGCTCCAGTAAAGAGTACTACGCTTCATAGGGTATGAACTTCTTACTCATATAGTATATGGCCTGCTCCTTTCTTCCCATCTCATCGTGTTGTCCCAAAACACAACCGAAATTTGAGTGTATTGTCTGTGTGGTCTGCTGTCAAAATTTGGTCTTGGTTTTTGGTAATTTTGGCGGGCTGGTGGTGAGTGGTAGTATGTTGGTTTGGTGTTATAGGTATGGTAAGTGGCGGCAGGTTATTGGTATCTGGGAGGTCAAGAGTGATATGTGGGTGGAGGTGTTTGGTATGTGAGAGGAGACTTCAGACCTTGGGCTACCATTACTGCACCTACTTCTTTCTTCTTAGAGATACCTCCCGACTGCAAAGCTTTATTTGTGGCCTGGAGTGCTTCAAAATTTGTCACCATTCCGCTTTTAATCCCTTCTTCTATTCTCTCTCCCAGCTTGATGATGTTAGAGAACATATGGTTTTCAATAACCATCAAACTTTCAAAGTATTGCGGGTCTTGAGCTTTGACGAAGAATTTATTCATCTGTTCTTCTTCAAGTGTCTGCCTTACTTTTGCGGCTTCAGACCTCCATTGAGTAGCATACTCGCGGAAGGTTTCCGTTGGTTTCTTCTTGAGATTTTGAATGTAGAAAATGTCTGGTACTTTTTCTGTGTTAAACCTGAATCGATCCATGAAATCTGACACCATGCTCACCCAATTAAACCACTTCTTTGGGTTTTGACTGATGTAATAAGACAGAGCATCTCCAGTGAGGCTCCTCATGAACAACTTTATATGGATTTGTTCATCTTTGCCAACTCCTACCAACTTGTCACAATATGTTCTTATATGCATCTTCGGATTACCAGTTCCGTAGAACATTTCGAACATATGAGGTTTGTAACCCTCTGGCAGTTCTACATCTGGCTGAATACACCAGTTCCGTGAGTTTTTGTTGGACTCGGTCGCCTTCTTGGGGCATGTTGTATCTGGAGAGGGCATAAGAGTAGGTCCTAAGAAGATTGAGGTAGTTCAGAACTTGCCTAGACCTACTTCAGCTTTAGAGATTCGAAGCTTCCTAGGTTTGTGATACGCTCAAATTTTACCTAAATAAATGGGTTAAGGCTGTTGATGTCAAATATAATAACCCAACTAGGTTGGTGTCAAATCCCACAGGGAATAGGTGTTAAAAGGTTACTTGAATAGTGTGAAACTTGACTTAAGTCGTAATCCTACACCGTTAGTTTAAAAAGTGAGTGTTGTAATTGTGAATTATCAAGAAAACTATTTTGTTACGAGAATGTAATTAATTTGATTAAGAAAACCAATTATGTGTCCCCATCAATGGAATGTAATTCTATCGGTGTTAATATGATATATTGCTAATGGAAGGTTCTTTGATATGCAAATGGTCCTAAATGACTGCCAAATATTTCCCAATGGTTAGGTAGTATTTTCTCTTTATGATTTTGCCAAATATAAAAGAGTTACAATTAAGAACAACCAATATATGTCAAATAGAACCTACTTATTCCTAAGAGATTCTATTAAATAAGGTTTAAGGCCTTGAGTTTTTGCTATTCAGTTCTACCAAACCCTAACCCACTTTTCCAAGTAAAGATAGAGTGAAATGGAATTAGTCAATGTTTGCAACCATCAACAATAAATTAAGCGTGAGAAATGAATAGATACTAACCTACCATTATATATATATATATATATATATATATATATATATATATATATATATATTCAATGGTAAACACATATTAACATTACACCCATTTAGGGGCCACAACCTTAGTATTTAAAACTAGCCACTCATACTATAATCCAAGAACAAAGTATTAAATAAAGTCATAAAGCGTACAAAGATGACAAGATTCTATCTTCAAAAGCTTCCAAAATAATGGTGCATTCAATGCTCTATGTGTAGCCCTTTTTTTTTGACAAAATGTCCCACAAAACCCTAGTTATTCTATTTATAATGGGCTAAAAGCCGAGGTCAAAGAGTGACAAAACTAACCCTGCAGATTAAGTCTGCGGCAGCATAATGGGTCACAGAACACTTTCGTGGCCCGCATATCTTCAATTCCTTCACAGAGTTGATTGCTCAGTTCTCCAGTTTTCCATCGCACTTCTGTTGTGCGGTCCGCACATTGATTTCATGACCGCATTTTTTATCGCAAAATCATTTTCACATAAACTATATTTGCATTTGTACGATCATTATGCTGTCCGCACAAGCGTTATGCAACCGTATAATGGATAGCAGAATCTACTCTATCTACTCTCATAACTGGGATGGACTATTTCACCCCTCGATTGGTCTGCTGCCCGCACATCACTTTTGCAATCGCAAACCTGCCGCATTTCTGCCCTTCTATGGGTTTTTGCTATCTTTTCCGTGTTATTGGTTCTTCAAGTCTGGTTTTCTGCAAAACACCAACACTACATAAGAAATGACTCAAAATGCTTTAAAAGACCAGCTAAAGTTTATGTAGTTACTATCAAAAGTGCCGCAATTCTACGGCACATCAACACCCCCAACTTAGACTCTCGCTTGCCCTTACGCAACTAAAACGAAGTCAACCTACAAAATACTAATCTACTTCTGACTGATCACAAAGCAGCAGTGACTATTCACCCTTCTTCGAAGACAAAGTTCATTTAACAGTTCGATTAATCAGTTTGTAAACTTCGAGCCTCAAGGGAAATAACAAAGTGCTACCCACATCTAGATATGCACTTGTATCCTACTTTAAGAGACCTAGCTTATGCTAAATATTACAATTCATGCGTGCTCACATAAAAAAAAATCCCCAACCCAACAAATATGTACAGGGGATACAATCAAACACTATTGCACTCAGAAAGAAGGCTAAGTGTGTCACGACCCAACTGGAGGGTCATGACTAGCACCCGGGCCATACTTGCCGAGCACCAACGTACATTTTATCTAACCTTCCTTATTATCTTTAAGGGCCGACAAGATCAATATAAATAGTAGACATGGATCATGAACATCCAACAATGAAAGATAATGTCATGAACATACATAACATGGGACGACAAGACTGTCAAGAAACTATATATAAGGTACGAGCTATCATGATGCCATGAAAGACTATACAACAAAAATCAGCCGAAAAGGCATTCTAAACCATACATAAGTCGACACCTGTCTATGAGCCTCTAAAGGAACATAAGTGCTACAACATTGCCGGAACAGGGCCCCGACATACCCATAATGTCTATAACAAAAATGCATACCAAGACCACGGCAAGTCCGGAGAAGGGATCTCGCCAATAACCGCTGAACTGGACAGCCTACTGTGGTGGGGGAGCTACGTCTACCTGTCTATCAGGACCTGCAGCACGACATGCAGCATCCACAAATAAAAAGGACGTCAGTACGAATAAAGTACTGAGTATGTGAGGCAAGAAAGCATAAGTAAGAACAGTAATGTAAACAGGGATAGAGAATATACAACCTGTGACATCTGGGTACCTCTGAGGGCTACTGACATGAAATACATGATACATACATATATATACATAAACTTTTAAAACATACGCCTTTGTGGGCATCACCATCATCATATCGTACCCGGCCATAATAGGCTCGGTAAAACGTACCCGGCCATCATAGGGCTCGGTAGAATCGTACCCGGCCACGTGGAGCTCGGTAAAACCCAACTGATCAGTGGTTGCACAATAGGTGCCGTACCCGGCCGACTATAGCGTGGCTCGGTAGAGTAAAATAGATACATATATATGATGCATGCTGGACTCATTGGAATCACATTTTGAACCTTTCGGAGTGACATAAGGTTGGTATCCTTCGTACACGTTATTAGGATTAACTCTTCATCAAGAATCTTATAAGAATCAGGAACTACCAACAACATTGATAATATAAGAATAAGAGAAGTAACATCAATATCAATCGTTTCATAAGAAGGGCAGCAATGTAAGTACTGCTAGCTTCTAAGAGTAGAGTATCTTTGGGAGCTCGTTCATTACATTATGTACTATCGGAGTCGTGCAAAAGAATGAAGGGGATAGCCTCACATACCTTGTATATACTGCCCAACCTCAAGCTATGCAAATGTCACGACTCCTTAGTCTACAATAAGACAAATGACACTATCATTATCGTTTAAGCATCGTAACTATTATGTATCGACCACAACCTATTTTACGATGAAACGGACAGCACCTCCCCTATTTATATGACTTCCCACAAGTCAATACAATCACCGAACAGCCCAAACAACATCATTAATAATCATATTGAGCCTCCAAATCAGTCCACCAACCAACAACATTACTACCAAGCCTTTCGATATATATTTCACAAGTTCTAGCTTCAACGACTTAGCTGAAACTTGGATAATCTTAAATATATATAGAGTAAGAGGTTCCTTACCTTTAAACAGAAAGAACAACTCCAATTTGACCTTAATTTTCCACGAAATATCCCTTCAATTCTGCCACAAGAACAAGGAAGCGAAACTAGCAATTAATTCGGGTTTTTCGGCACTAGAATTACTTTAGAAGACTTGAAATCACCTAGGGTTGATATTAAAAACTTGAAGGTGTATTTACAGGACATAAAACACTTAAAACAACCTCCCACATGAGCTGGAACAACACAAAAATCAGCAACAACAAGAAGAACAAGAAACTTACTAGCGCCACGGGATTCCCGACATTTGATTTGTGTTGTTTGCCCTTTGTTTGGGTCTTGGATCATGAGAGAACCTTGAGAGACTGTTTTTAGGGTTATAAGGTCTGAATATACTGAAAAATAATGACTTAAAACGGGGTTGAGGTATCTTATATATGTCCATATGTCTTAAACCGCCTTTGTGGGCCCCATAGAGAGCAGCTTGGCGCACTCTCGCGAAAACACGAATATCTCTCTATTCCGAGATCGTATCGACAAACGGTTTAATGCGTTGGAAACTAGACTCATAGATCTTCAATTTGATAGGTAGATCACCCCATAATTGCAAGCACATTGGGAGAAAAATTCAGCAACATTTTACCTAAAGTTTAAGTAAAATTATAAACCTAAGTTGCGATAACTTTTATCGACTTTTGTTTCATAACTCGCTTGACTTCAAGAATTATGATGCGGATATTATATGATTCAAATACATTAAAACAATACCTCTTGGGACAGTTAATCACCTCTAGTGTTACCTGAAAATACGGGTTACAACATCCTTGATTCGTTTAACTTCTAATATTTGTTAACCACTCTTATACACCCTTGTATCGTTTAAGACCAATAGGATTAACTTCTTATCATCTCAAAGATAATCTCTTCTTGGATTTACGTCGACTAACTTACGGTGTGATCTATGGTATGCGAATTTGGGTTGTAACACCCTCGCCCCCTTAGGAACATTCGTCCTCGAATGTAAGGGTTTATGGGGTGTCTAACTCATCGTGGATTCCGACGGAGATTTCCGGCTGAGTTTCCCCATAAAATGGACACTAGCCAAACTTGCAAGCAGTTAAACCCAACCTATGGCCTTACAAGACTATACAAAGCATTATGGATATGTACATTATCTGCATATCACCATTTTGTATTAAAAAAAAGAGTATTCACAAGCTATTGCTTACCTCATAGAGCCGTTTCACCTTATAATGCGTCCTTCTTTCCCCCGGCATCCTCGTTATCTTCACTCTGGAATAGGTAAGGGTATTTAGACTTCATCTCCTCTTCTGCTTCCCATGTCATTTCTTCTATATTCTTGTTCCTCCATAATACTTTCACGGAAGCTACATCCTTTGTTCTCAGCTTGCGGACTTGTCGATCTAATATAGCCACTGGCACTTCATCATATGATAGATCCTTTGTAACTTGTACATCTTTGATAGGGACGACCCGAGAAGGGTCTCCAATACATTTTCTCAACATAGATACATGGAATACCGGGTGGACAAATTCCAATTCAGATGGCAATTCTAACTCGTAAGCAACCTGTCCAATTCGTCGAAGAATTTTGTACGGCCCAATATACCGCGGACTCAACTTACCCTTCTTCCCAAAACGCATAACACCCTTCATCGGCGAGATCTTCAGGAAAACCCAATCACCAACCTCAAATTCCAGATCACGACGCCGGACATCGGAATAAGACTTTTGCCTGCTTTGTGCCGTCCTCAGTCGCTCTTGTATCACTTTCACCTTCTCAATGGCTTGGTGAATCAAATCTGGCCCATATAATTCGGTCTCACCGACTTCGAACCATCCAACTGGTGATCTACATCTCCTCCCGTACAGTGCCTCATACGGGGCCATTTTAATACTGGAATGGTAGCTATTATTGTAGGCAAATTCTATAAGTGCCAGATGGTCATCTCAATTCCCCTTGAAATCTAGAACACATGATCGTAGCATATCTTCAAGCGTCTGGATGGTACGTTCAACCTGTCCGTCAGTTTGCGGATGGAATGCAGTGCTGAGATTTACTTGTGTACCTAAACCCTTCTGAAAAGACCTCCAAAAGTTAGCCGTAAATTGAGCTCCTCGGTCTGATATAATAGATATCGGCACACCATGAAGCCTAACAATCTCCTTGATATACAACTTCGCATAATCTTCAGCCGTGTAAGTTGTCTTAACTGGTAGAAAATGGGCAGATTTTGTAAGTCAATCAACTATCACCCAGATGGAGTCAAACTTATGATAAGAGCGAGGTAATCCAATAATGAAGTCCATATTAATCACCTCCCATTTCCAGGTCGGAATCTCTATATTCTGAATCAATCCACTGGGTTTCTGATGCTCGATCTTTACTTGTTGATAATTAGGACACTGGGCTACAAATTCTGCAATAGACTTCTTCATGTTATCCCACCAATACTGCTCCTTAACGTCATGATACATCTTTGTCGAGCCAGGATGGATAGAATATCGGGACTGGTGAATCTCAATCATAATCTTCTCTCGCAACCCTGCCACACTAGGTACACATAATCGGCCCTGGTATCTCAGTGTCCCATCTTCTCCGATCTTGAAAGCTGTAATCTTACACTGCTGAATTCCCTCTCTCAATCTTACTAAGGTAGGATCTTCATATTGCCGTGCTTTTACCTCGGCTACCAAAGATGATTCTGCTGTATTCTGTACAGTAACACCTCCGTCATCAGAGTCCAACAATCTGATTCTCATATTGGCCAGCTGGTGAAGCTCTTTGGTCAACCCTTGTCTACCTGCCTCAATATGTATTAAGCTTCCCATTGACTTACGGCTGAGAGCGTCTGCCACAACATTAGCTTTACCGGGATGGTACAATATCTCGACATCGTAGTCTTTCAGTAATTCAAGCCACCTACGCTGCCTCAAATTCAACTCCTCCTGCTTGAAGATGTGTTGTAAACTCTTGTGATCTGTGTAGATGTCAACATGGACGCCGTATAAGTAGTGCCGCCATATCTTCAATGCATATATTACTGCAGCCAATTCCAAATCATGAGTCGGGTAATTCTTTTCATGCTTCTTCAATTGTCTTGATGCATAAGCAATCACCTTCCCATGTTGCATCAATACGCACCCCAAACCTATACCTGAGGCATCACAATATACCACATAACCTTCTGTTCCTTCTGGGAGAGTGAGCACTGGCGCAGATGTCAATCGATTCTTTAGCTCCTGAAAACTATATTCACAAGCATCAGACCACTGGAACTTGGTAGCTTTCTGTGTTAACTTAGTCAATGGTGCTGATATAGAGGAAAACCCTTCTACAAACCGCCTATAATATCATGCTAGCCCCAGGAAGCTGCGGACTTCTGACGGTGTTGTCGGTCTCGGCCAATTCTTCACTACATCGATCTTCTGAGTGTCGACACTAATACCCTCATCAGATATCACATGGCCAAGGAATGCTATTGAGTTCAGCCAGAATTCACATTTAGAGAGCTTAGCATATAACTTATGATCCTGAAGGGTCTGTAATACTATCCGCAAGTGGCCCGCATGTTCCGCCTCCAAACGAGAATACACCAGAATGTCATCAATGAATACGATCACGAACACATCAAGATAGGGCCTGAATACACTATTCATGAGATCCATAAAAGCTGCTGGGGCATTTGTTAGCCCGAACGACATCACCAAGAACTCAAAATGCCCATATCTTGTCCGGAAGGCCGTCTTTGGAATATCCTTCTCCTTAACCCTCACCTGATGATACCCTGAACGCAAGTCAATCTTGGAGAAATACTTGGCACCCTGGAGTTGGTCAAACAGGTCATCAATTCTTGGAAGTGGATACTTGTTCTTTATTGTAAACTTATTCAACTGTCGATAATCGATACACATCCTTAACGACCCATCTTTCTTCCGCACGAACAAGACTGGCGCACCCCAAGGTGAAGTGCTAGGCCTAATGAAACCCTTATCCAGCAAGTCCTTCAACTGTGCCTTCAACTCTCGCAACTCTGCCGGGGCCATCCTGTATGGAGGGATAGAGATCGGTTGAGTGTCAGGCAATGCATCAATGCTAAACTCAATCTCCCTTTCAGGAGGAAGGCCTGGGAGTTCATCTGGGAAAACATCTGGAAATTCATTGACCACGGGGATTAATTGTAGAGTAGGCGGCTTCGCCTCCGCATCCCTAACGCGAACAAGATGATAAATGTAACCTTTTGAGATCATCTTCCTTGCCTTAAGATAGGAAATAAACCTACCTTTCGGCGTAGCAATGTTCCCCTTCCATTCAATGGCGGGTTCACAAGGAAACTGAAACCTAACCATCTTCGTACGACAGTCAACATTTGCATAGCATGAGGCCAACCAGTCCATTCCCATTATCACATCGAAATCAACCATTTCTAACTCAAATAAATTTGCCGAGGTTTGACGACTACAAATCATCACAGTGCAACCTTTATATACCCTTCTAGCAATCACAGAATCTCCTATCGGAGTGGATACCGCAAGTGGTTTACTTATCAATTCAGGTTCAATGCCAAACTTATTAGCCACAAAGGGTGTAACATATGATAAGGTAGATCCTGGATCAATTAGCGCATATACATCATAAGAAAACACAGACAATATACCTGTAACAACATCCGGAGATGACTCGAGATCTTGTCGACCTATTAGAGCATAGGTTCGATTTTGAGCACCACTCGAACTCGGCACTGAACCTCTACCTCTACCACGACCTGTCGACTGTTGAAAACCTTGTGCTGGAGGTCGAACTGATGAGGAAGAACCAGACACAGATCCAGTCGGTTGAGCCATACCACCACCTCCTCTGTTAGGACAATCCCGCATCATATGGCCACGCTGTCCGCAAGAATAGCACGCATCGGAACCTCGACGGCACAGTCCAAAGTGGGCCTTGCCGCACTGATCACAACGAGGTGTTGGGGGTCTCGTCTGACTAGTATCTCTATGAAATTGTGAGCCTGATGCCCTCAAACTCTGACCTGAACCAGAATAGGTAAATCGATCATACCGAGGCCTCTGAAACTTTGGAGGAGCACTAGCTACAGGTGGCGCCGAACTCCTCGAAGATTGGGGCCTGATACTGCCTCTGAACTCATCAGAATACCCTGCAAATCTCGCCCTCTTATGCTGGCCCCTATCCTGCTCCCTATCTGCCCTTTGCTGGCGCTTACGATCCTCTAGGGTCTGGGCATAAGCCTGAATACGGGAAATATCCATGCCCTCTACCAAGGAGGCTGTTGTGCACTCATTTATCAGATGTGGTCCCAACCCGTTCACGAACAGATGCACCCTATCACTCATCTCGGCCACCATATGGGGAGCATACCTTGCTAAAGAATCAAACTGTATACTATACTCTCGTACACTCATATTACCCTGTCGAAGGTTCAAGAACTTATCAGCTCTAGCTCGTCGTATCTCAACTGGCAAGTAGTGACGAAGAAAGGCCTCAGAAAATTCCTTCCACACGGCTGGAGGAGCGTTCGGACCCCTAGATCTCTCCCAACTATCATACCAGAAAACCGCTAAATCCTGTAACCGATAAGAAGCCAACTCTACTGCCTCCGTATCACTAGCATGCATAACCCGCAATGTACGATGAATCTGATCAATAAATGTTTGTGGGTCCTCCTTGGGGTCTGATCCGGTAAACACTGGAGGGTCTAGATTAATAAAATCACGAACTCTCGCACTAACCGGTTTATCAGCAGCACCGGTATTCTGCCTCTGAGCCTGAGCAGCTACCAAGCTAGTCAACAATTGCACCGCACTGCGCATATCGTGGTCTGTAGTGCTAGACGGAGGAACTGGATGTACTGGGTGCCTCCTAATATCCTCTGGAGGAGACGGAGAGGTATGAGACGGCATCTCACTCTGAGCCTCACTTTGGCCTGCTCTGGCTGGAGGCACCTGAATGTTACCCTCTCCCACAGCTGTATCAAGCCGTTTACTAATCGCTTGCTTCCTAGTCGAAGGCATCGCTGAAAGAAAACAAGGTGAATATTAGATATGAACACTTACTACTCAACTCTACGCACGATCTAGATTCAGGAAGAAGGTAACAACCCTAGATGTCACGTAGCCTCCTGATTATAAATGTGGCGCGCTACACATCCATAATCAAAACTCTACTAGACACGGCTCATAGACATCCCCTAGGACAGACTTGCTCTGATACCAAGTTTGTCACGACCCAACTGGAGGGTCATGACTAGCACCCGGGCCATACTTGCCGAGCACCAACGTACATTTTATCTAACCTTCCTTATTATCTTTAAGGGCCGACAAGATCAATATAAATAGTAGACATGGATCATGAACATCCAACAATGAAAGATAATGTCATGAACATACATAACATGGGACGACAAGACTGTCAAGAAACTATATATATAAGGTACGAGCTATCATGATGCCATGAAAGACTATACAACAAAAATCAGCCGAAAAGGCATTCTAAACCATACATAAGTCGACACCTGTCTATGAGCCTCTAAAGGAACATAAGTGCTACAACATTGCCGGAACAGGGCCCCGACATACCCATAATGTCTATAACAAAAATGCATACCAAGACCACGGCAAGTCCGGAGAAGGGATCTCGCCAATAACCGCTGAACTGGACAGCCTACTGTGGTGGGGGAGCTACGTCTACCTGTCTATCAGGACCTGCAGCACGACATGCAGCATCCACAAATAAAAAGGACGTCAGTACGAATAAAGTACTGAGTATGTGAGGCAAGAAAGCATAAGTAAGAACAGTAATGTAAACAGGGATAGAGAATATACAACCTGTGACATCTGGGTACCTCTGAGGGCTACTGACATGAAATACATGATACATACATATATATACATAAACTTTTAAAACATACGCCTTTGTGGGCATCACCATCATCATATCGTACCCGGCCATAATAGGCTCGGTAAAACGTACCCGGCCATCATAGGGCTCGGTAGAATCGTACCCGGCCACGTGGAGCTCGGTAAAACCCAACTGATCAGTGGTTGCACAATAGGTGCCGTACCCGGCCGACTATAGCGCGGCTCGGTAGAGTAAAATAGATACATATATATGATGCATGCTGGACTCATTGGAATCACATTTTGAACCTTTCGGAGTGACATAAGGTTGGTATCCTTCGTACACGTTATTAGGATTAACTCTTCATCAAGAATCTTATAAGAATCAGGAACTACCAACAACATTGATAATATAAGAATAAGAGAAGTAACATCAATATCAATCGTTTCATAAGAAGGGCAGCAATGTAAGTACTGCTAGCTTCTAAGAGTAGAGTATCTTTGGGAGCTCGTTCATTACATTATGTACAATCGGAGTCGTGCAAAAGAATGAAGGGGATAGCCTCACATACCTTGTATATACTGCCCAACCTCAAGCTATGCAAATGTCACGACTCCTTAGTCTACAATAAGACAAATGACACTATCATTATCGTTTAAGCGTCGTAACTATTATGTATCGACCACAACCTATTTTACGATGAAACGGACAGCACCTCCCCTATTTATATGACTTCCCACAAGTCAATACAATCACCAAACAGCCCAAACAACATCATTAATAATCATATTGAGCCTCCAAAACAGTCCACCAACCAACAACATTACTACCAAGCCTTTCGATATATATTTCACAAGTTCTAGCTTCAACGACTTAGCTGCAACTTGGATAATCTTAAATATATATAGAGTAAGAGGTTCCTTACCTTTAAACAGAAAGAACAACTCCAATTTGACCTTAATTTTCCACGAAATATCCCTTCAATTCTGCCACAAGAACAAGGAAGCGAAACTAGCAATTAATTCGGGTTTTTCGGCACTAGAATTACTTTAGAAGACTTGAAATCACCTAGGGTTGATATTAAAAACTTGAAGGTGTATTTACAGGACATAAAACACTTAAAACAACCTCCCACACGAGCTGGAACAACACAAAAATCAGCAACAACAAGAAGAACAAGAAACTTACTAGCGCCACGGGATTCCCGACATTTGATTTGTGTTGTTTGCCCTTTGTTTGGGTCTTGGATCATGAGAGAACCTTGAGAGACTGTTTTTAGGGTTATAAGGTCTGAATATACTGAAAAATAATGACTTAAAACGGGGTTGAGGTATCTTATATATGTCCATATGTCTTAAACCGCCTTTGTGGGCCCCATAGAGAGCAGCTTGGCGCACTCTCGCGAAAACGCGAATATCTCTCTATTCCGAGATCGTATCGACGAACGGTTTAATGCGTTGGAAACTAGACTCATAGATCTTCAATTTGATAGGTAGATCACCCCATAATTCCAAGCACATTGGGAGAAAAATGCAGTAACATTTGACCTAAAGTTTAAGTAAAATTATAAACCTAAGTTGCGACAACTTTTATCGACTTTTGTTTCATAACTCGCTTGACTTCAAGACTTATGATGCGGATATTATATGATTCAAATACATTAAAACAAGACCTCTTGGGACAGTTAATCACCTCTAGTGTTACCCGAAAATACGGGTTACAACATCCTTGATTCGTTTAACTTCTAATATTTGTTAACCACTCTTATACACCCTTGTATCGTTTAAGACCAATAGGATTAACTTCTTATCATCTCAAAGATAATCTCTTCTTGGATTTACGTCGACTAACTTACGGTGTGATCTATGGTATGCGAATTTGGGTTGTAGAAAAGTGCTACAAGTATCAGTCCATATGCTTGCCCTGACAAATATTTGGGAATATATTGAATGTACCCTCCTTGAACGCTACATACACTTTGCTTCTTTTTGAACCACATAGCCCTTATTGACTTCTAGTTACCGACATAGAGCCACCTCAAAGTATTTCTTCAGTTTTCACAAGATTCCACACACATTTCCTTTTTTTATATATATATATATATTTTCTTTTGTTTTTCTTTTGGAGCTTGAATATCTTCTTCTAGAAAACTTTGAGGTATTTTCTTCTACACATAATGTATAACCTTACCAATTTCCAATTAACAACAACACCCCAACTTAGGTTTTTAGCCTCATTCTTAATCATTCAAGGAGGGACGGGTTCAAATTAGAGAATTATTTCACAAAAGGGTAAAGGTTTGTAATGTACTATCCAAATGAAAGGTTAAAGGCTCAACGAGGGATAACTAGGATAATAAATGCACCGGGGAAGTCAATTTGGTCAGAAATTAGTTAGCAATCACAAAGAGAGCCTAAGATCATTTCAACACCCGATCATCAACCTGAGATTTACATTGAGAAACCAACTGGTCAAGTTCTAGACATTACAAGTTGAGCATATGCATTATTTACACAAATTCTCACCCACTCACAATGCATGAATTGTTTGAATCGGTATACCTTTAGCCCTCAAGCGAATACAAGGCAACTCAAAGCTTCATCACATAATATTTAATATTCTAAGTAAGCAAAAAATCAAAGAGAAAGCCTTGATCTCACAAGAATGACTAACATCATGGTTATACTATCACATGCTTAAAGGTAGAACAAAAGCACCAAACAAGTCAAAACATTTTGTGCTAACACCATGGTTCTACTATTACACCCTTGGAAAAGAACCCGGCAAAGAAAAACCAAGGGGAATTCATTGCTATATACAAATCTACATTATTAAGACTCCGAGTTTATATACAAGTTGCAAAAGGTTGAATACCCCACCCCCAACCGAAGAGCATGCATTGTCCCTAATGCATTGAGAAAGTAAGAGCAAAGTTTAGGGGTTTCCTGGGGTGCATTAGGCGCTTGTAGGGCAGGGAGCTGACAATGTGGAGGCATTGGGTGGATCCTCTAACTGGACAGTGGATGGAACATCCGAGGCGATCATGGGGCCAGAAGCTGACACTTTAGAGGCAATGGGTGGAACCTCTTACTGGATAGTGGTGTTCGAGACCAAAGTAGGAAGCTCCGCCAGTTGCGGAGCTGGGTCTTGGACCTAGGAGTTGCTAGCCTCACCCGAAGATGGTTGTGTGGTCATGGCAGTAGCTTTGTCAACCGTGTCTACAAGGGAGTGTGCGATGGTTGTCTGCACATCTTCCTCTTTCTCACCCAATTCCTCTGTATAAATAACAACATGTTTGCCTTTGTTGTCCCTATGATCATCACCCTCCTCAAGTAACCTTTCCTCATCAGTTTCCTCATCAGACCCTCCGGATTCCTCTTCTGAATGATCATCAATGTGCACAACGGAGCCCGGAGCTTGTGAGGTTTCAGTAGCATGGGCTAACTCAACTGATATGAGGTTTCTAAAATAAAATCGAGGCTTGGTATATGGGAGGTTCCAGTGCCCTTCCCCCTTCCACCGAAAGAAGGGAGGTCAAATCAAACTCCACTATTTGTATCTTATGCAGCTCTGACTTGAGCTTAGCTACATCCTTTTTAAGTTGAGGCATGTCCCTAGCTCCACCTCTCTCAACCCTCTCAAGGCGTACATCAAAATGTTTGAGTCGATCCTTATATGATAGATATTGTTTTCGATGATCACTCGCGGAGGTTTGAAGTGGGGCCAATGCTTGCCGGATGAGAGATGGAAGCTCTTTTACCAATTTGTCTACTTTGGAATTTGCATGTGGTGCCAATAGACCAAGCTTAGAGAGTGCATGTAGGGAGACAGGTGGTGTCGGAGTGGCTGGTATGGGAGTGGATGTGTAGGTAGCCAGTGCAGATGAAGTGTCTGGCACTGATGAGGCAGCAGGTGCTGCTGAGGGTGGAGGGGAGTGAGTGATTGCTCTGGTCGATCTTCGGTTACTTTATCCGCAACATCATTGATCCGAGTGATGTCAATATCCTGAACAACGTTTTCTATGCGGTAATGTATGGGGAAAGGAGGAACTGTCCTAGCTTTACTCCAATTTGGGGAATGGACGAACTGTACCAGCTTTACACAAAGCATGGATTAAGCATGGAAAATGGAGCAAAGTTTCTTTATGGGTTGCCCAAATCCCAATCTCACGGAATATAAGCTCTCCCACATCAATATTGATACCCGACATGATGGAAGCAATGATGATCGCCTTCTCGATTCTTATGTCCTTTTCATTTCTTAAGGGAATTATTCCAGAAGAGACAAAATTTAGCCAATACCGGCCTTCTTGGGTAACATCCCTCTTGTGAATACTTTGGCGCGATGCAATCCAAGATAGAGTTCCCTTGGCTATGACAGAGGCTACCCAAGCACGCTCTGATTCCTTGTTTTCAATCTTTGCGTCAAATTCTGCCGTGCTTGGCTCCCATTCCTCGAAATATACATCATTGATTTATGAGGCATCACATAGTATTTCAACTCCTCGGACTACGACAGAGCCCAAGAATTTACGGTTTCTCTTTTATTCTGCATTCCTTGATGCAACATATACATCATAAAATTCCCTAATGAGCGTCTCGTTGTACTCCCCCGGAACCTGAGTAAAGGACTCCCATCACCTCTTTTTCATGTTTTCTAGCACATAGGTGTAGTGTTATTTTAAACTATTCAATCTTATCTACTTTTCTTCTAGGATTTTTCTTTTTGCCAGGACATCTCTGTACAGAGTCCAAGAGCCAGAAATCCCAAACCAGTTATCTTCGCCACTTTTTCGGGGTGCTTCGGCATGAAGGTCAACTGGTGGCACAAGGTCAATATGTGCCTCCTCCTCTTCAGACTAGGAGGAATGCTCAGATATATTTGTGGGCTTATAGGAGCAACCCGTTTCTTTCCTCGAGCGGGGGATTGTCGCAATGCTAGGGTTTTCTTTAATGTCATTCATGTCAATTAATCAATGTGTGAGTTCAAGATATGGCATGGGTAACATATTGAAAAGAAATGAAAAACAAAGAAGGTTATGCGACCTATTATGCGATCTCAGAATAATTTTGCGAGCCACAAACATTTCGCATATTACAAACCTCAAAAGAAAAACAAATTATGCGGTCTGCAGAAGTTGCCACAGAAAAATTGTGTGACCTCAGATCGGTCACATTTTGTATTTCAGATTTAGCCTTTATTCTGCCTCTGTCTCGACCATTGTGTGGTCCGCAAACCGTTTCTGAGGCCTCAAACTCAACTGCACATGGACTTTTTAGAAAACTTCCTAAAATGCATAATGCGATGATTTTGTGGACCACAAAAGAGTTATGTGGACCGCAAAGATCATCATCTCAACTTAAAAATACACTCACATGCCTTGATGCACACTCGGTAGCAATTTATTTTTTCATATCGTGAAAAAAAAAGCATTATACACCAATGCCTACTGCTTATTTGCACAAAATTCCAACCTCTCTACTCAAATCAGTCCCCTTAATGCTAACCCCAAATTGGATTTACCCACAGCCTATGGTTTCCCCAAATGCTGATTTCCACTATAAGCATTCAAATTTGATTTCTCACAACAATGAGTTGAGAAGAAATAGGAGGGTACATGGGTGAAAGGAGACAGTCATGAACATACCAGATTGACTTAAGCAAGATAAGGGTTGGAGATGAACATGCCAGATATCAGAAGATTGAGAATTGCGGTGTGAATCGCGAGCAAGGTAAGCCTCTCCTTTTCAATTCCATTTTTTTGTTTTTGTTTTTTGTTTTTCTTAGTGTTTTTGGTCTTTTCTTTCATTTCTTTTTGGGCTATTCTTCGTGCCCGTGCGTGTGGAAATGTAAATGAAATACGGAAATGAGTGAGGGACTTAGGGCTTAACATATTATGAGGTCGCATATGTGTTATGCGATGGGTTAGTGACTGAGTGGTGCGCACAGATTGATGACCATTTATGCGGTTGCAGAATCATTATGCGGGTCGCAGAAAGTGAATTTTTACCGCATTTATTATAGCTCAGTTTTCATTTTTTTCTGCTTGTGTCTGCGACCATTATGCGGTCGCATATGTTGCCGCATAACACAGCTCAAGCTTGGCTTGCGTTCCTTCATTTTCCTCTGCCCTTGCATACTATTTCCTTGTATTTTTGGTCACTTGCATTCTAACATAGGCGATAAACTTCTCAACACTTACACATAAACTTACCGAAATTAAAATCCAACGAAAAAGTATTACCACACACGGGTTGCATCCCAAGAAGCTCTTGATTTAATGTTGCGACTGGACGAGGTTGCCCCCATTTTGGCTAATCAGTGGTGGTGGGTTTTGTAGGACCATCTTTGAGTGCAAATTGTTTTACCAAGTGCCTTTATCCAATGGTTCTAAGGTAATACTTGACCCTTTGGCCATTTACTTTGAAGGTTCGAGTCCCATCCTCGGATTCCAATTCAATAGTGCAATAGGAAGACACATTCACAACTTTGAACGGGCCAGTCCATTTGGATTTGTGTTTGCCCGGAAAGAACTTCAGTCTTGAGTCTTGAGTAAGACCAAATCATCTGATTTGAATTCCTGCTTCAACATCATTTTTTCATGAACAAACTTCATTCTTTCCTTATACATGGCTGCATTCTCATAGGTATGAAAACGGAATTCTTTCATCTCGTTGAGTTGTGTCATCTTTAGATTAGTAGCTCCGGCCCAGTCAAGATTTAAATTTTTCAATGTCCACATAACTTTGTGTTAAAGCTCCATTGGCAAGTGACACGCCTTACCAAAAATCAACTGATATGGTGAGGTGCCAATGGGATTCTTAAATGCTGTGTGATATGCCCAAAATGCATCATCTAGCTTCTTTGACCAGTCAGTCCTGTTTGCATTAACAGTTTTTGTTAGAATATTTTTGTTCTCCCGATTGGAAACTTCAACTTGATCGTTCTACTGAGGATGATAAGGGGTGGTCACCTTGTGCTTAACTCCATATTATTCGAGCATCCCGGCAAAAGCTTTGTTGCAAAAGTGAGAACCCCCATCACTAAGGATGGCTCTTGGGGTTCCAAACCGAGTAAATATGATCTTCTTCAAGAAGGTTATTACACTCTTGTCCTCATTGTTCGTCAAGGCAATTGCCTCAACTCATTTGGAGACATAATCTACTACCACCAAGATATATGTCATGTCGTAAGAGCTTACGAAGGGACCCATAAAATCTATCCCCGACACATCAAAGATACCGACCTTCATCACTAAGTTCATAGGCATCCCATGCCTTCTAGAAATTGACCCTTGTCATAGACATTGATCACATGCCTTGACCATTTGGTTTGCATCTTCGTAGATCGATGGCTAATAATAGCCACATTCAAGCACTTTTGCCGCAGTACGATTTCCACCGTGGTGGCCCCCCACTAGGGAGTCATGCCATGCTTTGAGAATTTGGATTACCTCATCTTTCGGAACACAATGCCGAATGATGTTGTCGATGCAAATCCGGAACAAAAAAGGTTCCTCCCAATAGTATTGCCTACACTCCCGCAAGAACATTTTCTTTTGATAAGCTTCCAATCCATCAGGGATAAGGTCACTAACAAAGAAGTTAGTGATGTTGGCATACCAAGGAGTGAAGGTGCTAGATAATTCCAATATGTGTTCATCTGGGAAGGCATCATTAATTTCAAGATATTTTTTAGGTCTCCCTGCCTCTTCAAGCCTAGACAAGTGATCCGCAACTTGATTCTGTGTTCCTTTCCAATTTTTGACTTCAAAGTCTAACTCTTGTAACAAAAGAACTCACCTAATCAATCTTGGTTTAGCACCATTCTTTGCCATAAGGTAGCGGACAACAGCATGATCAGTGTAGACTATCACTCTAGATCCCAACAAATAGGCCCAGAATTTTTCAAAAGAATATACAATAGCAAGCAGTTCTTTCTCTGTCACAGTGTAATTCATTTGTGTGCCATTGAGTGTCTTTCTTGATAACTAGACGTGATGAATAATCTTTTTATGTCGTTGACCAAGTACTGCTCCAATAGCTACACCACTGGCGTCACATATGAGTTCAAATGGAAGAGACCAATCGGGTGTTACAATAATAGATGTCGTGGTGAGCCTTGCTTTCAATTCCTCAAAAGCTTTGAGGCACTTATCATTGAACTCAAACTTTGCGTCTTTTTCAAGGAGCTTACACATGGGACTTGCAATGTTTGAGAAGTCTTTGATAAAACACCTATAAAAACTGGCATGCCCCAAAAAGCTCTGAACGCCTTTTACCTAATTGGGCAGAGGAAGCTTGGAAATGATCGCAATCTTTGCCCGATCAAAATCTATGCCTTGCTTTGAAATTTCGTGGCCTAGAACAATACCCTAGTCCACCATGAAGTGATATTTTTCCCAATTGAGCACAAGGTTTGTTTCCTTACATCTTGTGAGCACTTGCCTAAGGTTGTCATCCATGAACACCTCTAAGAAATCCTTCTCCATGTCCGAGAAGATTGACATCATGCATCGTTGAAAGGTAGACGGGGCATTGCATAGCCCAAACAACATCCGGCAAAAGGCAAAGGTCCCATACGGGCATGTGAGTGTTGTCGTCTCTTGATCCTCTAAGGTAATATTTATTTGGTTGTAGCCGGAATAACCATCCAAGAAGCAATAAAATGACCTTCCCGCTAGACGATCAAGCATTTGATCAATAAAAGGCATAGGGAAATGGTCTTTGCAAGTAGCACTATTGAGCTTCCGATAGTCAATGCAAACTCTCCATCCAGTTACCATCCTCGTTGGGATGAGTTCATTTTTGTCATTTTGAATCACGGTCATGCCTCCTTTCTTTGGCACAAATTGCACCGAACTCACCCACGTACTATCGGCAATAGGATAGATAACCCTGACATCTAACCATTTTATGATTTCTTTCTTTACCACCTCTTGCATGGAAAGATTTAACCTTCTTTGATGCCCCATGACAGGTTTTCTCTCTGCATCCAATTGTATCTGATGCTCACAAATTCCGGCAGGAATACCTCAAATATCCGCTATAGTCCAACCAATGGCTTTCATGTGCTCTCTCAATAAATCTAGTAAGTGTTCAACACGTGCATCATTCAATAAAGAAGAAACAATTACGGTTACGGTTTCATTACAGCCAAGAAATTGATACCGTAATTGCGGTGGGAGTGGCTTGATATCAAGTTGTGGCGGCTGGATAATTGAAGGCTTAGCGGGAGAGAATTCTTATTTGGTGCATAAGTGTAGGACCCAAGCCATTCCAATGCATTCACTGATTCCATGTATCCTTCCATGTCTTCACCACCAAAATTCACCAAAATAGCCGCCAATCCCTCACCAAGGCATTCCTCTTCCATTTTCACCTCGACTGCATCCTCTACTTCATCATCAACATCAATGTCTGGGATACTTTCGAATGCATGTGGTAATTTTCATACCCTTACTCGCTTGAAAGGTAACTTCTTCGTCGTTAACTCGGAACTTGATATCATTTTGTTCTGGGTCCATGAGTGCCCTCCCGGTTGCAAGGAATGGTCTCCCCATGATGATAGGGATTTCTCTATCAACAGCATAATCGAGGATACCAATGTCCGCGGGAAGGAGAAACTTCCCCACTTTCACAATAATATCATCAACTATTCCCACCAGTCATTTTATTGAACGGTCGGCCATTTGCAACCTCATACTTCTAGGACTAGGCATTAAGTTGATGCTAGCCCCATTATCACAAAGGGATCGTTCAAAATTGCGCAATCTAATAGTGCATCAAAAATGGTGAAGGCTCTCGGGTCCTCTTTCTTTTGGACGGTGGTTATTGCAATGATGGAGCTAACCCGGTGAGTCACATTCACCACTTCATTCTTGGTGGCTCTCTTTTAAGTGATCAAGTCCTTCAAGTACTTAGAAAAACACGTCATCTCTTGAAATTCTTCCACAAATGGAATGTTCACTGATAATTGCTTGAGAATGTCATAGAACTTCACGAGTTTGCTATCATCAACCTTTCTAGCATGTCATTGAGGGAAAGTAAGAGGAGGCCTAGGAATTGGTTCTAGTTTTTTTGGTGCCTCTATTAGCTTTTCCATAGCCTCTTTATGGTTCACTTATTGAGTTCTATCTTTCTTCGGGAGTCTTTCAACTTCAACAACAATTGGCAGCTCAACTTGTGCCTCGACTTCTTGTTCAGAATCATCCACTTCGACTACTTGTTCATTCTCTCCTTGAAGCAGTTTTTCACTTCGAGTTGTGATTGCCATTAAATGAGAATTCGGACCACTCCCTCTACCTTTTGGGTTTGCAATTGTGTCGCTTGGAAGTGTTCCTTTCTGCTTTAGATTTTTTTTCTCTTGAGAGATCTCTTATTTCCATTTCCAACTTTTGAATGGATGCGGTATGAGAACCACAAGCTTGGTCATATTCTTCATTGAAGTGTCGGATCTCTCTTGATTTTGTATTACTTATTCAAGCATGTTTTCTTACTTAGATTGACTTGAAGAACTTTCCTTCCAATGCGGGGACTTGAAGAACTTTCCTTCCAATCCTCATTTGATATGGGTTGAACATCTTCCACACATTCAATTTTTTTTGTTTAGCTTTCAGTGAATATCTTCGTCAACACATTGACATTGGTGGAAAGCCCGGCAATTACTTGACATTTCAGTGAGTTCTAGGGACTTAGGTGAATCTCAGCACAACCTTTCATTCACATACTGATGGACATGCCAAGTGCACAATTCAGATGCTTGAGGATATGTTACGAGCATGTGTATTGGATTTTAAAAGTAGTTGGGATTAACATCTACCTCTTATCGAGTTTGTATATAATAACAGTTACCACTCCAGTATCCAGATGGCTCCGTACGAGGATTTGTATGGACATAAGTGCATATCTCCTATAGGGTAGTTTGATGTTGGAGAATCTGGGTTTCATGGGCGAGACCTGATTCAACAGGCCGTATAGAAAGTAAAGCTTATCCAGAAATGACCGTAGACAGCTCAGAGTCATCAGAAGTCATATTATGACGTGCGGCGATGAGACTTAGAGTTTAAGATTGATGATTGGGTCTTGCTAAAGGAATCACCTATGAAGGGCGTGATGAGGTTTGGCAAGAAAGGAAAGCTTAGCCCACGGTATATTGGGCCTTATAGGATTATTCGAAGAGTGGGCCGAGTAGCTTATGAGTTAGCTTTTCCCTCGGAATTGGAGTCTCTCCATCCGGTTTTTCACGTATCAATGTTACGAAAGTGCATTGGGGATCCGACTCGAGTGGTTCCCACTGATGATGTACAGATCAGAGAGGACTTATCGTACGAGTATGTTCTGGTTGCCATCCTAAACCGACAAATTCGCAAGCTACAAAATAAGGAGGTAGCCTCCGTGAATGTTTTATGGAGAAGCAAGAATGTGGAAGAGATGACGTGGGAAGTAGAGGGAGAAATGAAGTCTAAATATCCCCACCTATTTCAAACTGAAGATATGGCTCGAGATGATATACTTCAGTACAGCTCTATTCAGGCCAGTAGGTCATCAGGTAAGCTCTTATTTTTGACTTTCAGTATTTATAATTGACTGTTGTGTGAGGCCAAGTGTTGCTATTTATAGAAATTGGCCATGTGTGGCATGTATAGTATATTTTCTGGCTCGGTGCAGGTTCATTTTAATATAGTGTACGGATTAGACTTTAGCAAAATCTTCCCAAGTTTCTAAGAGTAAGCATTCGAGGACGAATGTTCTTCCCAAGTTTCTAAGAGTAAGCATTCGAGGACGAATGTTCATAAGTGGGGAATGATGTTACACCCCGCATTTTCGTACGTAAAAGTGCGTCGTAAGTGAACTAATGTAAGACAAAAATGAGATCATATTTGGAAGTATATAAAGTAAGTTATCATGTTACCTTGGATGTTACATATACTGAAGATCATGAACAACAAGTACAATGAGGGTTGGAAGGTTTAGAAGATAAGGAATCGAAGAAAATAATGTTTCATCGAAAGTCGACAAGTTGCGAATATTATAACCCGTACCTTTGGGGTGAGACTAGGGTTCTTAAAATGATAAGAAGGTTGTGTTATTAGTTATGTTAGTCTTATGATAGTCGTGTGTCATGTTTTGAGGTCAAGCGAGTTGTGGAACAAAAGTCGATGAAAGTCATCACATGTTATGTTCATAAGTTTAATTAAACTTTGGGTAAAATGTAACCGTGATTTTCTCCCAAAATCTAAAGTCATCACATGTAGATCTATGAGTCTATTTTCTAATGAATTAAACCGTTTGTCAATACGACGTCGAAGTAGAGAGATATGTATGTTTCCGCGAGACTACGCAGACTGCTAGGTGACAAGTAGGTGTGTCACTTACTTGCTAAAATGAGAGGATTATATATATCCAAATATGGGCCAGTTAGGGCCGTCCAAACATACCTTTTAAAGGCCTATTCTTTTCATATAATGCACTGATAATAGGGCACAATAACAAGACCTAAACCCATGCAAACACCCTTGCAAAAATGCACACAAACCCTAATTGAATTTCTCTCCTTTTCAAGTTCTAATTGGAGGAAAAACCTTGAGTTTGAAGAACCAAGATAGGATCTGAGTTATTCAACAAATAAGGTAACTTTACTGCTCTCTTTCATTCATTTTTTCTGCTGGAGATGTATGGAAAGTCGTTCTACAATTGTAAGAACTCACGGGACGGTGATCGGAAGTAGTGAGTTCGAGTTATTCACTTGTAGCGAACTGTTTTGTGTAGATGTTGGATTGCGTGTTTTGCTACTATTTTAGGGAGTTCTGGAGGATAAAAGGTGTGGATAAACACCATATAAATGCAGGGTGGTGGGCTGGTCGTTTGTCGTAACATTTTTGGGCTGATTGACACTACTACGGTGGTCATTTTGTATATGAAGAGATTGGGGTGTGTTGGGCTCTTTTGTATTATTTTGTGGTGTATATAAGGTTGGAAAATAATGTATATATGTTTTTATTGTTGTGTTCAAGTAATTTTGGTGTTATCTTGAATTTGGAGGAAGTAAGGATTATAGGGGAGATGCTGCCCGTTTTAATACAAAATAAGCTTGCCTTCCGTAACTTAATGATAGTGTTATAATCATTATTATAGATTAAGGTACGAAGAGGCGAGTTCAACTTGGTCATTGGAAAGATCGTGATAATGTATGTTAAGGCTAAATTGTCCCTTCATTTTGGTATGATCCCGTAACTATATGAGTTTGATAAAGAGATGTTCGTATTCCTGAATTTATTCACATTATCCTAGTCTCAGAAGTTACAGTATTTTCCCTTATTGGGACTTTCTATTTAGTTAAGTATTATCTTCTTTTAGTCAAGAGGATATAGGGCCTATATATATACAGTATTATAGTATATTCTCCACCATCGAGCTATAATCGGTGGGCAGGCCCCTATTGGGCAACCTTTGATCAGATGGTAAGTTATATACCGAGCCTAATATGGATGAGCGCCTATGAGCGAGCCCAGAATGGCCAAGATATAGAGCCTAGTATGGCCGAATGCCTACGAGCGAGCCTACTACTGCAGAGTAGTTACAAATACCGAACCTTATAGGGTTGTACAACTATTTTACTTACTTTATTGAGAGAGTTAAGTTAGTAACATCAGATATGCATATCTTCTGATTATCTTTGACTCCCAGTTACTTTCAGATTATCAGTTCAAGTGTTGCTTTCAATTATTCTATTGTCTTACATACTCGGTACATTATTTCATATTAATGTCTCTTTTGTCGGGGACACTGCATTTCATGCCTGCAGGTCCTGATAGACAATTGGACAGACCCTCCTAGCAGACAGAGTCAAACATCAACTTGGTTGGTAAGCTCCATTTCCTCGGAGTTACCAGGTCTAGACCTTGGAGTCCATTTTCTTATACAAGTTGATGGGTAGGGGGAGGCCCTGTACCGGCCATGATACAGTCATCTCTAGAGGCTTGTAGATGAGTCTTGTATATTTTGTATATAATTAGATTTTCATGGCGGCTTCATCATCCTGCATATTTATATATATCAGCTTTTGGGTATGTTTACCCCTCATATGAGAGAAATTATTTTCAGATGATTCTGAATATGGCCTAATCGGTCTAGGTTGAGGGTTACCCCTCCAGAGTTCATAGTTACAAAGTAGTATACTCAGGCCGAGTATGGCACCGGGTGTCGGCCTCTTCAGGTTTGGGGCGTGACAGTTGTCAATATAAACAAAAATGTTTAAATTTCTATTCAATTAAAATGATAATAAAAACTTAGTGAATAACGTTTATTCATCAAAACTAGTAACATAATAAGTAAATATTTCAGAATCAATTCAAAATTTCTAGAATTAAACCCTAGGAAGAAAATTAACAAAAAATGTTAATTTTCATGAAAGCTGAAAAAGTAAAAAAAACTCACCTTGATGTCAGAGTGGACTGAACTGCAAAAAAAAAAAAGAAGTTAGGGATTTAAGTGAAAAAAGGGAAAAATTCACACACATACAGAGAGAGGTGAATCTACCAGAGGCGATGAGGGAGAGAGGAGATATACTAGTGAGGTGGAGAAGACATCGATGATAAAGAGGAGGGGTAAAGAGAAGAAAAGAAAGAAAGAATAGAAAGAAAAAAGGAATGCTGGGTGAGGTTATAAAAAAGAATTCTAACATAACGGGCGGAACATTATTTAAATTTTCTAAAATTTTGAAAGAGTGACAGAATCAGCCGCAAACTGGGTCAAACTAGTCAGACCTCGTAAATGAAACATTTTGCGACCGAAACAGTGACAATTTGTTTATTTTTAATTTTGCGACCAAAACAGTTAGAAAAATCATGAAAATATATTTCGCGGTATTTTGTGCCAAAGTTTTTGACAAATATTGTCGAAGTATCTAGCGTAAAATTAGTTTAAAAAATTTGAAATTTTTCACATGTGGCAACCAAAATAGTCGGAATTTCCAACCATCTTTTTCGGGTTGAAAATTTTTAGTCGAAAAATAGACATTTTTCCGTAGTGAGATATGTTCACCAGTAGAATCAAAAATATTTCATAATGAACTTACTAGCCCTTATCAAGTTAGTTTCCTTACAAGGGCTAGTGATGATGTAATTGATATCCAATAAATTATCTTCGAAGTCAAGAATATGAAAGTTGTCACTACTAAGATTACCTTGAAAATTAATTTGAAGAATGTAACGACCCAATCGGTTATTTTGTATTCTAGATCTCCGTTCCCCTAATTAAGACTCCCTGTATGTTCTTCTACTATTTTATGACTTGCGGAGATGGTTAGTTCGAATTTGGAAGGGTTCGGGTTGAAATCGGAACACTTGGCTCCTTAATAGTGGCTTAGAATGATTAATTTTAACTTGAATTAGAATTTTGAGTAAACAAACCCGAAATCGGGATTTGATGGTCCCAATAGGTTTGTATGATGATTTTGGACTTGGGCATGTATTGTGATCGGGTTTCGGATGACCTGGGAGCGTTTCAGCGCTTAATATTGAAAGTTCGCACATTAAAGGTTTTCAAGTTCTTTAAATTTGGTTTGAAGTAGGTTGTTCTGTATTGTGATTTATGACTTGCAAATTTGGTGTCATTCCATGTACTTTAAGTATGATTCGATGCGTTCGGAGTAAGTTGGAAGAACTTGGAGTTCATATGTTGATTCGATTTAGTTTGGGGTAGGACTCTTAGTTTGGATGTTGTTTTACGCGATCCGAGGGTTCGGGCGAGTTTGTCTTATGTTTATGAACTTGTTGGGGTCCTCATGTGCTATTTTGATGATGTGTGGAACATGTTTGGACATGGCACCATTGCTAATGCAGCCGCATTTCTGGTCCATTCGCACCTCCGAGAAACTAGTCGCAGGTGCGAGCCAATGAGCGCATGAGCAGCTGGGAGTAGACTGGCTAGTATCCGCATAAGCGGACTCACTTTTGCGATGGGTGGATCACAGATGCAGAAAGATGGGAAGCTTGGCATGGTCACAGGTGCACAAAGCGAGCCGTAGAAGCGGCCTCGCAAATGCGGAGCTTTCCCGCATGTGCGACCAGTGTTGGATTGTGCGTGTTCCGCAAAAGTGGATATTTGCCCACAGAAGAGGCCTCATTGTAGCGGCAAAGATATCTTAGGTGAGAAATCGCTGGAGGCATTGTGGTTTATTTAATTCGGACTTAGGCCCTTTGCTTTCCCATTTTCACTAAGAGAGATCCACTTTGGAGTTCTTCGAGAAGAGTTTTTCGCCTATCATCGTGAGGCAAGTAATTCGTACTTAGCGTGAGTTTAATATGCGGAGTTTGGGTAGATTACTGTTGGCTTTCCTAACGGCGACATTGGGCACCATCACAACCTATAATGGAAATTGGGTCATGACAGTTGGTATCATAGCACTAGGTTCATGTAGATCTCACAAGTTATGAACAGGCCTAATAGAGTCTTGTGGATCGGTGTAGAGACATCAAAACTTGTCTTCGAGAGGATATAGGGAGTTAGGAAATTTTTTTCCTTCTTCATCTCCCATCGTGCAGTTCATGTGGTGCTAAGTATCTTTTTCTTATTCTCTCTCATAGGTGAGAACGCGCACGCCAGATGTACCCGACCTTGGAAGGGTTGTTCGCCCTGTTGCTAGAGGCTGAGGTAGAGGCCGAGGGATGGCTCCAGCTCGTGCTACAGGATGAGGGTATCTTAGTGATTCTCCAGTTGTGCCACCAGTGGATCCAGTCGAGGATCCTATTATTGAGATGTATAGAAAAGTGCCTACAGTAGAGCCGGCCCTAGCGGATTTCATGTCCGCTCTAGCATTCCAAGAGGTCAAGCGATATGTGTTGCGGTTTATGGACTATATGACGTATGCTTTTTTATTTCTAGCAGACCAAGGCACATCTCAGGCGGGATAGGGTGTACAGACCCCTACCGATCATGCTCCAGGGCATGCAGCTTCCATATATCAGACCCCAGCTCAGCTAGTTGCAGCAGTTATACTAGAGCCCAGACCAGCTGCAGCGTGAGGATATTGGATAGTTTGACTAGGCTACATCCTCCAGCCTTTGGAGGTGAGCGATATGAGGATCCCCAGTACTTCATTCTTCGTGGCATGAACATACTGCACAACATGAAGATATTAGAGTTCCACGGGGTAGACTTTACCACCTTTTAGCTGGAGGACAAGGCCCGTAGATGGTGAAAATCCTTTCTTTTCAGTAGACCATCAGGTTCTCCTTCCTTGACTTGAACTAGTTCACATGTCTCTTTCTGGAGAGACATATCCCACCCTCACAGAGGGAAACACTACAGGGCCAGTTAGAGCGGCTGCAGCAGGGTTAGATGTATGTGACCGATTATGAGGCAAGTTTCTCTATTATGGAGAGTGCTAAATTTTATTACGAGCTTGCATTATGGTATTCAGGTTACTATGGCCTGAGAGGTGGAGATGAGGGCCCCGTATGAGCAGGTTATGGCGATAGCTCAGCGGATTGAGGGTATCCGCGGCCAGGGCCGGTTGTATATGACGGGGGAGAAGAGGCCTTGGCATTCTAAAGGTTTTACCAACGCCCCGTCTGGGGGCAGAGGTCAGTTCTTGAGGGTTTAGAACAGTTTACCCACCTATTCAACACCACCGCCTTCTCGGTGTGCACCAGTGCAGCCCTATTTTAGTGACATTCCAGAGAGCTCCTACCATCCACCGGCTATCCAAGGTCCTCCTAGCGGGTATCCAGGCCCCCATGTCCAGAGTCAGGGATAGCCATCTTCTGCACTGAGAGGTTACTATGAGTGTTGGGATCTTGGTCATATGAGGAGATCTTGCCCCAGGTTTCGGAGTAAGGCAGTGCAGCAGGGCCATCGACCAATAATGTCTGCACCTGCTACCGCATAGGCCATCCGGTTTACTAAAGGCGGAGGGAAGGTGGGTAGGGATTACCTTAGAGGTGGAGGCCAGGTAGGTGGCGCTCAAGCTAGGTTCTATGTTATTTCGTCCAGACCAGATGCAGTAGCCTCAGATGCCGTGATCACATGTATTATCTCTGATTGTAGTAGGGATGCATTAGTATTATTCATCCAGGATCTACCTATTCATATGTTTCTTCCCCATTTGCTCTTATCTGGATGTCCCTTGTGAGTCCTTTGGTGTTCCTGTTTATTTGTCCACACCCGTGAGCGATTCTGTTGTGGTAGATCGGGTCTACCAGTCCTGTATTGTGAATTTTTGTGGTTATGAGACCCGAGTGGATATTTGATTTCTCGACATGACCAACTTTAAGGTCATCCTGTGCATGGACTTTTTGTCTCTGTGTCATCCTGTCCTTGATTTACATGATAAGACTATTACCTTGGCGCTACCAGAGTTTCCTACATTGGAGTGGAAGGGTTCTTGCATCAGTGCACCCAGTCGGGTTATTTGTTTCTTGAAGGGTCGACACATGGTTGAAAAGGGTTGATTGGCTTATATAGCTTATGTTCGGGATACTACTGCAGAGACCCCGGGGATTGATTCAGTGCCCGTAATGTGAGAGTTCTCCGATGCGTTTCCTTCTAATCTACCAGACATGCCGCTAGATGTTGATATCAATTTCAGCATTGATTTGGCACCAGGTACCCAGCCTATCTCTATTCCACCATACTGCATGGCTCCAAAAGAGTTAAAGGAACAGCCTGAGGAGTTTCTAGCAAAGAGGTTCATCAGACCGAGTGTATCTCCTTGGGGTGCACCAGTTTTGTTCGTGAAGAAGAAGGACGGGACTATGCGGATGTGCATTGATTACCGCCAATTGAACAAAGTTACCATTAAGAATAAGTACTCGTTGCCTCGTATTGATGATTTGTTTTACCAGTTGCTAGGTGCCAGGGTGTTCTCTATGATCGACTTGAGATTTGGGTATCATCAGTTGAGTATTCGTGCTTCGAATGTTCCCAAGACGGCCTTTCGGACTAGACATGGCCACTATGAGTTTTTGGTGATGTCCTTCGGCTTAACTAACGCCTCGGCGACGTTTATGGAATTGATGAATCGGGTTTTCAGGCCGTATCTTGAGTTATTTTTCATTGTCTTCATTGACGACATATTGATCTACTCACACAGTATGGAAGAGCACGAGGAGCATTTTAGATTAGTGCTTCAGACCTTGTGGGAACATAAGCTATATGCTAAGTTCTCCAAGTGCGGGTTCTTGTTGGATTCTGTGGCATTCTTGGGGCATGTTGTATCAAGAGAGGGTATTATGGTAGATCTCAAGAAGATCGAGACAGCCCAGAATTGACCTCGTCCTACCACATCAACCGAGATCAGAAGTTTCCTAGGGTTAGCAGGTTATTATAGCCGGTTTGTGGAGGGCTTCACATCTATTGCAGCATCTTTGACTATATTGAATCACAAGGGTGCTCCATTTTGATGGTCCGATGATAGTGAGGCAAGCTTTCAGAAGCTCAAGACAACTTTGACTACATTACCGATCTTAGTGTTGCCTTCCGGTTCAGGGGTGTATACTGTGTATTGCGATGCTTCACGCGCTGGCCTGGGTTATGTATTGATGCAGGAGGGGAAAGCTATTGCATACGCTTCACGTCATTTCAAGCCCCACGAGAAGAATTGATACAGGTTGTGTACATGATTTGGAGTTGGCCGCGATAGTTCATGCTCTTATGATCTGGAGGCATTATCTTTATGGGGTGTCCTTTGAGGTTTACACCGATCATCGCAGCTTGCAGTATTGTTCAAGTAGAGGGATCTCAATTTGAGGCATCGCAGGTGGCTTGAGTTACTTAAGGACTATGATATTACCATCCTTTATCATTCGAGCAAGGGGAACGTGCTTGCAGATGCCTTGAGCAGAAAGCCTGAGAGTATGGGTAGTTTGGCATTCATTACAGCGGAGGAGAGGCCATTGGCTTTGGGAATACACTGCTTGGCTAACAAGCTTGTGATGTTGAATATTTCTGAGCCCAGTCGAGTTCTTGCGTGCGTCGTGGCTCAGACTTCATTATTTGAGTGGTTCAAGGCTCGTTAGTACGATGATCCACACTTGTTGGTTTTCAAAGAGGCAATACTATAGGGTGGTGCCAAGGAGGTTACTATCGGTGAGAATGGTTTTCTGTGGCTCCAGGGTCTTCAGTGTGTTCCTAATATTGATGGCTTGAGGGATAGAATTTTAGAGGAGGCACACAGTTCTTTGTATTCTATTCATCCATGTGCTACGATGATGTATCGCAATTTGAGGAAGCATTATTGGTGGCGGCGGGTGAAGACGGACATAGTTGAGTATGTGGCGAGATGCCTAAATTGCCAGAAGGTCAAGTATGAGCACCAGAGGCAAGGTGTCCTGCATCAGTAGATGGTTATGCCTGAGTGGAAATGGGAGCACATTACTATGGACTTCGTAGTTGGGTTGCCGCCGACTTTGAGGAAGTTTGATGTAGTTTGGGTCATTGTCGATAGGCTAACCAAGTCGGCACACTTTATTCTAGTTGTGACTACGCAATCTTCAAGGAGATTGGTCCAGATTTACATTCAGCAGATTGTTCGGTTACACGGTCTACCTATTTCCATCATTTTAGATAGAGGCCCTCAGCTCACTTCACACTTTTGAAGAGCAATTCAGAGCGAGTTGGGTACCCGGGTGGAGCTCAATACAACCTTTCAACCTCAGAACGACGGGCAGTCAGAGCAAACAGTTCAGATTCTTGAGGATATGCTCAGAGAATGTGTCATTGACTTTGGAGGTAAGTGGGATAGATTATTACCATTGGCCGAGTTTTCTTACAACAACAATTATCAGTCCAGCATCGAGATGGCTCCATTTGAGGCTGTATATGGTAGGCGATGTCGTTCTCCCATCGGATAGTTCGAGCCCGGCGAGGCTAATTTATATGGTATTGATTTAGTGAAGGATGCCTTGGAATATGTAAAGTTGATTTAGGAGTAGCTTCACATAACACGGTCCAGAAAAAAGAGTTACATGGATCTAAATGTGCGTCATTTATCATTTATGGTGGGCGAGAAGGTTCTCTTGAAGGTCTCACCGATGAAGGGAATCTTGAGGTTCGGGAAGAAGGGCAAGTTGAGCCCAAGGTTTATAGGTCCATTTGAGGTGTTGAGGCAAGTTGAGGAGGTTACTTATGATCTTGCTTTGCCTCCAGTCTATCGGGAGTTCATCCGATCTTCCATGTGTTTATGCTCCGGAGGTATCATGCCGACAGGTCGCACTTGCTAGATTACAACACGGTTCAGCTAGATGAGAGTTTGGGTTATGAGGATGAGCCAGTTGCCAATGTTCACAAGCAGGCTCGCTAGCTAAGGTGCAAGAATATTGTTGCGGTAAAGGTTCAGTGAAGGGGTCAATGTAAGGCCCCGTAAAAACTTTTCCAAAAACCCGGATTTTCGTGATACGAAAGTAGGCGTAGAGGTTAATAATAGTATAAAGCTCGTCGCGGTTCGGACTTTTTGGATTGAACAGTGCGCTGGGAGTTGAAGGAAAATGTGGGGCAAAAGTACGCATTTCTGCGTCCCATTCTGCGGCCGCAGAACCACTTTGCGAACCGCAGATTGGTCGCAGAGTGCTGCAGATTTCTAGGGGAAATTTTGATGTTTAATTTCATGACCATTATGCGATCGCATAACCGTTTTGCGGGCCGCATTATTTTTGCATATACTACCTTGGGATTTTTTGGAGGGAGGTTCTGCGTTGCACTATACAACCACAGAACCGTTTTACGGTGCATTATGCTACCATAGAACAGGTCTACAGGCCGCATAGTGATCGCAGACCAGGTGAGTTTTCTTCCAGTTCTGGCACCCATTTTTGCGGTCATTTTGCGGAACGCATAACCACTATGCGATCATAGAACCTGTTCCGGAGCTTCAATTTGGGGTTTTTAAAGCCGACCCTATTCCGTTAAAACACATACCTAGGACAATTTTGATCATATTTTCTGATGTTTTTAGAGTGTGAGAGGGTCCTAGAGGGAGAACTGATTTTCATCAAATTGTTCTTCAATTCTCACTAAAAACCTTGAAGATTATTAAGAGAGGCACCTTGGTCTTCTTCCTAAGAGGTAATATTCTATCACCCAATCTCTTAATTCCATAATGTAACTAGAATGGGCCATTAGTATGGTAATTCATGGGGATGAGAGTGCTTACCTTGCATGCATGTATCCTTGAAGTATGTGGGAAGATTGTGAGCTAAAGTGATTGAGATTGGGTTGGGGAATCATGGAATGTTTTCACAAAAAGGGCCTTAAGTCGTTGATGCACACCTAATATTTGATAATATGCTCAAATGAGCTAAAACCATGTTCATCTTCCTAATTTTGGTTCAATTTTGTTATATTGCTTAAGTAGATTGAAGTTGTTAAAATTCCGGAACATCTTGGAGTTTTAAGAAGCTCAATTGAGGTATGTTGGCTAAACCCCATTCTTCTTAGAATCGAACCCCATTGTGTTCATGTAAATGGAGTAAGCTCTTGATCATTATAGAACTGGCATTTTCTAATGTGTTTGTGTTGAAGGATGTAAGTTCAATATTTAGTCTAAGTGCTTCATCATGTTATTTTGTTATTTGAGGATGTGTTAAAAAATGTGGAATATGTGTTAGAAATGTTAAGACTTCATGTCAAGATTGAAATAAAGGCTGTTCTGCCAAATTATATAAAAAGCTTCTATGTGCCTAATATTCCCAAATCACTCATATGTGAATTTCATGACTTGAATGGGAAGCCTTATTGTTGTTGATAATGATAATGATATTGAATGTGGAAAAGGGATCTGGAACTATGAAATACGGCCAAGTGCCAAGAATGACTTTGTAATCGTAACCACTAGTACCAATGAATCGAAAGTATATGAAATAGGTACGATGTAAGAATGAGATGGCCTAACCAATCGAGTCGAGATCGGACTCCGTGTAAGAAAACGGTGGTATTGTGGATGAAATTATGAAAGGGGTTGATGTCTCAAATGAGATGGCCTAGCAGATCCGGCCGAGATCGGACTCCATGTAAGAACACGGTGGAATTGTGGATGAAATTGTGAAAAGGGTTGATGTCTCAAATGAGATGGCCTAGCCGATCCGGCCGTTATCGGACGCCATGCCGTACACATGCTGGTACTGTGCCTGGAAAATTATAATGTAATTATGGTCATCTCTCAAATGAGACGGCCTAGCTGATCGGGCCGAGATCGGACTCTGTGTAAGAATACGGAGGTATTGTGAATTGTGGAATATCGGTACTAAAGATCACCCAACCTAATAATATGGAAATTGCTTTGAAAACGTATATGATCCTTAAGTTGTTGTTTTACTATTATTTGAAGCCCTTATTGAATTCTTGATTATTCCTCTTGTATTATTATTCATTCTATTGAGTTGGTGTTTAGCTTTTCATACTAGTGCTATTCGACGGTACTAACGTCCCTTTTGCCGGGGGTACTTCATCGTTAAATGGATGCAGGTGGTTACATAGAAGATAGTGTTGATCAGATATTGGCGCTGCATCCCCTTCTCTACGGCTTCGGTGAGCCCCATTTCATTCCGGGGTAATGTAAAATATCTTTTGGTTATATTGTTGTACTTTTGAGGTATAGCCGGGGTCTTATTGTCGGCACCTTATTTACACTCTTTTGTATCTTTAGAGGCATCGTAGACACTATGTGGGTTGTATATGGGTGGTAGAAAGGTCAAACGGATTATGTTGTATTTTGGATTTTTATTCCACTAAATCACAAAATGTATGTATTTTGAAACTTAACAGGGAAGTAGCAAAAAAATGAAATGGTTTGGTAGTATCTATATATATGGTCTTTCTACTGTTTAGATAATAAAAACATATCTTCTCTTGATTATGGGTGAGTTGGGTAGAAAGTATCTATTAGGCTTGCTCAACCGGGTTCACTCGGTTGAGCGCCGGTCGTGCCTCCCGAGGATGGGGCGTGACAAACTTGGTATCAGAGCCTAAGGTTTTAAAGTGTCCTAGAATGTCTCGGAGCCGGGTCTGATTGAGTCCTTCTTATCGGTCTGTTGTCAACCACATCTATAAGTTGGAGACTACTTGGTGTTGATACCCAAATTTTCCCTCATATTTTTGCAAATAAGCGTATATGCTTTCAAAACACTATCTTGCATCATTATTTAATTTACAAGATTTATGCAGGCATCTTCTATAACTTTCCGTAATTTTTAGAGCTTTTGAATTGATTCTTTGTATTTAAATTGCTTGAATAGTTATTAATTAATCCTTTAAAGTATTTTGTGATGACTTAATTACCTAAATCCTTATTTTTGCATCTATAATATTTACTTCAGGTATTTTATTCTATTTGTTTTATTTACATTAGTATTTTCAGGCTATTTGCACAATCTCGCAATAATAGCCTATATTTTACAATTGTATTGCATTGTCATTTTATTCAGGGTCAAAATAACGTCTTACATTTTCATAAACTTATACTATTGTTTTAAGGTATTAATTTGCAAAAACAGCATTTTTATAATTTATTTAACTATTTTATTAAAATAGTTTTTCCTTAATTTCTTATTTAAAGACTGGCCCAAATTTTGAGCCGATTTTCGGACCAAACAAGCCCCAAATCTCTGGCCCAACCTCCCAAAGCCCAATCCAAACGACCCCTATAATTAACTCGGTCGATACCCGTTCCAAACGACCCACCCCGCTTATCCCTTAATCTCGACCGTTGATCTTTCAAGATCAACGGTCTACAATCATCCCACCCTTTTTAATTACCCTAGACCTAAAACCCTAACCATTCCCCTCTAACCCGCCGCCCCTAAATGGTCTTAACCTCCCCTTCTCTAGTCTGAAAATCCCTAGCCGCCTCCCCTTAATTCCCTCTTCTAATCCCACTGATAATGGGATTCGACCATTATTTTCTTACCATGTTTAAAGCCCTTTGGTACTGGTTGTCCGTTTGTGGTGTTACTTAGGTGCTTGCCTAAGTTTCACAGGCAAGACCTCCTTAGATGGAACCAAAATGGTTTGAACCTTTGATTCTGATCATTATTCCGTCTATATACATTCATGGCACTCTGATGCACTGAGAATCTGGGTTCTTACTCTCTGTTTGACATTCAGGGCACTGTGGGCTTTGTTCTTTCTTGTTGTTTCTTTATTCAACTGATAACTAGTAAGTCTTTTGGCTTTACGGTTTCATTCTTCTGTGTTCATGTCCTGCATATTCACCCCTCTGAATTTCATGACCTAAATGTGTGTTCTTAGACCATCTCTATGTGCAACTTTACTAGTATTGCACTCGCATTCTGATTTGAATCTATTTTGCATTTGGCCTTTTATTTAAAATCTCCAGTTTTTAAGATATGTTATTTGAATTGATTCACCTGAATAATTTATACTCTCTTATGTTCATTTAGCCTAGTGTATTGGTACTTGAATGTCTATAATACTATTTGACATGAGTTTGCTTTCCTACACTACTTTGAATCTCTGTAATGAATGCCTCACATCTATAATAACCTGTGTTAAGACCTTCACTGCTAACTATGGCTTGTTTCTCTGCCATTGTGTCACTCAGCATGCTCACTTGATCTCATACCCCTTTAATGATGGCTTTAAATTTTAGAACAGTTATCTCAACTTGTTCTCCCTACCATGTTTGAACTATTTTGATATTAGGGTGAATCCCTGGCATAACTTAGACCTTCCCTAGTTAATTAGTCTACTGGTCAATATTTGAATGCCTACGTTTGACATTTGACATGAGTTTATTTTCACTCTGTTGTGAATCTCTGCAATGATTATCTTACATATATGTAATGTGTTCCAATATGTGTTAAAGATTTTTTTCTATCAACTATGACCTTGCTTCCCTGCTAATATGTCCCCCAGCATGCCTTTTGCTCACTTAATTCCATGTTCCTTTAGTGATTACTTGACTTGTCACAATGTGTGTTCCCCTACCATGTCTAAATGTTGTCTTGTTTCCTGATAAAAGTTAATATGTTTGTCTTATGACATTAGTATGTATACTTAGCATAATTCGGACCTTTTAGGTTTCAACTTTTTAGTATTATGCACTTGTGCATGATAATCTTAGTCAATCTTGCAAACTTGTTTATACCCTAACTCTTTCAATATGTGGCTGTCTATGTGTTATTTTACTAAGTGTTGAACATGCTTCAATGTCCCTGCTAAACCTACTTTTAAGTTTTGAGACCTGTTTGATTAGTTTCTTTGTGTTCTCATCCTTGCTATGACGACTTTAAGTTATAAGTGTATCCCCTCATCTTCTGTCCCTCAACCATTGTCTATTCTCTCTCATTTGTTACCTATGCTATCCTGAACATCTCATTCTTAGCCGGCTGAAAGCCAAGGCCACCAAGGCTTTTGTTATTGACCTCCTTAGTGTAAGCACTGCTCGTAGTCCATTTGAGACCCTTGTGAACTCTGACACATTAAGATTTGGGTCTTTAGTCACTTTCTCTACTACTGAGACTTGAACTACCCCACTCAATTCCTTCTTCCTATTGTCTAATGAACATGTAAGCTGGTAGGTTTAGGTGATTTAATGCATGGGTAATATGGTTGATCTATGGTTGAATAAATTAACTTGGGGCTCCTCTATGGAGTCTGGGGTTGTGTTGATTAATACGGCTCCTTGTTAGAAGTCTGGGTATGCTGTGTGAGAATTGCTGAAGGCCCAGCTAGTGTTGGGTATTTCATTTGGGCATGTTGTGGTCCTGTTGTCATTATTTGTATAACATTTTGTATCTTACTCATTATTGGGCGAGTAATAACTTTTTGTATAAACGATTGGGGTGTTAGTAGAAATGGGGAAGGGGTAGATTCTTAAGGTTTGTGTTAAATGGATAAACAACATGCCTATAGGACCCATTGATTCACTTGCTACGTGTGTCGTTCAATTTACATGTGCACTGTAGAAACCATGCCAAACACACACACACACACACTGTCTGTTGGCCAACATGAATTCAAATGCTGCAATTATTTTTACTGCTACGTGTTATTAGAGAACCTGCCTATAGGAATTAGTTTCTCATCGATGTTTCTATCAATCCTCATCGCCTACTAGAAATTGTGCCTATAGGATTGCAATTATTCTACTTGGCGTTGCTCACCTAGAAATTATGCCTATAAGATTTTGATCATCTCATTTGCTATTATCTCGTACTGTTCACTAGAAACCATGCCTATAGGATTTTAATCATCTCATTCGTTACTGCATCACACTGTTCACCTAGAAAACATGTCTATAGGATAAAGTGTAATGATAAAATCAACTCCAAGGGCTAAACATTAGAGATCCTATCTATAGGACAACACTATTTCGTCTTAATAAGAGTCAATGTTGTATATACACTTCTGGGATTTTCCCAATGGTCCTTTCATTATTCCTTATTGCACGAGTCACCTAGATACAGCGGGCTTAATAACCGAAAATCTGCAATTTCATTAATCAACATGTAAATCGTATAATCCTGTCTACGAGCAACGATTGGCCTTTGAAACTGTTTGCAAGCCCTGATGCCTTGTCGCGTAGAAATCATGTCTATAGGGATTTAAGTTTCTTAATTGTAAATTTCTTAACATAAAGTTTTTCTTGCGTGCATTTGTTGCTTAAGAGTGGAGGCAAACTTGAACCTTAACTGCCTATATTTGAAGTCCAATATATGATTTGTTTGTCGCCTAGTTTTGCATTTTTGAGCAGCCTAGATAAGGTATAGAACCATCCAAATAGAGGTCCCAAACCTCCTGGACCATAGGTATGGGACGGGTAGTGCATGCATAGGGTACGACTTAGAATTGAATTAGAGCGATCTTAGGTAAACAACTTTAACATAGTAATCGGGTAGCAGGAGATGATAGTCTGTGCCCGCTGGATAATATGAGTAACACCCTATCTGAAGGGAGTTGAGAAATATTATTTATGTTGCACGGGGAGATCCTTTAGGCCAAAAACACTTAGGACCCCACCCTTTTCTTGTCTTTTCTATTAGAATGTAAAGATAGCGGTACCTCCTTATTCAATATTTCCTTGTAATAAAATCCTTAGATTTTGTACTCTCTTTTCTTACTTGATCACATAGACTAATCCATATAATTTGAGTTCGGTCGGGACCCACAGTTGTGGACATCGAGGAATGCCTAACATCTTCTCTTTGAGGTAACTTTATCACTTACCCGATCTTTGGTGGCATTGACTAGTTAAAACAGAGTTATTTGCAAATAGGTGCCCTAATGCACCTTAAAAAGCGTTAGGTGACGACTCTCCTCTTTTAATACCTATCTTCCATTTAAAAAAGTTGTCACATGCCGAAGCCCACTTTCGCGAGAAAACAAGGCGCGACAGCATGGCGACTCTGCTTGGGATTTACACTTAGGCTCTTACCATAGCGAATTTAGATTATATGGATTAGTCTTCTTTAATATAAATGCGCTTCCCTTTTCCGTTTTATTTGCTACTACATGCACATCCCTCTCCCATTTTCCTTTTATTTGTTTAAATTCGTTGTAATATGCACATCCATTCCCTGCTCCACCTTCCTTTGTTTAAATTGGTTATAACATGCATATCCCTTTCCTATTCACCTTTATTTGCTCTAAACTGCTCTTCATTTGCTTAAATATTGCTACACAATGTCTCTCTTGTCCCTACTCCCTTTTTTGCTTTATTACATTCTCGCATATATTCCACGGACTAACTTATTCCTTTGCTTTTCTTTTATGTTTTACCTTAATACTGTATTTACCGCTTTTTACATATTTATCATGCAAGTACTTGGCAATGTGTTATTATCTCTGCATAAAGCATGTTCCACATCATATTCCACTCGTGTCAATTATCAATATAGCGGCGCTTGATGAGTATCCGCGCTCTTCCAAAATTACCCTTTTAAAATCAGAAAGGTTTATTTGCGGAAGACTAGTCGATCAGCGGTGCAGTCGACGGTCCCGTTCCTTCCCTCTCAAGTTTTCCACTTGGGAGTACCAGTCTAGGACATTCTAGAAAACTTACTCCAACATTGAATGTACGTGCATCATGATAAACCTAGTACGGGTTAGAACGTTCCTAACATAATAGCCCGTTAAGATAAGCCTTGTCCAAAGTACGACGGGATTTCCACAATCCCAATGGACAATGTCACGTTATGTGCATTACATGGAGAAAATAGGCCAATATGTTAATCATTAATGTGTAAATAGTTAGATCTGAGGGGGAAAAAGCTAACTCTATTTGTTTGTAGAAAATGAAGCACGAAGTCCCAAGGTTCAGCATGGTTCAAAACATCCCACCTTTGCTGCTTGATTGGTGGAAGAACCTCTCACCTAGTGACAAGAATCATGTGAAAAGGGTCCTTGGTAATTTACCTTCCTCATTGGACATTCGGCTAAATAGGGCATTGATTGAGGCCGCCACTATGTTTTGGTATGAGAAAAGAGTTGTCTTCTGCTTTGGTAACATAGATATGACTCCAATCATAGAGGAAATAGGAGGTTTCGCTAAGCTACCGTGGGATAGTCCAGGGTTATTAGAGCCAGAGAATCCCACTACTTGCGGTTTTCTGAAAATGCTGGGTTTCAGGAAAAATGATGAGTTGCTTTGTTTGAAGAAGTCATACATCCCATTTGAATTCCTTTACGAATGTTATGGGCATATCAAGTCATATCTCCTTCATCATGATGAACTTTCTATCACCTCCTTAGGTTGGACGCACCGCCGAGTTTTTGTGTTAATTGTCTATTTCTTGGAATCGCTGATATTTCCGTTGAAATGGGGAAGGATCCACACTCGCTTAGCCATGGTTGCTAGGACTCTAATGGAAGGAATTGAGGGACAAACTTGCACTATCATCCCCATGATCTTGGCCGATCTGCGATGACCATTTAATGACTACATAGCTTACCATCATCAAAAGAGAATGACATTTATCCCAGATAGGTTTGCGCAACCTGGAAGTGTTGTTAGCTAGGTGTGTTTCTTCATCAATCTACTGACGAAAAGGTACATTGGATGTTTTAATGGTTCCCTAGCAGTGAGTTCATCATCAAATCAAGAGAAACTGCTCATCTAGTGTTGATCGGGGTCAGAGAGATCTATCCTTATGCCCCTATAAGGGTAATAAAGCAAGCGGGAAGAAAACAGGTTATACCTCAGGTTTCCAACATGGTACAATACAAAGCAAATTTTAAAGGGAATGTCATTTCATTCAAGTTCGAGATACAACACATGTGGAATCAAAAGGTCATTGTGGAGAAAGATACCATCGAGCCGGACAGGTATCATGCCGGCCGTGTGTACTTATACCCATCATGGTTGGTAGATTATATAGCGGGAGTTGTCAAGCCAGGAATTAATCTGAAAAATAGGGTCATAGATGACGCTACTGAAGCACAAGTCAAATATAGGATGCTGCGCCAGAGGGTTTTTTAGTCTGAAGCGAGGCATTTGGAACAACACAAAGCGGATATGGAAGCAATCAACGAATGGAGGGAAATCACCACTAAATCAATAGAAAAATTAGAATATTTGGAGCAAGGGTTGATGGAGCTTGAGGGAAAGATGAGAAAGAGGCTTTCAGATTGTCACAACACATATGGCAATGAAGGGGGGCATCTAGCAAAGGCTTACCTGTTGTTGGATATGCGCGACCTGTGGAATCTGAGACCAAGTAGATTAGGGAATGATGTTCTTTGCTGCTTTTTAGCTTAGTCTTAAATTTCGAATGTAATAAGGCAAATGCCATTAGTAACTTTCTTATTATTATCGTTTTAGTAAGGATTTGACTCATTTTCGCATTAATGAAATGACGCAATAATTGGCATCAATTTTCTCCAAGTCTATGTGTCGCTTAGCCTACCTCGGGCACAATGAGGTACCCAAATTAGGACGTGAATTTTTGCTTGACTGTGTGAAACATGTTTTTATTTTAAGAGAAATCACTATCAACCATCTATTGAATCGACCTCGAAAAGAAGAATATAATGAAACTTTGGTATTAAATAAGCAACATGTTATTCATGGGTACTTATTAATAAAAGATGACAAAATGTGATTTCCTTGAGAAATTTAAATTACTCTATACTATACTTACACTACCAAGAAACTTCCTGAGAAGATATTTCTCACTCTGATGTGTTAAAACAAGTCTTCCAAAATTGGTGAGAACTTGAAATTTGGGTCCGGACTACTTAACCGGACCCAAAAAATTGGAAGGATACCTTCCCCAAAGAATGAAGCAAGTGAAAATTAACCTCACACAAATCAAGCATAGTCAGGCATTACTTTTTTAAGGAATGTAATCGGCTAGGCTTCTTCAGGGACAACTTCGTCAAAGGCAACGTAATTCTGCTCCTTATCGTACACGTGACATATTGTCAGTAGTGTCTTCATTAGACGCCAGTTCCATGAAGCCTCGTTCAGGTACTTTCCCCAATTCTGTTGGAGAGATTGATGAGTTGCCCGTAGATTATAACTCGGTATTCTGGGGGATATGTGGTGGGGATATGAACATTGATATCATAACAAAGAACCTCAATCCAACTAGGATAATCACAGTGAATTGTGCCATTCAGCTGGGCCTGAGCAGCATTCCACTCATCAGAATTTTTAAAGGGTATGTGAGGTGCCGTATGATGAACCATTGTAAAAGTACTCATCCAAAAATGATAACCCAACCACAGCATTAACCAGAACTTAATCCATCCAATAATCCCTGTTTTCCAGTTTATCAATGGCCAGCCAATTGCCATTAAAGCAAAGACGCAACCCAAACTTATTTTCACCCGGTTAATTTCATTTGGTCTGAACTTCTTCAAATTGAAATGACAGAGCCACCAGTGAGCTATACACATCCAAGGTCGAAAGGGTCCATACTGACAATATGTTGGATGAAACATGTTTTAATATCGCAAACACTCTTTTAATATTCCTTAATGACTTGGTTACCTTTTGTTTTTCTTTCTTTTGATTATTCCCATTTCCCAAGGTTGGTTCGTGCATACTGGCATCATCCTCATATCATACTAGATCCATAGATCCACCACCTCCTCCTCCACCATGTGATCCTAAAGGCAAAAGCAAAGGGAAAGGAAAAATGGACGATTTAAGCGGCATCAGAAAGGACAATGCAGAGAACGTTGAAACTTCAGACGGCCGGAGTACGCTAGCACAGAAGGATTTGGTCCTACGTCTAGAACAGAAAATATTGGAGCTACAAGGGGAGCTTGAGCAGGTCCGAAACTTGGCAAACCTTTTCCCCACCCTAAATGTTCCTAATATCAACCAACAAAACACAAACGCCCAAAACCCGACACCTCCCCAAAACGTGCAAAATCAAAACCCACCACAAAATCTGCCCGTACCACATCATTACGCCACACCTCCTCAGAACCATAACCCTCAACCGGTACCTACTCCTCAACAACACCATCACTATCTAACTCAATACCCACAAACAACCACATACCACACCCCTCAAAATGCACTACAACCTACTCCTGATCCCCAAACCTCAACCAATGACCATTATTATGCCCGGATTCCCGGAGTCTATCAATGCAACCCCATATATGTGGAAACATTACCCCATACCCCACAATAGACCCTATATATACCCGAATCTACCAAAAAAGACCTGCTCATCAAGAACATGGCAGAAGAACTCAAGAAGCTTACTGGCAGAGTTCAGAGTTTCGGAAGTACAATCCAAAGATGTTGCTCATGCTCCTCTCAACTGCGGGAGTAGATCAAGATATCATCAATGAATACGATAACAAATAAATCCAAATAGGGTCTGAATACCCGATTTATCAAATCCATAAATGTTGCTAGGGCATTTGTCAACCCAAATGACATCACTATGAATTCATAATGACCATACCATGTCCAGAAATTTTTCTTAGGGACATTCGATGCCCTAATCTTCAACTAATGGTAGCCAGACCTCAAATAAATCTTCAAAAACACCTTCGCACCCTGAAGCTATTCAAATAAGTCATCAATCCTTGAAAACAGATGCTTGTTCTTGATAGAGACTTTGTGTAACTACCGATAGTCTATACACATCCTCATCGACCCATCTTTCTTTTTCACAAACAACACAGGCACACCCAGGGTGAGACACTAGGTCAAATGAATCCACAATCAAGCAAATCTTGTAACTGCTCCTTCAACTCCTTCAATTCTAGCGAGGCCATATGGTACGGTGAAATAGAAAGCTGAGTGCCCAGAGCCAAATCAATACAGAAGTCAATATCTCTATCGGGTGGCATCCCTGGCAGATCTGCAGGAAATACCTTTGGAAGCTCGCGCACAATAGGTACTGAATCTATGGAAGAAACCTCCGCACTCGAATCATGAACATAGGCTATATATGCTAGACATCCCTTCTCGACCTTACCATTCATATAGAAAATAACAATGCTGGTAGAATAGCCAGGAGTCCCTCTCCACTCTAATCAACAAAACCCTGACATGGCTAAGGTCACCGTCTTGGTTTGACAATTCAGTATAGCATGATAAGGTGATAACCAATCTAAACACAAGATAACATTAAAATCTACCATATCAATGAAGTAGAAGATCTAAACTAGTCTCAAGACTCCTAATACTAATCACACATGAGCGATAAACATTATCTACAATAATAGAATCTCCCGCAGACGTGGACACATACACAGGAGCACTCAATGAATCACTAGGCACAACCAGATATAAAGCAAAATAGGACGACATGTAGGAATAAGTAGAGCCCGGATCAAATAGAACTGAAGAATCTCTATGGCAAACTGGAACATTACCTATGATGACGGTGTTAGATGACACGACCTCAGGTCTAGGTGGAAAACCTTAAAATCACAGCTGGGCCACACAACTATGACCTTTGTCTCTGGGACAACCTTTAGTTAGCTGGCCACCTCTAACGGCTTGACCTCTACCTCTAATGACATGACCTCAACCTTTGGTTGCCTAGCCCATGCCTCTAGCTAGGTGGGCGGGCGGTGGAGCAACCAGTTCTGGGACCATGGCATAAGAACTCTACAATGGCACGCCACCCAATAACCTCGGACAGAACCTCATAATGTGACTAGTACCTCCATACTCAAAACACCCATCCTGTTGTTGTGGCTATAGAATTTGAAGCTGACTCGAACGGGCAAAATAACCACGGTGATAACTCTGACTCGAAGGCTCACTGATAGGAGCCAATGGTGCACTGTAAGATGGTTGACCAGAATGAGATACATAAGGACCACGACTCCTAAAGCACTCTGAGATACCTGAAGTGCTGACTGAAATGGTCTGGGAGGATAACTTCTACCAAAAGTACCCTTACCTCCACATGATGCACCACTGAAACCACCGAAATAACGAGGCCTCTTATCAAACACCGCCCCCCTCTCCTGGCCACGAACCATCTCGATCAGTCTAGAAATATCTACGGCCCTTTTAAATGTAATATCATCTCCAATCTCCTTGGCCTTATGTAGACTGATAGTAAAAGTGAGTCCATCAACGAATCGCCTCACTCTATCCCTCTTAGTAGGAAGCAAGATAATGACATGGCGATCTAGGTCCACAAATCGAGTCTCATACTAGGTAATAGTCATACTACCCTACTGAAGAAGCTCAAACTGCCTTTGGTAATCGTCCCGCAGAGTGACAGGAATGAACATCTCTAGAAATAGCTGTGAAATCTGATCCCAGGCAAGTGCAGGTGAACCTGCTTCTCTAGTCAACATATAATCTCTCTATCATCTCTTGGCAGAACCAGTCATCTGAAACACTACAAAGTCGACCTCATTGGTCTCAACTATACCTATGTTGTGCAACACCTCGTGGAAATGGTCCAGGTAATCCTGTGGGTCCTAAGAAGATGCACCGCAGAAATAAATACGGAAGAGCTTGGTAAGCTTATCCAACCTCATCAAAGCCTCAGAAGACATAGCGGGCCTACCAACGGCATGTGCCGCAACAGCCTGCTGAACCACCGCAACTAACTGGGCTTCTGGAATCTGATACTAGTGAGTCTCTTACTCCCGGAGTAAAGGGAGTCTGTAGTCCTGAGTAAAGGGATTCTGTACTCCTTCCCTAGCCTGAGGGACAGTTGGTGCAACCAGGAATGCACCAGTCTAGGACACACTCTCCATATGGCCCACCAAGCAGACTAGAGAGTCATGAAGTACTAGAGTGGCTATGAACCCCTCTGAGAGTTGAGCTGGTCTGACGGGTACAGCCTGAGCTGGAACCTCCTCCTTAGGATCAATCTGAGTCTCCATTATGGGTGTTGTTGCTCGAGTTCTAGGCTGAATTGTGCCTCTACCTCGGCCTCTGGCTCGATCTCGACCTTGACCTCTACCCCTGATAGTAGATGTGACAGAGGGTTCCGGCTCCTGCCTGGCTACAAATGTTGTACGTGTTCTCGCCATCTGTGAGAGAACAATAATAGAATGGTTCAATCATTAATGATAGAATAAAATCGCTCAATGGAGAAGGAAAGAAGTGAGATTTTTCCTAAACTCTATAGTCTCTGGAAGATAAGTACATACGTCTTTGCACAGATCCTCTGGACGCTACTAAGATTCCTAGTGACTCTTGTGAGCTAGGCAACCAAGTGCTCTAATACCAACTTGTTACGACCCGGAATTCTCACCCTAGGGACCGTGACTATAGTAATAACAGCGATATCCAGATACAATCCAAGAACTAGTGCCACAAGTACACGAGTGACTAGAGTACTACAATTAAAAATCTGAATGAAAGCATAACTGCCTGAAATGAAATAAATAACTAGATTAATGTAGAAAGGGACTTCAGAGCAGCGAATGTCATGCAGTTGTCAAACACATGATCTAAGCAATCTACTGACCGCCGCTGGGACCGACTCCAACATTTGCACAACGAGTGCATAGTTTAGAATGAGTACAACTGACCACATGTATTCTGTAAGTACCAAGCCTAACCTCGACGAATTAGTGCAAAGGCTAAGGCGGGTTACTTACAATAACCTTTAGGTAATATTATTATTATTATTATTATAATAATAATAATAATAATAATAATAATAATAATAATAATAATAATAATAATAATAATAATAATAATAATAATAATAATAATAATAATAATAATAGTAGGAATGGAAACAGGAAATGAAGACAAATTAGTTAACTAATCGAACCAAACTCAATCCTAGAAATTACTAAATCGAGAAATATCAGTCCTCATAATCTCATATGAAAATACTAAATGCTAACACAATACAAATATGAGTACAACACACACATTCCATTGTAGCGCACAACCCGATCTCACCATACACACAATCCTCCCTTATTTCACCATATCAATAGCAAGAATCACATATAAAATTCATTGCGGCGTGCAACCCGATCCCACTGTATAATCAAAATCAATATCATAATCTTCCCTTATTTCACCATATCAATATCAAAATAAAATATAAAATACGTTATGGCGCGCAACCTGATCCCCCATATCAATATCAAATCCTCCCTTATTCCACCATATCACAACCGTTGCAGCATGCAACCCGATCCATAAAACAATTCAATAAATGTAATCAATCCAACAACCTAATTCACTAGAATCTCTAAGATTAAAGAATATGAGAGCAAAGCAATAAAGGAACATCGTACCAAATCAAGGAATGCTACAAATAATACAAAGCAACAAGACAAGCCAAATATATGACAGTTATAGTGTACAAGTAAGACAATCAAGGCAAGTAGCAATTAATCATGGAATCATAGAAGAAACGAACACTACAATACAAAAGCAATTAATGACAAGTAACAATTTACGACATAGAATGCAATCAAAGCATGTACGCTGTTACACATGTAATTCACAAAACATATAGTTCAAGGGTTCCTAATTCCCTCAACTCAAGGGTAGCCAAACACTTACCTCGCTCTGCAAGCAAATATAAGCTCAACCGGTACCTTTCCACTAAAATTCACCTCCAAACCAATCGGATCTAATCAAAATCGACTTAATATCAACGAACAAGATCTTTACACTTTTCCCAAAAAGGCAACATAAGTCAACAACGGGCTTGCTTGGTCAAAACATGAGATTCAAACCAAAACCCAATTATCCATTCACCCCCGAGCCCGATTATGTGATTAGTTTTAAAATGCGACCTTAATTTGAGATCTAAATCTCAATTTCTACAAAGCCCCCCAATTCTACACAAATTCCTAATTTTCTACCATGAAAGAGCATATATTAGGGTTACAAATTAATGGGTGTTGATGAAAATGGAAGAAAATAAGTTAAAGTATATTAACCTATGAAATGGGGATGAAATTTCTCTTCACCCCTAGGCAGATCTTTAATGTGAAGATGGTGAAAAATGAAGAAAGTGTCGTTTTTGGAACATTTAAGTCACAAGGTGTCACGCCTTCTTCGCGCTCGTGAAGGTTCTTACGCGATCGCAAAGTGCAGTGGACCAACTGTCCTTTGCGTTCGCATAGAGCTACCGACTAACTCCCCCCCCCCCCCCCATAATCCCTTAAACCTTCGCGTTTACGAGAGGGTGCTCGCGTTCGCGTAAGGTAAGCCATCAAATGCTTCTTCTTCGTGACCGAATCCTCGTGTTCGCGTAGAAAAAAACCACCCCATCCCCATGTTCCCCTTCGCGATCGCGAAGCACAATGCACCAAACATCAGAAATCTCAGAAACCATTAATTGCCTGAGTCAAAAATTGATCTGTAGCCTATCCGAAACTCACCGAGCCCCTCGGGCTACAAACCAAAAATGCACACTAGTGTAATAACATCATACGAACATGCTCTCAAGATCAAAACACCAAAACAACACCAGGAACTACGAATCGTACATCAAAATGAATGATATTTTCAAAGAAACTCTAGAGCATGCAAATTTACAATCGGACGTTCGAATCACGTCAAATCAACACTGTTTTGCACCAAATATTACAGACAAGTGATAAATAGTGAAATGAACCTATTCCATGTTCTGGAACAAAAATTTGAACCCGATAGCAACAAAGTCAACCTACCGTCAAACTTAGGAATTATTTTAGCCTTCAAATTAATAGCTTTCAACAAATCATGTTAAATCAAGTTAACGACTTTCCAATTTGATTCTGGGCATATGCTCAAGTACCCAATAATGATACAGACCTATAAGAACCGTCAAAATACTGATCCAGGTCCGTATACAAAACAAATAGACCATAGTCATCTCAGATGAGTTTTTAAGGCAAAGTTACACTTTCGTAAGTTTTTCACAAGTTCAAAAGTTCATTAAGCTTGATTTGGAAGTTAAAAGTTCAAAAGATCATTTGGCTTGATTTGAGGTTCGATTCATTGTTTTGATGTTGTTATGTGTGATTTGAGGAATCAAGTAGGTCCGTGTTATGTTTTGGAACTTTTTGGCATGTTTGGATGGGGTCCCAAGGGGCTCGGGGGAGTTTCAGACGTGGTTCGGATCGTTTTGGGTGGTTTTGTATTATTGTTTTTCTGTTGTTACTTGTTGCTTCTAGCATTCTTCCCGATCGCGAAGGGTGTTTTTGGTCTGCGACAAGTTTGTTCTTCGCGTTCGCGTGAGGATGAACGCGTTCGCGTAGAGTTAGGGTTGGTTTTCATAGCGTTCAAATTTTCCTCTACCCGTTCACGAAGTAATTGGGATGAGTTGGGCAGGATCCTCGTTTCTTCTTCACGTTTGCGATGTCGTTCCCGCGTTCGCGAGGCTTGTGCCGCGAACTCGTAGTGTTAATGGTGGCAGTATAATATTTGTGTATCGCGATCGCAAGGGTACTACCGCTATCGTGTAGAGTATCCGTGGGCAGTGCATATAAGTACTCTATTTTTGAAGGTTTCGGCCATTTTTGCATATTTTGTGCTATGGAGCTCGGATTGAGGCGATTATGTAAGGCCCCGTAAACTTTTTCCTAAAAACTCGAATTTCTGGGGCATTTTGATGTCCAATTTTGTGGCCATTATGCGACCTCATAAACATTTTGCGGGCCGTATTCTTGTCGCATATCCCACCTTGGGATTTTTCGGAGGGAGGTTCTGCGGTGCACTTTGCGACCGCATAACCGTTTTGCGGTGCACTATGCGACCGCAGAATAGGTCTGCGGGCCACATAGTGACCACAGACTAGGTTAGTTCCCTTCTAGTTCTGGCACTCATTTTCGCGGTCATTTTGCGGACCGCATAACAACTATGCTATCGCATATGCGACCGCAGAACCTGTTCCGGAGCTTCAATTTTGGTGTTTTTTAAACCAGACCTTATTTCGTTAAAACACCTGCCTTGGACCACTTTGATCATATTCTTTGATATTTTTAGAGTGAGAGAGAGTGTCCAAGAGGGAGAAGTGATTTTCATCAAATTGTTCTTCAATTCTCACTTAAAACCTTGAAGATTGTCGAGAGAGGCACCTAGGTCTTCTTCTTAAGAGGTAAAATTCTATCACCTAAACTCTTAATTCCATAATGTAACTAGAATGGGCCATTAATAAGGTAATTCATGGGGATGGGAGTGCTTACCTTGCATGCATGTATCCTTGAAGTGTGTGGGGAGATTGTGAGCTAAAATAAAAGAGAATGGGTTGGGGAATGATGGAATGTTTCCACAAAAAAGGGGCTTAAAACATTTATGCACACCTAATGATTGATAATATGCTCAAATGAGCTAAAACCATGTTCATCTTCCTAATTTTGGTCCAATTTTGTTATATTGCTTAAATATATTGAAGTTGCTAATATTTCAGAACATCTTAGAGTTTTAAGAAGCTCAATTGAGGTATGTTGGCTAAACCCCCTTCTTCTTGGAATCGAACCCCACGTTGTTCATGTAATTGAAGTAAGCTTTGATCATTATAGAATTGGAGTTTTCTAAGTTGTTTGTGTTGAAGGATCTAAGTTTAATATTTAGTCTAAGTGCTTCATCATGTTATCTTGTTATTTGAGGATGTGTTAAAAATGTGGAATATGTGTTAGAAATATTAAGATTTCATGTCAAATAAAGGTTTATGCCAAATTGTATGAAAAGTCTTTATGTGCCTAAGATTCCCAAATTGCTCATATATGAATTTCATGTCTTGAATGGGAAGCCTTATTGTTGTTGATAATGATAATGATATTCAATGTGGAAAAGGGATCTGGAACTATGAAATACGGCCAAGTGCTAAGAATAACTTTGTAATCGTAATCAGTAGTACCAATGAATCGAAAGTATATGAAAGGAGTACAATGTGAGGAAATTGACTGAAAAGGTAATATCTTAAATGATATGGCCAAGCCGATCGGGCTGATATTGGACTCCGTGTAAGAACACGGTGGTATTGTGAATTGTGGAATATCGGTACTAAAGATCACCCAACCTAATAATATGGAAATTGCCTTGAAAACGTATATGATCCTTAACTTGTTGTTTTACTATTATTTGAAGCCTTTATTGAATTCTTGATTGTTCCTCTTGTATTATTATTCATTCTATAAAGTTGGTGTTTAGCTTTACATACTACTGTTATTTGACGGTACTAATGTCCCTTTTGCCGGGGGTGCTGCATCTTTAAATAGATGCAGGTGGTTACATAGCAGATAGTGTTAATCACAGATAGTGCCGCATCCTCTTCTCAGCGGGCTCAGTGAGCCCCATTTCATTCCGGGGTCATGTAATATATCTTTTGCTTGTATTGTTATATTTTTGAGGTATAGCCGGGGCCTTGTTGCCGATATCTTCTTTACACTCTTTTTTGTATTTAGAGGCTCCGAAGACACTATTGGGAATGTTAAACAAGTATATGTTGTGTTTGATCATTTGTTCCACTTAGACTATAAGAATCTCTGTATTTTGAGATTTAAAGGCGAAATAGCTAATTAAACGGTTTAATGTTATATGTATTAACTTCCATCCGTCTAATTAATGAAATCATGTCTTTTCTTGATCATGGGTGAGCTGGGTAGAAAGTATCTAACATGCTTGTTTGACCGGGTTCACTCGGTTGAGCGCCGGTCGCGCCTCCTGAGGATGGGGCGTGAGAGATTATTTAGGTGATTTTCACCATATGGAATGGGCTAAGTGTTTTTTACACAGTATTAATTTTATTCCGTGATTCCATCTTTATTTTTTGCATTTGATTCATGATTTCAAAAGTAAAATTGGGTTTTGTTTGTCTACAATTTCATAAAGTGAATTTTTGAGTTTTGAAAATCGATTCAAAGTCGTAGTTGAGTGGAACTTGTTTGGTTGAACTCGTAATTGATTGGGTTGTCAGATTTTGTGTGTTTTGTCGGGTTTGAGGAGACAGCCCGGGTTTGACTTTTTGGTTGACTTTGGGGTTTTGATTACAGATTTGACCTTTATCGATTGGGTTTGTTTCCTTTGGCATTATTTTGATGTTCTTGAGTTGCTTTTGGCTAGTTTCGAGCTGTTCGGAGGTTGGTATGTGCGAGATGGAGTTTCTTGAGTATTGTTTAGCTTGCTCGGTATTGGATTCGGCTTGTTCAAGGTAAGTAACACTTCTAAACTTGGTGTTGAGGGTATGAACCCCTAAATATGCAAGTGACGGGTGTGTTGGTGTGCACCATATGAATTATGACTCGATTGATTCTGTAGTACTGTATAGTTACCTAATCTTATTTGTATCCATAAAATTCTAAGTGCTAGAGTAATTGAGCTGTGATCCATGTTAGAAATCATGTTTAGGTTATATTCTTATTCTATTGGGAACCACTAAGGTCATTTTTGTTGTTGAGTTAATTGCTTAAATTGCAATTACATACTCAGTCATATTCATTCATTTGCATATCATATCCCAGTACACAGTATTATCATTTATTGTCACATCATGTTATTATTGTTTGGGCTGATTGGCATGAGATCTGTGAGCCCAAGAGACTAGAGAGATTGATGACTAAGTTGGGACCTGAGGACTGGATTGTGATTGAGATTCATGATGGGATCGGGATGCACACCGCAACAGGTTTTACTAACTCATGATGGGATCGGGATGCATGCCACAACAAGTTTTAATTGATTCATGATGGGATCGGGCTGACACTGCAACAAGTTTTACTAATTCATGATGGGATCGGGCTGCACACCGCAACATGTTTTATTGATTGATGATGGGATCGGGCTGCATGTCATAGCAGGTTTTATTGATTCGTGATTGGGTCAGAATGCACCATGCAACAGACCATGTAGGCTTATATTAGCACTTGGCTGGATCCGCCCCTCCGGGGTCTGACATACTAGAAGAGAGCGCAGGTACCATATAGTTCTGAGTGACTAAGTGTGCTTTGTGATTAAGCGTGATGAGTGGGACTACAAGACAATGAGATTGAGTACTCTGAGAGTGTGAGTACACGAGTTCATCATTGTGATGCATGCATTGCAGTTTACATGCATACTTGACATACAGGTATAGAGATGCATTTTTTCATGCTACACAGTTTGATGACATTCATGATTTCACATGCACGTTTACATGTAGGCATAGAGATTTATTGTAATGACTCAAATTCTCCCTCCGTGAATCATCGTGACGGCACCTAGTCTCTACGACTATGTAAGCCTAACACATGCGGAAATGAAATGAAAAACATAAAAATTAACAACTAACAGTAACAGATATTTTAATAAGCAATTGAGATGCCGCTTGGCATATACAATAATCAACTCACGAAATATACATAACACTCCCAAGACCCAGAACACCGTAAGTCACAAGCTTCTACAAAGATCTAACTGTTGTATTCACAAGGGGTCTATAGAAATAAGCGAGAAATCATCATAGGGGGATAGAGGGGGACTCCATGGATCTGCGGGCATGGGTAGATGTACCTTGAAGTTCTCCGAAAATAGCAGCAATTTTAACTAAGGATGTGGCTAGTAAGAGGAACCTGGATTTGCACACGAAAAAACATGTACAGAAAAGGGCGTGAGTACACCACAACGGTACCCAATAAGTGTCAAGGCTAACCTCGGCCGAGTAGTGACGAGGTCAGGTCAAGGCCCTACTGGTATATAATGAATAAGCAGGAGAGTATAACAATATAATAAGAGACTGGAATTTAAACAAAGAGAACATAGCAACGCAGAACACAAGGGTAAACAGCATGAGAACTTTTGAGATACCGTCTCGTAGTCCCAAAATAAAAGTGCAAGGAGATCTTCTGAGGTACCGCCTCGTAGTCTAAAAAGTAAATATGCAGGGAGAACTCCTGAGGAACCGCCTTGTAGTCTCAAAAGTAAATGTGCAGGAAGATCTCTCGAGGAACCACCTCGTAGTCTCAAAAGTAAATATGCTGGGTGATCTCCCGGTATACCATCCCGTAGTCCCAAAGTAAATACGTAGCTCAAACAAATGAATATAACAGTTGCAGTAAGAAACCTATAATTTAGACTAAGTACAAGTCAAGAAAGAAGCAGGATTTACTAAACATGCTGCAAAGAGTTCAAATAGGCAATTAGGACAAGTAGACATACTATGCTAGGCTAACAGGATAACCACACATGCTAGTATACTCAGATATTATGAAGACAAGCTATTACTCGGGTAAAAATATCAGGGTTTTCCACAAATAGCCCGGGTACGCACTCGTTACCTTGCGTACACGGCACTCACATATCATAACAACACCAAATACTAAGGAGATTTCCCCCACACAAGGTTAGGCAAGCCACTTACCTCGAACCAAGCTCAATCAATCCATAACAATGCTCTTTCCACGAATATCCCACTCTGAATGGCCCAAATCTATCCAAAATCAAATACATATCATATATACAACTACCTACAAGGAACTAATCTAGCTACTGAAATCAAAGCTAAAGCAAGAAATGGGAAAATCGCCCTAAAAAGCCTCCCCGGGCCCACGTCTTGGAATCGGGTAAAAGTCACCAAATATGAACACCCATCCACTCACGAGTTCACTCATACCAAAATTATCCAAATACGATGTTATAATCCCAATCAAAACCCAAATATTAGTTGAAGAACTTCTTCCCATTTTCCTCAATTTTCAACCCAAATCCAAAATTAAATGATCAAATTAATGATAGATTAGTGGGATATAACCAAAATCAAGTGTAGAATTGTTACCTAATCGATGTATCTGAAAATCCCTAGAAATCTCGTCCATGTCCGAGCTCCCAAACTTAAGTTTTGATAAAAATGGCCAAACCCTCGTTTTTGAATCTTTATATCTGCCCAGTTAATTCCATCTTCGCGAACGCGGTCAAAGCCTCGTGTTCGCATTGAACAAAAAATGTTGATCAGTAATTCTTCTTTTGCGAACGCGAGTGACCTCTCGCGAACGGGTACCATTCACTGGCGGAACCTACGCGAACGCGGGACCCTCTTCGCGAACGCGTAGGCTTAAATGCCTGAAGCTCCATCTACCTGTTCCTCTCCGCGAATGCGAAGACCATGTCGCGAACGCGTAGCCTCAAGGTTCCACATCTCCATGAATGCGAGAACCACATCGTGAATGTGAAGAGTAACTCAGTTGGACTTCCCAGATGCAATACTCGAATGCGAGAACTCCCTCGCGAACGCGATGAAGAAAATGTCTGCAACAAAACATCAGAAAATATGCTATCTTCCAAAGTCCAACAGTGATCTGTTAAGCATCCGAAACTCACCCGAGGCCCCCAGGACCTCAACCAAACATACCAACCAATCCTAAAACATTATACAAACTTAGTCGAGCCCTCAAACCACATCAAACAACTCTAAAATCATGAATCGCACTCCAATTCAAACTTAAAGAATTTAAAACTTCCAAATTCGATAACCGATGCCGAAACCAACCAAACCACGTCCTATTGACCCCAAAATTTGCACACAGGTCATATTCAACCCTACGGACCTACTCCAACTTCCAGAATCAAAATCTAACACCGGTATCAAAAATTTCACTACCGGTCCAAATTTTCAAAACTTCGACTTTTGCCATTTCATGGCACGTGCAAACTAGAGTGAGATATAAATCCAAAATCCAATTAAAACCAATGAAAATAAAGAAAATCACATATAGCCTAAAAGACTATTTAATGAATCAAAGAGCCAAAAATAGAACCTAAAGGTCACAATAAGTATTATCACTTCAATCAATTTTCATTTTAAAGATCAACACTTCATATGCCACAGTTTAAATCACGTTGGTACCAAACAAGCCACACGTTGGTTTATGGACCAAAATATCACACCCAATAACAAATATATTCACTACTAGCTACTAAACCAACTAAAAAAAATATTTACCTAAAAACTATAAAAAAAAAAAAAAAACTAGACAAGACAAATCCCTTAAGAAAGTTGTCACGCCATCCATCATAGGGAAAAGTCACCCGGTTTGACACAAATTATTTCCTTGGAAAAGAACCGCTGCATAAAGAAAAACCAAAGAGTTTAATTAATACTAATACAAGTAAATAAAGTTACAAAATAAGAAAATAAAAACTAATGCCAACATGCTATAAATAACTATAAAATATCACTAATAAACTATAATGTTAACCAATCTACACATGTTCACAAAAATGGCCATGCTCCATATACATCCATCATATCTAAATGTGACACCCCCAACCTAAAGTGTTGCACTGTCCTCAATGCAACTAAACAAAACAAAGAAAACGAAAGAGGTGCTCCCTGAAACTGCATCACTCCGAGCTGAAGGTACTGGGAACTGTAAGCTCCCAGTCATCCTCATCGTCGTCATCTGATCCACAAAATTTCCTTAATGTGCTAATCAACTTTGTCAAGAACTTTGTTTTCTTCTTTCATGTTCTCTCTGCTTTAGCTTCCTCACTCTCAATCTTACCCAATTTTGATTTAATGGCTTGCTGCTCCTTAGCAAGATCTGACAAAGGTGGCACCTTTCCTTGGCAGTACATAAGGGAAACCAGCTACAAGCTGGCGTAGCTGTGTCTCCATGCCATAGACCTGGCGAGAGATATACTTGAGTGTGAGGGTTCCCTGATCAAGTGGTACAATAGAAGTACAAGTCGATGTGGAATCTGCGGGAGAATCAAGCATCTCAGTGATGGTGTCACGAAAGTGGCCAAATGAGGGAGATGCCACATCAATCTTTCTTTTCTTCTCTGCATTCCCTGCTCCCTTTGTCAGTAATGGATGAATAAGCTTCTCTGGGTTCTTTTCCTTATCTGTTGGCCTCATCTCCACCCCCGCCTCATAACATAAATGAGTGATCAGGGATGGGAAAAATAAACTCTTAGTCCTCTCCACAACAACCTCTACTATCTCATCAACAATAAGTTGTCCCACATTCACCGGTGTGCCCTCTATGATCGTGCAAATCACTCTTGCCTTCTCAAGTGTAACATCTATCTCATTATGTGAAGGCATGACTCAAGAACATATAATGGAGAGCCAAGTCTTGGCCTCGACAGTAAACTCTGAAGACTCGATCCTTGAGTGAATTCTTATCCAGTTAGGCATCTTTCCGCAGTGCAAATGGTCCACAAACCACTGTGTGCCCAAGTCTTTAGCTCTATCCCTATACACGTGGTTGTCAGCATTGGGAAGATTGTAATATGCATTTATGTGTTCTGGATCAAAGTGTAGTTGCTTCCCCCTAACAGCAACAACCAAATCATTCTTAAAGTCAGTCTCCACAACATTAGCATAAAATTATCTTATCACTTCATGATTGGCTTTTCTTGGTTCTTCCACTCGATACTAATCTTCCATGGAACTCGGGCCATTGACCTTCAAGGTCGGTTAAGATAATTCCTTTTCCTTAATCATACTTCTACACAACTGTTTGTCATAGCGGTGGGAACATCTTAATGATGAGAATATGTCCCGATCAAAGTACTCCTCTTCAGAAACTTGTTCGACATATTCTTGAACATTTTCATTTGATGGCGAGGCCATTTTCAAGATCAAAGTACCTGTTAACCGAGATCACGTTTCAACACCAGCGTTCGTGTAAAACAAACTTACCAAAAAGATGCGACCGCATTTCTGTTTCTGCGATCGCGTAAGGATAGAAAAATTTTGTTTTTCGCAAACGCAGGGCTTTTTATGTGATCGTGAAGTTCAACAGTGTCCTGCAGTTTTCATCAGCTCGATCTGCTCAAATCAATCCCAAAAATAGTGAAACTTGGAAGATTAGTCAAAAACATATACTAAGCTATTCTAAAAAAGAAAATTTCAAAAACGACCAAATATTTTGAGGACGATGTGTTGCCTCCCACCAAGCGTGTCATTTAACGTCGTGGCATGACGCAAATCAACTTTACCACTTTTCTCGCGACTTGGACAATATGAATTGGGCACCTAACTTGGACTCAACCCTGTGATCATGAGCAACGTGAGGTAGTAAGTAGATGATCAAGCCAAATGCCATACTCTTCATTTTCCATTTCTTGGATTGCATGTGCGGAATGTCATTTTGCCTTCTTGTACTTTCAAATTGCAAGATGTATGGCTTTTTCTTCTCCTCTTCGTAATCCCTCATTGACTCGTATAGTTCAATTCCCATATCACCACACAATTCCAATGTCGAGAAATGCTTGGAATATGACATTAAGCCTTCAACGTGCAATTCTTTTCGGATTTTGACATCCTCTTTTTTCCCCGAACTAGAGTCAACTTCAACCATATTTTGATTACACCAGTTGACTCTAATTCGATATTTTTCTCGGCATCACTAACAAGTATGAAGTCGGTTGGCGGATGTTCAATTCTTGATTCCTCAAAATAAAGCTCACTTTTGTTCCTCGAAATTAGACTCTTCTTGACTTCTTTCTATACTTTCAAGTTGGTGGGCAAAGTGTGCCTCAACCAATATTTTCATTTGATCTTCCAAAGTGCGGATATTCTCATCATTTTGAGCAAAACTAGTTTCAAGTCCTCTAGTACCAAGTTGTGCTTCTCCTCATTTTCAAGAATGGCCTCCAAGATGAGCATCATCCTCTCATTTTGAGTATTTGAGAGTTCTTCTTGATTTGGAACAAGTGCCACAGAAGGATTTTCGGCTTCAACTACTAAGGAAGGTTCTTGGCTATCATTTACTTTCGAGGCTTTTTGGACCTCTAAAGCTTCAAGCATTTCTCCCATTTGTAGGTTTAACCTTTCAAGCGCCAAGTCATTTTGGAGACTATTTTCCAAACGCTCCTCCAAGGCATTTTGCTCTTTGTTTCCTCCTTCAAGTAGGCATTCTACCATAAGTTTGAACTCACCATTTTGACCATTCTCAATTTATTCCACTTCCATATCCCTATAATTTTCATCATAAAAAGTAGAATCATCATAGCGGGGGTTTGGGGAAGGGAAGGACAAATAAGCACAATTATCCCAATTGTCATTTTTACTACCACACTTTTCACAAATACTCCACTCACGGGATTGAGATTGTGCGCGCAATCCGGCCTCAGGAGAATTTAAACAATTTTTCCAAGAGTGTGGTTCTCCAAAATAACGACAAGGGTCATCAAAGAATGAACAACCACCATCCGACAAATTTTATCCTATGATGCCATTTTTCAAAACCAAGAAAATAAACAAGAAGTTAAACAAAGATAAGAAAATAATTACAGAATTATTCACACGTTTGGACCAAAGCATCTACGCTTATTTCTCAAACAACCTAAATACGCCAAATTACTCCCCGGCAACGGCGCCAATTTTGATGACGTCCAAATCATCTACTAAAAATTAAATGGACACGGTCGCATGCAATATAATTTACCCAACTATGAGTCGAGGTCGAATCCCAAAGAGAACAATATGTTGGCGATTAGGTGTGTAAGAGAATTATCACTTATTATGCTAATCCAAACACTTAGAAAAGTTTTGAGAAGATATTTATAACTAATTGTGAAAATGTAAACTAACCTAGAAATTAAGTAAAATGATCAATGGCTACAAGCATGGATGCATTGGGAATTACAGTCAAGTAACAATCCAATGTATTTCACGATTTTACAAAAATGAGCGAGTTTATGTTAATTAGCCTCGGATATTAATTCTATATTAGCTTCTTCCGAAGACTAACAAGACTTCATAATAGAATTATTCCTAAAACAATTAAGAGATTAAGCATACCCTAATACAAATACAAGTAGTCCAATCCTATCCCTAGGTAGAATCTATAAAGTCAGGGTTGACGTCTTAAGTTCTTGTTAATTAATCTTTCTCAACCCCAAATTATCTTTCCCAAAATTAATTCGAAGTGAATGGGCAAGTCCTAGGGTTAGCTAATCTCCTTGGAAACATTAAAGAACAAGAATAATTAAAGAAACAATAACTCACTTCATAATAAATAAAAATCATTCAATACATAAGCACAACAAGATATTTAATCCACACTTTAAATATGAATATTCCCATAAACAAGTTTAAAGTGTTGGAAAAAATACTACACACTTAGATATACAATACAAAGCAAGGAAATGAAGAAATGAACATAAATGAGTAAGAAATTCTCAACTAAAAGCTTCAAATCTTCAAGTCCCAAGTGTGTGTCCAAGAACCCTACCTCCAAAACTTGTCTTCTTAGTTAACAAATGTCAAAGATATTCTCCAAAGTTGCCAAAAATGGCAAATATATTTTACAAATGAGCTAGGTAGTGAATTAAATGGTTTTGGTGTAAATAACGTAAAATGCCAAAACAACCTAGATTTGTGAATCGCGTTCACGAAAACAGGCCTACAATCGTGAAGAGTAATGCTGCAAAGCATTGCGATCGCAAACCAAAACTCGCATTCGCGTAGGGTACTTGACAGCTGCTCATCAACTTCCTTATCGCGTTCGCAGAATTTGCCCTGTGTTCGTGGTGAATATTTTCCTGGCCTTTTTTATCGCATGTCAATGTTTGCGATCGCGAAGAGCATTATCTGGCAGTAGTCATTTTTTTCTCATTTTAACACATTTTGACTTTGTTTCTTCCGTATCTTCTCTAAATAACTTGATGCCTAAAATATACCAATAAAACTCAATAAATCCCTTAGTTTCTCAACAAAATCATACAAAGGCCTAAGTATCAAGAAGAGATAAGTTGGTAAAAAAACAACTTATCAGTGCATATCTGCGAACACTCCTAATCGAGCCTCTACCGCTAATGCGGTCGAATTCCAGCTCCTTCGGACGCGTAGAGGCACTAAACTTTCCACTTCTGCGGTCTTCATTGCCTATGCCTCACCTCGCTTCTACGACCACCTTCACGCTTCTGTGACCATCGCACTTGCGCTAAACAGCCGCAGGTGCAATCATACCAGATCTGCCACCAGCAACTTTAGCAAAAAATGATCCAAACAATCCGAACCTCGTCTAAAACTCACCCGAGACACTCGGGACCCCATCCGAATGTACCAAGAGTCAAATAACATAACACAAACCTACTCGGGGCCTCAAATCACACATAACAACATCGAAATGATGAATCGCACTGCAAATCAAACTTAAATGAACCTTAAACTTCCAACTTCCAAAACTCACGCCGAAACATATTAAATTAACCCGGAATGAACCCAAATTTTGCACACAAGTCCCAAATGACATAACAAAGCTATTTCAATTTCTAGAATTACAATCCGAACCTGATATCATCAAAGTCAACTCTCGATCAAACTTATGAACTTTCCAAACCTTCAAATTTCAAATGTTTTGCCAATTCATTCTGAAACCATCTAGAAACATTCAAATGCAAATCCGGGCATACGCCCGAGTCAATAATTACCATCCGGACCTAACGGAACCATAAAAACTCCGTTCAGAGGTCAAATTCACACAAAATAAACTTGGTCAACTCTTCCAACTTCAAGCTTCAACAATGAAAGTCATCCTCCCAAATCTATTCTGAAAACCAAACCGACGATTCACATAAGTCATAATACATCATACGGAGCTACTCATGCCTGTAAACTATTGAGCGAGGTGCAATTTCTTAAAAAGACCGGTCGGGTTGGTACATCCTCCTCCACTTAAACATACGTTTGTCCTCGAACATGCCAAGAGTCATTCCAAAGCCATCAACCCACCATGTAACCTTACCATGCACATAGCCGGGAGTGATCCCGCATCACCATAATCCATATAAACTTGATGACACAACCTAACTGAAGATCCTTAATTCAACCTTAGCCCATATACATTAGAACCTAATTTCCAACATCCGGAATTTCTTATAAGACTCGAAACTTGCATCTACATATTGTATATGTCTGAACAAGCTACCCAAGACACAATCACATGATATACCACATAACTCAAATACTCAGAGCAATAATTTCTAATCACCGTAACTATTTAAAAATAAACATGGTTCTGGTAATAAACCTCATATCAAACAAAACCTCATTCTAAAATCTTTGTATACTGAAGATGATGAAAGAAACACGCAAAAAATCGTGACCACTTATCATATCAACAAGTCATGGTTCTCCCTCTCCTTCGACCAAAAACTAAAGCCAATTTCTAAGCCGACTTCCGATATTATGCTTCCAAATATAATGCAATCAGATTTGATAGCACCCCTTCTAGATCCGACGACCTCTTCTTATCAATTATTGGCTACTCTGCTAACATGCTACACCAATACAACCTTAAACCACAAATCGTGCAATCCGTGCACCAATACGTAACAATTCAAGTGTACTCAATCATGGAAAATGACTCGAACGAGGGAACCGTCCCACAATCTCAATAAGTATTGCCACAACAAAATGCTACAAACCCATCACACACAGTAGAACCAAAACACACTAATCTATCACAAAGGATCGTATCTCAACTTAACTCCACTGCAATGACCCCATCCAAATGCTAGTCCATATAAAATACCTCAAGCAACCCTTCAAAAAATTAATAACCACAAGAAATTCAACATCACGTACCCAAGGTGCATGACCATAACCATGGAGAAACAAATAACATAATACCACTGTCCGGAATAAAAATAATCAAACGAGCAATCAATCATTCAACACCCTAATATCCATCTCTCTCCAATTCCGCTGTAGGGCCCTTAATAGAACCGCAGTAAGTGTGCATATAACCCGCGAATCACAACCCTTCGTAGCATGGAAAAGTAATACATAGAACATATCAGAACACGAATAAGCTCAACTCTAACTGAACGGCACATCTCTCAACAATAGCAGTAAGAAGACAGCCAATTTGACTCAATGCAGAATACACAACCTCGTTGGGCCTACCAATGGGCCCTAAATCAACTCTGGTCATCCACAAATAGATAATTAACCCTCAGAAGGTCCACAATGACCTAACCAAAACACATACTATTATCTGGCTAGCTTTGGCTTCATCTTCACAGTCCGCAACCACGAAACAACTTGCTTCTGAAAAATTCCCCGGTCTCGAAATCGATAGAACACACGAATCACCATATCTAATCACAACTCCACCGCCCGAATGCCTAATATATCTCTCATGAATGATCATCTCATGAGGAGTACTTCAATAATTCTTCCGTGCCAAATAGAAAATATCTGAATACTAGCAGTCGATCAACCAAACGAGTACCGTAATACCAATGAAGCATCCGTAAGTCAAAACACATTGTGCCTTCTGAAATGCGCAGCCTTCTCATGCAATACCAAGTAGGTATAGCATTTATCTAAACATCGAAAACCATCCATGTTGTCTAAGAATTTATGTCCTCCCCTTCAAAACTGGCCTGTGACCTTGCACATGCAAATCTTAGTGCCACACAACCCACCATATTTATCATGCCATCATATGAAAAGTACGAGAATCTCATAAGCTACTCTGAGTCACAAGTAAACTACATACTCAATTAGCCAAAAACCTTCCATTTGATCTTATCCAGGAGAAAAAATCACAATACGCAACATGTTCCCCGCACATGTAGGAAATATCCACCTCCATCCATGATAGAAATCATCAAGAAATCTTTGGAATCCATTTGCACATAACCAACCCATCAGAACTCAATCTCTCTAACTCGACCAAGCCACGTAGGTCACCAAAAACCTAGAGCATTTCCACAAAACACCTGTAGAGAACTCTTTACCGTGTTGATCCAACCTACTACCAAACTGTCCTATTCTTCCGATTTCTTTCCGAATTACCCTCAAGGCGACAGTTCTCTATGCCAGAACACCACGATCGTCAACCAAAACTCACCACAAGAGGTTCTAACATTAAACCACACGCCTTAAAACCCATAAGTTGTTGTATTCCCTATTATGCACCCCAAAAGTACCACAAATGGGATGCACACTCTTAAGAGACCTTCTGTGAATCTAAAGTCGTTTCCTTCACCTTCCTGATACTGAAATGTAGAATCCATAAGGATATATAAATACTGCAATTCTCGATAACATCCAATATGAATCTCAGTTTTTAGCTATATACCAATCCGCAAAATTCTCAATTGCTACATATAAATCTTGAATCCATTAGAACCTTCTTGAGAGTCATCTACTTTGCTCAAATCCCAATTGTTTCGATCAAACGGGCCAAAATATATGTGCCCCATTGGCACGGTAACACCCAAAGAAGTAACCCTAGCTTAACGCAACTGAGAAAAGTCCTACACCATCGCACCATATCATCCACACTAACAAATCAATCATTCCATGATTCCCATACACCCATAAAGTGTAACATAACTCGTATCCAAAAATTCTTTTACTCGAGTCATCCTCAATCTTAATCTCTGCAAGTCATATTCGATTCATAAGTAGGGCTCATACCAAAGCCAGTAAAACACATAACCATGCAATCAACTCTTCGATAGTAGACTCCCCCACTTGAATCAAAGCCATGGAATAAAACATCAGGTAACATACAATAACAATACCCCATTACTGTCATAATACCACTATGAGGTTCAACTAAATCCTTCAAAACCCCATGTAACACAATCCATATAATACCTCAAGTCATTGCACATCTCGCATTCATCCTCGTAATGGTCAGATCAACTATTACAACCTATTTAACTCAAATCACACTAATATAACCCACTGGTAGAATAGGAAGCCTCCACAATACATCATAAGGATCACACATCCATAGATTACCGCGCAGGTTATAACCCACCTACTTAGCCTCAAACTGACATCTCTTTATACCCTTTCGCTGCCATCACTACTACACCATCACCTAATCTTCTTGAGTCTAAACTTACCAACATGGCATGGGAACCTAATTCATTCCAATGTTAAACAACATGAAAGATCCTCCAATACACATATAACTCGAGACTATAGATCATATCAAGACAGATATTAAGCACCAAATAATCTATTTTACATCTCAAGGAATCTCTTTTCGTCACATTCAATCCATCTGAACACATCACGCAGTCACATCATACTCATCATATAATCATCCAACCACTCATCGAAATATAAATTCCACTAATAAAGACACTAACGGACATATAAGTCCAAAATTACGTGCTCACACAACCGAAATCCCCATGCTCAAGCTATAGTCAAAACCCGGCCTCAAGTCCTCCAGACTGACCCATCAGCAGCACACAAAAATCACATCTCACACATTATTCATGAAATCACAAATCGTCGACGTACAACCGATATCGAGTGGTTCACATGCTCATACGAATGTGTGGAAGGAATTCAAAGAGTTATGCTTCAAGCTCAATCAATGTCGCACGATAAGGAAAGAAAGATGGAAAAATTATCCTAAATGCCCTGTAGCCTCTCGAAGATAGGTATAAACGTCATCATACCGATCCGCAAGATTCTACTAGACACTTGCTTGTGACTTGTAGAAACTATCAACCTAGAGCTCTGATACTAACTTGTCACAACCCAAAATCCAACTAGTCGCGATAGTACCTAACCCAACCTGCTAGGTAAGCCAATTAACAATTATCCAATTACAATGATGTTTAATAAGACAAATAAGTAAAAGCAGATATCTGAATCTCATATAGATCCCAAGGACTGGTAAAAAAATCATGAGCTTCTACGATTAGAGGTTACAAAGCTAGTATGAAATAAACACATCATCTGTTCAAAATGTACGTAAACAGATTTTTATAATTCTAGGGATACCATGAACAAGAGGCAGCTATAACCGAAACGCATGTACATCTTCAAATCTAGCTCACGCCGATCACAGCAATGTCAGCAACCAACATCTGCACGCAAGGTGAAGAAGTGTAGTATGAGTACAACCGACCCCATATACTCATTAAGTAACAAACCTAACCTTAGGTTGAAAGTAGTGCCGAGCTGGGACAAGGTTCAGAGTACAACTCCAGTAATCAGCAAAAAACCATAACAAAATAATGAAAAGGTACATAAAATAACTCAGAGGTAAGATGCTCAACTCGTTCACAGTTACGAAAAAATAGACAGGTGTTTTAGGTATAACAGTAAATCCGAGATCTTTCACCGAAAACCCAAAGCATATGAGTAAGTTTGAAAATTGTGATTTGTCCAAAAAAAAAACTTTCAACAATAAATAAGATGTTTCATTTTCAGATAGCCTGAGGAAAGTACATCTATATGCCTACATGTCAAGAAACAAGTAAAATCATGAATGTCACTAAAACCGGGTAGTAGAAGGAAATGCATCTCTATGCATATATCTTAAGTACGCATGTCAAATGCAATGCATCTTAGTGATGAACTTATGTACTCACACTCTCAGAGTACTCAATCTATTTGTCTCGCATTCTGTCTCACCATGCTCAATACTCATCACACTCAATCACTCAACACTATACAATACTTGTTGCGGCGTGCAGCCCAATTCACATATATCTATAAGGCCCATTGTGGCGTGCAACCCGATCTACATATATAGAGTCATAAAGCTCGTTGCAGCATACAACCCGATCCACATATATATAGCCATATGGCTCATTGCAGAGTGCAACCTGATCCATATAAATACAGCCATAAGGCTCGTTATGGCGTGCAACCCGATCCCCCCCCCCCACAGAAAAATATATATAATCAACCGTGCTTACTGGGGTTGTACCGGCTTCGAAGGGGCTTCTTAAGCCCAAACGCTATAATCTGCACAGACAACTCACGTGCTGCACGAACAACTCACATGCTATAGTATGAATATCTTGATCCTCACGGACAACTCACGTGATGCACAGATAACTCACATGCTATAGTGACAATATCCTCAAAATCAGGCCCCCGGCCTCACTCAGTCATCAATCTCTCCAGTCTCTCGGCTCACAACACTCATGCTTAGCAGCCCAAATCAATGATATGAGATGTGACAATAAACAATAACAGAGACTAAGATATGATATGTAATGATTAATGTGACTAAGTACATAACTGAAATTAAGAAAATAACTCAACAGAAAAGAACAGCCAATATGGGTCCCACTGGTACCAATATATAGCCTGAACATGATTTCTAGCATCAAGTAAAGCTTAGGTGTTCTGACACATAGAGTACAGTAGAAATGTTCAGATAAGATAGCTATACAGTTTCATGAAATAGACTTAATCACAATTTACACGGTGCACGCCCACAAGCCTGTCACCTCAACATTAATCACATGACATGTAATTCGGGGTTTCATACCCTCATCACCAAGTCTAGAAGTGTTACTTACCTCGAACAGGCCAATTCCACTATCTAGCAAGCCGAACGATGCTCCAAGTGTGCCATCTTGCGTGTACCGACGATCGAATGACTCGAAACTAGCCAAAAGAAACTCAAATACATCAAATAAATCCCAATGGAAACAATTCCAAATGGTAAAGGCAGAATCCTTAATCAAAAGCCCAAAATCGGCCAAAACGTCAAGACCCGGGCCCGCACCTCGGAACCCGACGAAATTTATACAATCCCCAAACCATTCAATTATGAGTCCAACCATACTAGCTTTACTCAAATCCGACTCCAAATTGATATTCAAAACTAAAAAATTCACATTATGAAACTTTAGGCAAAAATCCCTAATTTCTCTTTAAATTCACAAACTAATTACCAAAAACAAAGATAGATACGTGGAATATAACCAAAACCGAGTGTATAACACTTACCCCAATACTTGTGATGAAAATTTCTCCAATGATCATCTAAATCCGAGCCCCCAATCTCAAAATATGATAAAAGAACCCAAAACCTCGATATATAGCTTCTGCCCAGGCATCTTCGCTTTTGCAAACACATTAGCCGCTTCTCCGGTGTTTCTTCTGCAACACAAACAGCACTTCTGCGGACTCCACTAGTCATCTGTCCTCTCACACCTATGGACACTGTTCCTCTTCCTCACAACCACAGGTCCAAGGCAAAAATGCGCATCTACGAACACTCCCCAACGAGCCGCTACCGCTTCTGCGGTCGAATTCCCGCGCCTGTGGATGCACAGAGGTGCCAAACTTTCTGGTTCTGTGGTCTTCCTCGCCTAGTCCTCACCTTGCTTCTGCGACCATTGCACCTACACTAAACAGCCACAGGTGCGATTACACCAGATCTGCAACCAGCAACTGCAACAAAAAATGATCTGAACCTCATCCGAAACACACCCGAGCAACTCGGGACCCCTTCCGAATGTACCAACAAGTCCAATAACATAACACAGACCTATTAGATATATCAAATCACACATAACGACATTGAAATGACGAAACTCACCGCAAATTAAATATAATAAACTTTGAACTTCCAACTTCCAAAACTCGCGCCAAAACATATTAAATCAATACGGAATAAACCCAAATTTTGCTCACAATTCCCAAATAACATAACAGAGCTATTTCAATTCATGGAATTTCAATCCAAATCTGATATCATCAAACTCAACTCTCGGTCAAACTTATGAACTTTCCAAACCTTCAAATTTCCATTTTTTTGTCAATTCGTGTTGAAACCTTCTAGAAATATCCAAATGCAAATCCGGGCATACGCCCGATCCCAAAATCACCATCTGTATCTAACGGAACCATCAAAACTCCATTCTGGGGTAAAATTCATATAAGTCAAACTTGATCAACTCTTCAAACTTCAAGCTTCAACAATAAAATTCATCCTCCCAAATCTATTCTGAATAACATGAAAACCCAAAACCGACAATTCACCTAAGTCATAATACATAATACCATGCTACGCATGCCCGTAAACTACCAAGCGGGGTACAATTACTTAAAACGACTAGTCGGTTCGTTACATTCTTAGAGAGGTTTTGGAGATCTGGGCGGACTGTAATTTGGTATTTCTTTTTCCCTTCTCTTTCATCCTTCGGTGGCCCCGATAGAAAAATACCTTAAATTACAAAACAATATTGTAGAATTTATTGAGTTTGCTCTATTTTTAAATAAAAACAAAAAATATTTTGCTCATGCATGTATGTATTCACTATTTTTGTGTTAACTTCATAACCGCCAGTGGAGATTAAGAAGTAATCGACTATAATAGAGAAATGCTTTGTGAAACAAATCCCAAAAGGTCAGTAATGCATCTTTGTCATATAAATTATTACTTACGATTTATACTAAGCTTGGCAAAATGGCTTACTTTAGCTACTCAGTTTGTTCTAATTTTAAGGAGTCAGCTGGTAAAAAAAGAACTTATAGTAGGGGAAATAAGGTTGAAGGAAGCCGAGGTGAGTAAGATAAAGAGTACATCACTTGATGCCATTAGTAAATTCCTGAAATTTTATGTTCATCGGGAGAGAGAATGTGTAATAGGTTACAATTGAAAGAAACTTATTTTTGAGTATTTTCTCTACGCATTTGTGTGATGAACATGTAAGCATATGTCTGAAATTATAGTTTAAAGACTTGCCAACTGAAGCACTTCTACTTTGGTGATAACTGAATTATATTCTAGCTAGTTGTTTTATGCTAATTTTTATTTCACTGCTAAATATTGTAAATTATGTTCATAGTAATAGAGGGGAAGAAAACAAACTTATTTGTTTACTCTAAAAATAGATAACAATTAAATTTGTAAGTGGTTTTAAGGATACGTGGATTAATTCGATACAAATGATAAATTATGTTAGATTAAATAAGTAAAATAAATTAACAAACCACGTAAAAGGGAGGATGATCCTGGAATCGACGACAACCTTACTGAAATATCCTTCCTCGATCCCAAAATTACAATGATCAAGCACTGATGAACAAGAATAAGAACTTTGAGTAATAGAGAAAATAATAATTTATTGACTTTGTATGCGTGTGTTACAGTGTGTTCAATGTATAATCAGACTCCCCTTTATATAGTGGGGTAGTTTCACCCTAAGTAGGATTCTATAAAAGGTAAGAAATCTCATGCTTGACTAATCACCGGTTCTCTATCGATACGTGCCGAGATTTATGCTATGATATTCAGCCGGTCATAGATATCATGGCCTTCTTGTTAGTCGTGCTCGGTTGTCTAGTAATGTTCTCAGGAGCCGGACTCCGGATCGAGGGGTTTCTTACCTCTATTCCAGCTCATTGCCTTCTCGTTTCTTGCTCCGTTTACTTCATCGGAAGCCGAGGCGTACCATAAACTCTGTTTTACCTGTATACAGATAGTCCCCTCGTTTCTCGGAGAGTATGTTGGGGAGATACGACATGAGCTCCTTGATTCCTTCTTCAATACACCGTGACAGAAACGACAAAGAACCCAAAACGTCTCGTCAATCATGTTATTATGACCTAAAACGCCTGTCAACCACCGGTTTGCAACATTTGGGCGTGAAACATCGTAAATCCTCTATAAATGTCCATCACATTCGATCATTTTTTACTTTATGTTCAAGATTCTACCCTCGAGTCTTCTACCCTTCTTTGTACTCTAGCATTTTTACCTCCGTTTTAAAGACTTTTCAGTAAGTTTCAAACTTTTACTCATCTTCTATCCAAACCGCTGAACATGGCCCTTTATCTTTCGTCAACCTTTTTCAAGCCTTTTCTAGATAAAAATGGCAAAAACTTCTAAATCTGTTCCCCAAAAAGTTGCTATTTCCTCTCAACCGACCGCTGAAATCGATGAGACCACTCCTGATGTGGTCGACATGGAGAGGTCCATTGTTGACGTGGCTACCGACGAATCGGCCATCGAAACTCCCATGAAAATGTTCATTCCCCGGGGTTGTTCGGTTGCCGATGACTTTAAGTTTGAGAATAACTCTTTGGTTCAGGGTCGGTGTGAGGAGGCATCAAGATATATATGCTCGATCACCGAAGATGTCCTCCTTGAGTTCTGAAAGGACTGTAACTGGGCAGATAAGGACATAGTGGTCCTCGAACCTGTGGAGGCCATTACTACCCATGTCGAGGGATATCTATGTGTTTACACTTATCCCTTCACACTAGGACCGGTGGACCCGGTCATTATAGACTTTTGCAAGAGGTACGAAGTATGCCTCGGTCAAATACACCCATCGCTGTGGAGGATCGTGATCCTCCTCCGATTTTTTATTAATAAGATCGAATCATGTTGCCTTATCGTAGATCATCTACTCCGCCTATGCAGTCCTCGAATTGTCTGATGGGTACTAATAAAGCTCGTGTATCGGGCTAGCAAATCCCCATTATCAAGCATCGATGAGGACCGGGATCGAGGCTGGCAGTGGCGCTTTTTTCGGGTGAGGACCTCGGACCTGATCCCTACTCAGTTTAGCCCATTCCCCGAGAGTTGGAATGTATCACGTAAGTGCAACTTTGTGGTGGTATAGCTACTGCTCGAGTCCCAAACTCTATCCCTCGGCTCAAAGAGTGGATAGTGGGTATTGTCTCACAAATGTCTTACTCCGAGTGCTCGTGGCGCAAACTCTCGAAGGGGAATTGGGAGGCCCATTCCCATGGTAATATTTCTTTCCTAAATAAGTTACATTAGGCATATTCTTCTAACATCACATTCTTATTTCCTTTATTTCCTTTTCATAGGTTTTCCTAAGACCGTCAAGCTTAGGCCTCCAGTCAAGGACGAGGACTTTCCCGTTGATTCCTCAGCTTCAGGGCAGCACTAGCTCAACGAAGGAAAAACCAAAGAGAAGATTGGCCTGTAAGCCAAAGGAGAGCTACAGTTCTTGAGCTCCAGACTCGTACTCGCTCTACCGACACAGGGATGAGCCCGATGAGGACAACCTTTTCACGGTCCGCAAACCGATCTTCCTGGAATAGCAAGCGATAGCCGAGGAGGAGACAACGGATGTCGGTCTTCCTCAGGTTTGGGAGGCTAATGTAGAATCGAGGGCTAAGGCTTCCCTTGATGTCGGTTCCGCTCTGCCCACCGCCCGCTTCGTTGATAAAGTCCAAGCGATGAAGGAGAGATCTAACGAAGAGTCCCATGGTGCGGACGACCCCCTTTATTACGTTTTTGAAGGCGTGGATTCAACCGCTCTAGAGGACTTCTCCGGGTTGGGTGATTTGGAGGTGCTGAGGAAGGACCCATCTGCTGAGGCCGGCGGGCTGAGCTCGAGCCCGAAATTAGTCAATCGGTTTCCTTCTCCAAGCATTGATGGCAGCCGCAAGCGGTCAATAATTATCACAGTCCTGGAGAATGCCCGGGTTCTTTCCACACCCGTTGGAGTGGCTAGCTACCTCTGGTTCCTAGTAACTGAAGAAGAGCAGGCAAAAATGAACGAGGTGGACACATCATACTTGTTAAATGAAGCACAACAAGCGCTGAACCGGGTAATGTGTCATTACATTCTTTCATCTTCGGATTATAGTCTTTTGATACCTCTCATGGAGTTTGTTTTTCATATTTTTGCAGGCCTCGGTACTTCATCACGAAAGATTTCTTCGGTACCGGGCTGAGGTTAACCAGCTCGAGGCCGAGGTCAAGGAGCTTGCTGAGAAGATGAACATGTGTAAGCTTCTCAGTGAGCAATGTGAAAAAGCTGTCAAGAGTCTTCGAGCCTATTTGGATGCGGCTCAGAAGGATCATGCTGACCTTGCTTTTTGAAGATAGTGATAACGAGTTAGACATGGCGATTAACGGTCAAACCTCCGAGCCGAGATGAATGAGGTCAAGGCCATGGCCGATGGATGGAAAGGTAAAATGGACCAATTGGCATTGGAGAAGGAGACTGCTCGGGAGCAGGTGGCATCAGTGGAGGTCCAACTCCAAGGGGCGAAAGAGAAAGCTGAAACACGGGCCAAACACATCAAAAACCTCCAGTTTCAACTTGGCTTGGTCATTGCTGGACGAGATGCTCTGGCAAGGAGCTTGAATCAGCATGGTCTGTGTCAAAAATAACTAAAGCCAACATGGAAGAGATGGTGTCCAAGTACAGGGTCGATGCCGAGGTAGCCCAGGACCGCTTGAAAGTCACTACCGAGTACGTCAAGTGGCAGTCCCAAAGGGAGGCTTTCGAGGAGGTTCATGCTCTGGGTTTCGATCTGTCGACTGAGATTAATGATGCTAGAAAGCTCAAAGCCAGGGCCATGAAGCTAGCTGACCCTGATGATTAAGAAGGTTCTGAAGACTCCGGATAATCCGAGAACAAAGTAGACCCTGACGGCCCCGGTGACGAGGCGGGCTCCGGTGGAGATCAAGCTTAGGTGCCTTATAGATTTTTCTTTTATTTTTGTATTTTTAATTATTTTTTGGAGGTCGTTTGGACATTGTAAAGAACTTTAATTGAATGTATATAAGGCTTTTTTCCCTCTGGAAATTTTCGAGTTCGTTTCTTTTGATTCTACATTATAATTGCAAAGATTTCAAATGCCTTAGCACGAAAATAAATGTAGTACCAAGGTCTTGCTCGGAGGTTCAAACAAGACAAAATAAACTCTTGATGTAACTTTTGTCTAAAATGTATGGGGGCTCGGTATTACCGGAAGCCTTCGCCGACATACTTGTTTAGTTGTTTTTAAATTATAGTTTCGCCGAGGGTATCCTTTGAACCGGTTTGGAATTTTTTAAGGCCTTATATTTTGATTACGTGCTTCGGACGTCTCCGAGCCATTTCTAGGGTGGCCGTAGCCTTTTAAGTTCAAGTATTGCCTAATAGGCTTTGTACCTTCGGTCTTCAATAAACCGAGCCGTCCGAGTTTATTTTGGATAACAGTCCCCGATGGGGGTGATTTATTGGATCAGGATAGAGGCGGCCCTTGGGCATGATATATTTAAGGAAGAAGATGAAAACGGTCTTAAGAGAAAAAATATGTATGTTCAAGGTAGAAACTTTCTTTTATATCTAAGCCCAATATACAAGATTGTGAAGGTGTAGCTTCGTGTTGTGGCTTAGGCGGTCTATTCGGGCATAGTTCATTTGACCGTTTGGCACATACAGCAAATCCTACCCACCGAGCCGAGATTTTTGAAGTGCCAAGTTTCCTTCCTTGCTAAAATCATTATCTGATGGTGATGGGCCACATTATTTGAGGTCGATCATTGAGAGGGCTTGGATACTGTTGATGTGACCCTCGATTCTGGTTCATAACCAGTCTTCGATTCCAAGTTAGCACGATCCACTTTTGCCTCATCAAAAACCTTGCCGGAAAACCCATCTGGGACAAAACCGGTCCAAAGGAAAAAGAGTACAACGCGTGCTTTTAGGACTAATAGTTGCATCATTCTTCGGTTGTTATCTGTAAGTGTTAGTCCAATTCGTAAGATATATAAATAAAAGAATTAATGAGGTCGTGCCTTTGTAGTAGTATCATTTTAAGTGAGTTACTTTCCAATTGTTTGGTAGTCGCTCCCCGTTTTCTGCTTCAAGTTTGTATGAACCTTTACCGGTAATCTCGACAATCCGATATGGACCTTCCTAATTCGGTCCCAGCTTTTCTTCATTTGGGTTCTGGGTATTCACTGTAACCTTTCTTAACACTAATTTCCTGACATTAAAGTGATGGAATTTGGCTCTCCGGTTGTAATATGTTTCAATCAGTTGCTTCTGGGTGGCCATCCGTAAAAGGGCGGCTTCGCGCCTTTCATCCAACAGTTACAGGCTTATGTTCATAGCCTTGCCATTTGACCTTTTGGTTGTATATCGGAACCTGATACTTGATTCTCCTACCTTGACCGGTATTAGTAATTCGGCACCGTAGACCAACGAGAATGGGGTGGCCCCAGTGCTAGATCTTGAGGTCGTACGATATGCCCACAGTACTTCGGGCAAAATTTCCTTCCATTTTCCTTTGGCATAGGTCATTCTCTTCTTGAGGTTTTGGAGTATTGTATTGTTAGTGTACTCCACCTGCCCATTCCCACTAAGGTGATAGGGTGTTGATATTATCCTTTTGATCTTATGGTCATCGAAATATTTGCTTACCTTACTGATAATAAATTGCTTCCCGTTGTCGCATACAATCTCGGCCGGTATTTCGAAACGGCATATTATGTGGTCCCAAATAAAATCAATAACTTCTTTCTCCCTGACTTTCTCCAATTCCTAGGCTTCAACCTTTAAGGACAAGCAGATGAGGGTTATCATACTGACTCTTCATGATACTATCATAAAGAGAAGACTGATAAACCATACAAGCCAAAACTCGACGCGACTCAGAAACATCCAATCTAACAAACTGGTTGGCCAAGGCTTGAACATCCAATGCCAATGGCCTCTCTACTGCTGGTAGATATGCTAAGCTGCCCAAACTCTCCACCCTATGACTCAAGGCATCGTCCACCACATTTTCCTTCCCGGTATTGTATTTAATAGTAATATTATAGTCCTTAAGCAGCTCTAACCACCTTCGTTGATGCAAGTTAAGATTCTTCTATTTGAATAGATTTTGTAGACTCCGGTGATCGGTGTAGATCTCATAAGGGACACCACACAAATAATGCCGCCAAATCTTCAAGGCATGAACAATAGTTGCTAACTCATTGTCGTGAACATGATAGTTCTTCTCATGCGCCTTCGGTTGTCTAGATGCGTAGGGAATCACCCTACCATCTTGCATCAACACCGTGCCGAGACCAATACACAATGCATCACAATATACAGTATAAGACCCTGAACCTGTAGGCAATACCAATATTGGGGATGCAGTCAAAGCAGTCTTGAGCTTTTGAAAGCTCTCCTCACACTTCTCTGTCAACCTAAACGGAGCACCCTTATGGGTCAGCCTGGTCATAAGTGCTGCAATAGATAAGAAACCCTTTACAAATCGACGGTAATACCATGCCAAACCAAGAAAACTCCGGATTTCTATAGCTGAGGATAGTCTGGGCCAACTCTGCACTACTTAAACCTTCTTTGGATCCACCTTCATCCCCTCACTCGACACTACGTGACCCAAAAATGCCATTGAATCTAGCCATATCTCACACTTTGAAAATTTAGAATATAACTTATTTTCTCTCAGGGTCTGGAGCACATTCCTCAGGTGCTGCTCATGATCCTCCTGACTACAGGAGTACACCAAAATGTCGTCAATAAACATAATGATGAACCAGTTAAGATATGACTGAAATACACTGTGCATCAAATGTATGAATGTCGTTGGGTTGTTGGTAAGCCCAATTGACATCACAAGGAACTCGTAGTGACCATACCGAGTCCTAAAAGAAGTCTTCGGGATATATGGCTCCCGAATCTTCTATTGATGATAGCCCGAATGCAAGTCAATCTTGGAAAACACTCTGGAACCCTGCAACTGATCAAATAGGCCATCAATACGAGGCAATGGATACCTATTCTTCACTATAACTTTGTTCCACTAGCAATAATCAATACACATGCGCATAGAACTATCCTTCTTCTTCACAAACAAGACAGGAGCATGTCAAGGCGACACACTGGGCCGAATGAAGCCCTTATCAAACAACTCCTATAACTGCTCATTTAACTCCTTCAATTTAGGCGGAGTGATATGATATGGAGGAATAGAGATGGGCTTAGTGAATAACAATAAATCAATACCAAAGACTATATCCTTGTCGGGCAGTATGCCCAGAAGATCTGCTGGAAATACATCAAGATAATCCCTCACTACCAAAACGGACTCCATGGTAGGAGTATCTATACTGACATCTCTCATATAAGCTAGATACGCGTCATGCCCCTTCTCAACCATTTGCCGAGCCTTTAAAATGAAATAACTCTTCTAGGAGTATAATCTAAGGTACCTCTCCACTCTAACTGTGGTAATCGTAGCATATCCAGCGTCACGGACTTGGCGTGATAATCAAGAATAATATAATATGGCGACAGCCAGTCCATACCCAAAATAATATCAAAGTCTACCATACTGAACAATAATAAATCGGCTATGGTCTCAAACCCACTAAGAACAACCAAACATAACTGATACACACGGTCAACAATAATATAATCTCCAACAGGTGTAGACAAATAGACTAGAGAACTCAAAGAATTACCAGATACACCCAAATACATAGCAAAATAAGATGACGCATAGAAATAAGTGGAGCCTGGATCAAATAAGACTAATGCATCTCTATGACAGACCGGAACAATATCTATAATGATAGAGTCGAATGCAACTGCCTCCATCCGAGAAGGAAGAGCATAATATCTGGCCTGGCCTCCACTTTTAAGGCGACCTCTACCTGCCCGAGCTCCACCTCGAGCTGGCTGAGCAGGTGAAGTGGTAGATGGTGCTGTGACTATAGCCTGAGGACCTAGTGGAGCACGCCGTGCTTGAGTAGTCTGTGGAGGTGCACCCCTACTATGTCTGGGGAAATCTCTCACCATATGACGAGTGTCAACACACTCAATATAAGCTCTTGGGAGGGTGTGGATGTTATAGCTGGATTGGGCCAAATCGGTTGGACTGACCACTGAAAGCAACCCGTGCAGGAGGTGCACTAGATAATGGCGGTGCATAATAAGGAGCACAGGGCCTAGGAGTGATCGGAATACCGCTAGCGTCTACAAGTGTTGAATGAACAGGGAGATTTACATAGCCCTTACCCTTACGAGCTGCAGTTGGGGCACGAGTACCACTATATATGCCAGACTCTCGAGACATCTTTGCCTATCTCTCCTCTCTCTCCCAAGTCAGCATACCCTACAATCTCCTAGCAATCCCCACTACCTGCTGGTATGCAATGTTCATCTCTAACTCTCGGGCCATGCTAAATCTGATGCTGGTGTTGTGCCCGTCGATAAATTGATCGACCCCTCTCTAACAATAGCAACCAAGGCCGGGGCATGTTTAGCCAAATCACTGAACCAGACCGCATAATCCGACACGGTAATAGAATCTTGGCGCAACTTCTCAAACATTGCACGCCATGCATCTCTAAGACTCAAGGGAACATGCTCCCTCAAGAACATATCCGAGAACTGAGTCCAAAAGAGGGAAGCTGCCTAGGCCGGACTACCCAAATAATATGCTCGCCACCACTGATAGGCCGTTCCCTTAAGCTGGTATGTAATGAAAGCAACCCCACTAGTCACCACAATACCCATAGTACGGAGGATACGGTGGTACTCCTCAATAAAATCCTTGGCATCCTCTGACAGTAAGCCACTTAAAGTAGGAGGGTGGTATTTCTTGTACCTCTTGAGCCTGAGTTTCTCAACCTCAACAATTGTTGCCCTAACCTCAGGATGAACTGGGGCTACCGATTGCACTGGTATGACCTCTGGAACTTGGTCGACCTAAACCCACTGCTCTAGGGTATGGGAGTGTAAGTCACCATAAAAGTTTTACCTAAAACCCGATGTTTCATGGTGCCGAGGTTGGATTATATGATCAAAGATTGTAGAATGCACTAAATTATTGATAGAAAGGGGTTTACCAGAGTTTGACTTTTGTGCCAAATTTGAAATCATTCCAGATTGATTTGATATGATTCGGCACAAATTATAGAATTTGGAAAAATCATAAACTCATAATCCTACGCCCTTAGACTTACATGTTTGGATTTATTATTGGAATATGAGTATGAATTACGTATTGGAACTCATGGTATGGTGATTGGAAGCCATAAGTTCCCAATTTAAAATCATACTTATTATAAATATTGAAAGGTGATTATGTGATGGAATTTGTTGGTTGAGTGTAGATGGATGGTCATGCATGTGATATTGGAAGTTATAGATTGCTTAATAATAATGGTGGTATAAGTTGTTGAAAAATGGTGGTAGTTGGATGAACTAACTCTATGGTTAGTTATAAGTCCCGAGTTATGCCACAATGTCCTTGTAAGTCACGAGTTTCTCATTATGAATCGATTATCCAAATAAGCTTGTGTCAAAAGACATCCATGTTCAATATGTAATTCAAATTCTCTTGTTATGTTGTACTACTAGTTGAGAATGTATTCTAATTATGTGTTGCGTATTTAAATGCCTTGACTTCAAGTTGTGTTTCAAACGAAAGCTAATGACAATTGTGTAAGAAATCTTAAGATGCATAAGACTCTTATTTGCTCATATGTGTGCTTAAATGTCTTGAATAGAAATGACTTGTTGTTTGAAAGTCCATGATGATGATTGAAAGTGAAAAGTCCTGCATGAAATATGAAACATGAAATACAAAACATGAAATGCGAAATGAGAAATATGAAATGTGAAGTATGAAACACGGCCATCGTGCCAAGAGAAATAATACAATTGTGACCGCTAGTGCCAATAAAAATGAAGAGATGTGAAAGAAGTGTGCAATGGGTTGATTAGTAGAAAAGGATGATGTCTCGAATGAGACGGCCTAGCCGATAGGGTCGTGATCGGATGCAATGCCGCATATATGGTGGTGATTGTGTTGGAAATTGTAATTTAAATCATAATTATGATTGTGATTGTGGTTGATGTCTCGAATGAGACCGCCTAGCTGATCGGGTCATAATCGGACTCCGTACTAAAAAGGGGGTGGTATTGTGAATGGTGATAAATCGATGCTAAGATCCCCCAACTTAAAACATGAAGGTTTACTTGAAAGACTTATCTTTCCCCTAACTTGATGTTTTATATCGCTTGAGGTTTTGAATTGAAATTATGATTGTTCCTTCATGCATTATTACTCATTCAATTAAGAGGGTGTTTAGTTATACATACTAGTACTACTCCATATGTACTAACATCCCTGTTGCCGGGGGCGCTGCATCTTTAATGGATGCAGGTGGTTCCATAGAAGGTGGCATTGATCAGCGATAGAGGTACACTCTCTTCCCAGCAGACTTGTTGAGTCCCACTTCATTCCGGGGTCATGTGTCTTTTGATCATTATCTTATCACGTTTTGAGGAATAGCCGGAGCCTCATTTCCGGCACTATCATAATACTCTTTTGTATATTTTAGAGGCTCCATAGACATAGTGTGGATTGTATATGGTGCTGGGAAAGTTAAACAAGTTATGTTGTGTTCGAATCACTTGTTCCACTTCCAACTATGAAAATATGTGTATTTTGAGTCTTTAAAATGAAGTAACTAATGGTAATGAATTGGTATTGTATACATGCTCTCCTTATTGTCTAATTAATGAAAATATGTATTCTCTTTAATATGCTTGCTTGACTGGGTTGAGCACCAGTCGCGGTCCCTGAGTTGAGGGCGTGACAGGGCAGCGAGAGTCTGTGCTTCTCCCCCAGCCTGAGATGTGGCAGGAGCAAGTGAGATCAACCTTGTCTGTGCTAAAGTGCCAAACATGCTCAGAAACAGTGCGAGGGTCTCCTGGAGAGGTGGTGCAGTAACAGGCGTCTCAGGTGCCTGTGCTGCGAATGGAGCTACTGGTTGTTTCTCTGTAGCAGCTCATGCGGGTGCTCTGGCCGCACCACATGGATGTCTTCGGCCTCTACCCTGGCCCCAACCTCTCGTGGCTCTAGCAGGGGGCGCGGGTGCCTGGCCATCTGATCCGGGTGTACGCGTCCTCACAATCTATGAGAGAATAGAAAGACAGAAGTTTAGAATCCCGAAGTTAAAAAATTTTCACGATAAGGAATCAAATAAGTGAAACTTTTCCTAACAGTTCCATAGCCTCCCAACGATAAGTACAGACGTCTCCGTACCGATTCGCGAGACTCTACTAAATCTTCTCTTGACTTATAACACCTATGAACCTAGAGCTCTAATACAAACTTGTCACGACCCAAGTTTTCCTCCGTAGGATGTCGTGACGGCACCTAATCTATAAGGCTAGGTAAGCCTAACCATTTTGCGGAAAGAACTGAAATATCGACTAAAACTCAGCATCAACATATATATATATATATATATATATATATATATATATATATATATATATATATATATATATATATATATATATATATAACTGAAAACGGATGTTCGTCGTGTACAGGTATAATTTGGAACTCATAGTAAGAACAACTCTCAAAACCCGATAGTTATAAGCCACAAGCTCTAAGGAAGTACTAAATATCTCTATACATCAGGGTCTAAGAGAATAAAGAAAAAAAACACAATAAGGATAAAGGGGGATTCCGAGATCTGCGGATGCTGGAAGATATACCTTGAAGTCTCCCAGAAGCAGCACATGCTCTACTATTAAGGCTGATAAGATGTACTTGGGTCTGCACAAAACATGTGCAGAAGCATAGTATGAGTACACTACAACAGTACCCAGTAAGTGCCAAGCCTAACCTCGGTAGATTAATGATGAGGTCAGGTCAAGAATGTAGGGAAAAAGAAACAGCACGGGAAAATAAGAAGGCAATTACAACACTTAAGGCAACGAACGTCCTACAAGTCAAGGAACAACAACAATAACAACAACAAACAACATAGCAAATAGATGAAAAACAGTAACTGCATGGCAGAAACCTTGTGCCATAATAGCAATCCGCACGGAAGAAACCTTGTGCCAATAACACTCCGCACGGAAGAAACCTCGTGCTAATCACTCTCCGCACGGAAGAAACATTGTGCCAATCACACTCTGCACGGATGAAACCTCGTGCCAATAACACTCTGCACGTAAGAAACCTCGTTCCAATAACACTCTACACGGAAGAAACCTCATGCCAATAACACTCCACATGGAAGAAACCTCGTGCCAATCACATCCCGCATGAAACAAAACTTCGTTCCAATCACACTCCGCACGGAAGAAACCTCATGCCAATCACACTCCATACAGAAGGAACCTCGTGCCACAACCAAATAGTCATCTCAATTAGAATCATGAAAGTCAACACGTATTAAATGAAAATAATGATAATACAAGGAAGGAATCCTACAGTTAAAGAAAGAATAGGGAATCAAGGAAGCAGGTAATTAAACTAAGCATGTTGTACAAACTTCAATCAAGAGATGAGACACGTAGACATGTGAAATTCGGCTAAACATGATGACTACACGTGCTTGAATAACTCAGTTAAGGCATAAAAAGGAAAATACTTAGCAAAGACCGGAATATCAACATTTAGCCCGTGTACGCACTCGTCACCTCACGTATATGGCACTCACAATCACAAATTGGTACAACAGTACCAAATCATTAGAGGATTTCCTCCACACAAGATTAGACAAGTCATTTACCTCAAACCTTGCCCAATGAATCAATAAGAATGCCTTTCCCTCGATTTTCAGACTTCGAACGGCCCATATCTAGTCAAAAGTAATTACATACTATAAATATAACCATAAGAAACAAATCTAAATAATGAAATCATGACTTTAACAAGAAAGTAAAAAATCGCCCCAAAAGTCGACCCGAACCCACGTCTCAAAATCGCGTAACAAGATTATTGAACAAAAATGTTCACAAGTGGATTACCTCAATAAACCCTTTGAAAATCTCTCTCAAATCGCCTAATCCCGAGCTTGAAATATTCAAAACGAAGAAAAATCGCGAACCCTTGAATTTAAGGTTCTATCCAGCCTTCTTGCTTCTGCGGGAACTTAACCGCATCTGCGGTATGGCAGAAGTGACAATCTTCTGACCACTGCGGTGAACCACTTGAGCTGGGCCTCCACACCTGCAATCCTTCCCCGGCATCTGCACAATCGCATTAGCAGAAATACCATCGCACCTGTGCATACCCCCCACTTGCCAAATTTTTCTTATGTGCTTCCTCCATCGCCCCTGCGAGTCCGCTTCTGCGGGACTCTAACCATATTTGTGCTACCAGCTTGGCAGGTCCAATCTCACTTTCGCGACTCGATGGACACTTCTGCGGTGCCGTACTTGCGGCCCAAAGTGCACATGTGCGATTACACCAGACACAGAAATGCTTCAGCAATCCACACAACTCCAATTCAATTCGTTAACCACCTGAAATCAACCCGAGGCCCCCGAAACCTCAACCAAACATACCAACAAGTCCTAAAATATCATGCGAACTTAGTTGATCCCTCAAATCATATCAAACAACATCAAAAATAGTCGATCCCCTACAGACCTTCACGAAAGCGGCCCTTTCTTCGTGATCGCGATGAAGGTCTCCCCAGACCTCATAAACTGTAGCTAAAACATGGAAAAATGGCTCGTAGCCCATTCAAAACTCACTCGAGGCCCACGAGGCCTCGTCCAATCATACCAACTTGTAAAAAAACACGAGACAAACTTGCTCGAGGCCTCAAATAACACCAAACAACATCAAAACTATGAATCGATGATCAAGATCCTTCTTTAAGCTTTCAAACTTCGTTGAACGCATCCGAATTACGCTTAAACATTCCGTAATGATATCAAACTTTACATGCAAGTCACAAATCACGATACAAACTTATTTGATGGCTAAAAACCCCAAACGTACATCGATAACATCAAAATCCACTTCAAACAAAACATAGGAAATTCTAATACCTTTAAAATGTCAACTTTCCACAATAAGCGTCGAAAATCTCCCGGACCACCCGATACCCAACCCGAACATAAGCCCATGTTAGAAATTATCATACAAACTTATTGGAACCTTCAAATCTTAATTCCAGGGTCGTTTACTCTAACTATGAACCTTAGTCAACTCTTCCAACTTAAAGTTTCTGAATTGACAATTTTCCATCAGAAGCAACTCTGAGCTTCCCGAAATTTAATTCCGTCTACGTGTACAAGGTATAAAAATAACTGGTCAGGTCGTTACATCCATCATCCACCGCCAAAAGAAATCGCCCACGGCGGTGGATGATCTCCAAATCCCCCCAAAATATAACCTTATAACCCGCCATTAATCCAAATCTTTTGTTAGAATCCCCAAAATCCCTTCTAATCTCTTCGCTTAGTAGATCTGAGATTTCCAAAACCCTAATTTGACCCCCTTTTCGATTTTTCTTCTAATCCAGACCTGTTTCGCGTTATAACTTACATCAATCGACTTCTCTTATTAAGAGCTATCAATTGATGATGGTTTCATAGCATTTTACGGTCGTCAGATTTTGGTCAAACCTTGCTGACTCACCCGAGTTCGTTCTCTTTATGACTTTAGTAGTATTCAATGCATGTACTACTAATCGACTTGTGAAACACAAAATCAATGGTCATTCGATCGATAGTTTATCATCCGCCGGTCATTCTGAGGTTTTATCATCTCCTTCCCTTTGGTTCTCTGGCCGGCAATAGTATACTCGTGTTAATGCATCTTTTTGTTTTATTTTAATTGCTCCCCTGTTTAATTACAATAATCTCCTGTTTTGCATTTTTTTAGTTTCGATTTGGTTAAATCTATTGAAATTTATTTGTTTAGCTTTGTGTTTTCATAATTAGATTGATAGTTTAATGGCATAACGGTTAATTTAATTACACAAGTTTGTAGGCTAGTTGATCCTGAATTAGATAATCACATGTTGAAGTAGGTAATTTGTTAAATTGTTTGGTTTTTTAATATTGTTTGCTATGTTTTGATTTTTAATTTAGTTGAATTCTCTTGTTATAGTTATTTGTAATTACTAAAAACTTAAAGAGGCATTTGAAAAACAAAAACATAGGGAATAAAACTGTTAGCTATTCATGATGGTTCTAGACGAGGGAAGTAAGGACTAAGTTCAAAGAAAAGAAGAGAAAAGAGGGTCGGGTACTGATTAGTAGGTAAATAACAGAATTTAGAGGGATGTAAAAACAAAATAACTGAAATATATTCTCTGAATTTCTCACTAATTTTCTCACTTCACTCATCACTACTCTTCTCATGCACATATTTAGTAGTACACAGAAGTATCTGAGATATATTTGGAGAATTAAAACTCATATCTGAAAAACAAAAGTTCAAAAAAAAAATTGAAAACCAAAAGAAATTCAAATAGACTCTAACCTTTGCTATACGATCTGGGTTTTCAAGTTGATTTTGTTATTGAAATTGAAGGTGTCACTGGAATCTCTATTGATTTGCTAATTTCTCTATTGTTGAGTTCTAGTTTCCTCCTATTGCTTCATTTTCTTCTTCCCTACATCTCAAGGTACAACTCAATCCTTCATACTATAATCTTGTCTTAAATCAATGCAAATTAATTGTGGGATGTAGTTGTTTTCCTTGAATCGAAATTGTTTTACGTTATGTTGTTTCTAATATTTTACGAGCCTATTGATCACATCATTTTTAAGGATACAAAGCATGAGACCTGAGTAAATTGATGTTATATAACATTACATTTCCTTCACTAGTAGTTATTTGTTATTAATTGATTTATATCATATATAAATTAGTTGGATGAAGAATAATACAGGTGAGTTAATCACGAGCTAAGAGCCGCAGATAGCCACCAGTTGATTTGATTTGCAGTCTCACAAGTTCTAAACAAGTTTTATTTCATTGGTAGACAACAAAAAGAGAAGGCAGTTTGCAAAATTGGTCATGATTTAGCAAAAGTAATAACACATTTCTAGAAGCAATGTTGGGAGGCATTTCTTTTAATTAGTTATACATGTACTTTGTAAATCAAATTCTGTCAAGTGTTATATTCTCTCATTAGTAATGTAATCACATGTACTTGATTATTCGAGTGGATACATCTATAATCCGTGAATGTAATTTGTAAACAAGCATTTTCCGTCTCTTATTTGCTAAATTATGTATTGATGACATCTTTGATTTGGGACCTAATATTTGGCCCAGATGCAGGTCAGAGTTGAATTAAACTCTGAGCATTACTTTAACGTTTGAGGCGCACTTCCTCAAATTAGCTCATTTAGGCGATGGGCCCAGTTCAAAAGCCCATTAACAAATCTGTTAAAATAAAATGAATGTGACCATGAATACTTCTTCTATACCTTTGAAATATAGCAGCCTTTTCCAAATGACTCAGATCAATGGCAATAAAATTATCTCCAACTATGTGAGATCGAATGTTGAAATGCGCCCCTCCTATAGTAAAACAACTTAAATAATAAAAATACCCTCCCAAGTTTACCGTGCTTTTCCATAATCCCTAGACCTTCCCAATAATCTCAAACCTTAGGAAATAAATTACTAAAAATACCCATAGAATACTTTAGATACGCCTTTAATATATTATCATGATTATCTACACGTTCACATGACATTGTTATAATTCAAAATAAACCAAGGTACGGGTTTGCGTGACTTTGACCAAATAATCTTAATAATTAATTAAGTGTTATTAATTGTATACACGTGTGTGTGGCATAATTTTTTATCCCTAAATAGAATGGATTCACACACAAGTGGTTCGTTTCAAGATTATTCCATAATAAAGTAATTTAAATGCGGTAAAGGTTAAAATGCACAGAGGTTCGCAAATACGTAATATATATTAATTAATCCAACCATTATTGTAAAGTGATCGTGCTACAACCACAGAATCCGGGAGTGTCTCACACCTTCTCCCGGGTTAACAAAACTCCTTACCCGATCTTCTGTGTTTGGCACACTTTAAATAGAGTCAAATTTGCTTGATTTGGAATTTAAAATAAATGGTGACTCGGAACACCGTAATTAAATAATTTCGAGTGGCGACTCTTAAAATATAAAAATAATAATCTCATTTCAATAATGTCACTTTAATTGAAAAAACTCCTTTTCCAGTAAAAAGGAGGTGTTACAAAACCCACCATGTGCAACCTCTCATACTTTTTTACTGGGCCATCTCCTCCTCACATGCTCGTACCATTTTAGCCTCACTTTTTACAGCTTATCCTCCACGGGAACTACCACTACATTGTCTCGAATATCTTTATTGATGATCTTGTCTCTTCTAGTATGCCCAAACATCCACTTTAGCATTTCAAAAATATCTAGAAATATTTAGCGTTCTCTTGTGGGATGTAATATTTAATAGATCTTATGAAGTGCTTCATTTTTATAAACTTTAAACAATAGGTTGTTTGATCACTATCTTATCAAGTGTTATTGAAATGCGTCAATCTCTTTTTTCTTCCATATTCATATGTGTAACGACCCGATAGGTCATTTCAAGAGTTGTAGCCCCGTTCCCCTATTTACTACTCGTTTTGTGCATTACAGTTGTTATATGACCTACCGGGTTAGTTGGTTCGGGTCCAAAGAAATTTCTGAGTGAATTGAGACACTTAGTCTCATAATGGAAAGCTTAAGTTGGAAAAGTTTATCGGATGTTGACTTAGATGTAAACGACCCCGAAATAGTATTTTGATGGCTCAGTTAGCTCTGTTGGGTGATTTTGGACTTAGGAATGTGTATGTATTATGATTTCGAGGTCCGTAGTAGAATTAGGCTTGAAATGGCAAAAATTAAATTTTTGGAAAGTTTGACAGGAGTGGACTTTTTTATATCGGGGTCGGATTGGGATTTCAGAAGTTGAAATAGGTTCATGGTGTCAATTGTGACTTGTGGGCAAAATTTGAGGTCAATCGGACGTGATTTGATAGATTTCGTCATCATTTGTAGAATTTGGAAATTTTGAAGTTCATTAGGCTTGAATTGGGGTGCGATTCATGTTTTTGATATTGTTTGGGGTGGTTTGAAGGCTCGACTAAGTTCGTAGCGAGTTTTGGGACTTGTTGGTACGTTGGGTTAAGGTCATGGGGGCCTCGGATTGATTTCAGGTGGTTAACGGACTTGGAATTTTGTTTGAGAAGCAACTGAAGTTTGGTTTATGCTGGTGTGATCGCACCTGCGAGGGTCTTGGCCGTAGTGCAACTGCGCAGGTGCGGAATTGAAGGGAGTCAGCAGAGGTCGCAGGTGCGATGGGTTTTCCCCACCTTCGATTGCGTAGATGCGGGTAAGGGTCGCAAAAGCGGAGGAAGCTGGGATTGGTGACTTCTGCATATGCGGAATCTTTACCGCAAAAGCGGCACCGCAGGTGCGGTTTGACTAGTCAGAATATATAAATGCTAGGGTTCGCAATTTTGGCTTCCTTTAAACATTTTGGACTCTGAATTGGGCTATTTGTGAGAGAGATTTCGAAGGGATTCTTGAGGTAAGTCATTTGTGGTTAAATTTCTTCAATAATTATTTTTTTCCCATTGACTTTCCCACCTAGTTGGTGTGTTTTTGAGGTGTAATTTGAGAATTTGAGGCTAGGGATTTTGGGGATTCGAGTGCCGATTTGGTGTCAGATTTTGATGAATTTGATATAGTTAGACTCGCAGTTGAATGGGATTTCGGGTTTTGTGACTTTTGTTGGATTCATAATTTCGTATTTTTCTTGTGGAATTGATTCCTTTAGCCCGTATTGATTGTATTATACTGCTTGTTTCTAGATTTGGGACATTTGGAGATCGATTTGCGAGGCAAAGGTGTATTGGAGTAGAGTTTTGGCTCGGATTGAGATAAGTAATAGTTTTAAATCTTGTTCTGAGGGTATGCGACTCGTATTATGTGTTATGTGATTGTTTTGGGCGTGCACCATGGGAATTGTGACTTGGCCCATTCTGTGGAACTGTAAAGCTGAATAGCTTGTTGTTAGCTATATGCTCTCCATGTGTTATAGAAATTTGACCGTAAATCATGTTGGAAATCATGTTTAGGCTATGTGTCAGTACTGTATGGACCCACAGAGGCCGTGATACCTGTTGAATTACCTGCTAATTGCTACTTTTACTCAGTCATAGTTTTACTTGCATATCATATCTCAGTCTCTATTATTCCTTGTTGATACGTTATGTCACGATACAAAATCCCACCTGAGGCGTCGTGATGGCATATAGTTTTTAAGAGTAAGTAAGCCGATCATAATAACAATTCAAGACATATATTTTTTTTTATTTTTCTTATTTAAAGATAATCGAAAACAACAACAGAAATAATGATACAACCTCCCAAAACTGGTAATATTGAGTCACGAACTCTAACTGAATATATGAAATGATCTCAAGGAAATCGAATATACAATACTGTTTGAATAATAATCGAAAATATGATAAAAGGGAAAGACTCCAAGGGACTGCGACGACCAAGCAGCTCTACCTTGAATCCTTACGATCACACTCTAACTATGTCCGAGTCCGATATCTTCAATACCTAGCTCTGCACAAAAATGTGCAGAACTGTAGTATGAGTACACCACAGTTGATACCCAGTAAGTATCAAGACTAACCTCAGTGGACTAGTGACGAGGCACAGTCAAGACACTCACTAGTCAATTACCCTGTGCAGTGTAGCAGTGTATAATAATAGAAACAAATAGCAATGATATAAACAACAAGGCAACAAGAACACCATAAATATTGCTCAAACGAATAAGGATCACAAATACAACCAATTAATCAAATCCCTCAAATATACGTCTTTCAAATGTAAGTACTTCAAGTATAAGCTTTTCAAATATATGTTTTTAAATAAAACTCCTTAGAATATAATCCTTTCAAATAAATATATATTTTGAATATGCTCCCTTCAAATAAATATCTTTCGAATATAATTCATTCAAATAAAAGTCACCTTGTGACATCCCATTTCATAATCGTAAAATAGGGTCTCAGCCCACTTTCATATTTCCATGGCACCTCGTGCTCATATTTCTATCACAACTGCACGGACAACTAATGTGCCAAAAATATTAATGTATAAAAATTAGCATGATCAATTTGCTGTAGAAATAGTTTGAGCGAAGAAAATGACATTGCACTTAAATTAAAGCATTGGCTAATCTACTGATTTGGATATAAAACTTATTAATTTAAAACATCATATTAATTTCTTTTATTTAAAACAACTCAGTCATCGAAAATCAGTAAAAATCATAAATATAAAATCTTCAGAGTGTCGTACTAAAAAGCCAAAGCCATCACAATAAAACAAGGAGCACAAAATACATAATAATAAAGTCAACTAGTACATCACGGAAGAAGACAAGAATTTACATATCACAAAAAAACAAAATAACCAAAGGCAAGTGCAGCCATAGAAACATATTAACAAAGGGCACTCCCGAGATACCGTTTCGTAGTCCCAAAAGTAAATTCTCAACAGGGGATCTCTCGAGGTACCGCCTCGTAGTCCTAAAAGTAAATATGCAAGACAAGGGGATCTCCCGGAGTACTACCTCGTAGTCCCGAAAGTAAATATTCAAGGCATAGGGATCTCCCGAGGTACCGCCTCGTAGTCCCAAAAGTAAATATGCATCAACAGGAGCACTACAAGTGCTCAAATATCACAACATTTCACAACTTACACCCCAAGTGCTCAATTATCACATCATCCACAAATTGCACTACAAGTGCTCAAATATCACAACATATCACAATTTGAACCTCAAGTGCTCTAAATTACAACCTGCCACAGAAATCAACAATAATATTATTTTTCACAATAAGAAGACTACGACTCGACCATAATGTGCACAACATCTTAACAAAATGTCCGGGAGTGAACAACTCAACCGAATAATATTTCACAATTTGGCACTTTGTCTCAATATGATTCACGACCTTTATAATTCAATACCAAATTTTCAACAGCATGAGCTGAAAAGTAATTCATCAAGGAACAACACCTCTTTTTAAATCACAAGTTCAGAAAATAATAGATTTATTCATCTTATTATCTAAATTTCCCACTTAAATTATCTGTAAATAAAATCAATAATGAAAGTATTTTCCATAAAAATGATAACTCAAACAAACACAGAGTTCACATAAAATTCAAGTGGCAATCACACCAAATTATTATATAAAACAACCCCGGAAAACAAGGAATGAGGCATGAAAAAATAAGGGATTTAATAAGTTCCAAAAATTTTCTAATTTAATACATGTCACGACCTAATTTCCCCTCCGTTGGGTATCATGATGGCACCTAGTTTTAGGGACTAGGTAAGCCTAATATCTTCTGAATGACAACAATAATAAAGTAACATCTAATGATTTTTGAAATGGAATTCTCTATACAATTTAAATTCTTAAAACCGGTAGTACAAGTCATAAGCTCTACTGAGTTTGCTACAAATTTATAAATACAACTTTTCGAAAATAGGTAAAACAATGTGAATACAAAATAGGAAGGTGACTCCGAAGCCTGCGAACGCAGCAACAGGTTTACCTCGAGTCTCCACAGCAACAATTCACACAGCTAGCTAATGATCAACTGACTTTGAAATACCTGTATCTGCACAAACGAAATGTGCAGAAGTGTAGTATGAGTACACCACGGCGGTACCCAGCAATTATCAAGACTAACTTCAGTGGAGTAGTGACGAGAAAAAGTCAAGACACCTACAAGACTAAATAACCTGAACAAGTATAAGTATATGAAAAATAGAGTATGATATCTACATAAAGACTACGCGAAGTGGCAAATAATACGGAAATTTCAATAAGGAAGAAAAACAACAACTAACAGCAGAACACCATAATAATGACATAGAAGAACAACGGAAACACAACCTAAATCCAATAATCACATATAAAGAAAGGACAGGTAACAACTCATCAAAACGACTGATTTAACACCAGGTTTAGTCAATAAACTCCATGAGGTACCGAACCTCATACTATTCACAACTCACGGGTCCCAATACCTGAACCCTAACACTAGGCATCATGTGCCCTCATTATACATCATAACCGCACTGACGACTCACGTGGCAAATAGATCCATTCTCACATAGAAGGCAAGTAAACAAGGGTGTGCATCTGTACTCAACAATATCAAGAAAAACCTCTTAACCGATAAGAGTGCCCAACTATGTGTATGCTTGTACAAGTGTCCTAATATAGTTCATGCACGCTAGTAAGTATAGGAAAAGAAATGGACAGGACATAGAATGTTTTTTCACAACTTTCCATAAGATAAATATCACACAGGTAAGTGTACCACGACACAAACATCAACAACAAGAATGCCCCAAGGCTATCACAAGTCATCACAAATCAATCCCTGACATAGCCCACCTTGTCTCGTCACGTATGCAATAATAAAGTAAATGCCCGCCTTGTCTTGCCACACGTGCATAATAATGTTCCCACCTTGTCTCGCCACATACGCAACCCATATATATATATATATATATATATATATATATATATATATATATATATATATATATATCCCGCCTTGTCACGCCGCATGTGAAAATATAAATAGTAACAATAGCACGGCAAAAACCTCGTGCAACCCCATAACAACAATCGCACGGTACATCACAATAACAACCGCATAGCAGAAACCTCGTGCATCACAATAACAACCGCACGGCAGAAACCTCGTGCATCACACCAACAAGTACAACAATAACACTAATACAAGGGTACGACAAATAAATCGACTCAGAAATTCCAGAACTCAAATGAACGGAGGAAATAATTTACAAGGAGTGGCCACAATAGAGAATGCTAGTCATAATAAGAACAACACAACAAGAAAGGAAATATTATGTAACAACGGTCCACAATGTACAATTCGACAACAAGGGAGCTAACACAAGCCGAATAGTTCCAAATAAGGACATGTCAACTAAAATATAAGATATCTAACTTCTTTTAAGGTTGGGCAATTAAGAAAGAGAAACAACAAATTCAATTAGGGATAAGCAGCATAAAGATAATTATAGCCACAATTAAGGATGAACAATTATAGAAGAGATAATTATAACTTCAAATATAGATAAGCAGTTAAGGTAAAAACAACATGGTAGTAGAAGAGATAACAATTTCAGTTAAAGCACATATGAATCAAATGAACAACAATAGTGGATCATGAAGCAATTAATTCTAATAAAAGAAGGTAGAAGTGAAACTAGTAATTAAGAAACGTAATCATAACGAGAACAATTGCATATTTAGTGAATAGAGGGACCTAAGAACCCTAAAAGGTCAATTTTTCACAAATAAGTCTGAGCATATATTCGTCACCTCGCGTACACGGACTACATTTAGCTAATGATCAAATGACTTCGAAATACATGGATCTGCACAAAAGAATATGTAGAAGTGTAGTATGAGCACACCACGGCGGTACCCAGCAAGTATCAAGACTAACCTCAGTGGAGTGGTGACGAGGAACAGTCAAGACACCTACAGGACTAAATAACCTGAACAAGTATAAGTATAGGAACAATAGAGTATGATATATACATAAATATTACGCGAAGTGGTAAATAATACGGAAATTTCAATAAGGAAGGAAAACAACAACTAACACCGGAACACCATAATAATGACATAGAAGAATGAACAGAAACACAACCTAAATCCGATAATCACAGATAAAGAAAGGACAGGTAACAACTCAACAAAACGACCGCTTTCACACCAGGTTTAGTCAATAAACTCCATGGGATACCGAACCTCATACTATTCACAACTCACGGGTCCCAATACCTGAACCCTAACACTAGGCATCATGTGCCCTCATTATACTTCATAACCGCACTGACGACTCATGTGCAAAATAGAACCATTCTCACATAGAAGGCAAGAAAACAAGGTGTGGATCTGTACTCAACAATATCAAAAAAAAACCTCCTAACCGATAAGAGTGCTCGACTACGTGTATCCTTGTGCAACTGTCCTAACATTGTTCATGCCCGCTAGTAAGTATAGCAAAAGAAATGGACAGCACGTAGAATGTTTTCTCATAACTTTCCACAAGATAAAGCTCACACTACCACTACAAAAACATCAATATCAAGAATGCCCTTAGGCCATCACAAGTCATCACAAATCAATCCCTGACATGGCCCACCTTGTCTCACCACATGTGCAACCGTAAAGTAAATGCTCGCCTTGTCTCGCCACCCGTGAATAATAATGTTCCCACCTTGTCTCGCCACATGCGCAACCCACACATATATATATCCCGCCTTGTCACACCGTATGTGCAAATATCAATCGTAACAATAGCACGACAGAAACCTCGTGCAACCCCATAACAACAACCATACGGCAGAAACCTCGTGCATCACAATAACAACCGCATGGCAGAAACCTCGTGCATCACAATAACAAGTACAACAATAACAATAACACTAATACAATGGTACGACAAATAAATCAACTCAAAAATTCAAGAACTCAAAGGAACGGAGGAACTAATTCACATGGAGTAGCCACAATAGAGAATGCTAGTCATAATAAGAACAACTCAACAAGAAAGGAAATATTATGTAACAACGATCCACAATGTACAGTTCGACAACGAGGGAGCTAACACAAGGCGAATAGTTCAAAATAAGGACAAGTCAACTAAAATATAAGATATCTAACTTCTTTTAAGGCTGGGTAATTAAGAAAGAGACACAACAAATTCAATTAGGGATAAGTAGCAGAAAGATAATCATAACCTTAATTAAGGATGAACAACTATAGAAGAGATAATTATAACTTCAAATGAAGATAAGCAGTTAGGGGAAAGACAACACGGCAATATAAGAGATAACAATTTCAGTTAAAGCACATATGAATCAAATGAACAACAAGAGTGGATCATGAAACAATTAATTCTAATAAAAGCAGGTAGAAGTGAAACTAGTAATTAAAAAATATAATCATCATGAGAACAACTGCATATTCAGTGAATACAAGAACCCAAGAACCCTAAAAGGCTAATTTTCCATAAATAAGTCCGAGCACGTACTCGTCACCTCGCGTACACGGACTACATTTAGCATAGAAGACTCAAATACTAAGGGGTAGTTCCCCCACATGAAGTTAGGCAAGATACTTACCTCAAAGAAGACAGACTGATACTCTAAAATGAACTTCTAGGATGAAATGACCTCCGGACGGCTCAAATCTAACCAAAATAACTTCAAAGCACAAATAAAACTCATAAGAAACTATTCCGGATCATAAAGCCTCAATCTTTATCAAAATCTAAAAATTGACCCAAAAGTTGACCCCCGGGCCCGCATCTCAGAATCCGACAAATTTCACAAAACCCGATACAAGTTCAATCATACTAAAATTATCAAATTATGATACCATTTCGTCTCTCAAATCATGATTTTTCATTTTGAATTTTTTCTTCAAAAACCCCTATGTTCCTCAACTCAAAATATAAATTACATTATTAAAACAAAGATAAAATCATGGAATATAATAAATTCTAGGTGAAGAACACTTAACCAATAGATTTGCTTGAAAACCCCTCAAAGAAGCTCCCAAAACGAGGTTTAAAACTCAAAATATGGAGAAAATGGCAAAACCCTCGAATATAAACTCTCTGCGTAGAACTTCCGCATCTGCGGACCATTAAGCACATATGCTCTATCGCATTTGCGGGCAGACATTCACATCTGCGAACTTAACTTACCAGCCCCAGGTCTGCATCTGCGGACAACATAGGTGCACCAGCGGCACCGCAGAAGTGATGACAGTAGCGCAGAAGCGAGCTCCTTCGCAGAAGCGATTGAGGAACCGTAGAAGTGGCCTTAGCACCTGCGTGCCAGCTTCCGCATAAGCGAGCGAGCTCCCAGGCTTCAATGACTGCAGAAGAGACCAGGGTCAAGCAGAAGAGGAGTCACACCTGCGCTCCAAAGTGTCGCAGGTGTGAAAACACCAGAACCACACCTGTTCAAAAACTATAATAATCATCTAAAACCCGTCCTAAATACACCTGGGGCCCCCGGAACCCCGTCCAAGTATAACAACAAGTTTCATAACCTAACACGGACTCGCACGAGGTCTCAAATCACATCCAACGATGCCAAAACTACCGATCGCACCACAAATCGAACTTATGTACTTTCAAATCTTCCAACTTCTAAAACTCGTGCCGAAACCTATCAAACCAACCCGGAATGACGTCAAATGTTGCAAGCAAGTCCCAAATAACATAACAGAGTTGTTCCAACTCTCGGAATAGCATTCCAACCTTGATATCGTCACAGTCAGCTATTGGTTAAACCTCTCAACCTTCAAAACTTTAACTTTTCCAACTTTCACATAAATGCTCCAAATTACCCTACGGACCTCCAAATCAAAATCCGGACGCACGCCTAAGTCCAAAATCACCATACAAAGCTGTTGCAATCATCCAAAACCATTTTCGAGCCATTTACACAAAAATTAAATTTTGGTCAACTCTTACCGCTTAAGCTTCCAAAACATGAATCCTTTTTCCAATTTGACTCTGAATCATCCGGTAACTAAAATCCACCATGCACACAAGTCTATACACATAATACGAAGCTACTCAGGACCTTATGCCGCCGAACGGGACTTAAATTCTCAAAATAACCGGCCGGTTCGTTACAATACATAAGGGTGTCTACGAATTTTAACTGATATAATTTGCACATATAAACCAAGTACGTACTCGTCACCTCATCTACATGGTTTTCAATCACACAATTTTAACATAAGACTCAATGCCTAAGGGGAAATTCCTCCACATAAGGTTAGGCAAGATACTTACCTTTATGGAGTTAGGCTGATAATCCAAATAGTCTTCTTGCTTGAATTGACCTCCGGACAGCTCAAATCTATCCAAATTAATTGTATAACTTCATTAAATTTCATCAGAAACAATTTTGGATAAATAAACCGTCGACTTTAAATTTAATTCTAAAAAGTTAACAAAAGTCAACACGGGGCTCGCCTCTCGGAACACGACATGATTTTTACGAAATCCGAACACCCATTCCGATACGAGTTCAACCATACCAAATCTTTAATTTCCGTTTTTGAAAAGTTTTTATAAAAATTCCAATTTCCTTCATTAAATGATGAATATAACCATAAATTCATGAAATATAATCACTTTAGGATATAGAACACTTACCCAAGTCCAAGTCGTGAAGAACTCCTCCAACATCGCCCCAAAACCGAGCTCCAAAATCCCAATTGAAATGGCAAAATAACTATTTTTTGGTCCTAAATGTCCTGTCCAGTTCAGCTTCTGCGGAACAATTGGTCGCATCTACACTCTCTTTTGCAAGACAAAACTCGCATTTGTGATTTTTCACTGCCCTGCCCAAGAACGCACATGCGGACAAAATGCCGCTTCTGCACAATCGCAGAAGCGATGGCCAAATGTGCATCTGCAACGCTCGTCGCTTTTGTGGTCCAACCTCCGCTTCTGCGGTCCCGCGGGTGTAGAACATGCATCGCACCTGCGACCTCTGCCCAGTCTGCCCAACGTCTCTTCTGCGAGCTCAACCTCGCTTCTGCGATGAAGCATCCGCAGAAGCGAGATCACCAGCAGCAGATTTCCATCAACTTGTTCAAGTCCAAAAATCAACCCGTTAGGCATCCGGAATTCACCCGAGGACATCGGGACCTTAACAAAATATACCAAAATGTCCCAAAATACAATACGAACAAAGTCGAGGCTTCAAACCTTGTCAAACATCGCTGAAATTATGAATTGCGCATCAATTCGAATTATGAGTTTTCAAATCTTCCAGCTTCTATATTTTGACTCGAGCTGTATCAACTCAATCCGGAATGACTTCAAATTTTGCACATGAGTCATAAATGACGTAATGGAGCTATTTCAATTTTCGAATCTTCCGAAAACCAAACTCGACAACACACGTGAGTCATAATACATATTATGAAGTTGTTCGGGACCTTAAGTCTTTGAACGGGGCATTAATTCTTAAAACGACAAGTCGGGTCATTACACGTTATATTATTTCTGTGCGGATCCAGATATTTATACTGTAGCATATGAGTTGTCTATGCGGATCCTCATATGATACTATAGCATGTGTGTTGTCCATGCGGATATAGAGCTTGGGTTGTAGGAGCCCCTCCAGAGTCTGTACACCCCCATTGCGCGCATATACCTACTGAGTATGAGTGTTGAGTACTGAGCTATTGAGAAAGATTGAGTGACTGTTGCTTTGAGAGAATGCTATTGACTATATTATTGTTGCACTTAGCTACTATATGTCACTACTTTGAAACTTCAGACGGATATTATATCTGGTTTTTATTTGAACTTGGCATGTACAAACTGATTTGACTTAAGTTGCCGGATTTGAAAGCATGTCTACTTTTTTTGTTGAGACTATTGAAATTGAACTATAACTATGTAGCTCGTTAATATATTTCAGTTCTTTATTTAGTATTGTTACTTACTGAGTTGGTTGTACTCACGCTATACCCTACACTTCATGTGCAGATCCAGGTGTTTCTAGACACTGTGGGTGTTGATATTTCGCACAGCTGATCATTGGAGACTTCGAAGTAGCTGCCCGACGTTCGCAGTCCTTGTTTTACTCTTCCTTATCTTTTCTTTTATTGTATTTGACCCAGACTTTCATAGACATTTCTTCTCTAGACTGGTGATGTTGGATGCTCATGAGCTTAGTGACACCCCGATTTGGGAGTTGTTTTCCACATTTGTTTTTTGGGTTTTTACCTCATTTATGAGAATTTTGTCTTTTAAAAACTACTTTTATTCATCTTTTTTTAAAATTTGGAAATGTCGGCTTGCCTAGTACCACAATTGGTGCCAACACGACAGGTTAGGATTTGGGTCTTGACAAATTAATATCGGACCCTAAGTTACATAGGTCTCACGAGTCATGAGCATGTTTAGTAGAGTCTTGCAGAACGGTACAGAGACGTCTATACTTATCTTCGAGAGGTTACCGAACCCTTAGCAAACTTCATATTCTTGAATTCTTGTCGTGTGAATCTGTTGATTCTGTAACTAAACTTCTGTTATTCTATTCTCTCACAGATGGTTAGGCAGGATGGACAGCCGCCAGTACCACCAGTTTGGGCCGCGAGAGGCAGAGGTCGCGGTAGAGGCTAAGGTAGGGGCAGAGGTGCAGGACATAGAGCAGCTAGGGCAGCACCTGCAGATCCACTAGTTGCCCCAGTTCAGGAGCAAGTTCTAGTTCTGGTGGAGCCGGTGGGCCCAGCTCAGGCACCAGCTGTGCCCATTGTGATCCTAGGCCTTCAGGAGGCCTTAGCTTAGATTCTGACCGTGTGCACTAGTCTTGCTCAGGCGGTCGCAGTTCCGGAGGCAGCAGACACTTCTCAAGCTGGGGGAGGTACTCAAACTCCCACTGCCCGTACACCAAAGCATGTGATGCACGGACTCTAGACATCAGGGGCACTGCCAGCCCAACCGGTTGCAGCTGCTTAGGCCCATGTGGTTCCTGTTGTGACTGATGATGAGTAACGAAGACTATAAAGGTTTGGGAGACTCCAGCCTCCATCTTTTAGTGGGATAGAGGCAGAGAATGCCCAGGGTTTCTAAGACAAGGGTCAGAGGATTCTCCGTACAGTATTTTGGAGACCAGTGGGGTCTCGTTCACTACTTTTTAGTTCACCGAGGCTGCCTTCAGCTGTCAGGAGGCTCACGAGAAGCGCATGCCGGTTGGTGCAGCACCACTTACTTGGCAGGAGTTCTCCGTTCTCTTCTTGGAGAAGTTCATGCGGCATTCTCGCAGAGAGGAGCTGTGCAGAATATTTGAGCAGTTACGTCAGGATAACATATTTGTGATGTAGTACGAGATGAGGTTTTCTGAGTTGACCCATCATGCAGTTTGGATGGTTCGCACTGATAAGGAGAGGATCAGGAGGTTCATTGATGGCCTCACATATGAGTTATGGTTTCTTATGACTCGGGAGACACTATCTGGTGCTACTTTTGATGAGGTGGTCGACATTGCTCAGCATATAGAGATGGTCCGCAGCCAAGAGTGGGTTGAGAGGAAGGCCAAGAGGCCTCATGGATTGGGTAGTCTTAGTGGTGTTCCTTCCTGGGGTTAGTTCCACCATGGCAGGGGTCGTCTTTATAGGCATGCTCAGATTGCTCGACCAGCTCATCGTGGTTCATCAATTAGCCACAGTTCTTATAGTGCTCGCTCAAGCCGGTCTTTATTCAGTGCACTACCAGCACAGAGTTCTCACCATTCCTCATCCGCTCAGGTTTCTACGAGTAGTTCCTTTGCATATCAGGAGCAGCAGTTCCGTCAGAGGAGGGGTTGTTTCGAGTGCAGAGATGTAAGTCATATCAAGAGAGATTACCCTAGGTTATTGAGTGGGACTCGACAACAGAGTTCTCGTCCGATGGCACTAGCACCAGCAGCTACACCCCCGCTCAGCCAACTCAGGGTAGGGCTCAGTCAGCTAGAGGTCGCTCTAGAGGGAGAGGCCGATCAGGTGGCGGTGAGGCCCGATTCTATGCTCTTCCCGTCAGACAAAATGCCATTTCTTCAGATGCAGTGATCACATGTATTGTCTCAGTTTTCCACAGGGATGACTCTATATTATTTTACCCTGGTTCCAGTTATTCGTATGTATCATCGTATTTTGCTCATTATCTGGATATGCCCCGTGAGTCCCTAGTTTAATGTGTTCATGTATCTACACTGGTGGGCGATAGTATTGTTGTGTACCATGTATATCGGTCGTGTGTAGTGATTGTTAGGGGATTGGAGACTAGATTTGATCTCTTGTTGCTTAGTATGGTTGATTTCGATGTGATCTTGGGTATGGACCAGTTGTCTCCATATCATTCTGTTCTAGATTGTCACGCTAAAACTGTAACGTTGGCGATGATGCGGTTGCCACAACTTGAGTGGTGAGGTTCTCTATACTATGTTCCCAATAGAGTGATTTCCTACTTGAAGGAATACCGGATGTTTGGGAATGGTTTGTTTATCTTATTTGGCCTTTGTGAGGGATATTGGTGCTGAGACCCCTAATATTGGTTCGGTTCTGATGATGTGAGATTTTCCGGATAAGTTTCCTCCAGATTTGCCGGGCATGCCTCCCGACAGGGACATTAACTTTTGTATTGACTTGGTACCGTATGACACCAGCTAATTTGAAGGAGTTGAAGGAACTCCTTGATAAGGGGTTTATTAGGCCTAGTGTGTCACCTTGGGGAGCACCGGTTTTGTTTATAAAGATGAAGGATGGCACTATGAGAATGTGCATTGATTATAGTTAGTTGAACAAAGTCACAATAAATAACAAGTACCCTTTGCCGCGTATTGATGATCCATTTGACCAACTTCAGGGAGTGAGGGTATTTTCTATGATTGATTTGAGGTCTGAGTATCACCAGCTGAAGATTCGCGTCTCTGATATTCTTAAGATAGATTTTAGGACCTGTTATGGTAATTATGAGTTCCTTGTGATGTCTTTTGAGCTGACCAATGCCCCAGCAGCGTTCATGCATCTAATGAACAGTTTATTTCATCCTTATCTTGACTCGAGGAGCATGCCCAGCATTTGACGATTGTGTTGCAGGGGATCTCTCCAAGTGTGAGTTTTGGCTCAGTTCAGTAATGTTCTTGGGGCACGTGGTGTCCAGTAAGGGGATTCAGGTGGATCCGAAGAAGATAGAGGTGGTTCAGAGTTGGCCCAGACCGTCCTCAACTATGTAAATCCGGAGCTTCCTAGGGTTGGCTGGTTATTATTGTCCCTTCGTACAGGGTTTCTTGTCTATTGCATCGCCCTTTACCAAATTGATTAAAAAGGGTGCTCCTTTCATGTGGTCGGATGAGTTTGAGGAGATCTTTCAGAAGCTCAAGACTGCTTTGACCACAGCTCCAGTTCTAGTCCTACCTTCTACTTCAGGTTTTTATACGGTGTATTATGATGCTTCTCGGATTAGTATTTGGTATGTCTTTATGTAGGAGGGTAGAGTGATTGCTTAGGCTTCACGCTAGTTAAATGTCCATGCATTGAAGATTTGGAGGCTCTATCTCTATGGTCTGTCTTATGAGGTATTTACAGATCAACGGAGCCTCCAGCACTTGTTCAAATAGAAGGATCTAAATTTGAGGTAGCGGAGATGGTTGAAGCTGCTAAAGGACTATGATATTACTATTCTGTATCATTTGGGGAAGGCCAATGTGGTGGTTGATGCCTTGAGTAGGAAGGCAGTGAGTATGGGTAGCCTTGCATTCATTTGTGTTTGTGAGAGACCTCTTGCAGTTGATGTTCAGGCCTTGGACAACCAGTTCCTAGCCTGTGTTGTTTCTGGGTCTTCCTTATTTGATCGCATTAGAGAGCGCAAGATGGGGTTTGTAGCTCGGGGTCTTAACTGTTAGCAGGTAAAATATGAGCATCAGAGACTGGGTGGATTACTTCAGAGGATAGAGATTCCAGAGTGGAAGTGGGAGCGGAACACCATGGATTTCGTAGTTGGGCTCCCAAGGACTTCGAGGAAGTTCGATGCTATTTGGGTGATTGTGGATCGGCTGAAAAAGTTAGCGCACTTCATTCCAGTTGGTAAAACTTATTCTTCAGATCAGTTGGCTGAGATTTACATCTGAGAGATTGTTCGCCTTCACGGTGTGCCAACATCCATTATTTCAGATCGAGGCACGCAGTTTACATCGCAGTTTTGGAGTGCCGTACAACGAGAGTTGGGCACCCAGGTTGAGTTGAGTACAATATTTCACCCTGAGATGGATGGACATTCCGAGCACACCATTCAGATATTGGAGGACATGTTACGCGCTTCTGTTATTGATTTGGTTGGTTTATCAGAGCAGTTTCTGCCGCTCGCGGAGTTTGCTTACAACAACATCTATCAATCGAGCATTCAGATGGCTCCGTATGAGGCTTTGTATGGGAGATGGTGTAGATCTCCGGTGTGTTGGTTTGTGCTAGGTGAGGCTAGGCTATTGGGTACTGACATGGTTCAGGATGCATTGCACAAGGTTAAATTGATCCAGGAGCGGCTTCGCACGACACAATCTAGGCAGAAGAGCTATGCCGACAGAAAGGTCCGTGATGTTTATAACATAGTGGGGGAGAACGTTCTGCTGAAGGTTTCACCCATGAAGGGTGTTATGAGGTTCGGGAAGAAGGGAAAGTTGAGACCTCGATTTATTGGACCATTTGAGGTACTTTAGAGGATTGGGGAGGTGGCTTAAAAGCTTTCCTTGCCACCTAGTTAGTCGAGTGTGCATATAGTATTTCATGTTTCAATGCTCTAGAAGTATGTCGATGATCCGTCTTATGTTTTGGATTTCAGCATAGTTCAATCTGATGGTGATATGACTTATGATGTGGAGCCGTTGGCCATTTTGGATCGGCAGGTTCGAAAGTTGAGGTCAAAGGATATAGCTTCAGTGAAGGTGCAATGGAGAGGTCAACCCATGGAGGATGCTACTTGGTAGACCGAGCAGGAGATGCAGAGCAGGTATCTACACCTATTTGTGACTCCAAGTATGTTTGTATACCCGTTTGAGGACGAACGTTTGTTTAAGAAGGGGTGATATAACGAACCGACCAGTCGTTTGAAGAGTTATAGCCCCGATCCACTATTTACTACTCCTTTTGTGATTTATAGTTGTTATATGACTTACCGAGTTAGTTGGTTCGGGTCCGGAGAAAGTTTTGAGTGAATTGAGACACTTAGTCTCATAATTGAAAGCCTAAGTTGGAAAAGTTGACTGGATGTTGACTTAAGTGTAAATGACCCCGGAATGGAGTTTTGATGGCTCTGTTAGCTCCGTTAGCTGATTTTGGACTTAGGAACGTATCCAGATTGTGCTCCTTTTAACTATTTGAAGTCTTGAATAACTTCCTACGAGGTATTATGACTTGTGTGAATTGTCGGTTTTGGTTTTAAGGTATTTCGGAGTTAGCTTGGAAGAATAAATTTCATGTTGGAAGCTTAAGTTAAAATAGTTGAGCGGATGGTGACTAATGTGTAAACGATCCCGAAATAGAGTTTTGATGATTGCAATAGCTCAGTATGGTAATTTTGGACTTAGGAGCGTGTCTGAAAAATTATTTGGAGGTCCGTAGTGGAATTAGGCTTGAATGCCAAAAGTTAAATTTTTGATATCGGGGTCGAAATCCGATTATGAAAATTTTAATAGGTCTATTATGTCATTTATGACATGTGTGCAAAATTTGAGGTCAATCGGACGTGATTTGATTGGTTTCGGCGTTGTTGGTAGAAACGAAAAGTTTCAAGGTTCATTAGGCTTGAATCTATGTGTGATTCATGTTTTTAGTGTTGTTGGATATGGTTTGAAGACTCGACTAAGTTCGTATGATGTTTTAGGGCATGTTGGTATATTTGGTTGAGATCCCGAGGGGTTCGGGTGAGTTTCGAATGCTTAACGGATAAAACCATAGACTTAAACAACTGCTAGAATTTTCTGATATCCGAATCTGATTTCCTTATACCTGATCGCGTGAATCCGTATGTGATCACGTAGGCTTAGTTGGTCAATAGAGGTTTTGTGCTTCGCGATCGCGTAAGGTTAATTGAGGGGTGCTGAGTTTTGTGCTTCGCAATCGCGTGAAGCGGGATGCGATCGCGTAGCTTTGAGATTTTGTGACTCGCGAACACGTGAAGAAGGTCGTGTTCGCGTAGAGTAAGTGGAGCGGAGTAGAAGTCACACATTTTGTGCTTCACGATCACGTCGACTAGTCCGCGATCGCGTAGATCTGTGATGTTGTACATCGCGATCGCGTAGAAGAAATTCCGCGATCACGTAGGGTTAAATTTGGGCTGTGGAATACTGTTCTTCGCGATCGCATAGAGCAAATGCTTGGGCAGAGAGTTTAAGTTCTGAAAATGGAACTTCGTCCCATTTTTCCATTTTTGACGGAGAGGCAATTTTTGGGAGATTTCTAGAGGAAACAACGGGGTAAGTGTTCTACACTCAATATTGGTAAAAATTACCCAAATCCATGGACGTTTTTAATATTTAATTGGTGAATTAAGTTGGAAAATTGTGAAAACCCTCTTGGTTTAATTTGGAGATTTGAGGGTCGAGTTGTTGTCGGATTTGAGTAAAATTTATATGGTTGGACTCGTGGTTGAATGGGCTTTCATATTTTGTAAATTTCGCCGGATTCCGAGACGTGGGCTTTTTGAGCTAATTTCGGACTTTTATGGAAAATTAGTATTTTCTTATGGAATTAATTTCAATAAATTTCATTGACTGTATCGAATTATTTATGGCTAGATTCGAGGCATTTGGAGGCTAATTCACGAGGCAGAGGCATACCGGAGTAACGAATTACACGGTTTGAGATAAGTAACACTTCTAAACTTGGTTATGAGGGTATGAATCCCCGAACTTTGGTGTGATATAAATTGTATGGAGGTGACACACACGATAGGTGACGAGCATGTAGACGTGCACCACAGAAATTGAGTCTTGAATAAATCCTGTGAAGTTGTAAAATTAATGAATCGTGTTATTATCTGAATATTATCCTCGTGTTAGGAAATTGAGTTGAGACTCTTATTAAAGATCATGTTTAGTCTGCGTGACAATATTTTGGGACCCATGGGGTCGTGTTGCTGTTGAATTAATTGTTTTAAATTAAAAATTCATACTCAGTCATATTTATGTCATTACATATCATATCTCAGTCTCTGTTGTTATTTATTTATATGTCATATCATCATTTTTGGGCTATTATTATGACATTGTGATCCCATGAGAGAGAGACTGGAGATATTGATGACTGAGTGAGACCGCGGGTCTAATTATGAGGATAATTATGGGATCGGGTTGCACGCCGCAGCAGGCCATATTGGCTTTATATACTTTATTATTATACGGATCGGGACTGCCCGCCTACAGTAGGCCATATAGGCTTTACATAGCACTTGGGCTAAAGGAGCCCCTCCAAGAGTCTATACACACCCACAGTGAGTGCGGATGATTTATAGAGTTTGGACTAAAGGAGACCCTCCGGAGTTTGCACACACCCTTAGTGAGCGTGGTTGATTTATATTGAGGGATGGATCTTACGCGAAGCATTTATATTGAGGGATGGATCTTCCCTGGGCATGGATCTTGCCCGAAGCATTTATATTGAGGGATGGATCTTCCCTGGGCATGGATCTTGCCCGAAGTATATATATTGTAACGAGTTTACCTGGACATGGATCTTGTCCGTATCATTTATATTCGGGGATAAATTACCCCAGGGCTGGATTGGCCTTATACGGTACTAAGTGACTGACTTTCAGTCGATGTGTATATATATACGGGTTGGAACACCCTTGAGCTGTATTCGCCATAAACAGTACCGAATGACCGGATGATTTGTGACTAGTATTTAGTTGAGGTCATTCTACTGAGATGTCATATTCCTCATATCATACAGTATTGATCTATTTCGCTTGTACTGAGTTTAACTGTTGAACTTGAAAGCATACTGACATTTTTGTACCATTATTTATACTGCACTGTACCTGCGGAGCTCGTCATTACTTTCAGCCCAGAGGTTAGTCTTGTTACTTATTGAGTTGGTTGTACTCATACTACACTCTGCACCTCGTGTGCAGATCTAGGAGCTTCCGGACACAGCGACCTCTAGATCTCAGAATTCTATCAGTTGGAGACTATCAATGTAGCTTCCTGGAGTCCGTTGACCTTGACTCCCTTTCTTTCAGTTATTGTACAGTTCTATACTTTCAGATATTGTTTTATCAATCAGACTTTGTATTCATATTAGATGCTCATGTACTTAGTGACACTGGGTTTTGGGAGTGTGGTATTTGAAACTGTGAGTTTTCTTCCGCTGAATTTAAGTATTTTGTTCTGAAACTTAAAAGATATGGTAGTTTATTTAGATTGTTGAATTGCCTAGTATTGAGATAGGCGTCATCATGACAGGTGAGATTTTTGGGTCATGACAAGTTGGTATCAGAGCTTTAGGTGACATAGGTCTCACGAGTCATGAGCAGGTTTAGTAGATTCTTGCGGATCTGTACGGAGACGTATATCCTTATCTTTGAGAGGCTGCCGAAACCTTAGGAAAATTTCACTTTCTTGTATTCTGCCGTGCGAAATTGATTCAGCTTGAAACATAATTCTTTGAATTCGTTCCACGCATTCGTGTGCGCATGTGAGCGCTCAGTATCAGTTGTGTATCGCTGACTTGTGATTCCATGAACGAGGTTCGATATGAGTATTATGTGTTTTGGTGATGGGCCAGTCTGGAGAACTTGAGGCCATGGTTAGACCGCAACTTAAGCTCGGTAGCTCAGTTACAACTTGTACAATTAGACTCATATGTCCGGAAATGTCCCTACGAGTGGAATTTATGGCTCAATGAGAGGTGGAATGGCCTTGTGATGGGTATGATGTGACCGCGGAATGTGTTAAGACAATTTGAATATAACGAGAAGTATTTCCTTGAAATGTAAAGGAAAGACCACCGGGTGCTTGATTTTTGTTTTGATGTGACGTACAGTCTCGAGTATGGATATTTTGAAGGATCTTTCATGTTGTTAAATTTCGGGACAAATTAAATTCTCATGTTTGGTTATTGAGTTTGGACTCAAAAAGATTAAGTTATTGCATATTAGTTATGGTTGTGAAAGGATATAACAAGATGCCTGTTGAGGCTAAGCAGGTGGGTTACCCCCTGCGGAGTAATCTACGTAGGTGTGTTCCTTATAATGTTGAGTGGAGAGTTTCTTTTCTACCAGCTAGGCGTATATGTTGAGATTTGAATTTGAATCCTGTTGAGAAAGTTGACTTGACTGTCACGAGAAAATATGCGAACTTAGCGGATGACTGAGGCATTTTATGGTGGGTGTTGCGTAAGCTCGAGAAGAATTCTCGTTGAACGAACTGCAGTATTATGGCCGTAATAAAGTATGGGTATTGTGAGTTATGGAGTGTTTTGTTGTATGGCATTGAGCCAAGTGGAGGAGCCTGCTATTGACAATTCAATTTCATGGATATATGTTAAAAAATTTTGTTTTGGTCTGAGGCATACTTGTGGGTTAATTATGACTTGCAGAAGTAGAGATCGAGGATGACTCGGGAAGGAAAATCCTGGATACGAATTACAACTTTCTGAAAATATATAAATTATGGAATGATTATGTTATTATTTTGAAGAATGTAGTGCGCATGAAGTATGAATTTGATTGGTCTTGTTAAGGCAAGGTTACTTCTTGGAGTGTTGAATGTGCTAAAGGAGCACGTGTTTTTTGGCCAGTTTGGGCGGTGCAATTTGAATTTGAGCAAAGTGGGTGACTCTCGAGAAGGTTCTAATGGATTCTACAATTTAATATAAGAAAGGAATGAGAAACAATTTTTAAATTCACATAAGGTCCTTCAGAGTGGGTGTCTTGGTTGTGATACTTTGTGGTGCTTAAGAAGAATACAATGGCTTATGTGCCTTAAGGCAGTGTAGTTGTATGTTAGGATGTCTTGTAGTGAGATTTGGGTAAGGATTTTGGAGTTCTGACAAGGAGAAGTGTCAACTTGAGGTTAGTTCAGAAGAAACTCAGAGATAATAGGACAAATTGGTAACAAGTTGGATCAGTATGGTGATGGTATGCTCGGTTCTTTTGGTAATTATGATGTGGTCAGATTTTATTTTAGATATTTTGATGAATGTTATAACTGCTCAGTAATTCTAGAGAAGGGTGCGCATTTCAAAAGGCGCTTTGTGTTTTGACTTATGGATGCTCATCGGTATTGCAGTACTCACCTGGTTGGTAGACTGCTAATGTTCAAATTATTGCTATGTGGCACGGAAGAATTATGAAAGTATTCCTTATGGGGTTATCATGAATGGATGATGTGTTAGTCATTTTAGTGCTGGAGTTGGGATCAGTTACGGTGATTCATGTGTTCGATGAATTTGGAGACTATGAGTTCTCAGAAGTATATTGATTCGGGGTTGCAACCTATTTAAGGTGACTATTTTATTTAAAACTCGGTGGAGGCACTAGATGCGTTAATTATTTATGATAGCTATGCACTATGAGAGTACATATATGTGAGGTTTGAGCCCATGTGAGGGCATTAGAGCAAGTATTCATACTCGGAAGAGTACTTAGGCTATAATATTCCTAGAGTTGACTGTTAAGCGTAAAGTTATAACGTTTCCCATATTCGTACCTTTATTGAGAACTATCTGGGCTATACATGAGGTTAAAAAGAAGACGATTCCTTAAATAAACGGGGTAGTTACTAATTCTGCTTTAAAAATTGCCGATTTGAACATACTTTGCAGATGCTTACACTATGGCATGCTATTTATACCAGTCTAGTATCATGAGAATCTTATTTCATTACCATATACAATTGCACTTGTTTAATTGCTCCTGTATGATATGATGGGACTAGAGGCCTGTGAATATGCCAGTGGATTATGTTATTGGCACGTGAGTTGTCCGTGCGGGTCCAGATATTGATACGATAGCACGTGAGTTGTCTGTGTAGGTTGATCTTAATGTGAGATCTGGGAGAGCTGGTTACCGTTATTAGATTCGTGTGTCGTTGTAGAAGTGCTTGTTGAACTTACAAATGGTTCTCTACTTTGATACATCTTCTATTTTGGGTACAAGGTTGCGCAGTTGTGGATTGAGTTGTATTGGTGTGGCATGTCAATGGGATAGTTATGTTTAATACTATAAGGTCATTGGACCTAGAATGTGTACTATTAGGTTTGATTACGGTATATTGGGAGGAAAATATTGAAAGTGGGCTTAGAAAGTGATTTTGGTTCTAGGTAGGGCGGGATAGCTCCATGACTTATCGATCTGATAAGAGGTTATGAGTTTTTGATTGTTTCTTTCATCATTGGTAGTGTAAGAAGGCTTTGGAATGAGGTTTTGTTGAATGCGGGGTTTTAATACTTGTACTTGGTTGGTTTGGAGTAATTACTGTGATTGTGATCAGGAATGGTGCTACGGGCATGTGAGTTGTGTAGTATGTAATGTGATTATATCTAGGGTTAAGGCTATGGATTGATAGAGCTTGTTCAGACTTAAATGGTGTGTGAGATTTAGATCTTAGAAAGAATTCTGGGTGTTAGAAATTGGGCTCTAAGTTTTGGGCTAAGGTTAAATTAATGATTTTCAATTGTGTTATGTTGTCAGGCCTATATAAAATAGGATGACGTGGGATCACCCCAAGTATGTGCATGTTAAGGAGGAACAGTGATTTAAAGGCTTAGGAACAACTCTTGGCTCGTTCGAGGACGAACATATGTTTAAGTGGGGGAATTGTAACGACCCGACCGGTCGTTTTGAGCATTTACGCTCCTTTCAACTATTTGAAGTCTTGAATAACTTCCTACGAGGTATTATGACTTGTGTGAATTATCGATTTTGGTTTTAAGATATTTCAGAGTTAGCTTGGAAGAATAAATTTCATGTTGGAAGCTTAAGTTGAAATAGTTGACTGAATGGCGACTTATGTGTAAACGACCCCGAAATAGATTTTTGATGATTATAATAGCTCCGTATGGTGATTTTGGACTTCGAAGCGTGTCCGAAAAATTATTCGGAGGTTCGTAGTGGAATTAGGCTTGAAATTTTGAAAGTTAAATTTTTGGAAAGTTTGATCGGGGGATTAACTTTTTGATATCGGGGTCAAAATCTGATTCTGAAAATTTTAATAGGTTTGTTATGTCATTTATGACTTGTGTACAAAATTCGAGGTCAATCAGACGTGATTTGATAGGTTTCGGCGTTGTTTGTAGAAATGAAAAGTTTCAAAGTTCATTAGGCTTGAATCTATGTGTGATTCGTGTTTTTAGTGTTGTTGGATATAATTCGAAGACTCGACTAAGTTCGTATGATATTTTAGGACTTGTTGGTATATTTGGTTGAGATCCCGAGGAGCTCGGGTGAGTTTCGGATAAAAAATTTGACTTAAACAGCTGGTGGAATTTTCTGATATCCGAATCTGATTTCCTTATACGCGATCGCGTGAATCCGTATGCGATCGCGTAGGCTTAGTTGGTCGGTAGAGGTTTTGTTCTTCGCGATCGCGTTGGGATATCCGCGATCGCGTAAGGTTAATTAAAGGCTGCTGAGTTTTGTGCTTCGCGGTCGTGTGAAGCGGGATGCGATCGCATAGCTTTGAGATTTTGTGACTCGTGAATGCATGAAGAAGGTCTCATTCGCGTAGAGTAAGTGGAGCGGAGTAGAAGTCACGCGTTTTGTGCTTCGCGATTGCGTCGACTAGTCTGTGATCGCGTAGGTCTGTGATGTTGTGCATCGCGATCGCGTGGGAAAGTCCGCAATCGCATAGGGTTAAATTTGGGCTGTGGAAAACTTTTCTTCGCGATCGCGTGGGAATGTTCGCAATCGCGTAGAGCAAATGACTGGGCAGAGATCCCATTTTCCCATTTTTGACGGATTGGAGCTCGGGAAGAGGTAATGTTTGGGAGATGTTCAGAGAAAACAACGGGGTAAGTATTCTTAACTCAATATTGGTTAAATTACCCGAATCCATGGTCGTTTTTAACATTTAATTGGTGAATTAAGTTGGAAAATTGTGAAACCCTCTTGGTTTAATTTGGAGATTTGAGGGTCGAGTTGATGTCGGATTTGAGTAATATTAATATGGTTGGACTCGTGGTTGAATGGGCGTTCATATTTTGTAACTTTCGCCGGATTCCGAGACGTGGGCTTTTTGAGCTAATTTAGGATTTTTATAGAAAATTAGTATTTTCTTATGGAATTAATTCCAATAAATTTCATTGACTGTATTGAATTATTTGTGGCTAGATTCGAGGCATTTGGAGGCCAATTCACGAGGCAAAGGCATATCGGAGTAAAGAATTACACGGTTTGAGGTAAGTAACACTTCTAAACTTGATTTTGAGGGTATGAATCCCCGAAATTTAGTATGATATAAATTTTTTGGAGGTGACACGCATGATAGGTGAAGAGCATGTAGACGTGCGCCACAGAAATTGTGTCTTGAGTAAATTTTGTGTAGTTGTAAAATTAATGAATTATGTTATTATCCGAATATTCTCCTCGTGTTAGAAAATTGAGCTGAGACTCTTATTAAAGATCATGTATAAGCTACGTGCCAATATTTTGGGACCCATGGGGTCCTGTTGCTGTTGAAAATTCATACTCAGTCATATTCATGTCATTACATATCATATCTCAGTCTTTGTTATTATTTATTGATACGTCATATCATCATTTTTGGGCTATTTTATGATATTGTGAGCCCATGAGAGAGAGACTGGAGAGATTAATGACTGAGTGAGGCCGCGGGCCTGATTGTGAGGATAATTATGGGATCGGGCTGCACGTCGCAGCAGGCCATATTGGCTTTATATACTTTATTATTATACAGATCGGGATTGCCCGCCTGCAATAGGCCATATAGGCTTTATATAGCGTTTGGGCTGAAGGAGCCCCTAATAGAGTCTGCACACACACCCAGTGAGCGCGGTTGTTTTATATTGAATGATGGATCTTCCATGGGCATAGATCTTCCCTGGGCATGGATCTTATCATTTATATTAAGGGATGGATTTTCCCTGAGCATGGATCTTTCCCGAAACATTTATATTGAGGGGTGGATCTTCCATGGGCATGGATCTTCTCTGGGTGTGGATCTTGCCCGAAGTATTTATATTGAGGAATGGATCTTCCCTAGGCATGGATCTTGCCCGAAGAATTTATATTTTAATGAGTTTACTGGATATGGATCTTGTCCGTATCATTTATATTCGGGGATAAATTGGGCATGGATCTTGCCCGAAGTATTTATATTGTAACGAGTTTACCTGGACATGGATCTTGTCCGTATCATTTATATTCGGGGATAAATTATCCCAGGGCTGGATTGGCCTTATACGGTACTGAGTGACTGACTGTCATTCGATGTGTATATATATACGGGTTGGAACACCCCTGAGCTGTATTCGCCATAAACAGTACCGAGTGACCGGATGATTTGTGACTAGTATTTAGTTGAGGTCCTTCTACTGAGATGTCATATTTCTCATATCATACAGTATTGATCTATTTCGCTTGTACTGAGTTTAACTGTTGAACTTGAAAGCATGCCTATATTTTTGTACCATTATTTATACTGGACTATACATGCGGAGCTCGTCATTACTTTCAGCCCAGAGGTTAGTCTTGTTACTTATTGAGTTGGTTGTACTCATACTTCACTCTGCACCTCGTGTGCAGATCCAGGTGCTTTCGGATACAGCGACCGCTAAATCTCAGAATTCTATCAGTTGGAGACTATCAAGGTAGCTGCATGGAGTCCGCTGACTTTGACTCCCTTTTTTCAGTTATTGTACTGTTCTATGCTTTCAGACAGTGTTTTGTCAATCAAACTTTGTATTCATATTAGATGCTCATGTACTTATTGACACCGGGTTTTAGGAGTGTGATATTTGAAACTGTGAGTTTTCTTCCGCTAAATTTAAGTATTTTGTTCTCAAACTTGAAAGATATGGTGATTTATTTAGATTGTTGACCTGCCTAGTATTGAGATAAGAGTCATCACGACAGGTGAGATATTTGGATCGTGACATCGTGTTGATGCATCTTGACATGTCATGATTCAAAGGAAATTAGGAACTCATATTATTAGCAAGGGAAATCCATTCCAGAAATTCGTTCTTTTTCCATATACCATACATGCAGACAAGGTATTGACATGTGCTGTTGGGTCTTTGAGCTTGCAAGTTTATCCCTGTCAGTTTGGGAATGTGTGATGTATGTTGGTAATGCCTCATGGAATAGTCATAAAATTAAGCGGGTGGACTTGTTTGTTCGAATTTGGAGAAATCAGTGATGCTTAATGGGCTAGTCCCGTTGGTTTGATTCTATTTTGCTAATGAAGTCATTTCTAGAAGAGCAAGGATTGTAAAGTTATCTGAGCTAGTTAGGTGAACACGCATAGAGGTGATAATGGGTATATTGAGGCTCCTATCATTGATCCGCCATTTCATTTTATTTTGCTTTATTTTATTCTATTATATTATTATATTTTATCCTGTTCTTATGTATGCTTGAGTGTTGATTGTTATCTTTGCTAACATTTGTCTGAATGATTGTTGGGCCGTGAGATCTGGGGGAAGACTTGGTCCATTAGTATTAATTTGTCTACATATTTTAGGAGTTGGGCTTGGTCTAAATACATGAGCATGAAGTGACTTTTTATTAGTTTTTTTTTTATTTACTTTTTTTTTTATTTTCTTATTCCATCGTTTGCTAGTATCATGTTTAGGCAGATCACACTTGGGTAGGCAAATTTTAGGACATTTATTTTAGATTTTAAGGCGAGATGTTGTCCCTTTTAGTTAATTATGTTATCCGAGGAAAACCCCGAAGAACTTGTAAATATTTTGTAATCCGAAAAATGCCTCGTGGTGCATGTAATTGAAGACCGGAGGCGAACATCATTTATGGAAGCGTAGTATAGAACTTTTAGTATTTTTTCTTTTATTAGGTGGAGACAACCATTGTAGGGATTTGGTTAAGGAATATTCAGCTTTTATGGCACAGGGGCGAGGTTCACAGCACCCCCGATGTGATTTCCGCCTCCTCAGAGTAGGCCTTGTAATGTAGCATTGACAATATTGAGTTGGTCCGTCAAGTTGTCTATAGTTTGTTGCATGACAGTCATCATATCTACCTCTTGTGTCCTATGGGCTAAATCCTCTGTCCGCTCCTATTGGAGCCCTCAAATTTACTAAAAATTTCGGTTGTCTCTGTGGCTGCCGTTTGCCGGTCTCCTTCAGAGTCGCGACTGATGTTTGCTATATCTCATTCGGCTTGTTGTATCCTGCAGTCCAGGTCATCCAACCTTTGTACTAGGTTGGTTCTTAGATCAGGTATCGTACTCGCGATGGGTCGTAATAAGCTAACTATCTCTTCAAGGGCCACAATATGGTCCCCATAATTTACCATGGTCAGAAATGGTGGAAATGACAATGTGTTCTCTCATCCGATGTCGAGCCTAGGCTCTGATACCAACTGTTACGTGGCGCTTTCCTGAAATATCCTGGAAGGGCGACGTAAGGCTAAGTAACTGATGTCCATGTGGTTACTGTCCGTCAACTGGGGTCCCCTCCGTACGCTAGACGAGACTGTAAGTATCGTACGAGGAAACCAATGTCAAGAACAATTGAGAGAAGAGAAAAGAGAATGAGAATGAAAGAAAATTTGATTGCATTAATGAAAGCTATTACATAAAGGTAACAAGGTGTCGAGGGGGAAAGACACCAATACAGAGAATTATTTGCTTGCTTGAAAGTTTGACTACTTGATCCCCCATAATAATGTTTAAAAAAATAATTATAGGACTTGACATAAATAAGCTAGAGAATCATAATGGAAATACAAAAAGTAAAACTACTCTATATTTACAATAAAAAGGACTTAGATTCCTACAAGGTAAAAACAAGTCTGTTGGCGGCAACCTTGTCTTTAGCATAAGGGTCTATGCGCATGGCACTGGCCGCAGGGCATGGGTCGATTGCGCTGAAAACGTGCGCCCGCCGAGGGGCGCTGTTGGCATTTACCTGCGGCTGGACGCTGGCAAGGGCTATTGATGGAGTGTATGGCTGGAAAGCCGCCCATTACATAATTTATGACTTGTAATTCAAATTCTCCAAATAGGAAATTATTTTTGCGATTAGGCGCCTTTCAAAATTAGATTTTGATTAGCTTCTTGAAGTTATTAAGGAAGATCATATAATCCCATAAATAACTACTCTTTTTCCTGTTTAGAAAAATTAGATACAGATTTTATATATATATATTGGTATTATCTTCCATCTCCTTTTTGTGCAGTTCTTTTGATATGGCAATGGCGAAGACCTTGTGCTGGAAAACTAATTCAAAGTTATAATAAGAAATAAAAATTATTTCGAATTTTTTATTTGCAAGTTTGTTTAATTTATGTTTAATTAGGATTTATAGTCAAACTAATATAGGAATAGATTTTCGTGTTTCAAGTTAAAAGAGATTATGTACTAATATAAATAAGAGTATTAGTAGTTATTGTCATGCGTAGAGATTTATGGAGAAGTGTAAAAATTACATAAATTATTAAGATATTAAGTAAAATATATTTCCTTCATATTGGTATCAGAGCCTCTACGATATTGGTAGAGAATTAAGTCACTTTCACTGCTAGCGGCGACACTAGTCAATGTGTGTCGCCCATCTGGTCAATAATTATGTTGACAAATGTGGGACCAAAATATATGCATGTAAAGAAAATATGCTAAGAAGGATGGAAAAGTATTGCAAGTTAAAAGAGAACCAAGCAAATATGGCAGAAGAGGAAAAAATCTTCTCTAAAAGTTAAAAAAAACAAACATAAATAATTGAAAGTTGGAGAGAAGTGCTCCAACAAATGAAGATTGAAGAGAAGTGCTTTAACTAGTAAAGGTTGATGAGAAATGAATAAATAATTGGGAGTTGGAGAGAAGTGCTCCAACAATTGAAGGTTGAAGACAAGTGTTTCGACAAAATTAGATATTGGTATAAAGTGCATCAATGAGAGTTGAAGACATGAGTGTTTTGAGGCCTCGAGTAGGTCTGTGTTCTGTTATGGGACTTGTCGGTATATTTGGACGGGGTCCCGAATGGCTCGGGTGAGTTTCGGACGAGGTTCGGATCAATTTCATTGCATATTGCATTGTTGAAGGCTACTTGTTCTGGTGTTCTCGCACCTGCGGAAATGGGCTCGCAGGTGCGATGGTCGCAGGTGCGGCAAAGGTGTCGCAAATGCGACATGAGAGTTGGATGAGGAGGCCCGCAGAAGCGGAAGTCGGGGCGCATATGTGCAGAAGCAGCCAATGCGCGCAGAAGCGCAACCGCAAGTGCGGTCCTAGGCTGCGCAGAAGCAATCATGGATGGCCAAGCTGTTCGCGCAGAAGCGAGATTGTTCCCGCAGAAGTGAGGGTTGCAGATACGGCCTCTTGTTCGCAGGTGCGGATTGACTGGACAGAACCCTTTAAGTTCGAGGGTTTGTGATTCTTCACCCATTTTCGGATTTTGGAGCACAGTTATGGCGACTTTTGGAGCAATTTTCATCACAAGGATTGGGGTAAGTATTCTACACTTGGTTTTAATCTTGTTCCATGAATCTACCTTTATTTTTGGTAATTGGATTGTGAATTTTAAAAAGAAAATTAGGGGTTTTGGCCTAAAGTTTCGTAATATGAATTTTTGAATTTTGAACATCGAATAGGAGTCGGATTTGAGTGAAAGTAGTATGGTTGGACTTTTAATTAAATGAGTTGTAGGATTTTGTAAATTTTTTTGGGTTCTGAGGTGCTAGTCCGGGTTGGGATTTTGGCCGATTTTGGGCTATTGATTCAAGATTTGATTTTTTCCGATCGGTATTGGTTCCTTTAGCATTGTTTGATGTATTTGAGTTATTTTGGGTTAGTTTCGAGCCGTTCGGAGGTCGGAATGCGTGGGATGGCATCTTTGGAGCACCGCTTGGCTTGCTCGGCATTGGTATTGGCTTGTTCGAGGTAAGTAACTCTTCTAATCTTGGAGCTAAGGGTATGAAACCCCGAAATACATGTTATGTGATTTGTGTTGAGGTGATGCACATACTAGGTGACGGGCGTGTAGGCCTGCACCATATGAATTGGGTCTCAGTTGTTTCCATGGCACTGTATAGTGGTCCTACCATATGAATTGGGTCTCAGTTGTTTCCATGGCACTGTATAGTGGTCCTACTTTATTGATGTCCGTATTTTTACCATGTGATAAAGTAATTGAGTTGTTAATCATGCTAGATACCATGTTTAGGCTTTATGACGATACTGCTAGGACCCATAGTGGTCGTTTCTTGCTATTATTTTACCGTTTTTAGTGATATTTCGTACTCAGCCATATTCATGCATTCATATCATTTCTCAGTCTCAGTTATTTATTGATACATAATATCATTGTTGTCGGGCTAGTTTCATGGCATTGTGAGCCCGTGAGTGAGATTGGAGAGATTGATAACTGAGTGAGGTCGGGGGCCTGTTTGTGAGGATGTTGTCACTATGACACGTGAATTGTCCGTGCAGCACATGAGTTGTCCATGCAATTCCAGATATTGATATTATGGCACATGAGTTGTCCGTGCAGCACGTGAGTTGTCCATGCAGTTATAGCACTTGGGCTGAAAGGAGCCCCTCCGGAGTCTGCACACCCCCAGTGAGCGCGGTTGATATTATATAGGGAGGGATCCTCCCTGGACATAGATATTGTCCGAAGCATTTATATACCTGGAGATGGATCTTCTCCATGGGGCAGGATTGGCCTTCCTCGGTACTGAGTGACCGATGGTCAGTGATATATATATTTCGGGATGGATCTTACTTGGGTCGTATGGGCCATATACAGTACCGAGTGATTGAGCATGATGAGTAGAAAGTGTGAGACAGTGAGATTGAGTATTCTGAGAGTGTGAGTACATGATTCATCTCTGAGATACATGACCTTGGCATGCACACATGAGATACATGCATAAAGATGCATTTTTCCTCATGTTGTACGGTATTACGTCATCCATGACTTTTTACACACATTGATATTTGGCATAGAGAGGTATTTTCGCACTTGTTATCTGGAAAGAAATGGAAACATCTTATTTATTGTGGAAAGGATATTTGGAAAAATTACAATTTTCAAACTTACTCGTATTTTTGGCATTTTCGGTAAAAGATTTGGGTTTTCACTAAGTTAATTGATACGCATGACTATTTTCTGGAACTGTGAATGAGCTGAGCATTTTACTTCTGAGATATATCTTTTATTACTTGTATTATGATGTTATGAACTGTTGTAGGATATTGGTATTGGACCCGACCTTTTGATAGCTCGTCACTACTTTCAACCTAAGGTTAGGTTTGTTACTTATTGAGTACATGGGGTTAGTTGTACTCATACTACACTTCTGTACCTTGCGTGGAGATGTTGGTTGCTGATGTTGTTGTGTTCAATGGGAGCTGGATTGAAGATGTACCTGTGTCCCGGTTGTAGCTGCCTCTTATCCTGGCAGTCGTTTTGCGTATTTTAGCCTCAATCCCCTATTTATTGCCTCCTCTATGTTATATTATGGTTATGTGACTTGTCGGGGTGGTTGGGTTCGGGGGAGTTTCGGAGTGAAATGGGACACATAGTCCCTAAGTTGGAGGTTTAAGTTGCATAAGTTGACCGTAGTTTGATTTATATAAAGACAACTCCGGAATAGATTTTTGATTGTTCCAATAGCTCGGTGTAGTGATTTTGGTCTTAGGAGCGTGTCCGGATATTGATTTGGAGGTCCGTAGGTCGTTTCAGCATGAATTGGCGAAAGTTGGGAAGTAGGAAGATTTTGAAAAGTTTGACCAGGAATTGACATTATTGATATCGGGGTCGGATCCTGATTCCGGAAGATAGAATAGGTATGTAATGTCATTTATGACTTATGTGCAAAATTTAAGTTCAATCGAAATTGTTTTGGTATGAATCGGCATTATTTTTGGAATTCGAAAGTTTATAAGTTCTTTAGGCTTGAATCGATATATGATTCGTGATTCTAGTGTTGTTTGATGTGATTTGACGCTTCGAGCTTGTTTGTATGATGTTTTAGGACTTGTTGGTATATTTTGTTGAGGTCGCCTCGGGTGTAATTAGGATCATGTTCGGCGCATTTCGGAACCTTGAAGGTTGCTGAATCTGGTACTTCTGGTTTCCTTATACGTGATCGCGAGTGTATTAACGCAATCGCGAAGAGTAGTTTAGCACGGGGGAAAATTTGCTCTATGGATCGCGGAAGGAGGTAAGCGATCGTAGAAAGTTGGCTTTCAGTGAATCGCGAAAGCGTGAAGGTAGTCGCGTTCGCGTAGAAGAAATAGTAGGTTGGGGGCTGAGGCAGCTTGTGCTATGCGATCGCGTGGCTTGGGATGCGGTCGCGAAGTTGAGGCAACTTGTTTATCGCGTTCGCGATTGGTTTCACGCGAACGCGAAGAGTAAAATGGAGCTGGGCCGAATTTGTCTTACGCGATCGCGAAGGGATTTCCGCGATCGTGATGTGTAAATCACTAGGCAGCAGAACTTAAGTTTGAAATTGAGGGTTCATTTTATATTTCACATTTTGGACTTAGAGAGCTCGATGTGAGGCAAATATTCGGGAGATTTTCAGAGAGATTGTTGGGGTAAGAATTCCTAACTCGATTTTGGTTAAATTATTCGAATATGTCGTTGTTTTTATCATGTAATTAGTGGTTTGAGTAAAAACTTTGGGGGAAAATGGTATAAACTCCTTAGGCTAAAATTTTGAGTTTGGAAAGGTGAATTGAGGTCGGATTTGAGTAATTCTTGTATGGTTAGACTCGATATCGAATTGGTGTTCGAATTTTGTAATTTTGGTCGGGTTCCGTGATGCGGGCCCGGATTGACTTATTGGGTTGACTTTTTAATTCTTCGCAAATATCGTAATTTCATTGTTTGAATAAGTTTCCTATAGTTATATTTATAGTATGAAATTATTTTGGCTAGATTCGAGTCGTTCAAAGTTAGATAATCGAGGGAAAGACCTTCTAGTGGATTGATTTAGCGTGGTTTGAGGTAAGTGGCTTCCCTAACCTTGTGTGGGGAAATTATCTCTTAGGATTGGTGTTGTTTGTGATAATTGTGGTGTGTAAAAGTCGTGTACGCAAGGTGACGAGTGTGTATACGGGCTAAATGTGAAAATTACTGATTTTTATATATCTAAATTCCTTTCATGCCTTAATTGAGTTACCTTAACATGTTATAGTCATCATTTTTAGTATAAATTCACATGTCTACTTGTCTTATCTCTTACTTGCTAATTTCTCTAAATGTTTAGTTGAAGTTCTTGTTTTCTTTATTTTGTATTCATTATTTAACTTTTGAATTTTTTACTTGAAATTGCTATTCTTCGAATATCTTGTTGTTGAAATTGGTATCGAGTTGCAAAGGCCGTGATTCCTATTGAGGCAACGTTTTAAGTTGTGAAATATTATTCTATTGAGTTACTCTTCGGTTGTTATTGTTGAGATTTTGTGTATATTGTGGTTGAGCCGTGGGCTCTTTATTGTGAAATTCTGTTATTGTTTGGTTTCTCTGGCAAGTTGTGATATTGGGCACTTGAGGTGCGATTTGTGATACGTTGTGATATTGATACGCATGTGGTGGTATAAGGCCTGGGTTTTGAAACGCATGCGGTGAGATAAGGTGGGCTTTATACGCGTGGCTAGTAGGGGAACTACTAGAAGTCATGCAGTGTGATAAGGTGGGCTAAAATGAGGGATGCTATTTCGGGAAAAAATTTTTTAACTAAATGTAAAGGCTACCGCGGTGATATAAGGAAAGTTTATGAGTTATTCTTATGATTTGGGACTACGAGGCGGTACCTCGGTAGTGAACCTTTTGATCCTTTCTCTATTTGTTGTATTTGACTTTGGTTGTTCGTTTCCTTTACATATTAATTATTGTTTTTCTTCGTGTTGTTTTACTTGCTTTAGTTCCGTGTAGCTAGCCTTTACATGATATTTGTTGTTTAAATTTCATTATTTTCATTGCTACACTACCATACTCTTGTACAGTCTGCTTATTTGTTCCAATAGAGCCCTGACCTGACCTCGTCCCTACTATACCGAGGTTAGGCTTAGCATTTACTGGGTACCATTGTGGTGTACTCATGCTACGCTTATGCACATCCTTTTGTGTAGATCCAGGTACACTGTACCAGTCCAGGCATCATTGATTTGAGTCCGAGCGTGGAGACTTCAAGTTATACCTGCCAGCGTCCACAGGCCTCGGTGTCCCCCTTCTATCCTGATTTCCTTATTTCTTTACCCTATTATAGACAGTGATGTATATGATTGTTCAGTACTATTACTCAGAGCTTCTGATTTATATTTCACCAGGTTTGGGAGTTGTACATGTTGAGTTACAAATTTTATTTTATGTAGTTGTTGAAGTTTTGAGACTTTTAATTATTGTTTTAATTATTCCGCATGATGTTAGGCTTACCAAGTCTTAGAGACTAGGTGTCGTCACGATATCCTATAGAGAAAAATTGGGGTTGTGACAAGTTGGTATCAGAGCTCTAGGTTCATGGGTGTTATGAGTCACAAGCAGGTTTAGTAGAGTATCGCGGATCGGTACAGAGATGACTGTACTTATCTTCGGGAGGCTATGGAACTATTAGGAAAATCCTCACTTCTTTGATTCTTTATCATGCAAAATTGTTGACTTAGGGATTCTAAATTTCTATCTTTCTATTCTCTCACGGATGGTGAGGACATGCACAACCGAATCGGATGACCTGACACCCGCGCCCCTGTTAGAGTCGCGAGAGGTTGGGGCCGGGGTAGAGACCGAGGACGTCCACGTGGTGTAGCGAGAGCCCCTGATCGAGCTGCTACAGAGGAGCCACCAGTAGCTCTAGTTGGAGAGCAAGAACTTGAGATGCCTGTTACTTCCCCTGCACTTCAGGAAACCCTCACCCAGTTTCTGTGCATGTTTCGCACTCTAGCTCAAGCAGGGTTGATCCCACTTGCTCCTGTCACATCTCAGGCCGGGGGAGGAGCACAGACTCCCGCCGCCCGTACCCCATAGTAGCGGGTCCAGGTTGATCAGGTCCCAAAGGTCATACCAGTATAGCCAGTCGCCCCAGTTCAGCACGAGGTTAGGGCAGTAGCATCTAAGGGAGAGCAGCTCAGGCTCAAGAGGTACAAAAAGTATCACCCCCTACTTTCAGCTGTTTGGCGTTAGAGGATGCCCAGGTCTTTCTTGAGGAGTGCCACCGTATCCTTTGTACTATGGGTATTGTGGAGTCTAGTGTGGTTGTTTTCACTACATTTCATCTTAAGGGAGCAGCTTATCAGTGGTGCGAGCGTATGAGTTGGGTAGTCCGGCCGAAACAGCTTCACTCACCTAGGCTTAGTTCTCAGTTATGTTCTTGAGGGAGTTTGTTCCCCAAAGTCTTAGGGATACATGGCGCATAGAGTTTGAGCAGTTGCGCCAGGGTTCTATGACCGTATCGGAGTATGCAGTCCAGTTCAGTGTTTTGTCCGGGCATGCACCAACCTTGGTTTCTACTGTTAGAGAGCGAGTCTGTCGATTTATCAAGGGGCTCAACCCTGGTATCAGATTCAGCATGGCCGGAGAGCTGGAGATGGACATCAAATACCAGCAGGTAGTGGAGATCGCTAGGAGATTTGAGGATATGTGGGCTCGGGATAGAGAGGAGAGGGAGGCCAAGAGGCCTCAAGATTCTGGCACATACAGTGGTGCCCGTGCCCCAGTTGCAGCCCGTCATGGTAGTGGCTATGTGAGCCACCATGCTTATTCAGCACTTCCAGCTTCCAGCGATATTCCTGCCACTCTTAGGCCTCAAGTTCCCCATTATGCACCGCCATTGTCTAATGCACCTCCTGCATGAGGTTCTTTCAGCGGTCAGTCCAGCCGATCAGGCCCGAGCCAGTCACAGCAGCCACATCCTCCGAGAGCTTGTTTTGAGTGTGGTGACACTCGTCATATGGCGTTGCCCCAGACTCATGAGGGGTGCATATCCACGGACTACTCAGTCTCCGCGTATTCCACCGGGTCCTCAGGCCATGATTACCGCACCAGTTTCCACTCCACTTCACAGCCAGCTAGAGGTGGAATTCGGGCAGGTAAAGGTCACCCTAGATGGGGAGGCCAAGCTAGATATTATGCTCTTCCTACTAGGACGGAGGTAGTTGCATCCGACTCAGTCATCACAAGTATTGTCCCGGTTTGTCATAGATATGCATCAGTCTTATTTGATCCAGGCTCTACTTATTCCTATGTATCATCTTACTTTGCTCCATATTTGGGTGTATCATGTGATTCTTTGAGTTCTCATGTCTATGTGTCCACACCTGTGGGAGATTCTATTGTTGTTGATTGTATGTATCGGTGGTGTTTAGTTGTTCTTGGTGGTTTTGAGACCAGATCCGATCTATTATTGTTCAGTATGGTAGATTTTGATATTATTTTGGGCATGAACTGGTTGTCGCCTTATCATTCTATTCTCGACTATCACGCCAAGACTGTGACGCTGGCTATGCCAGGTCTACCACGGATAGAGTGGAGGGGTGCATTAGATTACATTCCTTGTAGGATCATCTCATTTCTAAAGGCTCATTGTATGGTTGAGAAAGGGTGTAATGCTTAACTAGCCTTCATGAGGGATGTCAGTGTTAATACTCCGACCATTAAATCAGTTCTGATAGTGAGGGATTATCCAAACGTATTTCCAGCAGATTTTATGGGCATGCCGCCCGACAAAGATATCGAATTTGGCATTGATTTGTTACCGGGCATCCAGCCCATTTCTATTCCACCATATCGTATGGCCCCAGTAGAGTTGAAAGAATTAAAGGAGCGGTTACAAGAGTTGCTTGATAAGAGCTTCATTTGGCCCAGTATGTCGCCTTGGGGTGCCCCAATCATATTTGTAAAGAAGAAGGATGGTTCTATGTGCATGTGTATTGATAATCGCCAGTTGAACAAGGTTACAGTAAAGAACAGGTATCCATTGCCACACATTGATGACCTATTTGATCCGTTATAGGGTGCCACAGTGTTCTCCAAGATTGACTTACATTCAGGCTATCATCAGTTGAAGATTCGGGAGCCAGATATCTTGAAGACTGCCTTCAGGACTCGGTATGGTCATTTTGAGTTCCTTGTGATGTCTTTTGGGCGGACCAACACCCCAACAACATTCATGCACTTGATGAACAGTGTATTCCAGCCTTATCTTAAATCATTCATCATTGTGTTTGTTGATGACATTCTGGTGTACTTCCAGATCCAGGAGCATCATGAGCAGCACTTGAGGACCGTGCTTCAGACCTTGCGAGAAGAAGTTGTATGTAAGATTTTCAAAGTGTGAGTTTTAGCTTGATTTGATTACATTTTTTGGTCATGTAGTGTCGAGCGATGGAATCAAGGTGGATCCGAAGAAGATTGAAGCAGTGCAGAGTTGGACCAGACCATCTTCAGCTACTGAGATCCGGAGTTTTCTTAGTTTGGCAGGGTATTATCATAGATTCATAGAGGGTTTCTCATCTATTGTTGCACCTAGGACCAGATTGACCCAGAAGGGTGCTCCGTTCAGGTGGACCGAGGAGTGTGAGGAGAGATTTCAAAATCTCAAGACTGCTTTGACTACAGCTCTAGTATTGGGATTGCCTACAGGTTCGGGGTCTTACACTGTGTACCGTAATGCGTCATGTGGTGGCCTCGGTGCGGTGTTGATGCAGGATGGTAGGGTGATTGCCTACGCGTCTAGACAGTTGAAGGTGCATAAGAAGAGCTACCTTGTCCACAACCTTGAATTAGAATCTATTGTTCATGCCTTGAAGATTTGGCAGCACTATTTGTACGGTGTCCCTTGTGAGGTCTATACCGACCCCTGGAGTCTACAACATTTGTTCAAACAGAAAGATCTTAACTTGCATCAGCGGAGGTGGTTAGAGTTGCTTAAGGACTATGATATCACCATTCTATATCATCCCGGAAAGGCCAATGTGGTGGCTGATGCCTTGAGTCACAAGGCAGAGAGCTTGGCAGTTTAGCTTATCTACCGGTAGCGGAGAGGCCATTAGCATTGGATGTTCAGGCCTTGGCCAACCAGTTTGTTAGATTGGATGTTTCAGAGCCGAGTCATGTTTTGGCTTGTATGGTTGATCGGTCTTCTCTATATGATTGTATCGGAGAGCGTTAATATGACGACCCCCATCTACTTGTCCTCAAGGACACGGTTCAACGCGGCGATGCCAAGGAGGTCACTATTGGGGAGGACGGTGTATTACGGATGCAAGGCAGGCTATGTGTGCCCAATGTAGATGGTTTGTGTGAGTTGGTTCTCCAGGAGGCTCACAGTACTCGTGTCGAAATACCAAACTCGTCACCGATAGCAATCTGTACGACTTTCTTCAATCAATCTATAACCACATCAAAACTACCATTGAAAGATCCCCATGTCTTAGCCTTCTTACGTAAATCACTGGTTGCACGCTCGTCACGTCCCTTGTTTTCAATATTTCTAGTGAGATTGACTGCATCAGAGTAGGACAAAGTCTTCATCTATGTGGATACTGCAGTGTATAGACGACCAACCAACCCATCAACAAACCTCTAAAATCGAGCTTCTTGGGTAGGCACTAAGTAAGGAGCATATCTAGCTAGATTACAAAATTTGGTGTTATAAGTTGACACATCCATATCTGGAGTCTGAATTAATCTCTCAAAGTATCTAGCATATTTTTGCCTCAGGCTGTCTGGAAGGAAATGATCCATGAACAACTTAGTGAACTCGTCCTATGTCAGTGGTGATGCTCCTCCTGGCCTTCCTAGCAATACAGTTTTATACCATGTGTTGGCCATACCCTCTAGTTTGTATGTTGCGAGCTCCACGGCTCTCTTATTAGAACATCCTAGAGCACGTAATGCCTTGAGTGTTCCATCCAGGAAACTTTGAGGACATGCGAATTATCAGAACCTGTGAATTTTGGTGATTTCAATTTCAGGAACTCTTGCAGGGATAGCTCCTTATTCCCGAAAGTCTTAAGTCTGTGCAGGTACTTGAGTTTGTAAAGTAGCCTGAGGAGCTGAACTTCCACCCTGGGCAGGCACCAATTCCTCTAACACATTCAATAACCTTGCCACTGCGTCTGCAGGTAAGGTAACAGTAGGTACAACAGTTGGCATTGGTGATGGAGCGTCCTGAACCCCATGTTCTTGCACTTGATATAGCATAGTAGCTTGGGGTTGACCCATGTTCCTAGCTTCAGGTTGAGGAGCAGCCTGTCTTCTAGTCTGATGAGCCCTAACTTGACCACCACCTCGGGTAGTACCACGTCCAGCACCACGTCCAGCAGATGAAGGTGTGCGAGTCCTAGCCATCTGCGAAAGAAATACTCCAAAGTCAATCTCAAGTTATCTCAACGCACGATCAAGAATGAAAGAAGGGAAAACATTCCTAGATATTCAGTAACCTCAAGATCATAAGTATGGGCGCCTACATACCCATGAACCAAACTCTACTAAACATTGCTCCATGACTCGGGACTTAAAGCCTAAGCTCCGATACCAACTTTGTCACGACCCAATTTAAAATCGTGACAGATGCTTAGGAGCAAGTGCTCCCAAGTAAGACTTATCAGTATTGTACAGAAAAACAGATAGAGTTTCCCCTATTTTTGGACTATCCAAAAAAATTTCTGTCTCATAAACATGTAACAACCAACCAATATTCACCTAAATCAGCCACAATCTTCATCAACTAACCACAAATGGGTTTCCACCAATATTACCAACCTCCTCAACATAATAAAACCAAAACCAACTTTAAAAATACGGAAAGAAAGTGTAATTACTACTAGTAACTAGTCCATATCAACAAATGAATACTCACGACACTAATAAGATAACGATGGAGCAACTCTAAGAGTTCAAAAGTAAAGACTATGGAAAATAAATAAAACTCTTCGCCCACGCTAACGAGTGCGGGGCTCACCAAGAAGTATCAACTTATGCGCTCTAATTAACAAAATCCTCGCCTACGTCAACTGTTGTCTTTGTAAAAAAATAAATAGTGGGGAATGAGTCGCTAGCTCAGTGAGTAATAACACTTAACCACAACCATTTTTATTGGGGAGAAGTCAGAAAACATGCTAGTATATTAAACAGAAAATATCATAAAAATACCCTTTCAGAAACAATTAAAAAATTCCAGTCTCATCATATTTTTCTTGTAATTTAATACAATTGGCAATTCAGTAATAAGCTCGGTAACCATTGTATAACATCAATATTCATATTTGGGAGGTTTTAATGAACGGATCATGTAATTGGTATAACTGTGGACTTCTTCGCAAGAAGTCAAATATAACGGCAGTCCCTACTCGAGGGAAATCAGTAATTGTATGCTAGTTCTACCTTCCCACTAGCAAGGGCTGTAACGGTAATCGGTAATTGCAAGGTGTACCAGGTCTAACGAACTCGCCGTTAGCTACGGGATCTTTCAAAGTCTACTCCCATTTATACTTGTCTCTATAATCCATATATACTCATAGAAAAATATTTTAAAATAATATAGAATATTTCGGTTCTTATCAAATCATGTAATTTCATTTCGATAACAGTAAATTCAAGTAACGGTAAAACATATCTAGTGCTAACAAGAATATTTAAAATAACGGTAATCATCTAAAATAACTATTTCGGTATCATATCGAGTAAAAGACTTGTCCCACATGCAACTCAAAAAAATCGGTAATATATTCATATTAAAAATTATGTGTAAATCATGCAAGTTATGAAAACACAAATTGTGGTAAGATTACTACTCACAGTACTCGTGTCGAAATACCAAAATCATCACCGATAGCGATCCGTATGACTTTCTTCAATCAATCTATAACCATATCAACATCGATCTTGAGTTAATATTCTTGTTTTAGCTAATTTAGAATTCCCAACCCTTGGGTTTCATGTTTGACTCTTAATTCATCAATTTATACTTACTCACGCTACTGGTAGTTAAGCATACTTCAAAATTTATTAAATACAACCTATTCATATGATATACCCAGTTAATTCACGGAAAAGTCTCATGAATTTCTCCCAATTTTCTTAACTTTATCTTTCAAATTCTTAATTCAATTTCGAAATTATATCTACTCAGCCCTATCAGAATTATGTATATAAAATTCCATTGTCTTAAAAGAGGAAGAAATACATATAATTACCTGGAGTGTATTGCTGAAACCCAAGGAATTGTATGCTAAAGATTAGATGAAACACGATCTTCGGCGCTAAAGAAACACCCGAAACTTTCTTTCTTTTTGGTTTTTCCTGTTTGATGCTTTGTTTCTTCTTTCTAAGGGATTTTCTTTTTTCTGATATTCCTTTTGGCTTCTTTCACTTAAACAGACAAGGTGGGTTGCTCTGATGGTAAGCGCCCTCCACTTCCAACCAAGAGGTTGTGAGTTCGAGTCACCCCAAGAGCAAGGTGGGAGTTCTTGGAGGGAAGGATGCTGAAGGTCTATTGGAAACAGCCTCTCTACCTCAGGGTAGGGGTAAGGTCCGCGTACACACTACCCTCCCTAGATCCCACTAGTGGGATTATACTGGGTTGTTGTTGTTGTTGTTGTTTCACTTAAACCAGATGGGCTAAGCCCATTTAACGTACTCTTTCTTTCTTTTCTTTTATTTTTCTAATTATTGTTTTTTTTTTTGTTGCAACTTCCTTAACTATCCTTTATTTAATAGGAGATATTGCATCGCGGTACTCCATTCATCTGGGTGTCGTGAAAATGTATCAGGACTTGAGGCAGCACTATTGGTGGAGGAGAATGAAGGATATAGTAGAGTATGTAGCTCGGTGCCTAAATTGTCAGCAGGTGAAGTGTGAGCATCAGCGACCAAGTGAATTGCTTCAGAAGGTAGACATTTCAGAGTGGAAATGGGAGCGGGCTACTATGGATTTTGTTGTTGGGCTCCCACAGACTCAGAGGAATTTTGATGCAGTTTGGGTGACTATGGATAGGTTGACCAAGTCAGCTCATTTCATTCTTGTGGTGACTACTTATTCTTCTGAGTTGCTGGCTCGAGTTTATATTTGCGAGAGTGTTAGGCTTCATGACATGACAGTATCCATCATCTCTGACCAGGGTACACAGTTTATATCACGATTTTGGAGGGCCGTACAGTAGAAGTTAGGCACACGGATTGAGTTGAGTATAATATTTCACCCTCAGGCGGACGGACAGTCTGAGCGCACTATTCAGATATTTGAGGATATGATCCGTGCATGCGTGATGGAGTTTGGGGGTTCTTGGGATCAGTTTTTGCTGCTTGCGGGCTACCAGTCGAGTATTCAGATGGCTCCATATGAGGCTTTGTATGGTAGACGGTGTCGGTCTCCGGTGGGTTAGTTTGAGCCGAGATAGGCTAGGCTGCTGGGTACCAACTTGGTTCAGGATGCTTTAGAAAAGGTTAAATTGATTCAAGATCGACTTCGTATAGCCCAATCTAGACAGAAGAGTTATGCGGATCGGAAGGTTCACAACGTTGCATTCGTGGTTGAGGAGCAGGTCCTGCTCCAGGTTTCACCCATGAAGGGTGTTATGAGGTTCGGTAAGAAGGGAAAGTTGAGCCCTAGGTATATCGGACCATTTGAGATTCTTGAGAGGATTGGAGAGGTGGCCTACAAACTTGCACTACCACCCAGTCTAGCTACATTTCATCCAGTATTCCATGTTTCTATGCTCTGGAAGTATCACGATGATCCGTCTCATGTGTAGGATTTTAGCTCAGTCCAGTTGGACAAGGATCTTTCTTATGTTGAGGAGTCGGTGGCCATTTTGGACAGGCAGGTTCGAAAGTTGAGGTCGAAGAACATTAGTTCAATGAAGGTTCAGTGGAGGGGTCAACCAGTCGAGGAGGCAATTTGGGAGACCGAGCATGATATGCGTAGCCGTTATCCTCATCTTTTCACCACTTCAGGTATGTCTCTATACTCATTTGAGGACGAACGTTTGTTTTAAGAGGGGGAGGATGTAACGACCTAGTCGGTCATTTTAAGTATTTTAGCCCCGATCCCCTATTTATTGCCTCCTCTATGTTATATTGTGGTTATGTGACTTGCTGAGGTGGTTGCTTTCGGGAAAGTTTTGGAGTGAAATGGGACACATAGTTCCTAAGTTGGAGGTTTAATTTGTATAAGTTGGTTGTAGTTTGACTTGTGTGAAGACGACTCCGGAATGGATTTTTGATGTTTCCAATAGCTTCGTGTAGTGATTTTGGTCTTAGGAGCGTGCTCGGATGTTGATTTGGAGGTCCGTAGGTCATTTCGGCGTGAATTGGCAAAAGTTGGGAAGTAAGAAGATTTTGAAAAGTTTGACCAGGAGTTTACTTTATTGATATCGAGGTCGGATCCCGATTCCGAAAGATGGAATAGGTTTGTAATGTCATTTATGACTTGTGTGCAAAATTTGAGTTCAATCGAAGTTGTTTTGGTATAAATTGATATTAGTTTTGGAACTCAGAAGTTCATAAGTTCTTTAGGCTTGAATCGATGTGCGATTCATGATTATAGTGTTGTTTGATGTGATTTGACGCTTCGACCGTGTTCATATGATGTTTTAGAACTTGTTGGTATGCTTTGTTGAGGCCGCCTCGGGTGTAATTCGGATCATGTTCGGTGCATTTCGGAACCTTGAAGGTTGCTAAATCTGATGCTTCTGGTTTTCTTATACGCGATCGCGAATGGATTAACGCAATCGCAAAGAGTAGTTTAGCACGGGGGAAAATTTGCTCTATGCGATCGCGTAAGGAGGTATGTCATCGCAGAAGGTTGGCTTTCAGTGAATCGCCAACGCGTGAAGGTGGTCGCGTTCGCGTAGAAGAAATGGTGGGGTGGGGGCTGAGGCAGTTTGTGTTACGTGATCGCGTGGCCTGGGATGCGGTCGCGAAGTTGAGGCAACGTGTTTATCGCGTTCACGATTGGTTTCACGCGAACGCAAAGAGTAAAATGGAGCTAGGCAGAATTTGTCTTATGCGATCGCGAAGGGATTTCCTCGATCGCGATGTGTAAATCACTGGACAGCATATCACTTAAGTTTGAAATCGAGGGTTTATTTTATATTTCACATTTTGGACTTAGAGAGCTCGGTGTGAGGCAAATTTTTAGGAGATTTTCAGAGAGATTGTTGGGGTAAGAATTCCTAACTCGATTTTGGTTAAATTACTCGAATCTATCATTATTTTTATCATGTAATTAGTGGTTTGAGTTGAAAAAATGGGAGAAAATGGTATAAACTCCTTAGACTAAATTTTTGAGTTTTGAAAGGCGAATTGAGATCAGATTTGAGTAATTCTTGTATAGTTGGACTCGATATCGAATGGGTGTTCGGATTTTATAATTTTGATCAGCTTCCGAGACGCGGGCCCGAGTTGACTTTTTGGGTTGGCTTTTTAATTCTTCGCAAAGATCGTAATTTCATTGTTTGAATTAGTTTCCTATAGTTATATTTATAGTATGAAATTATTTTGGCTAGATTCGAGTCGTTTGGAGTTGAATAATCGAGGGAAATACCTTCTAGTGGATTTATTTAGCATGGTTTGAGATAAGTGGTTTGCCTAACCTTGTGTGGGAGAATTACCCCTTAGGATTGGTATTGTTTGTGATAATTGTGATGTGTAAAAGCCATGTACGCAAGGTGAGGAGTGTGTACATGGGCTAAATGTAAAAATTATCGACTTTTAGATATGTAAATTTCTTCCGTGCCTTAATTGAGTTACCTTAACATGTTATAGTCATCATTTTTAGTCTAAATTCACATGTCTACTTGACTTGTCTCTTACTTGCTAATTGCTCTACATGTTTAGTTGAAGTTCTTGTTTCCTTTATTCCGTATTCATTATTTAACTGTTGAATTTTTTACTTGAAATTGCTATTCTTGGAATATCTTGTTGTTGAAATTGATATCGAGTTGCAAAGGTCGTGATTCCTATTGAGGCAACGTGTTAAGTTGTAAAATATTATTCTATTGAGTTACTCTCCGGTTGTTATTGTTGAGACTTTCTGTACATTGTGGTTGAGCCGTGGGCTCCTTATTGTGAAATTCTATTATTGTTTGGTTTCTCTCGCAAGTTGTGATATTGGGCACTTGAGGTACGATTTGTGATACGTTGTGATATTGATACGCATGCGGTGGTATAAGGTCTGGGTGTTGAAACGCATGTGGTGAGACAAGGTGGGCTTGATACGCGTGGCTAGTAGGGAAACTACTAGAAGTCATGCGGTGTGATAAGGTGGGCTAAAATGCGGAATGCTATTTCGAAAAAAATAATTTTTCAAAACTAAATGTAAAGGCTCCCGCGGTGATATAAAGAAAGACTGTAAGTTATTATTTTGATTTGGGACTACGAGGCGGTACCTCAGTAGTGACCATTTTGATCCAATCTCTATCTGTTGTATTTGACTTTGGTTGTTTGTTTCCTTTGCATATTAATTGTTGTTTTTCTCCGTGTTGTTCTACTTGCTTTAGTTCCGTGTAGCTAGCCTTTACATGATATTTGTTGTTTAAATTTCGTTATTTTCATTGCTACACTGCCATACTGTTGTACAATCTGCTTATTTGTTCTAATAGGGTTCTGACCTAACCTCATCACCACTCTATCGAGGCTGGGCTTGGCACTTATTGGGTACCGTTGTGGTGTACTATTGCTACACTTTTACACATTTTTTTTAGCGGATCCAGGTACATCCTACCAGTCCAAGCATCACTGATTTGTAAAATAGATGTTATTGTTAATTAGAATAGTGTTGTAGACTACTGTATTATGAAACTAAGGACCAAAAAAGAGTAGTCTTTAAAAGTGTACTATTCATTAGGATAACTAGAAAATCGATTTTAAACGATAAGATCAAAATATAAAGGACTAAGCTGAACCGTCAATATAACAATAGAAAGAAAAATGAGTTAAAATATGTAGGCCAATGTCGAACCTTTCACGTAACAATGAAGAACAAGGAAAGTGACTACACGAAGGATGAAGTTAAACTTTAGACATACCAGATAGAGAGAAAAAAAGGTTGAATCCTCGCATGTAAACGTTTAAGAAAAAAGGAAAGAAAAAAAAAAAGAAAACGAAAAATGCCAAGGACCAAGTTGAACCTTCAAACATAACAAAAAAGAAATAAAAATATGAAGGGCCAAGCTGAACCTTTCACACGTGATGTTGAAAATTGAAGAACAAAGTGCTGATACCACCTACCACGGTGAGACTTCGAGCACCATGTTAGTATAATACTAACGCATTCAGAATTTAAACTTGATGTACAGATGATATGAAAAAAAATTATAGAAGGACTACTCTACATAATACTAATATTTTAAATAAATTTAATATAAAATTTAAAATGAAATATAACATTACTTAAATTATAGGGAAATCATCCGGGCAAATATATATATGAGTCAAACTTCTTAATTTTGACCGTAAATTCGAACATGTAATCTTTAATTTTTTTGAATAAAATTTAATATATTTTAAAATTACATTAAAAATAGTAATATAAGTTAGCATTCAAAATTTTTGAAAGACATACGAAAAAAATCATGATAAGAAAATACCTCATTTATTAACTCTAGAAATCTGAAATATATCATGTTTTTGGGGACGAAGAAAGTGCATAGAGAGGGGAATGGAAATGCGTGGGCGAAAATAGTTGATAAAGCCGAAAAAGGAAAATGGCATTTCACCCATTAAGGGTGTGTTTGGTATAACGGAAAATATTTTTTCAAGAAAACAGAAAATATTTTTCCAAGAAAATAAAGTAATAATCTTACTCATTTTTTGGTGTTTGGTATGCAAATTAAGGAAAATAACTTCTCAAGAGTCAAAAGTATTCATAAATTATAATTTAGATACAATAAAAATGAAGTCATAAACTTTCGAACCAACAACCTTCCGAACCCACAAATTTTATAAACTTTCGAACCGCTAAACTTTCGAACCCGTAAACTCTATAATTTCTAAACCCGCAAACTTCCAAACACATAAACCTCTTAACTCATAATTTTGGAACTCGTAAAATTTCGAACTTGTAAAGTGAAAAAAAAAAATAAACCAGAACTAAAAATATAAAATTAAAAAAATAAAAAAATTGCGGGGGGTTGGGGGGTTGGGTGGGTGGTGCAGAAAAACGAAAAAACAGAAAATAGAAAATAGAAAATACAGGAAAAAAAAATTGTGCGAGAGTGGGATAGATGTGAGGGTAGGTGGAGTTTTTGGAAAATGTTTTCCGAACTTTTTCTAGGAAAGTCATTTTTCTCCAATTTCAGAAAAATGTGATATCTAGGAAAATATTTTTCAAACTATTTTATGCAACCAAACAGCGAAAAATAGGAAAACATTTTCCGGTTTTCTGTTCAAAACAAACACATCATAAATTTTGCGATATTACATAGGATAGTTGAACTTTTCAAACGATAAGAGAAAAGTACAAAGGACCAACCTGAACTTTCTGTGTAACAATAGACAAATATGAAAATAGAAATATAAAGAACAAAATCGAACCTTTAACATAACTAAGAAGAAAAAGAAAGTAAAGACATGAGGATCAAGTTAAACCTTAGAGAAAGAAAATAAAAAGTTTTGAACCCTCACAAACGCTGAAAGAAAAAGAAATATAAATATGGAGGACCAGGTTGAACCTTTCGTGTGTACTGTTGAAAATTGAAAAACAATAAGGACCAAGTTGAGCTTGAGCCTATACTTTTATTATAAAACCAGAGTTAATGTGCATTTGCACCTCAATTGAATTTATTTTCTCTCTTTTATAGGTTTGTTATATACTCCGTTGATTACTCAAAGTCTCAAAGTCGTCGGCAGAGGAAAACAACAAACAACATCATTACTCAGTACTCAGTACTCAGCACAGAATGTGTGAACAACACAAGACTTTGGAGTTTGGAACTGAAGAGTATAATTCCAATTCCAATTATGGGATTCCAATTCCAACACAAGACGTTGGATTTTGGCAAGCTGAATGTTATTCTGAAATCCCCGCTGGAAGTAATTTTGATATTCCGAGTAGTAGTAGTAATAATTTGCCAGGTTACATCAACTTCCCAGCTAATTCGACATATAATGAAAATGTTGAAATTATCCATGATTCTTTTGGCAAAGCTGCAGCTGATCAAGTAGTGTCAAGGAAACTGTTTTGCTTTGCTAATGGCCATGTTCTCGATCCACAACGTGTTGATTTGTTTTACTTGGATTTGTCAAAGAGAGCTTATCAAGTAACCATTCATCGACATAATGGATTCGACTTCTTTTCCTTAACAAAGGGTATGAGTATTTCTGTTATATATTATTTTTTTCCCCTCAATGTTGTAGTCTAATTTGCTCAGTTTTACATTTGTTTAACTTGGTTAGTACTGTGTTTGAGCTCACTATATCATATTCACTTGATATTGCACATATTGATATAGATCTGCATTTGTTGGGTGCAATGCTCTGGACTTGTGTCTACTTTAAAAGGACTAAAATAGATCTCTATTTGTTTATCAGTTGTTGACGTCTCAGATCTATTCCAGTTACTAAAGGTTTTTCTATCGTCGAAACTGCGACTGATGTTCCTCATAGATGATGAGTACTCACTTCTTACGGATGAGCTGAACCTCGTAGTGACGGGGCAGGTATTTATATATCCCCAGTTAAACATTACTACCACAATTAATTAATTCACTTCTGCATAACCTCTAAAGGTACATTAATTAATTCATGTAAATTAAGGGTTCTTGAATTATTTTCAAGATTCACATTCTGAATCTGAATGCTCTAAAGGAACATCAATTCTTGTGATTATTTTTTTCATTCATCTTTTTTAATAGACTATGACTCATACTCATATAACAGGTTTCTTGTACAGTGGTTCGTCTAGTTTACTAGAAAATACGAGAAGGAATGTTATTTTCGCATTTTAGATTATTTTAGAGTTGAAATTAGACTATGACTCATATAACAGGTTTCTTATTTTCCTTACGATAATGTCGCATTTTAGATTATTTTGTTGATGATAACAACTTAATTAATTTAATGCAACGTTAATAATGTTTATGCATATGAGACATTTGTATATATATCAGTGAGTATAAAGTTTAAAACTCAAAATAGTAGGAGTAGTAAACAATGTGTTGAGTCACAAAATAAAAAAATAAAAAAAAAAAAGCATAAGTTTTGAAAACATATACTAATCCTATTTAGCTAGCTCATAATGTTTCAGCTTATATATTCATACTGCTCACAATAGCATCTTCCTATTGCTAGTATTATTAAGAACAAATAGAACCGGCTGTACACAAGATTTATTGCAAGATGTTTATGTTAATGCCTTCGGCAAATTAAAAGCACCTCACCTGGACATCTTAAAATCTTCATTTCCATCTAGTTTAGTCTACAAAAAAAAAAAAAAAAAAAAATAATTGAACCAAAGGAATAAACGGTCCAAAGTGCCGTTCTTTATAGAAACATTTGATAAGAGATGACATACAAAATCATTTATCATTTACGCAATTGACTGATTCAACGAAGAAGTTGCATTTTATAATAATACCAAAAGATATTGCAGTTAGCTCAATGAGTAAAACCAAAAATGAAGAGAAGTACATTTGTTGGAGTATTTGCAACAATGGATTTGTTAGTAGCTTGCATAGTTGTATTTCACATCACTTTATCTGCAGTGGTATTAGCTATCCCATCTTTTATATGGGATAGATAATCCCATAAATTTGGTACAAAATTTATTGATATCCATAACCAAACATGGTATAAATACAATTCAAGTTTTCTGCTTATCTAATTTTGGATTTGAATCCCCAAATATAGTAAGAAACCTGCATGCACAGCTAAAACTGTGATGAAATGTTTTCTTATGTCTAATAACTGTTGCACACATTTTAATTGCTCTGTTATCTCTTTAATTGACTCTTTGTTAAATGATGAAATGTTGTTTCCTCTGAGAATAATGTTTTTCTGAAACCGCTTATAAACATTTTACCTTCTCGGGCCAGCGCATAGCGGGAGCTTATTACACCGGACTACCAGGAACTGCTAATTTGGATTTTCCTTTACTGCAGCCGCATTTACAGATGGAAGTAAAACTTGCCTTTTCATTACAAAACCTGATGAGATCCACTATGCATTATGCCATTTCTCAAGCCTATTCTTCCAGAATGACTAAAAGCCAAAATGTCAAATCTTTTGTTGTTTGTGAGTGTGAGAATGAACTTTTCCTTGATCATTGCAGAGAAAATAGCTCTCAGTCTATTCAATCCTTCATTCCTTTTGGGGGAAACATTAAATTATCCCCATGTAGGGTGGCTTCAGTAGTCTATAGTTTATACCTATATGGTGAAGTGCAAGAAAACTTTTCAATTCTAGGACGTGTTGTCGACGTTTCTTTTTCAAGTGTCAAGTTCTCCTATCGCACAGACCCTCATTCTTCACCTGGTCATTCGCAAGATTACCATTTTCACGGGATTTTGTCTTTGAGCTTGTTGGTACCCACTGAACAATCACCTGTTGAATTCTTTGAGATTGTATATTGTCCACAGAGAGCTCACTTAACTTCCAAAGATCAAAGAAGCCCTGGTACTAACAAGGTTAGCCTTTACTCTGCTGAATTCTTGCTCTTTTCTTATGGTTTTGCTAGTTCTATATATGTGTTTACTAGCCTAAATTCCTTTCTTCAGAAGAAAAATTTGTTATGTCTATTATGCTTTGTCTAGAATTTACATTTCCAACCACCTTAAAGCAGAAAATATTTACTAGTATAAGTCTTAACAGTTCATATTGTTTGCAGCAAAAGCAATATGGCTTGTCTCCATGTCTAGATTCTGCAGTAGTTCAAAGTTCATCAAATGAACGACAGATGTTATTGGAAGCATTCGAGGACGATGCAATTTATAGTCATGAAAGCCAAGAGGTTGTTGCAGAAAGTCAAACAAACATTCAAAAGAAAAGAAAGAAGTCAAGCACAATGTGGACTGCTGCTGATATGATAAGTTTAGAAGACCTTCAACAGAATTATGGCAAGAAACGTGAAGAGGCTGCTGAAAGCCTACAAGGTAAGCTCTGAGTTCTAATTTTTGTAGAATCTTGTTTACACATATAGGATCTAATCCAGGCGAATCTCACATCGACAAAACACGAGAGAGATGTTGACTATATAAGCAAACAAGCCTTAGATCATTATGACGCATTTTAAAGTCGTGCAGGCCTAGGCCCAAAACGGATGGGTTGGATTGTTACATATTGTATCAGAGTCACTCTGCATGAACGGTGGGGCAAACCTCAGCGATGACCCTGAGTCCTTAAGGGGTGTATGTGATACCCTAGGCGAATCTCATATCGACAAAACACGGGAGAGATGCCGGGTATATAAGCAAACAAGTCTTAGACCCTAATGACGCATTTTAAAGCCGTGTACGCATAGGCCGAAAGTGGACAGTACACCCATCATCTAGGAAATAAGCATTTTTCAATATTTTACTGCTATTATCTTCTTATCTAAAATTCTTGATTCCTGCAGTTAGTGTCTCTACATTTAAGAGAATATGCAGGAAGTTTGGCATTGACCGGTGGCCAACTGCTAAAAGAAATAAAGACAAGTGTCTCTTCTCTGCTCGCAAGTGCGATGCACCATTAATTGCTAAGGTGAGAACATCTCAACTACTACAAAATGGTATGCCATGTGAGGACAGGGAAACCACTTGTATTTCCAGGCCAAAGAGAAAAGGGAAGGAAAAAGAAGCAGCAGATAATATAGAGGCGATTAATCATTTCGAAGAACAACCTTCTGAAATACAGAACCGTACTCCCAAAAGGCAGGCAGTAGATTGTGCTACTAAAGATTCATCTTGCCTCAACTCAATCACCGTGAGCATACTTATCTTTTTCCTTTTCTCAGCCATCATTTCAACAATTTACCTTTTCTTGGCTCTACTTTATCTAGAGATGGAAAATATAGAAGAAAAGATATAATATAAGTTTCTTGAAAACACAGGAAGTTCCAGCACCAAGTTTCTTTTATATAACCATCTCTCCAATTATGCTTCAAGAATAGTTGTATATACGGTCAAAACTCTCTATAACAACATCGTTTGTTCCGATACTTTTTTGGCTATTATAGTGAAGTGTTGTTAAAAAGACATATATTATATAGTAACATAATATGAAAATTGGTTCCAAGAAAAACTTGACTTTTATAACGAATAGCTATTATATAGAATTACTATTATAGAAAGATGTGAGTGTACTTTCTACTTTCTATCAGGGTTATGTCGTGGATGATATGGTTTCTACTCGTATGGGAGTTCAAGCTTATCTTGAGGCAATATCAATAGAGCAGTTGAACTCAATATCGTGCAACGAAAACACTTCACAAAACACAAAGCTTCTTTTCGACAACTTGATTGCATTGCCTCTGAAGGATCTGATCAATCCTGAGAAAGAGATTTATATGAAAGAAACATTGTGCATCCTAGCTGAAAACCTCTCTTTTTTTTCAGTAGAACAAGCGAAACAGATAGTTGAACTCAAGTTTGATTTTTCTACACTTGTGCATAGCTGGAGAGAGTATTCTCAATCCCAAGTATGCAGTCAAAAGTTCTTTGAAGACTTGGAGAGAAATAGAACTTTACTAGCGACCTCAGCTAAAGATGAAGAGAGTCTAAAGGTTAGATATGACGAACTTCAAAGCAAGAAAAAAGAACTGATGGCACAATTTGAGGTAGTGCAAAAAGAGCAGGAAGGAATAGCTGAACAGAGGCGTGAAAAAACCGAGCAGAAGAAGCACTTGGTTTCTTTGGCGAAAGAGAAAGCGAGTAGAACCAAAGAAAAACAGTTGGTGATGACAATAGCTAGTGCTAAGTTGAATAACTTAGTTGATCAATGGGCTGCAATACAATCTCTCTTTATGTAGATTGGCCAGAAACCAACTCAGCGTACAATTCTATTTTTTCAAATTCAAATACTCCATGTTTCTTTCTAATATAGGATGTAGAGATAGTGGAGCTACAAAATCTTGAGAATTTTTCAATGTATTCCATTTAACCTGTACAAGGATATTTGTACATGTATTCAATAGATAAGGACAGAAAATTAAGGTATATTCAGGAACCTATAGCTATATTACAGCTATTTTGTATTTGAACTAAATGGCTTGTCTTCTTCTATTTATGTGTTGGGCTATGTTGAGCCAGCAGACCTTGTGGCCCAATACATATACTCTCTTTAGCATGTGACCCAATACATAAACACTCTTTAGCATGTGGCCCAATACACAAGTCTTTAGTCTTCAGTCTAGATCCCTCGACAAACTTCAAGTTAGCCCAAATTCCCTCATCACACTTTGATTTAGCCCCAAATGTAGAACTCTTGAGATTGTTGATGCCAACACCCCCACCCACCCCACCCCCACCCCCCAAGTTGGAGGGGAGTGTAGCGATCCCCAACTTGCTGAGAATCAAGTGGTGAGAAGGCCCAGAAAGCAATTTTGTGAAGATATCGGCGAGTTGTGAAGACGAGGGCACAAAAGATAAGGAGATTAAACCAGAAAGGAATTGTTGCCACACAAAGTGACAATCAAGCTCAACATGCTTTCTTTTTTCGGGAAATACCGGATTACGAGCGATGGGAATTGTAGCTTGTGAGTCAGAGTGAATTGGAACAAAGAGAGTCGGAGAAACTGACAAATCTATGAGAAGCCTAGTTAACCAAGTGACTTCGACAACTACTCGTCTCATAGATCGATATTCCGCTTCTGTAGAGGACAAAGAAACTGAAGCTTACTTCTTAGATTTCCATGAAATTGGTGAGCCTCCTAGAGTCACAAAATACCCACTGATCGATTTCCGAGAATCGACGCAAGACCCCTAATCTGTGTCGCAAAATGCTAGAAGTTTTAAAGAAGGATCATCAGACATGAAAAGTCCTTGTCCGGGATTTGATCTAAGATATCTGACCACTCGAAGGGCTCCATTGAAGTGTGGCAACCGAGGCTGTTGCATAAATTGACTTAGGTATTACACTGGATAGGAAAGATCTGGTTGTGTGTGAGTTAAATAGTTCAACTATCCAAGAAGCCCACGATACACAGAAGGATCTGAAAGGAGCTCCCCAGATTCACTGTTGAGCTTACATGAAGGATCCAGAGGAGATAAGACAGAGGGCAAATGGACGCAATCAAACTCATCGAGAACCTCTAAGGTGAATTTCCTTTGACTGATAATTAAACCTTGGGTCTCACGTAGAGTTTCAAGTCCCAAAAGATAATGTAATTCACCTAGATCTTTGATTTGAAATTCATGATGAAGGGAACTTTTCAATTGAGCTAAATCTCCTTCGTTATTTCCAATGAGAAGTATGTCGTCAACATAAAATGCTAAAATTGATATTGAGTCCCCTAATTTCTTATAAAAAAAAAAAGAGTAGTCGTTAAGAAAGGAAGAAAAACTTTTGAAGTTTAAGGTTGTTGTAAGCCTTGCATACCACTGGCGTGAGACTTGCCTCAAACCATAAAGTGATTTGCGAAGTAAACAAACATGGTTAGGACTGGGTGGTGTCATTCCTGCTGGGAACTTCACGTATACTTCTTCTTGTAGTTCCTCATGCAAGAATGCATTGTATATATCTAGTTGTGAAATTTTTTACCCTTTCTTGACTGCAACAGCTAGAAGGCATCTTATAGTCGTCATCTTAACAACAGAGGAAAAGGTTTCGTTGAAATCAATCTCTTCCCTTTGAACATCACCTCTAATAACCAGTCGTGCCTTCAATCTTTCTACACTTCTATATGCATTATGTTTCACTTTATACGACCACTTATAAGGGAGAGCCTTTTTTCCTGGTGGAAGCTCAACTACTTCCATGGTTGGTTGGTTTCCAGTGCTTTGAATTCAAGTTCCATGGCTTGTTGCAAAGCTGGATGCATGTTAGCTTGGGAAAAAATGGTAGGCTTAACTATATTTGAAATAGAGTTAATAAGGTGTTGATTAGGAACTGAAAGACCAGAAAAAGGGAAAATGGGTGGTTGGGTGGGTTGATTAAAACAAGAATTAGATAAATTATTGAGAAGCACACTATTGCACACATAATCATTCAAGTAAGTTGGCCTAGTATGTGGTCTGTCACATCTTTTTAGAGGCATTGGAGATGCATTATACTATGAGCAATATGGATCTTATGTAGAAAAAATGGGAGATTCAGTATTGGGAGCAGAACTTGGAATAGAGGGTAAACTAGGAATTCCATCACTAGGTGTACAATTAGTAGCATCAGAAGTGTGATCAGGCATGTCGGTGATGGGAATAGAACTAGGAAATAAAGGAAGAGAGTTTGATTGAGAAGAAAAAGGATAGACAGATTCATGAAATTATACATCCCTAGAAACAAAAACTTTTCTTAAATTGATATCTAAGAGTTTGTATCCTTTCTTCCCATAAGGATAACCTATAAAGATACAAGCAATGGCCCTAGGTCCTAACTTATCTCTGTTATGTGAAAGGGTAGAAGCATAATACAAACAACCAAAAGACTTAAGAAAATCATAGTTTGGTACTTTCCCAAACAAAATTTCATAGGGTGTCTTGTTTTGAATAATTTTAGATGGAAACCTATTGATTAAAAATGTGGCAGTGAGCAAACATTCTCCCCGGTAGGAGATGGGAAGATTGGATTGATGTAGCAAAGCTCTGGATGTTTCTAACAGGTGTCTATGCTTCCTCTCTACAATTCTATTTTGTTGGGGGTAAGCAACACATAAAGTTTGGTGAATGATGCCTTGAGAAAGAAATAAATCACAAGCAGTAGAAGAAGTTCCTAATTCTAATGCATTATCTAATCTGATGACTTTGACTTTTGTGTTGAATTGTCTTTCTACCATAAACAAGAAGTTCTTTAACACAAAAAATGCATTGTTTTTAGTGCTTAGAAGGAAAGTCCAAGTTCCTCTACTGTAGTCATCCACTATGGTGAAGAAATGCATGTATCCATAATAAGTAGTTGTTTTATAGGGTCCCCATGTGTCAATGTGAATTAATTCAAAGAAGTTTTTAGTGGAAAGTCTTGTTTGCCTAGCTAAAGGAAAAATACTGCATGGATAATTGATATTAGATACAGAAGATGAAATAGATTGAACACTAATATTTTTCATTGCAGAAAATGGCATGTAACCTAGCCTAAGATGCCACAGCCTTACATTGGAATTAACTTTTACAGGAAAAGAAACTGAAAAATAACCAGCATGATTAGACAATCTTGCTTTAGGTAATGAAACTCCACTCTGTTCTGATTTCCTAGACATATGGCTTGAAAATCCTAGAAAGTAGATTCCCCCTTTAGCATCACCAAGACCCTGAGGGATCCTCACTGAAGGGACATGTATCATATATCCATAGGCAGAAAAAATTAGAAGATAATTATACTGTTTGTATATCTTATGAACTGACAGCAAATTGTATTTGAATACAGGCACATAAAGGGCATTATGAAGAGTCAGATTGTGAGCTATAGATACATCTCCAATGTGTGTGAATTTGATTCTACAAAAGTTAGGCAGATTTACCATTAAAGGTCTAGGAAGAGGTCTAATAGTTGAGAAAATTGAAGGATCTGAAGACATATGCTTAGAGGCTCCTGAATCCAAGATCCATGAAGTTAATTTAAAATGAGAGTTTTTAGAAAAAGTTTTTGGAGCTATACCAGCACAATTGGCAACATTAGCACTAACATCTGAATTTGAACACACTGGTTGTCCACCCTTCACCTGCTGAAGCAATTGAACAAGTTGAGAAACATGTTCATGTATGAGCTGGTTGTTAACATCCACTGTTTCAATAGCATTTTGTTCCTTTATTTCACTTAATGAGTATGTTGCATTGGTCTTAACAGGTCCCTGAAACTTCCTTGGCTTGATGAATTTGAATCTGTTGGAAAACTAATGATCCTGTAGCACTTATCCACTGAATGCCCTATTTTTTTGCAATAGGAACAAACCAAGTTGTTCTTCTTTCCCTTGAAGTAAGAATTTCCAAACTTTTGACCTTTGTGATTCTGATTTGCAGCCATAAAGGATGAAAAGTCTCCAGGAAACTGAGATTTCACATAGACCTTGTCACGACCCAATTTCTCTTATAGGCCGTGATGGCGCCCAACGTTACCGCTAGGCAAGCCAACCGTGAACTAACTCTGTAATTCTCACTTTTAAAGATTTGAAATAGTTGATTTTTAGTTTATGCATAAATAATAAGTAAGAGTTTAATAAGAATGCGAGATCAAAATTTTTAAAGCAAGTGAGATAAGTAAAACAACCCAAAGACAACAAGTGTCTACTAGCATAAATCTCCAAGACCTGGTGTCACAAGTATATGAGCTACTAGTAGAATATACAAAAGAGTACTACACCGTTGTCCGAAACAAAATAGACAAAAAATAAAGCAAAGGAAGAAGTCGGCTGCTGCGGAATAGGCTTGGGAGGCAGCTCACTGCAAAGTCTCGTAGTAGTCAAGGATGCGCGCCGGACTGATATTCAGATGCACCTGCCTCAGATCCTGCACATTCAGTGCAGAAGTGTAGCGTGAGTACATAAACAACATGTACCCAGTAAGTATCTAGTCTAACCTCGAAGAAGTAATGACGAGGGGTCGACTTCGACACTTACTATGGGCCAAAAATAAAATGTATAAAATTCTAATTAAACATGGAATATACAAATGACAATAGAACTCGGAAGCAAGAAATAAATAAACAATCCTTTAACCAATAGTAAGTACCAAATAAATTTCCCTTATTTAACCATTTAGCCTCGCAAGCCAATGAAGCATCAAATATACCTAACCTCCCAGTATTAATATGCACGAATTATACCGAGGATGTACGGCCCGATCCCATAACACATATACATATACTGTGTGCACTGTCGAGGGTCTAACGGCACGAACTATAGATATATCTATTAACCTGCCGAGGCGAATGGCCCGCTTCCATGAGAGTAGTGGAAATTTATCCCGCTCGCGGAATATACTTGTGACACGGTTGAACATAGATTTCTCAAATTATCATAATATCCCTCAACTCTTTCCAAAATAAGAAATTTAAATAGAAACTTTTTAAAATATTAAAATCCTCAACCTCGGATCTATACAAGACAATTAGTAAGCATAATCAATTAACGGTGTCAACAAAGCCTAAAACTACCCAGACATAAGCATAATTAGTGGCTACGTACTGACTCGCATCAACTTGTGCGTATGTAGTCCCCCACAAATAGAAGCATATATTAATTAAATTCACCTATGAGGTTAATTCCCTCTTACAAGGTTAGAAAAGAGACTTACCTCGTCTCAAAGCCTACTTTCCGGTCCAAGATTGTGCTTAAACCCTCAATTTGGTGCCAAACGACTTGAAACTAGTCAAATGTTATATAAAATAGTCAATACAAGCTCGAAAGTTCATATCCCAATTATTAAAGTGATTACCCAACCCCAATTGAAGAATTCCTAAAATTCACTCCCCCAGGCCCACATACCCGGATTCCGCATATTTTTGAAGAAAGTCGTTACCCATAACCTCAGGAACTCAAATATATGATTTTCACTAAATTACATAACCATTTTCGAGGTTAAATACCATTTTTACCAAAACCCTAGGTTTTTTATCCAACCCATGATTTTTTACTAATACACATGTTATGATCTACCCATAAACTATGCATTTAACTCACATGCGATAGAAATTACTTACCTTAATTGGTTGATGATAATCCCTCTCTAACCAGATCCAAAATCGCCCCCAAGATGTGTGAGAAATGAGCAAAAATGACTAAGTCCCGTATTAAATAAAGTGTTCTGCCTTTTGTGCTTTCCGCATCTGAAGCTCAACCACCGCATCTGCAGCTCCGCATCTGCGGAAAGGACCTCGCAGATACGGTCCTTTTCCTAGCTGGCTCCTTCGCTTCTACGACCAGTGGCTTGCTTCTACAGTGCGGGCGTCGCACCTGCGACCTCTATCCGCTTCTGCGCTGCCTTTCTCGCACCTGCGCTTTCGCAGGTGCGGTCCATTTCCCTGATTCTGCGGTCACTGGAAGCCCCCTTCTTGGCCACTTCTGCGGCTCGTGGCTCGCTTCTGTGAGCTCGCACCTGCGGCTGTCCATGCGCAGGAGCGGTTACACCAGAAGATGGGAGCTTTAGTTGTTGCCCCCCAAGTTCTAACTTGGTCTGAGCCTCATCCGATTAACTCTTGAGGCCCTCGGGGTCGCGTCCTAACATATGAACAAGTTTGAAATCATAAAACGGACTCGCAACGTATAAAACAACATCAAAACTAAGAATCATACCTCAAACCAAATTAATTCAACTTAGAAATTTTCAATTCTTCAAACTTCTCCGAACGTGCCGAAATATACTTAAACTACTCGGAATGATACCAAATTTTACGTGCAAGTTTTAAATCACCATACGGAACTATTCCCAGACCCAGAACTTCGAACGTACCTCAATTACTCCAAAACCTACTCCAAACCAAATTTAAATAACTTTAAAACCTTCAAATAGTTAACTTTTACTATTAAACACTTATACGTTTTCGGGTCGTCCAAAACCCGATTCGAACATACGCCTAATTCCAAAATTATCATACGAACCTATTAGAACCGTCAAATTCCTATTCCGGAGTTATTTTCTCAAAATATTGACCGAAGTCAAACTTAGCCTTTTTAAAGTCAAATAAGGAACACCAAGTGCTCCGATTTCAACCTGAACCCTTCCAAATCCCGAACTCACCATCCCCATAAGTCATAAAATAGTAAAAGCACATACAGGGAGCCTTATTTAGAGGAACGGGGTTCTAGAAAGTAAAACGACCGGTCGGGTCGTTACATTCTCCACCTCTTAAATAAATATTTGTCCTCGAACGGGTCTAAAATCATACCTGGAGTGCTGAATAAGTGTGGATATCTGCTCTGCATGTCCTTCTCGGAGTCCCAAGTCGCCTCCTTGACTGGTTGGCCCCTCCATTGAACCTTTACCACGAAAATTCTCTTGGACCTCAACTGGTGATCCTGCTTATCAACAATGGCAATTGGCTCCTGCTCGTATCCCAGGCTCTCATCTAACTGAATCGTGCTGAAGTCTAACACATGTGACCTGTAGGCATGATACCTCCAGAGCATAAACACGTGAAACACCGGATGAACTCCTGATAGGCTGGAAGGCAAAGCAAGCTCGTAAGCAACCTTCCTAACTCGTCTCAACACCTCGAATGGATCTATAAACCTTGGGCTCAACTTGCCCTTCTTCCTGAACCTCATGATCCCCTTCATCGGTGAGACTTTCAAGAGAACCTTCTCGCCTACCATGAATGATAAATCTCGCGCCTTTTGATTCGCGTAACTCTTCTATCTGGATTGTGCTGTGCGAAGTCGCTCCTGAATCAATGTTACCTTTTCTAAGGTATCCTTCACCAAATAGGTACCATATAACTTAGCCTCACCGGGCTCAAATCATCCGATGGGAGAATGACATCGTCGACCGTATAAATCCTCAAATGGAGCCATCTCGATGCTGGACTGATAACTCTTGTTGTAAGAAAACTCAGCCAAAGGCATGAATCGATACCACTGCCCTCCAAAGTCAATCACACATGCCCTGAGCATGTCCTCCAAGATCTAAACTGTCCGCTCTGACTGCCCGTCGGTCTGTGGATGAAAGGTTGTGCTGAACTCTACACGGGTCCCCAACTCACTTTGTACTGCTTTCTAGAAATTTGAAGTAAACTGAGGGCCTCTATCTGATATGATGGAAACAGGCACACCGTGCAACCGAACTATCTCCTGGATATATATATATATATATATATATATATATATATATATATATATATATATATATATATATATATATATATATATATATATATTGAGCCAACCTCTCCGAAGTATACGTGGTCACCACCGGAATGAAGTGTGCCGACTTAGTCAACCTGTCGACAATGACCCAAACCGCATCAAACTTCCGCAAGGTATGCGGCAACCCAACTACGAAGTCCATAGTAATGCGCTCCCATTTCCACTCAAGTATAGTCATTTGTTGGAGTTGGCCACCTGGCCTCTGGTGCTCATACTTAACCTGATGGAAATTTAGACACCTCGCAACATACTCAACTATGTCTTTCTTCATCCGTCGCCACCAATAATGCTGCCTCAGGTCACGATACATCTTCGTAGCACCTGGATGAATAGAATACCGTGAAGTGTGTGCCTCCTCCAGAAACTTCTCCCTCAAGCCATCGATGTTAGGAACACATAGATGACCCTGGAGTCGCAGAACACCATCCTCACCGATAGTAACCTCCTTGGCACCACCCTGTAGCACCGTCTCCCTAAGAACCAACAAGTGCGGATCATAAAACTGTCGAGCCTTGATCTTATCCAATAGTAAAGATAGGGCAACGACGCATGCAAGAACTCGGCTAGGCTCTAAAATATCCAACATCATAAGTCTGTTAGCCAAGGACTGAACATCCCAAGCTAATGGCCTCTACTCTGCTGAAATAAATGCCAAGCTACCCATACTCTCCGCATTTCTGCTCAAGGCATCCGCAACTACATTCGCCTTGCCCGAATGATAGAGAATAGTAATGTCATAGTCCTTTAGTAACTCAAGCTACCTGCGCTGCCTCAAACTGAGATCCCTTTGCTTGAACAAATGTTGCAAGCTGCGATGATCAGTGTAAACCTCAGAGGACACCCCATAAAGATAGTGCCTCCAGATCTTAAGAGCATGAACAATAGCGGCTAACTCCAAATCGTGTACAGGATAATTCGTCTCATGGGGCTTCAGCTGACGTGAAGCATATGAAATAACTCTCCCCTCCTACATCAATACACAACCCAAGCCAACGTGTGAAGCATCGCAATACACTCTATACATCCCCGAACCGGAAGGAAACACTAGAACTAGTGCAGTAGTCAGAGCTGTCTTGAGCTTCTGGAAGCTCACCTCACAATCGTCGGACCAAAGGAATGGAGCACCCTTCTGGGTCAACCTATTCAAAGGTGTTGCAATAGATGAGAAGCCATTTACGAATCGGCAATAATAACCTGCTAACCCCAAGAAGCTCCTGATCTCAGTCGTCGTAGCAGGACGAGGCCAACTCTGAACTGACTCAATCTTCTTGGGATCCACTTTAATACCCTCGTCGGATACAACATGCCCCAAGAATAGTACAGAATCTAGCCAAAACTCACACTTGGAGAACTTAGCATATAGCTTATGTTCCCGTAAGGTCTGAAGCACCACTCTCAAGTCCTGCTCGTGTTCCTCCATACTGCGCGAGTAGAGCAAAATGTCATCAATGAAGACAATGACGAATGAATCAATATAAGTCCTGAACACCCTGTTCATCAAATCCATAAACGTTGATGGTACGTTAGTCAAACCGAAATACATCACTAGAAACTCATAATGTCCATATCTAGTCCGGAAAACAGTCTTTGGAACATCCGAATCCCGAATCTTCAACTGATGGTACCCCGATCTCATGTCGGTCTTAGAGAACACCCTGGCACCCTGCAACTGGTCAAGCAAATCATCAATTCGTGGTAACGGGTACTTTTTCTTAATGGTAACTTTGTTCAATTGGCGGTAATCAATGCACATCCGCATAGTCCCATCCTTCTTCTTCACAAATAACATTGGTGCACTCTAAGGTGATACACTCGGCCTGACAAACCTCTTTGCTAGCAACTACTCAAGTTGTTCCTTCAACTCCTTCAATTCTTTTGGAGCCATACGGCACGATGTGATGGATATGGGCTGGGTACCTGGAGCTAAATCAATGTAGAAATCGATATCACGATCTGGTGGCATGCCTGGAAGATCAGAAGGAAACACATCAGAGAACTCCCGGACAACGGGTTTTAAACCAATCGTCGAAGTCTCTGCGGTAGTATCCCGAACATAAGCTAAAGAAGCCTTCTCGACCATGTGTCGAGCCTTCATAAAAGAGATGATCTGACTAAGTATGCTGACAGATGAGCCCTCTCACTCCAATCTTGGCAACTCTGGTATCGCCAAGGTAACAGTCTTGGCTTGGCACTCAAAGATGGCATGATATTGAGATAATCAGTCCATGCCCAGGATAACCTCAATGTCGGTCATATCGAGTAGAAGAAGATCCGCTCTAGTCTCATAACCACAGAATGTAACAATGCAGGACCGATAGACCTGATCCACAATAACAAAATTGCCTACCAGAGTGGACACATAAACATGAGTGTCCAAGGACACGTGAGGAACATCCAGGAAACGAGCAAACAAAGACGACACATATGAATAGGTACACCCTGGATCAAATAATGCCGAAGCATCTCTACCGCAGACAGAAATAATACTTGTGATCATGGCATCTGAGGCCACTGTATCTGGCCTGTCCGGGAAAGCAAAAAACCTAGCTGGAGTGCCACTTGTCTGGCCTCCACCTCTAGGACGGCCCCTACCCACCTGCCCTCCGCCTCTGGGTGGCCGGACGGCTGGTGCGGCTATTGGTGTTGTAATAATGGGATGTTGACCTTACTAGGGCTGCTTATCGGGTGGATCGGGCGGTTATTTACGCTTAACAGTTCGGCTTATCGGTTATCGTCTTTTAAATGTATTAATCCGCTAGCCACCCGATAAGATATTGGGCGGATTGGTATTGGTTTAGCTATTATCGGGCGATTTATCGGCCTATTTTAATCTGTATTACATAGGCCTATTTTGGCAACACACTGATACAATGATAGGGTGATACCATAGCTGCACAACATGATATATTAAACTTTTCCAACATACTGATAGTATCACAAAAGACAACCAATAATGGACAAACATACTTGAACCTTCACACACTAAGGAGCAAGGCAGTAAGCTCCTCAAAATTAGCTAAATACAGTCAAGCTTATGGCTCTACAGTTTGCACATTCTTTAGCTAACATAGCACTTCCTAATATGGCAATTACATCCGTCAAAATGAGTCCAGACTTGTCTTGGCTTTCACCTTTATATAAGCAAATGGTTTATTCACCAATCATACATATAATACACACCGCAAAAACCATTCTTAAAATTTCATCAAAGAGATAAACACAACAGCATCCAATATCTTATCTAATATCAGTAACAGCAAGCTCAGGCTATACCCGTATGGAGGAAACGAAGAGGTGACTTTATTCTTAGAGAAGAGAATGGGAGGCGAGAGCGGCTAGGTTGTTGTTGTTGTGTTGCCTCAACCTTCAAAGAGTAGAGAGTAGAGAGTGAGCGGCGACACGAGAGGGCTGTGTTTTGAGATCTGAGTTCACTTCTAACTAGTGACTGCTGGTAAGGGAAATTAGAAATTAGATTTTAGGGTTTCTAATAGTAGATAAATGGAAGGGATATTTAATATACATATAACATAAAAATATATAAATATAAAAATTCTTAACGTGTTAACAGTTTATCCGGTAAGAAAATTGATTAATCCGCCCCCAAACTGATAAGCCATTAATAATAAAATTTCAATCTGTTCTCTACCCGTTAATCCGATAACCCGATACAAATAAGCCATTAAGCCACTTTTGCGGTTCGATTTTCGGTTTCGGTTCGATTTTAAACACCCCTAGACCCTACTGCACTGCCTTGCCCCGAAGTCTGGCATAAAATCTCTTCATATGGCCAGGATCTCTGCACTCGTAACAACCCCTCAGAGCGGTGGACTGCTGCCCTAAGGTCTGACCCTGATGGCCTGAATACCCACTGGAAGAACCCTGGATAGCTGGTGGGTGGTAGGAACTCTCTGGCATGGCGCTGAAATAGAGTCAAACTGGAGCACCCCGAGGAGCCGGCGGTGCTGAATATGTAGGCCTGCTCGGCTGACCTCTCCCAAACTGACCTCTGCTAGGGGTGGGCATTCGGTATTTCGGTTCGGTATTTAAGAATTTCGGTTCGGTATTTGGTTTATCAATTGAGTATACCAAATACCGTACCAAATTATTTCATCACGGTTCAGTATTTTTTATTTTGGTTCGGTACGGTTTTGGTTTAATAATCACTAAATAAGCAACACTAACGAGTGACAACAGTGCACAACGATTAACAAGTGCACAATTCTGTGCAACAGTGCATTGTGCACAACGATTAAGGACTAAGGAGTGCAACATCTTCATAGTGTACAATTCAAACTTCAAAGCTGCCAATTCAAAGTGCATATTGCACAATTCAAAGCTTAACTCACACAGTGCAGCAGAATTCAAAGTGCACATTGCACAATTCACAATTCTGCCTAACTCACACATTGCACAATGATTAAGGACTAAGGAGTGCAACATCTTCACAATGCACATTGCACAATTCAAAGTGCATATTGCACAATTCATAATTTTGCCTAACTCACACAGTGCAGCAGAATTAAACAAAAAATAGAGACTCTAACAGTGCCACAGTAGCAACAGAATTAACTTAGTCTTAATAGTGCAACAGTAGCAGCAGACTCTAACAGTAGCAGCAGAATTAAACACAGTGCAATAAAAATAGAGAGGGCCTCCCTCAATTGAAGAATGAAAAGTTATGAACCTGTTGAAGATTGAAGAATAAAGGTAAAAAATGAGGAAACCAGCAGTAGAGTCGTCGGCGCCGAGGTCGTGAAGTCGCCGTGACGTCATCTGACTTGTCTCTATCGCGCCGAGGTTCTCACTTCTATGAGTTCTCTCTCACAGTCACAACAGTCGATCTCTATTCTCTTAGGTTAGGTTTCTCCGTTTCTGTTTCTCCTTTTCTAATTCCCTAGTCCCTAATTCCCTATAGTGAAAGACTAAAGAGGTTTCTGTTGAGCCTTATTAGGTTGGGCTGGGGCGTTGGGCACTAGGGCAGTGTAGTGAATTAGATATACAACATATTGGGTTGGGTTGGGCAGTATAGGTCCAACATAAAATTCTTTAAAAATTCAGAATTTCGGCATACCAAAATTTCAAGATCCTAATATCGAGGACTGTACCGTTATACCGAAATACCAAAAATATAATACCGAATTATACCAAAATATCGAAAAAACTGAAACTGAAATACCTAATTAATTTTGTCCGATTCGAAATTCGGTTTTTCAGATTTTATGCCCACCCCTAACCTCTGCCCCCAGATGGAGAACCACTGAATCCTCCTGAATGACAGAACCATTTGTCCCGTGGTATCTGCTCTCAGTCCTATTGATGATAACCCTCAATCCTCCGAGCTATCTCCACAACCAGCTGGTAAGAGGTCCCCATCTCAACCTATCGGGCCATAGTGGCCCGAATACCGGAGTGCAACTCTGCAACGAACCTCCACACCCTCTCTGTTTTAGCAGGAAGTATCATAAGTGCATGGAGAAACAATTCAGAGTACCTCGCCTCATAATCGGTCACTGACATCTGGTCCTGTCGGAGCTGCTCCAACGGATACCACAACTCTTCCCTCTGGGAGGGTGGAATATACCTATCCAATAAAATGCGTGTAAACTGATCCCAAGTCATGGGAGGAGAACATGCTGGTATGCCGAGACGATGTGACTGCCACCATCTACGGGCCCTGCCCTCTAGCTGGAAAGTAATGAAATCCACCTCGTGGGACTCTAATATACTTGATGTGCAGTCTGTCACTGCACCGATCAATGAAGTCCTGGGATCCTCATGTCGCTCACCCCCGAAGACAGGAGGGTGTAGCCTAGTCCATCTGTCCAATAACTTCTGTGGCTCACCGACTGCAGCTGGTCTGGGCTCAAGTATGGCTGCTACCACTGGCTAGGCTCCGCCTACGGGTAGTGTGCTCGGGGTCTGATATACGATAGTTGCATGCCCAGGAGCCTGAACAGTAGGGATTTGTGCTCCCCCTCCCGCCTAAGATGTGGCTGGGTCTGCTAGAAATAAATGAGCATGGGTCATAGTATCCATGAACCGTAGCATACGGCCCATAACCTCCTGAAATCCCAGTGCGGACATGAAATCCACCGGGGCTAGCTCTACTATAGGCATCTCACCCTGCTCCTCGATAATAGGATCCTCTGTTGAATCTACTGGTGGTATAGCTGGGGCCACTCTGGGATGTCCTCGTCCCCTACCTCGGGCCAGTGCCCTCCCCCGGCCTCTACCTCAGCCTCTGGCAATAGGGGGAACAGCTCCTTCCAGGTTTGGAACATCCGTCGTGCGCGTTCTCACCATCTGTGAGAGAATAAGAGAAATACACTTAGTATAACATCAACTGCATGATATGAGATGAAAAAAGAGTAGTTTCCTAACACCCTATAGCCTCTCGAAGATAAGTACAGACGTCTTCTCACCGAACCGCAAGACTCTATTAGGCCTACTCATAACTTGTGAGACCTATGTGAACCTAGTGCTCTGATACCATTTTCTCACGACCTAATTTCTCTTACAGGTCGTGATGGCACCCAACGTTACCTCTAGGCAAGCCAACCGTGAACTAACTATGTGATCCTCACTTTTAAAGATTTGAAATAGTTGATTTTTAGTTTATGCATAACTAAGAAGTAAGAGTTTAATAAGAATGCGAGATCAAAATTTTTAAAGCAAGTGAGATAAGTAAAACAACCCAAAGCCAACAAGTGTCTACTAGCATAAATCTTCAAGACCTGGTATCACAAGTATATGAGCTACTAGTAGAATATACAAAAGAGTACTACACTACTGTCTGAAACGAAATAGATAGAAAATAAAGCAAAGGAAGACTACGGCTGCTACGGAACAGGCTCGGGAGGCAGCTCACCGCAAAGTCTCGTAGTAGTTAAGGATGCGTGCCGGACTGATATCCAGATGCACCTGCCTCAGATCCTGCACATTCAGTACAGAAGTATAGCGTGAGTACATAAACTACATGTACCCAGTAAGTATCTAGTCTAACCTCGAAGAATTAGTGACGAGGGGTCAACTTCGACACTTACTATGGGGTAACAATAAAATGTATAAAATTCTAATTAAACATGGAATATATAAATGACAATAGAACTCGGAAGCAAGAAATAAATAAACAATCCTTTCACCGATAGTAAGTACCAAATCAATTTCCCTTATTTAATCATTTAGCCTCTCAAGCCAATGAAGCAATATCAAATATACATGAGCTCCCAGTATTAATACGCACGAATTATGCCGAGGACGTACGACCCGATCCCATAACACACACACACACACACACACACACACACACACACACACACACACACATATATATATATATATATATATATATATATATATACTGTGTGCATTACCGAGGGTCGAACGGCACGAACCATAGATGCATCTATTAACCTGCAGAAGCGAAAGACTCGCTCCCATTAAAGTAGTGGAAATTTACCCCGCTCGTGGAATATATTTGCGACGCGGTTGAACATAGATTTCACAAATTATCATAATATCCCTCAACTCTTTCCAAAATAAGAAATTTAACTGGAAACTTTTTAAAATATTGAAATCCTCAACCTCTTCTCTATACAAGACAATTAGTAAGCATAATCAATTAACGGTATCAACAAAGTATGGTGTAAACCTAAAACTACTCGGACATAAGCATAATTAGTAGCTACGTACGGACTCTCGTCACCTCGTGCGTACGTAGCCCCCCATAAATAGAAGCACATATTAATTAAATTCACCTATGGGGTTAGTTCTCTCTTATAAGGTTAGAAAAGAGACTTACCTCGTCTCAAAGCCTACTTTCCGGTCCAAGATTATGCTTAAACCCTCAATTCAGTGCTAAACGACTTGAAACTAGCCAAATGTTATATAAACCAGTCAATACAAGCTCAAAAGTTCATATCCCAATTATTAAAGTGATTACCCAACCCCAATTGAAGAATTCCTAAAATTCACTCCCCCAGGCCCACATACCCGGATTCCGCATATTTTTGAAGAAAGTCGTTACCCATAACCTCGGGAACTCAAATATATGATTTTTACTAAATTTTATAACTTTTTCGTGGTTAAATACCATTTTTACCAAAACCCTAGATTTTTCATCCAACCCATAATTTTTCACTAATACACATGTTATGATCTACCCATAAACTATGTACTTAACCACATGCGGTAGAAATTACTTACCTCAATTGGTTGATGAAAATCCCTCTCTAACCAGCTCCAAAATTGCCCCCAAGATGTGTAAGAAATGAGCAAAAATGCCCAAGTCCTGTATTAAATAAAGTGTTCTGCCTTTTGTGGTTTCCGCATCTGCAGCTCCGCATTTGCGGAAAGGGCCTCGCAGTTGCGGTCCTTCCCCTAGCCGGCTCCTTCGCTTATGCGACCAGCGGCTCGCTTCTGCGGTGCGTGCGTCGCACCTACGACCTCTATCCGCTTCTGTTCTTCCTTCCTCGCACATGCGCCTTCGCATGTGCGGTCCATTTACCCATTTCTGCGGTCACTGGCAGCCCCCTTCTTGGCCGCTTCTGTTGCTTGTGGCTCGATTCTACGAGCTCCCACCTGCGGTTTTCCATGCGCAAATGCGGTTACACCAAAAGCTGGGAGCTTCAGCTGTTGCCCCTAAGTTCTAACTTGGTTCGAGCCTCGTCCGATTAACTCCTGAGGCCCCTGGGGACGCGCCCTAACATACCAACATGTTTGAAATCATAAAACGGACTCGCTCGAACCCTCAGAACCCGTAAAACAACATCAAAACTAAGAATCATACCTCAACCCAAATCTATTCAACTTAGAAATTTCAAATTCTTCAAACTTCTCCGAACGCGCAGAAACATACTTAAACTACTCGGAATGACACTAAATTTTGCGTGCAAGTCTTAAATTACCATACGGAACTATTTCCAGGCCCGAAATTCCGAGCGGGCCTCAATTACTCCAAAACCTACTCCAACCCAAATTTAAATAACTTTAAAACCTTCAAATAGTTAACTTTCACTATTAAACGCCGAAATATTTCCGGGTCGTCCAAAACCCGATTCGAACATATGCCCAAGTCCGAAATCATCATACGAACCTATTGGAACCGTCAAATCCCGATTTCGGGGTCGTTTTCTCAAAATATTGACCGAAGTCAAACTTAGCCTTTTTAAAGTCAACTAAGGAACTAAGTGTTCCGATTTCAACCCGAACCCTTCCAAATCCCTAACTCACCATCCCCTCAAGTTATAAAATAGTAAAAGCATATACGAGGATTCTTATTTAGGGGAACGAGGTTCTAGAAAGCAAAACGACATGTTGGGTCGCTACAGACTTCCCTCTGCTTTTCATTTTGCATCAATAGTGAATAAGCATGATCCAAAGTTGGAAGGGGTAACAGCATCAAGATACTGCTCTTCACAGAAGCATAAGTGTCATTCAACCCCATGAGAAACTTAATCAACCTCTCATCCTGAAGTGACTTGGCCATCTTGACTTTTCCTCCACAACTGCAATCCCATAAGCACTTGACATGAGTGTTCATGGTATTCAGTTCATCCCACAACCTCTTTATCTTAGTGAAATAGCCTGCTATGTCACTTGACCCTTGGATTAAATCACTCAATTCCTTCTGTAAATGATATATCTTTGCACCATTTGACTGACCAAATATGTCTTCCAAATCATCCCATGGATCTTTGGCTGTTTGAGAGTATATGACACTATCAACTATTTCTCTTGAAAAAGAGTTCAATAGCTAAGATATCACCATGTCATTACACCTACTCCATATCTTGAAGTCAGGTGTTTCTGAGCTTGGTGCAAGGCAAGTTCCATCAATGAAGCCTACCTTGTTTTTCGTAAAAAGAGCTATAAGGTTGGATCTGCGTGTAATGACCCGGCCGGTCATTTCGAGAGTTATAGCCCTATTTCCTCCATTTCTGCTTCTTTTGTGCTTTACAGCTGTATTATGTCTTGCCAGATTAGTTGGTTCGGGTCCGGAGTGATTTTGTAGTGAATTGAGACACTTAATCTCTTAATTGGAAACTTAAGTTGAAAAAGTCGACCGGACGTCGACTTGTGGGAAAACGACCTCGGATTTGAATTTTTATGGTTCTGTTAGCTCCGTTAGGTAATTTTGGACTTAGGAGTCCGGAATGTGATTTTGAGGTCCGTAGTAGAATTAGGCTTGAATTGGCGAAAGATAGAATTTTGGCGATTTTGGCCGACAATGGAAATTTTGATATCTTGGTTGGATTGGATTTCTAGAAGCTGGAATAGGTTTGTGGTGTCATTTTTGACTTGTGTGTAAAATTCGAGGTCAATCGGACGTGGTTTGGTAGGTTTCGGCGTAGTTTGTGGAATTTAGAAGTTTAGAAGTTCTTTAGGCTTAAATTCGGGTGTAATTGGTATTTTGATGTTGTCTTGAGTGATTCGAAGGTTCGACTAAGTTTGCATGGGATTATATGACTTGTTGGTATGATTGGTTGAGGTCCCGGAGGCCTCGTGTTGATTTCGGGTGGTTAACGGCTTGATGGGAGTTGAAGAATGGCAGTTGAAGCTGCTGCTACTTGTATAACCGCACCTGCGGAGTGGGAACTGCAGGTGCGAGCCCGCATAAGTGAAGGAGGAGCCGCAGATACGACTAAGGAGGATCTGGGCAGAGGAAGCAGGTGTGATGGCATTCTCGCACCTGCGATGGTCGCAGAAGCAGATTTAGGGGCATAGGTGCGAGTTTGGACCGCAGGTGCGATGTATTTCCCGCACTAGCAAAGACCGCGGATGCGGTCACTAGATCGCAGGAGCAGAGGTTGAGTTTAGGGATATTTCCGCAGAAGCGGGGCGTGGCCCGCAAATGCGGCTCCGTAGATGCAGAAATGGAGCCGCAGGTACGATAAGTCTGGGCACAACCTATAAATAGAACACTCCGAGATTTTTTACCATTTTTATCATTTTGAGCTCGAATTTTGGGGATTTCGAGAGAGATTTCGGAGTAATCACTAAGGTAAGTTCCTTGTGCCTTTTTATCTTCAATAATGGTATTTTCCAACTGATGTGAGATTTGGGAGATTAGAGCTTGGGAATTGGAGAGTGAATTTTGGAGTTTTAGAGGGGCAATTGAGGTCGGATTCTAATAAATTTGGTATGGTTAGACTCGTGAGTGAATGGGCTTTCGGGTTTTGTAACTTTCGTCGGGTTTTGAAACATGGGCCCGGGGGTGGGTTGAGCCGATTTCGGATTTTGGACTATATTTTAGTAGTTTTCTTGTGGAATTGAACCTTTTAGCAAATTTTGATTATCTCGTAATGTCTGTGACTAAATTCGGGGCATTTGGAGGCCGATTCGAGAGGCAAGGGCATTTCGGAGTAGGATTTCTACGCGGTTGAGGTAAGTAACAGTCTTAAATCTGGTTTTAAGGGTATGAAACCCCAAGAATTTGTATGATGTGATATTTAGAGGTGACGCACATGCTAGGTGAGGGATGTGTGAGCGTGCACCGCGAGGGATTGTGACTTGGTCCATCCCGTGAGGCTGTAAAGTCGAATAGCAATTGTTATTACTTGTTTTCCTTGTCTTTGAGCAATTGACTGCCTTTCATGTTAGAAACCATGCTTAGGCCATATGATATCACTGTTGGGACCCGCAATGTTTGAATACTTATTGAATTGACAGCTAATTGTTGTCTTGTACTCAGTCACAGTCTTACTTGTGTGTTATGTCTCTGTTCCCTCTCATTTCTTGTTGAAACTTGTTGAATTCTCAGTTTGGGATAATTATTATGAAATTCTGTGAGCTTGAGGGGCTAGAGAGGTTAGTGACTGAGATAGGGCCTGAGTGTCGAGCTGCGAGCCGCGAGCCGCGAGCTGTGAGGTATATTGGATCGGGTTACACGCCGCAACAATATTGGATCGGGTTGCACGCCGCAACAAGACTTCGGGCTATATATATATATATATATATATATATATATATATATATATATATCGGATCGGGTTGCACGCCGTAATAATATTGGATCGGGTTGCATGCCGCAACAATATTGGATCGGGTTGCATGCCTCAATAATATTGGATCGGGTTGCACGTCGCAATAATATTGGATCGGGCTGCGCGCCGCAACAATTTAGCGCTTGCGCTGAAGGAGCCCTCTGGAGTCTGTACACCCCCAGTGAGCACATGTACCTATTGAAAGTGTGTATTAAGGGCTGAGAGCCGAGAGTATGAGCTGATGAGATGAGTTGAGTGACTGCTGCCTTGAGAGGCTTTACTTGCTTTTATTTATTGTTGTCCGATGTTGTTGTGAAATTCTGGAAGATTCATATCTGTTTTACTTGGGCTCGAACTGATTTGACTTATACCACTGGATTTTAAAGCATGTTCACTCTTTACTGAAAACTTTTGATATGAACTGTATTTTTATAGCTCGTCACTGCTTCTCAATTCCTTATTTAATTCTGTTACTTACTGAGTTAGTTGTACTCATGATACACCCTGAGTTCGTGCATGGGAGGATTATCGGAGACTTACGAGGTAGCTGTCGGTGTCCGTAGTTCTTGTTTCTCCTTTCTTATTATCTTTTCTCTCTTGTATTAGCATTTGGCATAGACCGTAGTAGACTCTATTTTGAGATTAGTAATTAGATGCTCATGACTTAGTGACACCCCGATGTCGGGCTATTTTTCTGCACTTATATTTTATTTGGCTTTTACCCCCATTTTTATGAAAAACTTCGGTTAATTTAAATGTCTTAAATCATTTCTGTTAAATTCTGAAAGTGTTTTGGAAGGGTCGGCTTGCCTAGTATCATGATATGTACCATCACGACGGGTTAGGTTTTGGGTCGTGATAAGTTGGTATCAGAGCCTACATTACATAGGTCTCACGAGTCATGAGCAGGTTTAGTAGAGTCTTGCGGATCGGTAAGGAGACATCTGTACTTATCTTCAAGAGGCTTTAGAACCCTTAAGAAACTCCACGTTCTTGAATTCTTGTCGTGCAAATTTGTTGATTCTAGTAACTAAAATTCTGTTGTTTCAGTCTCTCACAAATGGTGAGGATTCGTACTACTGGGCAGGATGGACAGCCACCAGTACCACCAGCCAGGGCCGCGAGGGGACGAGGTCACGGTAAAGGTCGCGGTAGGGGCAGAGGTGCAGCTCGTGGAGCAGCTGGGGCAGTACCTGCAGATCCACCAGTAGCCCCAGATCAGGACCAGATTCCAGTTGTTGATGCACCAGCCCAGGCACCACCTGTGCCTATTGCGATTCCAGGCCATCAGGAGGCCTTAGCTAAGATTCTGACCGCGTGTACCAGTCTTGCTCAGGCGGTCTCTGTTTCGGCCGCAGCAGCCACTTCTCAGGCTGGGGGAGGCACTCAGACTTCCGCTGCCCGCACACTAGAGCAGGTGGTGTAGGGATTCCAGACATCGGGGGCACCACCAGCCCAGTCGGTTGCAACTGCTCAGGACTATGTGGTTCCTGCTATGCCTGAGGATTAGTAACGTAGATTTGAGAGGTTTGGGAGACTCCAGCCTCAATCTTTCAGTGGTGCGGAGGGAGAGGATGCACAGGGTTTCTTGGACAGGTGTCAGAGGATACTCCGTACAGCAGGTATTTTGAAGATCAGTGGGGTCTCGTTAACTACCTTTCAATTCTCTGGGGCTGCATTCAGTTGGGGGGAGGCTTACGAGAGGCATAGGCCGGTCGGTGAAGCACCCCTTACCTAGCAGCAGTTCTCCGTTATCTTTCTGGAGAAGTTCGTGCCTCAGTCCCGCAAAAAGGAGCTGCGCAGACAGTTTGAGCAGCTTTGTCAGGGTGATATGTCTATGACGCAGTATGAGATGCCATTCTCGGAGTTGGCCCGTCATGTTATCTGGTTGGTTCCCACAGACAGGGAGAGAATCAGCAGGTTTATAGATGGCCTCACTTATCAGCTGTGATTGCTTATGACTAGAGAGAGAGTGTCCGGTGCTACTTTTGATGAGGTTATCGACATTGCTCGTCAGATTGAGATGGTTCGCAGTTAGGAGAGGGTTGAGAGGGAGGCCAAGAGGCCTCGTGGACAGGGAGGATTTAGCGGTGCTCCTTCTAGGGGTCAGTTCCAGCACGGTAGAGGCCGTCTTTTCAGACATGCCCAGACGGCTCGTCCAGGTCACCGTGGTGCATCATCTGGCCATGGTTCTCACAGTTATCAGCAGGGCTGTTTATCTCCCGGTACCCTCCCAGCGCAGAGTTTGTCCCGTGCTCCATCTGGTCAGGGTTCGTCTATGCCACGTCCTTATGCCAGTTATCCCGGTGCTCGGGGCTCCCTTCAGTCCCATGCACCAGCACCGGGGAGTTGTTATGGGTGTGGGGAGTTTGGTCACATGAGGAGAGAGTGTCCCCGTATAGTGGGAGGTCCAGCTCCGCAGAGGAGCTAGTCTATGTCGTCAGCACCATCCCTTCCATTACCCGCTCAACCAGCCCGGGGTGGATCCCAGTCAGCTAGGGGTCACCCGAGGGGGGAGGCATATCAGGGGGTGGCCATGCCCGTTTCTATGCCCTCCCTGCCAGACCATATGTCATTGCTTCAGATGCTGTGATTACAGGTATTTTCTCAGTTTGCCACAGAGATACCTCTGTATTATTTGACCCTGATTCCACTTATGCATATGTTTCCTCGTATTTCACTCATTTTCTGGATATGACCCAAGAGTCTTTAGTTTCATCTGTTTATGTATCTACTCATGTGGGTGATAATATTATTGTGGATCGCGTATATCAGTCATGTGTGGTGACTATTGGGGGTCTAAAGACCATAGTGGATCTTTTGCTGCTCAGTATGGTCGATTTTGATGTGATATTGGGTATGGATTGGTTGTCTCCATGTTATGTTGTTCTAGATTGTCACGCTAAAACTGTGACGTTGGCCATGCTGGGGTTGCCGAGGGTTGAGTGGAGCTGTTCTATAGACTATGCTTCCAGTAGAGTAATTTCATACTTGAAGGCTCAGCGGATGGTTAAGAAAGGTTGTCTATCCTATTTGGCTTTTGTAAGGGATTTAGTGCAGAGACTCCTGCCATTGATTCTGTTCTGGTGGTGCGTGATTTTCCGGATGTGTTTCCTGCAGACCTGTCGGGCATGCCGCCTGATAGGGATATTAACTTCGGTATTGATTTGGTGCATTTCTATTCAACCGTATCGTATGGCGCCGGTGGAGTTGAAAGAGTTGAACGGACAGCTTTAGGAACTCCTTGATAAGGGGTTTATTCGGCCTAGCATGTCACTTTGGGGTGTGCCGGTTCTATTTGTAAAGAAGAAAGATGATTCTATGAGGATGTGCATTGACTACAGGCAGTTGAACAAGGTTACAGTCAAGAACAAGTATCCTTTGCCACATATTGATGATCTATTTGACCAGCTTCAGGGGGAGAGGGTGTTCTCCAAGATTGATTTGAGGTCAGGGTATCACCAGCTAAAGATTCAAGATTCGGATATTCCTAAGACAGCTTTCAGGACCCGATATGGCCATTATGAGTTCCTTGTGATGTCTTGTGGGCCGACTAACGCCCCAGCAGCGTTCATGCATTTGATGAACAGTGTGTTTCTGCCTTATTTAGACTCATTCGTTATTGTATTCATTGATGATATCCTGGTGTACTCTCGTAGCCAGGAGGAGCATGCCCAGCATCTGAGGATTGTGTTACAAAGATTGAGGAAGGAGAAGCTTTATGCAAAGTTCTCCAAGTGTGAGTTTTGTCTTGGTTCAGTGGCGGTCTTGGGGCACGTGGTGTCCAGCGAGGGTATTCAGGTGGATCCAAAGAAGATAGAGATGATGCAGAGTTGGCCCAGATCGTCCTTAGCCACGGAGATTAGGAGCTTTCTGGGTTTGGCGGGCTATTACCGTTGTTTTGTGGAGGGTTTTTCATCTTTTGCATCGCCCTTGACCAAATTGACCTAAAAGGGTGCTCCATTCTGGTGGTCGGATGAGTGCGAGTAGAGCTTTCAGAAGCTCAAGACTGCTTTGATCACGGCTTCAGTTCTAGCTCTACCATCAGCTTCTGGTTTTTACATAGTGTATTGTGATGCCTCGTGTATCGGTATTGGGTGTGTTCTGATGCAGAAGGGTAGAGTGATTGCTTATGCTTCGCACCAGTTGAAGACCCATGAGAATAACTATCCTATCCATGATCTTGAGTTAGCAGCTATTGTTCACGCCCTGAAGATTTGGCGGCACTATCTGTACGGGGTTCATTGTGAGATCTACACTGATCATCGGAGTTTGTAGCATCTGTTTAAGCAAAAGGATCTTAACTTGCGTCAACGGAGGTGGTTGGAGCTTCTCAAGGACTATGATATCACCATTCTGTACCATCCTGGGAAGGCCAATGTAGTGACCGATGCCTTGAATCGCCTGGCGGAGAGTTTAGGGAGTTTATCATATCTTCCAGCAGCAGAGAGAACCTCGGCATTGGTTGTTCAGGCCTTAGCAAGCCAGATTGTCAGATTGGATATTTCGGAGTTGAGTCGGGTATTGGCTTGCGTGGTCTCTAGGTCTTCTCTGTATGATCATATCAGGGGGTGTTAATATGATGACCCCCATCTACTCGTCCTCCAGGACAGGGTTCGGCGAGGTGATGCTAGAGATGTGACCATTGGTGATGACGGCGTGTTGAGGATGTAGGGCTGGATATGCATGCCCAATGTGGATGGGCTTCGGGAGTTGATTCTTAAGGAGGCCCACAGCTCGCGGTATTCCATTCATCCGGGTGCCGCGAAGATGTACCAAGATTTAAGACAACACTATTGGTGGAGAAGGATAAAGAAGGATATAGTTGGGTTTGTGGCTCGGTGTCTCAACTGTCAGCAGGTTAAGTATGAGCATCAAAGACCGGGTGGCTTGCTTCAAAGGTCAGAGATCCCAGAGTGGAAGTGGGAGCGGATCACCTTGGATTTCATAGTTGGGCTCCCACAGACTTTGAGGAAGTTCGATGCTATTTGGGTGATTGTGGATCGACTGACCAAGTCCGTGCACTTCGTTCCAGTTGGTACTACTTACTCTTCAGAGCGGTTGGCTGAGATTTACATCCGAGAGATTGTTCGCCTTTATGGTGTCCCAGTTTCCATCATTTCAAATAGAGGCACACAGTTTACATCGCAGTTTTGGAGGGTCGTGCAGCGAGAGTTGGGTACTCAAGTTGAGTTGAGCACAACCTTGCACCCTCAGACGGACGGACAGTCCGAGCGCACTATCCAGATATTGGAGGACATGTTAAGTGCTTGTGTCATTGATTTTGGGGGTTCAGGGGACCAGTTTCTGCCGCTCGCGGAGTTTGCATATAATAACAGTTATCAGTCGAGCATTCAGATGGCTTAGTACGAGGCTTTATATGGGAGGCAGTGTAGATCTCCGGTGGGATGGTTTGAGCCGGTGAGGCTAGGCTCTTGGGTACATACTTGGTCCAGGACACATTAGACAAGGTGAAATTGATTTAGGAGCGGCTTCGCACAGCACAGTCTAGGCAGAAGAGCTTTGAGAACAGGAAGGTCTGTGATGTGTCTTTCATGGTTGGGGAGAAAGTTCTGCTGAAGGTATCACCCATGAAGGGTGTTATAAGGTTTGGGAAGAGGGGCAAGTTGAGCCTTCGGTTCATTGGGCCTTTTGAGGTACTTCAGAGGATCGGGGAGGTGGGTTACAAGCTTGCCTTGCCACCTAGATTGTCGAGTGTGAATCCAGTATTTCATGTTTATATACTCCGAAAGTACATCGGCGATTCATCCCATGTTTTAGATTACAACACGGTTTAGTTGGATGGTGATATGACTTACGATGGTGAGCCGGTGGCCATTTTGGAGCGGCAGGTTCGGAAGTTGAGGTCAAAGGATATAGCTTCAGTGAAGGTGTAGTGGAGAGGTCAGCCTGTAGAGAAGGCCACTTGGGAGACCGAGCGGGAGATGCAGAGCAGATATCCACAACTATTTGAGACTCCAGGTATGTTTCTAGACCCGTTTGAGGATGAACGTTTGTTCAAAAGGGGGAGGATGTAACGACCCGGCCGATCGTTTCGAGAGTTATAGCCCTATTTCCCCTATTTCTGCTTCTTTTTTGCTTTACAGTTGTATCATGTCTTACCGGGTTAGTTGGTTCGGGTACGGAGTGATTTTGGAGTGAATTGAGACACTTAGTCTCTAAATTGGAAGCTTAAGTTGGAAAATTGGACCGGACGTCAACTTGTGGGAAAACGACCTCGGATTTGAATTTTGATGGTTCAGTTAGCTCTGTTAGGTGATTTTGAACTTAGGAACGCTTCCGGAATGTGATTTGGAGGTCTATAGTAGAATTAGGCTTGAATTGGCGAAAGATGAAATTTTGGCAATTTTGGCCGGCAGTGAAAATTTTGATATCTGGGTCGGATTAGATTTTTGGAAGTTGGAATAGGTTCGTGGTGTCATTTTTGAGTTGTGTGTAAAATTTGAGGTCAATCGGACGTGGTTTGGTAGGTTTCGTCGTAGTTTGTGGAATTTGAAAGTTTAGAAGTTCTTTAGGCTTGAATCCGGGTGTAATTGGTATTTTGATGTTGTCTTGAGTGATTCGAAGGTTCGACTAAGTTCGCATAGAGTTATATGACTTGTTGGTATGATTGGTTGAGGTCCTGGAGACCTCGAGGTGATTTTAGGTGGCTAACGGCTTGATGGGAGTTAAAGAATTACAGCTGAAGCTGCTGCTACTGGTGTAACCGCACCTGCGGAGTGGGAACTGCAGGTGTGAGCCCGCAGAAGCGAAGGAGGAGCCGCATATGCGGCTAAGGAGGATCAGGGTAGAGGACGCAGGTGCGATGGCATTCCCGCACCTGCGATGGTCGCAGAAGCGGATTTAGGGGCGCAGGTGCGAGATTGGACCGCAGGTGCGATGTATTTCCCGCACCCGCAAAGATCGCAGATGCGGTCATTGGATCGCAGGAGCGGAGGCTGAGTTTAGGGATTTTTCCGCAGAAGTGGGGCGTTGCTCGCAGATGCGGAAATGGAGCCGCAGGTGCGATAAGTCTGGGCAGAACCTATAAATAGAACACTTCAAGATTTTTTACCATTTTCATCATTTTGAGCTCGGATTTTGGGGATTTCGAGAGAGATTTTGGAGTAATCACTGAGGTAAGTTCCTTGTGCCTTTTTATCGTCAATAATAATATTTTTCCACTGATTTTACATCTAGTTTGTAAGTGTTTGATGTGAGATTTGGGAGATTAGGGCTTGGGAATTGAAAAGTGAATTTTGGGGTTTTGGAGGGGCAATTGAGGTCGGATTTTGGTATGGTTAGACTCGTGAGTGAATGGTCTTTCGGGTTTTGTAACTTTCGTCAGGTTTCGAAACGTGGGTCCGGGGGGCCGGGTTGAGCCGATTTCTGATTTTAGACTATATTTTAGTAGTTTTCTTGTGGAATTGATCCTTTTAGGCAATATTGATTATCTCGTAATATTTGTCACTAGATTCGGGGCATTTGGAGGCCGATTCGAGAGGCAAGGGCATTTCGGAGTTGGATTTATGCGCGGTTGAGGTAAGTAACAGTCTTAAATCTGATTTTGAGGATATGAAACCCCGAGAATTTGTATGATGTGAATATTTGGAGGTGACGGGCGTGTGAGCGTGTATCGCGAGGGATTGTGACTTGGTCCGTCCCGTAAGGCTGTAAAGTCGAATAGCCATTGTTATTACTTGTATTTCCTTGTCTTTAAGCAATTGATTGTCTTTCATCTTAGAAACCATGCTTAGGCCATATGATATCACTATTGAGACCCGCAATGGTCGAATACTTGTTGAATTGACTGGTAATTATTGTCTTGTACTCAGTCACAGTCTTACTTGTGTGTTATGTCTCTGTTCCCTCTCATTTCTTGTTGAAACTTGTTGTATTCTCTGTTTGGGCTAATTATTATGAAATTCTGTGAGCCCGAGGAGCTGGAGAGGTTAGTGACTGAGATAGGGCATGAGTACCGAGCTGCGAGCTGTGAGGTATATTGGATCGGGTTGCACACCGCAATAATATTGGATCGGGTTGCACGCCGCAACAAGCCTTCGGGCTATATATATTATTAGATCGGGTTGCACGCCGCAATAATATTGGATTGGGTTGTACGCCGCAACAATATTGGATCGGACTGCGCGCCGCAGCAATTTAGCGCTTAGGCTGAAGGAGCCCCTCCGGAGTCTGTACACCCCCAGTGAGAGCAGGTACCTATTGAGAGGGTGTATTGAGGGTTGAGAGCCGAGAGTATGAGCTGATGAGATGAGTTGAGTGATTGTTGCCTTAAGAGGCTTTACTTGCTTTTATTTATTGTTGCACTTAGTTGTTGTCCGATGTTGTTGTGAAATTCTGGAAGATTCATATCATTTTTACTTGGGCTTGAACTAATTTGACTTATACCACTGGATTTGAAAGCATGTTCACTCTTTACTGAAAACTTTTGATATGAACTGTATTTTTATAGCTCGTCACTGCTTCTCAATTCCTTATTTAATTTTGTTACTTGCTGAGTTGGTTGTACTCATGCTATACCCTGCATTTCATGTGCAGATACAGGTGAGTACGGTTCTGGCGGTCGCTAAGTTCATGCACGAGCTGATTATCGGAGACTTACGAGGTAGCTGCCGGCGTCCGCAGTCCTTGTTTCTCCTTTCTTGTTATTTTTTCTCTCTTGTATTGGCATTTGGCACAGACTGTAGTAGACTCTGTTTCGAGATTGGTTATTAGATGCTCATGACTTAGTGACACCCTGATGTCGGGCTATTTTTCCGCACTTATGTTTTATTTGGGTTTTACCCCCATTTTTTATGAAAAACTCCGGTTATTTTAAATATCTTAAATTATTTCTGTTAAATTCTAAAAGTGTTTTGGAAAGGTCGGCTTGCCTAGTATCACGATAGGCGCCATCACGACGGGTTAGGTTTTGGGTCGTGACACTGCGCCAACCTCCATAGCTTCTACCATCAAAGCTTGTGTTTACCAAGTTCATGCCTGGTGAATCAAAGTGGTGAAGAAAGTAGGGATGGCTTGAGTCCTTTATTCCACCTCCATTATTCCCAGAAATGGTGATGTTTGTTGAAGTGGCCTCAGTAGATTCAGGTGTAGAACCCATTGAAGATTGACGAATGAAAATGAAGAAAAAAAGAGAAACTGATGAAGAGGAAGGCAATAGGATCGATCTTAGAGTTACTGCTCTGATACCATGTAGAGCTAATGAGCTACAAAATTTTGAGAATTTTTCTATGTATTCCATTTAATCTGTACAGGGATATTTATATAAGTATTCAATAGATAAGGATAGAAAATTAAACTTATATCTGTCTCTTATGTATTGGCTGTCTAATATAAACAAAATACAATTATATGTACTACGTACTATGTACAATTTTTTATATACCGTTATAGGTATATTCAGGAATATAAAGTTGTATTAAAGCTAGTTTGTATTTGAACTAAATGGCTTGTCTTCTTCTATTTATGTGTTGGGTTATGTTGAACCAGCAGACCTTGTGGCCCAATACATAAATACTCTTTAGCATGTGGCCTAATACGCAAGTCTTTAATCTTCGGTCTTAGATCCCTCGACAGACTTCAAGTTAGCCCCAATTTTCTCATCAGACTTCGATTTAGCCCCAACTGTAGAACTCTCGAGATTGTTGATGCCAACATAAGAAATCAGAATTCAATTTCTCTCCGTCAAGCATCCTTACTATAGCGGAACTCTTATTATAACTGATAATTTGCTCAACAGAGTTTGTAAAGTTTATATTAAATAGAGAAAAAAAGGTTAAGAATGAGTAGATAAGAACGATCTCCCCCACCCCGTGTCAAGTAGAGGTAGAAGCACGAATTTAGAATCTTCTATAATATTCTGAAACTTGTATACTTTTTTCTTAATTTTTTTTTGCTTTATTCTTGAAAGTGAAATGACACAAATCACATCAAACGTGAAACCTTAATGCCATCATTTCCGACTTCCAATTATCATATGATTTACCACGATTTTTATGGATAGTTATATAAAACCTTATATACGCAATTATCAATCGATCTACGAAGGACACGATAAAACGTTATGACAAGTACTTTGCAGGGGAGGCTCTAAGGTTATCACAAGTAAAGTTTGTGCCTTAGGCCCCAAATTTTGGGGGCCTATTTTTTTTAGAAATAGTAGATCTAAAGATATTTAAAAAAACCTCATAAGAAAATAAGTTTTTCAAAATTACGATAAAATCTTACCTAACACTAACAATGTCTCAAGAATAGGTTGGCTATACTATCAATTGAAAAGAAATTATTAAAGAAAATCAATTATAAAAAAAAAATATTAACAAATTTGTATCTCAAAAAGCTAGAAAAGTAGATTTCAAATAAAAAATATACTACATATCATAACATTTTTTTTAAAATTTAGGCCTAACATTAAATTTTGACTTTAGGTCGCACATGTGCTTTGAGCCGCTCGTGATACTTTGTCTTGTAAATGTGAATCAAGAACAACCCCTTTGTCAATCCTCCACCCCTCCCTCCCCAACGAAGAAATATGGCCAAAACAAAGCTCAATGCTTGCTGAATGCAGAAAAGTTTAATTTTTATACACTGATAGTGTAAATTAATTTTCAGTATATAACTAAAACCCAATTAAATGTAGCAGAAAAGGCATGCTTATTAGGAGCACATAAAACTGTAAAATTTATTTCTATGGATCACAGCAACAGAATTGGTGAAGCGGTGGAATACATTGTCCTGAGCTAAATCCTATTCTTTTGCAAAATTCATCACAATCTGGAAAATCCTCGCATTTTCCTTGGCACTCAGGCGCAGCTTTATGATCACCTGTTGCCACAAACACTTTTGACCCAAAAAAAAAAAAAAATTAAAAGAGGATTTCAAATTAGGAAAAAATAAACAGAAATAGATATTATATATATACTAATTAAATATGACGCCAAGTAATTTGATTTACAAAAGGCTTCTTATGAGGAGACTTTTATTATTATGAAAATAAATGTTAATCAAATAAAAAATGGAAAAAATTAAATTGATAATTACATACCAAATGAGAGAAGCAAGAGAAGGAGTATAGTACTCCTTATAATTTTCTTAGACACAGAAAAAAGGACTCCGATCTCCATTTCTACAATTATATGAAGGACTCAGAGGTACAAATGATATAGGGTTGGAAGATAGTTTTAAGCAATTTCTTTTGGTAGCATAATTAATATATATTGCGTTTTTTAGTTAAAATAGTCCTTTAAGTATGACATCTGTATTAATTTGCTCCTTAAAATATTACTTTTAACAAAAATAATCCTTCAAATATGCAAAAGTTGAGCATTTAGTAAATGTAACCAAGTTAAGAAACTTAACGAAATTGCCCCCTCACGTGATCCTCACATGGCTATACGTTCCTAAGCTATGAAGGACTAAAATGTTTCATTCCTTTTTTTATAAAAAGTAAGTCAGTCGGGGAAGGGCGCACCCTAAGGGGTGTGACGCAGACAGTCTGCTCTAATGCAAGTATTAGTGGCTGATTCTATGGCTAGAATCCGTAATATATAAATTACGCAAAGACAAATTTATCGTTGCTTAAAACATTACATTCTCTCTTTAAAAAACTCTATAAAGTATGATCAAGTCTGATACTCCAAATTCCAAAACATAAAATGACTTTAGTACACGCAATTAAGATAAGAAAAACGAGAATTCTCGGTGTTATTAGTTTATTGTCTCATGTACAGTAAATAAAGCGAGCAACTACCAAACAAATTAAAAATCAAGCTAGCGTTTGAATATAAATTTGAATAGAATTTGAAAAAAGAGTTTTTGAAATTGTATTGAAAAATAATTTTTGAAAGTTGAAGCTGTGTTTGAACATGTATTTTATTTGAAAAAAAAATGAAATTTTGTGAGTGGGAGAAAAAATTTCACCCAAAAAATGCCCTAAATCAGTTTTTGGAAACTTAGAAATTTTTTAAAAAAATCCCAAAACATGATCATATTTTATAAACAAATAATATTTTTAATTTTTTTAAAAAAAATAAAGCCAAAATCTATGGTTAAACGGGCGATAAGTCTACTAACTCAAATGTCTAATGTTCAATAAATTAATAACGACAGGACAACTTCGAATTTCGAAACTCAACAACTACAATTCGATCATTCGATGAGGGTTTTTTCTTTCACTAAATCGAAAAAAAAAATGAAATCAGTCCACAATAACAAGTGTTTCGATTCCAAATATTAGTCATTTTTTGGCAACTTGAATTTTTTTTAGAATATTCGTCGTTCTAAAAAAATAAAACACTTCTATAATAGGAGTACTGTTTTTATTTTTATTTTTATATTTACTATTTTAATTAGTGAAATATTAATTTAGTGAGATATATAATTTTACCTTTACTCTTTTAGATTGAAGTGTGCAAAAACTTTAAAAAAACAGATAATGCAAAGTGGAGTACAATTTTTTTGGGCTTCCCACTCAATATCTGTAATGACTCGGTTGGTCGTTTTGAGTATTTCAATCATGTTCCCCCATTTACTGTTCAATCTATGCTTTATAGTTGTTATGTGACTTGCCGGGGCAATTGGTTCGGGCCCGGTAAGTTTTTGGAATGAATTGGAACACTTAGTCCCAAGGTTTAAAGCTTAAGTTGAAATAGTTGACAGGATGTTGACTTATGTGTAAACGACCCCGAAATAGAGTTTTGATGATTCCAATAGCTCTGTATGGTGATCTTGGACTTAAGAGCGTGTCCGGAAAATTATTTGGAAGTTCGTAGTTAAATTAGGCTTGAAATGGCTAAAATAAAAATTTAAGTTTGAAAGTTTAACCGGGGAGTTGACTTTTTGATATTGGGGTTAGAATCCAATTCTGAAAATTGGAATAGGTCTGTTGTGTCATTTATGACTTTGTGCAAAATTTTGAGGTCAATCGGACTTGATTTGATAGGTTTCGGCTTCATTTAAGCTTGAATTGGAGTATAATTCGTGTTTTAGTGTTGTTTTATGTGATTTGAGGTTTCGACTAAGTTCGTATGATGTTTTAGGACTTGTTGATATATTTGGTTGAGGTCCCGAGGGCCTCGAGTGAGTTTTCGATGGCTAACGGATCGAAATTTGGATTTAAACAGCTGTTGGAAATTTTGGCATTCTGGTGCAATCGCACATGCAGAATTTAGCTCGCAAGTGCGAGCTCGCAGAAGCGAAATTGGCTTCGCAAAGGCAGGGGTCGCAGGTGCGAACGCACGACTGCAGAAGCGGACTCGCATCTGCGACGAGTTGATCGCAGAAGTAGAAGTAAGAGGGGAGGGGCGTTTTCGTAGAAGTGGCTTGGGCAACCACAAATGTGAGGCCGCAGAAGCGGACCTCTTGTCCGCAGAAGCGAAAGAAGCCGCAGAATCGGGGTGGACCTTGCACCTGCGAGACCGCAGATGCGGTTAAGTGCTCCGCAGAAGGGGAAACGCTGGGCAGGCTACAAAAACAGAAGGGTCCGATATTTTTGTCATTTTGGACCTTTCAAACACGTGTTGAGGCATTTTTTGAGAGAGAATTCACGGAAAATCTTGAGGTAAGTCACTTGTGATCATTATTAGTCAATAATATTGAATTATTATTGAGTATTCCGATTAGATTACGTGTTTTTGAGGTGTAATTTGAGGAGTTAGGCTTGGGGATTCCAAAAATAGATTTGAGAATTTGAAGCTCGAGTTGTTGTCGGAATTTGATAAATTTAGTATGGTTGGACTCGTGGTCGAATGAGCGTTTATATTTTATAACTTTTGTCAGGTCTTGAGATGTGGGCCCCGCGGGCGATTTTTTAGTGCAATTTTAAATTTTTTTGGAAAATTAGTATTTTCATATGAAATTAATTCCAATAAGTGGTATTGACTTAATCGAATTATTTGTGACTAGATTCGAGGCGTTTGGAGACCTATTCGCGAGGTAAAGGCATAGCAGAATAGAGAATTACACGGTTTGAGGTAAGTAATAGTTCTAAATTTGGTCCTGAGGGTATGAAACCCCGAATTTTGTGATATGTGATTGATTTTGAGGTGATGCACATGCTAGGTGACGGGCGTGTGGGTGTACACCGTAGGAATTTTGACTAGGTCAAATTCTATGAAACTGTGTAGTTGAATAATCTGTACATTTTCCAAGTATTAGAGAAGTTGAACCACAAATCATGTTAGAAAGCATATTTAGGCTATGTGTTGGCACTGTAGGGACCCACAGAGGTCGTGTACATGTTGAATTATCTGATAAATTATTATTTTGTATTCAGTCACAGTTTATTTGTATATCATATCCGAGTCTCTATTGTTCCTTGTTGATATATTGCATCATTTCTGTTTGGGCTGGTTTTTATGATTACTGAGAGCCCGAGAGACTGGAGAGATTGATGATTGAGTAAGGCCGAGGGCCTGATTGTGAGATATTTATACTATGGCACGTGAGTTATCCGTGCAGCACTTGATTTATCCGTGCGGATCCAGATATTTATACTATGGCACGTGAGTTGTCTGTGCAGCATGTGAGTTGTCCGTGCGGATCCAGATATTATACTATAGCACGTGAGTTGTCCGTGCTGATTATAGTGCTTGGGCTGAAGGAGCCCATTCGGAGTTTGTACACAACCCCAGTGAGCGTAGGTACCTACTGAGTGCGAGTGTCGAGTGCCCAGTACTGAGTGAATGGGAGGACTGAGTGACTGTTGATCTGAGAGAATGCATTGATTTCATTATTGTTGCACTTCAGTTGTCATATATCACTATTTTGAAAATTTCTGAGAGATATTATCTTCTATTTCAGTTGAATTTGACATGAAATTACTGTTTTGGCCGTAATTGTCAAACTCGAAAGCATGCCTACCATCTTATGTTGGAAATTACTGTAATTGGACTTAGTTGTGAAGTTCGTCACTACTTTGAGTTCTTTATTTAGTATTGTTACTTGCTGAGTTGGTTCTACTGATATTATACCCTGCATCTCGTATGCATATTCAGGTACTTCCGGACATAGCGGTTGCTAGTTTTTCGGAGCTTTATCTATTGGAGATTATCAAGGTAGTTGCTTGACGTCCGCAAACCTTGACTCTTATTCCTTTCAGTTTTTGTACTGTTCTATATTTTCAGACAGTGTTTTTTTTCAATCAGACTTTCTTATCAAATAGATGCTCATGTACTCAGTGACACCGGGTTTTGGGAGTATTTTATGTCGGTATTGGTGAGATTTTTGGTATTGAATTTAAATATTATGTTTTCAAACTTAAAAGAAATTGTGATTTATTGAGGTTGTCGACTTGCCTAATATTGAGATAGGTGCAATCACGACAGGCGTGATTTTGGGTCGTAACAATATCTGATACGGAAAAGGGTCAAAATGTCCTTAACCTATTAGAAATGACTCAAAAATGCCCATCATCCACCTTTTGGACCAAAATGCCATTGACATTTCTTTTAGTATCAAAGTTGCCCCTTGAACTAATGTTTAACTTATTGGCTTTGTGGGGATTTTTCAAAATCTACGTGTCACTTTTCGATTGATCAAATTAATGAATATAATTAATTAGACCCAACCAATATGATACCCATATTTCTATTAAACCCAATATCCTTTCTTCATCTTCATCTTCACGACACATTTCAAGAAACTATGGTTCTTGACCTCCCTCTTTTTTCTTTCAATTCGTTACTTCAGTTTTTTTTTCTCATTTTTTTTTTCAAGTTTTTCATCAAAATTTCATTTTTTGCTTTGTAAAAGGGTTGGTTCTTCTGGTGTAAGGCAGTTGCAAGCCTTTGTTTTAAGAGCAATCTACAGGTTATGTGATAGTTTGCAATGTTACTGTTTTGAGTTAATGTTTGGTTCTTTCATGATGTTAAAGTGAGTGTCAAGATCTATATTTTAACACCAAAAACTGTAGCTTTTCAGTTGCCTAAAATGCAGGTAGTTAACTTTAAAATAGCAGCTTTAGAAATGCTAAAATATATTAGAATTGTAGCCCAATAAATAGCCGTTTTTCATAGTGTTTTAATATAGATTTTAACACTAAACAAGCAACAAGCAAATTTCCATGGTGTTAAAAATGACCGTCAAATCAGCATTTCAACACCAAAAACTATAGTTTTTCAGTTGCTAAAATGCAGATTTTTTCAACCAAAAAACAGCAGCTTTAAAATGCATTATGCCACAAAAGATATGTCTCATTCAACTAACACAACAATATCTACAGACGGGCACTACCCGTTAGTTCCATTCATCCATACCAATTTTCTCGGAGATCTCAATGAAAAGTTAATTCGGCAAAATTCTTCGACAAATTAATACTTACACCAGAAGAATCAATTTTTTTACGCAGCAAAAAATGAAATTGTGATAATAAACTTTAAAAGAAGAAGAAAAGAAAAATTTAAGTAACGAACTGGAAGAACCCTATTAGAATATGTGGGTTTGGTCTAATTATTTTATTTCTTAAGATTGACTAATCAGAGAGTGCCACGTGGATTTGCAATAAAGCCCCACGTAAGTCAAATGTTAGTTCAAGGGACAATTTTGATACTAAAAAAAATGTTAATGGCATTTTTTGGCCAAAAGGTGAATGAATGGCATTGTTGAGTCATTTCTAATAGGTTAAGGGTATTTTTAACTATTTTCCGTATCTAATATTCATTTTGGGGACCCGATTAATTAGGATTGGCTTCGCACAAGACCCAAGCCTCCCCTACCAAGATTTAAGGATTTTTTCCTTCCTATACAATATTTAAAATTTATTTATCAAAATTATCCTAGTTTTGTATATTATCCGAACTAAACAATAATTACTTATAAATTATATACAATTCATAATTAGTGGCTTAAATTAGGGGATTCAATTACGCCATTTTCTCTCTTTTTTTAACTCTCCAATTTTCTTATTTTTCTGCCTCAATTCTGGGGAGTTGAATTACTCTTACTCGAGTTTTTGTGATATACTCAAAAACCGTTCAAAACTTTTTGATTCTCATCGTTTTCTCCATTATAGATTCCCCTCTTTTTAATAAGTATATTCACTTATTTTTCCTCCTCGTTATTTTGTTCTTTTCTTTTCTGCTTTTTCATTTGTTTTCTCCCAACAGGAAGCTTGTTCTTGTGCAATACATCGTTAGCACTCTGTCCTTGCATTTCATTCTTGCTTTCTCAATTATATTATTTTTTCCTACAAAAGGAATTAATTGTATTATGTTTGAATAATGCATGTAAAATTCAAAAGAATGATAAAGATAATTAATTGTATTGAATATAATTCTTTCTTGGTTTTTGGTTTTTTTTTTTATCCATTAATTACATATTATTTAGTTATTCAAAAATATCATCGCGCGAGAATGTTATTTTCATTTTATTCTACCACCCACTTGTGAAATAAAAAAAACTTCACGCGACAAATGATATTTTAAGTGACAATAGCAGCATACAAATTTGAATGGTATAACAACATACAAATTAAAAATAAAAAATCGTACAAATTTGATCCATCTACAGCAACATATAAACTAAAAATAAATTTTATGTAACTAATTATATAGTATAAAACTTATTTATAACTTATCCACAACTTTTATACATTATTTTTGCCCAGTTAAATACAACTACAACATCGTACAACTTAAATACAATTTTCATACAAATTTTGTAAAATATGTCTTTTGTATGTATTTTGTATATATTTTGTAAGTGGTGTGTTCTTCTTCCTCTTTGAAATTCCAACTAGAACTTTCTCTCTTACAATAATTTTGATATATATCAATAACTTTATGTAAAAATATAGTATATATAACTTAAATACAAATTTCATACAATGATTCGTACATTATACAACTATTTATCAACTTTCATACAACATTCAAATAAAAATATATAATAACAACAGAATACAACTTAAAATACAATTTACATACAATTTAAATACAATTTCGTAAGTATTTATTCGAGTTTCAATATGCAATTCAGCTAAAATAAAGTCTAATCTTCACCAAATACCCTCAAAATTAAGATACAAACTCTAAAAATATTCTCAATTATTTGCAACAACAACCAATCCAAACAAACAATAGTTTTTAAAAATCCGAATTCGAATTCAAAGATTTGAAGCTTTTTAATGGATGTCAATGGTGAAGAATCAAAACACCATCAAAATTTATTGATTGAAAATTTTAATTCGAACACCAATTATAAAACATGAAAGGAAATTGCTAAGTTAAAACTCTATATTAAAACAATTAAAATTCATTGATGGATTTCCTGGGGGAAAAAGAGAGGATAAAAAGCATAGAAAAATTAAGGAAGAAATATTGGGGAAAGAACTGTCATGACCCAAATTTTCCTCAGTAGGATGTCGTGACGGCACTTAGTCTCTATGTCTAGGTAAGCCTAACATTTGTGCGGAATAAAATAATATAAACTGAACTCAAACCTCGACACATGAAATATAAATAAAAACTGTGATTCAAATAATTACAACTCCCAAAACCTGGTAGAAATAAGTCACAAGTTTCTAAGAGTATCATGTTGATGTTCTCTGATACGATCATAAAGAGAAGACTGAGAAACCACACAAGCCAAAACTCTGCTCGGCTCGGAAACATCCAATATGACAAACTGGTCGGCAAAGGCCTGAACATCCAAGGCTAAAGGCCTCTCTGCTACTGGTAGATATGCTAAATTGCCCAAACTCTCCTCATTGCGACCCAATGCATCGGCCACCATATTGGCCTTCCCGGGATGATAGAGAATGGTGATGTCATAATCCTTAAACATCTCCAACCATCTCCGATATTGCAAGTTAAGATCCTTCTGTTTAAACAGATAATGTAGACTCCGGTGATCAGTGAAGACCTCACAAGGGACACCATACAAATAGTGCCGCCAGATCTTCAAGGCATGAACAATAGCTGCTAACTCGAGGTCGTGGATCGGATAATTCTTCTTATGCACCTTCAGTTATCTAGATGTGTAGGCAATCACCCTACCGTCCTGCATCAACACCGCGCCGAGACCAATGCGTGATGGATCACAATACACCGTATAAGACCCTGATCTAGTAGGCAACACTAATACTGGGTTGTAGTCAAAGCGCTCTTGAGCTTTTGAAAGCTCTCCTCACACTCTTCAGTCCACCTGAATGGAGCACCCTTCTGGGTCAATCTAGTCATAGGTGCTGCAATATACGAGAAACCCTCTACAAATCGATGGCAATACCCCGCCAAGCCAAGAAACCTCTGGATCTCCGTAGCTGAGGATGGTCTGGGCCAACTTTGCACTACTTCAATCTTCTTCGGATCTACCTTGATCCCTTCACTCGATACTACATGACCCAAAAATGCCACTGAATCTAGCCATAGTTCATACTTCGAAAATTTTGCATATAACTTTTTTTCCCTCAAGGTCTGAAGCACAGTCCTCGGGTGCTGCTCATGATCCTCCCGACTCCGGGAGTACACCCAAATGTCATCAATAAACACAATGACAAAAGAGTCAAGATATGGCTGAAATATATTGTTCATCAAGTGCATGAATATTGTTGGGGTGTTGGTCAGCCCAAAAGACATCACAAGGAACTTGTAGTGACCATACCGAGTCCTGAAAGCAGTCTTCGGGATATCTGGCTCCCGAATCTTTAACTGATGATATCCTGAAAGCAAGTCGATCTTAGAGAACACTCTGGCACCCTGAAGCTGATCAAATAGGCCATCTATATTTGGCAACGGATACCTGTTCTTCATTGTAACCTTGTTCAACTGGCGATAATCAATACACATTCGCATAGAACAATCATTCTTCTTTACAAATAAGACAGGAGCACCCCAAGGCGACACACTGGGCCGAATGAAACCTTATCGAGCAACTCTTGTAACTGTTCCTTTAATTCTTTCAACTCTGCTGGGGCCATATGATAGGGTGAAATAAAAATGGGCTGAGTGCCCGGTAACAAATCAATGCCAAAGTCGATATCTCTATCGGACGGCATGCCCGGAAGATCCGCCAGAAATATGTCTAGATAATCCCTCACTACCGAAACTGACTCGACGGTAGGTGTATCGGCATTAACATCTCTCATATATGACAGATATGCATCACACCCCTTCTCAACCATCCGCTGAGCCTTTAGAAATGAGACAACCCTACTAGGAACATGATCTAAGGTACCTCTCCACTCTAGACGCGGTAGACCTGGCATAGCCAATGCCATCGTCTTGGAGTGATAATCAAGGATAGCGTGATAGGGAGACAACCAGTCCATGCCCAAATAACATCGAAATCCACCATACTGAGCAATAATAAATCGACTCTGGTCTCCAAACCACCAAGAACAATCAAACACGACTGATACACACGATCAACAATAATAGAATCACCTGTGGGTGTAGACACATAGATAGGAGAACTCAAAGAATCATAGGATAGACCCAAATATGAAGCAAAATAAGATGACACATAGGAATAAATGGAGCCTGGATTCTCTGGCCTGGCCTCCCCCTCTAGGGCGACCTCTACCTGTCCGACCTCCACCTCTAGTTAGCTGTGCAGGTGGGGTGGTAGCTAGTGCTGTAACCATAGCCTAAGGACCGAGTGGAGGACACAGTGCCTGAGAAATCTGTGGAGGTGTACCCCTCCTAAGTCTGGGGCAATCCCTCACCATATGGCGAGTGTCACCATACTCAAAACACGCTCTCGGGGGACGTGGCTTCTGCGACTGGTTCAGGTCTGATCGGCTGGACTGACCGGTGAAAGTACCCCGAACAGGAGGTACACTAGATACTGGCAGTGCATAATAGGGATCTTAGGGCCTAGGAGTGGCCGGAGCACCGCTGACAGCTGGAAGTGCTGAATGAACAGAGTGACCCATATAACCCCTACCCTGACGAGCTGTCTTTGGGGCACGATTACCACTATAAGTGCCAGCCTCTCGAGATCTCTTGGCATCTATCTCCTCTCTCTCTCTCGGGTCAGCATACCCTCCAACCCCCTAGCAATTCCCACTACCTACTGGTACGCAATATCTATCTCCAACTTTTGGGCCATGCTAAATCTGATACTGGGGTTGAGCCTCTCAATAAATCGACGAACCCACTCTTGAAGAGTAGCAACCAAAGCTGGTGCATGCCTAGCCAAATCACTGAATAGGACTGAATACTCTGACAGGGTCATAGAACCCTGGTGCAACTGCTCAAACTCTGCGCGTCATGCATCTCTGAGACTATGAGGGACATAGTCCCTCAAGAACATATCCGAGAACTGAGTCCAAGTGAGTGAAGATGCCTCAACCGGACTACCTAACTCATAAGCTCGCCACCACTTATAAGTTGCTCCTCTAAGCTGGAACGTAGTGAAAGAAACCTCACTAGTCTCCGCAACACCCATAGTACGGAGGATATGGTGGCACTCCTCAAGAAAAACCTGGGAATCCTCTGACGCCAAGCCACTGAAAGTAGGAGGGTGGTACTTCTTGTATCTCTCGAGCCTGAGCTGCTCTACCTCAGAAACTGCTACCCTAACCCCGGACTGAACTGGAGCTACCGGCTGCATTGGTACGACCTTTGGAACCTGGTCGACCTAGACCCGCTGCTCTGGGTACCAGCGACGGGAGTCTGTGCTTCTCTCTCGGCCTGAGATGTGGCAGGAGCAAGTGGCATCAATCTTGCCTGAGCCAAAGTACTGAACATGCTTAGAAACTGGGCTAGAGTCTCATCGAGGTCTGGTGCAGTAATAGGCATCTCAGGTGCTTGACCTCCAGCTGGAGCTACTGGTGGCTCCTTTGTAGCAGCTTGTGCGGGTGCTCTGGATGCACCACGTGGACGCCATTGGCCTTTACCAAGTCCCCGGCCTCTCGCGGCTCTAGCAGGGGGAGCGGGTGTTTGGTCATCTGATCCAGCTATATGTGTACTCACCATCTGTGAGAGAATAGAAAGACAGAAGTTTAGAATCCCGAAGTCAACAAGTTTGCACGACAAGGAATCAAAGAAGTGAAAATTTTCAAACTATTCCATAGCCTCCCGAAGATAAGTACATACGTCTCCATACAGATCCGCGAGACTCTACTAAACCTGTTTGTGACTCATAACACCTATGAACCTAGTGCTCTGATACCAACTTGTCAAAACCCAAATTTTCTTCCGTAGGATGTCATGACGATACTTAGTCTTTATGTCTAGTTAAGCCTAACATTTGTGTGGAATAATAGAATATAAACTAAACTCAAACCTCAACACATGAAATATAAATAGAAACTGCGATTCAAATAATTACAACTCCCAAAATCCGGTAGAAATAAGTCACAAGCTTCTAAGAGAAATACTAAGTGTCTCTATATATCAAAGTCTAAGAAGAATAAGGAAAAACAACATAATAAGGGTAGAGGAGGACTCCGAGATCTGCGGACGCTGGCAGATGTACCTTGGAGTCTCCACGAACGGTTATCGCATTGGTATCTAGCCTGATAAGAAGAAACTGGATCTGCACAAAAAGATGTGCAGAAGAGTAGCATGAGTATTCCACAACAGTACCCAATAAGTGCCAAGCCTAACCTCGGTAGAGTAGTAACGAGGCCAGGTCAGGGCTCTACTGGAATAAAAAGGAAACAAAGCAAAAGATATAATAATATAATAAAACGACTGAGAATTTAACAATGAGAAATTTCAGGAAGGTAACAACACAACAAATAGAGGTAAACAACAGGGGGCGCTCCCGAGGTACCGCCTCGTAGTCCCAAATGTAAATAAACGACAGGGGGAGCTCCGGAGGTACCGCCTCGTAGTCCTAAAAGTAAACACACAACAGGAGAAACTCCTGATGTACCACCTCGTAGTCCCAAAAGTAAATATATGATAAGAAAACTCGCGAGGTACCGCCTTGTAGTCCCAAAGGTAAATACACAATTCATAACTTATGGAACAACGAATTTACAGCAAGGAATCCTATAGTTAAAGACTGAATACAAAATCAAGGAAGCAGGTAATTCAACTAAGCATACTGTACAAATTGCAAGTAATAGTTAAGACATGTAAGCATGTGATACTAGGCTAAACATGATAACTATACATGCTAAGGCAACTAAGTTAAGGAATTAAAAGAAGACTACTCATCAAGAACTAGAATTTTCATATTTATCCCGTGTACGCACTCATCACCTCGCGTACACGACACTCACACATCACAAATTGTTACAGCAGTACCAAATTCTAAGGGGAATTCCCCCACACAAGGTTAGACAAGTCACTTACCTCAAATAAGTTCAATCAGTCACTAAGAATGCCTTTCCCTCGATTTTTAAACTCCGATCCGTTTGAATCTAGCCAAAATAATTTTATACTATAAATATAACTATAAGAAACTAATTTAAATAATGAAACTATAATTTTTGCAAAGAATTGAAAAATCGTCCCAAAAAGTCAACTCGGGCCCACATCTCGGAATCGGGTAAAAATTACAAAATACGAACACACATTCGACCATGAGTCCAACTATACCAAATTTACCAAAATTCAACACCAAATCGCCACTCAAATCCCCAAATTAAACTCTCCAAATCCCTAGCCTCAACCCCCCAAATTTCACCTTAAATACACACAAACTAGGTGGAAAATTCAATGGGGAAATGATGTTATTGGATAAGAATGATCACAAGTTATTGGATAAGAATGATCACAAGTGACTTACCTCAAGAAATCCCTCCAAAAATTCTCTCAAGAATCGCCAAAACCCGAGCTCAAAATGTTTAAAATGAAGCAAATATCGCGAACCCTAGTATTTTAGTGTCCTGCCAGCACTTCCGCCTCTGCGGAAACTTAACCGCTTATGCGGCGTCGCAGAAACGACCGCTCACCCTCATCTGCGGCTTCTTCCGCTCCTGCGTCCCCTCACTCTGCTTCTGTGGATTCGCTTCTGCGAGCCTCCAAGCCGCTTTTGCGGTCCCAACTTCCTTGCCCAATTCCGCTACTGCGGTTCAAAGCTCGCTCATGCGGGTGCGCATCTGCGCAAACACGTCCGCTTCTACGGACAGGCCTCCCAAGCACTCGTTCGCTTATGCGGCCTTTACGTCGCACCTGCGACCACATGCCATTTCCTCCAGCCCTACATCTGCGCCTAAATGCTCGCTTCTGTGAGCTCGCACCTGCATTTAATCTTGCGCAGGTGCGATTGCACCAGAACTGGTGCACTTCTGCCATTCTCACAAGTCTAAATTTAATCCGTTAGCCATCCGAAATCCACCCGAAGCCCCCGGGACCTCGACCAAATATACCAGCCAGCCGTAAAATATCATACGAACTTAGTCGAGCCTTTAAATCACATCAAACAATGGTAAAAACGTGAATTGCACATTGATTCAAGCCTAATGGACTTTGAAACTTCAAACTTCTACATCTGATGCCAAAGCCTATCAAATCAAGTCTGATTGACTTCAAATTTTGCACACAAGACATAATTGATATTACGGACCTACTCCAACTTCTGAAATCGGAATCCGACCCTGATATCAAAAAGTCCACTCTCGGTCAATCTTTCCAAAAATTATCCAATTTTCTAACTTCCGCCAATTGACGCTAAAATGACCTACGGACCTCCAATTCAACATCCGAACATGCTCCTAGTATCAAAATCACCATACGGAGCTATTGGAACCTTCCGGAGTCGTCTTCACCCAATTCAAACTACGGTCAATTCCTAGAACTTAAACTCTCAATTTAGGGATTATGTGTCTCATTCTACTCCGAAATCAAAAATAAATCCTCCCGCAAGTTATGTAACCACAAAATGAAATAAAGGGAGCAATAATTAGGGGTTCGGGGCTAATACTCTCAAAATGACCGGCCGGATCGTTACAAGAACAGAGAAGGAGGAGGAGGAGGAGGAGGAGGGGGAGGGGGGGAGAGGGGGAAAGAGAGAGAGAGAGAGAGAGAGAGAGAGAGAGAGAGAGAGAGAGAGAGAGAGAGAGCAGGGATGAGAAATAACCGATTTCCTAATAAATTTCTAATATAAAGGAATACTCATTAATACTAATTTGTATATAATTGGTAAATTGTATATACCATGTAATTAAGTTAAAACTTGATTAGGGAGGGTAATAAAGTTTCATATGTAGTATAGGAAGGTAAAAATCCCCAAGATTTATTATATTCTGGGCCTCGAACCTGAGACCATAGGCTAAGAGGCAAATATAGTGCTGGGGCACCTGGTTCATCTGAACTAAGTAGTTTCGATGCAAACTTAAATTTATGTATAAAAATCATGTAATAGATTTGAACTTATAAACAATACAATGAATTTAACGCTAAGAAACTTAAAGGTTGAATCCGTAGAATTTAAATCCTAAATTTATTACTATTTAATCTTTGATCAAGGGTGAATGAATTTTATTTATCTCATCACAGCTATGATAATAAAGCGAAATACACTTATTATATTAGGATACAGTTAGAAGTTCATTAATTGATGGTTCGATGATCAGTCAACAAAAATATTAAATTGTGTAAAGTTTTGTAAGTTCACTGCAATATTTTGCATCATCTAGCTGGTCACCTACACATTCGAAGTCAGAGAAAAAGTTTAGCTTTCTGTTTCGTTTGTTTCCCTTTAATGGGCCTGACAAATGTGGTAGCTTCTTCTGCGATTCCCTAAACCCAATAGATTCGTTCCAATTTTCGTTCTGAATTTCTAGTTTCTTTTTACAACATCTCAAGAATAATTTATTCCGGTTCACTTTAATTGATTTTTTTGATTGTTTTTATATACTAACTCTGGTCTACTTTAAGTAATTTTTTGGCCTTTTTTGTGATCTATAATATTTAATTTTTTGAAATATCAAGAAGGAATTAACTCTTCTTTCCAAAGTTGCCCTTGGAGTAAAGAGCCTAAGACTAATTTGTTATATTTTCAATGAGCAAATTAAGGTTAATATGATCGATTTTATTATTAATTAATGCTGAAAGATGAATTCCTTAATATGTGTGAAAAGAGCCAAAAAAATCACTTAAAGTGGACCGGATGGAGTATATATTAAGGAATTCAGCTTTTAGCATTAATTAATAATGCAATTGATCATATTAATCCTAATTTGTTCATTAAAAATATAACAAATACTCTTAGACTCTTTACTCCAAGACAATTTTGGAAAAATAAAGTTAATTCCTACTTGTTATCTAAAAATATTGTGAATCACAAAAAAAAATCAATTAAAGTGGACCGGAGACCGCACTTACTAGTGTTTTCATTAGTATGATTTTCTGATCCACAAAATAGGAGGTATTTAGACAATATTAATTGGTTGAAAATACGTTATTTACAGAGTTTCAATCAGTGGCGATCAATATAAAAGTTATGGAAATTGAACCTGTAGCTACTTTATTAATTAGTCTCATCACCGCCATTTTGAGGTAGCTAACCACATGGCCAAGGAACTTACATTTGCAAGTGCTTGATATGATTTATTTTGATAATATCTGAATAGTTGTCCTAAAATAGAGAAGGGTAATAAAGTGTATTACATTGCATGAGAAGGAATACCCCCAAGAGTAGAGAATGCAAGTGTAGTCCTACCAGCTATATTCATAAGTTAGTCCTTCAATGTTTGAGAGCCTAACGTACATCTTGTCAAGGATATAATAATAATCAGATGGCTTAAGAGAGTTAGTAAGAATAGGAAAACCTAAGTACTTTCTAAACCTATGACATATCAGACAGATCTAAAAATTTTAATTTTAGAACATAAGTACACCTCTAAAAAAGTGAGAAAAAAAAGTTCTAAACGAGAATCGATCCATGTTACTTTGGATAAATAACTCAGTATCCAATCAAGTGCACAATTTAATTTTTTTTGAAGCATGAATGCCAACAAATAATATTAGATCAAATTTACGAAATATATACATAAATACCTAGTTAGGCGGAAAGACCATTAGTTCACGTGCACCATAAAAATAACCTAAATCCGCCCCTTTCCAAATGGAAGAAAATATTGTGCATAGTATCTTCACTAACAGTTTTTGGACAAGATAATTTTAGATTTCTCATAGTTAATTTTGTGACCAAAGAGATGGCAGAAATAGTTGAGACAATTGAGGATAGTGTCACACGATTTTTGAATTGATTACTTCATAGTACAATCTTTTGCCTTGAATTTATAAAATTAATCATCATAACCTTGACTTATTATATTATCTCACGTAATTTTAGCACATTAATTAAAAATATATTGTTGGTCATGTGACCTACTTATGATACAACAAGTGTTGCGCAAAGAGCACGTAAGAATTGCATGCATGGCCCCTGATTGGCTTGAATAACGTGAGAGACATAAAAACATATACTGTTTGAAATTTGTTGTTATTGAGTTGACATTAAAACGTTAAATGATCCCTTCTTTTTATCTACCTAACACTGTGCAATACAGAAAGAATGCCACTCTCGAGATTGTTAGGGCTGCGTTTAATACCCTTCATTTACTATATTTGCCCCTTTCTTCACTTCTCACAACTGTCCTCTGCCTTCTTTCCCTCCTTTAAAAACCCCTGCTCATCACCATTTGTTTCCTTACCACACAGCAGCAGAAGTAAAATTTATCCCATTGTGTGTGTGTGTGAGCGTGAGAGAGAGAAAGGGGTAAGAGTAGAAAAAATGGCAAGTTGGTATGTAATGTTTGTGTTTGCACTTGTACTTGTCCATGCAACAGCAAGAAATATTCCCGAAGTGTCCAAACCAAACGAGCCTCAGACGCAGGTTTCCATTTTATTTTATTTTGTGAACAAGGATAATGTTACTTCAGTACATATAAAGATTTAACTTATATACACTTCGTAACATTAATTATGGACGGGACACTATAGTTATTTTTTCACCTTATCAGTGGCATGATAGATAGTGTATCTTTTAAGTCACACTTTTTATGGATAGTGTGACATGATATTATAACTTCTTTTATAACTATTAATGTATAAAAGTTAAACTATATATAAAATATTATATTGTATCATCATTTCATATATTATTGTTTCTAAAAGAAGTCGTTCCTAATTTGTCTACCTCAGGCTCATGAGGTTCAAACTCATGGTCTAACTGTAAACACTCAGGTTATAAGTACAGCTCCAACACCTAGTGAAGGACTTGATGACCAAAAGAATTTCATGACATTTGGTGGCGTTGGTGGCTGGGCAGGAGTTGGTGGCTATGCTGGTGTATTGCCAACTCTTGGTGGAATTGGCGGCGGCATGGGCGTCGGAGGTGGAATAGGCGGTGTCAGTGGAATTGGAGGGCTCGGCGGGCTTGGTGGCATTGGCGGTGCCGGAGGACTTGGTGGTGTTGGTGGTGGAGTTGGTGGTCTTGGTGGCATTGGTGGTGGAGTTGGTGGTCTTGGTGGCATTGGTGGTGGAGTTGGTGGTCTTGGTGGCATTGGTGGTATCAAACCCTAGAAACTTTTTGTTGCATGCATGTCCAATTTTCCTATGTTTGTGTCAAGTGTACGTTTAGTGTTTTGAAGTTTCCGAGTATTAGTAGTATTTTAATTTCCTAGTTCACTGTGTTATCTAGTGTTGTTCCTAAGTTAGGATTTGGTTGTATTAGGTTCAATTTCCAAGTCACTCTAATTGTTGGTTTGTCTTGTTTTTCTAATTTATCATGTTTGTTTCTGGCTGAAAAATATTGCTTCCTCTATTTCTACTCAAAGTACGTGGATGCGGTCATAGTCTTTTCTACTTGAAAATATGCATGTTCGAAATTACAATTATGGAAATGTTGGGAGGAATAGAAATATAAAAAAGAAACGAAAAGAAAACAAAGAGCAAGATTATTCTAGATACGATGCATCACAGTCTCACGGATAAATCATAAATGATAAGCTTTGGTCGAAATGAAGGAAATCTCAATTTCTCCATTGAACAAGTCAAAGGCTATACAAACATTTGCACTAGGAGATTGACTTGAAAAATCTTCTAAAGACAGAATAGGGTAACTCAATATTTTAAAATTAAAATTTGGATATTCTAAAACTATATAAAAAGTATTATAAGTTGTAATTATTCTCATGTCAATATAATGAAAAAATACATTATAAAATACTATCCAAAGTTTACATAGTTTGAACCCCGCGAGAAGCGAAAAATATCACATAAATTGGGACAAAAAGAGTATATGAAATGACATTTCAAACCATGCACTTAAATTTTTTCTCTACGGTCCATAAATTAAAATGAACTAATGATGCATGCCTATCGAGTGTCATATAAATTAAGTTGCAGTCAAGTAATATCATACTTCGTATTAATTACAATTTCGCCAAACTTTAGGATATAAATCCCATCGAAACCCATTTTCTATTTGCTGGCTCATTCATTAATTCCCCCGAAAATCTTTTAGTTAAGGTGCGATATGACATGTTCAAAATAAAGAAATAAGAAAAAATCTAGCAGAATAATCTGGAGTTGACTCTAAGTGACTGATATAATGCAGTAATTAAAAAGTACTTAGGTAATTTAACCCTCATACATGCTATTTTGATGATTCAACTTATTTGATTGGTGCGCTTAATTAGTTGCATAGATCTTAATTAAAGAATATTCCTTTAAAATGTAATACATTTAATTTCTAAGTATCTTGTAAAATGAAATTGCTTTAGCTATAATTACTCCATAGCAGAAGGAGATGAAACTTTGACGAAATCACGCCTTTGGAGTACATCCTATGAAGTTGAAATAATATACAGAAGATTAACATAATGATCAGTTAAAAAAGGACCTCTTCCACATTACTAGCCGACTAATTAATATTATACCAAATCAACTAGGGAATTCCCCTTCCTGGGACTTGTATAAATTTTAATTGCTAAACTCCCTCCGGATTAATTTCTTTTTTCACAGTTTGAAAACAATGGAATATGCAATTCCAGAACCACAGTTTTACTTGATTCTTGTGCATCACTTTCTCTTTTGTAACGCATTAGTGAACACACCAACAATCCTTTTTTCCTTAACTTTTTTCTTTCTTTCTTCTTTTGCTTTCCTTTATCGTTGCGGGGAGAGAAAGCTTTACACGTTATAACAAACATCTAGAAATTCAGTCTTGATTTTGTGCTAATTTAACTTAAGACAATGAATTGAGAGAATGTAATTTTAGTCGACCGAATTAGTTTAGACCCTGCGTTATCATCTTCATTTTTTGAGTGTGAAATGATAGTTTCTATTTGTTGGATTTAATTCTTTGATTTTTCGAGTTGACTTTATGTTTATTTTAAATTTGACGTTAGGTTTTGCTCAAATCACTTTAATTATTAAGGCGGAGACTAAAGAAAATGTTGCCTGTTTCAAGGTAGAAATTAGAGTCGATGACAGTAACTTTTTTAGCTATATATATGTACCTTAGACTGGACCTAAGTGAAGCTAGCTCGTTATGTGATAATTGTCTGAGAACATATAATATGAGAAAAGAACTCATAAGCTAAACCAATCTAAGACATTCTAACAATCCTCGCACGAGTAGATTTAGACATTTAGAACGTAGACAATATGACATGGATGTCTAAAATTGAATAAACCAAGATAGGGGTCCGATAATATAATATAATGCATGTTAAAAAAAAATTATGCCTAATTTAACTCTAAAAGTTACTTCGTACACATTCAATAGATAAAATAAAGCAAGTTCATGTGCAAGAGGTTATCAAGATAATACTGGTGTCAACTATAGCAGCTAAGACGGGGAAGATTATGTCACTTTACCAGAAGAAATGGCCTTTGTTGGGGCTTAAAATATGCTCATACTTGTCTACTCCCGTGAGGTAGTTTTACATATATACGTACACTGTCTGCTTAACAATTACTAAGCCATATTCTTAAGCCGTCAAAGTGGTCTTCAGAGTTCGGAGACATGGCTAGAATATCGTTGTTGTTAACATTAGCTTTTTTCCTCATGATGAACATCAGTATTTATCAAATTTCAGGTGCTCCTCCTCCTCTAGTACCTCTTCCTTTCCCAACTACTCCTGCGCCGTCACCTTTTATCGGTGGTGGTGGCGGTGGAGGAGGAGGTGGTGGAGGACGAAGTGGCACAGGAAGCGGTTATGGCTCTGGAAGTGGTAGCGGTTTTGGATGGGGAAGAATTGGTGGAGGTGGTGGCGGTGGTGGAGGTGGCGGAGGTGGTGGTAGTGCTCCAGGACCAGGCAGTGGAGGATCAGGCCAAGGTAGTGGCAGTGGTGCAGGCTATGGTTCTAGTGGTAGTATTGTTTCAACTCCTAGTCCTAGTGCCTAGCCATTTCCTTATTCGTAATATGATACAGTAATATATTTAATACTATTACCTTTTGTAGCAACAAAGAAAAGAGAGAGCTATAGCATATGGAACTACTTACATGTTTATTGCATGTGCATGGAGCCATGCATGTTTTTCTTTTCTCTACGTGAATACATAATGTGATCTTGTAATATGTGTAAGTACTGCTTGATGTTTGGGATAAAGAGAAATTTCAGTAGTGTAAGATTGCAAAATATATAAGATTAATCATGCGCGCTTACCATTTAAAATTTTGGTTGTTTGGAGTGTCACGATCCAAAATTCAACTAGTCGTGATGGCACCTAATCCAATCCGCTAGATAAGCCAACTTTCAACTATCCAATTCCAATAACAATTATTAAAGCAATTTAAGTAAATAAAGATCTTAATCTTATACATTCCCCAAGAACTAGTAGTACAAATCATGAGCTTTTAAGAATAGAATTTACAAAGCTGATATGAAGTAAATATATTTTCTGTTTGAAAAGTATATAAACAGAGTTTTTATAATCTAAGGCTACCATAAACAAGAAGCAGTTACCATAAGAACGCAGGTACATCTTCAAATCCGGTAACCATCGAGCACAGCAATAACAGCAGCCAACATCTGCACGCAATGTGCAAAAGTGTAGTATCAGTACAACTGATCTCATGTACTGAGTAAGTAACAAACCTAACCTTAGGTTGAAAGCAATGACGAGCTTTTACCAAGGTCGGGTCCAAAATCAATAGTCCACAACAGTCCATAACAACGTTAGGCAAATAAAACAAGAAGTAACTCAGAGATAAAATGCTCAGCTAAATCATGATTTTAAAAATAGTTCTTCCTTTCAAGTACAAGAGTGAAAACCCAAATCTTTTACCGAAGTCACCAAAAATATGAATAAGTTTGAAAATAATAATTTTCCCAAAAATCCTTTGAATAATAAATAATATGGTTCGTTTTCTTTCCAGATAACCAGTGTAAAACAAATGCATCACTATGCCCATCTGTCAACATGTGTGAGAAATCATGAATGATGTGATACTGTACAACATGAGAAAAATACATCTTTATGCCTGTATGTCATGTGTGCATGTCAATGCGATGCAACTCAGTGATAAAATCATATGCATACTCTTAGAGTATCATTTCACTCAGTCTTCCTAGTCACTCAGTTCTCCCAATCGCTCGGCACTCGGCACTCACACTCAGTAGGTACCTGCGCTCACTGGGGTGTGTACAGACTCCGGAGGGGCTCCTTCAGCTCAAGTTCTATAATCTGCACGGACAACTCACGTGCTGCACAGACAACTCACGTGCTATAATAATATCTGGATCTGCACGGATAACTCACGTGCCTTAATAATATCTGGATCCGCACAGACAACTCACGTGCTGCACGGACAACTCACGTGAAATAATAATATCTGGATCCGCACGGACAACTCACGTGCTATAATAAAGCCTATAAGACCTGCTGCAGGCGGGCATCCCCGATCCACATAATAATCCTCACAATCAGGCCCTCGGCCTCACTCAGTTATCAATCTCTCCGGTCTCTCTTTCTCATGGGCTCACAATGTCATGAAAAAAGCTCAAAAATGATGATATGATGTATCAATAAATAAATAACAGAGACCGAGATATGATATATAATGACATGAATATGATTGAGTATAAATTTTTAATTTAAAACAATTAATTCACAGCAATATGACCTCTATGGGTCCCAATAATACTGACACATAGCCTCAACATGATTTTTAATATGATTCTCAGCTAGGCCTGGCAAGTGGGCCGGTCCAGGCCCGGGACCAGCCCAGGACCGCGGGCCAGACGGGCCAAATGGGCCAGGACCGTTTGGTCCGGTTTTAGCCGGCCTGGTCCGGTCTCGTAGGCCGGTCCTATGATTGGGCCCACCAGGCACGGGACCGTTTGGCCCGCCAGGGCCCGGGACCGGTCCGGTCCCCTTAGCGGGCCTAGCGGGCCCAACGGCTATTTTTTTTAATTTTTTTTTTTTTTTTTTTACGTTGGACTGTAAAAAATAGTCGTTGGGCTGTCAAAAATAACCGTTGGCTATTTATGAAATAGCCATTTAACCCCTCAACTTTGTTTTAATCCCAAACTTTTTATAATTACACTTTTTCCCTATTTTCAACTATAAATACCCCTTCATTTTTTCTTACAAAATCATCAATCTATCACAATCTCTCTCTAATTTACTTCTACTATTGCTTGCTTTATTGTTACAATTTGTGAAACAATTGTGAAGTTGGTGAATTGAAGTCTTCAACGATAATCAATTTCCAACAAGTTGTTCGTCAATTCGGTAAACTCATTCCAACTCTTAAGTTTTGATATTATAATTTTGTTTGTTTTATTTACTTTGCTTGATTAATTAAGATGGCTTATTCCTTAAAAAATATGTTTAGTAAAAATAAGGGAAAATCGAAGAGTGGTAAATCTAGTGGCCAATATGTTCCTCCTCCACTTCCCCCGGCTCCACGACCCAAACATGTTACCCGTCCTACACCTCCTATTCTTGATAGCGATAATAGTTTATTACAATTTACCGAGAGTCAATTTTTTCATAATATAGCACCCGGTGAACAATTAAACCATGAATATATGAATGCTCTTTATGGTAATCCAACTATTGATGAAAATGATGATGAAGAAATAGATTTTGATGAAACGCAACCGGATGATGATACACCCACTAGTCCTGCTCCTGAAGTTAACCCAACTAATAATAATCTAGATGATCCCCCATCTGACCCTCCTATTAGTGCCCCTACTTTTTCTAGACAACCTCCTAAACGGGCAGAAACATCTCTTGTTTGGCAATTTTTTACTCAACTAAGAGAAAAAAATAAGGCTAAGTGTAAAACTTGTGGCAAAGAGTTAGTTTTTCAATATGTTGGAAGTCGGGGAGGGAGGGGGCAGAAAGTTTGACTAGACACATATTGCTACACCCTTAAGATAAAGCTAGATATTTTCATATGAAAGCTTTGGCTGAGGGGACAAGTGCACCTAGTCAGGCTGACCTTAGTACCGGGTCAAATCAATTTCAACCGGGAATTAACACTGTTACCGGTGGTATTTTATATTATGATCCAAAAAAAGATCGGGAAGAATTGGTAAAAATGGTCACTGTTATGTGCTTACCCTATAGTTTTTCTTCTAACCCCCACTTTGTGCATTATATTAGAAATTTTTTTAATCCTACTTATAAAGGTTTTCCTCGCACAACCGTAAAGAGTGATATTTATAAATATAAACATGAATATGAATAATATTTGCGCTATTTATTTACTCATATAAATTATCGTCTTGCTATTACAACTGATATTGGTAGAAGTGGTAATGACTGTGATTACCTTACTGTTACCAGTCATTGGATTGATGAGCATTGGATAATGCAAAAGCACATTATTGCTTATTGAATAATTAATTCACGTCACACAGGGCAGTTTATTTCTAGCACGATTGCGGATATTTGTAGATATTTTTGCATTAGTGATAAAATAATATCAGTTTCAATGGATAATGCTACTAGTAACACAAATGTTGTAGCCTTGCTTACCACGATACTAAGTCCTGTATTTAGTAATATTTTTCATGTTAGATGTATTTGTCATATTTATCATTTAATTATGGGTGATGGCATGCGAATTTTAAATGTTGAAATTGAAAAAGTTAAAATAGCTCTTAATTGGCTTTTTTATTCAAATCGTAGAAGTAGACTTAGAGAATATTTTAAAAGATGCGATGAATTTGGCCTAAGAGAAAGAAAGGTTTCTAAACCTTGTCCAACTAGATGGAATTACATGTATGAAAGTTTAGTTATTGCATATGAATATAGAAACCCCATAAACTCAACGTTTAATGCTCATGTAAGTGATGATGATGAGCACCTTACAAATGCGGATTGGGCTAATGTTAAAATGCTTGTAGATTTTTTAGAAAAAATTTATATTGCTACAAATGAATTTTCTGGGCAATATTATCCTACTATTTCTAACTGTTTAGTTTATATTGCAGAACTTGCAAATTTGTTTGATCATTTTTCAGATGGTGGGGAAATTTATCAACTTGCTATTGATTCCATGAGAAAAAAGTTTAAAAAATATTTTTTTCCTATTCCCCCTATTTATGGTATTGCTGCATTGTTAAATCCTACTATGAAATTAGGAGGTCCTCAATTTTGGTATGAAACTGTTTATAATGGTTTAGCACTTGAAGATGAGGAGTTGTCTAAACTTCCGAACGGAATGGTGGAATGGTGGAATGGTGAATCCTGACGGCTCCTTTAATATTTTGGAATGGTGGAAGGACAAAGAAAAATACTTTCCGATTCTTTCAAGGATGGCCCTAGATATTTTAACTATTCAAGCTTCAACAGTGGCATCAGAGAGCGCTTTCAGTCAAGCAAGACTTCAACTCGGTGATTATAGAGCGTCTATGAGGGAGAGCTTGGAAAAATCAGTACTTTTCAGAGATTGGATCCGTTCGAAAAGAAGAAATTTTGGACTTGCTGAATCACAACCAGAGGTAGACGAAGCTTATGAAGAAATGCTAGTTGAACATGCGGAGGATGATGCTTCGCCTGGAAGCGGTGATGAGCAAGCTTCATTTCCGCCACCACCAACCGAAATTCCTCCGAACCTTGAAGGATTTATGAAATTTATAAAAGATACCATGTAAATTAATATGTAACTTGTATTTTGGCACATCTTGATTAGTTTCTTTTTCTTTTCAATGGTGGTATTAGCACCTTGTTCTGCTTATTCCATAGGGGGGAGGAAGACTAAGAAAGATATTGCCATGATTTTTAATGCTATAATAAAAATATAACGCATTGATTTGAATATCTCTTTACAATATTTTTGTTCTTGTATATCTTAAGCTATACATATAGTATATATATATACATCTTAAGATATACTATATATACTATACTATATATACATCTTAAGATATACTATATATACATAGTATACTAGATATACTAGATATATATAGTAGATATACATGTATATATAGTATATCTTAAGATGTATATATAGTATATAAATCGAATATAGCTTATATATAGTAAGATGTATATATATTATAGTATAGTTTAGTATACATATAAGCTTATATATATACTATACTATAGTCTATACTATATATACATCTCATAAGATATATAAACTATATTCGATATACTATATATACATCTTAAGATATACTATATATACTATACTATATATACATCTTAAGATATACTATATATATATATATAGTATACTAGATATACTAGATATATATAGTAGATATACATGTATATATAGTATATCTTAAGATGTATATATAGTATATAAATCGAATATAGCTTATATATAGTAAGATGTATATATATTATAGTATAGTATAGTATACATATAAGCTTATATTTATACTATACTATAGTCTATACTATATATACATCTCATAAGATATATAAACTATATTCGATATACTATATATACATCTTAAGATATACTATATATACTATACTATATATACATCTTAAGATATACTATATATACATAGTATACTAGATATACTAGATATATAGTAGATATACATGTATATATAGTATATCTTAAGATGTATATATAGTATATAAATCGAATATAGCTTATATATAGTAAGATGTATATATATTATAGTATAGTTTAGTATACATATAAGCTTATATATATACTATACTATAGTCTATACTATATATACATCTCATAAGATATATAAACTATATATACTATATATATATATATATATATATCGAATATATCGAATATAGCTTATATATCTTAAGCTGTATATATAGTATATACTATACTATACTATAATATATATACATCTTACTATATATATTATATATATCTTAAGATGTATACTATCGAATATGATTTATATACTATGTATATATAGTACTGTGTGTGTGTGTGTGTGTGTATATATATATATATATATATATATATATATATATATATATATATATCTTAAGATGTATATATAGTATATAAATCGAATATAGCTTATATATCTTAAGATGTATACATAGTATAGTATAGTATATATATATATATAAGCTTATATATATATATGTATATCGAATATATCGAATATAGCTTATATATCTTAAGTTGTATATATAGTATATACTATACTATACTAAAATATATATACATCTTACTATATATATGTATATATAGTATATAAATCGAATATAGCTTATATATCTTAAGATGTATATATAGTATATAAATCGAATATAGCTTATATATCTTAAGATGTATATATAGTATAGTATAGTATATATATATATATATATATATATATAAGCTTATATATATGTATATATAGTATAGTATATCGAATATACTATGTATATATAGTATAGTGTGTATATAACTATATATATATCTTAAAATATATATATACACTATAATATACTATATATACTATAATATATATACATAGTTTATTAGTCATATTCGATAGTATACATCTTAAGATATACTATATATACATCTTACTATATATATATATATAGCTTATATATCTTAAGATGTATATATATATATATATATATATATATAGTATATCTTAAGATGTATATATAGTATATTTTAAGATGTATACTATGTATATATAATATAGTATATATATATTTTAAGATGTATATATAGTATATAAATCGAATATAGCTTATATATCTTTATTACTATTTTTTTCTCTAACTTCTATAAAAAAAAATTAAAAAGAGAAAGTTTCTGTTGGGCCCGTTTGGGCTCCGGATTTGGGCCCGGGACCGGCCCACTAAACCCGGGCCCGTTAGTTCGTGGTCCCGGTCCCGAGCCGGTTCCAGCAATAAGCCTGCGAAGCCCAGGACCGTTTAGGACCGGACCGCATAGGACCGGGCCACTTAGAACCGGGCCCGCAAAGCCCACTTAGGACCGAGCCCGGCCCACTTGCCACCCCTATTCTCAGCTCAATTTCTTTAACACATAAAAACTACATAGAAAATGCCAATATTATTTGACTACAAAATTTTACGAAAATAATTATGTCACAATTTCTATAGTGCACACCCACACGCCCGTCACCTAGCATGTGCGTCACCTCCCAAAATTCACATATTACATATATTCAGCGTCCATACCCTTAGCTCCAAGATTAGAAGAGTTACTTACCTCGAACAAGCCGAATCCAATGTCGAGCAAGCTAAACAATGCTCCAGAAATTTCATTCTGCGCGTTACAAATTTCGAACGGCTCGAATCTAGTCACAATTAATTTGATTCAGTCCACACAATTTATAGGAATTAATTCCATATCAAAATACCAATATTTTCCACAAAAACTGAAATTATGCCCCAAAAATCATCCGTGTGGGCCATATCTTAGAATCCGACGAAACTTACAAAATACGATAACCCATCCAGTTACAAGTTCAACCATATTAATTTCACTCAAATCCGACTCCGAATTGGTATTCAAAACTCAAAAAAATCGTTTTGTGACATTAAAGAAATTTTCGTCTATTTCTCTTGAAGATTCGATAATCCTATACCAAAAATGAAGATTAATTAATAAAATATAACCACAAGGGAGTCAAGAACACTTACCCCAAGTTGTGTGAAAAAATTTCTCTCCAAAATCGCCCAAACCGAGCTCCAAAATGTCCAAAATGAGAAAAATCTTGGAGACTCATTTTTAACACTGCCCGGGAATTTCCGCACTTGCGGTGCCTGGGCTCGCACCTGCGCATCCGCTTATACGGAAAAATTGCGCGCCTACGGACACAGCCAGCCTTCCAAAACCTTGCATCTGCGGCGCCCTTCTCGCATCTGCGGGCTCGCAGATACGCGTTACCCTTCGCACCTGCGGCCTCGCAGATGCGGGCAAATTTCTTGCACCTGCAAGCACTGCCCAGTTCCACTCTTGGCCGCTTCTGCGACTGATTGCGCGCACATGCGACTTCGCACCTGTGATCATACTTCCGCAGGTGCGAAAATACCATAAGCAAAATTTTTAGCAGTGGTTTTAAGTTCGAATTTGATCTGTTAACCATCCGAAACTCACCCGAGGCCCCCGAGACCTCAATCAAATATACCAACAAGTCCTATAATATACCACAGACATATTCGAGGCCTCAAATCACATCAAACAACACTAAAAATACGAATAACACATAGATTCAAGCCTAATGAACTTTGAAATTTTCAAATTTTATATCTTGTGCTGAAACACATCAAATCAATCCGGAATGACTTCAAATTTTGCACACAAGTCACATTTCACATTACGGACCTATTTCAATTTTCAGAATCGGATTCCGACCCCGATATCAAAAAGTCAACCCCTCGGTCAAACTTTCCAAAAAATAAACTTTCGTCATTTCAAGCCTAATTCCACTACGTACCTCCAAATAATTTTTTGGACACGCTTCTAAGTCCAAAATCATCATACGGAGCTATTGAAATTATCAGAATTTAATTCCGAGGTCGTTTACACATAAGTGAATATCCAGTCAACTTTTTCAACTTAAGTTTTCAATTATGAGATTAAGTGTCTCATTTCACTCCGAAATCCTTCCGGACCGAACCAACTAACCCAATAAGTTATAAATTAACTGTAAGGTATAAATTGAGCAGTAAATGGAAGAAACGGGGTTGTGATACTCAAAACGATCGGCCGGGTTGTTACATTTTGTTAATTTTGAAAATGATAATTCTATTAGAATTATGTCATATATTATTGGTTTTGGTTTTGGTCCGAACCAAGTGGACCCAGGAACAACCCTACCTTGGAATCCTTTGTAAGAATAAACTTAATTCATACCAGGATCTTGAACATGATAATCTTACATAAAACTGTTAAAGAAAACATACCTGAATCGTAAGCCATTATCACAAAGCAGAAGCGTTAATTAGAATTGGTTTCTTGCCCTAGCTTTCGTTACTGTCGCCTTTAGTGATGGGAGAGAGAAATAAAATATGATAACCCCAATGGGTGGGGAGAGGACTAATTTATAGAGGTTCTCACTTAATCGGGTACGTCCATCAAGTAACCAATCGGACTGATGAGATTTGTTCATTAATTAAATATTAATTATGAGCCTTAAACTTATTGGGCCACACACGTAGAAAAACTTATATTCTCCCATTTGGCCCAATAATCACATAATATTAATATTTAATAATATAAACATTAGTTGCGCATAAACAAATCTCTTCTATAATGTTCATCATAAATACCATAATACGATAAACTACTAAATGTGAGTTCTGGCAGTTATATATAATTTGTCTATAAACTCCCTTCCATATACTACAATATTAGTAACTCATCGTACCGGGTCCATAAGATATAAAATATTATAGTCCACAATAATGTCTCATTGAGACTTATCCTGTAATATCTCAAAACAATAATGTGTACACCATTATGAGAAACAGGAAATCACTAATGTATATCAGAAACAAATAAATGAGCTCAGAGTGTCGAAACATCATAAATATATGAATCATAAATACAACCGAGACCCATACTATGTACATGTTCTTTAAATATCTTTGACTGTAAACCATTCGTTAACAGATCTGCAATCATGAGATCAGTTCTAATATGCTCAAGTGACACTCTTTATTTCTGAACTTCCTCCTTGACGGTAAAGTACTTTAATTCCATATACTTGGCACCTTTGGAGTACTTATTGTTCCTGGAGACTGCAGAATTATCACAGTAAATTTTCAGCGGCTTGGTAATGGTGTCGACAACCCCAAATCCTGAAATAAAGTTTCGCAACCATAATGCATGAATTGTGGCTTCAAAACACGTCACAAATTCTGCTTCCATCGTGGATGTAGCAATGGCAGACTATTTGGCACTCTTCCATGATATTGCTCCTTCAGCCAATTGGAACAAATAACCAAACGTGGACTTTCTAGTGTCAATACATCCAGTGAAATCTGAATCCGAATATCCAACAACTTCCAAATACTTGTATCTCCTATACATGAGCATGTAATCCTTCGTTCCTTTTAGGTACCTCAAAACTTTCTTTGCAGCTTTCCAGTGATCAATTCCTGGGTTACTCTGATATCTTCCCAGCATTCCGACAGCAAAACTAATATCCGGTATTGTGCAAGTCTGAGCATACATCAGGCTACCAACAATAGAAGAGTAGGGAATTGATTCCATTTCTTTTCGTTCTACATCATTCTTAGGGCATTGCATGAGATTAAATTTGTCCCCTTTTTGAATTGGAACAATTTATGCTGAACAGTTATTCATGTTAAATCTCTCTAGAACTCTTTCGATATAGCCTTTCTGAGACAATCCTAATAATCTTTGTGATCTATCACAAAATATTTCTATGCCTATCACATAGGATGCCTCACCCATATCTTTCATTTCAAAATTCTTAGAGAGAAAATCTTTAGTCTCACGCAATATGCCTAAATCATTAGCAATAAGTAGAATATCATCAACATATATGACTAAAAATATAAACTTGCTCCCACTGATCTTTTGGTATATACACCGATCAATAGTATTTTCCAAAAATCCAAAATATGTTATGGTATTATTAAACTTTATATACCATTGTCGTGAGACTTGTTTAAGTCCATATATTGACTTCTTCAGTTTACATACCATTTGACCCTTTCCTTTAGTTTTGAAACCCTCTAATTGGTCCATATAGACTTCTTTCTAGAGATCTCCATTAAGAAAGGTAGTTTTCACATCCATTTGGTGTAACTCTAAATCATAATGAGCCACCAAAGCCATAATAATTCTTACCTAGTCTTTCTTTGAGACCGGTGAAAAGGTCTCTTTATAATCAATGCCTCCTTTTTGAGTATAACTCTTGGCAATAAGTCTGGCTTTATATCGTTCAATATTGCCATTTAAATCATGTTTGGTCTTAAAGACCCATCTACACCCGATTTTTTAGAACTTTATGGCAATTCAACGAGATCCCAGACTTTATTATATTCCATGGATTTTAACTCTTCCTTCATGGCGTCAATCCATTTGTCAAACTCATTACTTTCTATGGCTTGTGAAAATGAAACCGAATCTTTATTAAGACCAATGTCAAAATTTGACTCTTGCAAATAAACCATGTAATCATCCGAAATAACCGATTTTCTAACTTTTTGAGATTTTCTTAATGGCATTTCTTGTGGTTCATTTGTGTCAGATATTTGTGAGTTAGTTTATTCATAAAGTGTTTCATCCAAATGTTGCTCGGTGTTGTCAAAGTATTCTTCAACAACTGGAATAATATTTGATATTTGTGTGGAAGTAGGCACATTCATGGGTAATGGAATATTGACCCTCACCTCTTTTATTTACACACTTTATTTTTTAACACTCCCATTAACTTCACTATTTTCAATGAATCTTGCATTACCGGTTTCAACAATTCTCGAACTATGGTTTGGACAGTAAAACACATACCCTTTAGATTTCTCTAGGTAACCAATAAAGTAACCACATACTGTTCGAGAATTTATTTCTTTTCTTGTGGATTATAACTCTAGTTTCTGCTGGGCAACCCCAAATATGCATGTGCATTAAACTAGGTTTCCTACATGCCCATAGTTCAAAAGGAGTTTTTAGAACTGCCTTACTAGGAATCCTGTTTAATAAATATACAACGGTTTTAAGAGCATACATCCACAATGGTTTGGGTAATGAGGAATTACTCATCATGCTCCTAACCATATCCATAAGTGTTCGATTATGCCTTTCTGCAACACTATTTTGTTGAGGTGTTTCTGGCATAGTATACTGGGCACATATGCCACGTTCCTCGAGGAACTTTGCAAATGGACCTGGATATTGTCCTGATTCATTATATTTTCCATAATATTCACCATCTCCATCTGACCTAATAATTTTCACCTTTTTATCTAATTGCCTTTCAACCTCATCAACAAATATTTTGAGAGTATCTGCTGCTTGAGAATTTTCTTTCAGCAAATAGATGTATCTATAATATGAAAAATCATTGATAAAAGTGATAAAATATTTCTCTCCACCAAAAGATGGAACATCAAAGGGTCCCACAAATATCGGTGTGTATAATTTCAAGAAGTTGGATGCTTCTTGTGGCACCTTTCTTACTATACTTGGTTTGCTTTCCCTTAATGCAATCCAAACATATAGTAAGATTAGTAAAATTTAGATTCGAAAGAATCTCATTCTTTACTAATCTTTCTAACTTTTCTTTGGATATATGACCCAAACGTCTATGCCACAAGTAAGCAGAACTTTCATCTAGTGAACTACGTTTAATTCCAACATTATATTGAACAGTAAGAAGGGATTCAAAAAAGCCAATATCGAGTTTCAATTTATATAAATCATCATTAAGAATACCATAATTATAAAAAAAAAATAGCATTCTTATATAAATTAAAACATCAATTTCCAAACTTTATATCAAATCCAGAAACATCAAATCTTGAAAGAGAAATCAAATTCCTAGAAAATGAAGGTACATAAAGAGTCTGTAATAGATCAAGGTGACGTCCAGTCTCCATGATCAAACGATAAGTCCCTATGCCTTTAATTGGAGCCTTCATACGATTTTCCATGAACAAGAAATCCTTATTTGGATTTGTAGTTTGGATCATAAGGAATCCCTACAACGTAGTAGATACATGAGCAGTTGCATAAGAATCAAGCCACCAAGTATTATTAGGAACTTCTACTAACTTTGATTCGAAACATACAAAAGCACTAACTATACCTTTCTTTTCGAACCAAGCTTTACGTTTCAGGCAATCTTTCTGATAGTGTCCTTCCTTGTTACATAAAGGACAAGTATCTGCCTTATGTTACTTGTTAGCATCCTGTGGAGTTTTAGCAGGTGTTTTCTTCTTCTTGAACTTGTTGGCCTTCAAATTAAGTCCTTTACCAGCTCCTTGACCCATGAGGTTAATTGAATGACTCCCTTGTTTCTTAAGTCTTGACTCCTCCTAAGTAATCATACTGGATAAGTCACTAACATACCATTTATCCTTAATAGTGTTATAGTTAATTTGAAAAGGTCCATACTCAAGAGGCAACGAGTTCAGAATAAACTGAACCAAGAAGGAGTCATCCACTTTCATCCCCAAGGTCCGAAGTCTTGTTGCAATGTTAGTCATCTCGATGATATGATTTTGCATACTACGCGACCCATCAAACTTCATGGTCGTGAGTTCAGCCATTAGTGTGCCAGCGAGAGACTTATCTGTAAAACGAAAACGTTCTTCCACAAACTTCAGGTATTCCCTGGCACTTTCTGTTTGTGGAATAGTACTCTTAATGTTGTTGGCAATACTCATTCGCATAAACATAAGGCTCAGCCTGTTAGAGCGTTCCCATACTTTATGGAAAGACTTCTCATCCGCACTGCTCGTATCAGTAATGGCAACGGGCTTATCATTCAGCAGAGCCAAGTCAAGATCCATTACACCTAAGTGGAACTGGATTTGTTCATGCCATTCAGAGAAGTTCAATCCGTTGAACATAGTAACAAACGAAGCATGCGAATGAAGAGGAATAGCTGCAAAATAGATAATACATGCTCACAAATCAATATGGATTCAGTAAAACAATAAAAGTATATCGCAATTCTCCTTTGGGTAGATACTATGACACACTATCATAATTTAAATGCCATTTAGTCTTCAATAGGTAATTAAATATTTTAACCAAATATATATGCCATCTTTGGACATACAATATATATTTGACTAAAGAATATTAATTTTACCTCATCATATTCACTATTCATAGAATAATTGATTCACCTTTGGGTAAATCCTTAAGTTCTAGCAATAGTAAAAATTAATTTATCCACTAATTTTTAATTATTGGCATTTCATTAATTTTATGGATATATTATAATTTTATGTATACATATTTTTCATGAATATACTAGTTTGACCTCTTTGGTGACTAACAAACTATATAAACATAAATGCACACATAAAATAAATATCAGAAAATTTTATGCATGTGAATATTTTAAACAATGTAGTTTGATCACTTTGGTGACTAACCAACTACGTAACTTCAAAGTATACATTAATTAAGCACTGCTAATAACGTTAAATACCTAATATTTAATCCTTAGATGGCACTGAAACTCTAATGGAGATCAAACACTTAATACTTAATCCTTAAATAGCACTGAAACTCTAAAGGAGATCAAACAGACAACGCCATCGGCAGTAACATTAGGCAAATAGGCATGTTAGGGATTCAACATCAAATCTCCTTTTATTTAATTTATAAATATCATGGCCCCAAATTGCTTAAAAGTAGTAACAATCATCAGAATTTTTCGTAATCTTAATCAATATAACTTCATTCAATGCTGAATCACATTTGAAAAGGGTGAAGATATAAATAAATATATCTCGGCACTTCAACACCAAACCAACAAAGACTAGTATTTTAATTCTTAGTATAGTGTTGTATTATTAATTGCACAAAGAATGTGGAGTCCGAAAACGGACATAAAACGCAAACAAAAAACAATTGTGCATATTAATTTTCTTCCATGGCTACTGTAATCCATAAGGTGGCACACGTATTACATATATGTGTTTAACATTACATACTTTATCGAAAATTATCAATTCAAATCCCAGGCTCATGATACCACGTGTAATCATAAACTTGATTCATATCAGGATCTTGAACATGATAATCTTACATAAAACTATTGAAGAAAACATACCTGAATCGTAAACCATTATCACGAAGCGGAAGCGTTAATTGGAATTGGTTTCTTGCCCTAACTTTCGTTATTGTCGCCTTTAGTGATATAAGAGAGAAATAAAATACGGTAACCCTAATGAGTGGGGAGAGACCAATTTATAGATATTTTCACTTAATCCGGTACGTCCATCAAGTAACCGATCAGACGGATGAGATTTGTTCATTAATTAAATATTAATTATGGGCCTTAAACTTATTGGGCACACACGTAGGAAAACTTAATCCTTCAGCCTCGAAATAAAATTTAAAGTTGGACCTATTTATCTATGGTTGAAAGATTTAATTTTGTAGTTTATAGCAAATGTTATTTCAGTTATATAATTATTTTCATAGGAGATTAATAATAATACTCCTTTTGTTGAAAAAAGAAGGCTTTTGAACCATGTGGTCTTAAAAATGCCATAATATTTGTGTGACAAAAAGACATTTGAAACTTATGATCTTAAACATTTCATAATATTTGTGTGACTATAAAAACTTTTCAATACGAATAAAATGAATAAAATAAAAGTTTAATGTTAAATTATTTTTAAATATAGTGCGTCATTATTTTTTTAACGAACTAATAAGAAAAATGTGTCACATAAATTGGAACGAATAAAGTTAAATAGGAGATTTGTCAATTAAAAAAATTAAAGATCTTTGTATGGTCATTTTCTGCTATTCAAATCATAAATGGGCATAGTAAATCATTTTCTGCTATTTATGAGCTCCTCAAAATAGTAAAGTGACACATAAAAAAAAAAAAAAAAAAAAAACCAAAACGGGGCACCTGAGCTAATACTACATCGAACAGGGTATCAGTATGTAAATAGACTTTAAATTCAAGGGTACTAACAAAATTTATAAATTTATCAATAAGTTCCTCCACTCTCACTATAAATATAGGCAAAGGCGGGAAAAATTCCAAGAGAAAATTCACAGAGAGAGAAAATGAACTACTCAAAACCAAAGTCCGGCAGAGATATACGAAGCTTGGTCGAAGCTATCAAATCTTCCGATGTAAGCTTTTATTCTTAGCTCATAATTCAAAAATCCAATTGCACTTATTTTTATTCATCTGTTATTTCATTTTCATAAATTCCTAGTATTTTTCATAAGTTATTTCATTATAAATTTCGTTATTATGAGTGTCAGCTTGATATTAGAAATAGTGTTACATTTTTAGGGTTTAATTTCAATCTAGGTGCTCTAACTTGACTGTAGAAGCCAAACTGACTAATTTCAATCTCAGTCATTTGATTCAACTGTTTGTATTTCCTCTGTCGGTGTTTCAGTTATTTTGTATAAATTTTCTCCGTATTGCAATAGTTAATTCACTATAATTTTATGAAATTTCTATTTGAAATAGTGTAGATTGTTTTTTAGGGTTTAGTTTCAGTGATTTTTGATTAGATTCTACTCATTTTGTCCCACTTTTTGGTGCCCTAAGTTGACTTTAGAGGTCAAATTGACTAATTTCAATTTCATTCATTTGATTCAACTGTTTGTATCATTTCACAATTAATTTGTATAAATTTCTTTTTATTTCAGAATTTAATTCACTGTAATTTTGTTATTATGAGTCTCGTTTTGAATTAATTGCTACTGGAAGTAGTTTAGATTGTTTATTAGGGTTTAGTTTCTGTAATTTTTTTTTTATTAGATTCTGCTCAGTTGTTCCACTTTTTAGTGCCCTAAGTTGACTTTAGAGGTCAAAATGACTAATATCAGTTTTAGTTATTCGATTCTAGTGTTGTATTTTTTCCTCATCACGTTTCCTTTAGTTTTTAGAAGTTGCATTGTATTTTTGATAATTTCATTATTATGAGGTGTAGTTTGCTGAAACTAGAGGCGGAGTCAGAATTTTAAGTATATGGATTCCGTATTCTAGGACAAGATAAGTTAGTGGGTTCGGGATAGATTATTTACACATATTCAATAGATATTTTAACACAAATACAGAGTCTGAGTTGAAGCTTGGGTTCTGCCGAACTCATAGCTAGACTTGTAGCTCCGCCACTGGATAAACACCTTTGGAACTAGTGTAGATTGTTTTAAGGTTTTGTTTTTCGTGTGAAGGAAAATGTTCAAAGGAAAGAGCACACCTATTCATGTATGTATTATATACGTAAAGATATCTAGTTTGTTTCTGTATACAGGGCCTTCTCATTCTGTGACTTCCGGCGCTAGCTTAGTGCTTGGCTTCTTTTGTCAATAAAATTTAACTTACTGATAAAAAAAATATCAATAGGAACTAAGTGAATGGCTGAATGCAATGACCTTAATATAGTTCATATAAGGATGCAAAGTAAGGACTTCTGATTGGAGCTTAAAAGGTGTATACGCTGATTAGAAAGAATGAGGGTTTTATAGGAAAGTTATTTCTGTCTTTTTCCTTGTTTGTGCAAGTTTAGCTGAGTTGTGTCCAAGTCATATGTAATATTAAAATCAATGAAAAAAGCTCAACATTTTTATTCAAGCCGGTAGGGTAGATGTTTGTGTTTTGTGCTCTTATAGAAGCTTGCTATAACTTGGTTTGTAAGTTGCCACCGAAAGTATTCTGCCCAAGATAAGGCATTTTCCACAAACATTGTTCCACTTGTCACTAATATATTCTAAATCTTTTGTTCTTTTCGGATACTTTCTATACTCGTCTTTTCTTTTCTTCTTGATGGCTTTCACTATCTTAAATCATACCTAATAACTTCTTAGCTTTGTTTAAATGTTAAGCTATTCCTTGATATTATTTGCTAGTTATTTGTATCCTATTATTGGTTCAATAGCGTCCTTTCTATCCCGCAGGTTGTTGAGAATCGTGTTGACTTGCTTGATGAACTTGGTGAGTTAGATCTGTCAGAGAAATCAGAAGTGGCTTCTCTTATAGAATCCTTACAAGTATCCTGATGACTATTAGACATACTTTTCTTGATCTCACAGTATAATGCCATGGATTAATTGGATTGAGAAAAGGAGAATTCGGTTTACTGTCTGTAAAGACTCAAAAGCTGGGAACTAGGTTGTGGGTTTATCATTGCCATAGGTGATGTATGTACACATTCCAGTTACAAGAAATGATTTTCTATAATCAAATGGAGACTACGACAAATTTGGTTGAGAGAACTAATGTGCCAAGGCTTGAGAAATTGGGAACACCATTTTTATAGCCTGTTTGGCCAAGCTTCTCCAAGGCTAAAAGCACTTCTTTTTTAAAAAGAAGTGCTTTTCTTTTTCAAAGTTGAAGTGTTTGGCCAAGCTTTTAGAAGAAAAAAAAGTACTTTTGAGTAGAAGCAGAAAAAAGTAGCTTCTCTCCGGAAGCACTTTTTTGAAAAACACTTTTGAGAAAAATACATTTAGAATCACTTTTTTATAGCTTGGCCAAACACTAATTGCTGCTTAGAAGTGCTTTTCAAATTAATTAGCCAAACACAAACTGCTTCTCACCAAAAGTACTTTTGAGTAAAAACACTTCTCAAAATAAGCTGATTTTAGAAGCTTGGCCAAACATGCTATTAGTTTCAATTCTTAAATTTGCAGTTAACCACAGAAATGACAACTGAAGAGTCACTATTCATAAGTTCTATCTTCTCTATGAGTTTGACCTTTGAGCATATGTTTAGGTAAGAGTTACAATAATTCACTCATTCATCGACGACGCTTTACCTGTGTTCTTCAGCATACTTTTGAATTTGGTACTGCTGACAGTGTCTGAATTGGTCTTTCCAAAATGGTTTGTCTTTTCGGTGGTAAACAATTGGTAAATGCTTTCTTCGTCATTGCTGTTGTATCTTGTTTATTTTCTTGTAAGCAAACAGAGCTCTGATGCTATATAGAGGTTTTGTTAGAACGAAATACCATGCCAGAGCTACAGCAAAACAAGTAAATGTATTTATGCGAGAGCTATATAAAGGTTTTGTGTGTTATGAATGATGTTGCAATTTAATAAATGTATTTATGGAAGATCTGGCTCAAATTCTTCTGGTTTGGTAAAACAGCTAGCTTGATCTCATTTTAGTAGCAACTCTTTGTTATCTACCTTGACATTTTACTGGACACTCTGGGAAGACTTCACATGTCTCGACATTTCTCAATGCAAATTGAACAAAACCATTTTGCATGTGGCTGCAAAATATCTGCCGTCAGACATATCTGCATGCCTAGGGCAGTTTGTAGGCCTAGGAGCCAAAGTAAGTTCTGTTTCATCCCTTTTCTCCTTAATTAAGTGACCCGTGATCTTGATGATACAGATTGCTTATATTAAGTTCTTAATCATTAGGCTGCCGCATGGTGTAAAAAGCATCTACAGATGACACTCATGTCGACTCAGGAGTCACCTGAAGAAGAACATAGTAGCCTCTTTTATCAGGTCAAATTATTACTTTTAGCATACGGACAATGTCCCTGGTAAATTGGTTGGCATTTCAATGTGAGGTTCTCATCTTCCCTTTGAGTTCTTGAGATCAATATGGTTGCAATTTTCTTTATTTGAGTTTGAATGTTGCATCATAGTCGTCCACCTGCATAACAATCAGAAGACCATAATTCCTTCTCTTGTGAAAGCCTCTTTCATTATTTCCCTAGCATGTAATCTTTTTGTCTTTTTGGTTATGAATTTTTCTTTTCATTCTGACTTTGAAAAATCCACTGCACTTCTTTAGTTACACTGTCTGGTGTCTTAATGTTAAATCCTAGCACCACATGGATAAACAAGCAAATGCAGTCAACATAACAAAACCAACCAAACTGTCTATTACACTTTAAACTGAACTGGATCACATGAGTTTACCTGTTGATAACATTATTGTTGTTTGTTGTGTCATGAAGCTAGTTGATTTAAGTAACTGGTAAAAAACCCAAACTGAACTGTGCAAAGTGGAAGCCCCTTTTGGATTCCGTAGTCATGTTTTAGCTGTACAGAGTTCAGCTGGTGACTGTTTTATGTGTTGCATTTCCTTATAATGTAAGTTTCCTTAATTTTGAAATGCATGTAGTGTCTCTAACAATGCTATCAAGTTTTAGCTTCTGACAGATCTCGATTTTTCTCAGTTGCTATTGGATTTGCTTGGCTACTCTGCCTCTATTTTCGCAGCTTTGACCAGATACCCCATTGCGGTTGATAAGGGGTTAATGTCTATTGTTGAAAATTTCATATTGGAGGAATTAAATCTCACAAAGGACTGTATTTTAGCTCAGAAGGTAGAAACTTCTGATTTATACTGGCCCTTTTGTCGTGTTTCAAGTGAATACTTTTATTTTTGCGTTTTCCCTCTCTGTTACACATGTCTGTCTTACCCAAAAATGTCAATATATATACTCTCCTATCATGGTGCTAAAATTGTTATTTTTGACACTCTAATTTCTGCGATTACAATGCTGACACTTGCTGCGGACCCTCTTATTTGCCAAGTACCTTCTACCATGTCCCTTGTAGCAGTTTGGTACTCGAGTTAAAACTTTTTTCATGTTAGCCATTTTGATCTAAAAATAGGGTCAAATGGTTGCCATTTTTCATAATACAGCAGTAGGTTGCATATTGCTTGGCAATTATTACAAGTAATGGTTACTCTCAAGAAATTGCTAGAATTCATTAGACTCAGCATAGAAATATAAATTGAGAGATCTTGTCCAAACCAACCAATGGTTGAAAACCACAATGATCAGCATACTCTTGAGTAATAAATTGTTGACTAAATTCCAGCAGACAAAATAAAACTGTATATTATTGCATTTAACCATAAATTGAACAAACTACAGGGCTTTAATAGCAGTCATACTACCGCTTGTCAAAAATGAAAAAAATAAAGCAGTTGAACCATCTTTTCATGTATATGCGTCCTGTTTCACCCATATTCTATTCCCATCTTTTCCTTCTTACCAACCTCGAGCAAATCTGATACAGAAATTGCTCCCCCCCCCCCCCCCCCCAAATATGATAGGTGTAATGTAGTCAAACCATTCTGAATATACATAGGTATATGCAAATGGAGAAAGATTGTTTGAACTGTTCAGAACTGTTTGCTATTATTTTCTTTACTGCTCTAAATTTTCGTGATTGTCTCCAGGCAATTTCCTCATTTGGTTCCGAAGTGCAGAAAATTGCATTAGAAGTTCTTGATGCTCTGGTACGTCTATGTAAGGTATATTCCCATGGCATAAACTGGGATTCTTACCTTAAGATGATGGAGGAGGAAAGAAAAGTTGTGGACTATGAAGAGGCTGAAAGTGCAGATCACGTTAACAGGATAATGAAATTTACGGTTGAGAAATTGTGTGAATTGGGCGTCCTTGCAGCTAATGATGGAGGAAATCTTGTGAGCTTAATTAATTTGTCATGGAAAGGTGTAGTTAACTTACTTCAGCTTGGCAAGGGTGCTTTGGCTGTAAAGTTGAATGTAGGAGATATTATTCTGACTCTTATTTATCTGGCTAATGGATCTTTGAGATGTGCGGCTGAGACGTGGTCATCCACATTGAAAGAAACAGTTTCTGCAGTGGAAGCTAGACGCGTATTTCTTCCAGTCAAATTTTACCTGATTAATGCTGTACGAATTATCTCTCAGTACCCATCCGAGGCATTTTATGTGTTCAAAGATATAATATTATCTGTCATAATGATCTCAACCTTTAGAATTTTCCTCATTAAAAATGAGCTGCTCAAATTTGCTGGTGATGCAATTGCAGAAATTTTGGAGCCGACATCCTTTCATATGCTTAACTCTTTCCTTAATTCAGCTCAAGTGAAATCAAAGCAGAAGTTTCAAATTTTGGACTGGTTGTTTGGTGAGGAAACTGATTTAGAAAATGTTCCTGGGTGCAGTATTACTGAAGCTGGCGGAATGAGTGCAATTTTCTCTGTAAGTTCTGGCACTATGCAGGGAGCAAAGGTGCTGTTTATTGGCCGAGTAGCCTTATTTGTTAATCTTCTGAAAAACGCACCTGATATTGAAGATGATGCGAGACTAGGGATGGCTAGAAAACTTGGATGGTTATTGTGCATATTTACTGATGAAGATGTGTATTCTTCCATTCTTGTCTTGGAACTTCCTACAATGTCTCGTACTAGTCAGAAACATGAATCTGATGAGCCCCTGTTCCATTTCATAATTAATGCCTTGAAAACCTTCATGATAGTTACCTCTTCAAGTCAAGCTTGGTGTGACGTAGAGTCTTTCCTGCTTGAAAACCTTTTTCATCCTCACTTTCTATGTTGTGAGATTGTTACTGAACTTTGGTGCTTTATCTCTCGTCACGCTGACAAAGTTGTGGTAGATGGCATTATTGAAAAGTTTTGCTCATTAATGAAGCACACAGAAGCTTCTAACTTTGCACTAAACCCTAATAGTCTGGTGCGAAAACTGGCGAGATTTCTCTGTGTACTGGTTACATGTGGTCCAAAGTGTATGGTAGATAAAGTTTATAATACAGTTGTTGGATATAACACATCACAGTATTCACCAACTACATACTTAGCCCTGCTTATGGAGGGATTCCCACTAAATTCACTTTCAGAAAAATTCAGAAGTGAGGCAAAGCAACGAATTGTAACTCAATACTTTGACTTCCTTGAGAGTTTTGGTGGTAAACTACCGAGAGAAGGCGGCTCTGCTATTTATGGTGCTCCAGTCTTTGCTCTCTCTGCCGCTCTGCAGTTTCAGTATGTAATCAGCTCCTTTTGCATGAATTGGCTAATTTCTCAAACTTAAATGGCTAAGCCACAAATGTCTATTCTTGTCAAACTAGTATAGAATGTTGAAATTTACAGTTTTAAGCTTATCGTGGAAAGCACTTAACTATTTAAACGTTTTCATAAAACAAAAGAGTAAGAAAAGTTGGTGTTTTAATGATAAAGCAAGTGACTAACAAGGTTAGTGTTTTTTGTTGGCCTCTGCTTTTTAATGATAGTAGGCTTTTACTATTGATAAATTTCAAGTACCCAACTTAGATTCCCTATGTTTCTTTTCTTCTTTTCTCTTTTTGCAGCCTAATCAGCATATCCGATGCTGAGATGAAGACTATAAAGTTCCTTGTTGCTATTATTCACAAATACAGAGATTCTTCAGAAATCAAAATAAAGGATAAATACCGCAGGCTTCTTAGTGAGACACTAGGAATCATTTCTAACATGAAGCATTTGTATACTTCCAATGACATGGAACAAGTCATATTGGCGCTTCAGAACCTCTTCATCTCTGGACCAGCTTTATCAGACGGAAAATCATTTCAATGTAAACCAAACTTGTCATCTTTTATGGCTGGCCTTGGTCACATTGAATTGGAAGACCGAGAGGACAGTGCAGTTAGTTCAGCTATGTGGGAGCTGTATCACATGTTGCTTAAAGAGCGTCATTGGGCACTTGTTCATCTTGCTATCACAGCCTTTGGATATTTTGCTGGCCGCACTACTTGTAGTGAGCTTTGGAGATTTGTGCCTCAGGATGCAGCTCTTTCTTTTGATCTGGAAACAGGAAAAGAAGCTGATGAGGAGAGATTTATGTCTGAGCTAAAAGAATTTCTTGAGAAGGAAACAGCATGTCCAAAGATAAAACCTTGTCCTGACACGATTAACATGCTTGCTATAGATGGGCAAATGCTAAAAGAAACCTTTAAAAAGATAAGAGATGTTGATCCAAAGCTTGTGGTCTGCGAGCCCATGGAAGTTGACAATGAAAAGCAAACCAATAGAAAAAGAAAATTTCCTGACAGAGTTACCAAAGGAGTGGAATTACTGAGGGATGGATTGAAGGTTATGGGTGATGCTCTTTCTGAGTGGCAGCATAACCAGTACGACTCCACTGATATTCGAGACAAGTTCTTGACTCACTTCTCTCACCTGGAAGATGTGGTTACTCACTTGGTGAGCCTAGCTGACAGTGGCTAACTTATACTGGAGTGGTTCACTTCTGCAGTGACATGCAAATCGTAATCAGGTATTGTTTGCATTGGACTTAATCTGTTCTAGATAAAGGTGCATCACTAGGATTGACCACAAAACTCTTAAGTTTTGTTTCGGCTTTCGGGATAGCACCGTAAGATGTTCTTAGTACTCGTATTTACATATAAGTGAAGCAAGTGCAGAATTGATGCAGTTAGACACTTCTAACATGTGGATATAACAGAACAGAAGCACTATACAGAATAGCTGTACTGTTGGAGAAGGAATGTTATTTTAGTAAACGTCGTGAAATTTCTTTACTACTGTATATGCCAGATTTATTATGAAGCCTTAAGCACCTAATAATTAAGAAATAGAGCTGGCTTTCTTTGCGGCGGCAGGTTGGGTGGGAGATCGGGGTTGAATGATTCATCTCAAACTTTATTTTGAGCTATTGATATCGTGGTAAAACTTTTCGCATAACAAAAGTGCACATTTTAAATTCAATAAGACCATTGTTATTCTTATTCCCAAGTCTTTGTTCCACATCGTATGAAGGGAAGAAAGTTTGACCTTTAAATTGAGATCTGTTCGGGTGAGTTGGTTTAGCCCCAGTTCAATTTTCATTAAGAAAAGAATCATAATACATGCTTTAATTGCTAGTACTATGTTAAAAAGGAATACATGCTTTAGTGTCTTTTGTCACGATACTCAGCAAGTTCATTAGAAATTTGTTTATGATTTGTTTGGACGGTTGTTGCATACCATTTCTTAATGTATTGTATTATTTTAGTTTATATAATGTTTAAATAGATTGTATCGTCGTTTCGTAATGTCACACATAAGCAAGTTGAAAAATAGGCATACAATGTTACAAAAAAAAGTAGAGTATGAGTTAGAGTGATGATTAAAAAGGGTAGGGTGAAAAGTAAAATAGAATTATAGTAAGGGCAATAAGTCAACAATACAACCACACCAAATTAGTTGTTATGTAAAAAGGGTCGTTTCATCGCTATGTAACAATATATTTAGTGATACGATACAATAAAATTAATTAAAGTAACACTTAAAATAAACGCGTATTTATAATAACAACTTGTTTGGAGAGTTGTTATGAATCGTTTTATAATGTATCATATATCATTGTATTATATGGTACTATATCGTTTTGATGTATACAATGTTTAAATAGATTGTATTATTTGTCGTTGTTTCATGATGTCATGCACCAATAATATGAAAAATAAACTTCCAATATTATAAAGAAAAAGTAAGGTACAAGGTAGAATTAGTATATAAAAAAGTATAGTAAAAGATAAAATAGGATTATTTAATAATAAGAAAGGGCTAGATGAGAAAAAAAATAAGGCAAAGACGTGATCATACCAAATTAGTCATTCTATAAAGTGACACATTGTGTCAGTTACGTAACGAAGGATTTAAGAATACGATACAATAAGATTTAAATAACAATCAAAACAAATATTATATTTTAAGTAACAATACAATACAATACAAAACAAAAGGTAACAACCATCCAAACAAGGCGTAACAATACGATAACAACCATCAAAACAAATTGTTAAGCAATTGCGGCAGAATTTCAACCAATTGACTCTCACAAACAAGCTTACATTCTATAAGGTTCTGTAGTGGCTAGAACCAAGTCGTTATAATAAGAGATTTACTCTTACAAATATAATAAAAGTTGATTGTTCTAATTAATAAATCAAAGAGAATATATAGTTGTATGGATCTGTCATCTCTTTATATGTGTACATCTAGGTAAAAACTACCAAATATTATCCACTAATAGAATAAAGAACTAATTTGACATTAGTCCTTATTGTTCCTCAAACTCGTATAACCTAACCTTAAGGAAAGCTCCATCCTCATTAATCTCCCAACTGCACCTTTTATTAGCACATCTATTTTTATCTCTCTGATAATCAAACAGAATAAAATTCAACCCCGACATAATTCTAGCAGATCCATAATCCACATCACATGACAACACATAATTACCACCTGGTCTTGGTAGGTCAACGTCGACATTGTAAGTTTGAATCGTACCCTCTGTAAGTTTTACTTCTGGATATTGCAATCCATTTAAGTCACACTCGACGTGCAAATTATAATTAGGTATTGAATCAATGATGTCGATATAGTATGTGTCTGGTGCTGGAGCTACTAATGAACAAGTTATGAACAAAAATAGAACAAGGGTTGGAACGTGTAGTAGTATAGAAGAAGCCATATGTTGTTATTTGTTATTATTGTTCATTCTTTTGAGTTTTATGTCCTTTATATAGCACATGGTTTTGAGTTTCATGAAACTGAAATATGGGGAGAAATAATGATATGGTTCCCACTATTTTAGGAGGCAATCCTTGTAATGAATTAGTTTCTATGAATTTACAGCGTCACATTTAGAAAGGATTGTTCTCTTCCAATTAGGGAAAGTTTTAATTATGAATATTTTATATTATTGCTTTAAACGAGCGTGGAATATCAAGGTTCAAGATTCTCATTTAAAGTTGCTTTTATTTTAGCTAGTTATTTATTTGATTTCCTTTTTTGTTAGATTACACTATGGAGTATGTTCTCTGATTTTTAAGTCACAAAGTTTCTGTTATTCTTTTGTTGATCCCGAAAATTGTTTTGAAGGGATCCTAAACAAAAACAAGAGAATAGTGCCTTTGGTAGGATTTAACTAGGCTTGGACTTGACTGAGTTAGTTCGACGGGCTGGATTGAATTGGTTGATTGATGTAATTATTACTTTAAAAATAGATTTCTCTATTATGTTCAATTGTTAACTAAAACTAGTAATTAATTTAAAATTTCATATGTTAATTTAATAAATGATAATTATTTATTAGTTAGTAATAGATATGTAAGTTTTGTACTTCATTATTCAATATAATTAGAATTTTAATCAAATTTTAACTTAAGCCTACTTTATGGATGACGTGAAATGTAATTAATATTCAAAAATTTAGAATTCTAAATATGATGATATTCAATTTAGTGCAAAATTTTTAAAACTTTTTATTTTTTTGCTTCGAAATTTCAATTTTGAATAACTTGGTTCACTCATATGGACACGTCGACGTCCAGACCGAGAGAGAGAAACAATTAAAAAAAGGGCAAGTCACACGTTTGGTCAGTCGGCCACAAATAATTATATTTATTAGTCAATATATGAAAATTATATACTGATTATGTATAAAATTATATACGGGTAAAAACCGAGCTCATGATACACTCTGGCCTCTAATAGGATAAAACGAGCTCGAGATATGATTGCAAAGGATAAGAATCAAAGCGAGGGTCTCATCGAGTCAGAATCCGGGGGCACGATGTCTGCCCTCGAGAATATCGGGGTTATGATTCGAGATCGATCCAAGTCCTGAAAGACTTCGGAGAACATTATCGGGCAATCAAGCACGACCAACAGAAGGCCGTAATATCCGTTACCGAGCGGATATCACGGCGTGGATCTCGGCACGCATCGATGAAGAACCGGCATTTAGTTAAACAGGATATTTTTTTTATCTTTTATGGAATTGTACTTAGAGTAGGATTCCTCTACTATATAAAGGGGGTCTGATAATTCATTAGACACATTGTAACATGCTTTCCAAAGCAATATACTACTATTTTCACTATTACTGTAAGCTTTTCTCTCGTTCATCAAAATTGTCCATTGTGAGCCCGGATCGAGGGTGAATGCTTCACTAAGGCTGGAATCATCCTCCTCGCGTGGTTTGAATTTACTGTATCTTTACTTGTCTATTCTAACTCAATCTATTATTTTGTATCAAATTAATCCGCATATCCTTAAAACCACTTACAGATTTAATTGTTATCCGATTTTGAGGGTAAACAGTTTGGCGCCCACCGTGGGGCTAAGGATAATAATGGTAATTTGATACAAATTTTCATAACACACCCTACTTCACACTTGTTCTTTGGAGTGTCTTTGATTTCTGGTCTAAGTTTAAAATATCGAACTCCCAATCTGCCCCTCTAAACATGGATGCTGAGTCTGGCCACCATGGCGAGAACAACAATATGGTGCCCGGTAATGAGGTGCCCCCTGCCGATCCCAACGGAATTCCGGCCGCGGACCCGATCGACGCCAACTCACATGTGGCCATTAACGCGAATTTGCCTACCGATCCTGAGAACAACGTCCACGGGGGAGTTCGATTGGTAGCCCAAAATACATGTAACAGTGAAGAAGATGGGATCAACTTGTGGGTGATCTTAGAAATGCTGCAGGCTCAGCAGGTAGCGATAGCCCAACTGCAAAACCAAAGTCGCGCTCCCAGTAGAGTTGAGCCCGAACTATCCCGGGAAAACAATCATGAACCAGCCACAAATAGGTCAAATGAAGCTGAACTCGGGACCAATCCTGAGATAATAAAGATGCTCGAGGAATTGACAAAACGGGTAGAAATGGGAGAAAAGAAAATCGAAGCCAACGACAAGAAGGTCGACCTACAACTCCAGGGTCGACCAAATCCCCGAAGCACCACCGATACTGAAAGGCCTAGATTCCAAAAAGTTTGTTCAAAAACCTTTTTCTCAGAGCGCAGCTCCGAAGCCAATACCAAAGAAGTTCCACATGCCTGAAATTCCTAAGTACAACAGAACAACTGATCCAATGAACATGTGACCTCATACGTGCGCCATCAAGGGGAACGACTTGGAAGATGATGAGATCGAACCTGTCCTGCTGATAAAGTTCGAAGAGACCTTGCCAAAAGGAGTTATGATATGGTATCACAACTTACCCCCCAATTTTATTAACTCATTTGCTATGCTTGCACATACTTTTGTAAAAGCGCACGCCGGAGCCATCAAGGTCGAGACCAGGAAGTCAGATCTTTTCAAGGTAAAGCAAAGAGATAACGAGATGCTCAGGGAGTTCATGTCAAGGTTTCAAATGGAACGGATGGACTTGCCGCCGGTGGCGAACGATTGGTCCGTTCAGGCCTTCACCCAAGGATTCAATACTCGAAGCTCATTGGCTTCGCAGCAATTGAAGCAAAATCTGGTAGAATATCCGGTTGTAACTTAGGCCTATGTGCATAACCGGTATCAATCAAAAATTAGGGTCGAAGATGATCAGCTTGGGGCCCCTTCCAGGTCTGTTTATCCCGTCCGAGCTAGTGACAGATCCAAAAGAGACATTGACCGTGAACCAAGGTCAAGTAGAGATCAGTATCAACCGTACACCGGTGATCGTAGGGGTAATGGGTCTGGACGAAACCCTATGAGGAGTGAAAGGAGAAGCGATCGAGGTCAAAATAACCGATGACTCATAAGCAAAAACGGTTTCGACAGGCCCATCGGGCCTAAGGAAGCGCCGAGGTTATCAGAGTACAACTTCAACGTCGATGCCGCTGCCATCGTATCTGCCATCGGACGCATCAAAGACACCAAGTGGCCTCGACCTATACAGTCCAATTCAGCCCAAAGGGATCCCAACTTATTGTGTAAATTTCATGGCACTCACGGCCACAGAACAGAAGATTGCCGACAATTGAGAGAAGAAGTAACCTGGTTAATCAACAACAGACATCTCCGGGAATTCCTGAGCGATCGAGCCAAAAATTATTTATGGAATATAGATTCTAGTAAGCAGATCGAGCAGGAAGAGCCTCAGTATGTCATTAACTTAATCATCGGTGAGTTCGACGTTCCCCAGGGGCCAATGTTAAAGCGCACCGAAGTATCCATCACGAGGGAAAATAGACTTGAGATTATGTACCGGAAGGAACCTTGTCTTTCAACGACGAGGACGCTGAAGGCATCGTTCAGCCCCACAACGATGCACTGGTAATATCTGTACTCACAAATAAATCTTGAGTTAAGCGTGTGTTAATTGATTCAGGTAGCTCGGCCAATATCATTAGATCGAGGATCGTGGAACAACTAGGTCTACAAGACCAAATCGTGCCTGCAGTCAGAGTTCTAAACGGATTCAACATGGCATGTGAGACCACTAGAGGGAAGATAATATTACCGGTGAACACCGCCGGAACCATTCGGGAAACAAAGTTCTACGTGATCGAAGGAGACATGAGGTACAATGCTCTGCTCGGGAGACCGTGGACTCAAAACAGGAGGTCAGTACCCTCGACGCTGCACCAAGTGCTAAAATTCCCGATGCAAGGAGGGATTAAAAAAATTTATGGAGAACAACCGGCCGCTAAGGAGATGTTTGCGGTCGATGAGGTGATCCCAGTATCCGCACTTTCGACATCAAAGGGTATAAGTCCGATTGCCAGAGAGGAAACCAAATAGCAATTACCGACACCGGCCTCGATCGAACCGGAGAAGTAGGGGATGGGTGAGGACGACGACTACGGAGTTCCCAGGTCTTTCATAGTCCCCGATGATTCTGACGCCACCAAATCAACAGTCGAAGAACTGGAGCAAGTCATATTGATCGAACACCTACCCAATCGTAAGGTATACCAGGGCATGGGGTTAAGTCCCTAGCTCAGGAAAAAACTCATTCAATTCCTTATAGCTAACATAGATTGTTTCGCTTGGTCCCACCTCGATATGACAGGGATTCCTCCGGAGATAACTGCTCACAAGCCGAGCCTAGATCCGAAGTTCCATCCGGTCAAGCAGAAAATGAGGTCTCAATTCAATGTTAAGCATGCATTCATCAAGGATGAGGTATCTAAACTCCTTAAAATTGGGTCCATCCGGGAGGTTAAGTACCCGGATTGGTTAGCAAACATAGTAGTAGTCCCTAAAAAGGGGAATAAATTAAGAATGTGTGTAGAGTTTAAAGACTTAAACAAGGCATGCCCCAAGGACTCTTTCCCTCTGCCAAACATCGATCGCATGATCGATAGGGGTGTACATAAGTCGGGTTGGTTCAGATTTTCAATTATCAAACAAAACCAATGGTGTCGGAGTTTTAAATTTATAAACCAAACCAAACCGACAAAGTCGGGTTTTTCAATCTCGGTTTTTCTCGGTTTTTTCGGATTTTTTCAGGTTTTCGATTTTTTTTCGGTAAAGTTTTCATAGCATAAAATATGTAACTTGTGCTCCAAATATTTCTTAAGTCCTAGTAAAATACAACTATATAATGTGTTTTCCAAGAAACTAACACAATAATATGAGATACGTCATAGCATTATACTAAAATATTCAATAACAAAGATAAAATAATAAAATTACATAAAACAAATATTGCTAATTAATAAGCCATAATAAAAATTAACATAATCTAAAAATACTATATAAGTCATGTTAAAATAAGTATAGATAATAAGTACTAATATTAATTACATAACTAAGCACTAAAGAAAAAGATAAACTGAGTTATGCATTTTCATTATAAACCAATGTAAAACTAAAATAATTATCCAACATTATCTGCATTTCTAGTATTGAATTGATTTTCTTTTGTTAGCATTAGTATTGATTTGAACTTTGTTTGAGTTACTATATTTATGGGCTATAAAATTTATTTACCATTCAAGAATGTTAAGTCTAAACTTGAAATAATACGTTAAAAGATAAAACTGTGAAAAAGTTTAAGAAATATTTATAAATTACATTACAATAAATATTTATATGTATAAAATATTTTTAAAAATTATATAAATGTACTATCGGGTTGGTTTGGTTTCGGTTTGACTTTTTTTAGTTAAAACCAAACCAAACCAATTATGGTCGGGTTTTATTTTCCAACATCAAACCAAATCAAACCAAACCACATCGTTTTTTTTGGTTTGACTCAGACTATCGGTTTGGTGCGGTTTATCGGTTTTCTTTGTACACCCCTAATGATCGATGCAACGGCCGACTACGAGATCCTCAGTTTTCTCGACGCCTACTCCGGGTACAACCAAATTCAGATGGACCCAGACGACCATGAAAAAATGTCTTTCATCACTAAATACGGTACCTACCGCCATAACATAATGCTATTCGAACTAAAAAATGCCGGTGCCACTTACCAACGCTTAGTAGATCGGATGTTCGAAGAACAAATAGGAAAATCAATGGAGGTTTACATTGATGATATGTTAGTTAAGTCCCTGCGAGCAGAGGACCATTTGAAACATTTACAGGAAACCTTCAACATATTGAAGAAATATAATATGAAGCTGAACCTAGAGAAATGCGCATACGGAGTCGGGTCCGGGAAATTCCTCGGATTCATGGTGTCCAATCGGGGAATCGAGATTAATCACGATAAGATCAAGGCCATCGAGGACATCGCTGTTGTGGACAATGTCAAGGCTGTTCAAAGGTTAATCGCGCGCATAGCCGCTTTGGGTCGATTCATCTCGAGGCCCTCCGACAAGAGCCACCGGTTCTTCTCACTGTTGAAGAAGAAGAATAACTTCTCATGGACTCCGGAGTGCCAACAAGCCTTGGAGGAACTCAAGCAGTACCTCTCGAGCCCACCTTTGCTTCATACTCTGAAGGCAGACGAACAATTGTATATGTACTTAGCGGTATCCAAGGTAGCGGTAAGTGGAGTCCTGGTACAGGAAGAGGAAGGTATGCAATTTCCTATCTATTATGTTAGTAGAACTCTAGGCGAGGCCAAAACAAGGTATCCTTACCTAGAATAATTGGCGCTCGCTTTACTAAGCGTCTCTAGGAAGTTAAAATCGTACTTTCAGTGCCATCCCATATGTGTTGTGACTACTTACCCATTAAAAAACATAATGCATAAACCCGAGCTCTCGGGACAATTGGCCAAATGGACCGTGTAGATCAGCGGGCACGATATCGAATATCGACTCCGAACCGCTATCAAATCTCAAATTTTCGCGGACTTCGTGCCTGACTTCACGCCGGCCCTAATTCCTGAGGCCGAGAAGGAGTTGTTGTTGAATTCGGGGACCTCTTCCAGAATCTGGACCCTCTTTACGGATGGTGCCTCAAACTCAAAGGGGTCCGGGCTTGGCATCGTGTTGAAGCCACCGATCGGTAATGTAGTTAGGCAATGTATTAAAAATGTAAAATTGACTAACAACGAGGCCGAGTATGAGGCCATGATTGCAGGTCTTGAACTGGCTAAAAGCCTGGGGGCCGAGGTGATCGAAGCTAAGTACGATTCCCTCCTCGTGGTGAACCAAGGCAATGGAATGTTCGAAGTCAAAGAGGAACGAATGCGAAGATACCTAGATAAGCTACATATGACGTTACATCGGTTCAGGGAATGGACTTTACAACATGTACCTCGGGATCAAAATAGCGAGGCCGATGCTCTTGCTAACATGGGATCGTCGGTCGACGACGATGAATTCAACTCGGAAACGGTCGTACAACTCATGAAATCGGTAGTGGAGGAAGGCCATGCCGAGATAAACTCGACAAGCTTAACTTGGGACTGGAGAAACAAATATGTAGATTACCTGAAAACCGAAAAACTTCCCTCAGATATCAAAGAATCGAGAGCTCTGCGTACGAAGGCGGCCCGGTTCTACTTGTCCGAAGATGGTACCTTATTCAGAAGAACATTCGATGGCCTACTCGCCATATGTCTAGGACCAAGTGACACCGAGTATGTTTTGAGGGAAGTCCACGAGGGCACCTGCGGGAATCATTCGGGCGCCGAGTCGTTGGTTCGGAAGATAATCAGAGTCGGCTACTACTGGATTGACATGGAAAAAGACGCAAAGGTGTTTGTGCGAAAATGCGATGAATGTCAGAGGCATGCTCCGATGATCCATCAGCCTAGGGAACTGCTGCATTCGGTCTTGTCACCCTGGCCGTTCATGAAATGGGGAATGAACATCGTTGGTCCCCTGGCCTGGGCGCCTGGTAAGGCTCAATTTATCTTATTTATGAGTGATTATTTTTCTATGTGGGTGGAAGCCTAGGCATTTGAGAAAGTCAGGGAGACAGAAGTTATTGATTTCATATGGGACCACATAATATGCCGATTCAGAATGCCGGCTGAGATCGTGTATGACAATGGGAAGTATTTCATCGGCAACAAAGTGAGAAAGTTTTTCGAGGACCATAGTTCAAAAGGATCCTATAAATTTCCTATCACCCTAGTGGAAACGGGCAAGCAGAGTCCACGAACAAAACCGTACTCCAAAACCTTAAAAAAAGGTTGACCGACGCCAAAGGGAAATGGAAGGAAATCTTGCCCGAAGTCCTATGGGCATATCGTACGACCTCAAAATCCAGTACCGGGGCCACCCCATTCTCGTTGGTCTACGGTGCCAAAGCTCTTATATCGGTCGAAGTAGGAGAACCGAATTTCAGGTTCCGATATGCGACCGTAAAGTTAAATGATGAGGCCATGAGAATGAACCTGGAACTGTTAGACGAAAGGCGCGAGGCCGCCCTCATCCGGTTGGTCGCCCAAAAGCAACCGATCGATAGATATTACAATAAGAGAGCCAACCTTCGACACTTCAATTTCAGGGACTTGGTGTTAAGAAAGGTGACACTGAGCACCCGGAACCTGAACGAAGATAAGTTGGGACCGAATTGGGAAGGTCCATATCGAATTATTGAGATCACAGTCAAAGGATCGTACAAACTCGAAATGGTGAACGGTGAGCGGCTACCGAACAAATGGAACATAACCAACTTAAAATGAAACTACTGCTAAGGTACGACCCCATTCATTACACTTCTTTAAATATATTACGAATTGGACTAACGCTTGCAGGTAACGGCTAAGGAATGATGCAACTATTAGGCGTGAAAGCACGCATTGCACTCTTTTTCCCTTGAACCGGTTTTGTCCCAAATGGGTTTTCCGGCAATGTTTTTAACGAGGCAACAGTGGATCGTGCTAACTTAGAATTGAAGACCTACTATGAACCAAAGTCAAGGTTTGCATCAACAGTATCCGATCCCTCTCTAAGATCGACCTCGAATATTGGGGGCCATCACCCTGGGGTAATTATTTTAGCAAGGAAGAAAACTTCGTGCTCAAACAAGTCTGAACTTGGTGGATAGGATTTGTTGTAAGGGCCAAACGGTCAAATGAACCGTGCCCACATAGACCACTTAAGCCATAACATGAAACTTGTACACATTTGCAATATTGTATGTTGCACAGAAATAAAAGAAAGTTTCTACCTTGCAGATACATATTTTGTCTCTTAAAAACTAATGTATTTTCTTCCTTAAGGACATCGGGCCCATGTGCCACCTCTGTCCGAATCCAAGAGATCACCCCCGCTCGGGGAATGTCGTCATGGGCAAGCCCGGATAACTCGGTCTATGAAGCACGGGGGCACAAAACCTATTAGGCAGTGCCCGAACTTCAAAGGCTACGACCACCCCCATTCGGGGAGTGTTGTCCTTTGGGCAACACCCGAACTTAATAGGCTACGGCCGTCCTAGAACGGCTCGGAGACATCCGAGATCCATAACCAAAACATAAGGCCTTCAAAATTTCTAAACCGGTTCAAAGGCTACCCTTCGCAAAATTATAATCCAAAAAATTCTAAGTAAACACTTCGGGGAAAGCTTCCAGTCATACCAAGACACCACGAGTCTTAAACAAAATAATATCGAGAACGATCATTGTTTGAACCTCCGAACAAGACCTAATTATTACGTGCTAAGGCATTTAACATCTTTGCAATCGTAAAGAGAAAAGCAAAAAAGAACAAACTTGGAAATTGTCGAAGGGAAAAAAGAGCCTTGTATATATACACAAATATTTACAAAGGCCAAGCGGCCTCAACAAAAAATACAAAAGCGAAGAAAAATCTACAAGGCACCTAAGAAGCTTGATCTTCGCCGGAGGCCGCCTCATCACCAAGGCCATCAGAGTCTTTCCCATCCTCGAATCCGCCCGAACCCTCGGAATTTTCCTCATCCTCGGGGTACGCCAACTTCTTGGCCTTGGCCTCGAGCCTCTTAACATTTTTGATCTCGGTCGATAAATCGAATCCCCGAGTATGAACTTCCTCGAGAGCCTCCCTCCAGGACAGCCACCTCACATATTCGACAATGGCCTTCAAGCGTTCCTGGGCTGCCTCAGCATCACCTTTAATTTGTATTGGGCCACCATCTCTTCAGTGTCAGCCCTGGTTATTTGCGTTGCTGACTTGGCTGCTTCAAGCTCCTTGGCAAGGGTATTCCGTGCGGCAACAGACGAGCCTAGCTGATACTGTAGGTCTTCGATTTTTTGGGATCGGGGTTCAGCTTTTTCCTTCACCGATCGAAGTTGGGCCTCCGCCGAGGCCAGTTGCTCCCGGGCAGTCTTCTTTTTCAAAGCCAATCGGTCCATCTTGCCCTTCCACTATTCGGCCATGGCCTTGAACTTGTTCATCTCAGCTCGGAATTGGTCGACCCGATCAACCTTCTGTTGGACTTGCGGATTCTGACCGTTAGACGCCGTGTCTAGCTTATCATCACTAACTTCAAAGATTTTTACCTGTTCCACCAGGTCGGCGTGTTGTTTCTGAGCCACATCCAACTCGAATCGAAGGCTGTTCACTTCTCTTTCATGCTGCTCGATGAGAAGCTCATACATGCCTCTCTTCTCAGCAAGTTCTTTGACTTCGGCCTCGAGTTGGCTCAGCTCATCCTAGTTCTCGGAGGAAGGTTTCATGATGGAGCACCGAGGCCTACAAATATGAGAAGAGATATTAGAATTATCAAGAACTAAAGTTGAAAAATTAAAAAGTTTGGTAACACCTTGCCCGGTTTAGCGCCTGTCGTACTTCGTTGAACAGGCATGACGCATCTACCTCGTTCATTTTTTCCTGGTCTTCTTCGGTTACCAGGCACCGGAGGTAACTAGCTATCCCTACGATGGAGGAAAGAATCCGGGCATCCTCCAGAATGGTGATAACGGCAGACCACTTCTGACCAGGATCCATGCTCGGAGCGGGGAACCGATTGATCAATCTTGGGCTCAAGCTCAACTCGCCGACCTCCGAGGGTGGAATTTTCCTTGGCACCTCTAAGTCACCCAATCCGGTGAAATCCTCCGGGGCGAATGAGTCTACACCATCAAAAAAGCCTCACAGGGGATCATCCGCTCCACGGACCCCCTCGTGGGATCGCTCCTTCGTCGTTCGGGCTTCATCGAACATTGATTCTGTGAACGAAGGCGATCCCGAAATATCTATAATGCTAGGCGGGGTAGAGCCGGAGTCTCGAGAGTTCTCGGCCCTCACTTCGGCATCAACCTCGCGAACCTGAGGGGGGTTAGCTTCCATCGTTTCCCCCTCGGCTGCCACCCATTCCTCGGGAATAGACGGCTCGTGGGCCATAAATATTTCATCCTACTCGGGCTCATCTCTGAGCCGGAGGAGTGATTTCGAGTCAAGCACTCGGGAGCTAGAAGTTTCCTTTGGCTTACGAACTAGACTCTTTCTCATTTTCTTTTTCTCCGAGCTCGGGGAACTCGTGGCCCTTTTCCTTTTCTTCTCCCATGCCGTGGCTCCAGGCTGTAACGAAGCAGAAGAATCAGTAGGTAAGTCCTCGTCCCCAACCGGGTGCCTAAGCTCAACGGTCTTAGGCAAACCTGCAAAAGAGAAGTAAAGAAAATATAATAAGAATGTGGTGCTAGAAGAAGAAGCCTAGCACAACCTATTCGGGGAAAAGATCTTACCATGAGAACGGGCCTCCCAACGGCCCTTCGAAAGTTTGCGCCACGAGCGCTCGGAATAGGGAACTGCGAGACAATGCCTTCGATCCATTCCTTTAATCAGAGAACGATATTAGGGACTTGAGCAACTGCGTCACCACAAACACCAATGAGGAAAAAGAGAGATGCGCATGGAATCAAAATTCAAAGAGAAGTTATACTTACGTGATGCATTCCATTTCTCGGAGAATGGCCTAGATTCGGTTGGAATCAAGTCCAAGGTCCTCACCGGGACAAAATGTCCCTGCCAACCTCGATCCCAGTCTTCATCGATGCTTGAAAAGGGGGCCTTACTAGCCCGACGCATGAGCTTTATCAGTCCCCCTCGGAAGATTCAGGGACTGTACAGACAGAGCATATGATCAATGGTGAACCGACAGGAGTCGATCTGGTTCACAAAAAATCGAAGGAGGATTACGATCCTCCAAAACGATGGGTGGATCTAGCCGAGACATACCTCGTACCTCTTACAGAAGTCTATAATGACCGGATCTACCAGGACCAATGTAAAGAGATAAGTGTAGACACTTAGGTATCCCTTAACGTGGGTGGTAATGGCCTCCTCAGAGTCCGGACCACTATGTCCTCTTTGGCCCAGTTGCAGTCCTTTCGGACTAAGGGGAGATCATCTTCGGTGATCGAGCAAATATATCTCGATGCCTCCTCACGCCGACCCTGCACTGAAGAGGGCTTCTCGACCTTGAAGTCGTCAGCGATCGAACAACCCCCGGGAATGAACATCTTCAAGGGAGGTTCAAGAGACGGTTCATCGATAACTACGTTAGCAGCGGATCTCCAGAGGTCGACCACATCGGAAGTGGTTTCGTTGGTTCCGGAAGTCGTTTGGGAGGTAAAAATGACCTGTTGAGGAAGAAATTTGGAGGTTTTGACCATTGTTGTATGGGAAAAACTTGAAAAAGATAGAGAAATTGTGAAAGTTGAAAGCTCAGATGTGTTGGCTTGAGTAGAAGACGAGTAAAAATTCTGCAACGTACTTGAGTAACGGAGGTAAAAATGTTAGAGTGTAAAAGAGGGTACTGGATTTCTAAAGGCACGAGGGTAGAGGTTTGAGCGTAAAGTAAAAAAATGAACAAATGAGGAGGTATTTATAGGGGCCTCACGACGCATCCAAGAACAGCCAACCGACGACTAACGTGCATTTAAGGCCATTATGACATGACTGACGAGACGTTTTGGAATTTTTGTCGTTTCTGTCACGGTGTATTGAAAAAGGAATCGGGGTTCTCATGTATTTTCTCATCAGCCTGCTCTCCGAGAAACGAGGGGACTATCTGTATACGGGTAAAAACCGAGCTCATGATACACTCTGGCCTCCAATAGGATAAAATGAGCTCGAGATATGACTGCGAAGGATCGGAATCGAAGCAAAGGTCTCATCGAGTCAGAATCCGGGAGCACGATGCCTGCCCTCGAGAATATCGGGGTTATGATTCGAGATCGATCAAAATCCTGAAAGACTTCGGAGAACATTGTCGGGCAATCAAGCACGGCCAACAGAAGGCCGTAATATCCGCGACCGACGGGATATCACGGCGTGGATCTCGGCACGTATCGATGAAGAACCCGTAATAAGTTAAACAGAATATTTTTACCTTTTATGGAATTGTACTTAGAGTAGGATTCCCCTACTATATAAATAGGGGTTTGATAATTCATTAGATACATTGTAACACGCATTTCAAAATAATATACTACTATTTTCACTGTTATTGTAAGCTTTTCTCTCGTTCATCAAAATTTTCTACTGTGAGCCCGGATCGAGGGTGAATACTTCACTAAGGTTGGAATCATTCTCCTTGCGTGGTTTGAATTTACTGTATCTTTACTTGTCCGTTTTAATTCAATCTATCGTTTTGTATCAAATTAATCTGCATATCCTTAAAATCCCTTACAAATTTACTTGTTATCCGATTTTGAGGGTAAATAAAAACATTAAATATATATATTTTTTGTATATTATACAATAGATTTTGAAAGCTATTATTTTTGACAGCGGCTAATGCTATACTGTGTAATTTTTCCTCAAAAAAGACACAATTGTTTTTATGTAGTTTACCGTGAACCTATCCGAAGAACTTGTGTTGATGATTCTTGTGAAGAATTAAAACAATTGTATATTGTATTCTGTCTCTGTAATTCAAATACGACATTTACTGACTGTTTTTTTCTCCTATTATGTTCTATTTTATTTTATTTTTCAGGATTGACCAATATGGGTGACACGTCTCATGTAACGTAAAATGTTGACTTCCACTTTCCTGGTTTGTTGGGTTTGTGTAACAAAATATATTAAGTGATGAGGCTGCATAACTGCTTGTGCATACATTGCATTCACATGTGGTAAGTAGACTTCAATTAACCCTTATGAGTTATGATAGAGATTACATGTAACTATTTTGTAAATTATCTGATTGTATGAATACTTTTTATTATGTTAGTGTATAAAACTTAAACTCATAACAAAAGCAAATTATTAAAAGAAAAATTGTAATACAACAGAAGAATATGAAGAGTATAGGGAACCCCAAATCATTTAGGCTTTCACATAAAAAATATTCAACTGACTTAACATATCCTTTGATAGCAAAATATCATCTCTTTTATGAATTAAACAAGTCTCTCCATAGACCAATTATAAACTCGATTGATTGAATTTCTGAAGAAGAGATATAAACCATTTTGCATTATGTTCCAAGTGTGAATACCTAATTTTTGTACTGTTTTAACATCTCCTAAAGTCATTAGTGTTTTGTTGCTTTAATTATATTTCCCAATTTTTGTGTCTTTGATTGCATATTTCCTATCATAAAAATACCAAAAAATAGTTCTTTCTTTATTTGTGCATTTTAGGAATTAACTAACTATTCAATTGGTGAATTAATATAGTTAATTGATCATTTGAATAAGTTACTTAATTAATTTATTTGTTTGTGTAAATTTAGTTTAATAAGTAGGATTAAGAAAGAAATTGGGCCAAATTTGAAAGAGAAAGTGACCAAAAGTGCAAGATAAGGGGGCTGCCCTTGAAAGGGTCCGAAACGACGTAGTTTTGCCTCAAAACTACGTCGTTTCATTAATTGATCCAAGATCAAATCTCACCCATTGATCACCTCTTGATCTAATGGTCCATATTTGATCTCTCAAGAGGTATTTAAAACCTCAAAAATCTGAAAAATTCCCTCATTTCCTCCATAACTCTTTCTCTCTTCTCTCTCTTCTCTCTCTTCTCTCCGTCGCCGTCGCCGGAAATCACCCACCGGCGGCGGCCAACCTCCAAACACCCCCAAATTCACACCATGTAATCTCTACAACCTCCTCTTTCCATATCTCCAAACCAAATCCTTCAAAACCCCCTCAAACGCCTTGATTTTTAGATCTAGAAAACTTTAGCCGCCACTTTTTTGCCCAAAATATTGAAGTTCCGACCACTACCACCCCACAATACCTACATCAACGGATAGAGCTCATCAAGACCTACCTATTGATGTCAATTCCATCCCGAAAATCCGGCAAACTAAAAATCCGGCCAAATTCTGGCGACCACCCCGAACACTTTCGTTTGGTATACCCCTATTCTCATTTCCTTTGTCTATTTTTTCTAATTGTATTGTATTTAGTTTATGTCTAGCATAATTTTTATTTTTTTTATTTTTATTTTTATTATTATTATTTATATTTTTATTATTAGTTGTGTTTAATCTATATTAGCTTAGTCGTTCATAGTTATTAATCACTGATAATTAGTTATTCATTAGTTTTGAAATAGTTATTTGCTTAGTCATGATAGTTTATGATAGAAGATTCAAGTGCTTAGTGAATTTCTTTTTATTGGATTTGAGTATTTGAATTTTTGTGTTGATAAAAGCTGAAATTAAAGAAGGAATAGTACAAGTTTGGTTGTTTTTACTGTGCAAAGACTTTGGAGTGCAAAACTCAAAAGTCATTGTGTGGTGACAAGTCCAATATTTTTTGACAGTTTTTGAACAGTGTTTAGCACACAAAGTCAGTCTTTTGGATAGACTTTTGGTGAACCAAAATCTGTCCAAAAAATCCTATTTATTTGCCTATTTAAAGGGTCCTTACTCACTAAAAAGGAACAGACACTCTATTGCACACTCTATCTTATATTGAGACACATCTTGGAGAGTTGCTTAAAGACATATATCTTTGAGAAAAATCAGCAGCTTAATACAAATAACAAGCTGAAATTTCAGAGTTTTGTGAGGATTATTTGAGTGCAAAAACCTTGAGAAAAATAGAAAGATCCCTTAGGCAATTTGTGAAGTTGATAGCTACCAGTTTCAAGCATCTTTGTTGAGTTTTCTGGGTTGTCTTAACACTTGAGTTGCTGCTGTTTCTACTGTATTTGTTAGTTTTTTGTTGCTGCACTACTGTATTTTATTATTCTACAAATCAGGTAACTTTCAAATTCTTATATTGCAGATTCTTGATGATAATAAGAAGGATTTGATCCCGGTTTGATTGATGGAACATATTAGATATGATTTTGTTTCAAGATGAATGTTATATTAGTGTTATCATCATGTAAATCTGTTAAAAATTAGTTAAATTGTCGTTTTCTTCTATATATATGTGATTGAAATCGCATTCTGTTAAGATTACTTATTTTAAGAAAAAGATAAAGACCCCACTATTAACCATGTTTGTTTAGTTTGGGCTCTTTTCCGTGAGTTACTTTCATATTTCATGTATAATTATCTAAGAAAGACTTTTAGCTTGAAATGTTTTGATGCTTTGAATTATAGTCAACATAATGTTATACTTAATATAGTTCTTCTCTTTAGCATTGAAGTATTACCGTTTTTTGTAGTTTTATATTTAGTCGTGATTTTTATGTTGTTAATGAGTGTAGTTTGATTAGTGCCATGATTGGTGTAGATGAGTAGAAATATTATGTTAGTCCTTAAGAAATAGTTGGTTAAGAAGATAAAAGATAATAATTAGCATGTAAGTTTCTTTTATGAAAAAAATAATTTTTAGTTTGGACATCAATGTAAGAAGCAATTTGGGCTTAGAAGAATACTTGTTATTTTGTGTTGTCTTGGTCGTCGAGGCTCTTAAGCAACATGGGCCAAATAAGCTAAAATTTATAGGCCCAATGACAATAGAAAGTAAGATGGACATTTTTTTTAAAACCAATATATTATCTTTTGTTAAATAAAATAAGTGGCCCAATACCATGAAAGTTTAACATAAGCTTACCCGGGTTTAATGTCTTTCATTAGTGAAAATTATTTTTAATAATAATATTTTTTTTTTCAGTCGAACAAGTAATAAATAAAAAAGAAGCGCTTTTTAATTAATTTAAGCGATAGGCAATTTTAGGCACGTTTGAGATGTAGACCATGTGTTCATACACGGTCCTTGATCGATATTTTTTTAAATAAAGTAGTCATGTGTGCATTCTCGCTCCTTGACTTTTCAATATTAATTGTATTTAAATCATGTGTACCGACACGTTTTTTATTTTAATACATATAATCAAATAAGGACTTTGTGTGCTTGCACGCTCCTAGGCCAAAATTATTAATTATTAAGCAATACTAGACAATAGTAACTTAAGGCAAATAATACACACTTTATTCAAAAATAATTCAAGCCAAAATTTAGTCAATAAAAGCGACCGTGCTAGAACCACGGGATTTGGGGAATCCTTACACCTTCTCCCCAGTTAACAGAATTCCTTGCCCGAACTTTATTTTCGCAGACCAATAATAATAAAGTCAAATCTTCCTTTGATTAGGGATTCAAATAAAAGGTGACTTGGAACACCAACAAAATCAATTCCAAGTGACGACTCTGTAAATAAAATAATCCCTACTAAATTTTGTCACTTTAATTGGAAAAATCCTTTAATCCACACATTATTATTTTGCGGGTAGAAAAAGGGGTGTGACAGCTCTGGCGACTCTACTGGGGACTTCAAGAATTCGAGCTTGTACATTGACTTTATACATGAGCTTCGGGTAACCAAATATGAACTGGTACCATAGGCACTTTGACGGCGAAAGAGGCGAAAGAAGCAATCCATAGAAAGATTTGGCGCCGCTCACTAAATTCTGTGGTTAATGAGATTTGTAAATCGGTTGTTCCTGTTTGGAGAAGAATTAACAGAATAGCTAATAGCATAAAAACAGATCCAAGTAAAGATTGGCTTTATTAATTTTTGTATATATTGTGATTTATTTGGGCCTAATGTGTTACTTGTCGAGTTTTTACCGTTTTGATATTGTTGAACTGTACATATAAATTGTATCTTCTCTTGCATCCCTCTAAGTCTTCTGATAATTAGTTATGTTGTGTTTGCCTACGAGCATCACAAAATTTCTGTCTTGAGATAAAGCCAGTTAGTCTACCAGCTTCTGGTGAAGGATTTAGTCACACGTCTTTAGGCGGGAGAGCCGTTAGCTAGCCAGTGCTGTTCTACTACTGGTGACGCTTGACGCTCCTCGGCTCGGGTTGTCCGCCTGGGTAAGCCAGCTCTAGATACCATCTCCTTTAGAATTTACAAACTTAGAAGAACAAGCCACAAGCAATGAATATCCCTAGTAAGCTACACTTTATTTGCATCATGTGCATTTGACTTAGCATCGCTCGACGCAGAGGCCGAGTTCTGTTTTAGGACATGTACCTTGTTGAGACCATTATGTCATGTTATGTGCTACTTGTTGCATTATTTGGGAGGCTTGCATGTCGACCGACTTCAGCATAAATCAGTTGAATGAACAGAGAAAAAATGATGTGGTCTAGTGCATATGGTTTTTAAAGATTAATTTTCATAAAAATAAAAAAAATAAAAATAGTCAGTTTTGACCGAACTACGCGGGTCTAATTCTCACCGGATGTGAGATACGTAGGCAAACCTCATCGGTTCCGGCCCCAAGTTTTTTTTTAAAAAAAGAAAAATTCAAAAATAGTTTCCCTTTACTTGATTCCCTCTCTAGAATTCTTTCCTTAGAAAATCCAAAAAAAAAATCCAAAAATATTTTCCTTCTTTTCCGAAGCCTTTCATTCAAAAAAAAAAAAAGAACAAAAAGAATCTTCAAATCAAAATCCAAAATATTTTCTTCCTTCTTTAGAATTCTTTTTTTTAAAAAAAGAAATAAATTTCAAAATAAAAGAAAAAACAAACTCAAAATATATATTTAAAAATATTTATAAATAAAAAAAAGAAAAAAAATGAAAAATGGGCCAATCTATTCCCAATCTTCCTGAACTACGCAAGATCTGATTCATGCGGCGTCATGATACGTAGGCAATCCCCATCAGATTCGATCATTGCATCAAATAAACTGAAAAAAAAAGAGAGAAGAAAGGAAGAAAAAATAGAGTGACAAAAATAACAAAGAAAACAAAAGGCAAAAAAAAAAAAAAATGAAAAAAAGAAAAGAAAAGAAAAAAAGAAAACAAGAGTAAAAATCCAAAAAAGAGAACTATGTGTCTAGTTTGACAAAGAAAACGGCGAAAAGTTTTTGTGAATATGCTGTCAAATGGCGCGAACAAGCCGCCATCGTAAAGACTCATATGGACGAAGCATTAATGGTTACGGTCTTCCAATAGGCCCAAGAGGCGGACTACTTCCAGAACACGATGTCCGCTATGGGTAATCCGTTCGCCGAGGCTATCAAAATTGGGGAGATGATCGAAAATGGTTAAAAAAACGGGTCAAATCTTGAGTTATACTGCCTTTAAAGCCACATCACAGGTCGTTGCACCGCCTCCCTATGCAGTGATGAACGCGCAACCTTACATACGGCCACTGCATTATACACAAAACTGAGATCCACTTTCCAGAAATGCCCGTTCTTACCAAGTTCCATATAATCCCCCAACCAAATGATCCCCAATATAATCCTTGCCCAAGAGAGCCTTTCAGAAAGAATCAGTTCACCCCTATTGGTGAATCATACTCGAGCTTGTTCCAAAAGCTAGTCAGGCTAGGTCTGTTGCAGCCAGTGGCCTCGAACCGGCCAAGCCCAGAGTCCCCCTCGTACCGGGCTAATGCTAGATGTGAATATCACTCTAGAGCAGTGTGACATGATACGGAAGACTGTTGGAATCATAAGAGAGCAGTGGAAGACCTCATCGAGGTCAAGGCAATAATGCTTAGGGATGAAGATGCCTTTAATATGATGAACAATCCTTTGCATGTTCACACCAATGAGCCAGTAGTTGGAATGATCTGTGAAGATGAGGAATTTGATCCGGCATTGAAAGCCATTGCATCCATTGTCGAGACAGAAGAAAAGCAAAAAATGGTCGCCAAACCTGAAAGTCCCCCATCAGACGGGAGACTCGGTAGCCAGTCTTGTTATCCTTTCTGCATCCAGATTATTTCAGGGTGTAATCCGGATATTTTACATTATTGTCTTACTTTCCGATGAAAACCCTCCTATCTTTTAAATTCAAAATAAAAAAAATTCAAAGTAAAAAAAAAAAAATCAATTAAATGAAATTAATATTTCATTGTCTAGGAATGTTCTCTTTTCTTAATCTTGTCACCTTTCTTATTCTCTTTTTGAAGTTCTGTTAATGCAGATTTTAATAACATGACATGCTTGCGGACTTCATGCCCAGATCTTAAAACGCCGTCAGACCTCGAAATAATGAATCAAGAAGCAGAATGTGTTAAAGATAAAGCTTGTGAGAAAATAAACAAAGAATTGGAACACTAGGCCTAAGCCAAGTCCAAATGAAATCGGAAGAAGTTGAAATTCCCTCTCTTCGGATCATTATTGAAACCGAGATTAAGGATAAAGATTGGGTCAAGAACCGGCTTGGAACAATTGACTATGATTGATGAAAAACGTATGGCCGCAGTTTACCATAGGCAGTTGTACCAACAAAGAATGACCCGTGCCTACAACAAGAAAGTGCGGCCCGGAAAGTTCGAAGTGGGGCAACTCGTCCTAAGACGTATCCTCTAGCATCATGAAGAAGTCAAAGAAAAATTGGCTCCAGATTGGAATGGTTCATACATTGTAACAAGATTACTGCCAAAAGGGAGCATTGTATTTGGGAGATATTGAAGGAAATGTCTCCAAGACAACTGTCTATACAGACACTGCCAAAAGGTATTATGTTTGACCCTTTTTACGCATCTTTAATGTTCTCTGATTGGGATGTCGAAGGCTTTCATTCTCGCTACCCAAACTCTATCAACCCTTTGAAAACCCTCTTGAGCTGGTTACTTTTCTTTGATTACCCTCTTTGGATCCTAGAAGTTTTTATGAAAAAAAAAGAGAAAAGAAAATGAAAAAAAAAACAACAACAAAAGAAAATCAAAATAAAGTGAATTGAACTACGTTCGACTTGATTCCGAAAAGTTATGTAGGCAGCCTCTCTCTGGGGTTCAGTCACACCAAAATAAAAATCAACATTTCCAAAAAAAAAAAGAAAAAAGAAAAAAAGAAAAGAAAATGAAACTAGGGCAGTTGTTACAGATGGTCGAAGATGGTTTCGCTTTAAAGGTTCCAAAGTTGTAATTCAATCCAAATCTTTTTTATCCAAATCCTTTTCAAGTTCTTCCGATCAATCAACGAGAATGTTCAAGAATTGGAGAATACAGTTACTTGGATCTAATACAACCAAATGAGAGAAATAAAATAAAAGAGTCTTATTGGTGAAAATCCTCACGGCCATCGTAGGGCGTTGCAGAGCAGAGAAAATGAAAATAAGAGAGTCTTGTTAGTGAAAACCCGCAAAGGGCACTATAAGGCGATGGTTAGAAGAGAAATGAGAGAGATTAGCTGGTGAAAACCCGCAAAGGGCACTACTGATCGAAAAGAGGATCTTCACAGCCATTGGTATTGACAGTCTTGGGCATTGTTTCTCGGTTTCGAGGCAAAAGTTTTGATAAATTTCTGAGAGTCAGACAGTTTACACAGATCATGCATCCAGTCCAAAAAGTATGTCATGTTCATTGAAATCTGCATGTACTCCAGATAAGTCCTTCTTTCCTTTCCCCGAAAGGGATACCTCTTGTCTAAATTCATTCTACATTCTACTATTTGTTTTTCCTTGAATCCCTTTTAGTCTAACACTGTTTTGAAACTAAGTCAAAGAAGGGATAACAAGACTGATTTACAGGACTCCGGTTTGATACAAGCTAATATGCAAAAAAGGCACCCAGACTCGGCATGGGCATCAAGTTGACCCCGACTGGCCATGGCGGCCGATGCTTCGAAATCAAAAACTCTTGTAAGGATGAAATCAAATTGAAAGTGCCTACAAGGGCAAAATGAAGTTGAAAAGGTTAAGTCTCAAGTGGCTAACCGTTTAGGCAAAATTTGAAAAGCCAAAGGTTCCCCAATGCTCTGAAATTGAAAGTGTTGAGGAAAGAAGTCGAAAGTGAAATGCCACAAAGTAAAAATAAAGTTGAGAAGGTTAAGTCCCACGCGGCCAACCGTGGTATTCAGGAAGTCATCATAAAAAAGATGGGCACAAAGCCAAGCTGCCAAAGACATCAAGGCCACAAATCGACCACCACTTTTTAAAACTCACATTTTTTCTTTGTTTGCAGCAGGAACAAAGCACTGCATAATGTCGATTCCTAAAGGACGAATGTCACCAAAGGTAAGTTTTCGCAAAATCTCCATTTTCTTTTATTTTCAGCATGCATCACTATTGTTCATACAGATCATTTTAGTAGCTTAACCCAGGTAGAACCTTTTCGCCTTGGGGGATCCATCTCACAGTTCCGGGTAGAAGTACTCTTCGCCCAGGTTATTTTTCGTAGCTTAACCCAGGTAGAGCCTTTTTGCCTAGAGGGATCCAGCTCATAGTTTCGGGTAGAAGTACTCTTCGCTCAGGCTTGTTTTTCGTAATTTAACCCAGGTAGAATATTTTCGCCTAGGGGGATCCAGTTCACAGTTCCGGGTAGAAGTACTCTTCGCCCAGGTTATTTTTTCGTAGCTTAACCCAGGTAGAACCTTTTCGCCTAGGAGATCCAGCTCATGGTTCCGGGTAGAAGTACTCTTCGCTCAGGTTGATTTTCGTAGCTTAACCCGGGTAGAACCTTTTCACCTAGGGGGATCCAGCTCATAGTTCCGGGTAGAAGTACTCTTCGCTCAGGTTGTTTTACGTAGCTTAATCCAGGTAGAACCTTTTCGCCTAGGGGGATCCAACTCACAGTTCCGGGTAGAAGTACTTTTCGCCAAGGTTGTTTTTTCGTAGCTTAACCCAGGTAGAACCTTTTTGCCTAGGGGGATCCAGCTCATGGTTCCGGGTAGAAGTATTCTTCGCTCAGGTTGTTTTACGTAGCTTAACCCAGGTAGAACCTTTTCGCCTAGGGGGATCCAGCTCATAGTTCCGGGTAGAAGTACTCTTCGCTTAGGGTGTTTTACGTAGCTTAACCCAGGTAGAACTTTTTCGCCTAGGGGGATCCAGCTCATGGTTCCGGGTAGAAGTACTCTTCGCTCAGGTTGTTTTACGTAGCTTAACCCAGGTAGAACCTTTTTGCCTATGGGGATCCAGCTTATAGTTCCGGGTAGAAGTACTTTTCGGTCAGGATGTTTTATGTAGCATAACCCAGGTAGAACCTTTTCGCTTAGGGGGATCCAGCTCATATTTCCGAGTAGAAGTACTCTTCGCCCAGGTCATTTTTTATAGCTTAACCCAGGTAGAGTTTTTTCGCCTAGGGGGATCCAGATCATAGTTCCGGGTAGAAGTACTCTTCGCCCAAGCTTGTTTTTCGTAGCCTAACCCAGGTAGAACATTTTCGCCTAGGGGGATCCAACTCATAGTTCCGAGTAGAAGTACTCTTCGCTCAGGTTGTTTTACGTAGCTTAACAAGTAGAACTTTTTCGCCTAGGGGGATCCAGCTCATAGGTCCGGGTAGAAGTACTCTTCACTCAGGATGTTTTACGTAGCTTAACCCAGGTAGAACCTTTTCGCCTAGGGGGATCCAGCTCATAGTTCCGGGTAGAAGTACTTTTCGCTCAGGATGTTTTATGTAGCTTAACCCAGGTAGAACCTTTTCACTTAGGGGGATCCAGCTCATATTTCCGGGTAGAAGTACTCTTCGCCTAAGCTTGCTTTTCATAGCTTAACCCAGGTAGAACCTTTTCGCCTAGGGGGATCCAGCTCATAGTTCCGGGTAGAAGTACTATTCGCTCAGGTTGCTTTTCGTAGCTTAACCTAGGTAGAACCTTTTAGCCTAAGGGGATCCAGCTTATATTTCCGGGTAGAAGTACTCTTTGCCGAGGCTTGCTTTTCGTCGCTTAACCCAGGTAGAACTTTTTCACCTAGGGGGATCCAGCACATAGTTCCGGGTAGAAGTACTCTTCGCTCAGACTGTTTTTTGTAGCTTAACCCAGGTAGAACCTTTTCACCTAGGGGGATCCAGCTCATAGTTCCGGGTAGAAGTACTCTTCGCTCAGATGTTTTACAATAGCTTAACCCAGGTAGAACCTTTTTCACCTAGGGGGATCCAGCTCATATTTTCGGATAGAAGTACTCTTCGCCCATGCTTGTTTTTCATAGCTTAACCCAGGTAGAACATTTTCGCCTAGGGAGATCCAACTCATAGTTTCCGGGTAGAAGTACTCTTCGCTCAGGCTATTTTTCGTAGCTTAACCCAGGTAGAACCTTTTCGCCTAGGGGGATTCAGCTCATAGTTTCAGGTAAAAGTACTCTTTGCTCAGGCTGTTATACGTAGCTTAACCCAGGTAGAATCATTTTGCCTAGGGGGTTCCAACTCATATTTTCGAGTAGAAGTACTCTTCGCCCAGGTTTGCTTTTCGTAGTTTAACCTAGGTAGAACCTTTTCGCCCAGGGGATTCAACATCCTTTCAGTAATACAGAGTGCCAGCCCCTGGTTACACTCCTTTTTGTAATACAGGGTACCAACCTCTGGCTACACTCCTTTCGGTAATACAGGGTACCAACCCCTGGTTACCTTCCTTCTCAGTAATACAGGGTGCCAACCCCTGGTTACACTTCTTTCAGTAATATAGGGTACCAATCCCTGGTTATATTCCTTCCCAGTAATACAGGGTGCCAACCCCTGGTTACATTCCTTTCAGTAATACAGGGTACCAACCCCTGGATACATTCTTTTCGGTAATACAAGGTACCAACCCCTGGTTACACTCATTTCGGTAATATAGGGTACCAACCCCTGGACATATTTCCTTTCGGTAATACAGGGTACTAACCCCTGGTTACATTTCCTTTCGGTAATACAGGGTACCATCCTCTAATTCCATTTCCTTTGGTAACATAAGTTACTTCCCCTCGTGGTTGCATATCCTCACATAGTTTATACTACTCCTGTTGTCTTCATTTCAACAAATTTGATACTTTATAGCTTTCTCTAACTCACAAAATTTTTCCAGTGCCAAACTGGGGCAGAAAAATTTTGTTTGTTTTGTTCGTCTTTGATGGCTTTGCAGGCCCCGCCGCATAGCACAAGTGATGATTAAAGCTTGCAGTTTCAGCTTTCTCATCAGAATAAAGAAGTTTTTCGGTCACAAGATAGTTGGAGTTAGATTGGATAATGTGTTAACAGCCAAGCTTCTCGAGTTTCATTTTCTCGAATTCTGATCCGAAAAGCAAGCAATCGAGAATGAGCCCTGATCTTTTTCTTCAAAGAGCATCAAGATCCAATCTAAGGTCAACACAAGCAAGAAGGTCAAGAATCAAGATTTGACTCCACAAGACACATAGATTAGGAATTTTGTAACTCTGAGTTTCCAGACATATGTAGTTCTTTCTCTTTTCCTTTTGATGCAAGCAGCAAGTAACAGTAACAGCAACAATAACCGTAACAACAGTCTTAAATCTAAGTGTCTGGTAGTCCCAGCTACCAAATTTTCCCAGAAATACACTAACCTGATTTTTCTTAACAAGGATATGTAGGCTACCTCGGAAGCAGGGTTCGGTCACCATTTTTTTAAAAAAAAAATGCTTTCATTGGAGTGATATGTGAGCAAATATTAGCCATGGCATTCACTTTTCTTTGCACGAAAACTCTTCATGTTCTCGAGCAAAGATAGGCAGCTGTGAATACCTAATTTTTGTACTGTTTTAACACCTCCTAAAGTCATTAGTGTTTTGTTACTTTAATTATATTTCCCAATTTTTGTGTCTTTGATTGCATATTTCCTATCATAAAAATACCAAAAAATAGTTCTTTCTTTATTTGTGCATTTTAGGAATTAACTAACTATTCAATTGGTGAATTAATATAGTTAATTGATCATTTGAATAAGTTACTTAATTAATTTATTTGTTTGTGTAAATTTAGTTTAATAAGTAGGATTAAGAAAGAAATTGGGCCAAATTTGAAAGAGAAAGTGGCCAAAAGTGCAAGATAAGGGGCTGCCCTTGAAAGGGTCCGAAACGACGTAGTTTTGCCTCAAAACTACGTCGTTTCATTAATTGACCCAAGATCAAATCTCACCCATTGATCACCCCTTGATCTAATGGTCCATATTTGATCTCTCAAGAGGTATTTAAAGCCTCAAAAATCTAAAAAATTCCCTCATTTCCTCCATAACTCTTTCTCTCTTCTCTCTCTTCTCTCCGCCGTCGCCGCCGTCGCCGGAAATCACCCACCGGCGGCGTCCAACCTCCAAACACCCCCAAATTCACACCATGTAATCTCTACAACCTCCTCTTTTCATATCTCCAAACCAAATCCTTCAAAACCCTCTCAAACGCCTTAAAATTTAGATCTAGGAAACTTTAGCCGCCACTTTTTTTCCCAAATTATTGAAGTTCCGGCCACTACCACCCCACAATACCTATATCAACGGATAGAGCTCATCAAGACCTACCTATTGATGTCAATTTCATCCCGAAAATCCGGCAAACTAAATATCCGGCCAAATTCCGGCGACCACCCCGAACACCCTCGTTTGGTATATCCCTATTCTCATTTTCTTTGTCTATTTTTTCTAATTGTATTGTATTTAGTTTATGTCTAGCATAATTTCTGATTTTTTTTTAAATTTATTTTTATTATTATTATTTATATTTTTATTATTAGTTGTGTTTAATCTATGTTAGCTTAGTCGTTCATAGTTATTAATCACTGATAATTAGTTATTCATTAGTTTTAAAATAGCTATTTGCTTAGTCATGATAGTTTATGATAGAAGTTTCAAGTGCTTAGTGAATTTCTTTTTATTGGATTTGAGTATTTGAATTTTTGTGTTGATAAAAGCTGAAATTAAAGAAGGAATAGTACAAGTTTGGTTGTTTTTTACTGTGCAAAGACTTTGGAGTGCAAAACTCAAAAGTCATTGTGTGGTGACAAGTACAATACTTTTTGACAGCTTTTGAACAATGTTTAGCACACAAAGTCAGTCTTTTGGATAGACTTTTGGTGAACTAAAATCTGTCCAAAAAATCTGATTTATTTACCTATTTAAAGGGTCCTTACTCACTAAAAAGGAACAGACACTCTATTACACACTCTATCTTATACTGAGACACATTTTGGAGAGTTGCTTAAATACATATATCTTTGAGAAAAATCAGCAACTTAATACATATAACAAGCTGAAATTTCAGAGTTTTATGAAGATTATTTGAGTGCAAAAACCTTGAGAAAAATAGAAAGATCCCTTAGGCAATTTGTGAAGTTGATAGCTACCAGTTTCAAGCATCTTTGTTGAGTTTTCTGGGTTGTCTTAACACTTGAGTTGCTGCTGTTTCTACTGTATTTGCTGCTAAGTTTTTTGTTGCTGTACTGCTGTATTTTATTATTCTACAAACCAGGTAACTTTCAAATTCTTATATTGCAGATTCTTGATGATAATAAGAAGGATTTGATCCCGGTTTGATTGATGGAACATATTAGATATGATTTTGTTTCAAGATGAATGTTATATTAGTGTTATCATCATGTAAATCTGTTAAAAATTAGTTAAATTATCGTTTTCTTCTTTATATATGTGATTGAAATTGCATTCTATTAAGATTACTTAGTTTAAGAAAAAGATAAAGACCCCACTTTTAATCATGTTTGTTTAGTTTGGGCTCTTTTCCGTGAGTTACTTTCATGGTTCATGTATAATTATCTAAGAAAGACTTCTAGCTTCAAATGTTTTGATGCTTTGAATTATAGTCAACATAATGTTATACTTAATATAGTTCTTCTCTTTAGCATTGAAGTATTACCGTTTTTGATAATTTTTATATTTAGTCGTGATTTTTATGTTGTTAATGAGTGTAGTTTGATTAGTGCCATGATTGGTGTAGATGAGTAGAAATATTATGTTAGTCCTTAAGAAATAGTTGGTTAAGAAGATAAAAGATAATAATTAGCATGTAAGTTTCTTTTATGAAAAAATAATTTTTAGTTTGGACATCAATGTAAGAAGCAATTTGGGCTTAGAAGAATACTTGTTATTTTGTGTTGTCTTGGTCGTCGAGGCTCTTAACCAACATGGGCCAAATAAGCTAAAATTTGTAGGCCCAATGACAATAGAAAGTAAGATGAGTATTTTCTTTAAAATCAATAAATTATCTTTTGTTAAATAAAATAAGTGGCCCAATACCATGAAAGTTTAACATAAGCTTACCCGAGTTTAATGTCTTGCATTAGTGAAAATTATTTTTAATAATAATATTTTTTTTTTCAGTCGAACAAGTAAATGAAATTTCCCTCCTCAGCCGGAGGCGGAACCGGCTCCCCCTGAACCATCCTCGGAAGAGTAAGAAAGGAGAAGGGAACGGGAGTTTCTCGCCTCCAGTAAATAAAAAAGAAGCGTTTTTTAATTAATTTAAGCGATAGGCAATTTTAGGCACGTTTGAGATGTAGACCATGTGTTCATACATGGTCCTTGATCAATATTTTTTTTTAATAAAGTAGTCATGTGTGCATTCCCGCTCCTTGACTTTTCAATATTAATTGTATTTAAACGATGTGTACCGACACGTTCTTTATTTTAATACATATAATCAAATAAGGACTTTGTGTGCTTGCACGCTCCTAGGCCAAAATTATTAATTATCAAGCAGCACTAGACGATAGTAACTTAAGGCAAATAATACACACTTTATCCAAAAATAATTCAAGCCAAATTTTAGTCAATAAAATGGACCGTGCTAGAACCACGGGATTCGGGGAATGCCTTACACCTTCTCCCCGGTTAACAGAATTCCTTACCCGGACTTTATTTTCGCAAACCAATAATAATAGAGTCAAATCTTCCTTTGATTAGGGATTCAAATAAAAGGTGACTTGGAACACCAACAAAATCAATTCCAAGTGGCGACTCTGTAAATAAAATAATCCCTCTTCAATTTTATCACTTTAATTGGAAAAATCCTTTAATCCACACATTATTATTTTGCGGGTAGAAAAAGGGGTGCGACACCAAGTGCACCTCAATTCCTCACACCTTATTCCATCTCTATTCAAGTCAAATAGAAGAAAAGTTCCACTCCTTGGACCAGCAGTCATGTTACATAAAAGATTAGGTACCAATTCTCTAGTATTATTAATTGGAACTATATACCTATGAAGATTTGATTGTTTAAGGCCGACCGTAGGAACACTTACATAGTTCATTTTACAGTCGATGTATCGTGGATCAATTAACTCACTAATGACATCTACATTGAATGATATAGGTGACATTGACCAGTTGAAAATTAGATTATGCTCGAAGTTGAAATAGAGATATAAACCATCTTGCATTATATTCCAAGTGCACCTTTTATGCCTAATATCACACCTAGGTACATCTCTGTAAAATTTAGAAAGAAGAAAGGTTCCATACCTAGGACCAGCAGTCATGTTACATAAAAGAGTTGGTTCTAATCTGCCTGTGGCGATTTCAACAGGATATCTATGAACATTTGATTCTTTAAGGCCAACTTTTTCTTCGATAATATTATCGTTCATTATACAATCGATATATAATGGATCGATCAACTCACTAATGACATCTATATTGAAGAAGTTTGCTTTTGCATAATAGGAAAATGATGATAGGAAGAAGAGGTAAACTAAAATGGGCATTTGCAGTTTGAGTGAAAAAGGCATATTTTCCTTATTGTAGTTGGTATATTTCTTTTGGTGACTCTATTAGTCAAAACTTTGGAGTTTAAGTTCTTATATAGGGCCTAAATATAATGAAGAAGAAAATTAATTTGTTAAGATGTTAATTGAAATTAAATACAATCATGAGTTAGATAATAGAAGGGGATCGGAAGTCTATCTAATGCAATCTATTCTAAGCTGCATTAATCTGTATGATACATATTCCTAACAGATGCATATAAATTTTAAAGTATATTTTTTATAATTAAAACACAAGGTCACGATTTGTTATACCATCAAATCATTTTGTATGAAAGTTTTATCGGATGTCCCCGAACGGACATTTTGTATGAAAGTTACATCATAGAAATAATAGTTGACCCACCATATCTAAGCAGGACATAAAGGAAATAATCCGATCAATTATGAGGGTCAACGTCCCTGAAAATGAAAATAAGATAAAAATAAAAGTAGAATAAAAGAAAAGACACAATTCTTTGTCATTATATGTGTCAGTTAAACAAGAATTATCTTGTTTATGTAGAATTCCTTTTTCTCCTTGTCGCAGTAAACCGCTCCTTCTAACAAAAAAACCATTCTCCATAAAACATGGGCGGAAGATACTTATAATGAGTGAAACACTACTAGAAATTCGGTCAAAATTGACCGCGATCGATCAATATATTTCAGTCGGTCAAAAAATCGGCCGAAAAATTGATCGATTTCGGTCGGTTTATCAAAATATTTTATTTTTTAATTTTTCATTACCGACCAACTTTTGTCGGTTTTTTCGGCGTAAAAATGCGGGAAACTATTTTTACATTCTCGAAATTTATTTTACAAGAAACCAACCAACTTTGATAGGTTTTTCATTTAAAATAAATTAAAATCAATATTCAAAAAATCGACCGAAATCGGTCGGTTATTTCGGTGGGTCATTTTTAAAAACCAACCTATTTCAGTCGGTAATTTTATTTTTTTAATAAAATCGATCGAAATCGGCCGATTATTTTTGTGCGAAAATACAATTAAAGAGTATAAATAAAATAAAAGAAAGTCTTAAACTAAAATGCACCAACGGTCTAGTGGTAGAATAGTATCTTGCTATAGTATAGACCCCAATTCGATTCCCAGATGGTGTTGATACCCAATTTTGCCCTCATATTTTATAAATAATATATATACTTTCAAAATATCATTTTGCATCATTACTTAATTTACAAGGGTTATATAAGTATTCTCTGTAATGTTTCATAATTTTTAAGGCATTGAAATTGATTTTCTTGCATTTAAATTGTTCAAATATTTATTAATTACCCTTTAAAATTATTTTGTGATGACTTAATCATCCAAAATTATTATTTGCATCCACATATGTATATTTCATAATATTTTACTTGTTTATATATAATTATATTTGTATTTTAAAGTGATTTTACATAATTTTGCAATAATAGCCTATATTCTATACATAATTATATTTATTATATTATTTTATACTATAATAGCATTTATTATATTTTTATAATGTTGAGTTGTTATTTTCAAGCATTTTACTACGTAAATAATATTTTACTACTTATTAGTTATTTTTAATAATTATTTTTTTCGTAATTCCTTGTATTTAAAATCCAGCCGAATCCCAAGTCAATTTCCGGACCAAATTAATGGCCCAAACACCCCAAACCTTAGCCCAATCTGCCCTGGCCCAAACCAAATGACCTCTTTATTCCAATCCGGTCGGGACCCGTTTATTCAACTCGCCCCACCTTTCTTCTTAATCTTGGCCGTGGATCTTAAATGATCAATGACCCGAAATAAAACCCTCACTCTCCTTATATCCCTACTCCAACCCCTAGAGACCATTTTCTTTTCCCAGTCGCCCTCACACGCTCTCATCTTCTACGAACCCTAGGTGTCTTACCCCCTAAAAATCTCTCCGAATCCGGTTATACTATGGAGTCCTACGATCTGCTTACCTTATTTACACTACCCTGCAACTACTCACACGCTCTTGATGTTACTTAGTACTCGCTCTAATTTTGGCAAGTATCACCATTCCAGATCGGACCTGTTAAGCTTTGATCTTCAAGATTTGGACGATATCTCGTCCATATACACGGAAAATGGATTGATTCCCCACATCCACGGGTCGATTTTCAATCGTTGAACCCTAACTAGGGTTTAAAATTTAATTTCTTCCTTTGTCGGCTCTGTTACTGATTGCATGCGATATTTTCTTTCCTTATTTATGTTTAATCGATTGTTCTCCTTGTTTGTTCATTCAATTTCAACACTATATAAACCCCTCACCTAATTTCCCTAAATGGACCAGAATCACTGTTATTCTCTCACCCTCCTTCATTCTACTATTCTGAAATTTGAAACCTTGGCCAGCTGAAAGCCAAGGCAACCAGAATTCAATTGTTGCTCCTTCTCAGTGTGAGCACTGCCCGGGGTTCATTCGAGACCCTTGGGAACTCTAACGCACTGAGATTCTAGGAGTCTTGTTGTTTATTGCTAGTTGATTTGCTGTCGAAGCTTAATTTCCTTGTTCGTTTAATTTGCAACTGGTGAGTACTTTGACTATTGCAATTCTATGCTTAGTTGTGGTCATGACCTGAATACCATGCTTGTTCGAATTTTCTGAACCTATATGATTACAACATGTTATTACCTTTGGTTGCAATCCTATCTACCTTGAAGTTAGTTTATAGCCCTGTATTCTCTAGCATCTAAACCTGCCTAAATCCTGTACTCGGATGTCTTCCCACTATGTATATTTTGACCATCTTGAACTGACTTAGTCTACTATGTTTATGCACACATGATTTTCCTATGTATGTTGCTTGCTCATGTTCATGCACCGCTCTGAGTTATTGTATTAAAACTCCTGGGATACTTATTCATGCCTATAATTTGCTCGACTGTATTTCTCTATGCTAAGCCATTCAGGCATAACTTGCTACTTGGTCATGTCTGTATGAACTCTGAACTCTTCAAACACGCATGCTACTCTACCATCTGTGAACCCCAATCCTCATTAGAGTTGTTTGCTTTACAACCATCCTGTTCTGCAGACTCATGCCTGCTAATTCTAGGATTGCTCAAGTTTAATGCCTAGGGAATCTTTGATATCAATTTGTATTAAGTACTTGTTCACTAACTAATTGTGGTATTGAGTTTGTGATACTATTGACCCTAAGCTTCTGTAATAGGTTTCCTTAGTAGCATTTCTACTTACCCTGAATTGGTCTGTAACTCTTAGTTATGCCCTGCCTTGAATCCTTATGTTCTTCTTAAGAAGACTGTTGTGGTATATACACCAAAGAGGAGTCTATCGAGCATTTCATTATCATTTGTTAATCTTCTTAGAACTAATCCATGTCCTTAACTCTTATGCTGAGTTTCTTGCTTTGTGAATTCATGTTACCCATAACTAATCTGGTGCATCTTAAGAAGTCTATGCTTTGAACTTATTTGTTAGTTTGAAAGCCTCACTTATATACTCATTATAAGGTCTTTGTACATGTGCGTCCTCTCACATGTTAGGTGTCACCCCTAAAGTGATACTTAGAAAATCTTTCTGCCGATGATTGTAATAATAGAAATCCATGTGTCTTTGCCTGGGCTCTGAGCCATTTGAATGACATATTTTATGACCCCATGTTCCTGTTATTTATTAATGGGTAATCAAGACAATTGTTTTCATGTTTGGGTCCTGGCTTATTGGGCCTCTGTGTTATTAGATCTGAGCATTGGTCAAACAAGGTTGCGAGCCTGGGTATTGGGCCTGATTGATATGCAAGAGTATGGTTGGTGAAGGCCCAGAAGGGCACTGCTAATTTACTTTGTACTTGTACTGGACCTGTAATTGTTGTATTTGGGCCTGTAATAGCCCTATTAAGTTTGTATTTTGTTTTATTATTCTAAATTGGGCCTGTAATAATTTTTAAACAAACAATTGGGGGCATTAATGAACAAGGGGGTTGGGGTATTCTAATACTTGCATGAATGGGTAGAAAACATGCCTATATGGTCTATGTGTTCTATTTGCTATTATGTCCAGGATGCCTTGTTTGTTTTGTTAGCTTGTGTTGCACACTGATAGGAATCACGCACACACTTAACTTGTCAAAATATGCTACACTTGTTTCCATGTCTTCAATGATCCTAGATAATATGCATATAGGATACAATAATGCAACACCTTTGCTAACCTAGATACCCTGGCTATAAGGTTTAATAATTAATCAACTGCTTCATGCTGCGTTTTGTACAACCTCACTTAGATAGCATGCCTATAGGGATAAAGTATTATAAAATCAAGTCTAATTGTCAATTGTTAGAAATCCTGCCTATAGGGTGTTTATTGACGTTACTAATCCTGTGTTTTCGAACGACCTCACCACCTAATTATGCGACTATTAGAGATCATGTCTATAAGGTACTGTCACCTGCCTAAGACGCATACCTATAAAATCAGTGCTAGCAATTCAGAGTTCTGGGATTGTTTTGCATTACCTTATTATGCAAACGATTAGAAATCATGTTTATAGGACTTGTAACGCTCTAATTTGCCTATACGTTAGTTTAGAAATTACAACACTGTCTGTATAATACTGGAATTATATAGAAATCATGCCTACAGAACTTAAGGATTCTAATACGTCTTAATTCTGTCTACTGCCTAACCAGAAATCTGTTTGCGTGCTTTCGTGCTTATGTGTGGAGGTTAACTTGAGCCTTTTTATTACTATTGTATGCAGTTCTATATGTTTTGAATGTCGCATAGTTTTATCATTTTTGAGCAACCTAAGTATAGTCTAGAACCACATGATAGTAGGTCCAAAGTCTCCTGGACTATAGGCATGGGACGGGTAGTGCACGCATAGGGTACGACTTAGAATTGTATTAGAATGCCTTTAAGTAAATAACTTCAACATAGTAATCGGGTAGCGGGAGATGATAGTATATGCCCGCTAAATAATACGAGAAACCTCTACCTTAAGAGAGTTGTGAAGCATTATTTATGTTGCACGGGATGATCCTTTAGGCTAAAAAACTTAGGACCCCTCCTCTTTTTTATATGCGTGTTATTTACACTTAGTCATACGACATATATCAATATAGTTTGTACCTTTGTAGGTATTAAGACTTGTACCGATTCTCATATATTTTAATAAGACTCTACAACTTCTGAATTTCCCTTCTATTTATTTGGTCACCTAGCTTAATTACATAATCTACATAGTCTAAAGTTCGTCGAGGACTAAGAGTTGTGGACCTCGAAGAGTGCCTAACACCTTCTCTTTGAGGTAATTTAAGCCCTTGCCCGATCTTTGATGGCGTTGACTAGTCAAATAGACCTTGCACCTTGTGACAAAAATCACGTGAGGAGAATACTTGGTGACTTTCCATCTTTGATGAACATTCAACCAAATAGAGAGTTGATCGAGGCCACCACTATGTTTTGGGACGAGAAAAGAGCTATTTTTTTATTCGGCAATATAGAAATGACTCCCCTCTTAGAAGAAATAGGAGGTTTCGCCTAGTTTTCATGGGATAGTCCGGGATTACTAGTACTAGAAAATCACCCTCCCCGCGGTTTCCTGAAAATGTTGGGTTTTAAGAAGAATGATGAACTGCTATGTCTGAATAAATCATACATCCCTTTTGAGTTTCTTTACGAGCATTATGGGCATAGCAAGTCGTATCGTCTTCACCATGATGAACTAGCGATTACTTTCTTGGGATGAGTGCACCGTTAGGTTTATGTGTTCGTTATTTGCTTCTTGGGGTTGTTGATATTTTCGATGAAAGGAGGAAGGATTCCTAATCGCTTAGCCATGGTCGCCAGGACCTTAATGGATGGCATCGAGGGACAAACTTACACTATCATCCCCATGATCTTAGCTGAGATGTACCACGCTCTAGATTGGTGCAAGAAGGGATTCAGACACTTTGAGGGTTGTAATCTATTGCTACAAGTCTGGATGCTGGGACACTTTCAGTGAGGAGAGTACCATCAAGAGCTTGTGCGAAGGCCATTGAATGACTACATAGCCAACCAACACCCAAAGAAAATGATATTTATTCCAGACAGATTTGCAAAGCCTGGAAATGCTGTAGGTTGGGTGTATTTCTTCAGTAATTTGACAGACGAGCAGGTACATTGGATGTTTGAATGGTTTCCTAAGTAGTGAGTTCATCATCAGATCAAGGGGGACTACTCATTTGGTGCTAATCGGGCTGCGAGGCAGCCTTACGCTCCTATAAAGGTCATGAGACAAGCTGGAAGAAAACAAGTCATACCTCGGGTATCCAACATGGTCTAATACAAGGCACATTTCAAGGGAGATGTCATTCCGTTCAAGTTTGAGGCGCAACACATGTGGAACCAAAAGATCACTGTGGAAGGAGAAACTATTGATCCAGACAGGTATCACGCCGGTCATATGTACTACTATCTATCATGGTTGGAAGACGACGTAGCAGGGGACGTCAATCCAGGAGTCAATCTGAAGGATAAGATCATAGATGAAGCGGCTGAGGCACATGTTAAGTACAAAAGGCTACGCAAAAGGGTGTTCAAGTCCGAAGCTAAACATCTGGAGTAGCACAAAGTGAACATGGAGGCGATAAGGGAATGGAAAGAGATTGCCACCAGGTCAACAGAATGATTGGGATACTTGGAACAAGGACTGATAGAGCTAGAAGGGAAGATGAGAAAGAGTCTCTCGAATGGTCAAGGCATGAACGACGATGAAGGAGCGAATCTGGCAAAAGCTTACTTACCGTTGGATATGCGCGACCTGGGAAACCTAATTGATAGGGTCAAAAGAGCCAAGCATGGGGAAGGTCCTTCAGGGACCCAGTAGATTAGGAGATAATGTTCTTTACTACGTTTTATCTTAGATTAGATTTTGATATAATAAAGCTTGATGCCATTAGTGACTTTGTTATTATTGTCGATTTAGTGAAAGTTTGTTTTGGCTATTTTTGCATTAATGAAATGAAGCAAAGTTGGCATCAATTTTTTTCAAGTCTATGTGTCTCTTAGGCCTACCTCAGGCACAATGAGGTCCCCAAAATTAGGACGCTAATTATTGCATGACTTTGCGAAACATGTTTAAATACTGCAAACATTCTTTTATTTCACCTTACTAGCTTGGTTACCTTTTTTTTTTTTTTTTGATTATTCCCATCCCCAAAAGATAGTTCGTTTATACTGGCATCATCAGCATACCACACTAGATCCAGAGGTCCTCTACCTCCTCCTCCACCTAGCGACCCAAAAGGCAAAAGCAAGGGAAAAAGGAAGATGGATGATTTAAGTATCAGGAAAGACAATGCTATTGTGGCAGAAAACGTTGAAACTTCAGATGGCAGAAGTACTTCGGTGCAGAATGAGCTGGTCTTACGTTTGGAGCAGAAAATCCTAGAACTACCGGGCAAGCTCGAGCATGTCCGAAATCTGGCAAACCTCTCCCTTACTCTCAATGTTCCCGACATCAACTAGCAAAACTCGACTATCCAAAACCAAGCACCACCATAAAACACACAAAACCAGAACCCACCACTAAATCCTCCTTCACCACACCAGTATCATAATCCCGCACCTCCCCAGAACCTTAACCCGCCACCAGTGCCAACCCCTCAACAACACCACCACCATCTAACTCAATACCCGCAAACCACTACTTATCACACCCCCTAAAATGCACCACAACCTACTCCCGATCCCCAAAACTAGACCAATGACCACCCATATACCCAAGTTCCGGGAACTCATCAAAGCAACCTGATATAAGTGGAAAACTTACCCCCATACCCCGCAGCAAACCATATACATACCCGAATCTACTGAGAAGGACCTGCTCATTATAAACATGGCAGAGGAACTCAAGAAGCTCACAGGGAGAGTCCAGAGTGTTGAAGGTGGGAAAGGCGTTAAAGGTCTAAACTTTGAGGACTTGTGCATTCAGCTGGATGTGGAACTGCCAGAGGGTTACAAACCTCCTAAGTTCGAAATGTTTGATAGTATTGGTGATCCGAAGGTGCATTTGAGAACATATTGCGACAAGCTTGTAGGAGTGGGTAAGAATAAACAAATCCGCATGAAACTGTTCATGCGAAGACTTACAGGGGATGATTTGTCTTGGTACATCAGTCAAAACCCAAAGAAGTGGGTTAATTGGGTGAGTATGGCATCAGATTTCATGGATAGATTTAGGTTCAACACAGAAAATGCGCCAGACGTTGGAGATCAGAGGCCGCAAAGGTAAGGCCAGCACTTGAAGAAGAACAAATGAACAAGTTCTTTGTTAGAGCTCAAGATCCGCAGTATTACGAAAGGTTGATGGTCATCAAAAATCACAAGTTCTCCGACATCATCAAGTTAGGAGAAAGAATAGAAGAAGGAATCAAGAGCGGGATGGTAACTAATTTCGAGGCGATGCAAGCCGCGAATAAATCCTTGAAATCAAGAGGTATCTCAAAGAAGAAAGAAGTGGGTGTCGTGATGGTAGCCCTGGGCCCTAAGTCTCCCCTCAAATACCAAACACCTCCACCCACATATCAGCCCTCACCACCAAAAAACTAATACCCTGCCACCACCTACCATACCTACAACACTCAACCTATATATTACCATTCACCTCCACCCGCCCGCCAAAACTACCCAAAGCCACGTCCAAATGTTGACCGCAGGCCACCTAGACAATGCACCCCAATTGCTGAACCCATATCCCAACTATATGAGAGATTGAAGGTCGTTGGTTACGTCATCCCTATTCCTGCTATTGTTGTGGAAAATCCCTCCCAATGGATCAATCCCAATAAAATATATTCTTATCATTCAGGCATGAATGGTCATACCATTGAGGAGTGCCGCACGTTGAAAGACAAGATTCAAACGATGATCGACACTAAGGTTATACAAGGAAAGGAAGCTGCACCAAATGTTCACAACAACCCTCTCCCGGATCACAGAGGTGAGGGAGTGATTATGATAAAAACTAATGAAGAGTGGGATCAGGAAGGGTCCATTGGACTCATTCCAGAAGGAGACGTTCCTAAAACATCTCAAGTCACCCTCATGCCAGTTGTGGTACAAACCCAGGCGCCATTTGAAGTTGAGGTAGCTACGCCCTACACTGTAATGGTAGCTCCCACACCATCTTATGAGTCTGATGCCATCCCGTGGGACTATGTTGCGGAAGCAAGGAGAAAAAGAAAAGCCAAAATGGAAGAAACAGGTGCCGCGCAAGGTATGACTAGAACTGGCATAGTTTACACACCCGAGAATCTGGGAGAAACAAAAAAGGAAGTTGCACCTAAGCCGCCTGTTGTTGAGACTGGCACTGACGATCTCTGGAGGAAGATAAAAGCAAGGGAGTACTCTATTGTTGACCACCTGAACAAGACTCCAGCTCAGATATCCATCTTATCACTGTTGCAAAACTCAGAAGCGTACAAGAATGCCTTGATGAAGGTGTTAAGTGAAGCTTATGTACCCGCCGACATCACTAGTGGAGAGATGGCTAACATGGTCAGACAGGTACTGGAGAGCCACAAAATCACTCTCCACAAAGATGAGTTACCACCAGAAGGACTGAGTCACAACAGGGCATTGCACATCACAGTGCAATTCGAGGATAAGTTCATCGTCAGGGTCTTGATAGATAGAGGTTCGAGTTTGAACATATGCCCACTGACCGCTCTAAAGAGATTGGGTAAAGGCCTACACGAGATACGAATGGGAAGCATGAATGTGAAAGAGTTCGATGGATCTCAGAGAGCCACTATCAGAGAGATCAACCTCGATCTACAAATGGGTCCAACTTGGTTTGATGTCGAGTTCCAAGTGCTAGATATATATGCTACTTACAATATATTGTTGGGACGGCCATGGATACATGCAGTCGGGGCAGTGGCTTCAACTCTGCACTAGACTGTGAAGTTTGAGTGGAATAATCGGGCGGTGATCATTCATGGAGATGGAAGAAACCCCATATACACCAATCAGACCGTTCTGGTCATCGAAAACAGGAGGAAGTTAGGTGAAGAAACATATCACCGCATTGAACGGGTGAATGCAATTGAAAAGGATCGATGGTGGAGCAAGAAGATAGAAAGTATATTGCTGTGGACGGGATATGAACAAAGCAAGGGTCTTGGCAAAAGGTTTCAGGGGATCACCAAACCCGTACAACCACAGTACCATGGCACGACCTTTGGACTCGGATATGAATATACATAGTAAGAATATCAGGATTGGTCACCGCCATGGCGTGCCCCTTATTATCCACTGGAACAACCCATACCACCGCTGCACCAGACATTACATCAGGCTGATATGATGTGGGGATCTGAGGAAGATGAGGTTTTGGCCGGCATGAGGAAGCTATTTCTAGATGAAGAAGACATGGACTGCAGTGCAATCGTTGAGGAGGCAGAGGAGGAGGAGGAAGATCTTACTATTCAGACAATGGAGGAGGGCGCTTTTCTCAAAAACTGGACCACTGCACCGTCCCGGGCTCGCCGAGTTCCTGGGTAGCCTGGCAAATTAGCATGAATTACTTTCAAATAGTTTTGAGCATTTAAGACATTTTTAGTATTTTGTTTTGAAATAATTACTCGAGCCATCGAGTCGTATTTGTTGACATTTTAATGTTTTAATGCATTTATGCTTTTCATATTTATTATTATCTTTCTACATTCTTTTCAGCATAATTATTACATATCCCGATGAACCTACAACTGTGACATGTAATAAGACAACACAACATAAGGACAGTGATTCGGAAGATCTGGAAGATGATATAATACCTGAGGAAATCGTCAAAGAAGTAGAGAATTTTGAAAATAAACCAAAGTCTAATTTGGAGGAAACTGAAGCCGTTAACTTAGGGGATTCCGAAACAGTCAAGGAAACTCGTATAAGCATTCATCTATCACCGTTTGAGAAAGAAGAGTATATCAGATTCCTAAAGGAGTATGAGGACATATTTGCATGGTCCTACAGCGATATGACTGGTTTAAGCACATCTATAGTAGCTCACAAGCTACCTATCAATCCCATGTGTCCACCAGTAAAGCAGAAGCTCAGAAAGTTCAAGCCAGATATGAGTTTGAAGATAAAGGAGGAGGTCACCAAGCAAATCAAACCCAAGGTTCTCCGAATGGTCGAATACCCGACCTGGTTAGCCAACATTGTGCCAGTTCCAAAGAAAGATGGGAAGGTTAGAGTATGCATCGATTACCGAGATCTGAATAGAGCAAGTCCTAAGGTTGATTTACCGCTGCCTAACATACACATACTGATTGACAACTGTGCCAAGCATGAACTCCAATCCATTATGGATTGCTTTGCAGGATACCACCAGATTTGGATGGATGAAGAGGATGCCGAAAAGACCGCCTTTATCACACCATGAGGAATATATTGCTATAAAATGATGTCGTTTGGTTTGAAGAATGCTGGGGCTACCTACATGAGGTCCATGACGACTATCTTCCATGACATGATAGACAAGGAAATAGAGGTGTACGTGGACGATGTTATCGTCAAATCTAAAAGGAGTTCGGATCACATAGCAGACCTGGAGAAATTTTTCGATCGACTTCGAAAATACAACTTGAAGTTGAACCCTGCAAAATGTTCCTTCGGAGTCCCTGCTGGAAAATTATTAGGTTTCATCATCAGTCCCCGAGGTATCGAGTTAGACCCGTAAAAAATCAAAGCTATCCAGGACTTTCCACCGCCAAAGAATAAAAAAGATGTGATGAGTTTTCTAGGGTGCCTCAATTATATCAGTCGTTTCATAGCACAATCGACGATGATATGTGATCCAATCTTCAGAATGCTGAGGAAAGATGCTACAACAAGCAGGACTGAAGAATGCCAGAAAGCCTTTGACAAAATCAAAGAGTATTTATCCAAACCGCCCGTGTTGGTCCCACCAAAACCAGGAAGACCCCTGCTGCTTTATCTGTCTGTGTTGGATGGGGCCTTTGGTTATGTTCTAGGATAACATGATGAAACTGGAAAGAAGGAGCATGCGATATATTATCTGAGCAAGATGTTCACGCCTTATGAAGCCCGGTATTCTTTATTGGAGCGCACCTGCTGTGCTCTGACATGGATAGCCTATAAGTTGAGGCATTATTTCTGTGCGTACACTACATATCTCATATCGAGGATGGATCCGCTAAAATACATCTTTCAGAACCCATGCCTACGGGAAAACTAGCAAAGTGGCAGATATTGCTGAGTGAGTTCGATATCATCTATGTAACCCAGAACGCACTCAAAGGGAAAGCATTGGCGGATCACTTGGTAGAAAATTCAGTAGACGGAGAATACAAACCATTGAAAAGGTATTTTCCCGACGAGGAGGTATCGTTTGTGGGAGAAGATATTACCATGGCATACGATGGTTGGAGGATGTTATTCGACGGAGCAGCAAACTTCAAAGGAGTGGGTATCAGAGCTGTCTTAGTGTTAGAAACCGGTCAACACTATCTGGTATCCACAAAACTCAGGTTTCCATGCACCAACAATATGGCAGAATATGAGGCCTGCATCCTGGGACTCAGGTTGGCCATTGACATGAACGTTCATGAGTTACTGGTAATCGGAGATTCAGATCTATTGGTACACCAGGTTCTAGGAGAATGTGCTACGAAGAACACCAAAATATTTCCATACTTGCATTGTGTACAAGAGCTGATCAAGAGATTCACAAAGATAGAGTTCAAGCATGTTCAAAGGATTCAAAATGAGTTTGCAGATGCATTAGCCACTTTATCCTCTATGATAAAATACCCAGAAAAGAATTTCATCGATCCTATCCCAATAGGAATTCATAAGCAACCAGCTTATAAGGCTAATGTTGAGGAAGAGATTGCCAGAAATTCGTGGTTCCACGACATCAACGAATACTTGGAAAAGGGAGAATATCCAGACCACGCTACACACACTCAGAAGCGCACGCTTTGAAGATTGGCCAACTATTTCTTTCAAAGCAGAGGAATTATGTATAGAAGGACTCCTGACTTGGGATTGTTGCGATGCGTCGATGCCAAGGATCCGTCTAGATTGCTCGAGAAAATACATACCGGAACTTGAGGACCCCACACGAATGGTTTCATTCTGGCCAAGAAGATATTAAGAGCAGGATATTTTTGGATGAATATGGAAACAGACTGCACCAAATATGTTCAAAAGTGTCACCAATGCCATATACATGCTGATATGATACGAGTGCCGCCTAACGAACTCAATACAACGAGTTCGCCCTGGCCCTTCTCTGCTTGGGGTATGGATGTCATTGGACCAATTGAACCTTCTGCTTCAAACGGACATAGGTTCATTCTGGTGGCTATAGATTACTTCATGAAATGGGTTGAAGTCGCATCCTATAAGGCTGTAACTAAGAAGGTGGTAAAAGATTTTGCTCGCAACCGCATCGTTTGTCGATTTGGATTACATGAGTCAATCATACTGACAATGCCTCCAGTCTCAACAGAGACTTGATGAAAGCCATGTGTGAAACATTCAAGATCAAGCATCGGAACTCTACAACATACATGCCGCATATGAATAGAGCCGTAGAAGCCGCAAACAAGAACATCAAGAAGATATTAAGGAAAATGGTAAACAATTACAAACAATGGCATGAGAAGTTAGAGTTTGCTTTGATCGGGTATCGCACCACAGTTCGTACATCCACTAGGGCAACCCTATATCTACTAGTTTACTATACTGAAGTCGTTATTCCCGCCGAAGTAGAAATCCCTTCCTTAAGAATCATATAGGAAGCCGAGCTTAGCGTCACAGAATGGGTACAGAGCCGGTATGAACAACTAGCTCTCATTGATGGAAAAAAAAATAATCGCAGAATGTCACGGTCAACTCTACCAGAATAGAATAGCAAGAGCTTTCAACAAAAAGGTTAGGTCAAGGCAATTCACACTAGGGTAATTAGTACTGAAACAAATCTTCCCACATTAGGATGAAGCAAAGGGGAAATTCACACCCAACTGGAAAGGCCCTTACATGGTTCACCGAGTATTAACAGGAAGAGAACTTATACTTACAGAAATGGACGGAGAGATCTGGCCAAAGCCCATCAATTCGGATGCAGTCAAGAGATACTATGTTTAAGATTATGTTTGCACTTTCTATTTGATGTAATTGAACTACGCTTGACCTGATTCCCATTTAAGAGGGGATACGTAGGCAACCCTGTGGGTTCGGTCACATCATAATAAAATCTTCATACTCCCTATGGTTAGAAACTGGGGCATGATCTCGAGTTTTCCCGACCCCATTATGTTTGAAATCGCCAAGGAATGTATCGTAGGAAGTATGCATTTAAACTGGGGTAGAATTTTGAGGAGGATCCTCTTATTCCGAGTTAAGGAAGTTGTAATGTCTCAAAAGCGTGTTACAGTCATCCATTTAACAAATTATCTTCTCTCATGCATTATCACATATTTCAAAACAACTACATTTTATACAAGCAGTTTATCACAGATGTATGTTTTTTTGAAAATTTTATTTTTATAGCAGCCAGACGTTACCCGGGGTAACTCAAACAGTGCCTCCAGACAAGAGCAAAGGCAAAGCAAGGAATCGAGAGCATGAACCAATCTTTCCCCCCGCAAAACTCACAATTTTTCTTTGGACGCAGTCACAATGAACATAACAAGAACGACCGCAAATACATACACACAGTTCACTATCTTCATACCGACAAAAGTCGCCAAACGCAAACACGTCAAGCTAAGAAATGCTTTTATCCTCTCGCATTTAGTCATTTTTTTTCTTGCATAGGGCTAAGTATTGTCCTTATCATTGCATAGGTCCAAACATTTCCCTCACGTTGCATGAGGCTAAGCATTGCCTCTACACATCATGCAGCTAAGCATTGTCTCCATCATTGCATAAGGCTAAACTTTGCCTTTTCCTGCGCACAAGACTAAACACTGTCTCCATAATTTGCATAGGGATAAGCACTACCCTCATTATTGCATAATGCTAAGCATTGCCTTTACTGCACATGAGACTAAACACTGTCTCCATAATTTGTATGAGGCTAAGCATTGCCTCCAGTATTGCATAAGGCTAAGCATTGCCTTTCCCTGCATGAGACTAAACACTGTCTCCATCTCTTGCACGAGACTAATGACAAGCTAAAAACATAATACAAAATTATGCTTGCTGGTCGAATATAATATAGAAAATATCGTATCCACATGGATTGTAGTTAAACAGTTTTTTCGTAGTTTACAGCTTTATTGCTATTCAAGATGATCAACAATTTAGATTTGTGTGAATTAAAACTAACATTAACTAAAAGTCTAACTATTGGCTAATGACAATTGCAACAAGAGTAAGCAAGAAGATATCAAGGGGAGAAAATAGGGGTTGATTGGATAGGTGTAAGATACTTGTTTGGGAATTAACTCTAGTTACTTCACTTCTATGGTTCAAGTGAGTCTCTCGAATTCATTCTATTATGTTCAAACATTCAGTAGAAACTCCTCTTTCGATTAAGTCTCAACCTTACGATATGAACTAAGTTAAGCTTGGTGAAGATATGCAAGAATTCGTAGTGGATTAATCCTTAGGAGAACCTCTTTCGATTATCCTCATAACTAGGTTTAAACATTAATTCAACTAGCCTCTTTCGATTACTAACAAGAATCAATGAATTCAACCAATAAGATAATGCAAAACATCATAAATTATGCCTCTTTCGATTACATAAACAAGTGAATGTATATGCAACAATAAAAACACCCAAAACGCTTCAATACATAAAACTAGAGTTAATATCCGCAAACAATTCTCAAAACATCAAATCCATCAATCCCTAAGGAAGAATTACTCCATGGATATGGATAAATTTATCACAATTAATTTTAAGTCAAAGGAAAACATAAAACATCCAAACCCTTGTCTTGAGCGAGGATGAATGGTGAAATCCTTGTGCTCTTGCTTCTCCCTCTTCTCCTTAGCTTCTTTAGGTCTAAATTATGTCAAAAGTCCTCAAAATACTATTTTTCTATGTATATATACCAAGTAGGGTCGGGTCCAAACAAATACACCTTCTCCTACGTGAAAAGGACACTTTTCCGGAGTTAGACGTGCGCGGCCGCGCACTTGGCCAAGCACTTTTCACACTGTTCTGCCCCATATGCGCGGTCAGTGCGCGGCCGCATACTTTTCACCTTGTTCTATTAGGAATTTGAAAACACGTAAAACATGAATGTTGTAGCCCTTTGAATTAGATTTACAACAATATATTTTGGATCCCAAACGGAGTTATGAGCTAAATGTTATGTGCATTTTACTAGACACTGCACAATATGCCTGCTCGATTCTTCGTTCGTTCTTAACTATCATCCGTTGATCCTCGAACATGATCCTGAATTAATTCCTTGGGCTTTTACTCAGCCTTCAAAGATCTAAATCACTTGAATTCATTCTATAACATCTACATAGCTCGGAATCACTTCTACAAGGCATAAAACACACAAATCGTGCAAAACACTAGCGATTAAAGCTCAAACTCAACTAAAGTGCAGTAAGTTGGAATGTAATAATCGACTAAAACATGAGATTATAGCCTACCATCAACACCCCACACTTAAACCATTGCTCGTCCTCGAGCAATCAAACCACACTTTATATAGATACAACCTTACTAAGCAACTCTCCTAACTCATCACACCAAGAATATTTAAAATAGACTAAGCACAATAGTGTAACATCTTCACCTCAAGATTTGACTCACAAGTACCACGCATTATTCACAATTGACTCACTTACTCTAACATAGAGGTCAATGACATTACCTTTCCTTCATGAATCATGTGCCCTCACACAACAATAGAGAATAGTTCCACACACAATAAAAATTATGAATAATCAGGAACTCAAGGTAGAATGAATTCACTCACTCTCAGAAACAACATTCATATGCCACAAAAGATGAACCATAGGCTTGCCCGTAGTGTACTACTCTTCTAATTGAGCTCATTCAGTCAAGGATCAAGTAGGACTTTTAGCTGGTTGTAATGTACGCTGCTGGACGGATATGATACATTTAGATATAAGAGTGACTACACCTCCATAAGTACTTTAATACATACATTTCATTGTTCAAACCCCACACTTATGTCAAACCATACTCCACCTTGACATCAACATGCATTAACTCCCCAAATTATTTAAGCACCATTACATCAAGAGTTACCACTTATTAATGAATCTCGTTCACAACAATACAACTATTTTTTTTATTATTTTTTAATTCAAGTGGCTCTTTTTTTTTTTCAATTCATTGCACCTTTCTCCTTATTTCAATAGTTCTACTCAAAAGCCAAACCAATCACCCCACACTTCAACTTTTGTAAAGTTTATAATAATTTCAAGTGCTCACGAGAGGTAATTGGTTCAAATAGATGATCAATTCAAACAACTAGGTAATGCTTGTAATGTGGTTGCCACAGAAATAAGATTGCAGGCTCAATGGGGTTAACTACGATTACATAAAAATTTGGTGGGTAAACACATCTATCTGGCTCAACAAAGAAACACCTATATCATTTTCAAGACTAAATAAAACTACTATTTCGCTTCGCAAACACACAGGGCAAGTTCTAGACAACAAATACAATGCACAGAATCATACAAACCTCACACACACATGGCACATAACTCACTCAAGATTGGATTTATCAAGACACTCTAGTCAAAGCAGTTAAGCAAAGTTAAGATCATATACTTTAAGGTGCTTAAACAAGAGTCAAAAACTGAGCCTAAGCATCACAACCAAAGCACTCACTCTTCTCAAGGCATAACCAAGTCAAGAAAAATTGCTTTCAATTCAAACCAAAGCACAAGGTTTCCTACACCTAACAAAAATAAAAATTAACTACACCCGGATAAAACAAAACCCTTGGAAAAGAACCGCGGCACAAAGAAAAACCAAGAGGGAATTTCTACACTACCTACCAAAAGAAAATCTTTTTGTATTTTTCTTTCGACTTTAATCCCTCAAGAAACCCGTCGAATGATATCGATCGTCAGGAAAAATAATTTTTTTTAAACTTTTTATGTTTTTTTCAATTTATTTTTCTATCTCTAACTACTAAAATTAACAAAAACTAAAATACATATACATACAACATACAAATATCCCCTACCCCACACTTTAAGTTATGGCACGTCCCCATGACACACAATTAAAAAGAATAAGGTAAAGGAAACTTCCCTGAATTTTCAGTTGGGGTCTGAGTTGAAGTCGGGTTCCATTCCACGCGCCCGAACTAGTGCACACATCCATGCGGACAACTTCTTCTCAGCCTTCTTGGGGTACACCCTACACTTGTCTTTCTCAATCACTGGAGCCTTCTCTTTTGAACTCTTCACCTTCCACTCAACACTTGCATCTGGCTTCTCCTTTTTCACTGCACTTGGCACATTCATATCAAAAGTCACAGTCTCCTCACCCACTCTAAGAATGAGTTTTCTATCATGTATATCTAGTATAGCTCTACCCGTTGTTAAAAATGGTCTTCCTAGGATGAGGGGACCTCCTTTTCTCTTCCATATTCACCACTATAAAATCTACAGGAAATACGAACTTATCCACCCGCACCAAAACATCTTCTACTATCCCCTCGGGTGTTATAGTCATTTGGTCCGCCAGCTGCAAAGATATTGGCATCGACCTTATGTCTCCAATCTCCTTCTCCAGTTTTCTATAAATAGACAATGGCATTAGATTAATTGAGGCACCGGAATCACGTAAAGACCTATCAAAATTTAGAGTGCCTAAAGAGCAAGGTATAGTAAAACTCCTTGGATCTCCACACTTTTGTGGGAGTTTATTTTGCAAGATAGCACTGCAATGCTCTGTAAGCTTGACCACTGAGCTCTCTTCTATCTTCCTCTTCTTTATAAGGATCTCCTTCAAGAACTTTGCATAAGTTGGCATTTGTGAGAGAACATCAGTGAATGGCAGGTTTACATTAACCTATCTTAGCATGTCTAGAAATCTCTCAAACTGCTTGTCTAGCTTTTCTCTATAGAGATTTTGAGGAAAAGATAGAGCAGGCATGTGCTTGCTCCCATCATCAGTGTCCTCCCTTCTTGAATTTTCCTCATTTTTCTTTTTCTCAGCTCCCTTCTTGCCTTTCTTCTTCTCAGTCTTTTTATCATCATATTCAATTTTTAACTCTTTCCCACTTTCTTTTTCAGGCGCAACTTCTTTTGAATTGGAGTGGGATCCTTCAACACTTGTCCTCTTCTCAAGGTCACAACATTTACCTTTTCTTTGGGATTTTTTTCAGTATCAGTAGGCAGAGTACCTGGGATCCTCTCAGATAATACAGTTGCAATTTGTCCCACTTGTCTCTCCAAGTTACGCAAACCTGTCCCAAGTTCTTTGATAGCTGCCCCATGAGCATCTAATCTTTCATCAGTATTGACAATGAAGGATTTCATTAGATCTTCTAACCCAGACTAAATTGGCTATTGAGGCTGAAACTGCGGCCTCTGCTGATTCACAAAACCAGGAGCTCCTTGAAATCTGGAGTTATTTTGTTGCCATGAATTTGCTGTACCCTAGGTGAACTCCATGAAAAACCGGCGTGCTTCTGACCCATTACATTGAAATTGTAATTACCCATAGCATTAACTTCCTCCATTGAAGCTTGACACTCATGAGTAGGGTGTCCTCTTCCACATATATCACATGTTGCACGAGGCTCATTATGTATTGAAGCTAAGGTTAGCTTCCTTATTTCCTTTGCCATGGCATCAAGCTGTACCTGCACCGATGTGTTAGTATCAACTTGGTGAACACCATTTGATCTTCTTCTTTCAGTAATCTCTTAGGGCCACTAATTTGCATCTTCAGATAAGTCATCTATAATAGTGACTATCTCCTCTAGAGTCTTCTTCATTAAGGGACCTTCAGCTGCATTGCTCAATGTTCTGCGTGAGGTTGGTGTCAAACCATCCCAAAAGTACTGGAGTTGCATCTAGAGTTCAATTCCATTGTGTTGACACTTTTGCACAATCTCTTTAAACCTCTCCCATGCTTCAAACACAATCTCAGTCTCATTCTGGCAGAAGTTATGGATTTCTCTTCTAAACTTGCCCGTTTTAGCTGAGGAGAAATATTTAGCAAGAAACTTTGAGGTCATCTCCTCCCATGTTCTAATTGATCCCTGGGGCAAGCTTTGAAGCTAGTGCTTTGCATCATCTTTTAGAATGAATGGGAATGCCTTTAAGTACACTGCATCTTGTGACACACCATTTTATTGAAAGGTGTTCATGATCTTCTCGAAGTCCAGTAGATGATTGTTTGGATCTTTATTCATCTTTCCTCTGAAGACACAGTTATTTTGGAGGGTTTGAAGCAACCCTTGCTTCAGCTCAAAATTATTGGCTGTAACTGGAGGTGGTCTCACACTTGATAAACCTTGGTTGTAGACCGGTCTAGCATAATCACCAAGTGGTCTCCCTTGGCCGGGAGCTACGTTTCTGAACTGGTCTGCACCCACCGGCTAATTCTGAGCTATTCTTCAAGCTCTCTCCTCCTCATAATCAATTTGTGCATCTCTGAGCGCTGCTTCTTCAGCATCGCTTGCAGCTTTCTCTCTGATTTAGGCTGCCTCTCTCATAACCAAATCAACATTATCATCATCTCCCGCCATCTTTTCTTTGGTTGAGGATTGCCAAACCATTTTTATATTCTTAGAGAGATTTCTTTTCTTCCTCAACTGTCGCAGATGTTTCTCGATTTCTGGTTCGTATGGTTGCAATTCCTTCCCAGAAGATCAGGTCATGCACCAATCTAACCTGTAGCGTGCGCACAGTCAAAGAACACCCAAACGTAAAAAGAGAAAAATAAAAGAAAAATAAAAACAAAGATTCCTGAATTAGCACTACAAACTATTTTAAACACTATTGATTGCCAATCCCTGGCAACATCGCCAAAATTTGACGAGCTAAAAACACAACACAAAATTATGCTCGCTAGTCGAATATAGTATAGAAAATATCGTATCCACAGGGATTGGAGTTAAACAGTGTTGTCGTAGTTTACAGCTTTATTTCTATTCAATATGATCAACAATTTAGATTTGTGTGAATTAAAACTAACATTAACTAAAAGTCTAACTATTGGCTAATGACAATTGCAACAAGAGTAAGCAAGAAGATATCAAGGGGAGAAAATAGGGGTTGATTGGATAGGTGTAAGATACTTGTTTGGGAATTAACTCCAATTACTTCACTTCTATGGTTCAAGTGAGTCTCTCGAATTCACTCTTTTATGTTCAAACATTCAGTAGAAACTCCTCTTTCGATTAAGTCTCAACCTTACGATATGAACTAAGTTAAGCTTGGTGAAGATATGCAAGAATTCATAGTGGATTGATCCTTAGGAGAACCTCTTTCGATTATCCTCCTAACTAGGTCTAAACATTAATTCAACTAGCCTCTTTCGATTACTAATAAGAACCAATGAATTCAGTCAATAAGATAATACAAAATATCACAAATTATGCCTCTTTCGATTACATAAACAAGTGAATATATATGCAATAATAAAAACACCCAAAACACTTTAATACATAAAACTAGAGTTAATATCCACAAACAATTCTCAAAATACCAAATCCATCAATCCCTAAGGAAGCATTACACCATGGATATGGAAAAAATTCATCACAAATAAGTTTAAGTCAATGGAAAACATAAAATATCCAAACCCTTGTCTTGAGTGAGGATGAATGGTGAAATCTTTGTGCTCTTGCTTCTCCCTCTTCTCCTTAGCTTCCTTAGGTCTAAATTATGTCAAAAGTACTCAAAATACCATTTTTCTATGTATATATACCAAGTAGGGTTGGCGCCAAACAAATACACCTTCTCATATGCACAAAAGGATACTTTTTTGGAGTTGGACGTGCGCGACCGTGCACCTAGAAGTGTGCCTGCGCACTTGGCCGCGCACTTTTCACACTGTTCTGCCCCATATGCGCGGTCAGTGCGCGGCCGTGCACTTTTCACCATGTTCTATTGGGAATTTGAAAACATGTAAAATAAGAAAGTTGTTGTGCTTTGAATTAGCTTTCCAACAATATATTGTGAAGCCCAAACGGAGTTCCGAGAGAAAGGTTATATGCATTTTACTAGACACTGCAAAATATGCCTGCTCGATTCTTCGTTTGTTCTTAACTATCATCCGTTGATCCCCGAACACGATCCCGGATTAATTCCTTGAGCTTTTACTCAGACTTCAAAGCTCCAAATCACTTGAATTCATTCCATAACATCTACATAGCTCGAAATCACTCCTACAAGGCATAAACACACAATTAGTGCAAAACACTGGCGATTAAAGCTCAAACTCAACTAAAGTGTAGTAAATTGGAATGTAATAATCGACTAAAACTTGAGATTATTGCCTACCATCAGCTAAGCATTGCCTCGAGTATTGCATAAGGCTATGCATTGCCTTTCCTTGCATGAGACTAAATACTGTTTCTATTTCTTGCATGAGGCTAAGCATTGCCTCCATTATTGCATAAGGCTAAGCATTGCCTTTCCTTGCCAAAGACTAAGCCTTGTCTCCTTCCCTTGCACGAGGCTAAGAATTGTCTCTATTCCTTGCACGAGGCTAAGCATTGCCTCCATCATTTCATAAGACTCCGCACTACCTTTCCTTGTACGAGACTAAGCACTGTCTCCATTCCTTGCACGAGGCTAAGTATGGCCTCTATTGTTACATAAGGCTAGGAATTGCCTTTCCTTGCATGAGACTAAGCATTGTCTCCGCTCTTTGCATCGGGCTAAGCACTGCCCTCATCTCATACAAGACTAAACCTGGTCTCGTCTCGTTCTCACATACGACTAAGCATCACCTGCTTCCTTTATCAATAAATCCATTTTACCACATACTTGCATCTCATGGACTGAAACATCACCGCATTGTCCGAAGGCGTCATAGTCCAAAGGCACCATCCTCAAAGCCTGATGACACTATGTTATGGCCGGAGGATCTCTCAAAATTGCATATCATTATTCAAAGGCATCATAGTCCGGAGGCACCATACTCATGGCCTGAGGAAACCATTCCATGGCCTGCGAATCCCTTATCATACACTTCATGGCCCGGGACATCATAGTCTAAGGACCTCATCCTCATCGTCCAAAGACAACTCTCATGGTCCAAAGGGAATTTGCATCATGGTTAAATTTTTGCAATCACCTGTATATATTCGCATGCATCGTGTTTTAAGTTTTCGCAGGTAACTCGGGAGGAAGCCGTTCTACAAACAGGAGCAATTCTCGCTCCGGTTTTCGTTAACAACATTAACATCTTTCAATCACCTCAAATGTAACCGATGATTAGCAATTGATTACCTTTTGTTCTATCATCATTCAAATATCTGCCTCGTACACCTGTAACGTTCATTTCGAATTTATAGCTCCACCTAAAATAATTTGTTACTTACGAAACTATCCTACCCAAAAGAACCTTTTTGAAACATACGACCGCTCTTATAACAATTCCATCGGTTTCATTCGCCGTTGGATCCAGAACTACACACGGTCTGATTCCCGTAACACCAGGGATATGTAGGCAACTCAAGAACCAGGGTTCAGCCCCCATTTTTTCAAAACACATCATTCCTCACTCACTTCGGATAAAATTGGTCATCATTTTCTTTACCCGACAACTCTTTCATCATTCCCAGGTAAAGAGGGGTATCTATTGATACCCAATTTTGCCCTCATATTTTTCAAATAATATATATACTTTCAAAATATTATTTTTCATCATTACTTAATTTACAAGGGTTATAAAAGTATTCTATGTAATTTTTCATAATTTTTAAGGCTTTGAAATTAATTTTCTTGCATTTAAATTGTTCAAATATTTATTAATTACCCCTTTAAATTATTTTGTGATGACTTAATCATCAAAAATTATTATTTTCATCCAAAAATATGTTTCATAATTTTTTTTTTGTTTTTATATAATTATATTTGTATTTTAAAACGATTTTACACAATTTGCAATAATAGCCTATATTCTGTACATATTTGTATTTATTATATTATTTTATACTAAAATAGCATTTCTTATATTTTTATAATGTTGAGTTGTTAGTTTCGAGCATTTTACTACGTGAATCATATTTTACAATTTATTAGTCATTTTTTATAATTATTTTTTTTAATCTTAATTCCTTGTATTTAAAATCCAGCCCAATCCCAAGCCAATTTTTGGACCAAATTAATAGCCCAAACACCCCAAACCTTAGCCCAATCTGCCCTGGACCAAACCAAATGACCTCTTAATCCGGCCGGGACCTGCTTATTCAACTCGCCCCACCTTCCTTTTTAATCTTAGCCGTTGATCTCAAATGATCAACGACCCGAAATAAAATCCCCACTCTCTTTATATCCCCACCCCAAACCCTAGAGACCATTTTCTTTTCCCAGTCGCCCTCACACGCTCTCATCTTCTATGAACCCTGGCTGTCTTACCCCCCAAATATCTCTCTGATTCCGGTTATACTATGGATTCCTACGATCTGCTTACCTTATTTACACTACCCCGCTACTACTCACACGCTCTTGATATTACTTAGTACTCGCCCTAATTTTGGCAAGTATCACCATTTCAGATCAGACCTGTTCAGCTTTGATCTTCAAGATTTGGACGATATCTCATCCATATACTTGGAAAAGGGATTGATTCCCCACATTCACAGGTCAATTTTCAATCGTTGAACCCTAACTAGGGTTTGAAATTCAATTTCTTCCTTTGCCGGCTCTGTTACTGATTGCATGCGATATTTTCTTTCCTTATTTATGTTTAATCGATTTTTTTCCTTGTTTGTTCATTCAATTTCAACACTATATAAACCCCTCACCTAATTCCCCTAAACGTACCGGAATCACTATTTTTCTCTCACTCTCCTTCATTCTACTGTTCTGAAATTTAAGACCTTTGCCGGCTGAAAGTCAAGGCCACAAAAATTCAATTGTTGCTCCTTCTCAGTGTGAGCACTGCCCGGGGTTCATTCGAGACCCTTGGGAACTCTGACGCACTGAGATTCTAGGAGTCCTGTTGTTTATTGCTAGTTGATTTGCTGCCGGAGCTTAATTTCCTTGTTCATTTAATTTGCAACTGGTGAGTACCTTGACTCTTGCAATTCTATGCTTAGTTGTGGTCATGACATGAATACCATGCTTGTTCGAATTTTCTGAACCTATAAGATTACAATATGTTGTTACCTTTGTTTGTAATCCTATCTACCTTGAAGTTAGCATATAGTCCTGTATTCTCTAGCATCTAAACTTGCCTAAATCCTGTACTCGGATGTCTACCCACTATGTTTATTTTGACCATCTTAAACCGACTTAGTCTACGATATTTATGCACACATGAGTTTCCTACGTATGTTGCTTGCCCATGTTCATGTAGTGCTCTGAGTTATTGTATTAAAACTCATGGGATACTTATTCATGCCCAGAATTTGCTTGACTGTATTTCTCTATGCTAAGCCATTCAGGCATAACTTGCTACTTGGTCATGTCTGTATGAAATCTGAACTCTTCAAACAAGCATGCTACTCTACCATTTGTGAACCCTAGTCCTCATTATAGTTGTTTGCTTTACTACCATCTTGTTTTGTAGACTCACGCCTGCTATTGCTAGGATTGCTGAGGTTTAATGCCTAGGGAATCTTTGATATCAATTTGTATTAAGTACTTGTTCACTGACTAGTTGTGGTATTGAGTTTGTGATACTGTTGACCCTAAGCTTCTGTAATAGGTTTCCTTAGTAGCATTTCTACTTGCCCTGAATTGGTCTGCAACTCTAAGTTATGCCCTGCCTTGAATCCTTATGTTCTTCTTGAGAAGACTGTTGTGGTATATACCCCAAAGGGGAGTCTATCAAGCATGTCATTATCATTTGTTAATCTTCTTAGAACTAATCCATGTCCTTAACTCTTATGCTGAGTTTCTTGCTTTGTGGATTCATGTTGCCCATAACTAATCTGGTGCATCTTAAGAAGTCTATGCTTTGAACTTATTTGTTAGTTTGAAAGCCTCACTTATGTGCTCATTGTAAGGTCTTTGTACATGTGCATCCTCTTACCTGTTAGGTGTCACCCATAAAGTGATACTTAGAAAATCTTTCTGCTGATGATTATAATAATAGAAATTCATGTGTCTTTGCCTGGGCTCTGAGCCATTTGAATGACATGTTTTATGACCCCATGTTCCTGTTATTTGTTAATGGGTAATCAATACAATTGTTTTCATTTTTGGGGCCTGGCTTATTGGGCCGTGTGTGTTATTGGATCTAAGCATTGGTCAAACAAGCTTGCGAGCCTGGGTATTGGGTATGTTTGATATGCAAGAGTATGGTTGGTGAAGGCCTAGAAGGGCACTGCTGGGTTACTTTGTACTTGTGTTGGACCTGTAATTGTTGTATTTGGTCCTGTAATAGTCCTATCAAGTTTGTATTTATTTTATTATTCTAAATTGGGCCTGTAATAATTTGTAAATACACAATTGGGGGCATTAATGAACATAGGGGTTGGGTTATTCTAATACTTGCATGAGTGGGTAGAAAACATGTCTATAGGGTCTATGTATTCTATTTGCTATTATGTCCAGCATGCCTTGTTTGTTTTGTTAGCTTGCATTGCATACTGATAGGAATCACACACACACTTAACTTGTCAAAAATATGCTACACTCGTTTCCATGTCTGCTATTCAACACTCCTAGATAATATGCCTATAAGATACAATAATGCAATACCTTTGCTAACCTTGATACCCTGGCTATAAGGTTTAATAATTAATCAACTGCTTCATGCTGCTTTTTGTACAACCTCACTTAGATAGCATGCATATAGGGATAAAGTATTATAAAATCAAGTCTATTTTCAATTGTTAGAAATCCTGCCCATAGGGTGTTTATTGACGTTACTAATCCTGTGTTTTCGAACGACCTCACAACCTAATTATGCGACTATTAGAGATCATGTCTATAACGTACTGTCACCTGCCTAAGACGCATACCTATAAAATCAGTGCTAGCAATTCAGAGTTCTGGGATTGTTTTGCATTACCTTATTACGCAAACGATTAGAAATCATGCTTATAGGACTTGCAACGCTCTAATTTGCCTATACATTAGTCCATAAATTACAGCACTGCCTGTATAATACTGGAATTATATAAAAATCATGCCTACAGGACTTAAGGATTCTAATACGCCTTAATTTTGTCTACTGCCTAACCATAAATCTGTTTGTGTGCTTTCGTGCTTATGTGTGGAGGTTAACTTGAGCCTTTTATTGCTATTGTATGCAGTCCTATCTCTTTTGAATGTTGCATAGTTTTATCATTTTTGAGCAAACTAAGTAAAGTCTAGAACCACCTGATCGTAGGTCCAAAGCCTCCTGGACCATAGGCATGGGACGAGTAGTGCACGCATAGGGTACGGCTTAGAATTGAATTATAACGCCTTTAAGTAAACAACTTCAACATAGTAATCAGGTAGCAGGAGATGATAGTCTATGCCCGCTGAATAATACAAGCAACCTCTGCCTTAAGAGAGTTGCGAAGTATTATTTATGTTGCACAGGGTGATCCTTTAGGCTAAAATACTTAGGACCCCCATCCTCTTTTTTATGTGCGTGTTATTTACACTTAGTCATTCAACATATATCAATATAGTTTGTACCTTTGTAGTTATTAAGACTTGTATCGATTCTTATATGTTTTAATAAGACTCTACAACTTCTGAATTTCTTTTCTATTTATTTGGTCACCTAGCTTAATTACATAATCCACATAGTATAAAGTTTGGCCAGGACCTACAGTTGTGGACCTCGAAGAGTGTCTAACACCTTCTCTTTGAGTTAATTTAAGCCCTTACCCGATCTTTGGTGGCGTTGACTAGTCAAATAGAGTTATTTGTAAATAGGTGCCCTAACGCACCTTAAAAATTATTAGGTGGCGACTCTTCTCTTTCAATACACATTTAAAAGAGTTGTCACATGTCGAAACCCGCTTTCGCGAGAAAATGGGGCGCAATAGATGGTGTATTTTTTAATTATATAATTAAAAATATCAACCGAAGTCGGTACCGATCACCACGAATCGGTCGGTCTTCGGTCGATTTTTGCCAATTATCGACCAACATTGGTGAGGATTGAGACTCCTTAAAAGGAAAGATATCCTCCCTGAAAGAGACATCCTTATTGATGAAGAAGCAATTAGTGGCAAGATCCAGTAGCACATAGCCCTTTTGAGTATCAGAAAAGCCCATAAGAATAGTAGGTTTAGATCTGGGAAGAAGCTTATCTGTTTCTTGAACTTTCTTGGCATAACACAAGCATCCAAGAACTCTCAGATGCTCCACAGTAGGTTTTTGACCATATAGTAGCTCAAAGGGAGACAAACCATTAAGAACATAAGTTGGCATTCTGTTGATGATGTAAATAGTTGCAAGAACAGAGTGGCCCCAATATTTAATGGGAATATGAGCTTGAAACCTTAAGGCTCTAGTTACTTCCAGAATATGCATGTATTTCCTCTCAGCAACTCTATTTTGCTGAGGGGTATATGCACAAGTCTTCTGATGAATAATACCATGCTTCTGAAATAATGCATGACATGTAGAATTTACAAACTCAGATCCATTGTCAGACCTGATTACTTTCAAAATTTTGTTGAATTGAGTTTGAACAAAAGTAATGAATTGAGTAAGGACCATACACACATCATACTTTAGTTTTAAGAGAAATAACCAAATCATTCTGGTAAAGTCATCAACAACTGTTAGAAAGTATCTATTACCATCAAAGGTTGCATATTTCTACGGACCCCAAACATCCATATGAATTAGATCAAAGGCAGCAATACGTTTAATACAGCTAGTAGGAAATGGTAATTTGGTATGCTTGGCACATGGAAATAAATTGCATTTATTTATGGTATCAGTAATATTTGCTAGTTTGGCAGGAAACAACTTCTTAAAAACTATACTAGACACATGTCCTAATCTTTTATGCCACAAACTAACATCAATGGTATAGTTATTTCTGTTTGACTTTATTCCAGCAGCAGCCAAAGAGATTGCAGTGAGCTTCTTGGAACCATGATTCTATAGAAAATACAGTCCATCTCTCTCCCTACCAATCTCCCTCACCCTGTCACTGAAGAGATCCTGAAATACATAAAAATCAGGATAAAAGGAAGCAAAATATCTTAGGTCTCTTGTCACTTTGGAGACTGACATCAAGTTGAATTTGAATTGAGGCACATAGAAAACTTCTTTAATGATATTGTTGTCTGAAATATGACTATCTCCAATGTGAGTTACTTGAGTGATATCTCCATTAGGCAATAGAATATGGGATTAGTGGGTGCAGTTAAGGAGGTTTTGGTTAATAGATTGATATCTAACACCATATGATTCGTGGCTCCTGTATCAATGATCCATTCCTGTGGACTAGAAGATGCCAAAAGAGCAATGGTAGTACCTGCTACATTTGCCTGAGAAGTAGATGATGAGGTTCCATTGTGATTGTTGTTCAAAATCAGCATGATTTGCTCATATTGTTCTTTGGTGAAAGAAAAACCACCTCCCTGAGATGATGACTTTGCATTTATAGCACCTTGAACCTGTGAAGCAGCAGAGTTAGCCTGAACCTGAGAACCAGAATTCCCTTGTACCTGGTACTTTTCAGCAACTTTTCCCATAGCATGATGATGACCATAGTTCATAGGCAATGACTGCATTGACATGTACTGAGAGGTACTATCAATATATAAAGGCATGGAGTAACCATGTTCTATCATTACATTGTGTGCACTAGCTCCCCCTTTCTTTTTGAACTTATAATCAGAGGGATATCCTATTATGTTGTAACAATTCTCCTTACTAATACCTTTTATTTTGTAAAACTCACACTGAACATTATAATTCTCTCTAAACTTTGGATTAGAGTTGGACTTAGCACTATAGAGTGCTGTAAAATCATATGTATTTGCATTCATAGTAGGAGGAGGACCTAATACACCAGCCGAGGCAGCTACAGCTCTTTGGCTCTCATCACTCATGAGCATTGCATAAGCTTGATTTACTGTTGGTAAGGGATTCATCATAAGAATTTGACTACGAGCTTGTGAGTAAGAATCATTTAGGCTCATTAGAAACTGATATACCTTTTATTTTCATAAATGCACAATAAACTCCTTTGTTTTGACACAGTCACATTCAGAGGTAGGTATTACATACTCAGATTCATCCCAGGGATCTTTAAGTTTTGAATAATAGACAGAGATAGATGAGGTACCTTGACACAAAGTGGCTGTATCTTTGTGTAAATTGTAGCAACGAGTATCATTTACCTTATCAAACCACTCTTGTAGATCCAGCCACACTGTTTGCGCACTGGTAGCATAAGCTATACCACTAATTAGCGAAGGAGCAACTGAATTCGTCAACCACGGCAGTACGATAATATTACACCTTTCCTACTAGTACTAATACTTCTCACGAAACCTCTTATTTTGGCCACCTGCCATCAATAATTCCCAGTTTATTTTGGCCAAGTAGAGCAATTCGCATAGATCGATACCATAAGGAGTAATTATCAGGTCCAGTCAACTGAAATGAAATCAAGGAGATGCCACTTGTATCACCAGGAGCAAGGTACATAGGATGAGTAACTGCTACTGTACGCCTTCCTCAAACTCATCGTCCGATGATGCATGCGATGCATTCTCGACAGTGATAGTTGCATTTTCATATTCCAAATCATCAATCGCATGTTGTGTTGTTTGAAGGTTCTAATCAGAGAAATTGAAGTCACAATTGACTCAAATTTAGGGAAAAGTAGCTGAAATTAGAGTAGAGAAGAATATTAGGATCGATTTTGAGCTTCAATTCAGAGCTCAAAGCTCTGATACCATGCTAAAGTTCATAGATTGAATGCAGTAGAAAACTCTAGCTGTGAGGGAGAAGAGAGAAGAAGAAAGGAAGAAAGGAAATGAATGAAATAGTGTAAACTTTCATTCTGTTCTGCTTCAGTGGGTAATTGATATATATATATATATATATATATATATATATATATATATATATATATATATATATATATATATATAAGTAACTTAGTACTAATGTAACTACCTAACTAACCAACCACTCACATCATTAACCACTAACAGATTAACTAATCCGGATATGTATAAATAGACTAAACTACCCTCATGCTCAAGTCACTCTTTATATATATATATATATATATACATATATACACATACAAGTAGCTTAGTACTAATGTAACTACCTAACTAACCAACCACTCACATCATTAACCACTAACAGATTAACTAATCCGGATATGTATAAATAGACTAAACTACCCTCATGCTCAAGTCACTCTTTCCTCAACAATTTCCCCCCCCCCCCCTTTTTTTTATAGTAGTGAAAGTAATCTTTTCGTTGTGGTAATCGGTGTAAACCAACCATTAAGATATAAATTTTGGATTTGTTCAATTATATATAAAGTTCAAACCAAATTACAGGCCGCAAGACTGCAACAGTTGGTGCTTACTTCGCATTTGCCTGTGATAATTAGACTTCATCCCCACTTATGAGGTAAATAACAAAAAAAACAATAACAATAATGGTGAGACATTGCACATATCACATTCGACAACAAATTTTTTTAATAAAAGAATTGTAATGCGACAAAAGCATATAAAAAGCATAGGGAACCCCAACTCATTTAGGTGCCCTTATTAGGCAAATATTCAACAGACTTGATATCTAAATTGGATGATACAGGTGATGACATTGACCCGTTGAAAATTAGATTCCAGTCGAAAAAGAGATATAAACCATCTTGCATTAAATTCCAAGTGCACCTTTTCTTCTGAATATCACACCTAGGTGCATCTCTATAAAATTTAAAAAGAAGGAAAGTTCCAAATCTAGGACCAGCAGTCATGTTACATAAAAGTGTTGGTTCTAATTGGCCCGTGGCAATTTCAACAAGATATCTGTGAACGCCCGATTGTCTAAGTGCAACCCTTCCTTCGGTAATATTACCGTTCATTATACAATCGACCCATAGTGGATCGATTAACTCACTAATGGTGTCTACATTGAAGTTATTTGCCCTTGCATTAAAAGAGAATGATGATAAGAAAAAAAGGAAAAACCAAAATTGGCAATTGAAATTTGAGTGATTTGGCCTAGTTGGTATATTTCTTGGGTGACTTTGTTACAGAAATTATTGAAGTTTGAGTTCTTTAAATAGGCTCTTTATACCAAAGATTGGACAGATGAGAAGAAATCACCTAGTATTTTTTTCGAACGAGATTTGAACTTGATAATTCATGGTTCTTAAACTCACTTCATTAACTAATACGACATACCTTTGGTGCAAGGCCCCTCCATGTTTTTTTTTAACAGACTTATCTACGGATTTGTTTTGTGGTTGGACTGTGGAACTGAAGAGTAAAGAAAAACAATGCTTGTCTAGCTAACTGGCAAAGTAGAATAAGAAAATCAGGAGGATGCCACAGTTTGAGAGGTTTTACATTTATGTCTCAAATTAATGGTTAACACTGTCCTTTCTTCCCCTTCTAAATAATAATGTAATTATGGTTTGTCAAATATCAGCATATGTTCTTACTTAATAGCTTAGGTGGGAGTTCTTGAATGAAACTGTTTACTCGAAAAACGGATAGAGTTGAATTTGTACGTAGTTCTAAGGATATACGATATAGCTTAATACAAATCGTAAGGATAAATAAAAATATCAAATATGGATTACAAAGAATGCAAAATAAATAAGGTTGTAAAGAAGATGATTTTTAGGACTAAGTAAGATGAATCAATTTATGAAGTTTAAAAGAGTAATTCTTGAATATAGGAGAATATGGTGCTTGAATTACAATGTAAGCCAAAGAACTGCCCTCTACAGAAATGTAGCCATCCTCTTTATAGTGGAGGATCCTACTTTAGATATAATTAAAAATACATAATGGAGAACCCATGATAAATCAACTTTTCCCTAATTTCCGCCGAGATTCTCTCCCTTAATGTGTTTGCAACGGTTCTTGTCTGTGAGCTCGAGCTCGATCGGCCCCGGTGCTGGTCAGTATTGTTTCTAGAGCTCGATGTAGACTCGGAATCAAGTGATGATTCGGGCTCGGTATCGGTTGGCCTCTGCCCCTTAAGCTCGAAATCATCTCATCGTAGTTCGATTCGGACCCGAGCTTGATAATGACTTCGAATCCGGTGTTTGACCTATACCTAAAATCTGAAGCTCGTTCATACCATCTTTGGAACCTATCTCGATATTACGAGGTCTTTCTTTGATCCATTATGTTTCGACCTCGATCACTCGTACGAAGGCCAAAATCTATTTCGACCGTATACAAAAACAACAACATCTCAAGCTCAAGAAGTCATTAGAGTCTGAGGTTATCTAGGATTTTAAGAACATAGGTGTACCATTATGTTAATTAAAAAGGGCATGGAAAATTAGGGATTTGCTTAGTTCTTAATTATAAAAAGGATTAATTAAAAAGAACTGTATGAGAATCGAACCTCTGACCTGGGTAAAAAGCAGGGGCGGATGCAATGTGGCAGCTACGGGTCGAGTGAATGATTCGAACTCGATGATATTGGTAGCTCGTAGGCTTAGTAGTTGAGTGAATATTTCGAACTCGAAATAAAAATAGCCAGTGGGCTTAGTAGTCGAGTGAATGATTCGAACTCGATGTAATATAGACCGTAGGCATAATGGTAGAGTGGGTGCTTGCTCGTACTCAAAATAAAAGTAGCCCGTAGGCTTAGTAGTCGAGTGAATGATTCAAACTAGAAGTAATGTAGCCCGTAGGCGTAATGATCGAGTGAGTGCTTGCTCGAACTCGAAATAAAAATAGCATTGGGCTTAGTAGTCGAGTGAATGATTCGAACTCGATGTAATATAGCCCGTAGGCGTAATGGTCGAGTGAATGCTTGCTCGAACTCGAAATAAAAGTAGCCCGTAGGCTTAGTAGTCGAGTGAATGATTCGAACTCGAAGTAATGTAGCCCGTAGGCGTAGTGGTCAAGTGAGTGTTTCGAACTCGAAGTAATGTAGCCCGTAGGCGTAGTAATCGAGTGAGTGATTTCGAACTCAAAGTAATGTAGCCCGTAGGCGTAGTGGTCGAGTGAATGATTCGAACTTGAAGTAATATAGCCCGTAGTCTTGATAGTTGAGTGAGAGTTGCTCGAACTCATTGATTTACCTTAGGCCTGTTTGCGTAATAAATCTTGGATATAAGATATCGGTAAAGAAGAAATGTTTCTTTGAAAGTCATTATACATGTGTCCATGTTTTGTGTCAGGACTCGGGCCAACTACATGAGCATGGTTCATTTTGACCATTTAGCTCTTACAATTTTTCCTATCGGAACCCTATTATTATGAAGTAACTTTCTTGCATCGAACTTGATATATTTGAGGGTTAATGCCCCTCTAGTATTCGAGGTCGATTGTAAAGAGGCCTCGGATACTATCGATTTTTTTCTAAGTTAGCATGATCAATAGTTGCCTCATTAAAAACCTTGCCGAAAAACCTATTTGGGAAAAAATTGGTCTAAGGAAAAAAGAGTGCAATGCGTGCTTTCAGGCCTAGGCCTTCGCATTGAAGGATCCATCCTAGCTCCTGATCGGACTCCTGAAGGGTTTAGTTTTGAAATGTAAACGAATATGGGAGGGTCGTACCTTAGCAATAGTATCGATTTAGGTGCGACACATTCCAATTGCTTGATAGTTGTTTGCCGTTTATGATACCAAGCTTGTATGATCCTTTTCTGACGTTTTCGAGAACCTGATACGGTCCTTCCCAATTCGGTCCTAGTTTTCCTTCGTTTGGATTTCGGGTACTGAGGGTGACTTTCCTTAGCACCAAGTCCCCGAGTTTAAAATGGCGAAGCTTGGTTCTTCGATTGTAGTATCTTTTGATTCGCTGCTTTTGGGCGGCCAATTGGACGAGAGCAGCTTCTCGTTTTTCATCCGATAATTCGAGGCTAGTGTTCATAGCCTTGTTATTTGACTCTTCTGTTGCATATTGAAACCTGGCACTGGGTTCCTCGATTTCGACTGGAATCAAGGCTTCGGAGCCATATACTAAGGAGAACGGGCTTGCCCCAGTACTAGATTTTGATGTTATTCGATATGCCCAAAGAACTTCGGGTAGGATTTCTCTCCATTTTCTCTTAGCGTCGTTCAGCCTCTTCTTTAGGTTTTGAATAATAGTTTTGTTCGTTGATTCGGCCTATCCTTTCCCACTGGGGTGATATGGTGTTGATATTATCCTTTTTATTTTGTGGTTTTCGAGGAATTTTGTCACTTTGCTGCCGATAAACTGTTTTCCATTGTCACATACTATTTCGGCGGGTATCCTGAATCGACATACGATATGATC